>NC_140592.1:770760999-772170999 GCF_964204655.1 Triturus cristatus
CTGACCAGTCCTGACACTAATATGCTACTCATTTGGGAGTCAAAATAACTGCTAAGGTAGGAAAATTGTTTCTTTAAATTATGATCCACTGTTTGAAAGGATAGATAGAGGCTTGAAATATATGAATAATTTGCATTTAACAATTATAGGCCATTGCAATATAATTAAAATGGTTATATTACCTAAAATATTATACCTGTTTACAGCAATTCCTCTTGGAAAAGGAACTAAATGGTTCCAGAAACTGGGCTCTTGCTGTAAAAAACGTCCCATTAAAATTGAGAAGGGCAAGGAAGGTCCTCAAATTCATGTGGTTGCTATAAGAAAAAGGTGGATGGGGATATCAGAATTTTAGACTATTGTTATGCAGCAATACTACAACATCTGAATTATATGATCACAGGCCATCAGGATTACACACGTGATTTTGAGAGGGTCCTGTTTATAAACAAACTAAGTAAGCCTTGGAAAGAAAGCTAAGGGATTATACTAAAAATGTACAGATCAAACCTACTTTTAAAAAAAGTTCGATTTTAGACACTAAAAGCTGCACTTAAATTATGGATTAGGAGGCCTCCAAGTTTAACGTGGCAAGATACAGTTGTTACACCTCTAATTGGCATTCACTGACTTCCAAACACTTTTTCAGTATAAATATTTAACAAATATGGAAACAAGCTGGGATTAAAAGAAATTTGTGATATTGTTATAGGAGCACAAATCAGCTCCTTTCAGCAGATGCAGGAAAAATTCAACCTTAAAAAGCAGAATCACTTTTAATACCTTCAAAGTAAAGATATTTTTTCAAGTCGGAAACAAGTAAGATACCACTTGAGAATTTACCTATAACCAGGGCCAATGGAATTATGTGGCAGGGGAGGGTCAAATTATGCGGCAGGGTTGAGTAAATTACCTGGCAATAAAACGCAAATTATGCATCATTATGCGGCACATTTTGTGATAGTTTCACTTCATTATTTTGTCACTTTTAAGCTTGTTCGCACTGTCTGAGCATTAGTTGTACCTCATTAGTACCAGTTTAACATCCAAATATAGCAATAAACTACAGAAAGGTGACCAGTCAACCTTTGCAAAGGGCCTTCCACTGCACGGCAACACGTGCTGCTGTGCTCTTACTAAATTTAGAACCGTTTAAGCTAGAAACACTTTTTTTTTTTTTTTATTCTGTAGATTATGCGGCAGATGATGGGTTATGTGGCAAATGAGGCAACTCTACTATTATGAGAAAATCGCTGCAGCCGCACAATCATATAATTCCAGTGACCCTGCCTATAACACATGCCCTTATGATCTGTGGGGTGGTTGCAAAATTAAAGGTATAAGGTTTGTTTTCCTACCTCGAAAAGGATTTTATAGCTCTCCAGCTAGAACTTTGAGATAAAAGACTTGAAATAGATGAAAATAATGTAGTTTTCCAAGCATCCACACACCTAGGCCCCACGTTACTATTCTGAGTCAAATGACCGGTTCAGCACTATAAAACATCATATAACCTTTGAGATATCCCAATTAAATTATTTAATTGGGGCTAGACACTAAATCCAAACCGCTCTCGGTGTGGGGCTGTGGAAACAGAGATTGTCCATATGTTTTCCACATGTATAAAATTTGGATAAGTCTGGAGGAAAATTGTGGATTTTTAGGTTCTATCATGTACGCAAGGATTAAAAATACCTCGCAACTCAGTTTACTTGGGATAGATTGCCGGACTGTATCTGAGGCAGCCAGAATTTGTATTGCTGTGGATTGGTTAAGGCCCTATTTTAGATGCAATGGCTATCTTGATATTTATCAAACTATTATATGTAGAAATGCAAAAGCAAAAGTAAAAGTAAAAGAGCAGGAGGAAGAGCTGTGAAGATATAGGCACCACTTTCTAACTAGTTTTTAACTAGTTGGCTGGTTTACATCCATGAATTTAATGATAATTATGGTTCTAGTTATTTTGACAATTGATTTAACATTCGATACGTAAATATTTTTTGAAACCCTCATATTACCTAATATATTGAAAAGGTTAGATTTTGTTGTTAATAACACAGTATAAGAATTGTATAATATTTAATCATTCTCAATAAAAAACATTAAAAAAATTACCAGTGACTGAAATCACCCATTAATATTTTTGTAAAGTTCAGTGAAATGCTATAAGGGTGACTGGTATGCCAAGACGTGGGTCCTGTACTCACTTGGAACAAGCTGTAAATGACTGACGAGCCCCACGTGGGACGAAGCTTGTCTTAGGTTACTTGCGTTCTGGTTCAGAAAGGTTCTAGCTTGGCAGCTCAGCTGGACTGTTCCTTTAACAGCAGGATCATGCCTGATTTGAATAAGGATGGGTCTAATCTAAGGTGGCATTGTGGGCAAAAAAATGATGGACTGTGGTGTGGCCCGAGTATTTACAAGTGCTGAAGATTACTTCAAGTATACCATCCATCACTTTTTTGTACACTTCAGTGTGATGCTCTAAGTGCGAAAGGTATTGTCAGATGTGGGTCCTGTGCTCACTTTGCCACTGAAACCAAGCTGCACCCGACTGACGAGCCCTATCTAATATGCAACTGGTCTGGGTTGCTTGTGTTCCGGTTCCAGTTCAGAAAGAACATGGTTCGGCAATTCAAGCTTGACCGTTCCTGTTGGAGCAAGAGCTAAGCTGGTTTGCCTATGGCTGGGTCTAACAATATCTGCAAAAGCAAAGCACTGGTATGTGACCCCAAGTAATTACCAGTGGCTAAGATTAATTCAAACATCATACTCATCACTTTTCTGTGTACTTCAGTGTCTTATTTCCCAGCGCTTGGTCCAACTGCACCCCAAATGATGATCCTTGCACCTCACTAACATTTGCTTGCAGCAGGTAAAAGGTTTATGGTGGGCATGAAACATACATTCCTATTACTCTATTCTTCAGATGAAAGGCAACAATAGACTGAATATAGATTTTCTACTTAGGGCATGAAATATATTGTGAGGTGCTCAATGCTTTGTTATTTTATGCCAGTGTCACACTCTGCATTGTACTTTGTCTCAGAATATCATGAAGGAACTTCACTATAAATTATGACTGATTGATCTGCTCCTATGCCTGCCCGACCCAATCATGTGGGAGAAGCCTGCTAAGAAATGAGTATGCATACTACTATTCTATACTATTTCTATACTATTCAGTATAGAAACTTTGGTGACCGCAAACTAGGCTGCCATATGAAGCAGCAGCTGAAGTAGAAAAGAAACCTAATAAAATGCAGCATACCTTGGATCATTTGCCTATGTAATTCACACCCCGAACTCATTTTGTTTTAAATCGTTGGGCTGCAGCTATGGGATTTTGTGTTTATTTACCATTGGATGTTACCAAGCATATGGGCCCTTGTTTATTTTAAAGTAGTGCAGGAAATGAGTGCTTGTCGGGCAAGTGTGAGAGGTGCACAAGACACTTTATATCAGTGGAGCATGCAATGTTCTAATGCATTTTCCATCCTGGGTGTAAGAATTAGCACAGCTCAAGGTTTCCATTAAAAGTGCTCACAGTGGCTTTTTTGGGTGATGTTATGAAATTTCAGACCTTGTTTTTCCACCATACATTTCAAGTTTTATTTTTGACATGACAGCAGAAGGAGTTGCTGTTGAATTTAGTGAGGATGAGGCTGAATCATGAACTTGCTATGTGTAGGTACAGGGGCTCAGAATAGGTTCATGCACCTATGTTTTTTTCGAATGTGCTGTATGAAGCATATACTAGGAAACACCAAGTAGAGATTGACTCTTCATGTTTCTGAGCTGCACTGTGTACAACCAACACATTAACTTGTACACTTTCTGAGTTAATGTATGCAATGTAAGCAGTGCAGTTACAGCAAAACCAGTGGATGGTTCATGGTATGGCTCACGATATCCTTTCGAAAGAGGGCATGTGGGTAAAATAGGCGTGCTTTTCAGATAGTCCTGGCCTAAAACTAAGAGCAAGAATGTTGAGTGCAGAGTTTTATGGAAGGACATAGATTCAGGAGGCAAATCCATTCACAGTGCTCTTTGTTTTTGACAATCCTGATACCTGAGCTTTCAGAAAGCAAAATTATCCCACTCTCAGTGAAAGAAGATGACATCATAGTGATGGCATTTACCCTAGTCTGGGACCTTATTCTGACTTCAGATGCTATTCTGCTGTCCAGTCCACAATAAGCAGCGAGCAGTGAGTTGAAGCCATGTAAGGTGGACTATGCTCCCACACAGGAGTGGGTGTAGGTCCTGGGTGTACAGGGATCTTGTGGATGGTCACTAAGACATATTAAATAGCTTGTATCACAAAAAAGAGGGGGGGGACCGGAGAGCTAATTAAGGTCCAGTGTCCATGCTCCCTATAACAATATTTAAACACAAAAGAGGACACTGTTCCTACGGCCAGGCGCAAAATGTCACCCAGGCCCAAAAAGAAAGAAAAAAGAGAAAGAAGAGTGAAAAAAGATCCTAGGTGAAGGACCCACTCAGCTAATGGAAGACCACTCTTTGTCCTCTGATGCCCTCACACACCCCGAAAGGTGTCATGCTTCATCATTGGGCAGTGCTCCTCGTAGGGCCGGCGCTGCAATCCCCTACGGGCCCCCCGAAGGGTCACTTTATCGGAGATCTTTTGAGGATATTAAATAGCTTACCTTGGCCAGAAGGGGTCATAGCAGGAGCTGTCATCGCAGAAAAGTGCTTACAGGTAGTGCTTGCCCATGCACTGCTTTGACAGCGGAGAACACCAAATCAGAATAAGAGCAGCAGAATCCAGTGTTTTCTGGTTTCTACTGAAAAGTAAATAATTCCTTCTGGGGTGTTTTATCGATCATAATCCGTTTTCGATGATAACCAGAAACTCTACATGTAATGCTTGTGAGTGTAATCCGGAATTGTTACTGTTCCTGCTTGACTTATCTGGACATTTCTCCCAGCCTTTCAGACAAGCACATAGCTTTAAATACCGAGATGTGATATTTTAAGCATACCTCCTATTCCCCAATGATTGAATCACCTTTAAATGTACACAAATGCAAATGATGTGTTGCCCACAAGGTGCCATTTAATTTTGCAGTTATTTCATTTAATTAAGATTATTGTGTGGACATGTTTCGACACAATACTGAGCTTGCAAAATGTGCTGCTTTGATTTATTGATCGACGTTTGAGAAAATGATGTACACTACTTTTGTACAGCAATCGCATTGCTTACTAGTCACTAGCATGTTAGTCAATACTTATAGTATGTTTACCTGGTCTTTGATGTTCACGTGTTTGTGCTGTTTTTAATTTCTTGCATTGAGATTACCAGGTTGGTGTGCTAGTAAACAATCCTTCGATGACTGAAATGGCCTGGTTTGCACTTAACAATAGAGGAGTGTGAAGGTTTTGAGGATTTTTTTTATATTGAACTGGATTGATCTAGGTATAAATAGGACCCGATTATCAGTGAATACGGTTTTTAAAGGGGCAAATAGGATAACATTCTATGAAGAGGTGGAGGAAGGTTTTCAGAGCACAAGGGAAAAGAACCTTGTTGTTAACACAATTCCCTTGTAGTTGTGTAAGGTAGATTAATACAACAAAAGACATGTTCCAGAATAGATAAGAACCCTTAAAATAGAGAAAACTTTACATTATTGGAATCAGACGTGCTGGGGGTGCCAGAGTGTAAGGGACATTTACAAACAAAAGTTAGTATTGTGAAATAGTAGTACCTCTTATGGAAAACTGTGACAGAAAGGACGAGTTTAATAACTGAAGAGGAGTTACAGTGAAACATAGGATGATTGTTTTAATCTCATTTCTAAAATCTCATCACAGTGGCTAGTTAACAAAAATGGATGTAAAAAGGAGGGGTGATGGCTAGATGGAAACGTAAGATATATTTTAAAAGTAAGCTGGCAAGTTGAATGGGGTACCTATTCAAAAGGAATAGATTAGATTTCTTCAATGAGTGTTTGTGAAAATATCTAAAATTGTATCATTAATAGTTTGAGATTTAGGTAAATTGTTGTCTTCAACAACTATTATTAAATTGTAAAACTGCAACTGTCAATTTATAATTTCTTTGCAAATGTTGTTTGATATCTTGTTCAACAATACACCTTTCAAAGTAGAAAAAAATTCAGTCACAAATAATACAATCAATGAATAAACATTGCGTCCGGCAGTAGGAAGCAAGACAGTAATAATGTCAAAAGTCCCAGTAATTACTGCATAAATCTTGGGACTAAAATATTGTCTTGCAGAATGTTCTGTTTGTCCAGTGTCCATCTTTTCATTTTCTTCAGTTCGTTTAGGCCAGCCAGCTGACCTGCCACTGCTAATGCTTTCTCCATATTTATGGGCTGAGTTGTCGTTTGGCGGAGAGGGTACTTGATTTCAAACACAATGGAATGCCCTGTCCTCAAAACTGACGATCCGCCCAAAACTGACCGTCCAAGGGTCAGGGAGGGTTGCCGCCTTCCATTTGAAGGAGACCACGTTGGCTCTGTCAATGGAAAGCTTCCTCTGATGGCCTGGCGGCATAGGAGTCATCAGATGAAGAGCCATGGATTTAAGTGGTCCAGGTCCCTCCGGTTCTCAGAGTCAGTAGTACTTTAAACAGACATTGAAAAGTGTCACTTTTAGACCCTGGTTTCATGTCAAGATCAAGACAATCCATGTTGTTCCTGCTCATATTTCACATGCTTTAGTTAATCTTGCATTCTCTAGGAGTGTTTGGGTTTTCCTGAATTTGTAATACGTTTTTTCTCAGGCAGCATAGTACTATTGTCTAGTGCATAGTTTGAATCGAGTTGCATTCCGAAGGCAGTGCAAATTTGTCTCAGTGCTTGTCAGGAGCAAAAATGTGTTTAGAATAAGTGGCATCCAATCCCTGGCCCCTTTGCAATGCAAAGAGAGCAATGGTTACTTATGCCAGTTGCAGTTGTGATTCTATGCAAATGTGTGGGTAGGAGGCACTCTATGTCAATTTTAGTGTATATGTTAAGACCAAACCCTTAATTATATAGGTCCCACCCCTTTCAGGCAGGGACATTGTTTTTTCATCCTACTTAAAGCCCTAATGACCTAATTCGAGTGGACAGTGTGCAGTTCTTTTTTTCTGTCCATCAGGTAAAACCTCGTGGTGAGGGAATAATACCTCCCACACCGTGGTAAAAAAACAATCCTGGGTCTGCTGTGATCTCTAAATTTGTTTTCGCAATAGAAGGTCTCCGGCTCTGTACATTCTTTTTGCAGTTTACAAAAGGGTGCATGAGGGCATGGATGTCACCAGCACTCGTCACACAACTATCTGCGGCCACACAGAACTGTATTAATTTGTTGTGGTTTGACTCTTTTGTTCACTTCTTGCTGTAATTGAAAGCGATGCCCCCCACACGTTCACATCCTGTTTACAAGTGAACTGTGCACATGAAGTTGTGAGGTGTAATCCAAACTGAGACCTATTTACCTGCAACATATATTACAGACTGCAGGTATTCACCAAGGTCGATATGCTGCATTATTGCTGAAGATAGTTAATGCTTCTGCATCAGTCTATGCAGCTTCTTGGTTCCATTGTAGAACACTGTAGCATTGTAGCCTGCTGTGCAGGGCTATACCAGTCCCTGGCGTGGGCCTATGGGCCAGACGTATCAAAGGGTTTTGTCCATTCTGTGTCTATGGGGAAATGTGTTGATACATATGGCCCTAAAACTCTATCACTGGTATACCCGTAGAAACAGGAGCAATAATGCTATTAGAACATTCTCACTGCCATGGGTAGAACGTTCCAAATTAAATAGGGAGAAACAGTCAAATACTTGGAGCAGATGTTAGTTGCCACTTCATTGCCTAAAACTGAACTCCCAACATTTCAATTTTCTCATTAAGCATTGTTGCCAGTTACGGCTGAAAAAGTATGTGAGGGTGCACAGTAAGGGGGTAATTAACACCTATTACTGCCTGCGGCTCTGCAGATAAAAGCAATAAGGCTATTAGCAAAATCCCAGCCCAGCAATCCAGAATAAGGAGCACAGCAAGAGCTGCCTTTCTCCTGAAGAGAGAGGAAACAAAGCTGCATCGTTCTCCTTCAGCGCCTCTTCATTCCCCTCCACAGAAGCAGCCATTCAGGGGTGACTGGGCCGACTGTTCGGGCACCTCCTCCTGCTTTGCACAAACGCAATAAAGCAAAGAAAAGTAGGAAAACATACTTCCGTGTTTGTTTATATTTTTTCTACCACTTCCTGGCAATCCGGCGTACACCCCACTTCAGAGGAGTGTGGCGGAGCCCGGACCGCCAGGTCTGAAGCAGGCTGCTTCTGAGTTGGAGGAGGTGGAAGGAACGACGATGGAGAATGGGAACCTTTGGCTTTTTCCCTTTTCTGTAGTTTTACATAGCGCGAACTCGACCCGAAGGTATCAGAGCGCTTTACACGAGCACCAGTTGTATTACAGACCGACACATTCATTTTTATCTACGGAGAGATTAAGTGATTTGCCCAGAATCACAGGATGTTTGAGCCTCCCGCCAGACTCGAACCTGATTACCCAGCTTCAAAGTCGGCCGCTCTGGCCGTTAAGCCACTTATCCGTTACGCAGCTGCTCAGACTGCGTTCTCTATGTTCCTCAGCACCTGCGCCCTAAACTGAGTGGAGGGTGATGTCAGATGGTTGCGATAGTCACAGGGTTGCAGCCCACCTAACGATAGGGAGCTGTAAACATAATACTCATTTGGCAGGCCTATTAAGGTAGGTATAATCTGCAAATGGAGCATCCTGATTGCCTCTCCAGCGCTCAGAATTTCATCCAGTGTGCGAGCAACACCTAGACAGAAGATAAACAAAACACCATTACAGGCTGACTTAGGTAAACATTTTATGAATTTGTACACTTGATCATCACAGGCTGACATGTTAATCACATGTATTTGTATACTTGATCAATTGCTGTATTCATTTGTATTGAATACCTGTGTTTTTATTGGATAGTCACAAATGTATACTCGCTTTAGCATTCCTGTTATGCTGCTTAAAGTCACTTTAAAACATAATAAATATCATAAAACTAAAAAAGCAGACCTCCAGTCCTTTCTAGACCACTAAGAGGTATGTAATACACCACCAATGTCAGCCAGCTGTTTATTTTGTAAAATGCTACACTGTAATTGATATTTCATTCATTTTTATTGTATATTGCATTTTTACTGCTTTTATTACATCGCTATACTTTCGTAATTTCTACACACTGCCGAATTGCGATTGCAAGGGGTTCAATAAAGAAAGCAAAAAGAATTGGTGATAGAGGGCAGCCCTGACGTGTACCCCGATTAACTAACACAGCTCCTACTGTCACTGAATTGATAATAATATGTGCTCTGGCACCCGTGTAAAGATTGCGAATAAAATTAATAATAATTAATGGGATGTGAAAATATTGCAAAATAATAAAAAGAGTTTCCCAGACCACCAAATCAAAAGCTTTTTCCGCATCAAATAACATAATTAAGGCTGGGATCCTCAGTGTTTGAAAATAATCCAGGGCTTCCGAAAGATAGTGGGTATTAGTCATCAATTGTCTGCCAGCAATAAACCCATTTTGATCTTCATGAATCAGACCCGGGGCAATATGGTTAAAACGAATAGCGAGTAATTTAGTAACAATCTTATAGTCCGTATTTAACAAAGTAATGGGGCGATATGAATTAGGATCCTTGGCATCCTACCCCTTCTTCAGAAAGCTGACCACTGTGCCCTCGCGAAACGAATCTGGGATGGAAGCTCCAGCAAGCATAGAATTAATGAGTTGTAAAAAAAGGTCAGAGAAAGCAGGAAAAAAAACTTTAAAAAATTCGGCAGGTAATCCATCGGGTCCGGAAGTTTTCCCTAATGGAAGTTCTTTCACTACCGATTGTAACTCTAGAAGAGAGAATTCACTGACCATATTTAACTGCTCAGCTTCGGAGAGAGAAGGGATCAGCTCCCTTCTCAGGAAAGCATTTAGTTTTAACTGATCTATTTCTTGCTTATGGCTATATATTTTTTGGTAATGAGAGTGCATTATCTTGCCCAACCCATCTGAATCAGTCACATATTGATCAGTAACAGGACAAATTAAACCAGGGATAAAATTGGAGGCAGCTTGTTCTTTGGCCTGCCAGGCTAGAAATCTACCTGTAAAATTACGGGGGGACGAGCGCGGCGGAGATCCACGCCTCCATGCGCACCTGAGGGTTTCACGGTTCCTGACTCCTCCCTTCCTCTTCGAGGCCGTGCAGTTTCAGTGGGGATTGATGGCGGCTGACGGACGGCGTCTTCCTCTTCGGGTGGGCTGTTTGGTCTCCGTAGCCTGAGGTCTCAGTGCGGCACGGCAGGATCACAGCGGCCCTTTCAGTCGGGGATCGGCTTCTTTCATTTTTAAATACACTGGCGTTTTTCTTTCTGCATCCTTAGCTCACAGCTCCGAGCTCCGAGCAGTGTTGGCTGTGTTGGCGGTGATGGCTTTGTGCCTGGGGACCTTCTGACTGAGGCAGGAGTGGAAGGTTTGGAAGGCGGAAAGCGGCTGGGGGCCGGTGGCGGCGCACTGGAAAGTTGGAATTCGTAGTAAAAGCGCCCTTTCCTATCGTACCTGATTAGCTTCGCTCACTTAAGCCTCGCTTGTAGCGCAGTGTGGCGCTGGTAGAGGCTGCAGCAGCTGTCAGTGCATTTGAGACTCTGAGACTTTGTGATTCTGCCTATACGGATGAACATACTTGACGACGAGCATTGGGGGTTTGAAGCTCTTTCTGACGCTCAGGTATTGGAAAATAAAAGAATATTTTTCTTCCACTATTGCTGGGATTTAATTGGGTCTAAAAGTGTAAGGGAGTCACCATTACTACCGGTTTCTTCTAAATATGGGGAAATTAATGAATGCTCGTAAAGCAAAGGCTCTACGCATTCAGGCTAAAGAAGCGAGGAACGCAGCCAAATTGTTAAATCAAGACGCTACTTGTGATAAAGGCAATGCGAAGGAAAAAAGTGATAGTGCAGGAAGTTCGGAAGAGCTGGAGGAATCTTTTGGGGAGACTCTCTCTCCGGACTTAGAGGCTTCTCATGGTATAGAAGCGGTACGCTCCTCACTTACTCCGGATTTCTCCTCCCTGCAGGCCAATTTAACGGAGGTACTTAAGGGTGCTAAACCATTTCCTCTTTTTGGTAAGAAAAGTGCTGTAACCTGTCAAACCACCTCCGCACAAGTCTGTCCTTCTACCTCTTCCTCAATTATTCAACCTCCTAACTTCCTGCATAAGTCTAACATTGCAGCACCCTCTACGCCTTCTACGCCTTTACTTAAAGTCAACTCTTCGGTACACTCTCTGAAAATTATGGATGATACTCAAAAAGATGTATTAACTTTGGGACGTACTGTCATAGCCAAATCACCCATTGAATCACCCATTGATAAGTCCTCAACTACCCCAGGGAATGTTAATCACCTCAGTCCTTTGTTGGATTTAGATACCGAGACCGTTGGAGAGATTAAGATGTCAGTTAAAGATATGTTAAATCTAATTCTCGACGAGGTCCGAGCGTTGAGGAGGTTTCAGAAATCCGAGCTTGCTTTGATCCACCAGCGCCTGGACAAAATGGAGGATCTCTTTTCTACATTCCCAGCTCGACTCCAAGAAGCCGAAACTCGTATTTCTACTTTGGAGGATCAAATGATTGAGGTCAAAAAAGACGCAAATCAGCTTTCCCTTACTTCACGTTCTCTTGAATCTAAATTGGATGATTTAGAGAACTATAATCGTCGATCCAACCTTCGCATAGTGGGGGTTCCTGAGGGCCTTGAAGGCTCTAGCACGCTGCAGTGGGCTACCTCCTTTTTAAAATCCAAAGTGATTCCCAATCACGAGGGAGACCTAACCATTACGCGAGCACATCGCGTCCCCGCTCAACCTTTTCCGAATTCCTCCCTCCCTCTAACAATTCTATTAAATTTTTCCGATACACGGATTAAAGAGACTATTCTCTCAACTGCAATTCAGAAAAGACAATTTTTTGTTGATGAAACTGTGAAATGTCGCATTTTTTCAGACATGTCCGCCTCTGCAGCTCGGAGAAGAAAGGAGTTTGTCCAAATGCTACAATTATTTAAAGCTAAAGGGGCCCAAGCCACAATAGCGCAACAATATAAGCTTAAAGTTTTAGTGAAAGGAAAATTCTTTATGTTATCCGACATTGCAGCAGCACAGGACTTGCTCAGGGAAATCTCGAACTCTTCATCAGGTTGAAAAATTTGGAGGAATTATATATAGAGCTGTCTTTTTTTCTCTCTTTCTTTCTGTGTATATAGATGTGTTAAGTTCGTAGTTTGAAGCTCTTCTGGGGCGTCGTTTGTTGGGGGGGTTGTGTGTGGGGGGGGGGTCAGTTGAACAAGGTGGAGTGTGGAATCCAAGGGGTCCAGAGGGTGCGAGGTCACCCTAATGGTGGGGGATAGGTTCCGATGGTTAGCGTGGGAAGGGGAAGTTTGGCCATTGGTGGGGAGGGTCAGGGGGGGTGAGGTTGGTGAGGGTGGTCACGGTGGGGGGGGGTGTTCTGAGGGAGGGTTGTGGGGTTATAACTAAAAATGAAGTTGATGATGTCAGGCTGCTTTGTTATTACGTATGGCCCGATGACGACTCTTTATTATCAGATAATTTAAGACGTTAATGTCAAATAAGGAAAGTCTGAATTTATTTTCTTTGAATGTCAATGGTTTAAATAATATTAAGAAAAGACGAGCGGTTGAAATTTGGATTAAGGCAAAACATCCCTCTGTAGTTTTATTACAAGAGACTCATATTTCCTCTCTTAAGATAGATCAGTTTTCAATGTTTAAATCATGGGCTGCATATCGGTGTTTCGCAGTATGTAATGAATCCAAACGAGGGGTGGCGATATTTTTAAATAAGAACTTACATGCGGAAATTATTCACTCAGAAGCTGGGGGTTTAGGGCGCTGGTGCTGGGTCTCTTGCAGAGTTAAAAATAGACCGAGACCTTTTATTTTTCTTAGTTGTTATGGCCCATTAAACGATGATTCTAATATTTTTGAAGAGATGTTCCAATCACTATTGACCATGTCCGGGGACATTGTGATTGCTGGCGACTTTAATGTTTTAATGGATCCGAAATTGGACTCATCATCCCAACCAAAAAACCAACTTAAACCCAAAGTCTTCCAGACCATTTCTAACTATAAAAGATTACTGGATCTTACGGATCATTGGCGTCTAGACAATCCCTCCAAAAAAGAATATACTTGTTGGTCGAGTAGATTTAAGTCCTCATCCCGTATTGATTTTTTTCTTGCCTCACGTAATCTCAGGTTAGGTTATTCTAATACGGTGCCTAATGTATTCTCTGACCATGCTATGCTCATTAGGGAATTTATTTTAGGGGATACTAGAAGGTCTTCCAAAAGATGGGTCTTTAATAAATCTTATCTCAACAATGAAACATGGGTTTCTGAACTCAAAGATATGATTAGGGAATTTATAATTTGTAATACTGGCACCGCCCCTCTCAGTATTATCTGGGATGCCCTAAAGGCTTTTATTCGTGGAATTATAATTGCGAAAGATGCTGCCACGTCCATCGCCGCCAGGGCTATAAAAAACTCCTTCGAACATCGTATTCAGGTTCTTAGTGATCTAAGACATCAAAACTCCTTTAGAAATATCCAAGGTCAACTAGATGAAGCTAAACGTGAATTTAGTACATATTTATTTGAGCAGTGCTGGCCATTCCTAATGGGGTCGCAAATAGCACCTCCCTAATGAATATTATTGAGGCAGGCAATTTGCGACCCCATTAGGAATCGCTAACAATGTCTGAGACATTGTTGTAAATTGCATCTTGCGAGTCGCAAATTGCGATTCCCAAATGCCGCAATTTGCGAGTCGCAATATGTAAGGGTCGTACATCTGGCCGTACATGCCACTTTCCTGTCTAGCCTTTCTCCCGCCTAACTGAAATGTGACACTATTTTTGGTGAAGTCACCTTTTACTTAGCAAACACCACAAACATAATGTCATCTTTACCAGAGCATGCTGGTTTGCAACTAGTGGTAAAAAAACATTTAGGAGAGAGGAGGGGGGGCAGACAGACTCAGAGCCCATTTTGTGTTAAAAAGGCCGCTATATTGGAACAGGTGAACATTACAAATAACATACCTGGCAACTGCCCTACAAAACTCAAACCTCTCTATACATCCGATACCTAACCCGTGGTCCCCCCCACCCCTACGATCCCCTCAACATGTCCCCCACCCTGCCATTAACATATTACAAATATTACAATGTATTGCAATTAAAATACACAATTGTGTTAAACCTACATCGTATGCCTGCCCTTCTGACACTGTAAATAACCAAACAACCAAACGTCTACAATTGAACCTTAAACAACCTGCCTCTTCTTTCCCTGCCCATGTTCTCAACTTTCAACGCCAACCAAAACTTCTGCCAACCCCTGGCAATCTTTGTAAAACCCCGCCACCCAGAAAAAGGGAGACGGAGGTGGAGCCCACCACCCTTTTTCTGCTCGCCCTTTGCTCACCCATAGTTTCTTCTCCTTTGTGCCGCTGCACATTCAACGTTCTAGCCAGAACTTCACTGATCTCTAAAAGATATAAATCCATACCAATCCTAGAGAGGTGTACTTCATCATCCCTGAAAAACTTGACTGTGTCAAAGCGTATCCCTGAGGACAAATCCTACCAAAGCCAAGCTCCCTAGCAAATGAGCCATTTCGCTGTTCACTTTGCTTCTTGCCCTCTCTACTGCTCCTGATTTTACTACTCCTCGCCACTTCCTCCTGGGCACAAACTCGGTCCATAACACGAAACAACCGGCCCACTGTTCTTTGACAAGTGCTAAGCCTTTCTTTATGCTGCGCATAAGTACTATGCCCTTCTATTTGCACAAATCCACACCAAAATATCCGGGCACCTGCCGCCCAGAAATATACTATTCAAGCATTGGACCAGCTCCTTCCAACATATGTCCCCCTTTCCTTTCTAGGTAATTTTAAACAGGCGCTCATTAAATACAAGGTTCTGACCAAAATGGCTCTGCCGGGCCTGAACATGGGCCCATTTCCTAAACGAGTGCCCCACGACCCAAATAGCCATTTCTTCTGTCTCTGGGCCGGACACAGAACCCAAAACAACAAAAATCAGCATATATCTCACATGTTGCTGTTCACCACGCACACATCCTCCTCAGACCTCTCACATATCACCTGTGTGAGAAGTTGGCCTGGCATATGCTGGTCACTAGTTATAGTGGCCACCTTGCACCAGTCCAATTCGACTCTTATGGTAGATAGGTTTAAGACGACCTTTTAAAGAAAGCTATCCTAGTGGTAGCTGTGGAGAGCAGCCTTTAGGCTAAGTCTCAGAGGAATGTAAAGCAGCTTGTTTTACCTTATAATCTCTTGAATTACCAAATGAAAGGACACCACACAGGTATATATATCAAATATATATGTATTTATTACTAGACACACTCTATTAATCTCTTTATGAGATTAGAAGCCAGATACACATTCAAAATTCAACGTTTCTCAATAAGTTAAGCACAAATATGGCTGGAGACCTAGGGGCGTACCAGACCATATACTAAAAAAATGGTATAAAAATGTTGACTTGCAAAATAACAAGGCCTAGGGCCTGGGGAATCGCTGGGGCTTCACTACTGCAGTGTTAGCAGGTAAGTAACAGGCCCACGGGAGACGTGTGCAGTGTGTGAACACAGCCGCGGGTTCCCTATCGATTATAATGGTGCAAGTCGCGGTTTGATTTTTAAAGTTTTCGGGTACATTGAGGAAGTCTACAAGCAAACCACTTAGAAGGTAAGTACTTCGAGGGCCAACACACACTAGGGCACTGGAGTGCACAAGTTACCTCACCCAGGGAAGCCGGGTGCATAGGTGTCTTTTGGTGTCGGGTCGCGTCGCTGTTTTCTATGGAGACCAAAGAAGACTTGCTGCTTGCGTCGACTGAAGAAGTGTCCTGTGAAATCCAAGGGTGGATTCAAGATGGAGGTGACCTGAAAATTGAAGGGACAGTGTTCAAAGTCACTTGCCAGTGACCGGTGGCCAGGAAGATGGCTGACCATGGATGTCGGATTATTTCAGGTCGTGGATGGTGTTTTGACTCTTCACTCACGAGGTCCAGGAGGGATCGACGATGACCAGCAGCTGGATTCAAAGTGTCCCACAACGTCTGTAGCTGATGGCGGTGTCGGCAACCGGATTGGAGCCAACAAGTCTTGGCAACTGCAAGTCTTGTGTGGAGTGAAGAAAGTCGATAGTGCAGACCAGCAAGGTCTGAGGGACTCACCCAGCAAGGGTAAATGAGGGCAGGCCTGGAGCAATCAGGGGAGCTCTTTGAGTTGATAAGAAAGTCTTCGGGGGACCCACCAGCCAACAGGCAAGGGATCGCAAAGACGCCTCTTCAGGAAATGCTTCACAGGAGCCCACGGTCACTCGGGATGGGGTAGGCCTCTGATTTTCGCTGCAAAACCTGCTGGAGGCTTGGGCCACAAATGGTCCAATGCACAAGTTCGTAGAACGTCGTGAAAGGTTTGCACTCGACAATAGTGACCGGTCCCCTGGTACTGCTGTTCCTCGTCACTCGTGGGGTCCACTCACCACAGCTCTGCTGGGGACTCACAATGGCCGTCAAGAAGTCAGGAAATCTACTTCTGGGGCTGCAGGGACTTCGAACTCCGGGGGGAGCGGGAAAGTTTGCAACCGTTGATTAAGGTTTTTGGTGCCCGCCAAGCAGGGGAGTCACTCCTTGACTCCAAGGGAGATTCTTCTGTCTTCCAAAGGTAGTGGAACATCGAAGGGCCAGGATTCTTCTTTGTAGAGTGTCGTCCAGGGTTATCTGGTTTGCAATGCCAAAGTTTGCTATCTTATGGTGAAGATAGGGGAGGGACTAGCTCTATGACCACTCCTCTAGGTGGGTCAGGGTAGGGGGTGGTTACACCCACTTCCCTTTGTCCAGTTTCGTGCCAGAGCAAGGACAGGTAGCCCCTGAACCGGTTTGAGCTGGCATATGCACAGAGGAGCCTACTGCTCCCCCAGTGCAGGACTCCAAAGCACTCTAAGAGTGCACCCACCCAGCTCCAATACATTAAATCCTGTCTGGAAGGTGGTGACACCTCCCTGTGACAGGATGCCTTTTGTTGGGCTTCCTCCACTGCGAGTTTCAGTCAGCAGCAGGAGGGCAGCCCAGTGTCTGTGCTGGTGGCATCCATTTTGTGATGCCAGGGCTCTTTCAGATTTCTGTCGTTTTACATGTCGTCCCCTCTAGAAGGGTGGTATCATGCTCCCACATCATGGACTGATGTGGGTGTATGATTCCAAGTTGTTCGACACCAAACATGACATGGTTTGATGCAGTAATTCCAAAGTTAGCATTTTAATGCACTTAAGAGTATATGGTTTAACCGCATCCACAAGCAGCCATAGAGAATAGACTCTGGTAGCTGCGGAGGGGCCCTGCTCAGGCAGAGGCACCCCCTCACATTGCAAACCAAGCACCCTGCCCTCAGGATTGATAGGGCCTGCCATAGGGGAGGCTGATAGGTTTATATGTGTGTGTATGGTGAGATATAGAAACCTATATCTCAGTGCGAAGTGCTAACACTACCTCACACAGGCTGCAGTAGCAGGCCTGTGGTGTCAGATTGAGAATGCTTCCCAGGGGTGGCATAATACATGCTGCAGCCCCTGGTAGGCCTGTGAAGTGCCTATGCCCTAGGTACCTAAGGTACCATATACTAGGGGCTCACAAGGTACAACAATATCCAATCACTAGTGCATCTAATATGCACAGCAAGTCGTTTAGAGAGAACAGAGAGACTGTGGCCCTGATTAGCAGGGACCCAGCCAGACTATAGCCAGAAACCAGTGTATACATCAGAAAAAAGTGGGGGCAACATAAGTGCAGATCCTACTCTCCTACACAACCCCTCCCCCAAACGCAGGGACATTAAACTAACCTTGACCAGTTGAGTCTTCATGTTCTAAGTGGAAATACCTTGAGAGTCCATCTGCATTGGCATGTTGGGTCCCAGGTCTATGTTCCACTGTATAGTCCATCCCCTGTAGGGAAATGGACCACCTGAGCAATGTAGGATTTTCACCTTTCATCTGTTTGAGCCATAGGAGGGGCTTGTGGTCAGTCTGAACTATGAAGTGAGTGCCAAACAAGTATGGCCTCAGCTTCTTCAGGGCCCACACCACAGCAAAGGCCTCCCTCTCTATAGCTGACCAACGTTTCTCTCTAGGGGTCAGCCTTCTGCTTATGAAAGCTACAGACTGGTCTTGACCTTCATCATTAAGTTGAGACAGTACAGCTCCCACACCCAGCTCTGAAGCATCTGTTTGAACAATGAACTTCTTTTTGTAATCTGGACTCTGCAAGATGGGGGCAGTGCACATTGCCTGCTTGAGGTCATCAAATACCTTTTGACAACTAGCTGTCCACTGAACCTTTTTTGGCATTTTCTTAGAGGTCAGATCATTTAAGGGGGTCACTATAGTTCCATATCCCTTAACAAACCTCCTATAGTACCCAGTCAGGTCTAAAAAGGCTCTAATCTGTGTCTGGGTTGTTGGAGCTACCCATTCCATGATGGTTTGGATTTTGCTCTGCAATGGTTAAACCTGGCCTCCACCCACAAGGTGGCCCAGGTACACAACCTGACTCTGCCCTATCTGGCACTTAGTGGCCTTGATAGTGAGGCCTGCTTTTTGCAGGGCCTCCAAAACATTCCTGAGGTGGACCAGGTGATCCTGCCAGGTGGAACTAAAGACAGCAATATCATCAAGATAATCTGAGCAATAGGTTTCCATACCAGTCAGAACTTTATTCACCAACCTCTGAAAAGTGGCAGGTGCATTTTTCAAACCAAAGGGCATTACCACAAAGTGAAAGTGCCCACCAGGGGTTGAAAATGCTGTTTTGGCCTTGGCATCATCAGCTAACTTGATTTGCCAGTAGCCAGCTGTTAGGTCAAATGTACTAAGATACTTGGCTGAGGCCAAAGTGTCTATAAGTTCATCTGCCCTGGGAATGGGATAGGCATCAGTCCTGGTGACTGCATTGAGGCTTCTGTAGTCAACACAAAACCTCATTTCTTTCTTACCACCCTGGGTATGAGGTTTAGGTACAAGGACTACTGGGCTAGCCCAAGGGATACCTGAAGGCTCAATAACACCTAGTTCCAACATTTTCTGGACTTCAGTCCTGATACAATCCCTGACATGGTCAGGTTGCCTGTAGATTTTACTCTTGACAGACAGACTGTCTCCAGTGTCCACCTCATGGGTGCACCAGGAAGTCTGACTTGGAGTCAGGCTAAACATATGTCTAAACTGGTGCAGAACTTGTCTGCATTCAGTTTGCTGATGTTCAGTGAGGCTGCTTGCCAAAGCAACACCATCAACTGACCCATCATCAGGGTTCTGTGAGAGCAGGTCAGGGAGAGGGTCACTCTCCTCCTCCTGGTCCTCATCAGTTGCCATGAGCAGGCCCATGTCAGCCCGTCCACATATGGCTTAAGTCTGTTGGCATGGAGCACCCTAAGGGGGCTCCTGGGAGTTCCAAGATCCACCAAGTAGGTGACCTCTCCCTTTTTCTCAACAATTGTATGGGGGCCACTCCATTTGTCCTGGAGAGCTGCTGGGGCCACAGGCTCCAACACCCATACTTTCTGGCCTGGCTGATAAACAGTCAGGACAGCATTTTGGTCATGTCAAGCTTTTTGTAATACTTGGCTAGCCTCAAGGTTTTTAGTTGCCTTCTTCATGTACTCCTCTGCCATCCGGGAGCGGAGACCAAGTATATAGTCCATCACATCCTGTTT
The DNA here is from genome assembly GCF_964204655.1 of Triturus cristatus. Lineage (NCBI taxonomy): Eukaryota > Metazoa > Chordata > Amphibia > Caudata > Salamandridae > Triturus > Triturus cristatus. Next base: position 770,780,917 of record NC_140592.1, read on the forward strand.
GGGAGATTTGAGAGGTAACTCCCATCCCTCCTTCACCAGACATAAGGGTCCTCTGACAGGGTGCCCAAACAGAAGTTCAAAAGGGCTGTAGCCAACACCCTTCTGTGGAACCTCCCTGTATGCAAACAGAAGGTCGGGAAGTAAAAGGTCCCATTTTCGCCTAAGCTTTTCTGGGAGGCCTTTAATCATTCCCTTTAGGGTTTTGTTGAATCTCTCAACTAACCCATTGCATTGTGGGTGATAGGGAGTAGTGAATTTATAATTGACACCACACTCCTTCCACACTGTTTTTAAATATCCTGACATAAACTTTGTACCTCTGTCAGATATGACCTCCTTAGGGAAACCCACTCTGGAGAAAACTCCAATGAGGGCTCTTGCTACCACAGGGGCTGTGGTAGTCCTGAGGGATATAGCTTCTGGATACCTGGTGGCATGATCCACTACCACCAGTATAAATCTGTGCCCAGATGCAGTTGGAGGGTTAAGGGGACCAACAATGTCAATCCCTACCCTTTCAAAGGGAACCCCCACCACAGGTAGTGGTATCATGGGGGCCTTTGTTGTGCCACCTGACTTGCCACTGGCTTGGCAAGTGACACAGGAGCGACAAAACTCCTCAGTGTCCTCAGACATGTGTGGCCAATGAAAATGATGGACAAGCCTGTCCCAGGTCTTGTTTTGGCCCAAGTGTCCTGCCAATGGGATGTCATGTGCTAGGGTCAAGAGGAACCCCCTAAACTTCTAAGGTATTACCAACCTACTGGTGGCTCCAGGGGTAGGATCTCTAGCCTCAGAATATAGGAGTTCCTCATCCCAATAAACTTTATGGGACCCACTTGCACTCCCAGCAGCCTCAGCAGCAGCTTGCTGTCTGAGGGGTTCAAGAGAGGGGCAGCACTGCTGCTCTTTGCTCAGATCTTCCCTGGAAGGTCCCACTACCCCCAAGAACTCAACCTGACCAGGCTCAAGTTCCTCTGGGGAAGTTCCTTCTCCAGGCTCTGCGTCTCCTCCTTCAGGAGGGGAATCTGAGATCTGAGACAGAGGGGAAGGCACAGCCTTAACCCTACTGCTCCTCCTCTTGGGTAGCATCTGGTCCATAGTTTCAAGATCCAGAGCTGGTTCAGCTTTATGCATTTTGGCCTGTGACCTGGTCACAGCAAATACCTCTGCAGGTATGCCCAACATCTCAGCATGAGTCCATAATTCTACTTCAGACCAGGCTGAAGTCTCCAGATCATTGCCCAACAAACATTCGACAGGGAGGTCTGCACTGACTACTACCTTTTTGAGGCCAGTTACCCCTCCCCAGGAGAAATTCACAACTGCCAGACTATGGTTGGTCCTGACATTGCTTGCATTGGTCACCTGGTACATTTCATCCAGGATGATCTGTGCAGGATCCACTAGATCCTCTGCCATCATGGTGACACTAGCACCTGTGTCCCTGAATGCCAAAGCCTGTTTGCCATTAATGATAGGCTGCTGTTCGTACTTGCCCAGATTACTGGGGCTCACTAGGAAGGACATATCAAGGTCTCCCTCACAAACTAGCAATGCCTGTGTTGGTACCCTGACTAGGCCAGAGTCCACATCAGAACCCTCCTGACCCATTGGGCGCGAAACATGTTGACCAGAAGAGTAGAGCGCAGCTAGCCACTCCTCCCTTTGTGAGCACTTTAGCTTTAACGCCACTCAACCTTTTTAATAAGGTGGTTTACTGAGTCAATAAAGTCGTATTTCAGACTAACCAACCTTTTTTACTCACTCACACACATCTACTCGCACGGGCCCTCACACGCACGCACCAAACGGCAGGGAACAAAAGATCTCCGGTAAAGAGCCCCTTTATGTGTCCCCTTCGGGTATTGCACCGCCGACCCGACGAGGAGCAAACCCAGATGATGAAGCATGACACCTAGCTTGCTGGGTGTGTGAGGGTTTTAGTTCCACCCTTAAGGGACCCCCATCCCTTGTGCACTCACATTCCATTGGTGAGAGTCTGGTTTCGGATAACCCTTCTCCCCCAGACCTTCCACTTTGTAGGAACTGCACATCTTTCTTTGTTGTCTCAACCCTACTACACCCTTATTCTGGTTACCACCTCCACCAATGACTGCACTAGGGGGAGCAGGTGCCTTAGGGGCTGGAGTAGTGGTGGTTTGGTCTTTGGACTTGGTACAATCAGAAGTCCAGTGCCCTTTCTGTTTACAGAATATGCACCAGGGCTTCTTTTGGCCTTTTACCCTTTGTAGACTGAATCCCCACCAGTTGCAGATTTTTGAGACCCTTGTGAAGACTTCTGGTCTTTTGACTTATCCCCACCTTTATCTGAGCCGTTTGGATCCTGCTTCTTGGTGTCACCCCCTCGGTTCTGGGTTTTCTGCCTCACCCTGGTTCTGACCCATTTGTCTGCCTTCTTTCCCAATTCTTGGGGAGAGGTCAGATCAGAGTCCACCAGGTATTGATGCAACAACTGGTTTTGGCAATTATTAAGGATCTGTTCTCTCATGATAAAATTATACAATCCCTTAAAATCAGTAACTCTACTACCAACCAGCCAACCTTCTAGAGCCTTGGTTGCACAATCAACAAAGTCAGTCCAATCCTGAGTCTGTGCTTTCTGGGTATCTCTGAACTTCAACCTGTACTGTTCAGTGGTTAAGCCAAACCCATCTATTAATGCACTCTTCAGGGCTTCATAGTCATTAGCATCCTCTTCTCTAACAGTGAGGAGCTTGTCTCTACCTTTATCAGAAAAGGAGAGCCACAAGATTGCTGCCCACTGTTTCTGGGGGATCTGTTGAACTTTACAGGCCATTTGTGGATATCATCCCCACTCTGGTAGGGAGGAACAACCTTGGGCAGGTTCCTATGGTCTGAAGTATATTCTCTACCTCTAGGGACACTGTTGCTGCCACCAGGGGTATCTGGAGCTCAAAGGCTTCTCTATCTAAGGCCCATTGCTTAGTTCTGAGGGCAAGCCTAGCTTCCTCATACTGGAGCAACTTGTACCTTCTTTCAGAGGAGGTCTCTCTATGTAAGTATGAGTTCCTCTGATGGACAGAATCCTTGTCAGAGTGATATGAGTGGTTAGACTCCCTTGATAGGGACCTAGGCCTCTCTTCCACTCTACCAACCCTCTTAGGGAGACTTTCTCTGTCCTTTTCAGATCCTTGTGGATCTGGCCCTTCAACCACAGAGTCCTGGTCATCCTGATTTTCATCATCAGACCCAGACACTGTAATGAACCCATCCCCTGGTCCAGACCTGTCAGCTCCTAGAGCTGCCCTAAGGTCATCTGCTATTAACAGATCTATCAGGTGTAGGGCTGAGGGACTCCGTCCTAGCTTCAGGTGTCTTTCAACACACATGGCCTTCAAGACAATGTAGGTCATGTCCTTGTACTGAGGCTGGGTGGACCCCCTGGCCCCACCTTTTAAGGACATTCTAGTGTTGTGCAGTGTTGTACTACCTACACTAGTTTGTGGCCTACTGAACCTACCTTGAGCTGTAGCAAGGGTGTGCTATCCCTTCACAAACAGTTCTAAGTTCAGTAGAACTTCTTGATACTATGCTTGACTTTTATATGTACCTTGAGTACCTTTAGTGGTTTTCAGTTAGTAATTCAAATAGAGATTTTCTGGTAAAACAATGGCAAGCTGGAATCCCACACACTGCCCACCAATGTGAGAAGTTGGCCTGGCATATGCTGGTCACTAGTTATAGTGGCCACCTTGCACCAGTGCAATTCGACTCTTATGGTAGATAGGTTTAAGACAACCTTTTAAAGAAAGCTATCCTAGTGGTAGATGTGGAGGGCAGCCTTCAGGCTAAGTCTCAGAGGAATGTAAAGCAGCTTGTTTTACCTTATAATCTCTTGAATTACCAAATGAAAGGACACCACACAGGTATATATATCAAATATATATGTATTTATTACTAGACGCACTCTACTAATCTCTTTATGAGATTAGAAGCCAGATACACATTCAAAATTCAACGTTTCTCAATAAGTTAAGCACAAATATGGCTGGAGCCCAAGGGGCGTACCAGACCATATACTAAAAAAATGGTATAAAAATGTCGACTTGCAAAATGACAAGGCCTAGGGCCTGGGGAATCGCTGGGGCTTCACTACTGCAGTGTTAGCAGGTAAGTAACAGGCCCACGGGAGACGCGTGCAGTGTGTGAACACAGCGGCGGGTTCCCTATTAATTATAATGGTGCAAATTGCGGTTTGATTTTTAAAGTTTTAGGGTACTTCGAGGAAGACTACAAGCAAGCCACTTACAAGGTAAGTACTTTGAGGGCCAACACACTCTAGGGCACCGGAGTGCACGAGTTACCTCACCCAGGGAAGCCGGGTGCATAGGTGTCTTTCGGTGTCGGGTCGCGTCGCTGTTTTCTATGGAGACCAAAGAAGACTTGCTGCTTGCGTCGACTGAAGAAGTGTCCGGTGGAATCCAAGGGTAGATTCAAGATGGAGGCGACCTGAAAATTGAAGGGACAGTGTTCAAAGTCACTTGCCAGTGACCGGTGGCCAGGAAGATGGCTGACCACGGATGTCGGGTGATTTTGGGTCGTCGATGGTGTTTTGACTCTTCGCTCACAAGGTCCAGTAGGGATCGACGATGACCAGCAGCTGGATTCGGAGTGTCCCACAATGTCTGTAGCTGATGGCTGTGTCAGCAACCGGATTGGAGCCTTGGCAACTGCAAGTCTCGTGTGGAGTGAAGAAAGTCGATGGTGCAGACCAGCAAGGTCTGAGGGACTCACCCAGCAAGGGTAAGAGAGGGCAGGCCTGGAGCAACCAGGGAAGCCCTTTGACACGATAAGAAAGTCTTCGGGGGACCCACCAGCCAACGGGCAAGGGATCGCGAAGATGCCTCTTCAGGAAATGCTTCACAGGAGCCCACGGTCACTTGGGACGGGGTAGGCCTCTGATTTTCGCTGCAAAACCTGCTGGAGGCTTGGGCCACAAATGGTCCAATGCACAAGTTCGTAGAATGTCGTGAAGGGTTTGCACTTGACAATAGTGCATGGTTCCGGGGTATTGCTGTTCCTCGTCACTCGTGGGGTCCACTCGCCACAGCTCTGCTGGGGACTCACAATGGCCATCGAGAAGTCAGGAAATCCACTTCCGGGGCTGCAGGGACTTCGAACTACGGCGGGAGCGTGAAAGTTTGCAACTGTTGATTAAGGTTTTTGGTGCCTGCCAAGCAGGGGAGTCACTCCTTGACTCCAAGGGAGATTCTTCTGTCTTCCAAAGGTAGTGGAACATCGAAGGGCCAGGATTCTTCTTTGTAGAGCGTCGTCCAGGGTTATCTGTTTTGCAATGGCAACGTTTGCTACCTTATAGTGAAGATAGGGAAGGGACTAGCTCTATGACCACTCCTCTAGGAGGGTCAGGGTAGGGGGTGGTTACACCCACTTCCCTTTGTCCAGTTTCATGCCAGAGCAGGGACAGGTAACCCCTGAACCGGTTTGAGCTGGCATATGCACAGAGGAGCCTACTGCTCCCCAGTGCAGGACTTCAAAGCACTCTAGGAGTGCACCCACCCAGCCCCAATACACTAAATCCTGTCTGGAAGGTGGTGACACCTCCCTGTGACAGGATGCCTTTTGTTGGGCTTCCTCCACTGCGAGTTTCAGTCAGTAGCAGGAGGGCAGCCCAGTGTTTGTGCTGGTGGCATCCATTTTGTGATGCCAGGGCTCTTTCAGATTTCTGTCGTTTTACATGTCGTCCCCTCATGGACTGATGTGGGGGTATGATTCCAAGTTGTTTGACACCAAACACGACATGTTTTGATGCAGTCATTCCAAAGTTAGCATTTTAATGCACTTAAGAGTATATGGTTTAACCGCATCAGCAAACAGCCATAGAGAATAGACTCTGGTAGCTGCAGAGGGGCCCTGCTCAGGCAGAGGCACCCCCTCACATTGTAAACAAAGCACCCTGCCCTCAGGATTGATAGGGCCTGCCATAGGGGTGGCTGATAGGTTTATATGTGTGTATATGGTGAGATATAGAAACCTATATCTCTGTGAGGAGTGCTAACACTACCTCACATAGGCTGCAGTAGCAGGCCTGTGGTGTCAGATTGAGAATGCTTCCCAGGGGTGACATAATACATGCTGCAGCCCCTGGTAAGCCTGTGAAGTGCCGATGCCCTAGGTACCTAAGGTACCATATACTAGGGGCTCACAAGGTACCACAGTATCCAATCACTAGTGCATCTAATATGCACATCAAGTCGTTTAGAGAGAACAGAGAGACTGGGGCCCTGGTTAGCAGGGACCCAGCCAGACTATAGCCAGAAACCAGTGTATACATCAGAAAAAAAGTGGGGGCAACATAAGTGCAGATCCTACTCTCCTACAGCCTGTGACAGTGCGATGAACAGCGGCCCAAATGCAAAATTTCCTCCTGTGCCCACCCTCTATTACCCGCCTCTGATGCTGCCCAAATGCGGAAAGAGTGTGTCCGATACTCCAACCCATCCACCCCAAGACAGTGTAAGGCTTTCCTCAATATTGCCAATAATTGGTGTGCCGTCACCCTATCTCCTTTTTCATACTTGAAAACTGCCCCTTCTGTTAACCCAGCCACCGCCCACGTTGCTGGGTTCACCTGAGCAGACATGCACCTTGGGATTCAAACGCCTGTAGCACCACCCATTTTCCTTGCCCCTCTGATCCGTCTTGGACTGGCTCAACAACACCTGGACTTGTCTACTCTGCAAAAACACACCCTGCACAAACCTCCTGCCCCCTTCTTACCCTCTTTAAGAGGGTGGTAATTTGCGAGTGTTTTGCGACCGAGATTCCGGTCACAAAATATTCATACATTGCTTTGCAAACACAATTAGGAAGGGAATGCCCCTTCCTAAGAGCTACTCGCAATTCCTAAATAGCGAGTCGCAAATGAATTGCGACTCGCTATTTAGGAATTGTACATGGCCCTGGTCCATTTTGCATGCGCATGCAATTTAGGGTCGTACCCCTGTCCTGTCCCCCAACGTCCCCCCCGCATCGATGCCCCTTTCTCCCACTGCATGGACCTCCCTTTTGCCAGGTAGGCACCTAATTGTACCACCGCATCTCCTGCTCTCCCAAGATTGAAAAATGTCAAGGCCCTCCCAAGCGGGAGGTCCTCCGCTGGCTCCTGTTCCTCACTTAATAATACCCCTCGCCCTCCCACTCCTGCTCTTCATAAAAAAAAAAAACTGTTCTCTTAGGGGGCCTGACCATTCCCTTACAACTGGTGCCTGCTGCTTCCTGCTACATGTGCCCCCCCCCCCGGAGTCGTAGACCCAGAAAGCATCCTCTCATTGCTCCCCTCACCCTTAAGGACAGGACTCACCACCTCTCTCTCCCTCCACACCTTCCCCACCGCATATCGCAGCTAAGCCCCTCCGTGGAGGCTGCTCTCCAGAAACTCACAGCACCTCCTTCCCCCCCTGTGGCATATCCCAGGCAAGCCTCTCACTGGAGGCTGCCCTCTGGGAATCCCCACTCCCCTCTCTCTTTTGACCCCTACTAAGGCTGGCAGAGGAGGCCCTGCTCAGCTTTGCCCGACTACGCTCGTGCCCTGAGGCCACGCGGTTCATTGTTTCCGCTCTGAGGGGGGGGGGGGAGCGGGTCGCCCAGGGCATGCCTCAAGTTGCCCCCGCCCCAGCCTCATTCAATGCCGCCAGAGAAGCTTTCTCCGCTCCGGAGCTGCCCTCTTGATACCCTGAGGGGCCGCTCTCCTAGCATAGGCACGACCCCTATCACTTAACCGCTGGGCCTGCACCTTGTCAGACGCCTTCAATTTCCCAGGAGGAGAGCACACCGCGGTGGCTACACCTGGTGATGCCCGATGGGTGGGGCACGCCGCCTTCTGCTGCTTCCGCCGCGTCCTCGACCAGCAAGTCCAAGCGTTCGGTCTCCCTGAAAAGGCACATCGCCTTCTTGACCTTCTGCTCTGCCATTAAAGGGAGGTTAGTAAAAGATCCCCTACCCCTTATCCTGCTCTGCCAAAAAACTACCTATCACCATACTAATCTCACAAACTTTTCCCCCGCTACTACAGAGCCCCCGGCCACCAGGTCACCAAACCTAAAATGGTGGCCAGGAGTCCAACGAGCAAAACCCTTATAGCCTTGGGCTATAATTGGGCTATATCAAATGCAACCCAAAAAAATACAAAATGGCAGACCCACGGACCGTCCCCACCACTCCCAATCAGCCAGAGGGGCAGACCGCCTTTCAGACAGCCGCCCCTCCCCCTCGAAGTCCCCTTGCACTGAGTGAACACATATAAGGGCCTGATGTATTGAAGGATTGGCTACTGCAAAGCCTGTGATTCACAAAATGACAAACTTTTCAACTGCAAAACCCTAATGTTCAATGTACAAATAGTAGCTTGCAGTCTCAAATGTGTTTGGTATTTGCAATGCACACTTTGCGATCCGTGTGATTCGGACAGAGGAGAGGCCATGTAATGAATTGCAAGGATATGTACCAATGCTTTGTCACTGCAATTACAGTCGCAAGCCACTGGTGACATGCCAACTCCTCAAACGGAGTGGCATGGCCGTCCTTAAATGAAAGCTGCTCAAAAGGGCTGTCCCTATGCCAATATGACTATTTGGTAAGATCTGCACAATCCTGCCCCGTTAATAATTTTGACACAGATTTAAGTCTGTCACTTATGCATACCTTCCATTATGGGAATGTGGGCTTAGGGAGAGCACGCAGCTGTGAACTCTCTCAATGTCGTTCCCATTGTGACATAATTTTCACTGCAACCCTTTTTCCTTAAAAGGACAGGGGTTGCAATCGGAAAAAAACTAAAATATCATTTTGGGAACCTGAATTCAGAGAAGGAGGTCTGCTGTCTCTCGTAGGCCTCCATCTCTCCATTCCCATCCCTTTCAGGAGGATTCACAAAATGAAATTTTTGTCATTAATATTTTTCTGACAGGATGTCAAATTGGTGCGGTGACAAATTAGTGTATCTGTTACAGTGCGAACAGGTCGCAAACAAGCCACTGTGCAAAAACATATATCTAATTTGAAACCTTAGAATGATACATTCGGTCTTTAGGGACCAAGCCTCATTCTTTTCAGGCTTACACTGGAATGGTGACTCCCATAAAAATGTTTTAATTACAACTCGTTTTCTGTCAAAGTCTGCAGATGTTGCTGTAGGTGATGGATTCTGTGGCAAGTGTTGCAAATTCAAATTTATGCAACTGCAGAATCACATTTTTCTAGTCGTCCTGTAGGACAGGTCCTAAAACCCTCCAGCTTTTTCTTCCTTGCAAAATTCTCCCACTCTTTTATATGGAACACAAACTTACCAGAGCCTCAGACTGTCATGCATCTTTTACTGCAGTTTCATGGACACTTGTCTTCCCAGAAGTCTCATTGCCAGGCTCCAAAGATGTTGGGGCCAAGCAGTCAGATTGTGCCATAACCGCTGAAAAGATTATGGTCATCAGATTTTCCCTTTAAGGCTCCCTGTGAAGGTTAGTATTACATTCTATTTCTTGTACACAATCAACAAATACCGGGGGAAAAGCGTCTGAGCCTAACATGAAGTTGAGAAAACACCTGAAAACAGAAGTCATCAATTGACATTGACTGGGAACAAGGGACATGATGGACAATTTCAGACATGGCTACTCACCCCTCTCGAATGGATGCTAATTTCCTTTTCCAATAATCAAGCTATCCTCCCTAACTCCCTAAGGTCTGAAGAAACCAAAGGGGAATACACAGCATTTTCCAATACTCCTCAAAGATCTCAATACATTTGGTAGTTGTCCATTCACCCCATGTATTCCAGCCATTTTGAAGTCTAAGGCACAGTATTACCACCTGCCTAAGGACACCACCCACGCCATCCTTTCAAGCATGTATTGCAATTCTGCACATAGACAATGAAATCTATGGAGGCAACCCGCTCTATGCCATAGCAAATCCACTCTTCATCCAATGGGAGCTGTACACTACCAAGCCCTGGCCACCTCCCCAGCCTCCTGCCACCCCACCAGATTTTCAGTAAAACAAGGCAGCAGTAGTTGTAGGATGTCAATTTCTCTCTGTGATCTCACACTGCTGCTCCACTCCCAAAATCCATGACCGGCAGCCCTCGGGTAAGAAAATAACTATGGTGAAGAGCACCATTCTGAGGCCTGTACATCCAATCAACAAACAGAAAGAGGGACTAAGTTGACTAACCGTGAAGGCCAGCAACATTCCACCATGTTCCAAGATGTATCCATGACAACCGATGGGAGGGGGAATGAGTGGGAAGATGCATAATTTGAGCTTAGGTACAAAACGTTGATAAAGGGCAGTTTGTGATTGTTCTGTGGTCAGAATATGAGAAAGTACTCTGTTCTTCTCACTGTGCCCCATAATATATGCTGTAAAATTCAATGTCTCCGGCAGATGTGCCCATCAACCAATGAAACATGCTACCACACAACGCATGCTTTCATCTACGCATGCGGCCCCATACACACTGACAGCCCACTACCCCCCCCCCCCCTCCTCCCCCCCGGACAATTCCACCCTCCATTTTGTGTGCAGTGGCTACAAGAGTAATGCATGTTTTTTCTAGTTAATAGGATTTGAATTACACGCCATACTTCAGAAATGGCTTCAAGGACGTGCTTGAAATTTAAAAATCATCCTGAGCATAATATGAAAAAGCTGCACAGAAGGCGTTCTAAATATTAAATAGCTGGGCACCAGGCAGATGATTATATTCCCCAACCCTTTGACAAAGTAATTATTCAACCAGTTGACTACTTAAAGTGCCAACTGCTAATACATGCAACGCTGCATTGAGAGCTTACCTGGACACTTGGTTATTACAGCAGATTCCTTTAGAATAAATCAGGGGTTGCATAATTCATGGCACAATTTTCAGTAAAGTTGATTGATAGCCTGGGGAGAGAGCTGCAGCTCTCCCCATTAATATGCAATGGTGTGTATTCAGGTACAGCATGTTTTACATGTTCTGCTTGCCTACTAGTGATAGCAAGTTTATCACATGACTGCACACGTTGGCATTTATTTATAGTAACGTAATGGAAGAGTCACAACTTCCTTGTGCATTTAAATTTACTCCACATGCTGTTCGAGTTTTTGGCCGCGCTTTAGAGATGAGTACGAAATAGAGTGAATTATGCAAAGGTTTTTTCTCCTGCTTTGGGCATACTTTTGCTGTATTTTTAATGCTTTGAGCGTTTAGCCATTGTTAACAATATATTAGAACAAAGGTAAATGACTGCGAACTTAAAGTTTTGGTTTGAGTCAAGTAATTTGTATCAAAATGTTTGCACTTTTTTTTTATATCAGATTCTTCCTTTTTAAATCTATGGTTTTATCTTGAATGTCTGCGTTGATGGCTTTTCCAATAACTGAGTAAAGCATTATTTTATTTGACTGCCAAGTCAAAATTGGTGCACCGATTAAAAACTCGCGCAATATAATTTGTGCCGGATTTCACTAATGATAACCTATAAATAAGGGCATTACTAAGGCATTCACCTTGAGTGTTATGTAAGCTAATATTCACAATAATTGATCTGGGTGATTGATGAACTTTGGCCCTCATTACGAGCTGGACGGTTGATATGTGGGTTACTGCTGTAATCACGCATATCAAAGATATTAGATTTTTGCAAAATATCGGCATGTGAAACTTGCCAATAGTGATCTGGCAAAAATACTGATTATTTACCGAAACATGCAGAATTTAGTATGGCAAGCATCACAACTTGCAAGTCATTCCCCAAAAATATACAATTGGGTGGTATTTATTGCACCCAATAAATTCTGAGTCAGCAGGGTGTGATTCTATCAGGTGCTCAAAATGTCACATTATTAATGAGGGCCTTTGAGTCTAATTTACACTTGGGCTTTCATTACATTTTAGGGCTAAATTCTGATCCCGGAGCAAAAGCTTGGTTTCAGAGAAGGGAATTACGAGCCGCGTGATAATTATCACAAACTCTGTTTTCCTCTGGTGGATTCTGGTATGTCAGAACGTGAGAAATGTATTAGGGGGGGTGGGGGGAAGGGAGCCCGTAATAAAGGCAACAAGTGAGGAATTTGTGGCCAGATGCATCAACAATCCATTTTGTGAGTTCCTAATTGCGAATTCTTGAGATTTGCAATTAGAAAATCGCAAAATGGAATGCATGAAAGTGTGTTTAACACTTTCTGCGATTTCTAGGGGGTCGCAAATGACATACCTCATGAATAGTAATGAGGTAGGTCGCAATTTGTGGCACCCTAGGAATCGCAAAAATCATGGGGATGGTGGCTTGCTGGGGTCAGCAGACCACCATGTCCGTGATTTCTTTTACATAAAGCAATCGGTTTTTTTTTGTAAAGCATCCTGTTTTCCTTTAAACTTTTCCTTTCATTTTCTTAGAAAATGCATTTACAGACATTCACAAAGGGGAAGGGGTCCGTTGGGGACCCCTTCCCATTTGTGAATTGGTTACCACCTACTTGATGTAGGTGGGAAAATGCGAATGTTTTGCGACCACATTTCAGTCGCAAAACTTTCATGCATACCGATGCAATTAGGAAGGGACGCCGTAAACACACCCCTTCCTAATACCGAATCGTAAACCCATTTTGCGATTCGGCAACAGGTTACCGAATCGCAAAATAGGGTTTGCCGCATCAGAAGTGAATTTTTTTGCGATGGCGAATGGACGATTCTGCGAATCGGCCGTTTGCAAAGGCAAAAAATGCTGGATGCATCTGTCCCCTGGTGTTTTAAATAATGATTCTGCATGCTATGCTTCATATGCACGTGGTAAATACCTTACCCTGAGTTGAGTTAATAGTACTTACCAGATATGGTAAATACCTCCTCATGGTCTGCCTAACCCGTAATAGGGAACTAGGTCTAGGAAATGGGGCATAATATGTGTAGCAAGCTCTAGCACCATTTTGCGTTTGCGCTCAGCAGTAGCCCAACAGAGTGAAAAAACAGTGAATGCTACCTTGGTTATCCTAATTGAAAAGTACTCTTTTCATTGTCACAAGTAAAATGTGCTGGTTGTATTTTTGTTAAAAGACATTTTTTTGTGTGTGTTTAGATTGAGGGTTGGAACAACACGTCACTTAAAAAAAAAAACACATTCAGTACAATTTTGTTTATTCAATTGCAGGACTGTACAGGCCTGCATTTGACACGTATATGCATCTCCTCAGCAGCTTTCAGCATACTCCTATAGTCTGATAGCCCGCCTTAGTGGTTGCTATTAAAGGCCTGCTCCAGCATTATAACAGGGGAGCAGACCTTTAGTGGCAGGAATAGCCCACTGGCGAGGGCTAAAAGCCTATTACAACATTCTCTGCCTCATGAGGGCAGAATGTTCTAATTGAAAAGAATCCTCTTGGAAGACAAAGATGGTTTCCAACCCCATGTGCCTCAGAGACTTCAGCCTTTCACAGATTTTGCTATGCGCGCCTGGCAGTTACTAGTGCACGCAACACAGCAAAAGCGGTGAAAGTGGGCAGCTGTCAGGCCCTTTCTCCCTGGGCTCTGCCAAACTGTCATCATCTGGTACAGCCGAGGGAGTCAGCAGAGGAGAACTGAGCAGAATTTCCCCTTCCCTCCTTCAGTGGCTCCAGTGAAACCGTGAGTAAAAGGAGGAAGAAGGGAGAAGTCTTGCAAATTTTGAAGAGGCAGAGGCTGTGTATTAGGACACTGTGCTGGTCACAACAGCAGGCCTATACCAGCTTTTATAGGTCACTGCTTCTCCACTGTTTTCAACTGAGTTCTGAATATTCCAATATTCAATAAATCTATCAATCAATCAGGATTTTTATAGTGCGGCTATTCACCAGATATGGTATTCAGGAGCATGTAGGTTCCGGAGGCTTATTCGAACAGCCAAGTGTTGGGGGCCATTCGGATTTCCGAAAGTAAAATGATGGTCCGGAGGTGCGTGGGAAAGCTGTTCCAGTCATTGCTGCGATGTGTGAGAAGAAGCGTCCTCCACTTCTGCTTCAGTAGATGAGGGTGGTATGGGCAAGTGAAAGGGAGGCAGACCGTAGTCTTGAAAGTTGGGGGAAGTTTAGACGGTGGTTAATGCATGCAGGTCCTTGGTTGTGTACAGCCTTGTGTGCATCGGTAAGCAGCTTGAATTGGCATCTCTTCTGTACAGGAAGCCAGTGGAGTTGCCTGAGGGGGGTGTGATGTAGGCTTGTCAGGGAAGGCCTAGGATGTGTCTGACTGTGGTGTTGTGTATGGTCTGAAGTCTCTGTAGGAGATATGGGGTGATTCCTACCTAGAGTGTGTTGTGGTAGTCCAGTCGGCTGGTGATGAGTGCCTGTGTCACAGTGCCACTTGAGGATCTTACGTAGCATGCGCAGAGTGAGGAAACAGACAAAGGAGATGGATTTGATCAGTGATTTCATGGTGAGCTTGTTAATGATAAATACCGACGTTTCTGGTGTGGTTGGAGGGAGGGGGTGCGGTCCTAGATATGATGGCCACCAGGAGTCATTCCATGTGTAGCTGCTGTTGCCAAACATCAGTCCTTCTGTATTGTCTCTGTTCAGCTGCAGGCAGCTGTTCTACATCTAGTCAGTGACGTTTGTCATGCATCTGTGGAAGTTGGTTCTGGTGGTGGTGGGGTCGTCAGTGAGATTTTATGTTGAGACCCCGGGATCAGATGTTGGCCAGCATGGTCATATATGCGTTGAAGAGCATGAGGCTGAGGGATGAGCCCTGGGGAAACCACAGGTGTTCTCCTTGGGTTCAGAAGTGAAAGGTGTGAGGTGGATCCTCTGCGTTCTTCCGGTAAGGAAGGAGGTGTTCCATCTGAGCGCGTCCCATTGGAGGGACGTCTTTAGATCAGTGTGTGGTGGGATATGGTGTCGAAGGCTGCCGATCAAGGATGATCACAGCTGCTGTTTTTCCTCGGTCAAGGAGGGTTTGGATGTCGTCAGTGGCTGCAATCAGGAGAGGAGTTGGCCTAATGGCTAGGGTGGTCGACCTCGAATCTGCGGAACCAGGTTTGAGTCTCGGCAATGACGCTGAACATCCTGTGATTCTGGGCAAATCACTTAATCTCCCTGTGCCTAACAAAAATGAATGTGTCCTCATGTAACGCAACTGGTGCTATGTAAAGCGCTCTGGTACCGGATACCGGGTCAAGTTCGCGCTATATAAAAAAACTCAAAAAAATAAATAAATCAGGGCAGTTTTGGTGCTGTGATTGCTGCGGAAGCCAGATTGGGAGGTGTTAAGAAGCTGGTTCTGTGGTTCTGGTTCAGGTGAGTTATGAGCTGGTTGTTGGTGATCTTTTCCAGTACCTTCGCTGGGAATGGGAGCAGGGAGGTTGGCCAGTAGTTTTTGGGTTCGCTGGGGTCGGC
Organism: Triturus cristatus; assembly: GCF_964204655.1. NCBI lineage: Eukaryota > Metazoa > Chordata > Amphibia > Caudata > Salamandridae > Triturus > Triturus cristatus. Next base: position 770,796,325 of record NC_140592.1, read on the forward strand.
AGAGGGTGTTTTGAGTAGTGGTTGTGTTTCCAGGCATTGAGAAATGCTGCAGTGGTGATAGAGGTGTTGAGTAGGGTGGTGAGTTCCTGGCCGATCCTTTGGTTTCCGAGGATCAAGATCTGGTGGGGGCATGGGTCTGTGGGAGCCACAGACTGGATGGATTTCATGGTGGAGGTTGTGTCCTGGGTGGAGAGGATGCTCCAGGTGGTCAGTGGGTGGTTCGTGTAGGTTATGGTGGTGGTGTATCTGTCAATGAAGTCTGTAGGTGTAGGTTGGGGTTCGAAATTTCTGTATATGGTATAATGTAGTGGAAGAAATGGGCGTGAAAGTGTGCACAGCTTTTGTGAGAGTATGATGTTGTTTTAGCTGGCAGCCAGATTGGAGAATTCCTTAACAATGTAGAGAAGTACCTTGGTGTTGTTGGTGCTGGTTTCTATGCATGCAGCAAAGTCTTTTTTCTTTGTTGCCCTCAGCAGGTGGTGGTAGAGGTTGAGGGAAGTCTTGAAGGCTGCCCTGGTCAGAGGTGCCCTTGCTGCCACGCCATCTCCTCTCCAACTGTTTGCTGTCGCTGTTCTGAGTTCTTGGGTGTACCAGCTGGCCTTTTTGGAGGATTTTCTCTGGCTATTGCTCCAAATGGGGACGATGCTGTCTGTATGATTGACAAATGGCCTTTTTCACTCCCTGTTTGAGGTTGTGGCAGTGGCAGGGTTGGAGGTGTTGAGGGTGTTCACTCAGATGAGATTTTGTTCCACCACCTGTGGGGGCGTTAGTCATTTTGGGGGTCACAGTGCGGGGGCTGGAGATGCTGAAGTGGACGATGGAGTGATCAGCCCATGTGAGTTTTGTACATGGCTGTATTTGACGCAGTTGCTGTAAGTGAATATTGGGTTCAGCTTGTGTCCTGCAGTGTGTGTAGAGTGGTGGATCATCTGGGTTAATCAGAGTCTACTCATACTGTCGAGGTGTGCAATGTTTTTGTCGTTGGGTCGATGTGAAAATTTAGGTCACCGAGGAATCTAAAGCTAAGGGTGCAATGAAGTCTGCGATGGTGTTGCAGAAGCTGGAGTGTGGGCCTGGGGGGGTCGATATGCGAGCGTGGCTCTGATGGCTGTCTTGTCGTACGTGTGGAGTTTGAAGTTGAGATGTTCCATGGGGTAGTGGTGTTCTCGGTGGTGGCAGTACACTGTATGATATTTTTGTGGAAAATGTCTATTCCTCCTCATGGCTTGTTGGTGCTTTTATATCTTTTACATGTTTTTAGAGAATCTGACATCCTGGTAGTAAAGTTTTGATTAAAGGATTTCCTTAGATGAAAGGATGTTGCTCCTCATCATCTCCTGCTCCAGGAAAACATGTGGACATGCCTGATTTCAGGACCTGTCCATACAGGACCACTAGAAAAATGATTCTGTAGTTGCAAATGTTTCCAACTTGACAAGGAATCCATCATCCACTGCAAACTCTGTAGACTTTGATAAAAAATGTGTTTTTAGTTGAATGGGAGCAGAAGATACTAGAATCACTTGACCTGTGATACACCACCTTTCCTCACACTTTGCATGATTAACTGGTCACCTTTCATCTGTTGAATAGTGCACTTAGGTGGTTAAAGATGGGACAAATGTACCCAAATACTGTGACCAGCAGCAACTAATGGACAGGTGAAAGTTTGGTCTGCATCAGGAAATCTTCAGCCCACCAAATTGGGTGAAACGATTCCTTCATTACCATAGAAATGTTTTACTACTCTATTCATACAAATTCATGGTTACATTTCAGGTTGTTTTCTCAATGCTACAGATATTGATATTTTAATAGGCAACTCTGACTATAGAACAATCACAAACTTGTTTCATCTCTTCAAAGGTCTAATGTTTTGTCTTCAAAAGTATCTCCTCGTAAAATACCTACGTAATGAATATGAAATGTCCCACAGTGTTCTTCAAGAGGTATTTTTGCTTAAAGTAAATAAATTCTTTTAGAGGCCATATAGTGTGAGCACACAGTACACAAAACTGAAAACACATTTTACATCATAACAAAGGTGTGCTTAATAAAGAGGCACACTGTTAGTACAAAACATGTGTACAAGTAGGCTTTTGTTTCTCCAGACTGCATCAGTTAGTATCACAAAATTTTTAGGAAATAATGTCACAGGATGTGCTGCATAATATAATGTTAATCATGTATGCCACATAATTTGCCTTTCAATGCCAAATAATTGGCCCGTTCTTGATGCACAATTTAGTCAGTCCTCGTCTATAGTTTGGTCCTCCATCACTGCATAACTTCAGTTTCTCAAACATAAGGAAATATTTCTCAGTATTCTACGAATAGCAAGAATCCACAGCAAACAATACTATTCACCTACAGGATAAATCAAGACAACTGGTCTACAGGAAATTGGGTTATTGGCTGAGAGGGGGGTGAAACCCTACTCAACCAGCAACCATGATTAATGTGAGGGTGAAACACAAGCAAACCACAAAATAACCTGTGCTTAACCCTCTGGTAGTTTGGCACAAAAGCAGTCAAGCTTAACTGAGAGGCAATGTTTAAAGTATTTATGCAGCACTTCAAACAGTAATAAAGTGAACACACAACACAAGAAAAACCCCACACCAGTTTAGAAAAATAGAGTAAAATTGAATGCATTATTTGAGACCAAAGCAACAAAAATCCAATCAGTAGAACCGGAAAATTGAAATTTTAAAGATTTTAGGTAAGTATATTACCTAAAAGCACAAAGAGCCACTTGCGGCCATATAGTCGTGCAAGACCAGGTGAAAGTCGCAAGTTCAGGCTGACCACAGGCCGATCACAATGAAGCATGGGCCAGATACAGGGACAAAGTTATTCCCACTGAAAAAGTTACCTTCAGGAGACCTTAACGAAAAGTCCAGTTTGCAGTTTGGGGTGCCCAGAGGAGCAAGGAGAGCATCTTGGATGGTCGTGGCTGTAGAGCGAAGAAGAGACCGGGCATCGCGGATGGTCGTCTCTGGAAAGCAAAGATCCTGCTAGGCATTGTGGATGCTCATTGCTGGAAATTCACATTAGAAGTCACTGCAGGCTGTCGATGCTGCAGCGCGAAGTGAAGATCTCCTGCTGCCGGGTGTCGCTGGTGTTCGCAGTGGCACTGTTAGAAATGGGATTTCTGGTAGGCTAGGGCGTGCACCTAAGCCAGGCAGAAACCAACACTTTAGTCAGGGCCAGGGAGTTACATGCTGAAGAGGACCCCTGCTCACCCCCTTGGTAGCTTGGAAGAGCAAGCAGTCAGGCTTATCCAAGAGGCAATGTGTAAAGCGTTTGTGCAACACACACACACAGCAGCGACACCCTAGGCACACCACAAAAGAAACTCCAAACAAGGGTATATCAAAAATAGCCTTTGTGTTACTCATAAAACACATTAGAACGTAATCATACTGTGCCATCTGGCACTTGGTATGACTTTTCAGGGATTATACACACTACAGGGCCAATCGAGCCACTGTCATCACCATCATAACTCACAGTATGTGAAAACAACCAGTAACTACTGGTAAGGGTACACCTAGCACAACCACATTATGCATAAACCATCAGTAGCAGTGCACATATCATAATCACCATCATCACAGGATGACCTAGTCTGGCATATTAGGCACACATCCCCACAATAGCATAAAATGTTACGCATACATATATTAGGCAAAGATCCTAATAGTCAGTGTCCCCTAGTAAGAAGCATTAGGCGTAAATATACTTACCAATATGCCACCCTGTCCCTAACAGCCTACTGGCCCCCAAACGGCAGTCCCAGCGCCTCTAAGCTCTCTACCTGGACTGCGTAGTAGTTGGGCGGAGGCTGCTCCCTCCATCCAGGCTCGGCGGCCTCCGTCAAGGTTCACTCCGAGCTACCAAGACCTAAAACAAGGCCTTTGACCCCACAATTAGGGCTGTGGGGTCAAGGGTCACTCCAGCAGCTGCCCACTACCATCCGGGGCAGCTGCTACCCTGGCCACGTGTGGGGACACCGACTCTGCTCCTCACCTTGCTTTTTCCTCTCTTCCGGCCAAAGGGGGGGGGGGGGGGGGAGCGCTGCTTCCCCTGGTGCAGAGCAACAAAAAGACTCTGGCCCCAACGTTGCGGCGTATCCAGGATCCTTCAGGATCTCCCAGACCGCCGTTGCCAGTCTTCCAGACTGACCGCACCAGCGCCTCTTTAGCCACGCGGGCAGCGCCATGAACACTTCACCCACAACCAGGCAACAGCCTGACTTCTGGTGACGGGCACGTCCTGCCCTCAGCGTCTGCTTTTGCTGCATGGACCCCACCCACAGTCAGGTTGAGCTTCCACCTGACTTCTGGCCCGCTGGCAATTACGGAGCGAGGGCTCAGTCTGCTTCTATCTTCCTCCCTTGCTGCAGGCACACAGGATTACGGAGTGCCCACCGCGCTCGTGGAAGGTCGGCTAACATGCACACTGGCTGCTTCCCCTTTCCTTTTTCTCGGGGAAACACGGCACTCACCATGCGCTTTTGGGACGTAGGCACAACACCTCAGGGTAATAATAATAAAACACAGTTTTACAAGAGAGTCCTAGGGAGGGTTTTAGAGACCACTAAAGGATTATTTCCCCAAATAACTGATAGCCAAACACAGAAATCCTAGGGTCTACGACCTACCTCTAAGTCTCATTTCGACCTATGTGGTAGTAAGCCTATCTTGGAGGAAGCTAGAGATAATGCATGAAAAAGGGCAGATCCCTTAAAGGACAAGATCCCTCACTCACCAGAGGTGACATGCTTCATCATAGGGACTCTCCTCCCAAGGGAAAAACCTAGTTCCCTTGAGGGCTACAACCCCCTCACTGAGAGGGAGGAGCTCAGGGATGTTTTGATTATTGATGTTGGTGGACAAGCTACGTCCGTATATGATGAGCTGACAAGTGTGAGTGAGGGTGCAGTAAAAAAATGTGAAAAAGTAAGAAACTGGTGAAAGACTAAAACTGGCTAGGAGGCACCGAGAACAATTTTAATCAAAGGGCGCCTACTGTCAGGGTTAAAAAGCAGTACACCAACAGTATGGATTTAAAACTGATGTGGTGTGAGTTTCAGGTGGTCAACATGTTTCAGCCCACGATGACCAGAGGTGGATCGGGCTTTCATCAGGACCTTAAAGATGAATGCTACTGCAAAATACGAGAAAATGGTGAATAGTATCAAAAAAGGATATCAAGCCAATGCGTTGTCATCAGCCTGTGGTAGAACCTGCATGTACCTAGAACAAACAAGAAATGCCACATGTCAGGGAAAAGAGAGTGTGTATCATAATGATGACAACAAGAACATTGATTAAAAACAGGATCTGCGGATGCATGAACAAAAAAGGAATTGCCTTACCCGCAAAAGTTGGGTACAGAGTCTCACCTCTCGCCTGGCAACCGCTCAGGAGGGCAGCACCGCTCTATAAAAAACGGAGTATTGATGAGAGAGTGTGGTGCTAAACGAGTTAGTACAAAATCTCAACGAATGATCATGTCAAGATGAAGTATTTGACATATTGATCATGAAAATAACCATGAATATAGGGGACCAGGGGATAAAGGGCAGAAAGAAACCATTCCAGCCTAACACTACTCATATTATCATAGCTCGTGATGAAAATTGCTCCAAAGCATGTGTACCTGACAATCTCTCTGAGTAAGTGATAGAGCAAAAGGACGCCCGTTTCTAAAGGTGATGAGACAGGGTGTCGAATGTAGCAACAAAAAGCCGCTAGAAAGTGCAAATGTCCGCACTGGCAAACATCGAAAGAAGAAGGGAAACAAAGGAGCACACCAAACGCTCACCTGTCCGTCGGTACCGCTGGACCGGCAGAGCCTGCTGACAGAGGGAAATGTAGATCACGGGCCATGCTCTTAAGTAGACCCTTGCGTGATCGACTAAACACGCACAGGTGGGGAGTCAAAATGTCGCAAGGCGCATGCCCAGTGCAAGGAATACCTAGATACAATAACACGCATGCGCGAAAACAGCACAGCGATCTCTGGCGCATGCCCTCACCTAATATTCGTCATGGTGCTGTATAAGACAGGAAACAATAGGGGCAGCGCTCTGTGTCATGTGTATGCGGGCGCCTGCGCACAAGAGGAAAAGGGAAAGAAACTTACAGATATATCCAAACTTGCTAATATAGCCCATAGTGTGATCACCTAAATAATCTTAGGTGGGTTTCAAAAAGTGACAAGGCGCATGTCCAGTGCAGGGAATACACACTGACAGTGAAGCGCATGCGCGGGAATAACGATCCTCAGCGAATGCCCACACCTTGTATTTGCCAAGATACTGTATAAAGCAATAACAGATGAAGGGCCGCGCTCTGTATAATGTGTATCAGGGCGCCTGTGCTAGGAAAGAAAACTTGCAAATATGGAGATGTGTTGGCACTACATGAAAACTCAAGGAGTTTGAGAGCAAAAAAGAAGAAAAAGTGTCGGGAACAGAAGGTGTATCATTACAAGAGGGCTGACATTGGCAAAACAGTATGCACAAATAACACAGTGAGTCAACCAAATGGATAGCAACTGGGTATACATAAACGTGATAATCACCCACAGGGTGCCCTCATTGTGCACCATGGTCTGGAATAATGTAAGTGTTTGAAGTCATAAATGTAAAAGAAGGTCGTACCCCAAAGTCCCGCACGGAATAGTATAGTGCAGGTAGGGGCGACGCAACAACCAGAAGGACTATAATGACACCCAGGGGATGTCATCATTCAAACCGGACTTGTCAGTGCCCAATCTGTAAACCCAACGTTGTTCTTTCTTGAACAAAAAAGAGGATACATCTGTCATGTGGGTTGGAATGAAGGGGCGTTCTAGCACAGTCCATCGTAGATCTTGATGACTGTGTCGGGCTGTCACAAAATGTTGGGTAAGTTTGGTGGAAGTTTTGTTGCAACGAATGGTACTTTTATGCTCCAGTATGCGTACCTTCACTCTGTGTGTTGTCATGCCCACATAACGCAGCGAGCAAGGGCACGTGATGAGATAGATTAAGTTGGTACTGTTACAATTTGTGTGACTAGCCAGAATCCAAGGTTTAGAAGTCCCGATGTCAATCTCGGTGGTGTGTGAAGTATGTTCACACGCAGCGCAATTGCCACAAGGGAAGTGCCCACGTACTCTAGGCAGATCCCACAGTGTGTCTTGATGGAGTGCCTTATTCTCAAGTGGACGGGTATGTACAAGTCTGTCCCTGATGTTAGTGCTCCGTCTGAAAGCAAATAGGGGACGTGGTAATGGAGTAGTCCCGATGCTCAGTATCTTCCAATTCGCCAAGATACTTTTCTTAATTTGATTAGAAAGACTACAAAATGTGTGGACACACGTTAGTCTGTTGGTGGTTTCTTTAGGACTGTTTGGTTCGAGTAATGCAGCCCTGTTGTTGTTCGCTGCACGTTTCAGGGACTGTTTGACCAACCTCTTGGGATAATGTCTGGTCACCAGCTGATTAGACAGTACTCTAGCATGTTCATAGTACTTGTTTGTAGTAGAACAGTTCCTCCTAATTCGCAAAAACTGCCCAAAGGGCAAATTTTGGCGTAAGGCTTTAGGGTGGAAGCTGTCGTACTGTAGCAAAGAATTTCTTGCCATCGGTTTTCTGTACAGTTCAGTACGAAGCCCCCCCTCAACCGGGAAGATCAAAACATCAAGAAAAGGCAAATTTTCTTTGCTAAATTCACAGGTGAACCTCAAAAAGGTATTACGAGTATTGAGCCATGTCTTGAATTCATTGATGGAGGATAATGACCCTGTCCATACAACGAAGACATCGTCGATGTACCGTCTCCAACACCGTATATGGTGGATGTACAGGTTGCGAGGGCACAAGATGTGTTCTTGCTCGAAGGTGTGGACGTAAAGGTTCGCTAAACTGGGAGCGAAAACACTGCCCATGGATGTACCGGACACCTGGAGAAAGAGTTGTTCCTCAAATCTAAAGAAATTTTCTTTCATAGCGATACGGGCACAATCCATAATGAAAGACACCGGATTGATAGAATCAAGAGTATGGGCAGAGAGCAAGGCCTCTACCTTGGTTAAAGTCTCATCTTGAGGGATGCAGGTGTAGAGCGATTCCACATCAAAGGAGACAAGGAAATTGCTGTCTGTGTTAAAGTCAATCGACTCAATAAGATTGAGAACATCCTTGGTGTCTTTAAGGTAGGTTGGCATGTTCCGTACAAGGGGTTGGAGAAAATGGTCCACAAAAGTGGAAAGTGGTTCTAACAGAGACCCCAATCCTGAGATGATGGGGCGTCCCGGAGGGGGTCTCTGTGCTTTGTGGACCTTGGGTAGGGCATAAAAGTACGGAATAACAGGATGTTTTTGTATAAGGAAAACTGATTCCTGCTCAGTGATCCAACCGTTAGTTACTGCTTCCTCTACCATGGATTTGATCTTTCGTTCCAACCTGGTAGTGGGGTCCTCTCGTAAGGGTTTGTAAAACTGGGAGTTACCCAGCTGCCTCAGGCATTCAGCACGATATGCAGAAGAATCCATAACCACTATGGCCCCGCCTTTGTCCGCTGGTTTAATCGTTATTGAAACGTCTGTAGCAAGAGACTGCAACGCCTGTTGCTCTCTTTTGTTCAGATTTTGAAACTGTCTAATCTCCTTAGTATGAAGTTGGGAGATTTGGCTAATGACGGCCTGCTCAAAAGTGAGGACCTGTGGCGGAACTTGATTAGGCAGAGGATTGAACGTTGATTTGTTCCTTAAACCGGTGTTCGTTTTGACATCATCCATATGTTCCAGATGCTTATCTTGGAAAAAGAAATGAAGGCGAATCTTGCGAAAAAATTGCGCAAGTTCTTGCCTAATCTGGAAAAAATCACCATTAAAGGTAGGGACAAACCCTAAGCCTTTATTAAGGAGAGCCTGTTCATCCTCCTTAATGGTACGGCCACTAAGGTTAATTACTACGTCGTTTCGTAGCTCGGGCCTGCTTGGGCCTCTGTCATGCTCCTGGTGGACCGTGCCGGTGGGTTGTCTGCCCACTGGACATGAGATCTCTGATTCCGGCGTCTTCCTCTTGACCTGTTTCGGCCAAAGTCTAAAAAAGACTGGTTGGAAAATAACTGGGGTTGAGGTTGAAAAGGAAACATTGGGCCTTGTGGGGGCACAGGGGGAAACCCGTAAGGTCCCGGTGCCCACCATTGAGGTTGTAAGGGAAGTAGCGGTGGGCCACCACGTTGGTTCCTCCATTGGCCCCTATTAGTGCGAGCAGGTCCTTTTCTTTGAGGGAGGCCCTGATTGGAGGCGTCAGAGTCACTTGACCAATCCTCACTGCCAGAGGTGGAGTAATTGGACCCATATCTCCTACCCTGCCTGTTAAACTGGGGAGGTACATAATCACTGCTGGTGTATGGATATACTTTTTCCATGGAGAATCGCGCTAAATCCTTCTTGAATTTGTTGATTTTAGTCAGCAGTACAGAGTCCTTGAACACTTTGTTGATCTTGTTGTTCTCTTCATTTTGTTTTTTAAATTGTGCACCTGTGAGGGTCACTTTAATCTGTGATTCTAAAGTCTGAATCTCAAGCAGAATGGTGTCGGCTACGCATTTGGCCGTGTTAATAATAAGAATTAGCCAGTCACGCGTGCAGCGCCAAGCTATTAAAGACCAATCCTGCAAAAAGACCTTGTTATCCAGAAAAAGGCGGGGGGCATTGGTGACTATTAATCCTGTAGGTGCACAATTGCCCCTCAAATACTCCGTCATAAGGGGGTAGTTTGGCACAGGGAGATGATTGGACCAAGTTATTAACACTCAGGAAGTCTCATTCGCGGGTGTACATACATGGCGCCATTATGACGGAGTATTTGAGGGGCAATTGTGCACCTACAGGATTAATAGTCACCAATGCCCCCCGCCTTTTTCTGGATGACAAGGTCTTTTTGCAGGATTGGTCTTTAATAGCTTGGCGCTGCACGCGTGACTGGCTAATTCTTATTATTAACACGGCCAAACGCGTAGCCGACACCATTCTGCTTGAGATTCAGACTTTAGAATCACAGATTAAAGTGACCCTCACAGGTGCACAATTTAAAAAACAAAATGAAGAGAACAAGATCAACAAAGAGTTCAAGGACTCTGTACTGCTGACTAAAATCAACAAATTCAAGAAGGATTTAGCGCGATTCTCCATGGAAAAAGTATATCCATACACCAGCAGTGATTATGTACCTCCCCAGTTTAACAGGCAGGGTAGGAGATATGGGTCCAATTACTCCACCTCTGGCAGTGAGGATTGGTCAAGTGACTCTGACGCCTCCAATCAGGGCCTCCCTCAAAGAAAAGGACCTGCTCGCACTAATAGGGGCCAATGGAGGAACCAACGTGGTGGCCCACCGCTACTTCCCTTACAACCTCAATGGCGGGCACCGGGACCTTACGGGTTTCCCCCTGTGCCCCCACAAGGCCCAATGTTTCCTTTTCAACCTCAACCTCAGTTATATTCCAACCAGTCTTTTTTAGACTTTGGCCGAAACAGGTCAAGAGGAAGACGCCGGAATCAGAGATCTCATGTCCAGTGGGCAGACAACCCACCGGCACGGTCCACCAGGAGCATGACAGAGGCCCAAGCAGGCCCGAGCCACGAAACGACGTAGTAATTGACCTTAGAGGCCGTACCATTAAGGAGGATGAACAGGCTCTCCTTAATAAAGGCTTAGGGTTTGTCCCTACCTTTAATGGTGATTTTTTCCAGATTAGGCAAGAACTTGCGCAATTTTTTCGCAAGATTCGCCTTCATTTCTTTTTCCAAGATAAGCATCTGGAACATATGGATGATGTCGAAACGAACACCGGTTTAAGGAACAAATCAAGGTTCAATCCTCTGCCTAATCAAGTTCCGCCACAGGTCCTCACTTTTGAGCAGGCCGTCATTAGCCAAATCTCCCAACTTCATACTAAGGAGATTAGACAGTTTCAAAATCTGAACAAAAGAGAGCGACAGGCGTTGCAGTCTCTTGCTACAGACGTTTCAATAACGATTAAACCAGCGGACAAAGGCGGGGCCATAGTGGTTATGGATTCTTCTGCATATCGTGCTGAATGCCTGAGGCAGCTGGGTAACTCCCAGTTTTACAAACCCTTACGAGAGGACCCCACCACCAGGTTGGAACGAGAGATCAAATCCATGGTAGAGGAAGCCGTAACTAACGGTTGGATCACTGAGCAGGAATCAGTTTTCCTTATACAAAAACATCCTGTTATTCCGTACTTTTATGCCCTACCCAAGGTCCACAAAGCACAGAGACCCCCTCCGGGACGCCCCATCATCTCAGGATTGGGGTCTCTGTTAGAACCACTTTCCACTTTTGTGGACCATTTTCTCCAACCCCTTGTACGGAACATGCCAACCTACCTTAAAGACACCAAGGATGTTCTCAATCTTATTGAGTCGATTGACTTTAACACAGACAGCAATTTCCTTGTCTCCTTTGATGTGGAATCGCTCTACACCTGCATCCCTCAAGATGAGACTTTAACCAAGGTAGAGGCCTTGCTCTCTGCCCATACTCTTGATTCTATCACTCCGGTGTCTTTCATTATGGATTGTGCCCGTATCGCTATGAAATAAAATTTCTTTAGATTTGAGGAACAACTCTTTCTCCAGGTGTCCGGTACATCCATGGGCAGTGTTTTCGCTCCCAGTTTAGCGAACCTTTACGTCCACACCTTCGAGCAAGAACACATCTTGTGCCCTCGCAACCTGTACATTCACCATATACGGTGTTGGAGACGGTACATCGACGATGTCTTCGTTGTATGGACAGGGTCATTATCCTCCATCAATGAATTCAAGACATGGCTCAATACTCGTAATACCTTTTTGAGGTTCACCTGTGAATTTAGCAAAGAAAATTTGCCTTTTCTTGATGTTTTGATCTTCCCGGTTGAGGGGGGGCTTCGTACTGAACTGTACAGAAAACCGATGGCAAGAAATTCTTTGCTACAGTACGACAGCTTCCACCCTAAAGCCTTACGCCAAAATTTGCCCTTTGGGCAGTTTTTGCGAATTAGGAGGAACTGTTCTACTACAAACAAGTACTATGAACATGCTAGAGTACTATCTAATCAGCTGGTGACCAGACATTATCCCAAGAGGTTGGTCAAACAGTCCCTGAAACGTGCAGCGAACAACAACAGGGCTGCATTACTTGAACCAAACAGTCCTAAAGAAACCACCAACAGACTAACGTGTGTCCACACATTTTGTAGTCTTTCTAATCAAATTAAGAAAAGTATCTTGGCGAATTGGAAGATACTGAGCATCGGGACTACTCCATTACCACGTCCCCTATTTGCTTTCAGACGGAGCACTAACATCAGGGACAGACTTGTACATACCCGTCCACTTGAGAATAAGGCACTCCATCAAGACACACTGTGGGATCTGCCTAGAGTACGTGGGCACTTCCCTTGTGGCAATTGCGCTGCGTGTGAACATACTTCACACACCACCGAGATTGACATCGGGACTTCTAAACCTTGGATTCTGGCTAGTCACACAAATTGTAACAGTACCAACTTAATCTATCTCATCACGTGCCCTTGCTCGCTGCGTTATGTGGGCATGACAACACGCAGAGTGAAGGTACGCATACTGGAGCATAAAAGTACCATTCGTTGCAACAAAACTTCCACCAAACTTACCCAACATTTTGTGACAGCCCGACACAGTCCTCAAGATCTACGATGGACTGTGCTAGAACGCCCCTTCATTCCAACCCACATGACAGATGTATCCTCTTTTTTGTTCAAGAAAGAACAACGTTGGGTTTACAGATTGGGCACTGACAAGTCCGGTTTGAATGATGACATCCCCTGGGTGTCATTATAGTCCTTCTGGTTGTTGCGTCGCCCCTACCTGCACTATACTATTCCGTGCGGGACTTTGGGGTACGACCTTCTTTTACATTTATGACTTCAAACACTTACATTATTCCAGACCATGGTGCACAATGAGGGCACCCTGTGGGTGATTATCACGTTTATGTATACCCAGTTGCTATCCATTTGGTTGACTCACTGTGTTATTTGTGCATACTGTTTTGCCAATGTCAGCCCTCTTGTAATGATACACCTTCTGTTCCCGATCCTTTTTCTTCTTTTTTGCTCTCAAACTCCTTGAGTTTTCATGTAGTGCCAACACATCTCCATATTTGCAAGTTTTCTTTCCTAGCACAGGCTCCCTGATACACATTATACAGAGCGCGGCCCTTCATCTGTTATTGCTTTATACAGTATCTTGGCAAATACAAGGTGTGGGCATTCGCTGAGGATCGTTATTCCCGCGCATGCGCTTCACTGTCAGTGTGTATTCCCTGCACTGGACATGCGCCTTGTCACTTTTTGAAACCCACCTAAGATTATTTAGGTGATCACACTATGGGCTATATTAGCAAGTTTGGCTATATCTGTAAGTTTCTTTCCCTTTTCCTCTTGTGCGCAGGCGCCCGCATACAAATGACACAGAGCGCTGCCCCAATTGTTTCCTGTCTTATACAGCACCATGACGAATATTAGGTGAGGACATGCGCCAGAGATCGCTGTGCTGTTTTCGCGCATGCGTGTTATTGTATCTAGGTATTCCTTGCACTGGGCATGCGCCTTGCGACATTTTGACTCCCCACCTGTGCGTGTTTAGTCGATCACGCAAGGGTCTACTTAAGAGCATGGCCCGTGATCTACATTTACCTCCGGCAGCAGGCTCTACCGGTCCAGCGGTACCGACGGACAGGTGAGCGTTTGGTGTGCTCCTTTGTTTCCCTTCTTCTTTCGATGTTTGCCAGTGCGGACATTTGCACTTTCTAGCGGCTTTTTGTTGCTACATTCGACACCCTGTCTCATCACCTTTAGAAACGGGCGTCCTTTTGCTCTATCACTTACTCAGAGAGATTGTCAGGTACACATGCTTTGGAGCAATTTTCATCACGAGCTATGATAATATGAGTAGTGTTAGGCTGGAATGGTTTCTTTCTGCCCTTTATCCCCTGGTCCCCTATATTCATGGTTATTTTCATGATCAATATGTCAAATACTTCATCTTGACATGATCATTCGTTGAGATTTTGTACTAACTCGCTTAGCACCACACTCTCGCATCAATACTCCGTTTTTTATAGAGCGGTGCTGCCCTCCTGAGCCGTTGCCAGGCGAGAGGTGAGACTCTGTACCCAACTTTTGCGGGTAAGGCAATTCCTTTTTTGTTCATGCATCCGCAGATCCTGTTTTTAATCAATGTTCTTGTTGTCATCATTATGATACACACTCTCTTTTCCCTCACATGTGGCATTTCTTGTTTGTTCTAGGTACATGCAGGTTCTACCACAGGCTGATGACAACGCATTGGCTTGATATCCTTTTTTGATACTATTCACCATTTTCTCGTATTTTGCAGTAGCATTCATCTTTAAGGTCCTGACGAAAGCCCGATCCACCTCTGGTCTTCGTAGGCTGAAACATGTTGACCACCTGAAACTCACACCACATCAGTTTTAAATCCATACTGTTGGTGTACTGCTTTTTAACCCTGACAGTAGGTGCCCTTTGATTAAAATTGTTCTCGGTGCCTCCTAGCCAGTTTTAGTCTTTCACCAGTTTCTTACTTTTTCACATTTTTGCACTGCACCCTCACTCACACTTGTCAGCTCATCATATACGGACGTAGCTTGTCCACCAACATCAATAATCAAAACATCCCTGAGCTCCTCCCTCTCAGTGAGGGGGTTGTAGCCCTCAAGGGAACTAGGTTTTTCCCTTGGGAGGAGAGTCCCTATGATGAAGCATGTCACCTCTGGTGAGTGAGGGATCTTGTCCTTTAAGGGATCTGCCCTTTTGCATGCATTATCTCTAGCTTCCTCCAAGATAGGCTTACTACCACATAGGTCGAAATGAGACTTAGAGGTAGGTCGTAGACCCTAGGACAACACCTCAGGGCTCAGGGGAATCCAAGACTGAGATGCTCCACACGCTTTTTCTCCGCTGTGGGAGAAAGGGACTGCACTCACAAGTGCTCCCAACTATCCCACTGAGAGCGCTTCAGGCCCAGGCCCAGGGCAATAAATAAAACGTGCATTGCTCCACCTGTCTCCTGATTCCAGGCACCAGCAGGGAGCAGGCAGCGCTTTCCTCCAGGAATAGCAAAGGCAGGGCTGGCACAGGCAGGCCACGACACTAGGTCTCCAACACAGAACTGCAGACCCTTCAGCTGCCAAACAGGGCAGCAGGTAAGTCCCCAGCGGCGGTTCCTCCTGGCAGCAGAGTGCTGGCCACAAGTCCCCAGTAAGCACACAGTAGCCTTTCATGGGGTCACATCCCCAATACTTATACTAGTCAGTGTCTTTGTTCTTCCCCCAGGCACAGGCCTAAGCCCAATCCAAACCAGTTCTGGGGGGCACTTCAGAACATCTTTACAGTGCACAACAACCTCCTTTGTCATTGTAGGCTGTGGACCCAGACACACCACAGGGTTGCGGAGCCAGCATTGTGTAAGGCAGGCACGGTCCTATACAGGTTCAGGTGCTACCCCTCCCACTACTCCAAATGCAGATCAGGCCTATTCAGCCTAGCGCTGACTCACCCAGCCCCTCTGGAGCCACTGCACCTCCCCAGCCCCTGTCATCCAGAGCCAGACATGCAATACACAACAGGTAGGCAAAAGGACACATAGCGCACAGAAATGCCCACCTCTAAAAGTGGCATTTCTAAAATAGCGATAATAAATCTGCGAACACCAGTACACAGCATTTATCACCACTATTCCAAACATACCAAACTTGATCAAGCTACTCCTCTCATGTCAGGAATGATCACTTAAACACATATCAGGGATCCCCAATGCATTCCTATGAGAGGGCAGCCTCACAGCAGTGAGAAACCAAATAGGCTGTTTGTCACTACCACAACATGCCACACAGTTAAGGCACATGTCCTACCTTTTATCTACAGCACACCCTGCCCATAAGGCTAGCTAGGGCCTACCTTAGGGGTGACTGATATGCAGTAAAAGGGGAGTCACAGATGTGGCAACCACTTTACGTGCCACATCACAGCGGCAGTAATCTGCGTGCACAGGCCCTGAAATGGCAGAGGCCTGGGATAGGTTTGAAAGGCTACTTTGGTGGGTGGCGCAAGCAGCGCTGCAAGCCCACCAGTATCCTTTAACTTACTGGCCCCGGGTATATGAGATACCACTTTACAAGGGACTGATAGGTAAATTAAATATGCCAAACAGGTGTAGACCAATCTTACCACGTTTATCATAGAGAGCACATGCACTTTAACACTGGACAGCAGTGATAAAGTGCCCAGAGTCCTAAAACCAGCAGCACCAGGTCAGAAAAATACCAGGAGGAATGCAAAAAGTTATGGGATGACCCTGCAAAAATGGCCAAGTCCAACAGGCATGAAGAGTCGGATCCACTGGAGCTTCAAGTTAGCAGGCTGCAAGACCGTGGCGCAAATAGGCCATTTTGCAAAGAGACCAAAACTTCAGGATTTCGCCTTTTCTATGAAAAAGAGCTCAACTGATTCCACACCAACGGTTCTGGACCTGAGGGGCACCTCTTGGGGATTAGTAAGTCACTCCAGCAGAGGCCTGCAGGGCTAAGGCAGGTCCAGATGCAGGTCCAGTTTCAGGTCTAGTAGGCCAGCTGGGCAGTTGCAGAGCGGTCTCAGGAGCTTGTTATGTCCCTGTAGCTCAGAACAAGAGGTCAATCAGTTGACTCTTGGGGTCACTTCAACCTGGGGTGAAGGTCAAGTCTTCCTGCTCAGGAAGCAGGGCAGCAGGTAGCAAAGTAGCAGGGTAGCAGTTCTCCTGGCAGCAGAGCAGAACAGCAGTCCTTTTTCTGTAGTATTCACAGTTCCAGGAGTTTACTAAAGAATTGAGTCCGAGGGTCCAATCTTTCTACCTGGTGTCCACTTTCAAGTACGAGAAGTTTCTACAGGCTTCCACCCCACAGGTGCTTGGAATTTTCTGCCTCCTTGCCCCGGCTCCAGTATGGCTAAGGTCACAAAAGATTAATGTCAAACCCTTAGCGAGTGTGCTCAGACAGAATCTTTTTCTTGTGCAAATTTCGTAGGTGACAGCTCTGCCCCCCATCAAGTTAGAGATGGACCGCTATTGCTAGCACCTGTTCCCCCTTTGTCTCACTGCCTGGGAGCAATACACAAAGAACAACTGCCAGGTACAACTAGTCATGTTCCACCGGTACAATAAATCAAAAAGAAAAGGGGTTGTATAGGGTCAAGAGCAGAAGAAAGGAGTGACCCAGCTCAGAGGAAGACCGAGAGCGGTTTGGCTTTTTCTCTACATTTAAATGTGGTCTTATCCTAGAAAATGTGTGTGGGGCATCAGCCCCCAAGGATATGGATTGGCAGCATGATCTCAGGTTTGGGAAGTCCTAATCAAGTGTGTCAGTGTCAGGTTTCACCTGGGGACAGCAACACTCAAGGTACATGCACATGTTGCCCAGAATCTTTAAGTGCTCCTGCTGGAGCGGGTAGTACAACATTTTGTATACCCCCCCATTCTGCATGTTTATATTAAAATGAATATTCAATTAATTGTAATATTATTAATTTGTTTGGAGTGATAACTCACCAACTATATTAACAAAAGAATTACACGTGGGAATTGCATCTTGCATGGCTATATTAATTGTAAACTTGTGATGTATTTGTGATTTGTGCTTTATTCAGTGAGTATAAACCGCTCTGAGTGTTGCTTCTGCTAGATAAATACACACACATATGGGTATTAGCAAGGGATAACATTTTATTAGCCACTTTTATGTTTTAATTACGTTTTTGTGTTTCTTTTGCTTAAGTTGACCATTTCGGCCTATACAAGATGGCTGAACGAGACGTTAAACATGACTGCCCTGACAACACGAGGTTCTGGGTGAAGTTCGCAGGCGTCACCGCCAGTAGCAGTGGCCTGGACCTGACCCCGGGAGAACATGTACCCTCCAAGGATGCTCCGGGAACCCATCCAAGACAAAAGACAATGCTTGATTTAAAAACCGGAACCAGCAAGTGCGATGACTTCATTTTGCGGACTATGTGAGAACTTCACCTCACGACCCCAAGTTGACCAATCCGGACTCTCTAAACCCCGATCTTGATACTTTTTGACATTATTTCCATTATTAAAGTAGGTAGGGAATTAGGCTAAATCTGACGATACGCTGATGGCCTTGCTCTTCTTTGACGAACTCGATTTCCTGACGTTATGCTGACGGAGAGGACGGTGACACTGCTGGAGAGGACGGTTACACTGCTGGACAGCTGTTATCCTGAATCTTTGAGAGACTGAATTGCGGCCTAACTTTGCTGAATAAATTCTTCTTTGACTGATTGATTTAGAGGACGACTTTAGCAAAAATAGGTAAATATGATGCTTTGAAATGCTGATGATTTCTAATTTTCTTGCAATATAATTTAGATAAATAATATTTGATTAATTGACAAATGTGTTGAGTCGATTATTTGAATAAGAGAAATGTGGTAAAGAAGTAATGTGCAGATAGACGAGCATTATTCATTAAAATCATAAATAACAACTAAATGATCCATCTCCTTATGAGAGGGATATTTTAGAAGTCTGAGGGCAATGTGTTTAAGGTAATGTTTAATGTGGGTAAGGTAAAGGTATTCCTCTCACGTCAGTGTTTGGAAGCGTATTTTCCCTCAGAAAACAGATCAACGGAGTGTAAGTATATTGGTGTTAAGGGCCCCACCAATGAATGTATTTGAGTGAATTGGAATTTGACGTTCCGCGCTGCAACAGTTTTCTGGTAGCAAGACGATGGTTTTTATTGTTTTGGTTTGGTGATTATTGCTTGTAAATAGCTTATTGATTATTGGTTATTGATATTGGTTTATGTACTAACATTCTATGTTGAGTTGTGTCGAGTTTTATGTTGTTTGCACGGCTTCTGGGATGTAGGAAGTCGGAAGTTTGTAACGGTTCCGTGGTAGAGCAGAGGTAAGCGCTGTTCTCGGGAAAGACGGAATTGTTGTTATCCTGTAGGTACACAGGAGAAAACGTGTGACGATTGAAGTTGCACGACGCATTGTTTAGGTTCGATTCGGTGACATTGCCGTGTGTTGCCATTAGAGACATTTTCTGTGTGGGAGAAGTGTGTATGATAGCGAAGGTTACCTGTGAAATTCTGGTCTTAGGTACCAGGGATCCAACTGGCATTCCGATAACGCTTATCACTGGAAAGGTAATAGGTACTCTCTGAGCTTGTTAGAAGGACAAAGGAGAGGTAAGCGCTGATTTGTTAACGTATGTCATAATTCTGTAGTAGGACAGACTGTTCGCTGTTCTCGGGAAAGACAGGATTCTGTGTGAATATACTACATTTTCTTGTGTGAAAGTGCGTGAATGAAATAGCATTCAGGTTAATTGTGAAACTCTAGTTTTATTTCTCAGGAGCATTGGGTCTCCAACTATGTGTCTTAAATACTAGAGAAACGGTTAGCTAATGCTTGTTAGAAGGGTGAAGTAGAGGGATGTGCTACTTTATCAACGGAAGTAACGATTCTGTAGTAGGGCAGAGGTAAGCGCTGCTCTCGGGAAAGACAGAATTCTCGTGAGACAGGTCTATTGCTATTCTTTGGTTAGCGAAACGGACACTGGAGACGTTTTTATGTTGTTACTAATAGAATTGTAGAAATTTAAACAAGACTTACTGAGCAGATTTGTAAAGGAGGGGTAGACAGGAGCAGGAGCTGCCGCAGCGGCTGCTGACGTCAGAACGACCACGCAGGGATTGGACAGTCGGTAAGAAAACGTAAATCGCTCCGGATTGGTGCGTTAGTGTACGCCGCGCTAGGAGTGGAGAAATACAGGGTGACGTAAAACGCTCCCTATTGATGCGTTAGTGTGAGTCGCGCTGGGATTTGAGAATTGTGACAGTGACGTAGACGCTCCGGATTGGTGCGTTAGTGTGAGTCGCGCTGCGATTGGACAGAGTAGCGGTACAGTCGTGGGAGAAACTAGTGAGACACGAAAGAAAGGAAAATGTATTATGATCCACCAGAAAAGGAGAAAAAGTCATGGTTTGGTAAAATTAAGAAGTGGTTTAAGAAGGACAAACCGATTGTAACTAGGGAAGGACAGTTACTTCCTCCACCGACAACCCCTGCATCCTTTATGGTTGCAAAATATGGATATCATACCTCTATTTGGTTAGACAACTGGGTTAAATACACTGAATAAGATGGAGTATTGGCTTTTCCTGAGCAAGGTTCATTTAATTTGGCAGTTTTGAGAAATTTGAGAGAGAGAATGATGAATTTTGAACCGAGACCTAGACCGACTCAATTTGAAGCTTTGACAGAGTGGGAAGACGAGATGCATGACCGAGAAAGGCAGAGAAATGGTAGAGGATATAGGTATCTGTTTGGTAGATCATATGGACATGAGACGCATGATGATCGAATGAGAAGGTGGCGGAATGCGAGTACGACTGAGGGTTTGTTTCCCATAAGAACTGCAGGAGAGAATGAAGGACGAAAGTGTGTAGAAAAAAGGCATAATGTGGAGTCAAGAGGGTACGGAGTGAATGAGTCCGAGGATGATGTTCTTGATGATATGTTCTATAAGAATCCACCACCATACCGACCAGAACGAGAAATATTAACTCCAAGTGCCCCAATAAAAGAAACAGTACGAATCATAAAATCGGAACCAGAGTTCCAAGATTTGGGAAAAAACAATCCTATTAGAGAGGTAGAAAAGAAGTCTGGAGGAAAATTGGATGGAGAAAATTCAGCAGAATTAGCAAAAACAACCCTAGAATTAACTGAGAAAATAAGATAATTGACTAAGAATTTGGAAGCGGTAACTGTACCAGTAACGATAGGTCCAGTAATGCCTATTTTTGACAAGCAGAAAGACAGCGAACATTGTTTGACGGTCCCTCATAGAAGTAATAAACCGGTTGAGCAACCAAGAATGAGTCAGAGTGAGAATCCATGGAGACAGACTATGAGTATGATTGAACCTAATTTTTCAAATAACCCGTTTGTAGGTCAAAACTGTGCAGAGAAACGTATGACAATTATAGAAACAATGTCAGAAACTCAAAAAGATTTTGGACAAGGAAATATAGAGAAGCCAGTAGGACCATCTACAGAGGAGTTGAGTGAATGGTTGAGAAGCTTGCAAAAGAAAGACAAGGAAT
Organism: Triturus cristatus; assembly: GCF_964204655.1. Lineage (NCBI taxonomy): Eukaryota > Metazoa > Chordata > Amphibia > Caudata > Salamandridae > Triturus > Triturus cristatus. The sequence continues at coordinate 770,817,584 of NC_140592.1, forward strand.
CCCAGTCAATAGATGTAGCTAAATTACGAATGGTACTGGAAGAATTAATAGTAGGAACTATCCCGACAGAGAAGTTAAAAACGTACCAAGATGAGGAATTGTTATTTCTGTGCAAAAGCGTAACATGGAGAGCAAAAAGTCTTCTTGAAAGATTAGAAGAAGTGGCAAATGAGATGGGTATTGATATTGAAAAGGTAAAAGCATTACAGAAACCATATCGAGTAGATTTCACCGAAAAAGACATTGAAAACATGAATACCACAGGACGAATTGGTCAGATTAAGGATATAATTATTTTATTGAGAAAATGGGGAGATGTGGACAAATGGAAGAGCAGATGGTATCGTAAGCGAGACAAAGTTTCAGACAAAACGTTTTCAGCTTATCCTGTGAGAGAGAAAGAGAAGGTTGTGATAGAATGCCCCATGAGAGAGATTCCGGGAGGAGGATATGTGGACTAGACAGGATATTTTGTCATTTACGAATGACTTCCCTCGACTGCGTGAAAAACCCGTCGAGTGGTAAAGACAGGTGGACAGATTTGTGAAACTATCCAAAGTATTGTGGATTGATCTGAATAGCTTGTTTGACATAATAGTACCAGCAGATCTATGGACAGAATGCAAAATAGTAATAGATTGGCCGACACAGGAATCCCCAAGGGATCCAAAGACAGAAGCTCCAGACCCCGAGGTAATGAAGAAATATGAACAGGTTATGGCATTCTTGAAGATTAAGGTTCCCCCTAAAGAGACAGATTGGGTGAAAATTGACAGACCACATCAGGAAAGCAAAGAATCAGTATATGCCTATTATGAGAGGTTACATTTAGCCTTTAAACAATTCAGTGGAGATGAAAATTTGAGTGACAAGGATTTGAGTCATTTGGTATACAGATTTGTATATGGTCTTCGTCCAGAAATTAGTGAAATGATAAAACAGCATACGGTAGATTGGCAAAACAAGAAAATAGACGAGGTATTCAGACATGCTAAATATTTCAGTGATGAAATTGAAGCAAAACAGCGAAAACTAAAAGAGAAGGCAATGTGGGCACAGGTAAAAGTAGCAGAAAGACAGGAAGCACAATTAGCGGAACAAGCTGGGTCAAAACAAAGATTTAATCCTGGGGAAAATAAAGGGAATATTGAGGAAGCTAAAAAGAAATTTCCGTGTCATAATTGCGGTAGGATAGGGCATTGGAAATCCGAGTGTAAGAATCCACCAAGTACTAATGATGAAAATTCATCCTTGAATCCACAGGTGCAGAATGAGGTGAGTGGTCAACAGCAACGACAACAGCAGGGTGTAACACAACAGAATCAGGGGCCAAAACCACCTTTTCAACAGAGCAAAAATTGCCAGAAGTATAGTAAGGAGAATGGATTCTACCACGAAGAACAGTTAAATAAGCCACAACGTGCTAGCGCTGCTTCGCAGTATTGGCTGCAACGCGATGAAAGCGATTCAGAAAAAGGTTATTGACGGTGCCGAAGAGAGGAAGAAGAGTGCGTACTTGGCGCAACTCTAGAAGTAGACCAAACAGGCCCATTTGTAGATGGAAAAGTTAATGATGAAAATATTACTTTCCTAGTTGATACTGGTGCTACTCGATCAACTGTTAGATCAGCTGATGTTAAGAATCTTCCTCTCTCGGATGAAACGATCCAAGTAGTTGGTGTATCCAACAGACAGATTAAAACTTACCTTACAGAACCAGTGAAAGTTAGTATAGGGAAAGTTTCTGAAATGCACAGATTCGTAGTGTGCGATGCCAGTCCTGTGAATTTGTTAGGTAGAGATTTATTGTGCAAGATGAATTGCACTATATTTTGTACTCCAGATGGAATAGCCTTTGAAACACCAGATGATGATGTGCTGTATAAAATGACAATGGCAAACAGAGAGAAAGAGGTTACAGGAACCTATGCTGTATTTAACCCTGAAGAATTACCAAAAGAATTAAAACAATCTGTAAAAGCAGAAGTTTGGGATTTCACAGGAGAAGATGTAGGATTGATGAGAAATGTAGATCCAGTAAAAATAACTGTAAAAGAAGGAGTAGGTTACCCAAATGTCCCACAATATAAATTGACCCCTGAAATAATCGAAGGAGTTACTCCTGTGATTGAGAAAATGATAAAACAAGGAATTTTGAGAGAAATAATGAGTAGCCCATGTAATTCACCAATAATGGGACTGAAAAAGCCTAGTGGGAAGTTCAGAATAGTGCAAGATCTGAGAAAGATACACAAAATTGTTGTACCATGTTGTCCCATTGTACCGAATCCATCTGTGATTTTATATCAGATCCCTCATGACGCAGAATGGTACACAGTGATTGATTTGTGCCATGCTTTCTTTTCCATCCCATTGCACCATGACAGTCTGCAAATTTTTGCATTTCGTTTCGGTGAGCGTATTTTCGTGTGGTGCCGAATTCCACAGGGGTATACAGAGAGCCCCTCAATATTTAATCAGCTATTGAAGAAGTCTTTGGAAAGTCTAGAAATGCCTGAAAATTCTGTATTAGTTCAATACATCGATGACCTGCTTGTGGCATCGAAAACTCGGTAAGCTTGTGAAGTAGATACGGTAGCCTTGCTGAATCATTTGGCAGATGGAGGACTAAAAGTGTCACCATCGAAATTACAATTTTGTAAGAAGGAAGTACAATATTTAGGACATAACATTGAAAAAGGATTGAGAAGAATAACCATAGACAGAATCAGGATCATAAAGAGAATGAGTCCACCAATGACCCAAAGAGAAGTGAGAATGTTTCTGGGAATGGTTGGATATTCAATGAGAGTAGGATGCACACCAGATACTTTGATGTTTCGTTAAAGTTTGTTGATTTGTATTTCAGAGTGCGTGCAGATCGGTTGTATGCCATGCCCCCTAGGCACCGAATAGACAATTCAATGTGAATAGGGGCGTCATTTCCGCCCCTACCGATCGCACAGCTAAGTGCCTATTTGGCAATGTTTAGTTCCAAGTTCATTTTGTACTCCAAGTAATCCATTTTAGAACATCTCTTGAAATTCTTTCTTTTCTGTTTTTAATCTGTTTTTAATCATCCACACACGAAATGGTATGCCAAATTTTCAGTTTTCTAATATTCAGGCTGTGCCCTGCCGGGCCTCTTTTTCAAGAATATGAATGACGCAATTTCATCGAAGACAGTGTTTAATTAAAAGCCCAATGCTAAGGTCGGCCCAAGTAGCTGAACTTATTGCTCTGACCAGAGCCTGTAAGATTGGGAAAAGTGTGAGAGTGACTGTAATAACTGATAGCCAGTATGGCTACGGGGTGGTCCATGATTTCGGCCAAATTTGGCTGCAAAGAGGTTTCCTGACCTCAAGTGGGACTCCCATTAAGAACGCTGAAGTGGTTGGAAAGTTGCTTGAGGCAATACAGCTGCCTAGGCAATTGGCTGTGGTAAAATGTGCTGCTCATAGTCGCAGTGGTGATTACATTGCCACTGGAAATAAAAGGACATGGCACAGTATTGTGCACAAAATCAGAATTCAATCAATCGGGCAAAGGAAAAAGAAATGATTTCTTGTTTCCCAATGTTTACTAACACTGTGGGAACATGGGATGAGGTAAGCCAATTGCAGGAAGAAGCCGGAGAGGAAGAAGTAAAACAGTGGGTAAAAGCAGGATGTGCACCAAGAGAGAAAGATCATGTGTGGGTCTATCGAGATGGAAGACCAGTTATGCCTGATAACATGATGTCTGCCATGGCACAGATGTATCATGGACAGGGACATATAGGGAGAGACGCAATGATTAGGTCTTTTAAACAAACTTGGTATAATGCCACGTTTAGGCTTGTGGCGGAAAGTATTTGTCAAAGGTGTCTAATTTGTCAGCAGTACAATCCCGGAAGAAAGACAGTGGTGAGTCTAGGAACATTAGGCCTTTCACCAGAATGCAAGTAGATTTCATTGAGATGCCTCCTTGTAACAGGTTGAGGTATGTTTTGGTAATGGTATGCCTATTCTCTAGGTGGGTGGAGGCATTCCCAACAAGAAGAAATGATGGAATGACAAAGTTATTGTTGAGGGAATTTATACCTAGGTGTGGGTTCCCAGTAACAATTGAATCAGACAGAGGAGGACATTTTCATAATGAGATCATAAAACTAATTTGTGAAGCATTGAATGTACGACAAAAACTGCATTGTGCCTACCGACCAGAGGCTTCTGGTGTAGTAGAACAAATGAATGGTACTATCAAAAACAGAATAGGGAAAATGTGTTTAGCCACAGGTATGAAATGGCCCGATTTCATGCCTCTGGTACTCATGACTATTAGATTAATACCAGACAGAACTACTGGTTTGAGTCTCATGAGATCCTCATGGGACGCGCAATGAGACAGGTATTTATACCAGTCAACAAGCTGATGACAATAACTGATGATATGGTATTGGAATACTGTAAAAGCCTGGCTGACGCAGTTCATTCTGTGTTTCATCAGGTTGGAGAGGATGCCACCACTCTTGAAAAGAAGCCAGCTCATGATCTAAGCCCAGGGGACTGGGTAAGGATAAAAGTACACAGAAGAAGAAACTGTTTGGTTCCCAGGTGGGGAAAACCAAGGCAAGTCATCTTGACTACAACAACAGCTGTGAAGTGTGCTGGATTGAAGAACTGGATCAATGCAAGTCATACTTTGAGAATTCCAAATCCAGTTGATTGCAAAGAAAAGGAGTATTTTGATGAGCCAGAATCCAGTACTGAGTCAGATGACGGAGAGCCAAAAGACAAAGAAGGAGAAAACTCTGAAAGGGGGGAGACAGAGTCAAGCTTAACTTTGGTCCCCAGAAGTAACTCCCTGAGGAAAAGGTTACAGATTTCTGAATCCAGTTCAGACTCAGAGACAGAACAAAGAGCCCATTCATCCAAGAAAGAACAAAGGAAGAACAAAGAAAAGGACAGTGGAGAGACAATAAAAGAAATCTGTGAGAAGGAAGTACCAGATGAAAGATTGAGAGAAATTCCACCTGAAAACCTTTAGATGGACAGGTGCCAGATACAGAGAGAGAGGGAAAGATTATTGCGGAAGACCCCCGAGGAGGTGTAGGGAACTCCAACATCCAGTTAGAAGCAGGGACAAGTAGTCAGCAGGAAGATTGCGTGACGGAGATTCGAGGAGGGACAGAAGTAGGGAAAACAAAAGAGGTGGAAAAGAAACAAGTTGAAGGTAAAAAGCAAGTTGAAACAGAGTCTGAGGAAAGCGAAGATGAAATACCAGAAGGCCGAGTTCTGAGAAAGAGAGCTTGGAGAACTGAAAAGAATGATAAAGGGAGTAAATTGAAAATAGCTGCAAAAAACGAGGTGTGGCCAAACAAAATAAAGAGACTGGGATATCGACTGACACGTGTAAATTCGCCAAGAGCTGAACAGGTGAATGAAGTAACGAGTCAGGAAAATCGAAAGAAGAACTGACAGTAGTCAAAGAAAACAAACGAACAAGAAAACCTAACCAGAAGTATAAATCACCGGAATGGACATATGTGGCCCTGCCTGAAGTGAAGGAAGAGGTGGATAGCCAAGGGAATCCAGAGGTGGTTGTACCGGAAATGGTTGAGGAAGACGAAGAATCGGAAATCCTGAGAGCTATCTTGTCCGATATTGGAGAAGAAGCGGATATTCAGGACAACCTGTATGTTGAAAACGAAGGGAAAGTCAAAGATGATGAGATGCCAAACGGAATGATACAAGAAAATTACTGAGGGAAAAACAATAAAATACTGGAAAAGACAAAAACTGGTAGAACCACGTAGGTGCTTAGAAGCCTTGGGTTAGAAACTAGTTGTGTAGTAGAAGAGGCTAAGTCAAAAGACACGGCTCATTTAGAAGATGGCAAACATAGAAAGTAGCAAAAGTAGATGTACCTTCCTTAGAAGATGGTGCAAAATGTGTTGTTGTTGTACAGGATTATTAATGCTTCTTTGGAGTATTCTTGCTCTACTAATTTCATTTAAAGTTACTGTAGATACATTAGAAGGACATAGTGATAACATAACTAATATAGGGAAAGTTCAAAAGGTAGTTCCAACTAGAAGAGATAAAAACTGTTTACATAAAGATAGGTCAATATCAGATTTTTCTAGCAATGTGTTTTCAAAGTTGTTGTATGAATAAGTAAAAACAATGGACGTAAGGGATTGCTACGTATGTATGCAATTACCTGCATCTGTATCTGAAGGAGTGACTTATCATCACCTTCCTGTAACATATGGAATAACATGTAGTGTAATAGCTAGTTTATTTTATCAAACAGGTAAATTAGTGTATTATTTTTCAGATGTAGATACCATATTTTCACAAGTACCAGCAATTAACAAACTAAACAAGGTAAAACCTGCAAAGGTATTAGGTAAATTTTTCTTAGAGACAAATGAATTAACCTTAGAATATATATTTAGAAATAACTTGACTTGCAGTTTAAAGAAAGAGGAGAAGACATTTTTGGATATGGTTGAAGAAAGGAGATTGAAAATGCAAAGAAAGGCTTCAGAAGGGAATGTGGAGAAAACAGTTTGGGATGTAGAAACAGAAAAACTCTTGAGAGGGGAAATGAGTCCAACTATGGCTTTAGATTGGCCTCAGAAAGGGAAATTGTGTATAAGAAGAAATCAGACGGTGTATGACAATTATTTTCTAGGGAATAGTGAGTGCCATGATACGTACCGATTCATGGGAGGATGGGGATTTAAAGGTGGAAGAGATCCAGTCTTTCCAGGACTGCATTTCATTTGTGGGAACAGGGCATATTATTGTTTGCCTGACCACTGGTATGGCACATGTTATGTTGGACTGGGTTTTCACATGGATAGAGGAGAAGATGGTGTACATAGTCTAGGTAGTTATTTAGCACGTAGTAAGAGAGAATCTTGAACTGAAATTGTGGGTGACATTTTTGGAGCACTAATACCCGCAGTGGGAAAATCTCTGAATGCGAACAAAATTAGAAAACTTTCAACAGTAGTGGATCGCTTGTCAACAAGCACCGCTGGAGGATTCTTATTGGTAAATACTGAAATGGTTGCCATGCGTGCTATGGTAATGCAAAATCGACTTGCCCTTGATATTTTATTGGCAAAAGAGGGTGGAGTCTGTGGAATGCTAAAAGTTCAACATTGTTGTACTTACATTCCTGACGAAAGTAGAGATTTGAAAATTTATATTAAGAATATTACAGAATTGCATGACGAAATTGTACCACTGGAGGTTAAAGGTGTTTGGGAGAAGATTGGTAAGAAAATATCAGCTATTAAAGACTTTGTAGTAAAACTAGGTAGTGTAGGAGAGTAGGGTCTGCTTTCTATGTTCACCCCCACTTTTTGCTTTTGCTTTACTGGTTTTTGACTTAGATGTGGCTGTGGGCCTGCTAATCAGACCCACAGCCCTGCTGTTCTCTCTCTAAATTAATACTATGTACTTTAGGTGCATAACCCATTTGGATAGGATCACCTTATTGGTCCCTGTACAGTGTACCCTAGGTACCCAGGGCATAGGTGTACCCTAGGCCTACCAGGGGCTGCAGCATGTATTATGCCACCCCTGGCCTGGCCTTCCATTTTGACACAACTGGCTGATCACTCAGCTGGGGCAAGGTCGTGTAATCATCCCTTGCTTAGGTGTAGTATTCCTATACCTAACTTACATATAGACACATGTGTACCTATCAGTCACTCCTATGGCAGGCCTTAACAATCCTGGAGGCAGAGTGCTTGGTAACATGTGAGATGGTGCTCTAGCATGAGCTGAGCCTGTCTGCAGCTTTCGGAACCATGTCCTTATAGCTGTTCTATGATATAGCCTACCATATACTCTTAAAGTGCCTTATAATCTTAAACGATTATGGTAACTATGGTTTGAGGATATTATTCCCCCCTTCTAGAGGGAAAGACATGTTAAAATCATACTTCACTGTTAGCCTCTGACCAAAGCCTCAGCATCACAAAATGGATGCTGCTGCCACGACACAAGTCTGACCTCCTGCTGCTGGGAGTGATCCCAGCCAGGGAGGCCTGGACAATAGGTTTCCTGCTTGGGGAGGTGCTAGCACCTCCCCAGACAGCCTTTAGTGTATTGGGGCAGGGTGGGCTGAAAGGAATGAGACATGCCTGGGGCACACAAGGTGTTCCTTGCATAGTCCAGTTCAAACCGGCGCTGGGGCACTCCGGCCCCAGCTTTGGCGCGAAACTGGACAAAGGGAAGTGGGTGTAACCACCCCCTCCCAGGTCCCACCCATAAGGCGTGACCTAGCAGGTATCCCAGCCCCCCAGATAAGTATAAGAGTGGGAGTTGGGCCTCAAGACTTTAGATTATCCTGAACCTGCAAACTTGAACAGAAATTCTGGACCTTCGACATTCGACGAAAGAAGAAGACTGAAGAATCTCCCTTGTGGCCAAGGAGTGGCTACCCTGTGCAAACAGGCACCATCAAGAGACTACCCTTTGCTTTGCCCAAGTTCTACGAGGAACCGACTGCAGAGCCCGACCAGAGCCTTGACTTCCAGACTTCTCCGACCCTGATCCACATCCACAGCAGAGCTAAGATCCGTGGAGGCGACGAGAGACGTGGGACCGGCTACCTGGGAAAAGTGGCTAGTATCTTCAAGCGCAGCTTCTGAGGCACCCTCGAAGTTGTGCACCGGGGATTGAGAAGCCCCAACCCCAAGCACCATCTGCACCGAAGACCAGCCCCCCACACTCCACGAGTCCTGCGTGGGGCCCTTCTGCATTTTCCTGCTTGCCGCGTCTGTCCGGTTGCTTGCCCGCTGGCTAGTGGCCTTTGTGACGACGCATCCCGTAATCTTCAGCGCTGGTTTGGCTCCTCCAGACTGGCTCCTGCTCCTTTGAAAAAGAGAAGCATCCCAGACCTTCCTGGTCTGCACCAGAAGCAAGTCCTCCGTTCTGCGTGGGTTCCGCTTGCCAAGGCTTGGTGAGTCCTAGTCCAACTTCGACGCCGCCGACAGCAAGAGCCTTCGTGGGACAGCTCGCCTCCTGGTCCTGGTCATCCTCGACGCTTCCTGGTCCTCGTGGCTGCAGCGACAAGCTTCACCTTCACCTGCAATCTTCACGACATCGCCTGGTTCCTTCCTGGTTCCACGTGGTCACTGGCTAGTGACCTTGACTCTGTCCCTTCTGCTTGCAGGTCTCCTCTCTTCTTGATCCCAGCCTTGGGATCCACCGGACACTCTTCACTGACTGCCTGTCAGCATCTTTCTTCAGGCATCCATAGGAGTCGACGACGAAACCCGACGCAACTTCACCCCTATGCACCCGCAGCCTGTGGGCTAGGTAACTTGGGTACTCCGGTGCTCATCAGGATAGTGACTATCCTAGTGTCTAGTTTTCCAGTCTCGACTTCCTAGCTACTCCGGAAGTGTCCTAAATCTATCTATTTCTAAACTGTACTATTGCTAGTGACTTTTACGCATTACGCGTGAGTGTTTCCACTCTGCACCTAAATCCCGTGGGCCTCCCACTTCCTAACCTTTGGTAGTATAGTGTAGCCCCAGCGATTCCCTAGGCCTAGGCCTATCCTATTTCCGTGACAGTGGTCCTTATACCACTTACTTAGTATATGGTTTGCGTGGCCCCTAGGGCCTAACTGTATTACTTACCTGTGTGACTTAATGTATGCATAAATAAGACTGTGTTGTACTTACCTCTAATCTCATAAAGAGTGCTGAGGGTTTGACTAGAATAAATATACTTTATTTTATATATATATCTGTTGTGGTGTCCTTTCATTTGGTATTCAAGGGATTATATATGGTATCACAGCTGGCTTCACATGCCATTCAGAGTTTAGCCTAAGACTGCTCTTGTCCATGCTACCACTAGGATAGCTGGTCTATAAGGTTGACTTTACAACCAATCACCATAAGGGTATTTGGACTGATATAAGGTGTACACTAGAACTAGTGACATCATACATCAGGCCAACTTCTCACATTGGTGAGCAGCGGTTGGGATCTGAGCTTGCTGTTGCAATACCATTGTAATCTTGAGATACTAAATTGAAAGATCACACAGATATTGTCTAGGTACATATAACATAGATTATAATACTTAAGTCCTACTGGACTTAGTAGTTGTAGGTTGAAGGGAGTAACACACCCTGACTACAACTACCAGAGAGGTTTAGTAGAAACAACTAGTGTAGGTAGGTGCACACACCACACCCTCACTAGATCATGTCTCTGGGAGGAGATCAAATAGATGCTCTCTCAGGAGGGTCAGGTCTGCAGAAGACCCCCTCTAGATATGATACCCTAACATTCCAGGAGATGAGACAATTGTGTACCTCCAGAGGAATAAATAAGGGTGCAAACCCTACCCTCCTTCAGTTAAGACAACTCCTAGAGGAGTATGATGCTCTTAAAGCCTCTCAGGCAGGTACCCTAGGTACAAAGGAGGGTCTACCCACCACAGATGAGTCAGATGGGACTTCAGATGAAGAGGTAGACAGCCAGGGCCAAGTAGGAAGACTTAGCCAGGCTAACCTAAGCTTACATGGGAGTTTGCATGGGGTCCCCCCATACAGACCCCAAAGTGGGCTTACACAGAGAAGCAGGAGGGACAGATCCCCTTCAAGGGAATCCATCCACTCCCATGTCTCTGGCATCTCTAGTGTTTCCTCTCACAGGGGAATGACTTCCCCTGAGAGAAAGGAACATGAAGCCAGAATGAGGGAAGCTAATCTGAGGATTCAGAGGGAAGAACTTGCCCTTGCCAAGGAGAAGCTTGCTCTGGCTAGAGAGCAAGTTACGTGGGTCAGAACCCACTGGTGGCAGCAATATCCCTAAGGCTAGAGACAGGCACTATGATAATAGAAACCTGAGCAAGATTGTCCCTCCCTACAAGTGTGGGGATGACATCCACAAATGGATAACTGCTTTGGAGAGAGCTTGCAAAGTACAGCAGGTACCCCAAAGTCAGTGGGCAGCTATCTTGTGGCTCTCCTTCTCTGAGAAAGGTAGAGACAAGCTCCTCACAGTTAGTGATGAGGATGCAGATAATTACACTGTCCTGAAGAGTGCTCTGATTGATGGGTTTAGCCTAACCACTGAACAATACAGGTTGTTGTTCAGGGATACCCAGAAGACACAGACTCAGGACTGGACTGACTTTGTAGATTGTGCCACTAAGGCTCTGGAAGGCTGGCTAGTGGGCAGTAAGGTTAAGGACTATACAGGATTGTATAATTTGATCATGAGAGAACAAATACTTAACAACTGTCAAAACCAGCTATTGCATCAACACCTGATTGATTCTGATCTGACTTCTCCCCAAGAATTGGGAAAGAAGGCAGATAGATGGGTCAGGACTAGAGTTAAGCAGAAAAACCAGAACCAGGGCGGTGATCAGAAAAAGGCAGACCAGAAGGGTAATGATCAGAAACAAAAAGACCAGAAGTCTTCATCAGGCCCCCAAAAGGCTCAGGGGGAGGGTGGTCCCAAAAAGGATAAAAAGAAAGAAGGCCAAAAGAAACCATGGTGCAACTATTGTAAGTCCAACTCACATTGGTTTAGTGAGTGCACCAAAAAGGATAAGCCCCCAGCCACCATTGCCCCTAAGGCAACTGTACCCCCTATTTCAGCTGTAAGTGGTGGTTCCCAGCAAAAGGGTGTAGTAGGGTTAACCCTGGGAACTGAGGAGGATTCTGGCCTAGTCAGAATACCTACTCAGGCTGTTCTGATCTGTGATGGGGACTTGGCTTTGTCCTCTACTGTAGGCCCCAGTAACCTGGGCAAGTACAGACAGACTCCTTTTATCAACCAAAGAATGGCTCAGGCCTACAGGGACACTGGGGCTAGTGTCACAATGGTGACACCTGCTTTTGTGGACCCTGGACAGATCATGCTAGGTGAGAATTACCTAGTGACCAATGCTAGCAATGCCACTACCTCCCATAGTGTGTCTATTGTTAACTTCTCTTGGGGAGGGGTAACTGGCCTAAAGAAAGTTGTTGTTAGTTCAGACCTTCCTGTAGAGGGTTTACTGGGCAATGATCTTGAAACTTCGGTTTGGTCTGAAGTGGAGTATAGGACCCATGCAGAAATGCTGGGGATAGATGCACATGTCCTTGCTGTGACCAGGTCACAGGCCAAAAAGTGCACCACTGAACAAGTGCTGGATCCTGAAACTATGGACCAGTCACAACCCAAGAGAAAGAGCAGTAGGGTTAAGGCTGTGCCTTCCCCCCTGCCTCAGGTGGTGGATCAGCCCTCCCAGGAGGATGATTCTGAGAGCCCTGAAGGAACTGTCCTAGAAGAACTTGAACCTGATCAGGTTGAGTTTCTTGGGACAGGGGGACCTTTAAGGGCAGATCTGAGGCAGGCTCAATTAGACTGCCCCTCTCTTGAACCCCTCAGACAGCTGGCTGCTGCTGAGGCTGCAGGGAATGCTCAAGGTACCCATAGAGTGTATTGGGATGAAGGGCTACTGTATTCAGAGGCTAGAGACCCCAAGCCTGGTGCATCCAGGAGGTTGGTCATACCACTGAAGTTCAGAGGCTTCCTTCTTACCTTGGCCCATGATATTCCCCTTGCAGGACATTTAGGCCAGAACAAGACTTGGGACAGGCTTGTCCCTCACTTTCACTGGCCCCATATGTCAGAAGATACTAAGGAGTTTTGTCGCTCCTGTGTCACCTGCCAAGCCAGTGGCAAATCAGGTGGCACCACAAAGGCCCCCCTCATACCACTACCTGTGGTGGGGGTCCCCTTTGAAAGAGTGGGCATAGATATTGTAGGACCAATGGACCCACAAACAGCATCTGGGCACAGATTCATACTGGTGATAGTGGACCATGCCACCAGGTACCCAGAAGCAATTCCCCTGAGGACCACAACAGCTCATGTTGTGGCAAGGGCCCTGCTTGGAGTATTCTCCAGAGTGGGCTTTCCAAAGGAGGTTATTTCTGACAGAGGTGCCAACTTCATGTCAGGATACTTGACTGCAATGTGGAAGGAGTGTGGTGTGAACTACAAGTTCACCACACCCTATCACCCACAGTGCAATGGGCTTGTTGAGAGATTCAAAAAGACCCTAAAGGGAATGATAAAAGGTTTACCAGACAAGCTTAGGCGAAGATGGGACATCCTTTTACCCTGCCTTCTGTTTGCTTACAGAGAGGTCCCACAAAAGGGGGTTGGCTACAGCCATTTTGAGCTTTTGTTTGGGCATCCTGTAAGAGGACCCCTGTGTTTGGTAAGGGAAGGATGGGAGAGACCTCTCAGACAACCCAAACTGGACATAGTGGATTATGTACTTGGTCTCCGCTCCAGGATGGCAGAGTATATGAAGAAGGCTTCTAAAAACCTTGAGGCAAGCCAAGAACTCCAAAAAGCTTGGCATGACCAAAAGGCTGTACTGACTGTTTACCAGCCAGGACAGAAAGTGTGGGTGTTGGAGCCAGTGGCCCCAGCAGCACTCCAAGACAAATGGTCTGGACCCCACACTATTGTTGAGAAAAAGGGAGAAGTCACCTACTTGGTGGACCTTGGGACTCCCAGAAGCCCCCACAGGGTGCTTCATGTCAACAGATTGAAGGCATATGTTGACAGGGCAGACATGGGGCTACTCATGGCTACAGATGAGGGGCAGGAGGAAGAGAGTGACCCTCTCCCAGACCTGTTGACTCAGAACCCTGATGATGGCTCAGTTGATGGTGTGGTCTTTTCTGACAGCCTCACTGCCCATCAGCAACAGGATTGCAGGCAAGTTCTGCAGTCCTACAGACATATGTTCTCTCTGACCCCAAGTCAGACAAACTGGTGCACCCATGAGGTGGACACTGGTGACAGTCTGCCTGTGAAGAGTAAAATCTACAGGCAACCTGACCATGTCAGGGACTGCATAAAAGATGAGGTACAAAAGATGTTGGAGCTGGGAGTCATTGAACCTTCAGAGAGCCCTTGGGCTAGTCCTGTAGTCCTTGTGCCAAAACCTCACACCCAAGATGGTAAGAGAGAGATGAGGTTTTGCGTGGATTACAGAGGTCTCAATGCTGTCACTAGGACAGATGCCCACCCAATACCTAGGGCAGATGAGCTCATTGACAGACTGGCAGCTGCTAAGTTTTTGAGCACATTTGACCTGACAGCAGGCTACTGGCAAATCAGACTAGCTGAGAATGCAAAGGCCAAAACTGCTTTCTCGACCCCAGGAGGACATTATCAATTTGTGGTAATGCCCTTTGGTTTGAAGAATGCACCTGCCACTTTCCAAAGGTTGGTGGATCAAGTCTTTACTGGGTTGGATGATTATTGTGCAGCTTATCTTGATGATATTGCTGTCTTTAGCTCCACCTGGGAGGATCACCTGGTCCACCTGAGGAATGTTTTAGAGGCCCTGCAAAAGGCAGGCCTCACTATCAAGGCCACTAAGTGCCAGATAGGGCAGAGCAAGGTTGTATACCTGGGCCACCTAGTTGGTGGGGGTCAGGTTCAACCACTGGAGAGCAAGATCCAGACCATAAAGGACTGGACTCCTCCAACTACCCAGACTCAGGTCAGAGCTTTCTTGGGCCTGACTGGGTACTACAGAAAGTTTGTTAAGAACTATGGGTCCATTGTGACACCACTTAATGACTTGACCTCCAAGAAGATGCCAAAGAAAGTTCAGTGGACAGTAAGCTGTCAAAAAGCATTTGATGACCTGAAGCAGGCCATGTGCAGTGCACCTATTCTGAAAAGTCCAGACTACTCCAAAGAGTTCATTGTCCAGACAGATGCTTCTGAGTTAGGTGTGGGAGCTGTTCTTTCACAACTGAATGTAGATGGTCAAGACCAGCCCATTGCTTTTATAAGTAGAAGGCTGACCCCTAGAGAGAAACGTTGGTCAGCTATTGAGAGGGAGGCCTTTGCTGTGGTTTGGGCCCTGAAGAAGCTGAGGCCATACTTGTTTGGCACTCACTTCAAGATTCAGTCAGACCATAAGCCCCTCTTGTGGCTAAATCAGATGAAGGGTGAAAATCCCAAACTTCTTAGGTGGTCCATTTCCCTACAGGGGATGGACTTCACAGTGGAACATAGACCTGGGACTGACCATGCCAATGCAGATGGACTCTCCAGATATTTTCACTTAGAACATGAAGACTCAACTTGTCAAGGTTAGTTTAATGTCCCTAAGTTTGGGGGGGGGGGGGGTTGTGTAGGAGAGTAGGGTCTGCTTTCTATGTTCACCCCCACTTTTTGCTTTTGCTTTACTGGTTTTCGACTTAGATGTGGCTGTGGGCCTGCTAATCAGACCCACAGCCCTGCTGTTCTCTCTCTAAATTAATACTATGTACTTTAGGTGCATAACCCATTTGGATAGGATCACCTTATTGGTCCCTGTACAGTGTACCCTAAGTACCCAGGGCATAGGTGTACCCTAGGCCTACCAGGGGCTGCAGCATGTATTATGCCACCCCTGGCCTGGCCTTCCATTTTGACACAACTGGCTGATCACTCAGCTGGGGCAAGGTCGTGTAATCACCCCTTGCTTAGGTGTAGTATTCCTATACCTAACTTACATATAGACACATGTGTACCTATCAGTCACTCCTATGGCAGGCCTTAACAATCCTGGAGGCAGAGTGCTTGGTAACATGTGAGATGGTACTCTAGCATGAGCTGAACCTGTCTGCAGCTTTCGGAACCATGTCCTTATAGCTGTTCTATGATATAGCCTACCATATACTCTTAAAGTGCCTTATAATCTTAAACGGTTATGGTAACTATGGTTTGGCTTTATCGAAACATGTCGTGTAAGGTGTCTAACACTGTGGAATAATACCCCCATACCATTTCTGGACATGAGGATATTATTCCCCCCTTCTAGAGGGAAAGACATGTTAAAATCATACTTCACTGTTAGCCTCTGACCAAAGCCACAGCATCACAAAATGGATGCTGCTGCCACGACACAAGTCTGACCTCCTGCTGCTGGGAGTGATCCCAGCCAGGGAGGCCTGGACAATAGGTTTCCTGCTTGGGGAGGTGCTAGCACCTCCCCAGACAGCCTTTAGTGTATTGGGGCAGGGTGGGCTGAAAGGAATGAGACATGCCTGGGGCACACAAGGTGTTCCTTGCATAGTCCAGTTCAAACTGGCGCTGGGGCACTCCAGCCCCAGCTCTGGCGCGAAACTGGACAAAGGGAAGTGTGTGTAACCACCCCCTCCCAGGTCCCACCCATAAGGCGTGACCTAGCAGGTATCCCAGCCCCCCAGATTAGTATAAGAGTGGGAGTTGGGCCTCAAGACTTTAGATTATCCTGAACCTGCAAACTTGAACAGAAATTCTGGACCTTCGACATTCGACGAAAGAAGAAGACTGAAGAATCTCCCTTGTGGCCAAGGAGTGGCTACCCTGTGCAAACAGGCACCATCAAGAGACTACCCTTTGCTTTGCCCAAGTTCTACGAGGAACCGACTGCAGAGCCCGACCAGAGCCTTGACTTCCAGACTTCTCCGACCCTGATCCACATCCACAGCAGAGCTGAGATCCGTGGAGGCGACGAGAGACGTGGGACCGGCTACCTGGGAAAAGTGGCTAGTATCTTCAAGCGCAGCTTCTGAGGCACCCTCGAAGTTGTGCACCGGGGATTGAGAGGCCCCAACCCCAAGCACCATCTGCACCGAAGACCAGCCCCCCACACTCCACGAGTCCTGCGTGGGGCCCTTCTGCATTTTCCTGCTTGCCGCGTCTGTCCGGTTGCTTGTCCGCTGGTTAGTGGCCTTTGTGACGACGCATTCCGTAATCTTCAGCGCTGGTTTGGCTCCTCCAGACTGGCTCCTGCTCCTTTGAAAAAGAGAAGCATCCCAGACCTTCCTGGTCTGCACCAGAAGCAAGTCCTCCGTTCTGCGTGGGTTCCGCTTGCCAAGGCTTGGTGAGTCCTAGTCCAACTTCGACGCCGCCGACAGCAAGAGCCTTTGTGGGACAGCTCGCCTCCTGGTCCTGGTCGTCCTCGACGCTTCCTGGTCCTCGTGGCTGCAGCGACAAGCTTCACCTTCACCTGCAATCTTTACGACATCGCCTGGTTCCTTCCTGGTTCCACGTGGTCACTGGCTAGTAACCTTGACTCTGTCCCTTCTGCTTGCAGGTCTCCTCTCTTCTTGATCCCAGCCTTGGGATCCACCGGACACTCTTCACTGACTGCCTGTCAGCATCTTTCTTCAGGCATCCATAGGAGTCGACGACGAAACCCGACGCAACTTCACCCCTATGCACCCGCAGCCTGTGGGCTAGGTAACTTGGGTACTCCGGTGCTCATCAGGATAGTGACTATCCTAGTGTCTAGTTTTCCAGTCTCGACTTCCTAGCTACTCCGGAAGTGTCCTAAATCTATCTATTTCTAAACTGTACTATTGCTAGTGACTTTTACGCATTACGCGTGAGTGTTTCCACTCTGCACCTAAATCCCGTGGACCTCCCACTTCCTAACCTTTGGTAGTATAGTGTAGCCCCAGCGATTCCCTAGGCCTAGGCCTATCCTATTTCCGTGACAGTGGTCCTTATACCACTTACTTAGTATATGGTTTGCGTGGCCCCTAGGGCCTAACTGTATTACTTACCTGTGTGACTTAATGTATGCATAAATAAGACTGTGTTGTACTTACCTCTAATCTCATAAAGAGTGCTGAGGGTTTGACTAGAATAAATATACTTTATTTTATATATATATCTGTTGTGGTGTCCTTTCATTTGGTATTCAAGGGATTATATATGGTATCACAGCTGGCTTCACATGCCATTCAGAGTTTAGCCTAAGACTGCTCTTGTCCATGCTACCACTAGGATAGCTGGTCTATAAGGTTGACTTTACAACCAATCACCATAAGGGTATTTGGACTGATATAAGGTGTACACTAGAACTAGTGACATCATACATCAGGCCAACTTCTCACAGGTAGTACATTTATAGGTAAGATATTAATTCCATTAACATGTGTGATTACTTTAGTTTTAATAATTAGACTAGGTTGTATTTGTTGTAGAATGAATAAAAACCAGAAAAGAATAAAAAGAGAAAACTTAAGGAGAAGGGATAAGAAACAAGAAAGAGAATTTGAAGAAATAGAACTAGAAGAGTTAAAAGATAGCATGTATAAAACAGCAAAAAGAGAAGAAACAGGGGAAACTGAAATATGAACGAAACAAGAAATCAATTAAAAAATTTCCGTGAAAGGGATACAAAATTTTAAATTAGTGTGGTGATATAATCACCAAAGGGGAATTGCTGGAGCGGGTAGTACAACATTTTGTATGACTCCCCCCCCCCCCCCATTCTGCATGTTTATATTAAAATGAATAATCAATTAATTGTAATATTATTAATTTGTTTGGAGTGATAACTCACCAACTATATTAACAAAAGAATTACACGTGGGAATTGCATCTTGCATGGCTATATTAATTGAAAACTAACTCGAGTACGCATATTAATAGTAGACAACTAGAATATTGCATGTTATATGTCGCTTTGGTGATGTATTTGTGATTTGTGCTTTATTCAGTGAGTATAAACCGCTCTGAGTGTTGCTTCTGTTAGATAAATACACTCACATATGGGTATTAGCAAGGGGCTAACATTTTATTAGCCATTTTTATGTTTTAATTACGTTTTTGTGTTTCTTTTGCTTAAGTTGACCATTTCGGCCTATACAAGATGGCTGAACGAGACGTTAAACGTGACTGCCCTGACAACACGAGGTTCTGGGTGAAGTGCGCAGGCGTCACCGCCAGTAGCAGTGGCCTGGACCTGACCCCGGGAGAACATGTACAATCAAAGGACGCTCCGGGAACCCATCCAAGACAAAAGACAATGCTTGATTTAAAAACCGGAACCAGCAAGTGTGATGACTTCATTTTGCGGACTATGTGAGAACTTCACCTCACGAAACCAAGTTGACCAATCCGGACTCTCTAAATCCCGATCTTGATACTTTTCGACATTATTTCCATTATAAAAGTAGGTAGGGAATTAGGCTAAATCTGACGATACGCTGATGGTCTTGCTCTTCTTTGACAAACTTGATTTCCTGACGTTATGCTGACGGAGAGGATGGTGACACTGCTGGACAGCTGTTATCCTGAATCTCTGAGAGACTGAATTGCGGCCTAACTTTGCTGAATAAATTCTTCTTTGACTGATTGACTTTATATGATGCTTTGAAATGCTGATGATGATTTCTAATTTTCTTGCAATATAATTTAGATAAATAATATTTGATTAATTGACAAATGTGTTGAGTCGATTATTTGAATAAGAGAAATGTGGTAAAGAAGTAATGTGCAGATAGACGAGCATTATTCATTAAAATCATAAAAAAACAACTAAATGATCCATCTCCTTATGAGAGGGATATTTTAGAAGTCTGAGGGCAATGTGTTTAAGGGTAAGGTAAAGGTATTCCTCTCATGTCAGTGTTTGGAAGCGTATTTTCCCTCAGAAAATAGATCAACGGAGTGTAAGTATATTGGTGTTATGGGCCCCACCAATGAATGTATTTGAGTGAATTGGAATGCCGAGGTAGTTGGTCTGTGCCGATGAGGGAATTTGACGTTCTGCGCTGCAACACTCCTTTACACTACCCTTCCAACACAACAGGAGGAAGACAAAAAGAGAATAATTAACCAGCATTGTGACTTGATGACTCTGAAACCAGCTGATGTAGAGAAACTTTAAAAATGTTAAACTAGGCTTCTTTTTCTGCCCTAAGAAACAGTAGTGGATCGACAATTAGTTCAAGATGACAATCGCTGGAGTGGCTAAGGGGCGATTTAGATTTTGGCGTGTGGCCTGTTTCTCAGCAGGGACGATGTAGTAAATTACTCCATCATCCTGATGGAGCTGTCGCCTGCCAAATTTAAAAATGACCACCAACCTGGCAGTCATTTATAAAGCATTGGCACAAA
Source organism: Triturus cristatus (assembly GCF_964204655.1). NCBI lineage: Eukaryota > Metazoa > Chordata > Amphibia > Caudata > Salamandridae > Triturus > Triturus cristatus. The sequence continues at coordinate 770,837,523 of NC_140592.1, forward strand.
CCACCGTCATGGCGGTTCCTTTCAATGCCTTTTGCAGTTTGGTGAAGGGCTCCATCCTTTAAACTATATTATTTTGTTATTTTCAAAAAGAAAATCCCAAAACAGGATTTTGTTTTTGGAAATACAAAAGAAAATGCCCCCCTTGCCATGGGAGTCCTCTCCCATGGCGAGGGTAGTATTTAGCAATTTTCACTGCTTCTAACCACCAGGGTTTTCCTGACGATGATGAAAACTGATCTCTAATTCTGCCCATCTAAATCAGGTGACCAGAATTACAGGTCTGCCTACGACAGCCCTAACTCTGCAGGGCCGTCTGTAAGGGTAGTCTCTGCTGTGATTAAACCTATGGTCTGCCTGCAACTAAATTTGGCGGGCAGACCATTAGCTTGGTGGTATAGAAACTTCTTCGTCATTGCGTCAGAGTACCTATACCACCAAGATAAATTGGCCCTAGCTCTGCATTTAGAGGCTTTGGGCCTCTTCCCATCTGATTTAGGGCCACTTTACTGTGGATGTTCCCATTTGTACTTATTAATATATCTAAAGGCAAAAATGTGTATCAAAAGGATTTAGCAGGGGCTGCAGCTCCACTTTCCTATTTACCAAGCAAGGCACCTACTGTCACCTTAGAGGAACCAAAGCATAGCTTCTGTTCAGAGTGTGTGGGACCGCATAAGAGGCATTGAGATTGGCTTGCTCAATGGCCACCCATACCGTCCAGCACAAAGGTTCTCAACCTGCCTCTGTTAAAAAGAGAAATTTGATCTTAAGTATCTGCTAATCAGCACGTTGAGGTTCAGAGACACACAAGTTAATGATACATTTTTTTGCTGTGATGAAAGTAAAAGATCTGGGTAAACACCAATTGACCATATTCAGTTGCTAAGTTTTTGTATAAACTTCAGTTGCTCCAGAATGCCGCGGTCAGACTTCTTACAGGCACATCTACATTCTCCCCAATCTCAAAAGAGATTTAAAAAATTGCACTGGCTCCCGGTGAGGAACCGGGTGCAGTTTAAGTCCCTTTGTATAGTTTTTAAAGCTCTGCAAGGGTGGGGACCTGACCATCTAAGACGCCAGTTTCAGTGGTATAAACCAATAAGAACTCTAAGATCATCGGAAGCTAAACTGGTCGTAGTCCCACCCACAAAAAAGCCCAGTGGGGTGGCAGAAGCTTCTCCCTGTGTGCAGCGAAGGTCTGGAACGGTCTTCCATTTCATTTGAGAAATACCACCAATCTTCTAGCCTTTAGGAGGGGGCTGAAGACATGGCTTTTTGACAAATAACTCCTTTTTTCAAAGCTCCGCTGCACGAGAAGTAACTAGCGCCAGGACACCCTCGGGTAATAGCACGCTTTAGAAATCTCCTTAACATAACATAACATTCTGTGTTGTTGGGAACAGGCCCAGAGTTTAGACTGGCAAAGTGGGTAAAAAAACGCAGAACATAACTGCTTGTATTTTTTTGTTTTGCAAAGAGAAAAGTATGGAAAGCACTTAGAGCTCGCCATGTATCTGTGCATGTCTCCCAACTGTTAGCAAGGGAATTCGGATTTGTGAGACTGTATTTATGTTTATGCATTATACTTGTTTTATTCTTTAAAATTCGGCTTGTCTAATGTTGGACGACACCTTGCTCAATCTTGGAGAGTGGAGCATATTATATTTTAATTTCCCACAGGCTCTAGATTCCTACCTGCGAATTCAAAAATCAGCTTTTATTTTTGTCATGTTCAACTTTGCTAATTTGACTTTGGAGTCTGCAGACTTGCGATCTCATCATGGTTGAGGAACAAGACAACGATTTATATAAATGTGGGCAAATCACTGTATTATTTTGTATTTTAAATCATAAATATGTGTTATGCTAAAGCTAGTTGTGCAGTATACTATCTATCCCCCCTGTACTGTTACCATTTTGGCATTCCTAATTTCAAGCACACCCACCCAAAAATGTCCAATATGCTTCAACTGAAGCTTAAGAAGCTCTCCCTGAAATAAAAAATAAATAAAAATATCTGTATAAAATGCATCACTCCTCCTTGGAGTTGGTCTGAAGGGGCATCAAATACCTAACATAGAATACAAAAAAATCTTGCATGTACATGCACATTTAAACATACTTTTACTTGTACAGACGGTGCATTAATGTGGCAAACTATTTTGATCGTATTGGAACCTGTGACTTTCACCTTACAGACAAATTACTTCAGTGTCACTCTATCTTCTGAGTTGTCCATTGAGCGTGATTAAATGTATAATATGATAAACTGAACTACAAGTACAACAATGCAAAGAGAAAACATGAACTGGATGACTACGTTTGTGACTATAACCAGCAGGTATCAGTTTTCTTGGAATGTGCTCTACTTTGTAAATCAATTCTCAGTTGTTCACAAAATCTTTTTTATACAAGAGAGACTTCAATGTGTGGATATAATTTAGGCGTTAAAGAATGACTACTTTTGAGAAAATGCCTCTCACTGACCCCCTCCTTGACCCCTCTTTCCTCTCAATAATGTTCCACCACAGTTCCTCACAGTCTATTCTAGTGAGACACAACACAGTGATTGTCATTAAATCTCAGATTCAACCAGTCACCTGAATAATGCATGTGAATCTACAACACATACCCTATCTAAAGTGAATTACAATGATTATCATTTACATTGGAACCACAGCCAAATACAGCTTAAGTTTCTACAGAGTACAGCCAGCTCTCAAATATTTCACCAATAGCCTCATCAACACTGTATGTGTACCTGTACCCTGGAGATGACTGCACACAGACTATGTAAGTGTGGGACAAGGTGCAGTGTTGTTCCACAAGCATGTGTTTTTTCTTGTAAATATGACCATTAATCTTCATTAGTTGATCTAAGTGCAAGAGCCCTTTTTAGGTCTCACCTTGGCAGCGCATGCGCTGCATGCGCTGTCTCAGCGAGAACAAAAGTAATCTCTATATGTTGGCAAGCAGCCGGTAGTTTCTCCTGCTGCTTTTCATTGGCTTAGTGTTGGCTTACTGTTTCTTCCCTTTTTTTTCAGTGGCCCAACTGACTTGCGTGTAGTCCGGAAGCAGCGGCCACCAACTACAGATTTTGTCCGCACTGTTCGGACTTTTTGTTTGTCTTGCGCATCGCTGCCTGACCTAAACATGGCAGCGGCGCATGCGCAAGGAGCCGGTGTGCGCGAAGGGTGGGCAGCACATGCTGCTTGTTTCGTTTCCTGCAAATGGAGCGTGGATGGATGTCATCATGGATGTCAACATGGATGTCATCGTGCCAGGTAATTAACTATAATAATTTCTGAGTTGCTTCATCTCTGTATGCGGCCCACATACTTCAGCTGCGCTGCTCGCCGGGCTGTTTTTAGCATTGCCCTCCGAGTGATGGTGGGGGCTGAGCGCACTGTCCCGCGCCGCTCTCATACTTGTTTGTACACGTCCTGATCCTTCTTAAAACTGGAAGTTGTACCCGGGGTGCAGGCTTCTTGTGTTGCAGAGATGTCTGCATGCCTCATGCATGTTTCTTTTAAGAGTAAACTGCTGTCTCTCTGTTAGTCCGTCCTATTGTGGCTTAAAACATGCAACGAGCGAGCTGACATTTGTGGTAGTATGTAGATGGCCACATCCGCCGATTAAGAATCTACTTAAAAAGTGCCATTTATATTTGCAATGGCTCGTGCAGTCGATTGCAACTCCAGGTCTTTTCCATCACTTAGACCTGTGTAAAACAATTTTAGACTTTAAGTTGTCTTCCCTTTTTGGGAACTGTCTCCAAGCCATAAAACAAGAAATCCGCACATGACAAACTGCTAGACATGCATCAAAAACAAGAGCACAGGCGCAAACTTGTATTTTCTTGGCTATGGATTGTAAATGGCACTTCATTTTTAGATTTGGCATCAGCCAAGACTTTTCGATTTTGCTCCAAATCTATCTAGGGTTTCTAGCCTGGTCACTTCTTTCATTGGTGGGTTTACTAAATCATTCAAATTTTTTGTCTGCCCATTACTGCTTGGTTGGCCCGCTTCAGCAATTGGCTCACTTGACTCAGAGTGACAGCATTCTGCCGTTTGTTCACTCACACACACAGTAGTTCCCTTCATTGTTGGTGAAAACTTTAGCAATGCAATAGGTCTCGCATTTACGCGAGTTTGAGCTATTAACATTGCAAATAACAATGCCTTTTATTTTTGTTTTCTTTTTAAAAACATAAATAAAAGGCATTGTCATTAAAATGCCAATAGCTTAAACTCGCGTAACTGCGAGACCTATTGCATTGCAAATGCTTGTTTATCATTATATTTATTTATTGTGCATCAAAGACAAATCCAGGGTATTACTGGCACATATTGTCCATTATCTTTACATATACATGGATTTTTTTCATTTTTTTCATTCTTTTTCAAAGCATTTTATTTTATATATATCCAACATAATACAATGGCTAAAAATACTTACAAGCTGTGAGGTCATTCATCAGTTTTCATGGCACAAGGTGTCTAAAGCATGATAATAGTAGTGGAGTATCTCCGAGCAACAATTCCAGACTCCATTCTCAGGTAACAACCCAAATGTTTAATCACAGTTTGCATTATTGTCCCAATGCTTTATACAAGGTATCGATTAACCATAGCAGTAAGTGGCATCAGTGAGGAAAGCAACTCCTACATCCCATACATGTCCTCTCTGAGCCCGCCTAGTCAGTCAGGTTACATAGTCATTTTACGCTCGTAGGGATCCCTCCAACTGTGTACCATCAGGAGAGCAAAACTCGGCTAGCATGAAAGTACATGAGCCCTATAATAAGAACAACCAGTTATTGACCTGATAACTCATCAGTTACCAGAATTACAAGTTGTCGTAAATATTGTCCCTCCAGCAATAGGAGAGTCAACTAGGTAGCACATCAAGTCATTATGAGGTAAAATGGTTCACACAAGTGAGGTTTGTATGGCTCAGACCAAATCATGATAATTCTAGAGTCATTTTATTTTTTGCGGACTGCATTTCCTCACTTGTTTCAAACTTAACCAGCTTAAAGTTAACACTTGACAGCTTCCTACTTTGTCCCTCTTTGCTAATCTCTGGAAAACAATTATGTGCTTTAAAGCATAGTGGCTGCAACAATAATCACAACTGCTTACCTGAATAACATTTTCATAGGGAACTAGAGATTCTACAATGAGTATTATTTTTAATTTAAAATGCTGAGGTAAATGTTGCATTTTAAATTGCACTAGGCTTATAACAAACAAGTCATAACTTGTTTTTTTTGTTTGTATACTTTTATTAAGACAGAAGAGCCTAGTTTCTGCCCCCCTTCCCCAGCCGGACAACTTGCCTGCACACAAAAATGTGTGGTCAGAGCCAGCAGTCATGCAGCCTAGGCCAGGGCTGGGTAAGAATGACTGCTCTTGGTGGGCTGTACAGGACCCCACACCACAGGAAGCTGAGCAGCCCATAGCCGGCCAATTTGTTCCAGTCTAAACAAGAGAGTGTGGCAGTGCCGTGTGGGGATGTGATTTTAGGGACAATTCAATTGCTACCAAGAATCTAGCCACAATTAACTTTGGGATGGATAGCCAGGAAACTAGTGGGGCATCTAGACATCTCTACCCACCAAATCCTCCAGGAGAGCAAAGGGTCCCAGCTTGTACTGGCAGTATTTCTGATACAATACATTATTCAGTTGCACCTAAAGTAAATAACAGTTATCACACACAGTGACTGATTATGGTGTTTGGGCAAAATGTTGAATCAAAAATATTGTGATAGAAAAACATTTTGCCAAGTATATCGGAATGTCAAAAATACATGTTGCTTTTAATATCGTTGTAAAAAATATCGAATTAGGGAATATTGGTATGCAATATTGTTTTTGTATCCTTAGGAAAACAATTTATTATTATGAAATTGTTGAAATTGGTATTTTTTGTGGTTTTAATGTCTAAAAAAATGGATTGATATATTTCTTTAGTAGCGAGGTATTGCGGTTTTAGGGGATAAAGGTGGGAAGATTATTAAAAAGCAGAAAATGTCATTTAAATGCAAAGTTTACTGTTTTAATGATATGCAAATTAGCATAGCAACAGTTTTACATTTCTTTTGTTACATTAGTAATTATAATACATAATAGTTTATAATAATTTTGAATATAGATTGATTATATTATTAACCCCTTCGCTGCATGGCCCCCCGTGTTAAGCCTTTTTTTTGGCTATTTATGGTAGTTCGCGCATAGGGCCCTCTAACTTTTTGTCCACATAAGGTATCCACACTAAATTTGCATCCTTTTCTTCCAACATCTTGAGGATTCTAAATGTACCCAGGCTTTATGGATTGCCTTGGAGGGGACCCAGCATTTGTTTTTTTTAATGGGAATAAAAGTGATGCAGAAGAAAGCGTCTGTTTTTTTCCCTGCAAATGGTATCAAAAAAGGGTTTGTGGTGCTGAAATCACCATCTTCTATGCTTTCAAAGACAAGCAGACTTTTGTCATAAAAACCGAAAGATTTTATACAGTTTTGGCATTTTACTGGGACATAGCCTATTTTTGCTATTTTTTGTGCTTTCAACCTCTGTCCAGTTAGTGGTAGAAATGGGTATGAAAGCAATAATTGATCCCAGCCAGCTATATATTTCTGAAAACTAGACAAAATTCTGAGTTCAGCAAGGGGTCATTTGTTTTGATCCTTCAAGGTTTTGTTTATAGAAACTAACAGTTGATAATAGAAATTTGTGAAATTGAGTTGAACAGCCATCTGTGCCAATGTTTTCACCTGTAACTTTTTCGAAGTATGACAGATTTTTCAAAGCAGTATACCGTTACATCCCCTGGATCCTTCTGTTTGTGGGGATATATAGGACTTGTGGGTTTACCAAGAACCTGAGTAACCCAAAGCCAATAACTGAGCTGCATCTTGCAATGGTCTTTCATTGTGTACTGAATATAGCACTTCATTTGGTAAAATATAAAGAGTGAAAAATAGGCACAGAAGGAAACTTATATATTTCTGAAATGGGAACAAAATATAGAGTTTAGAAGCAATGGTTATTTGCACATCTCCAAAATTGTGGGTACCTGTAGAAGCATGTGAATTAGAGGTCATTTTTCAAAATTACTTCTTTTTTACAAAAATCTTACGGTTGGAAGGTAGAAATGCAAAGAAAGTTAACTGGTAATAACACTTGTTCTACTATTCTCTGTTCCCCATAGTCTCCTGATAACAATGTTATCTCACTTGTGTGGGTAGGCCTAGTGCCTGCGACAGGAAACGGCCCAACATGCAATTTGGACACATCACAAACTTTTCCACGCCACCTTGGGGGGCGGGGCCGGTGATGTGGAACATGGCGGCAGGCTGTAACGCCGGTCGTAGCGGCTCCGGGAGACTGTCTGATGGTTGGAAAATGCCGATGAACGAAGCGGGACAACAAGCGGCTGGAGTAGGCACTCTGAAGCGGTAAGATTCGGATGGAGACGGCGCAGTGACAGAGAAGGTTTTATTTATTAATTACCGCCTTCTATTTCCTTTTCCCCCTCGAGGTATATCTATGAACTACGCGGCCTAGGTACGGCAGAGGTGGCGGCACTAGGACCTGCTCTTTGGCACGTATGTTGGGAAAGAAGGGCCGGAGAAGGAAAACCCGGATGTATGCCGGAGGAACTGGTGGTTTCGTTCACGTCTAGCCCTCGTCCTACTGCAGCTCCATGTGCCAGTCTGTGAGAGAGTCTCTCGTCTCCCTTGGGGTAATGCGGCACCAGTGCAAGTTCAGGCGGTAAGCTGCCGTGGTGGAGGGATAGCGCCGAAGCGCGAGTTTATGGAGCAGGATATAGGTGTTCCTACCCCGGCTAACCCCACAGATGGTCAATACCGCGAGTTACATCAAAAGACGCGTTACTAGGCAGAGGCCAATTGTGGGGCTAATTGAGAGACCCCCCCTCCCAGATAGCTCACGTTCTATTTCGACCCCTACACCAGCTATTGCACCGGTAGTAAAAGTATTAAGCCGGAAACAAGGGCAACAACTGGTTACATCACTTTTTCCACTAGGGAGACAAAGGAATAGATACCAACTTCGGTCACAGGAGCTGAAAGCTGGTGGAGAGTTAGATCCTGTTGAAAGAGAACGGCCCATGCCATTAACCCCCTGTAAGGGGAGAAAAAAAGCAGGAAATATAAAAAAAGCTAAGGTGCCTAAAACTGTGCAATTGCCCCTTAAGAAAAATTCGCCCTCACTCAAAACTTATTTCAGAATAATGGAGCAGGCTGCCCAAGGGAATTAGAGAGTGTGGACGTGGACAGGCTGGGTTTCCTCTTTCAGTCCTTAAGGGGAGATCTGATGACTAAATTTGAGATCTCGGAGGGCAACCAAAGGGCAATTCATGACAGGTTCGACCTATTGGAATGTAAATTAGATGATGTTATCACCCGGACCAGTAAACTGGAACTGGAAGTGGTAGCCTTAACTAAATCTGTCCAGGGGAACTCAAAAGATATTGAAACTCTGAAAATACAGAATAGATCTTTGGCTTCGGACGTGGAGAGGCTGGAAACCCAAGCTCGAAGAAACAACTTGAGAATTTTAAAAATACCAGAGGGAGCGGAGCTGGAGGACATTAAGGGGTTTGTCTGTAATCTGTTAAGAGACGGTGTTTTAAAAGACCGTCCAGATATTGACTTGGAGGCTGAAATTCAACAGGTACATAGAGACCCCTTCAAGTTACACACAGACAGAAAGGCGCCAAGGAAAATTTTGGTGAATTTTCAGACTATTATTATCAAAGAATTAATCTTGGGGAGAAGTCTCTCTAAATCGGACCTTCACTATCGGGCAATCCCATATCGCATTAGATCTGATATAGGAGGAAGAACAGCCCAGAGGCAGTGGGAGCTGGGTACCAGAATGCCAGAATTAAGATCATTTGGAGCCCAAGTACAAATGAAATTCCCAGCTCTTCTAAAGATCATGTGGAACAATAAAATGTACAACTGTACCCAGACCACGGATGTGGATGATCTTTTAATTTTGATGAGACAGAAGTGACAGGGTAGGGGGAAATTAAACCCGATAAACAAGGAATTAGAGGCGGGTGAGGCATGGATTATAGAAGGTATAAAATATTGGAGGTAATTTAGGCCATACTGGGACACATAGGGGTACGTGGGACATGGAGCCTATGTAACTAATAGGAAAAGGGGGGGAAAGAAAGGAACAGTAAAAACAAAAAAACAAAAAAAAATAATACTCTAAAATAAAAACGTAAACCCTAATTTGTCACGTAGCACTTTTACACTTATTCACTAAATTTTCTTATAGTTGGAGCAATAATAAAATATCCCGCTGATGTATGTAGACTCAAAGGCAGCTCTCCCGGAGTCCTAAAGGCGGTTTTCATCGTCAGGTATGTCGGGGGGGTTCCTTAGGGGAGGGATAGGGGTGGGGTGTTGGGTAGTGGGTGAAAAAGCAAAAACAATAGTCCTCATATATAGGAAAAATCACAAGCCCAGGATGAGAGAAAACGCAGAGTATGGTCATGAGTAGGTCAATAAGTATTAAAACCCTCTCCTGGAATGTGAATGGAATGGGCGAAAAGAGGAAACAATCTAGGGTCTGTGAATTTTTAAGAAATACCGATGCCCACCTTATGTTAATACAAGAGACACACCTTGAGTTGAATGTATGTAAGCCACTCTTTGAGAAACTGGGGTGGGTGCAGGAGACAGTGTGTTCCAGACAGAAGGGGGCGACTAGGGGGGTTGCGGTAATTGTTAGGGCAAATAGGGGGATAAGGCTGATAAAGACTGAAACAGATCAAACTGGTAGATGGATTGTGGCAGCCCTTTCCATTTATAGCATCCACTACATATGTGCAGTATATTACGGCCCAAATGACGACAATCCTGGTCCTCTATTGAAATTGATAGCAGGTCTACTAGTGACCCCAGGTCCCGTGATCTTGGGGGGGGGGGGGGGGGGGGGGGGGTTTAATCTTATTTTTGATTTTAATTTGGATAGGACCTCAAAGGCTAAATACCATGCCCCTACTAAATCACTTTCTGTCCTGGGATCTATGATGAAAGACTTTAATTTGTTGGATGTTTGGAGGGCTAAATTTGGTTCTACTAGGAGGTTCACATTTTATAGTAAGAAATATAAACATTACTCGAGAATAGATTACTTCCTGGTAGACCAACATTTGCTCACAGACATAACGTCTCTTTCCCATATCCCAGTAGGGATATCAGATCATGCGGTTGTTGAAATGGTTTTTTCATTAAGTTCTAGACTTCCGGTTACTAGATGGACACTAGAGAGGACACTGCTTTTAGAGGATCGAGTAAAGGTAGAAGTGAGGGAAAAAACAATCGAATTCCTAAATATCAACATTGGCTCCTCCACCATTCAGACTGTGTGGGAAGGCTTTTTTACGAGGCGTGTTGAGTTCTTTAATGGCTCACAATAGAAAGATTATTAAAAAAAAAAAAGCAGGATGATTTGAAAGCAATTATTGAAAAAGACTTTGAATTACAAGTGGCCATTGTCTCAGATAGAGAGAAGATTTCTGAATTGCCAAAGGAGCTTTTCGAACTACAACTATCTCTTAAAGTCAGTGACGAAAAGAACATTAGGAAAAAATGGGAAACCAGTAAGCTGAAGAATTTGGAGTATGGGGAGAAATGTGGGGGCCTTCTCGCTTGGAAAGCTAGAGAGGAAAGATCTAGGAACAATATTAAAGTTTTAACACAAAGGGAGACAGGTATATCAATTATGGAGGATGGGGACATTAGGGAGGAAGCGAGAGGGTTCATGCAAGGCCTATATACGGAAGATGAGAGTGTTGAGATAGAGGAAGCTCAGTCTTGGTTAAGTCAGAGAAATTTACCCCAAATCTCAGAAATAGACAGGAAGTATTTAGAGAGTGAGATCATGGAAGGGGAAGTAATAGCTCAACTTAAGAGAATAAAGCGGTGGAAAGCGGCGGGCCAAGACGGGTTACCAAGCGAAGTATATACTGATTATTCAGAGCAATTGGTACCTGTGCTTACTTTACTTTTTAACCATTTATTGATTTACGGCCACAGCATCCCCCCTACCTGGGCTGAAGCTACGATTACTTTTATCGCAAAACCCAATAAGGACCCCAAAAAAATAGAGTCCTATAGGCCCATCTCTCTTTTGAATTCAGATCTGAAACCTTACTTGGGGATCCTGGCAACTAGGCTTGCCAAAATTATAAAATCTATAATCCACCCGGATCAAAGAGGGTTCATCCCGGGGAGGCAGCTGAATGAGCTGACCTTCCAGGCGATTGGAGCCATAGATTATGCTGAAGACAGAGGGCTGCCGTTAGCTTTAATTGCAATAGACGCGGCCAAGGCCTTTGACCAGGTAAACTGGAAATATCTGTGGGCCACTATGGCTGGTTTGGGTTTCCTCCAATTTTTAGAGGGAATTAAATCTTTATATCAGGGTCCTAGAGCCAAAGTCTTGGTTAATAACGGCCTGTCCGATTGGTTCCAAATATCTCGCGGCACGAGACAGGGCTGCCCCCTATCCCCCCTTTTGTTTGACATTTATATTGAGCCTTTTGTTTGTTGTATTAGGGCTGATCATGTAATTCAACCTTTTAAAATAGCAGACCTAGAGCTTAAGGCCGCTCTCTATGCAGACGACCTTCTTTTATATACCTCCAATCACGCGGACGCCATACCTAGGCTGTTTCATCTAGCTGAGGAATTTGGAAGGCTTTCGGGATATCAAATAAATAGGGAGAAGACCGAAATAATGGGTTGGAATAATACTACGCCTGTACAAAATGTAAAATATTAAATGAGGTACTTGGGAATTAATTTAACCCATGAACTGAAAAATATATCGAAAATTAGTTGGCAGACAGTAGCAAAAGAAATTACAAAAACATTAACAAGATGGGGTAGTCTGCCATTAAATATCTACGGACGAGTTAACCTCATTAAAATGTCTATACTCCCCAAATTAACGTTTCTGTGTAACTCCATCCCCCTATCATTTCCACAGAAAGAGATTAAGAGCCTTCAAGGTAAGATCGGCTCCTTTATCTGGGCATGTAAATCTCCCAGGATAGCCTGGAAAAAGCTAAGGAGGGGGTTAAAAATCGGGGGTCTAGCCTTACCAGACCTACTCATGTATTGTCATGCCTTTCATTTTAAAAATTTTAGATTACTGACCAATAAATTGGACTCAACTTCGCAGGGCCGCCTATTCCAGGCATTGCTCCACGATTTACCACAGGGACAGGAGTTTTTTTTATTCAAATTCGGCGACCAGAAATTTTATAAAAAAGTCCGTTTGAAGATCCTGCAGGCTGCCCTTAGGAACTGGGTACATGTCCGGAGAGCTCTGGGAATCCCATATTACCATACTAATGCCCCAGTTTGGGACTCCCCGGGCACTCCGGAGTGCCTTCAGGACCAGCTGTCCCAGCCTCTAAAAATAGCTGGCGTGAGGAGATGGGGAGATCTCTGGGGCAATTCGGGCCTCATGGATTGGGATTCCTTAGTGTCACTGACAAATGGATCTTTAACGAGATTCAAGTTTTACCAACTCTCCGCCTGGTGGTCAAGACAGATGTTACAGCGAGAGAGGGACCTTGAGATCCTTGAGTCTGTCTGCAGGGGAGGAGGGTGGAAACGAGAGGTTTCATTTTAGTATAGGGCTTTAATGGGGGCAACAGAAATGTTAAACTGTGAGCTGGCGAGTATTTGGGGTAATTTGATATCAGATAGTCCCGAAGCAATTAGACAGATTCTTTCTCTTTGTCTCAGAGCTTAATAAAACCAGCCAATCTAAGGAGAAACCATCTGTACACGGTCTATCGGGTGTACTGGACCCCTGCTAAACTGTCCAGGGTCACACTTGAGAGTTATTGTTGCCCACGCTGTAAACTCCTGGCAGCCGACGATATACATATATTCTTAGAATGTCCAAAGATTCTTGAATACTGGAAGGAGATCGTGGACTTCCTGGGGAAGGTTTTAACAACCACTATTACATGCTCTCCGAGTTTAGTTTTTTTTGGCTTACCACCTGGCTACAACGTTAATAACTGTTCCTCACAATTCATATTCTATGTGATGGTTATAGCAAGGAGAGAGATCTGTAAAGAATGGAAGTCAGCGGCCCCCCCCAGGTTTACTGATTGTTTACGAAACATTATAGAAGTCAGTAAGATGGACATGGCGTGCCAAGTAGAGAATACATACAATGTGTGGTCGGAATTGGTGGCCTGGTTGTCGATATAATGGTCCGATGATTATGCCAGAGGTTTGTGTCGGTCCTGTCCTCCCCAGGTCCGAGGTATTCCATCATAGGACAGGGGAGTGGGACAAGGATACAGCCTACCTCTGGGTGACCCCTGACTGCTACACATTGAGTCCTGGGTGGTATCAACTTGACAATGTGAAAGGCACACGGGGTTCCCATCTAGAGTAAATACTGGTGGCTTATATGAGGACAAAAAAAAAAATACAAAAAAAAAATTTGGACACATCACATTTTTGGACCCTAGTTCTGCCGGCACCTAGGAACACCTAGCAAACCTATACATTTTGGGAAACTAGACAACCAGAGTAATCCAGGATGGGGTGACTTGTATGGCTCTCACCAGGCTCTGTTAACCAGAATCCCTTGCAAACCTCAAACATTGTAAAAAAAAAAAAATCATTTTCCTCAGATTTCTGTGATGGAAAGTTCTGGATACTGCGCGTATCCACAGACTTGGACACACCCAGCATCCCCCAAAGTCTCCCGATAAAAATGGTATCTCACTTGTGTTGGTAGGCCTAGTGTCCGTGACAGGAAACGTCCCAAAATGCAATGTGGACACAACACATTTTTCCAGTGAAAACAGACCCTTTTTTTGCAATGTGCCTAGCTGTGAATTTCGGACCCTAGCTCAGACAGCACCCAGGGAAACCTAGCAAACCTATACATTTTTTAAAAGTAGATACCAAGGGAGATTCAGGATAGGGTGACATGTGTGGCTCTCACTAGGTTCTGTTACCCAGAATCCCTTGCAAATCTCAAACTTTGTCAAAAAAACTAATTTTCCTCATATTTCTGTAATGGAAAGTTCTGGAATCTGCAGGGAGCCACAAAACTTCCAGCCACCCAGCATTCCCCAAAGTCTCCCGATAAAAACGGCACCTCACTTGTGTGGGTAGGCCTTGTACCCGCGACAGGCAGCGGCCCAAAACACAATGTGGACACATCACATTTTCCAGTAAAAAAGGACCCTGTTTTCACAATGTGCTTAAGTTGTGGATTTTGGACCTGTAAGGAAAATACGATTTTTTTAGCTAAATTTGAGGTTTTCAGGGGATTCTGGATAGGAAAGCATTGGGGATCCAAGCAAGCCTTACCTCCCTGAACTCCCCTGGGTGTCTAGTTTCATACATTTTGGGTTTGGTAGGTTTCCCCAGATGGCTGTCGATCCCGGGAACAAAACACAGATGGCCCCCTTGCAAAACTAGGTCATTTTGTGATAGATAATTTTGATGTCTCCACAATAGGGTTTTGGACCATTCCCTGCCGCGGGTACTTGGCACACCCACACAAGTGAGGTACCATTTTTATCGGGAGACCTGGGGGAATGCTGGGTGGTAGGAAATTTGTGTCAGACTGGTAATCCTACAACCTTCCCACACAGAAAAGTGAGAAAAATTAGATTTTTTCCAGCTAAGTTTGAGGTTTGCAAGGGATTCTGGGTAGGAAAACATTGGGGGTCCATGCAAGTCACACCTCCCTGGACTCCCCCACGGGTCTAGTTTTCAGAAATGTGTGGGTTTGGTACGTTTCCCAAGATGGCTGCCAACCTCGGGACCAAAAACGCAGGATTCCTACCCAGAATCTGCTGCAAACCTCAAATTTTGCTGAAAAAAAATCAAATGTTTCTCACAATTCTCTGTGGGAAAGTTGTAGGATCATCGGTCTGAAGCAAATTTCCAACCATCCAGCGTTCCATCAGGTCTCACAATAAAAATTATACCACACTTGTGTGGGTGGGCCAAGCACCTGAGACAGGGAAGGGCCCAAAACATATTGTGGGGATATCAGAATTATATATCACAAAATGACCTGGTTTTGCAAGAGGGGCAGAGCGTTTTTGGTCCTGGGTTCGGAGGCCATCTGTGGAAACCTACCAAACCCACACATTTCTGAAAACGAGACACCCAGGCGAGGCCAGAGAGGTGTGACTTGCGTGGATCCCCCAATGTTTTCCTACCCAGAACCCCCTGCAAACCTCAGATTTAGGTGAAAAACATCAAATTTTTCTCAAGTTGTGGGATCACTGGGCTGACACATATTTACTATCACCCAGTGTTCCCCCAGGTCGCCTGATAAAAATGGTACCTTACTTGTGTGGGTGGGCCAAGTACCCGTGGCAGGGAAGGGCCCAAAACATATTGTGGAGACATCACAAATTATCTATCACACAACTACTTGGTTTTGCAAGAGGGCCACCTGCACTTTTGGTTCGGGGCTCGACGGCCATCTAGGAAAACCTGCCAAACGCAGACATTTCTGAAAACTAGACACCCGGGGGAGTTCAGGGAGGTATGGCTTGCGTGCATCCCCCAATAATTTCCTACCTAGAATCCTCTGCAATACTCAAGTTTAGCTAAAAAAAATCATATTCATGTGATTAGTAAATGTCACCCTTAGTGTCCAGCACTTTCTTAAACATGGTTTATGTTGGAATGTGATTATTTAATTTTATAATTTTAGTGTGAACACTTTTGTTTAAATTGCATTTGTATGTAGTAGAAATAGTTGATGTTATTCAATTAGTATTGTCGGTGTTTCTGAAAACAAATTAAAAACAGTACTTGCATGCGTGTAATAAATAATATTATGAATTAGATACTGTGATATAATAAAGATATTTAAAACATATTTCAGATTTTATTTATATTTATTTAGTGTTATTTTTACTCTTTAAACATATATTTCAACTTACAAAGAAACTTTTATATATAAATAAAACATGTTATTACATAAATAATTAATATTGTATGTTGTACATTTTCCACTTTTTTCCATTGCTGATTTTTTTAAATCTCAAATTGTTTTATATACCTATTTTCAAAATCCTTTTAACATGAGGTTTTTCAGTATATGTAATAAATATTTGTAAATATCTATACTATTTAATTTTCACTTTACAATTGGTTAACATTTTTTACAAAATATTTTGTTTTACATGTTTAATAATTCTGTACCTTTTTTAACACATTTATTCAACAATTTTTTTTTTTCATTTCTATGGGAAGATAGTCTTTTGTTTAGTTTCATTTAGCGCCCATTAGTTTTTTACCGCTACCTTCTATTTTGTAGTCTATCGGTGTCATTTTTAGTCTATTTTTTGGCATCCAGGTCATGGTGAGGTGCTGCTATTTGTCAGGTAAGTCCTTTTAAAGGTTTTGAATGAAGAGAAGGTCTAGAGGGGAGACCTAGTGTTGTTATAGTATTGTTTATGGGTTGTTGAGTCTGCCCAACACAGTTTCAGTATGGGAACCGACCGACCATAGGTCGGCGGTTCTGACCACCGCAATATGATGTGACCGCACATACTGCGGTCGCAAACTACCTTTTCTCTATGGGAGCTTGTGCCACGGGTGGTTTTTGGAATTTGGTAATTATCTGTGCCCGGTGCGATGCAGTCTGCCAACCCACGTTTCTTTGAAATAATCCATTAGGGGATTTAGGGGCTGATTAGGATGGCGGTGAGACCGCCATTGGCAGCGAAGTCGGTGGCGGTCTCACTGCCACCCTAGGCATGTTTTCCGTGTTCCGCCCGCCACATTAAGATGTCGGGCGGTTTGGTGGCAGTCGGCAAGACTGACCACCACAATCTGAAGGGCTGCTTGAGCCCGCCGCTGTGGCAGAGTCAGAGTACTGCCTACAATGGAGGCGGTGGCTGCCAGGCACCGCCGTAGGAATTACGATATGCCTTTCTGCCGGCCCTTTCATGGTGGTGAACCTGCCATGAAAAGGCTGGCAGAAAGGGACATTTGGGGCCCCTAGCGGCCCCCCTTAACTCCCCTGGCCCCCAGACTCAGCCAGGCACTGCGTGGTGCCTGGCACTGCATGTTGTCTGCCACGTAGTGCAGGGATGTGTGCAGTGTCCCTTTTTATGCATTGCGGAGGGTGCTGCAGTCAGCAGCACCTGCCGCAATGCAAAATATAGGATTTGCGATCGCTGTGGTGTCGGTCGCATCAAAATGCCTACCGCGGGACCGCGGACAGCACGTCGGGTGTCCTACTCCCCGATAGGGTGGCAAGCGGATGTAAGTCCGCCCGCCATCATAACTGGGCCCTTAGTTTGTCTTAATTTTGAAAGGACTTTCTATATTGTAGAGGTTAGCTTCCTCTCTGACAGGGTCATAGGCTAGTGCTAACACCAATTGGTTGTTTGTAGCATATTCTACACTTGAGACAGATTTCTGGAGGTGTCTCCATATGCTTTGATGGAAATGGTAGGAACAGCTTTCTATGGTTGGGTGGGGGTAATTTTTTAAAAATGGTATGAATCATGGCTTGTTCAAAGTCTATGATTAATTTTTGTGGGTAGTAGTTATTTGTTTAATGTGGTTTAATAGTTCATAGTAAGTGCTGCTTTGTTTATTTTGTAATAGGGCATATATAAAAGGGATATTTGTGTTTTGGTATTGAGCTTGTATGGTGTATATCTTAGTTAATGGTTTGGGATACATTTTGAAGGTCCCATCCATCACCCAGGTTTGACAATGGCTTAGTTTTAGTAAGTTATCTGCTGTAGAAAATACTAGGATTTGTTTTTCATTGTTTAGGTTGTCATATAACAGGCAAGTTTCCTCATTATGTGTCATGTTTAAATGTTCAGGTATTTCTATGTCTTGGTATCTTCTTGGGGCAGTAGGAGTATCACTGGAAGCTTTTTTAGTTTGTGCAATTACACTTTTTAAAGTGAGTATCAGTGGTAGTTGGCCTGTGATGTGTTCTGGGACTTTAGGAAGTGCATCTTTCAGAATTTTGGCTGTGGGTTCCTGGGAGCAAATGCTTGCCTCTTTTATATCCTACAATACCTCCCTCACTTCTATTTCTGTCACATTTGGGGGGTGGTTGTGTTCCCTTACAGTAATAACATTGTCTTTTGTAGTTGATCTCCCACAGCATGCACTAGAATAATATTTGGTACAATTCCAATTCACATTTTATGTCGATGTACTTTCCTGGTGGTAGGTATAGCCCATGTGACGTAGGGCCGGATTACAATGTTGGGCAGTCTGTCCGCCGGCCACAATTGTGGTGGTGAGGATTCCGCCCAGTGATCAAGCGGCAGTTCGACCGCCGTATTTTGATTTGACTGCCGGTGGTCAGAAATTCATTGGCACCACGGTGGGGCATGCTGTGGCCGTGGAACAGGGCCGCAGCACATGCTGCTGCCGTGCAGCACCTCCTGCATGGCAAATGGTGCATGAAAGTAAGTGGCAGCACAACATGTGCCCCTAGGGAAGCTTTCCATTGGCCTACGATGGCTGGGGACCCTGTTTGGGCTGGTTAAAAGGGATTTCAAAATCCCAACGGCAGTGCCATTCTGGGAAGCTCCTCCAACTGCTGCATCATCAGGAACTATGATCCTGGTGGAGACAGCAGTATTGAGTATGACAGCTGTGGGTTCAACCGCAAATATCATTATACAGTCGTCGGACCGAAGGGCTGTCAGCGTTTGGACCGCCGCTGTCGGCAGTACGACCGCCTACAACATAATCAGACCCTTAGTACCTGCTTTCCTTTCTAGGATGTTATATATTTAGTTATTTCTGTCATTGTATCTGAAAGTAGTGTAATGGTATAAATGGATACCATTTTTTTATATAATACGTTTGTTATTTACATGTATAATTATGCAATTATTTCTTATACTTACATTTATGTTTTTTTTAGATGTTTTACACAGTTCTGCAGCTTTTTCTTTTGGGTGTGTTCAAATATGGAGCATGTGCTTTCTTTTTTGTTGGAAGAAAAAAGTGTCAGTTTCATTTTTAAATGTTTATTTATTGGTAGTTTGTAGAGGTTGATGTTGCTAAGTTTATTTTTACTCTCTTTTGGGGTGAGCTTAAATAATTTCTGTATACTTACTTTGTTATATCTTTTTGCTGGTTTCTGATAAGGGTTTTTCGCTGGCAGGTTATCACTTTTCGAAGTTGTAGTATTTTCTATTAGGAAGTAAAGAGATAGTAGTTGGAGACTTTTTTGTTAATTGCTATTTTACATTTTTAAATTCATTTACAAGTAAGTTTTAGTTTAAATACAAGTTTTACTTATGTGGTTCGATAGTTGACAAAATGTATATTTTTCTTCTCTAAGGGTCTGGTCGGACAAATCTGCCAGAATTTCCTTGTCTTGCAGCGTTTGTCATTTTTGAAGTATTTATTTGATAATATTAGTGTGCCTTTTAGATCGTTGATTTAATTGTTTGTCTGATTTTATTGGATAAGGTTGTTTGTAGTTTGATTTTATTGGTTAGTTTAGCTTTAGTTTGACATTTTTCTTAATTAGTTATGCCCTTTTATGTAGTTTGATAGTATTGAATAAATATATATATATATATATATATATATATATATATATATATTCCAATCGTCGTCGCTCCCAGTTGAAGACACCACACGCGATGTTCTATACTTCCCCATTTATTGTTGAACAGGCTGCCACAACTACAGGTACGATTTCACAGCGTAAATCTGCCTTCTGCCATACGCGTTTCAGGTTTCCCCTTGTTCTCTGGCTTGGCTTCTGGTGAAAAGGCGGCTATTCAGAGTCTCTCACACCTGCAAGCAGTCTTATAGTCCCGCCCTGTGGGGCGTGTGCATCAGTGCACTCTGGGTTTGGTAGTTCAGTATTGTATTGTATTGTATTAATTCTTGTATAGCGCTACTGTGACCCTACGGGTATCCTGGCGCTCTGATATAGCACAGCTATTACCGGTCGAGATGATAAACACACGGGGGATTAGGCTTTCGGAAATAGCCAGGTTTTAATGCTCTTTCTGAAGTCGGTTAATGAGTCAAGTTGTCTAATCTTCTGTGGTAGCTCATTCCACAGCAAGGCTCCTGCCACGCTGAAAGCCCGCCCGCCCATCCTAGACCGTTTGAATCTAGGAACTACCAACAGGTTAGCGCTGGAAGAGCGAAGCTGTCTCTGTGGGAGGTACCAGGTGAATTTTTCCTGGAGGGGTATTGGGCCCATCCCATGTGTTGCTCTATATACCAAACAGAGGGATTTAAATTGGACCCGTTCTTTGATTGGCAGCCAGTGAAGCTCTCTCAGAGCCTGAGTAGAGGATGAAGCACGTCTACGGTTTAACACTAATTTGGCTGCAGCTGATTGGACTCTTTGCAGCCCCTGGATGATATATTGAGGGGCCCCCAGATACAGGGAGTTACAGTAGTCCATCCTACTTAACACTGTGCTGCTCACGACCAGGGAGCGCATCTCATTCGGTAGAATCGGTAAGATCTGGCGCAACAAGCGCAGTAGCCCAAAACACACACTGGCTGTCTTGCCTGCCTGAGATTCCATTTGGAGGTTGTTATCTATAAGGACCCCCAGGTTGCGTATTGTCTTAGTCGGGGTCAACGAATCTTCCTCTGGGGCAAGCCTGAATTCGACCGGGGGTAGTAGAGGTACTCTTGCTGGTGAGTAGTACAATATCTCAGTCTTTCCTCCATTGAACTGTAGAGAGTTACGCTGCAGCCAGTCTGTTGTCAGCCGCATGCACTCATGGAATCGTTCCGTGGGGTCAGCATGTTTACCCTCCATGGAGAATACCAATTGCGTGTCATCAGCATAGTTGACCAATTCAACCCCGAATGCTTTGATAATAGAGAAGAGTGGTTGTAAGTAAATGTTAAAAAGAATGGGGCTGATACTGGAGCCCTGCGGTACTCCATGGGCTATAGAAAAAGTCCTAGATGTAAATGGTCCCAAGGTTACCATCTGCTGTCTCCCTGTCAGATAGGAACGGAACCACTGCAGTGCCCGTCCCTTTATCCCGATGCCCTCCAGTCTCCTGAGCAAAATTGGATGACTCACTGTGTCGAATGCGGCCGACATATCCAGGAGCACCAAAACCGCTGTGCTCCCGTTGTCCGCCCGCATCCGTAGATTATCCATCATAGTTGTCAGGGCTGACTCTGTCCCATGTCCGGGTCGGAAACCAAACTGATCCCTATCCAACAAGTTATGCTCTTCCAAGTAATCTGAAAGCGATCTGCTCACAACCCTTTCCAAAATTTTAATTGGGAAGGGAAGGAGGGAGATTGGCCGAAAGTTGGCCGGGTTATTCGGGTCCAAAGAGGGCTTCTTGATCAGAGGTGACACCACCGCCTTCTTCCAGCCCTTTGGGACTGTACCTTCTTCCAGAGAGTGGTTACATATCTGTCGTAACCAAGGGAAGGTCAGGCAGCCATATGATCTCCACACCTTCTGGGGCAAGGGGTCGAGTGGTGAGCCCGAAGATATGCTTTGCACCGTAGAATTGAAGACAAGGTCTGAAAGGGTAGGAAACCTATCCAAGGTGCATTGCTGACCCGGGACCCCTTCAGTTACCTCTAACCCATCCTGGGTAGCAGTTTCGTTGTCCTTGAAGGAGCCCACGATCTTTGCCACTTTTTCCTCAAAGTGGGTGGCGATCTCATCGCATAACTTCTGTGAAGCCTCCACTTTGTTTTCTAGGCAAGTTGGAGCTGAGAGGTCTCTAACAATCTTAAAGAGTTCTCTGGTTCCATTTGTTGCTTGTACAATAGTTTTGGCGTAGAAAGTGGCTTTACTTTCTAGAATAAGCGTCTTGTACTTAGTCTGTGCCATCTTTAGCACTGACTTATCCTCCTCCAAGTACCCCTTCCTCCATTTCCTTTCTGCCTGCTTGCACTGGAGGCGTAGCTGTTTCAATTCCTCATTGTACCAGGGCGCAGAAGTTTTATTTCTGGTTTTTATATTCTTCAGAGGGATTAATTGATCCAGGGCATCCGTAATGAACTCCTGATAAATAGCATAGTTTTCCTCCACTGTGCTAGATGCACGGAAGGGGTTCCCTATAGGAGGTATCAGGAGGGCACCGGTCCTGGCCAACTGAGCCCAATTTCTACCTCTTCGAGAAGTCGCAGAGGCTTTAACTTGGTCCCGTCGGCCAGCTAGCAACATTTTAAAATGAATTAGGTAATGATCTGTCCAGTTTTGAGGAACAATGTTTAGTATTTCAGCTTTCAGCTCATTTGCAAACAGGAGATCGAGAATGTGCCCTCCCTGATGGGTCGGGGAGGTAACTAATTGTTGGAGATTAAAGTTGGTGCAAGTACATTTCAAATCTCTCAAATAGCTACCCATATTTGCATTCTCCCACAAGTTGAAGTCGCCCAGAATGATTAGATTAGAGTGAGTTAGGGATAGGTTGGTAATGGTATCCAAGAAGGACTGATACATAGTGGTACTCCCAGTAAATTGCATCTATAGTAGTTTGGCCGCTACATGATTCCTCCTTTGATAATATCCCGTTGGGTTCGCTTGCTAAGTCGTAGCAGAGTGTAGCATTTCTTCCGCCTTGTTCAACTGGTAACATCGCTCCCAAGCAGCGCTGCATGTCTCACAGCGCAAGGACCCGCCCTAAAAGCAGTGGGGTATCTTCGTGGCCAGAGCAGGCCACCACATGTTCCAATCGTCGTCGCTCCCAGTTGAAGACACCACACGCGATGTTCTATACTTCCCCATTTATTGTTGAACAGGCTGCCACAACTACAGGTACGATTTCACAGCGTAAATCTGCCTTCTGCCATACGCGTTTCAGGTTTCCCCTTGTTCTCTGGCTTGGCTTCTGGTGAAAAGGCGGCTATTCAGAGTCTCTCACACCTGCAAGCAGTCTTATAGTCCCGCCCTGTGGGGCGTGTGCATCAGTGCACTCTGGGTTTGGTAGTTCAGTAAATTGCATCTATAGTAGTTTGGCCGCTACATGATTCCTCCTTTGATAATATCCCGTTGGGTTCGCTTGCTAAGTCGTAGCAGAGTGTAGCATTTCTTCCGCCTTGTTCAACTGGTAACATCGCTCCCAAGCAGCGCTGCATGTCTCACAGCGCAAGGACCCGCCCTAAAAGCAGTGGGGTATCTTCGTGGCCAGAGCAGGCCACCACATGTTCCAATCGTCGTCGCTCCCAGTTGAAGACACCACACGCGATGTTCTATACTTCCCCATTTATTGTTGAACAGGCTGCCACAACTACAGGTACGATTTCACAGCGTAAATCTGCCTTCTGCCATACGCGTTTCAGGTTTCCCCTTGTTCTCTGGCTTGGCTTCTGGTGAAAAGGCGGCTATTCAGAGTCTCTCACACCTGCAAGCAGTCTTATAGTCCCGCCCTGTGGGGCGTGTGCATCAGTGCACTCTGGGTTTGGTAGTTCAGTAAATTGCATCTATAGTAGTTTGGCCGCTACATGATTCCTCCTTTGATAATATCCCGTTGGGTTCGCTTGCTAAGTCGTAGCAGAGTGTAGCATTTCTTCCGCCTTGTTCAACTGGTAACATCGCTCCCAAGCAGCGCTGCATGTCTCACAGCGCAAGGACCCGCCCTAAAAGCAGTGGGGTATCTTCGTGGCCAGAGCAGGCCACCACATGTTCCAATCGTCGTCGCTCCCAGTTGAAGACACCACACGCGATGTTCTATACTTCCCCATTTATTGTTGAACAGGCTGCCACAACTACAGGTACGATTTCACAGCGTAAATCTGCCTTCTGCCATACGCGTTTCAGGTTTCCCCTTGTTCTCTGGCTTGGCTTCTGGTGAAAAGGCGGCTATTCAGAGTCTCTCACACCTGCAAGCAGTCTTATAGTCCCGCCCTGTGGGGCGTGTGCATCAGTGCACTCTGGGTTTGGTAGTTCAGTAAATTGCATCTATAGTAGTTTGGCCGCTACATGATTCCTCCTTTGATAATATCCCGTTGGGTTCGCTTGCTAAGTCGTAGCAGAGTGTAGCATTTCTTCCGCCTTGTTCAACTGGTAACATCGCTCCCAAGCAGCGCTGCATGTCTCACAGCGCAAGGACCCGCCCTAAAAGCAGTGGGGTATCTTCGTGGCCAGAGCAGGCCACCACATGTTCCAATCGTCGTCGCTCCCAGTTGAAGACACCACACGCGATGTTCTATACTTCCCCATTTATTGTTGAACAGGCTGCCACAACTACAGGTACGATTTCACAGCGTAAATCTGCCTTCTGCCATACGCGTTTCAGGTTTCCCCTTGTTCTCTGGCTTGGCTTCTGGTGAAAAGGCGGCTATTCAGAGTCTCTCACACCTGCAAGCAGTCTTATAGTCCCGCCCTGTGGGGCGTGTGCATCAGTGCACTCTGGGTTTGGTAGTTCAGTAAATTGCATCTATAGTAGTTTGGCCGCTACATGATTCCTCCTTTGATAATATCCCGTTGGGTTCGCTTGCTAAGTCGTAGCAGAGTGTAGCATTTCTTCCGACTTGTTCAACTGGTAACATCGCTCCCAAGCAGCGCTGCATGTCTCACAGCGCAAGGACCCGCCCTAAAAGCAGTGGGGTATCTTCGTGGCCAGAGCAGGCCACCACATGTTCCAATCGTCGTCGCTCCCAGTTGAAGACACCACACGCGATGTTCTATACTTCCCCATTTATTGTTGAACAGGCTGCCACAACTACAGGTACGATTTCACAGCGTAAATCTGCCTTCTGCCATACGCGTTTCAGGTTTCCCCTTGTTCTCTGGCTTGGCTTCTGGTGAAAAGGCGGCTATTCAGAGTCTCTCACACCTGCAAGCAGTCTTATAGTCCCGCCCTGTGGGGCGTGTGCATCAGTGCACTCTGGGTTTGGTAGTTCAGTAAATTGCATCTATAGTAGTTTGGCCGCTACATGATTCCTCCTTTGATAATATCCCGTTGGGTTCGCTTGCTAAGTCGTAGCAGAGTGTAGCATTTCTTCCGCCTTGTTCAACTGGTAACATCGCTCCCAAGCAGCGCTGCATGTCTCACAGCGCAAGGACCCGCCCTAAAAGCAGTGGGGTATCTTCGTGGCCAGAGCAGGCCACCACATGTTCCAATCGTCGTCGCTCCCAGTTGAAGACACCACACGCGATGTTCTATACTTCCCCATTTATTGTTGAACAGGCTGCCACAACTACAGGTACGATTTCACAGCGTAAATCTGCCTTCTGCCATACGCGTTTCAGGTTTCCCCTTGTTCTCTGGCTTGGCTTCTGGTGAAAAGGCGGCTATTCAGAGTCTCTCACACCTGCAAGCAGTCTTATAGTCCCGCCCTGTGGGGCGTGTGCATCAGTGCACTCTGGGTTTGGTAGTTCAGTAAATTGCATCTATAGTAGTTTGGCCGCTACATGATTCCTCCTTTGATAATATCCCGTTGGGTTCGCTTGCTAAGTCGTAGCAGAGTGTAGCATTTCTTCCGCCTTGTTCAACTGGTAACATCGCTCCCAAGCAGCGCTGCATGTCTCACAGCGCAAGGACCCGCCCTAAAAGCAGTGGGGTATCTTCGTGGCCAGAGCAGGCCACCACATGTTCCAATCGTCGTCGCTCCCAGTTGAAGACACCACACGCGATGTTCTATACTTCCCCATTTATTGTTGAACAGGCTGCCACAACTACAGGTACGATTTCACAGCGTAAATCTGCCTTCTGCCATACGCGTTTCAGGTTTCCCCTTGTTCTCTGGCTTGGCTTCTGGTGAAAAGGCGGCTATTCAGAGTCTCTCACACCTGCAAGCAGTCTTATAGTCCCGCCCTGTGGGGCGTGTGCATCAGTGCACTCTGGGTTTGGTAGTTCAGTAAATTGCATCTATAGTAGTTTGGCCGCTACATGATTCCTCCTTTGATAATATCCCGTTGGGTTCGCTTGCTAAGTCGTAGCAGAGTGTAGCATTTCTTCCGCCTTGTTCAACTGGTAACATCGCTCCCAAGCAGCGCTGCATGTCTCACAGCGCAAGGACCCGCCCTAAAAGCAGTGGGGTATCTTCGTGGCCAGAGCAGGCCACCACATGTTCCAATCGTCGTCGCTCCCAGTTGAAGACACCACACGCGATGTTCTATACTTCCCCATTTATTGTTGAACAGGCTGCCACAACTACAGGTACGATTTCACAGCGTAAATCTGCCTTCTGCCATACGCGTTTCAGGTTTCCCCTTGTTCTCTGGCTTGGCTTCTGGTGAAAAGGCGGCTATTCAGAGTCTCTCACACCTGCAAGCAGTCTTATAGTCCCGCCCTGTGGGGCGTGTGCATCAGTGCACTCTGGGTTTGGTAGTTCAGTAAATTGCATCTATAGTAGTTTGGCCGCTACATGATTCCTCCTTTGATAATATCCCGTTGGGTTCGCTTGCTAAGTCGTAGCAGAGTGTAGCATTTCTTCCGCCTTGTTCAACTGGTAACATCGCTCCCAAGCAGCGCTGCATGTCTCACAGCGCAAGGACCCGCCCTAAAAGCAGTGGGGTATCTTCGTGGCCAGAGCAGGCCACCACATGTTCCAATCGTCGTCGCTCCCAGTTGAAGACACCACACGCGATGTTCTATACTTCCCCATTTATTGTTGAACAGGCTGCCACAACTACAGGTACGATTTCACAGCGTAAATCTGCCTTCTGCCATACGCGTTTCAGGTTTCCCCTTGTTCTCTGGCTTGGCTTCTGGTGAAAAGGCGGCTATTCAGAGTCTCTCACACCTGCAAGCAGTCTTATAGTCCCGCCCTGTGGGGCGTGTGCATCAGTGCACTCTGGGTTTGGTAGTTCAGTAAATTGCATCTATAGTAGTTTGGCCGCTACATGATTCCTCCTTTGATAATATCCCGTTGGGTTCGCTTGCTAAGTCGTAGCAGAGTGTAGCATTTCTTCCGCCTTGTTCAACTGGTAACATCGCTCCCAAGCAGCGCTGCATGTCTCACAGCGCAAGGACCCGCCCTAAAAGCAGTGGGGTATCTTCGTGGCCAGAGCAGGCCACCACATGTTCCAATCGTCGTCGCTCCCAGTTGAAGACACCACACGCGATGTTCTATACTTCCCCATTTATTGTTGAACAGGCTGCCACAACTACAGGTACGATTTCACAGCGTAAATCTGCCTTCTGCCATACGCGTTTCAGGTTTCCCCTTGTTCTCTGGCTTGGCTTCTGGTGAAAAGGCGGCTATTCAGAGTCTCTCACACCTGCAAGCAGTCTTATAGTCCCGCCCTGTGGGGCGTGTGCATCAGTGCACTCTGGGTTTGGTAGTTCAGTAAATTGCATCTATAGTAGTTTGGCCGCTACATGATTCCTCCTTTGATAATATCCCGTTGGGTTCGCTTGCTAAGTCGTAGCAGAGTGTAGCATTTCTTCCGCCTTGTTCAACTGGTAACATCGCTCCCAAGCAGCGCTGCATGTCTCACAGCGCAAGGACCCGCCCTAAAAGCAGTGGGGTATCTTCGTGGCCAGAGCAGGCCACCACATGTTCCAATCGTCGTCGCTCCCAGTTGAAGACACCACACGCGATGTTCTATACTTCCCCATTTATTGTTGAACAGGCTGCCACAACTACAGGTACGATTTCACAGCGTAAATCTGCCTTCTGCCATACGCGTTTCAGGTTTCCCCTTGTTCTCTGGCTTGGCTTCTGGTGAAAAGGCGGCTATTCAGAGTCTCTCACACCTGCAAGCAGTCTTATAGTCCCGCCCTGTGGGGCGTGTGCATCAGTGCACTCTGGGTTTGGTAGTTCAGTAAATTGCATCTATAGTAGTTTGGCCGCTACATGATTCCTCCTTTGATAATATCCCGTTGGGTTCGCTTGCTAAGTCGTAGCAGAGTGTAGCATTTCTTCCGCCTTGTTCAACTGGTAACATCGCTCCCAAGCAGCGCTGCATGTCTCACAGCGCAAGGACCCGCCCTAAAAGCAGTGGGGTATCTTCGTGGCCAGAGCAGGCCACCACATGTTCCAATCGTCGTCGCTCCCAGTTGAAGACACCACACGCGATGTTCTATACTTCCCCATTTATTGTTGAACAGGCTGCCACAACTACAGGTACGATTTCACAGCGTAAATCTGCCTTCTGCCATACGCGTTTCAGGTTTCCCCTTGTTCTCTGGCTTGGCTTCTGGTGAAAAGGCGGCTATTCAGAGTCTCTCACACCTGCAAGCAGTCTTATAGTCCCGCCCTGTGGGGCGTGTGCATCAGTGCACTCTGGGTTTGGTAGTTCAGTAAATTGCATCTATAGTAGTTTGGCCGCTACATGATTCCTCCTTTGATAATATCCCGTTGGGTTCGCTTGCTAAGTCGTAGCAGAGTGTAGCATTTCTTCCGACTTGTTCAACTGGTAACATCGCTCCCAAGCAGCGCTGCATGTCTCACAGCGCAAGGACCCGCCCTAAAAGCAGTGGGGTATCTTCGTGGCCAGAGCAGGCCACCACATGTTCCAATCGTCGTCGCTCCCAGTTGAAGACACCACACGCGATGTTCTATACTTCCCCATTTATTGTTGAACAGGCTGCCACAACTACAGGTACGATTTCACAGCGTAAATCTGCCTTCTGCCATACGCGTTTCAGGTTTCCCCTTGTTCTCTGGCTTGGCTTCTGGTGAAAAGGCGGCTATTCAGAGTCTCTCACACCTGCAAGCAGTCTTATAGTCCCGCCCTGTGGGGCGTGTGCATCAGTGCACTCTGGGTTTGGTAGTTCAGTAAATTGCATCTATAGTAGTTTGGCCGCTACATGATTCCTCCTTTGATAATATCCCGTTGGGTTCGCTTGCTAAGTCGTAGCAGAGTGTAGCATTTCTTCCGCCTTGTTCAACTGGTAACATCGCTCCCAAGCAGCGCTGCATGTCTCACAGCGCAAGGACCCGCCCTAAAAGCAGTGGGGTATCTTCGTGGCCAGAGCAGGCCACCACATGTTCCAATCGTCGTCGCTCCCAGTTGAAGACACCACACGCGATGTTCTATACTTCCCCATTTATTGTTGAACAGGCTGCCACAACTACAGGTACGATTTCACAGCGTAAATCTGCCTTCTGCCATACGCGTTTCAGGTTTCCCCTTGTTCTCTGGCTTGGCTTCTGGTGAAAAGGCGGCTATTCAGAGTCTCTCACACCTGCAAGCAGTCTTATAGTCCCGCCCTGTGGGGCGTGTGCATCAGTGCACTCTGGGTTTGGTAGTTCAGTAAATTGCATCTATAGTAGTTTGGCCGCTACATGATTCCTCCTTTGATAATATCCCGTTGGGTTCGCTTGCTAAGTCGTAGCAGAGTGTAGCATTTCTTCCGCCTTGTTCAACTGGTAACATCGCTCCCAAGCAGCGCTGCATGTCTCACAGCACAAGGACCCGCCCTAAAAGCAGTGGGGTATCTTCGTGGCCAGAGCAGGCCACCACATGTTCCAATCGTCGTCGCTCCCAGTTGAAGACACCACACGCGATGTTCTATACTTCCCCATTTATTGTTGAACAGGCTGCCACAACTACAGGTACGATTTCACAGCGTAAATCTGCCTTCTGCCATACGCGTTTCAGGTTTCCCCTTGTTCTCTGGCTTGGCTTCTGGTGAAAAGGCGGCTATTCAGAGTCTCTCACACCTGCAAGCAGTCTTATAGTCCCGCCCTGTGGGGCGTGTGCATCAGTGCACTCTGGGTTTGGTAGTTCAGTAAATTGCATCTATAGTAGTTTGGCCGCTACATGATTCCTCCTTTGATAATATCCCGTTGGGTTCGCTTGCTAAGTCGTAGCAGAGTGTAGCATTTCTTCCGCCTTGTTCAACTGGTAACATCGCTCCCAAGCAGCGCTGCATGTCTCACAGCGCAAGGACCCGCCCTAAAAGCAGTGGGGTATCTTCGTGGCCAGAGCAGGCCACCACATGTTCCAATCGTCGTCGCTCCCAGTTGAAGACACCACACGCGATGTTCTATACTTCCCCATTTATTGTTGAACAGGCTGCCACAACTACAGGTACGATTTCACAGCGTAAATCTGCCTTCTGCCATACGCGTTTCAGGTTTCCCCTTGTTCTCTGGCTTGGCTTCTGGTGAAAAGGCGGCTATTCAGAGTCTCTCACACCTGCAAGCAGTCTTATAGTCCCGCCCTGTGGGGCGTGTGCATCAGTGCACTCTGGGTTTGGTAGTTCAGTAAATTGCATCTATAGTAGTTTGGCCGCTACATGATTCCTCCTTTGATAATATCCCGTTGGGTTCGCTTGCTAAGTCGTAGCAGAGTGTAGCATTTCTTCCGCCTTGTTCAACTGGTAACATCGCTCCCAAGCAGCGCTGCATGTCTCACAGCGCAAGGACCCGCCCTAAAAGCAGTGGGGTATCTTCGTGGCCAGAGCAGGCCACCACATGTTCCAATCGTCGTCGCTCCCAGTTGAAGACACCACACGCGATGTTCTATACTTCCCCATTTATTGTTGAACAGGCTGCCACAACTACAGGTACGATTTCACAGCGTAAATCTGCCTTCTGCCATACGCGTTTCAGGTTTCCCCTTGTTCTCTGGCTTGGCTTCTGGTAAAAAGGCGGCTATTCAGAGTCTCTCACACCTGCAAGCAGTCTTATAGTCCCGCCCTGTGGGGCGTGTGCATCAGTGCACTCTGGGTTTGGTAGTTCAGTAAATTGCATCTATAGTAGTTTGGCCGCTACATGATTCCTCCTTTGATAATATCCCGTTGGGTTCGCTTGCTAAGTCGTAGCAGAGTGTAGCATTTCTTCCGCCTTGTTCAACTGGTAACATCGCTCCCAAGCAGCGCTGCATGTCTCACAGCGCAAGGACCCGCCCTAAAAGCAGTGGGGTATCTTCGTGGCCAGAGCAGGCCACCACATGTTCCAATCGTCGTCGCTCCCAGTTGAAGACACCACACGCGATGTTCTATACTTCCCCATTTATTGTTGAACAGGCTGCCACAACTACAGGTACGATTTCACAGCGTAAATCTGCCTTCTGCCATACGCGTTTCAGGTTTCCCCTTGTTCTCTGGCTTGGCTTCTGGTGAAAAGGCGGCTATTCAGAGTCTCTCACACCTGCAAGCAGTCTTATAGTCCCGCCCTGTGGGGCGTGTGCATCAGTGCACTCTGGGTTTGGTAGTTCAGTAAATTGCATCTATAGTAGTTTGGCCGCTACATGATTCCTCCTTTGATAATATCCCGTTGGGTTCGCTTGCTAAGTCGTAGCAGAGTGTAGCATTTCTTCCGCCTTGTTCAACTGGTAACATCGCTCCCAAGCAGCGCTGCATGTCTCACAGCGCAAGGACCCGCCCTAAAAGCAGTGGGGTATCTTCGTGGCCAGAGCAGGCCACCACATGTTCCAATCGTCGTCGCTCCCAGTTGAAGACACCACACGCGATGTTCTATACTTCCCCATTTATTGTTGAACAGGCTGCCACAACTACAGGTACGATTTCACAGCGTAAATCTGCCTTCTGCCATACGCGTTTCAGGTTTCCCCTTGTTCTCTGGCTTGGCTTCTGGTGAAAAGGCGGCTATTCAGAGTCTCTCACACCTGCAAGCAGTCTTATAGTCCCGCCCTGTGGGGCGTGTGCATCAGTGCACTCTGGGTTTGGTAGTTCAGTAAATTGCATCTATAGTAGTTTGGCCGCTACATGATTCCTCCTTTGATAATATCCCGTTGGGTTCGCTTGCTAAGTCGTAGCAGAGTGTAGCATTTCTTCCGCCTTGTTCAACTGGTAACATCGCTCCCAAGCAGCGCTGCAAGACTATAGATGCAATTTACTGAACTACCAAACCCAGAGTGCACTGATGCACACGCCCCACAGGGCGGGACTATAAGACTGCTTGCAGGTGTGAGAGACTCTGAATAGCCGCCTTTTCACCAGAAGCCAAGCCAGAGAACAAGGGGAAACCTGAAACGCGTATGGCAGAAGGCAGATTTACGCTGTGAAATCGTACCTGTAGTTGTGGCAGCCTGTTCAACAATAAATGGGGAAGTATAGAACATCGCGTGTGGTGTCTTCAACTGGGAGCGACGACGATTGGAACATGTGGTGGCCTGCTCTGGCCACGAAGATACCCCACTGCTTTTAGGGTGGGTCCTTGCGCTGTGAGACATGCAGCGCTGCTTGGGAGCGATGTTACCAGTTGAACAAGGCGGAAGAAATGCTACACTCTGCTACGACTTAGCAAGCGAACCCAACGGGATATTATCAAAGGAGGAATCATGTAGCGGCCAAACTACTATAGATGCAATTTACTGAACTACCAAACCCAGAGTGCACTGATGCACACGCCCCACAGGGCGGGACTATAAGACTGCTTGCAGGTGTGAGAGACTCTGAATAGCCGCCTTTTCACCAGAAGCCAAGCCAGAGAACAAGGGGAAACCTGAAACGCGTATGGCAGAAGGCAGATTTACGCTGTGAAATCGTACCTGTAGTTGTGGCAGCCTGTTCAACAATAAATGGGGAAGTATAGAACATCGCGTGTGGTGTCTTCAACTGGGAGCGACGACGATTGGAACATGTGGTGGCCTGCTCTGGCCACGAAGATACCCCACTGCTTTTAGGGCGGGTCCTTGCGCTGTGAGACATGCAGCGCTGCTTGGGAGCGATGTTACCAGTTGAACAAGGCGGAAGAAATGCTACACTCTGCTACGACTTAGCAAGCGAACCCAACGGGATATTATCAAAGGAGGAATCATGTAGCGGCCAAACTACTATAGATGCAATTTACTGAACTACCAAACCCAGAGTGCACTGATGCACACGCCCCACAGGGCGGGACTATAAGACTGCTTGCAGGTGTGAGAGACTCTGAATAGCCGCCTTTTCACCAGAAGCCAAGCCAGAGAACAAGGGGAAACCTGAAACGCGTATGGCAGAAGGCAGATTTACGCTGTGAAATCGTACCTGTAGTTGTGGCAGCCTGTTCAACAATAAATGGGGAAGTATAGAACATCGCGTGTGGTGTCTTCAACTGGGAGCGACGACGATTGGAATATATATATATATATATATATATATATATATATATATATATATTATATATATATATATCCATTCTACTGGCGGTCACCAGTAGGGGATTATACTTAGGACTTTCTTTCCCTAGCATTTTTTTGTTTTCCCAATATCTATGGCTTTGTTTGACATATTTTTAAAAATTTAGTATGAAACTCAATTAAGCTGCTTTTTTTGGAAGTTTTGGGGTGATTTGTAAAGCGGGGGTCAAGAAAAGGGGGATCCCATAACGCTTTTTCCCCCATGCAATTTCCCATAGGGGTTTTGAATAGGACTACTGCCCGAACTGCTGGACGGAGTTGCCCCAAATTTGGCAGAAAGATAACTCTTGATCTAGAAAGACCCTGTTTTGGTATTTTGTGTAAATCTGGTCAGGAGTTTTTGAGATATTAAAAGAAAAACTAAATTGTATCTTTAGAGGCGCCAACTATTCAAGAATCCACGCACCAGCAGCAATGCTGGGATTGGCTGGCTGCAACTTGAGTAGAAAGTAGTGGCTGCCATTTTATATAATGGGAGACACTCCTGGGGGGCTGAAAGTAAATCTGCAAACTAATAGAAGGGGTCAGGGTAGCAGTACTCTTACCCCATGGGTGCAATATAGGGCTGCCTGAGGGACCATTTAAGGGAAACAAAATGCCCCATATCATTTTTCTTCATGTGGAAAGATTTGCAACTCTGCCACACTGCTCAGCGCAGCTACCCATGTACAATTGCTGTGGATGCGTGAATTCGGAGGTTCTGGCCACCATTTTATATAAGGCGACTTTATATAAGGCGACATGGTCCCGGGGGGCAGAAAAAATCTACAAAGTACTAGAAGGGGTCCGGGTAAAGGTACCCTGAACCCAGCGGTGCAATATATGGGCCTCTGAGTGACCCCTTATGAGTAACAATATACTCCAAAACAACTTTTTTCCCCATGTGCGGGCATTTGCATATCTGCCGTGATGCTCTGTGCATCCCCCCCATGTACCATCACGGCAGATTATGCTGGTAAAAAATATATACATTCACACACTCACGCAGACACTAATGTATCTACTCACAGACCAACTCAAACTCAGGTACCCACTAACGTACCCACTCTGAGACTCAGGCACTCACTCTCAGACATGTATGCACCAACTCAAAGACCCTTTCAATCATGCACTCACTCACACACCCACTCAGAGTCTCACACATCTATTCTCAGACCCACTCAGACACTAACACACCCACTCACAGACACACTTAGACACTCATGTACCCACTAATACAACCACTCAGACCTACTCAATCTCCCACCCACATAGATACTCAGACACTCACACAGTCGCTCACACACCTACTCAGCCACTCACACATCCACTCAGATACACACATCTATTACTATCCCCACTCAGACTCAAGCAACCAGTCACAGACCCACTCAGACTCATGCATCCACTCGCAGACCCACTAAGACACTCACGTAGTCACTCACAGACCCACTCAGACACTCATGTACCCGGTCACACACCCACTCACAAACACACTCAGACACACATGCACCCACTCATGGACCCACTCAGACACTCATGCACCAACTCATAGACCCACACAGGCACACACACCCAGTCACAGATCCACTCAGACACTCATGCACCCACTCACAGACCTACTCAGATACACACATACGACCCACCCACTCTCCCACCCACAGACACACTCAAATACTCACCCACTCAGACACTCACACATCTACTCATACACCCACTGAGATGCAAGCAGCCAGACACAGACCCACTCAGAGACTCGTGTATCTATTCACAGACCTACTAAGACACTCACATACCCACTCAGATACTCATGCACTGTCACAGACCCAGACACCTTCTCAGCTCCCCACTCACAGACACATGCAGATACTCATGTACTCACTCACAGACACACTGACACTCATGCACCCACTCCCAACCCACACACCTACTCACAGACCCACTCATGCACCTAAACACAGACCCACACAGATACACACACCCATTCACAGATCCACTCAGACACTCATACACCCACTCATAAACACACTCAGACACTCATGTACCCACTCACAGACACTCATGTACCCAGTCACAGATCTACTCAGACACTAATTCACAGACCTACTCAGGCACTCACACAGCTACTCACAGACCCACTCACTCACCCATTCACAGACCCATTTAGACACTCATGCACTCACTCACAAACCCACTCAGATACTCATGCACCCACTCACAGACCCACTCAGACACTCCTGCACCTACTCACAGACCCAGACAAATACACACACCCAGTCACAGATCTACTCAGACACTCATATAGCCATTCACAGACACACTATGACACTCATGCAGCCACTCACAGACCCACTCAGATACTCATGCACCCAGTCACAGACCCAGACACTTTCTCAGCCCCCACTCACAGACACATGCAGATACTTATGCACCCTCTCACAGACCCACTCAGACACTCGCAGACCTAATCAGACATTCATGCACCCACTCACAGACCCACTCAGACACTTACATGCCCATTCACAGACCCACTCACTCACACACCCACTCACAAACCAACTCAAACACTCACAAAGCCACTCAGACACTCAAGCACCCACTGATAACCCAGCCACTCAATCACCCACTCTTACACCCATTTACAGACCCACTCATAGACTTACATCCACTCAGAGACCCACTCAGATACTTACACACCAACTAACAGACCCATTTAGACACTCACACACCTACTCACAGACCCACACAGACATGCATGTACCCCCTCACAGACCCACACTCTCTCACACCCACACAAATACTGACACACCCACTCACAGTCCTACTCAGACAGTTACACATCCACTCACATATGCACTCAGATACTTATACACTCACTCACATGGCCATTTGCAGATGCACAGTCAATCACAAAGTCACAAGTCCTAAATGTGCTATTGTGTATTAAATGTGAGCTTTTGCTATGCAGATTTGCAGCGGATTCAAAACAAATATTTAAAAAACGGATTAAAAAATAAAATTAACTACTTTTTGGAAAAAGAGTGTCTCTTAGAAGAGCCTTTGTGTTTATTGTGCATAGATGATAACTAAACATAAAAGAGGATGCAGTCTTTGAAGTTATTATTGAACACCCTATTGTTATTCTCTATGAAAGGAACTCCATCACTCCTATCTATAGCACCCATGTCAAAGCTGTTGTTGTATATAGAGCCCATGTTATGGTCTCTGAGGAATGCAGTTTTATTACCACGTTTCCCAGATTTGTCTATCTGTGGACAGAATTCATTTGAAAACTTCTATTTCTGCCCTTGGCAAATGTTAGAGAACATCAAAGCAGTGTGCGGGAAAGTGAAAGTAATTGACTGAAGTTATCATTCTTTAGGATTTCCAGTCCTACCCCAGTCAGTGTGCCTAGGTCATTGCCACCACGGTGCACAATCATGAGGTCTGGATGTTGGCAATTTGCAACGTTTTCAACCAAAGGCAGCAATTGATGCCACTTTAACCCTCTCTAGCCAACCCAAGTTATGTCCACATTAGGTAGACACACGTCCCTGTTAATGCCACTCTTTCTAGCATACTCTCTGGCCCAAAACACAAAGCTATGACCCAGAATCTATACTCTAACCTTTTTGAAAGCAAGTAGGAGTAGTACATAGAAGAAGGCTAGTGCTAAATTAGACAATTTTCAAAGTGTAAGGCAGCTGAAATGGTGTCTAGCATGGATTTAAAAAAACAAACATTTCTTTGGATGGTGCAAATAATCAGGTAGCTAATATTAGGAAGTGTTTTTAGCAGAAAGTAAGAAGATCTGTGTTTGGCTGTAGAAAAATGTATTCAAAGTTATGCTATTTTTGGATATGCTTATATTTGCAAAAAGCAACCACACCTGCTAAAGCTAAACTTGAAGCTAATATACTGCTCACGGAAGGTATGGTGAACTTTTACCTACTGGTGCAATAGAGTGTCCCAAAGAAGTTTGATATGGAAATTGAGCTAAAACAGCATAGGGGGGAAGAGTTCTAAATAGACAGTACTTTCAAAGTTGAAAGGAGAGTCATTTAGACACTTTGCTAAAATACTTATTTTCTAAATCACTACTATCTTATAATGTAAAATGTAGTAGCAAATTCATAGCAGTATAACATTAAGGGCCTCATGTAGGTAAATAAAATTTACCGATTCTTAAATACCGAACCGTACCGAATCGGTATTTAAGAATCGGTAAGTTATATGTAGGTAATAATTCGGTAATATTTACCGAATCGGTAACATTCGGTATTTAAGAATCGGAATTTACCGAATCGGTAAATACCGAGGTGGTATTTACCGAATCGGGAAGAAAAAAAATCACATGACTGGATGAAACAGCCAATCCTGTGCAACCACACCCCACCCAACCAGGAAGTGGCCACACCCAGGCAGGTGCACACAATTAACAGACTCTGGAGAGGCTTGGAGTGCAGAGGAGAGGCAGGGAGCCAGTGCCTGTTTGTGCAGCACAAAATCATCATGTCGACGCAGAGGACACTGAGAGATGGAGGGGAAAGGAGGAGGAAGATGAAATTCAGCCCCAAGGAACTCCAGGTGCTGGTGGAGGAGGTGGTGAAGCAGCACCAGAAGCTGTTTGGGAGGCAGTCCCTGCAAGTGCCGGAGTCAGAAAAGCGCAATATTTGGCTGGGTATCCAGGCGCAGGTCAATGCTGTGGGAGTGACCCACAGGGACATAGAGGTACTCAAAAAGCGCTGGTATGACCTGAGGATTGTAACCAAGAGGAAGATGGGGGGAAATCCAGAAGGAGGCCAGCCAGACTGGAGGTGGAACCAACAGGGCACCTGCCCTCACCGAACTGGAGGAGCTGGTGGAGGCCACAATAGAGCACGAGAGCGTCGTGGGGCTTGGGGATGCCGACAGCTCTGCCAGAGCCGCCACCCAACAAGGTAAGACGAATGCACAGCAATGTAGCCCCCCCTACCCTTATCCCACACCCCCCATTGTGAAATGAGTATCCCACTCCAGTCCATGTGTTAGTGCAGACAGGCAATGCATTCTGGGAGATGTAGTCAGGGAACCCCCAACCATGAAGTAAATAGCACAGGACAACAAGGCATGGTACACACATTAGCCAAAAGCAGGCAGAGGACAATGTGAGAGTGTTTCATGCATTTATTGTGATGCTTGCAATGCAGCCCTTCAGGTACACTGAGCTGATGTTGCATTTCTGTCCACAGATGTGACATCGCGCAGGACAGGACATGCTGCAGGCGAGAGGGCACACCGGCCAGACAGATCAGCTCTGGCCAGCACAAGTTCAGCCCAGGGAGCATTGCCACAGGCAGCCGCATCACTACCACAGGCAGCCTCACCACTACCACAGGCAGCCTCACCTCAACCAGAGCCAGCCTCACCTCAACCAGAGCCAGCCTCACCTCAACCAGAGCCAGCATCACCTCACCCAGAGCCAGCATCGCCACTCATGTTTGAGTCACCGGCCACATCACCGCCTGCATGTGTGAGATCGAGGAGGCGTGCTGCCGCCAGGCTGCGAGCCTTAGACACTTTGTCTGACGACAGCAGGGGCCCGGAGCAAAATACTATGCCCCAGGATGGGAGCCATGCCACTGTGCCCTACACCTCACAGGTAGAACAGACGGGTGCAAGACGGCGCCGCAGGTCACGTGTGCAGAGTCCATCAGCAAACATTGACAGCCATGGGGTCTTCTCGGGGCTCGAGGGCAACATGTTAAAGCAACAGCGCCTGCAAACAAAGGCAGTCATGTCAGTCCAGAGGCATATACGGGGCATGAAATCAACTTTTGTCAACATGGACAAGAACATCAGCACAATGGCAGTGGGGATGGGTGAAATGGCAGCGGGCATTCGGGACATGTCCCAGTCAATCCAGCTGTTGTGCAGCAAATTAGATGCTGACAGAGATGCACGGCGCCGGGAACGGCAGAGGAGGGACACTAACACCAGGGCACTCAACCGTCTGGCAACTGCCACTTCTCTACTCTGCCGGCGCTCTGTGTCGATGCAGGAGGGCCTGACACACTGCTGCAGCGACGTGTCTCGGGGGATGGTGCAGGTCACAAGTGCACTTGAGGTGCTATTAACAAGTCAGGCGGCCACAACTGCTGCAGGGGATGCTGCGGAGAGCATCGACTCCAGCAGCAGGAGCAGCATCACACCCCCCGTCCCAGATACACGCAGGAGCAGCAGGCGGCTTGGGGTTGGCAGTAGTGAGGATGCTCAATCCGTGCCATCCCACACTGCAGCGCGTGTGTGCAAACATTGATGCAGCCCTGCGTAGCCAATTCCGAATGGGTGACGTAACCCTGGACTTACTCCTTGTAAATATGCAATGTTGCCAGATTGGCTTGATCTTGTTGCAATGGCGTAGTGGCGCATTATTAAACTACGTCATGACATCCAACAACTGGCTGCGTCCCCTTACTTACTCAGAAATAGTTGCATGTGATCTCTGCCCGTCTCTCTCTCCCATCTATTGCAGTTGGCACTCCAGCTGCGCTGGCCTCTGGCTGGCCTGACTCATCCTCATTGTCCTCAAAATCTGTTAGTTCCACCTCTGTAACTCTCTTCGTGGCAAGGTTGTGCAGCATTGCACAAGTGGCAATGATCTTGCAGCAGATGATGGGTGTGTACTGGCGTGCGCCTCCACTCTTGTGGAGGCAGCGGAACCTGCTTTTCAGTAGTCCAAACGTGCGCTCCACCACATTGCGTGTAGATTTATGTGCCACGTTATATCGTCTCTCACTCTGGGTTGATGGGTGTAGGTAGGGAGTGAGGATGAATGACCGGCAGGCATATGCACTGTCGCCTAGGTGAGTAAAAGGGAACCATCAGTCACATGCCTCAATACACTCTGATTTGCAGGTTTCATGGGGCCTCACTGTTACTTACCTAGCAGGTATCCCTCTCCAAATTCTCCGGCAAGCAGTCGTGTGTAGATCCCACTGTTCTGGAAGATGTAGGAGTCGTGGGTGCTCCCAGGAAACTTCGCAACAATATCAGTGATGATGTTCCCTGCATCACAGATTACCTGCACATTGATGGAGTGGGTGGACTTTCTGTTCCTGTAGATGTGCTCAGTGGCAGCTGGTGGGCAGATTGGGATGTGTGTGCCATCAATACAGCCAATGACATGGGGGAACTGTGCCATGTGATAAAAGTCAGTTTTAGTTTTCTGCAGTTCAGCCTGTGTGTTTGGGAAGCTGATGTAGTGGTGCATTCTCTGCATCATGGCATTAAGGAACTTCCTGAAGAAACGGGACAGGCAACTCTGGGATACACCGCCCACCGCAGCTATCACCCCCTGGTAACTGCCAGATGCCAGTAGATGTAGGCTGCAGAGCACCTGCACATGTGGTGGTATGGCATGCGCCCTTCTTGTTGGCTGGTCCAGGAGTGGGTGCAGGTCCCTTATCAGGTCCATGATGGTTTGTGGTGTAGCCTGTACCTTTCATGTATCTCTGCGTCAGTCAGTTGGAAGAGTGTGATGCGCTGTCTGTAGATGCGTTCCTCCCGTCTCCAAATCCTCAGACCTGCTGCCTGTAGACGTAGGCACCTTGCAATGACATACAGAGCGGCCATGTTGTCCACGCTGTTGCATTTTGGGATTGCTTATATGCACTGTTGATGCTTACCACCTGCTTTCAATCGGTGTTAATTACCGACTCTTAATTACCGAATTTCATGGATTTCTTAATTACCAAATTTACCTACATGTCTTTTTCAGTTTTACCACTTCATATTTACCACTTCATATTTACCGATTCATATTTACCACTTCATATTTACCGATTCGGTAAATATGTATTCGGTAAATATGAATCAGTATTTTAGAAATCGGTAATTATGAATCGGTATTTACCGCTTCATATTTACCGAAAACTGTTTTTTGGCCTCCTACATCTCACTTGACTAAATACCGG
Source organism: Triturus cristatus (assembly GCF_964204655.1). Taxonomy (NCBI): domain Eukaryota; kingdom Metazoa; phylum Chordata; class Amphibia; order Caudata; family Salamandridae; genus Triturus; species Triturus cristatus. The sequence goes on from NC_140592.1 coordinate 770,878,513, forward strand.
TCGGTAACGGCATATTTACCGAATTTCGGCCGTTACCGACCGGTATTTAGCTACCTACATGAGGCCCTAAATGCTTTAACAGACTCCTGTATAGATTAGCAAATCCATTGCAAAGTTACACGGGAGAACACCGAGTGTCGCGATGAATACGCAAATCCACTCACAAACACTACCAGATTGGACTTCTTAGCAAGAGACTAAGAAAGGGTTAAAAAAATTACCACTGAGAAGTGGAATAAGAAATGATATGACGGTTAGGATTTGCTCACTACATCAGTATCACTGAAAGCACAGTGGGAAGGTTGCCATTATTGGTTCTTTTTATATGGAGATTGGTGTACCATTTTAGTACTTTACAATGATTTTGCCTGATGATACATTTCAAGAAAAATTGCCTTAAAAGATGGAGGACAACAAAGAGGTTTCACAAGTATGTTAGAAAAGGTGCATATTTAAAAAGCATATAAATATATATACACAACACACTAAGTATGAGTTACTATATATATGAATAAATGAAGTGGTGTTTGTATAAGTCTGTAGCTGACTAAATGTAAGTATGATCCATTGTTTGCATAAGTGAGTAGGATGACTGCATAAGTGAATAGGATGTGTGCTGGTGTGTAATGTCGATATAGGTGTATAAGTATATTTGATAGTGTTCTATTGATCACTGACAGCATGTATGAGTGAATCTATAGATAAGTGATTAGATGTGTGTGTAGATCTAGGAATCCCTGAGTAGGTTTTTAGAAACTTGAATTGGTGGGTCAACGGATTCAAATATGGTACTCTGTATTTTACAGTGAGTGATGAAAGATTATACTAGTGTATGATGAGGTGTATCTGATTGTCACGTGGATGATGTCATCAGTGATGTCATCAGTGATGTCATTTGAGATGTCATCAGTGATTTCATCAGTGATGTCACTAACCATGTCATGAATGATGTAATATGTGACATCAGCAGTGGATTGCGGGCGCGTGAGTTATAGTTAGCAGAACTAACTATAACGGAGGAATTTCAATGGTTTTGTACGAGTGAAATGTCCAGCTAACTATAACAGCCCTGAAACCTATGTTTTTTTCAGTGAATTTTTAAGGTTTTTTAAATGCTAATTCCTAACTATAACATGTCTGACACCTATGGTTTTTTCAGTGAATTTCAAAGGTAAATGTAATAAGTCATGTATTTTTTTAATACTGATTTTCTACAGTTTTGCAACTGTTTATTTTTACATATTTTAATTTTTAAATTACATTATATATTTTTAATATAACTGGAAATAAAAATGTTTTTTAAAATATGGAAACTGAAATTTAGTTTTTTGTCAGGGTCACTGGATGAGTACTTGGGTACTGACTGAATGATTAGAGTACTGAAAGGAGAGTGCTTGGGTGAATTTATAAGTGTTTGGGTTGTGACGCAGTGAATGGATTAGTACATGATGCTGAATGGGTCACTAGAGGAGTGCAAGGGAGTAACAGGGTGTTTGCTGGAAGTGTATGAATACTGACTGGGGAATTGAAGGTGTGAAAGACAAGTGTGTAGGTGGTTAGAGGACTGCATTCATAGTGGATAGGCGTTTGAAGCAGTCCATGTGCTAAGGCCTGGCTCACTGCATAAGTACTTGGGTACTGACTGAATGATTAGAGTACTGCAAGGAGAGTGCCTGGGTGAATTTATAAGTGGTTGGGTTTTGGCACAGTGAATGGATTAGTACATGGTGCTGAATGGGTCACTAGAGGAGTGCAAGGGGAGTGACAGAGTGTTTGCTGGAGTGTATAAATACTGACTGGGGAATTGAAGGTGTGAAAGACAAGTGTGTAGGTGGTTAGAGGACTGCATGCATAGTGGATAGGCGTTTGAAGCAGTCCATGTGCTAAGGCCTGGCTCACTGCATGAGTACTTGGGTACTGGCTGAATGATTAGAGTACTGCAAGGAGAGTGCCTGGGTGAACTTATAAGTGTTTGGGTTTTGGCACAGTGAATGGATTAGTACATGGTGCTGAATGGGTCACTAGAGGAGTGCAAGGGGAGTGAGTCCTAGAGCCAGTGCTATGCTAAAAGACACTTAGAATACAGTTAAAACACCTACATACACTAGGGAACACTATGCGTTGGGGTACCCCTGATATTAGAATGACCTCTTCTGGAAGCCCGTAGTACATAATAGGGCAGGGGGATTAAAACGACCTCTTAAAACGTGCCACAGGGCGCGTTTGCACACTGGTGAAGGGAGGGGGGGGGGGCTAAACTGACGTGTGCAAACACGCCCTGTGGCCGTTTTAATTTGGGGGATAAAGTCACCTTGAATCCTGAGTGTCCCTTGGGTCCAACTAGCCCACCAGGTATCTCCAATTAGTGCCACAGAGCTGCGTTGCAGAGAGGTGTAAAATGTGGCATGGCCTGGACCACCTCTCTGCAACGCAGCGCAGTGGCGCTTACTGGAAGCACCTGGTGGACTAGTTGGCCCCCAGGGGTCCTCAGGATTGAAGGGGAATTATTTCCCCAACTTAAAATGTGCCACAGGGCGTGTTTGCACACGTCACCCCATGCCCCATCCCCGCACCACTGTGTAAACGCACCCTGTGGCCGTTTTAAGTTAAGTATTCAAGGGGAATTTGTTCCCCATCTGCAAACGCGCCAGGGGGTGCGTTTGCATAGTGCTGAAAGGATGAGGCGCGGCCTCTGTCGCGATGCTGGTGTTTTTTTTGGTTTTATGAAGGGGGGCTGTGTGGCCCCACTTATTTTCCTAATATTCTTGGCCCTGGGGACCCCACCCCCCAGGGCCTGCCCCCAATTTTTTTTTAAAAATTGGGAAGGGGGCCGCATGGCACCCCTCCTGAGACCATAATCTGCCCCGGGGACCCCATCCCCCGGGGCATGGCCAATTTTTTTTATTATTTTTGTTATTGGGGGGGGCTGCCTTGCCCCCCTCCTTACACCATTTATGACCCCGGGGACCCCATCCCCCGGGGCCGGCCTATGTATTTTTATTTTTAATATTTGAGGAGGAGTGGCCCCCCTCCCGGGCCACTAATAGCCCCGGGGACCCCATCCCCCGGGGCTGGCCCTCTCCGTTGGGGGCCGTGGGGGGTCCCCAATCCCCCCACGGTCCCACAGGCCTCCCGCCTCCTGCGGGAGACGGCATTGCTTTTCCACATGGGGAGTTGCGAAGATGCAGCTCCCCATGTGGCAAAGCAATTGTCTTTGGTATTTGGAAGAGAGAGCAGGTTTCCTGCTCTCTCTTCCAAATACCAAAGCAGTTTGCTATGGCAGGGCGGGAGCTGCGAGGCGTCCACCCTGCCATAGCAAACAGCAGTGTCCCGGGGGTGGGCACCCCGGGACACTGCAGGAGCCGGCCCTGGGGGGTGGCGGTCCCCAGGGCCACGACAAGGCTCCAAGAGAGGGGCCGCGCGGCCCCCCTCCCCACAATTTATAAAGCCCCGGGGGTGTTAGTTCCCGGGGCTGGGGGGTCCGTCACATACCTCCCAATTTGAATATAAGAGCCCCGGGGAGGTGGCGGTCCCCGGGGCATGTAGGGGGGCTTGAGCCCCCCACACAGGTTTTCTATGATTTTTTCTTTTAAAAGCCCCTAGGTAGCAGTCCCCTGGGCCCCCTTTTAAAAGCCGCGGTGGTGGCGTTCCCATTACATTATGCAAAATTTCTGAAGAAATCTCGCTCTTCAACGCGCTCTCATCCACAGGAGACAAAACGAGTGTAGACCCAAAGTAAGTGCTATTTTTTATTTATTGCTTGTCTATATATTAACGTGTACCTGTGATCTCAGATATGTAGGGAGTACCCGGCAACCAGTACATGTTAGAATTCTTCAGCACTTACGTGCTATTGTAAATAATGATGCGTCTTATCCGGTGGCAAGGCATTTTAAAGTTTGTCATAACAATAATTTGCAATGCCTCAGTTATTTTGTTATCGCCTCGGTTCCAAAAACTAAGAGAGGGGGTGACCGGGATAAAATGCTCAGAAGATTAGAGTCTGAATTCATTTTAAAATTAGACAGCAGATTTCCCAATGGGCTAAATACAACGGAGGATCTGCATGTGTTTCTTTAAGAGATGTCAAATTTTGGGTCAGATTTATTTTAGAGTGTATTGCCATGACCGCTTTCGCGTAAAAACAACATATCATGTAAAAATGATATTATGAATTTCCATTTGTTCCTCTTTTTCTTTTATTTTACATTTTATTTTTTCCTATGTGTGCTTAATCGCACAAATTAGGGATACACAAAAAAATGTTTTTTCACTTTTTTTTGTATTTGACATAGATTCAGTGATGTGTCTGTCCAGATTTAAAAATCAATATTAACATTAAATTCAATCATAGTGTTTGTGTTTATAAGATTTTAAATTTCAAACATTTCAAGTGCTTCACACATTATATTCTGTGTTCTGATAACATATATTATACTTTCAGGTATATTAGACAAATTTTAGTACAACATGTATGGTTAGGCATAAAATTAGCATAATTTGCACAATTTTCTTCCTGTGTTTACATATTTGCGTAGTTTGCACATTTTGATATGATGAATTTTAATCTGATATATTTGCACTTTATTGCGTTATTTGCACAGTCAATCGAACATTGATACCATCATGTTATACATTTTTGGAACATTTGCATTATATGCATAAGAACTTTGTTTTGATACCAATTGAGCACTTGATGAATGTTTTATGGTATTTTGGATTTAAACCTGTTATTTAATTATTTATATACATTTAAGTTTGAAATGTATATGTTTGGAAAACAGACTAATGTAATTCTGAATAGTGTGTCTTCACTTTTTTAAAGTCACATGGTGTAAAAAAATAGTGAAAAAAATGTAACCAATGAAATACCTTATAGTATTTAAGGGGCACATTTTATCCAACTGACTGTCTGTGAGCAAGGGCGGATGCCCGAAACGCGTCAGATTGGTGAAACTCGGCTGATAATAAATTAACAACAATTGTGCCTTACCTGGATTTGCGTGGTTTCCATTCTTCGTTTCTACGGATTTTTGGGAGATTACAAATGTGTGATATATATATATATATACACACACACACACATATACATACTGAGTTATGATTGAATGTTAAATGAAAGCAAGTGTGAAGGTTAGTTACATATCCAGCTACATACCCAAATGTTCACTGATATACTCAATTATATATTAAGCGAAGTATATATGCAAGTAGTAACCCATTTATAAAATAAGATATATATGCATGTACATGATCAGTTACATACCCATTTGTAGAATGAAACAGTCACTAACAAATCTAGTTATGTACTGAGACATTCATTTGGAATTAGGTGACAAAAAAGTTTATTAGTGGTAGATAGTGCTAAAGTGAATGTTTTTGTACCCTAAATATGGTTTTATTGACATCCAAAATTGGTACATTTAATTTATTTGTAAGCCTGTAGTCGAGTCCTATAGCTGTATCCAGGGTCTGTAAATTAAACAATACTGGATGCATTGTAGGTCTGATTGTGCAACCTAGAGAAGTAGCCCTTCAAATATATGTTAGGCATGCTACTCCAGAACCTGTGTCTGCAGTTTGCACTGCTATGTTGAATTGTCATTAATAATGCCTTGTCAAATCTTAAGCTTTTCTTTCATTACATATAGATCACCCCTAAGGTAAGCACCATGTACCCAATAGGGCAGGGTAGTATGTGCTTAAAAGGTAAAACATGTAGTTTGAAGTTTCAGTATGTTACAAACTGACTTATATACGCATATATCCAGTTATACATCCAGTCAGCTTCTATGCAGCCACTGAGTTACCTATTTACAAAACCCAGTCAGAGAGTAACACATTCAGTCACATGCCCACAGAGCACTTATGTATCCAGCAGTGACAGGGGCAGTTGCACACACTGTTACTTACCTGTACAATCACTAAATCAGGCAGTAAGCAATCCATACAGGCACTTATATAAACTCATACACACCGATAGACATTCTGAGAGAGCTAGTCATATGCTGGCATAGTTACTTACACATCCAATAACACACCCACAGAACACCTGATACATCTATTTCAATACTTACTCAAGTAATGATACTCCTAGTCACCCATCCAGACAAGTACACCTTTAAATATGCGGTGTGTGTGCAAATACAGGACCTGTGTGTGCAGTTTTAACTGCCTGGTCAACTTGGCAATGATAATTCCTTGCCAAGTCTTAAACTACTACAAATAATTCAAAGCTAAGGCAGTTCATAGGTAAGTCATAGGGCAGAGTGGTATGTCCTTGGAAGGTAAGACATATACTTACAAATTTTAGTGACTAACGTGCACTGCCAAACCCAGAAATGCAGTTATACATCTGGTCTCCCACCTATACTGTGACTCAAATACGTATTTCCAACACATAGAGGCACTCACACACCTAGTCAGACACAGACAGTCTGACACCCAAACAGCACTTATATATCTAGCAGTAACAGAGCCAGTTACACACACAGAGTTACATATCCCAACAATCACTAAAGAGCCCATAAGCAAACAATATAGCCACTTACATACTCATACACTAACTAAGAAAATGAATAAATACCGACATACTAACTCACACATCCAGTGACACACTCAGAGATGGACTGATATACTTATTCAGAAAATGTACTCAAGCACTCAGACTCCTAGTTATGTATCCACACAAGTAGGCATTTAAACATATGTATGCCTCCTACTTCAGAGACTGTGTGTGCAATTATACTACCAGGTCCATTTAGCACTGATAACCCCTTGCTAAGCCTTGAAGTATGCTTCTGCTACATATAAGTCACCTCTTAGGTAGGCTGTAGATATGCCATATGGCAGGGTGCTATGTGCTTAAAAGGTAAGGCATGTAAGTTTAAGTTTCACTTAGTTACATGAGCACTTACAGACCCATATGCCCGGTTATACAGCTAGTCTGTCACCCATTGTGCAACTCATATATCAATTTACAAAAGCATAGAGCCACTCACACACACATTGTCAGACAGCAACAGAGGCAGTTACACATTCACTCACACACCCTCACAGCAATTATGTATCCAGCAGTAACAAAGCCAGCTGCACACACTGTTACATTCCCCAATACTCACTAACACAGCAGTAAGCAATCCATACAGGCACTTACACACACATTTGGAGACCCATACAGTTACTACAAGATAGAATCATATACTGACATAGTTACTTAAACATCCAGTGACACATCCAAAGAGGGACTTATACTTTCAGTCAGATATGTACTGAAGTACTGACCCTCTAAGTCACCCATCTAGACAAGTAGCCTTTTACACATGTCTCAGGACTGCTACTGCAGAACCTGTGCATGCAGTTTCAATGCCAGGTCGACTTGCAATTTAAAACCCATTGCCAAGCCTTAAACTACCCTTTTAGTATATATGAGTCACCCTTAAGGTAGTCTGTAAGTAGGCCATAGGCCAGGGTGCCATGTGCTTAAAATGTAGGGTAAGTACTTTTAAGTTTCAGGGACCTTCATTCGCACTTAAAGACTCATAGCCAGTTATACATGCAGTTTCTTGCTTATACTGCGACTTATATACATCTTGACAAAACCATACAGCCACTCACAGACCCAGTCAGACAGTGAGAGAGGTACTTACACATTCATTCGCACACCTCCACAGCAGTTACGTATCAAGCAGTTACAGAGCCAGTTCCACACACACAATTAATACCCCAATCTCACTAACACAGCTAGTAAGCAATCCATACAGCCACTCACATACAGATATATAGACCCATAAAGATACTAACAAAGCCAGTCATATGATGATAGTTAGTTATAGATCCAATGGTACACCCACAGAGGGACTGATCCACTCATTCAGATATGTACTCAAGAACTGACACAACCAAGTCATACATCCAGACAAGTAGCCCTATAAACATGTCTCGGGCCTGCTACTGCAGAGTCTGCCTGTACAGTTTTATTGCAAAGTCGACTTGGCATTTAACACCCCTTGCCAAGCTTAAACTCCCATTTTTCTACATATAAATGACCCCTAAGGTAGGCTGTTGGTACCCCAAAGGTTAGGCTGCTATGTGCTTAAAATGTAAGACATATACTTTTAAGCTTCAGTGAGTTACACACACACACTTTTAGACCCCTACACCCAGCTATACATCGAGTGTCTCACCCATACTGCAACTGATGTACCTGTTTACAAAAGCATAGAGACACTCACACCCAGTCAGACAGCGACAGAGACACTTACACATTCACCCACACAGCACTTATGTATCCAGCAGTAACTGAACCAGTTGCACACAGTTGTAAACACCAACACTCACTAACACCGTCACTAAGCAATCCATACTGCCACTTACATACACATAGAGTTACTAAGAGAGGCAGCCTCACAGTGATATAATTACTTACACATCTAGTGACCGACCCATAGAGTTTCATACAGTTAGTCAGATATGTACTAAAGTACTGTCATTCCTAGTCACCCATCCAGACAAGCAGCCCTTTAAACATGTCTCGGACTGCTACCGCAGAGCCTGCATATACAGTTTTACTGCCAGCCCAACTTGCAATTTAAAACCCTTTGTCAAGCCTGAAATTCCCTTTTTTCTACTATCTCACCCCTGATCTAGGATGTAGGTAGCCAATACGCCATGTCATATGATGAGAGATAGATTTATACATATACTGTGATAGATAAACAGCAGTTATGTACACAAAACAAATAGAGCCATTTTAGACACTATTTCATATGACAACACTAACTAACACAGCCAGTGGCCAATCCAAAGAGGTTCTCACATACCCATTTAGAGACCCATACTGTTACTAAGACAGGCAGTCATACATTGAAATAGTTACTTACAAATTCAGTGACATACTACATAGGGATTCATACAGCCACTGAGATATGTACTCAAGTACTGATAGAGCTTGTCACTTATCCATAGAGTAAGTCATAAACGTATGTTTAAATTCATAGAGCATGTTACACACTGCATAATTGCTGCACTTATACACCCAGTTATAGTGTCAGAAAACTGCTTATCAATACAAAAGTGGTATAGCTAGACAACAACTGACACAGTGAGAATGACACTAAGGAAAATATTTACACACCAATGTAATCATCTATACATCCACTAACATACTCACTGACACTAATACAGCCTCGGACACATCCGGGCACACACTGATCCATCAACTGAGACGGCCAGGCATACACAGATTCACACACTTGCACACTCAGATTCACACTGTGAAGCACCCAGGCACACACTGATGCATACGCTAACACACCCAGGCACACACTAGGCATACATAGGGACACCCAGGCACACACTGATGCATACAGTGGTATGCCCAAACATACACTGACACACCCGGACACACACTGATGCATACACTAACACCTCCAAGCAGACACTGAGGCATACACTAACACACCCATGCACACACTGATGCATATGGTAACACATCCAGGAACACACTTATGCATACACTGACACACCCAGACACACACATATGCATACACTGACACACAGGCACACACTGATGCATGTGGGGACATGGTCACACATATACTGACAAACCCAGGCACACACTAACACACCCAGACAGACACTGATCCATACACTACGACACCCTGGCAGACAGTGATGCATACTCTGACACACCCAGATACACTGGTGCATACAGTAGCATACCTAGGAACACACTGATATATACACTAACACCCCCACGTAGACAGTTATGGATTAATAATGGATACACTGACACGCCCAGGGATACACTCGTGCATGCACTAAGACACCCATGGACACACTTATGCATACACACTGACACACAAAGTCTCACAGCTGATCCATACAGTAACACACCCAGACACTCATTTATGCATACACTGAAACACCCAGGCACAGTGAGGCATATATTGACATACCCCAGCGCACAGTGATGCATATGGTGATGCGGCCAGGCACACACTCATGCATACAGTGGCAAACCCAGGAACACACTCATGCATACAGTGGCACACCCAGTCACACACTCATGCATACGCTGACATACCCAGGCACACATGAATTTAAACATGAAAAGTAACAGACTTAGAGTTGCTATAACATAGGGACATGACTGTTTATGTACATACTTAGATGCTTAAATTATGTAATTTAATGGTATATAATGAAAAGCTAAATGTATTGATTTGTTTTTTCTTCTTTCCAGCCTTCTATTTGTATTTAAAATCAGAGAGTTTCAATGCTGAGAAAAAACAGAAAAAAGAAAGAAACAGAGGGAAGGATACTATCTCCTTACAAATGAGAGAGAACTGGGACATAATGTGGAGAATGTGGCGAAGGAGAAAAGAGCTGCTGGTAAGAAAACTAAGAAGTTTCTTAAACTAGTATGTGGAAAAATGCAAAGTGAGCAAAACCATGCAAATAAAAAGCAAGGTTTCATATCTGCTAAGAAAGGAAATAAACTAAGTGATATTAAAGGAAATAAATCTTACAAGAAAGCAGATAGTTTAACAAGAAGACAGAAGCAATTTAAGGGAATAAGAGTCAGAATGTTTTGTAATGGGGTAATACAGAAATAGGTACGAACTATGAGGCAGTGTAAAAGGAGGCGAGAAGCAGTCAAACAAAAACAACATATTGAGGCTGTTGTTGATAAGGCATTTGCCCTGAAGAGGAAGCTATTGATTTTGATACTGAACAGAATGAACACTGGATAAAACAGTGTTGTCTATGAAGAGAAGAAGCCAAAATAATTACATATGAATAAAAGTAATGTTTGTAATATTTTTAGAGGAGAATGGAAGCATACATCCAGTACTGAGCCTCTCTTTAATGAAGAAAGCTACCTCCAAGATAATACATTAGTGCATTCAGTTGAAACAACTAGTCGATGTTATGAAGTGGAAGATAGTATTCCCATTGCAAAAGAGGGGATGGTTCCTAGGAATGATGAGGAAGTGATAGGTGAAGAGGAACCTGGAAGACGTAGACAGGCCCCTGCATACAAACGGAACTGTGGCAGTATTTCAAGTGTTCGTCGGGAATCAATTGATATATTTAGAACTTTCCTATGTGAGTTTCCATAGAGGAGTCTGAAAAAGAAAATTGGAATGTTGCAAGAATTAGATCCATGCAAAGTAACGAAGTATACTAATTTACAGGGACATTCACTGGCAGGTCTATCAAAGAAAGTGCGCAGAAGCACATTTCATCTCTTCAGAATGTTAGCTGTTGTTAGAAGAATTTACTCTGTGAAAACACCTGCCTTATGTTTAGGAGAAATTAATAGAGCTCTATTGCATGTTAGGTAGCATAGGTAGAAAAAGTTTGTGAATGTTCAGTTTCATCTCCTTGGTCCTGAGGAATAATCTAGGGAAAATGAGGAGTTGGTTTTTGCAGGTGTAAAGGAAAAGGACAAAGGTATTAGTGTAGATACCTTTACGCAAAAGATTGCAAAGTTTCACACATTTTCTTCAGAGAAACCAAACTTGTGTGTGTATTTGTTGTCGATGTACTCACTATAAAAGTCAAACTCTAAATTTTATTTTGTTCTCAAAAACTGAACAAGAGAATAGAGATAAGTGATAAGAATGTGGTGCATATTTATTTGTAGAGGAACGCTTTGATTTGTCAACACAGCAAATTATATGTAAGATTTGCTATAATAAGCTAGAGGATAACAACATTCTTGCCAGGGCAATACATAAGTTAGATTTGGTTTCAATTCCAGAGGAATTTAGAAAATTAAATACTTATGAATCAGTTCTCATACAATGCAAACATCCTTTTCAAGCAATTGTTCGTTTGGAACCAAAGACTGGGAAACCACCACCGACATAGCTACAGAAAGGCCTTAAAGGAATAGTTGTCTACTTACCTTTCGATTTTAAACGGAATTACCTTTCAATTTTAAACGTAATATTGAAATTGTTGTTGTAGAGAGATATTAATGAACCACTTATCATTCTTGTAAAGGGTGTCCCTACCAAAAATAAAAAAATCTGGCAAGAGCTTGTGGCTGTTAATAAAGTTTAAAAAGCTACATTACCCTGAAACACAATAATATTTATTATAAAGGTGTCGATGCTGCTAGAGATGGAAGTTCAATCTTAACATCAAGAGGACAGATTGAAAAAGTAGATAGAACCAAATCAAAAGAAATATATGAACACTAAAGTATCCATCCACTGTATTCTAATGATGGTATTCGTGATTCATTTGAACCTAAATCCGTAGTAACAAGCAAAAGGATCTCCAATGAGTCTGTTAGAGAAAAGATTAGAGGCTCTGTGTTTTCCACAACTATTTTCCACTGGAATAGGTAGGTGGTATGATGATTGCCCCATACAAATACTAGCAGCTGAGTACAGGTCAACCAGATTATATTCAGAGGACCGTAGATTTTGGCAATGTATTCCATGCATATTTCACCTATTATTTGAGAGTGACTTGTCTGGACTATCATATACTGTAAACCACATACTGAAGACAGGAGTTAATCTACAAAATCTCTGCAAATTAATTTTTTGACAAAGTTCATAGCAGGGATGAAAAGTTGGGATACAATTTAATTAATTTGATGGCATGCCACCATAGGACTAAAGAGTATTGGTATTGTTGTCTTGGGGAACTAAAATGTATGTTTCGAAACTTAGGCGCACCTACTTGGTTTGTGACACTCAGTTGTGCAGACTATGCTTGGGATGACTTACATGAGGTTTTTGAGAGAAGGAGACTCAAACATTAAGGACATCAATATGAAGACAGCAGGATGACTTTGCTCTTTGGATCCTGCCAATGTTTGTAGATATTTTAACCACAGGTTTCAGCCATGCTGTCTTTTATCTTCAACAAAACAAAACCTCGTCTTGGTGAAGTCACTGATTTCTTTTGGTGTAAAGCGTACCAAGCAAGAGGTGTTCCTCATATTCTTTAACACAACTATGGCAAACTAGGGAAAGGGTCCTTTCCCTATGCCGTAAGGGCCGAGAGGAAATTTCACAAGGGAGTACAACCTCCCGTGTACAAAACACTAAATCACGATAAGTACTCCTTGGATACGTGGATGTACACTATGTTTTTCTCTATAATAGACCCTATTGAGGTTCCATTGGGAAGTCCTAAAATGAAGAGACCCACTAAGGAGTGGGGAAGGAAATGATTCCTTTTTTTTTAATTACCCTCACTCACCGTAGTGGTGTCATGCTTCATCATCGGGTCACCCTGACGCCTACAAGTCAGTGTGGGCTTGACCGTATTTCAGGGAGCTCTTTATGATATATGACAAGGGGAATTAAAGATTAAAAAACCGCAAGCAAATCCCGGTATCCCTTTATTCTTGAATTTGCTAGGGTTATTAAAAATGTAAAATGGGGGGTCAAATGGGAGTTTTTATGCTCCTATGACCCTAATGCCAACATGTTTCAGTCCTGCAAGAGCCTCAATAGGTCCCGGACTTTCTTCAGGGCAACAAAAACACCCTCCCTGGAAAAAATGCAGAAGAAGATTCCCTATACTGCTGTTTAATTAAGGGCAGATAGCGGCTCCTTGTTTCTTTATGAAAAGATCATTTATCTTTTTAATCCTCTTATCACTCCATCTGTGAATACAAACAAAGAAAAAGGAAATCATAGTGTATCATTTCTTTGAATACATTCTGATGCTTCCCAAGTGTGATGTGCTGACCAATGCACCTGTGTTGTAAACATGGCGTGAAAAACACATCATCTCACATAAATACATTGGTATGTGATTACGACACTCGTTTAATTTTACCACACTCGCATTTGTGGCAAAATTTGGCGTTGTGGCGCTCATTATCGCATACTGTCAATATCCACATTCTTGTGCGTGCATAATCAATGTAAAATCACCCGTGTCATTCACGCTCAACAGCACAATGCTGCTATCAGTCGCCGTGTTTAGTCAATCATGTCAATCATACCAATCAGTCACACTGTCCCCCTTACCCAGTAACGGAAGAGGAAACGCATCTACGGGCACCTCACGGGTTCAACGGGTAGCCCTGTAGTCACACACTGTGTGTCGTTACCAGGTGCACAACAGAAAACACAAAACCGAAACAATTTATGAGAATTTTGTACTTCCAACAATGCCCGTGTTAAAGTGGGCGGGCACGTACCTCTGTAAATAACTGATAGCCGCCATTACTCACAACATCAAGGGTCCTGCCCCGCTCTGCAACCTACTCGGTGTGGGTTCCCCGGGCTTTTGCGTGGAACATTCGGGGAAAGGAGTTTAAATGTGCCTCCCGAACACGAGCACTCAGCGGATAGTATTAACTACATTTCCCAGCATTCAACCTCTCTGACGCGACTGGGATTCCGGGATTTGCTTGCGTTTTTTAATCTTTAATTCCCTCTGGTCATATCACAAAGAGTTCCCTGAAATACGGTTGAGCCCACCCTGACTTGTAGGCGTCAGGGTGACCCGATGATGAAGCATGACACCACTAGGGTGTGTGAGGGCAATTAAAACAAAAGGAATCATTTCCTTCCCCACTCCTTAGTGGGTCTCTTCATCTTAGGACTTCCCAATGGAACCTCAATAGGGTCTATTATAGAGAAAAACATGGTGTACATCCATGTATCCAAGGAGTACTTATCGTGATTTAGTGTTCCTCATATTCACATGCTGTTATGGATAAAAGATGCACTGAAATTTGGAACAGACAGTGATGAGTCTGTACTATCTTTCATAGAACAGTATGTGACATGTGCCATCCCAAAAGACAGTGCTGAAAAAGGCATAAAACAGCAAATCCTGCGCTTTCATACACATAGATGTGGCATGTACTGTTGACGAAAATACAGGGCAAAAAACTAATTTTACACAAAGGGTTGTTTTGGATTTCCAAGACCTATAATTTCCAAAGGAATCATTAACATTTTTTTATCTGCAGTTAGAAATACACCAACTCGAAAATCACCCAAAAATACATATAATCTCAGAAGAACAGAGGCCTCAGAGTATAATAATGACTATAATGCTGTGATTCTGAAAATGTGGAATACGAATATGGATATACAATTTGTGGCAGACAACTCCCATCACTGCTGCTCATTATATGACTTCCTAAATAACAAAATCAGAGCAGATGGAGATGAGAGATATGGGAAGACATTTGTGCTCAAAAGTTTCTAACCAAGAAATTGTACAGCTTCGGTTTGAAGATGCTTTTTCAAAGGGAAATTGGTTCCTATGAATGCTGTGATCGGTTGAGCTAATCCAGTTTGTTCTCGAGTCAAGGGGAATTGTTTGGGTAAGTCTAGGCGTCACAAGCACATGAAATAGAGTGTTATAGTCTTTTGCAGAAATTCTATACCTATCAGAGTTCGACCCGGAAAGTACAGACATTTTAAAAACAAATACGTTGGATACTTACTATCCAAGGAGTCCAAATCTAGAAACATGTGTCTTTATGAAATATTTAAACACCGCAGTTAGAAACAAGGTAACACATAACGTAGATGAAGGAAAATATGCAGTAGTTGGTTGCTATGGTTGTTAGGTAGGATATACAAAAGGATGTCTAATTAACCACAAAAAATTCAGTTGCCAACCTCCTGATACAAAAGAGTTTTTCTATTTGCCACTTCTACAACTGTTTAAGTCTTGGCGTTCTGACTCTGAATTACACAGAGAATTTAACGGCTACGAAGATTCTTTCAACGCTGTGAAAGACATTATTCAGTGTTTCCAAACTATTTGAGTATGTTAAATGATGAGATTGACCAGGAAGAAACAATTGCTGCTGAGATAACTCAGGAGCGTTCACAAAGCAGTGAAAGTTTATTATGACTTTAGAGGGAAGAAACACTAACATTGCACATAATAAATATAGGGACATAGATGTTCTGAAAAACATTTGGAAGAAGAAGAGTTAAAGAAAAAGATGGTTCACCCGAAGACGAAACTCGATTGAAGACAAAAAGGGAAACTTTGTGTTGACGAGAAGAACCCAAGGTAGCACCAGACATGCAGGAATTAGTAGCTGTGAACACACATTTTAACTGATGTAGGTTACATGGCAAGTTTTATTGGGAGAAGAAAAAGCAATTTTGGGAGTTTATTTTGTTTGTTGACAAGATGCTTATTTCCAACTGCCAGCCGACTGTGAGGGTATTGGCTATTTGGCTATATTGTTTCCTGAGATGCATCCTGTGTATAATAAAGTTGCATTAACTTTTTTTTTTTTTTTAATTGTTTATTTGAGCAGATTCGAGAGATACAAAAGAACACATATTGCGAGATTCGAGATAACAAAGTGTACAATAGAGTTTTGAGGATGATCAGATAATAAAGTCAGCGTATTGTAGATTCTACTTTCGTTCCTTTGAGGCATTAACATAAGAGACAAAAAGAAAAAAAAAAAAAAGAAAAAGAAGAAGGTTCTTTGAGGTAGGGGAAGTCAAAGCAAAAGAGTTGTATATGTAGACCTTATGCATTAACTTGGAGATATATTTAGGCCCTTTGCTGCTCATACCAATTTGCTATTGGTGCCCAAATTTGCTCCCCATATGACCGTGATTTTTTCCCTCTAGTTCTGTAGATAGCAAGTTCTTGTTTGTATATTGCTAATAGTCTGTATTAACAATGACATCCTCACACAGACACACACGAAGTGCAGAAGATAGAACTCAATTAGTGGGAGACATTTTTGGTGCAATCATACCACCAGTGGAAATTATAAAAAACTATGAAAAGATTAGAAAGCTTTCAAGGGTTGTTGACCAGCTGGCAACTGCAACTTCTGGAGCTCTATTAATTGTTACTGCAGAATGAGTGGCTATTAGATCCATGCTTTTGCAAAATTGCTTAGCATTAGAAATTTTACTCACATAGAAAGGTGGAGTCTGCAAGATGCTGAAGGTTTAACATTGTTGTTCCTACATTTCTGACACGAGTGAGAAAATACAGGAATTTGCCAAAAGCATTTCTGACCGCAATTAGAATAGTAAAACATTTCCAGTGGGTTATACATTTTAGAAAAGGAATTAAAACAATTGGGAACTGGTTTGTCACATCAGGAGGAGAAATTCTGTAAGCTATTTGCATACCCATACTAATAGTAGGGCTTTGCTTAATTTCCTTGTTTTCCTTATTTAAGGATTGTAGATATTATATTACCAGGAGAAAGAGCAGGGAACATGAGTGAAAGAATAGAGAGAGAAATAGCAGTGAATGATCGTATTATTGAATACAGAAAATGAAAACAATTTAAATGTTTAAAAAGAAAGAGAAGAGACTCATTTAAGGATGAAAGTTTGCTTTAATTTCCTCAAACGTGAAAATGTGATGGTTAAGAAAACTTTTGCAAATTAAGATAGTCATTATATAAATGTGCCGTATCAACATCGTTTTTAGTGAATAAATAAGTTTGAAAAATTGTTCCCCATATGCACCTGATAGTCATACTTATATGTACTAGGTCTCTAAATGCTAACGGAGCACTGTTTACCAAGTACTTTAACTAGTAATACTGAAACACACATAAATGCTTTAATTCTTGACCTTTCCATGATCACATTTATTAAATAAATGTTTCCGCTCATGTAGGAAGGAGATAAAGTTAGTGTAGAAATTGATTGTTTAATAGAATGATGAAGAATTAAAATGAAAAGCAATGTACCAAATTGTAGTTGACCTTTTTCTAATGTACTTGTTTTATTTGTGAACTAATAATGTTCTCACTTTGTTGCAGATGCTTCATTTTCTACTTAGCCATTGTTAGTTAACATACAATTTATACTATTAGAAAGATACAGATGTAGTCTCATCCGTGAGAAAGGCCATTGTCAATGTAACAGCCCATGTGTAGTCTAGCATAATATAACAAAGTTGCACTCTTGGAGATTACAGTTTGAAAGGTTATGTTCTCTGTCTGAGAAGATGAGTAATCCTGTTTCCAGGAAAACCCCGAACAATGACTGGAGAAGAGGAGGAGAAGATGCAGCATGTACTTCACCAAATGTTTTTGTCATTTAGAAGTATATGTGTTCCTTGAGTAGGATAACACAAACCCACTCAAAGACATTCCTTATATTCTCATTCAGATTTCTTATCCCCTATCCATACTTGTCCTGTTACCCGTTTTGCCTTTGCAGTTGGCTATTGCTGCAGTCCTCCTGATTTGCTTTGCGCATTAAAGAGTGTAGACACTATAAAGCTTTTCGGAACTCTCTTTATTGGAGAGCCTGCTTTGATTGAATTCAAACTTTTGATTATTTTTTTAGCTTTATGCTTGATCTCACTCTCTTTCGACTTTGAAGTGTTTGTGGGCACCTTATTTCTGTCCTGTTTTTTGGAACAGGGATTTCTTCCTTTATGGAACACGCTTAATGCACTTGTTTTTACATTGAATTAACCAATTTTCTCATAGCAATTCTGTAAAAGATTGATTATTGCTAATAAATAAATTAAAGACTAATAAAGATATATGAGGCCTCGAAAAAGCTGAAACATTTTACCAGACCTACAGGTCTTGTGACTTGAATAATCTACTCGGCCTACCTGTCATGAGCTGACCCAGAAACTCGTCTCAAATTGTGTGATCCTAGGCAAATATTTTATCTCATAACACGAAAGACAGGAGGAGAGGGTCCAAGGGAGGGAGTTTGAGGACCTGCAAGGAAATATAACCCCTTTTCCAACACAATTATAACACAAAATAACCTTGAGTCTATGTACGTACGACAGCAAAGCTGAGCAAATTTTTGTCTCATAGAATCTCCTCGGGGGAGAGATCCCTTTTAGGACGAATACCCTCACCCACCTATGGTGGCATGCTTCATCATACGGGTTTCTCCTCCCAGTGGGAATACCTAGTCCCACTGAGGGCTACAACTCCCTCACTGAGGGGAAGGAGCTCAGGGATGTTTTTTGGAATCGTGCAATGTTGCAATGGATGCTAAAATCCCATATGTAAAGTATCTGGTAGGGTGGGGACGCAGCGCAACAAAAAATGAGAAGGTGAGTGAAAATGTGAGTTTTAAACTACCTGGTGTCAGCAAAAACACAAAGCTTTATTCACTTGCTCGCACTGGTAGGGTTAAAAAGCAGTGCAGTGAGCAGTGTAAACTATAAACTGCTCAATTTGAGAAAACGGTCAACATGTTTCAGCCAATACGATCTAAAAAAGTATCCCGGCTTTCTTCAGGACCAGGTGGAAAATTAAGCTGCTGCTAATACAAAGTGTAAGAAAATAAAGTATACAAAGCCAGTAATCCAAGGTTTTGTGTCTTAGTATTACTGGAACTATCTGTATTTGTAAGACAAAAAAGGTAGGGGAAACAAAAATGCAACAAGTCAAAACACACAGCAATGCTCGTACGTGCTCAATTGAAAGAATTAAATCTATATCCCTTCCCATACCTGTATTGGTATATAAACATCTTCATACTGAGAAGAAGACTTCTTCTAAGTAACTGTAGATAACTTACCCTTAAGTATAGGATAAGTAGCCACACCTCTACCTGGCACCAGCTCAGGGAAGAGGGCCCCGCTCTGCAAGAAAACAAATAAGGTCATGTGTCACCCAAGATGGCAACTCAGTGTAGACATTGACTCAAAAGGCTACTGTGTTAGTGAATCCATCACATTTCGGGCTAAAACATTGTGTAGGGTCAATTATATACAAAGAGTAAAATGAGTGGTCAGTATTGTTCCTAAAAGGGATCTCGCCCCCGAGGAGATTCTATGAGACAAAAATGTGCTCAGCTTTGCTGTTGTGCGTACATAGACCTAAGGTTATTTTGTGTTATAAATATTTTGTCTCACCATGTTTCCTTTTTCTTCATTATGACATACAAGAGCACCTTAAAATATTTGAGTTCAGCGTGTCTGCCACATACTTTCCCAGGTTTCAGCAAATATTTAATATTTGCACATTACCAAGTAAAGCATTCTGATTTGGTTTGATCCTATTTAAATCTTTCTTTCCATCTCACTTCAGACTTAGGGCCTTATTATGACTTTGGCGGGGTTTGGCAGGGGGCCGCCATGCCAGCGCCCCGCTGCCACACCGCCAAAGCCATATTGACACTGCCCGCTGGATTCCGACTGGAATCCAGGTCGGGCAGTCTTGCGGCAGCTGGCCCGCGGAGCTGCAGTCCTAAGGCTCATAAATGAACCTTAGCAAGGCACCGCAATGGGGATGCCATTGCATGTTTCTGCAGGACATGGGCTGTCAAGTCCATGTCCTGCAGGAACTGGGGGTGCATGCATACAGGGGACACAACATGTGCCCACTGCATGCATCCCCTGGCGCAGAGGCAACTGGGAGAGCTGTAGGGCCCTCTATTTTACTTACCAGCACACTTTTCATGGCAGGCTCACTGGGGGCAGCAGCGGTGCCATGGCAGTCCGAGCGCGTACTTGTAATAGGGAGGTCGTACCACCGGTGCAGCGGTAGCAGCACCGCCAGCATGTGTTTAGTGTCCAGCAGACCACCAAACTCATAAGGCACTTAGAAAAAAGTGCTTTACTAATTACAGAAATATATTTTGAAATATTTATACATATCATTTACAAGCTATTTACATTTTGTGTGCCTGCCCAGTTGTCAAAAACAGTTCACTTTACAAAACTAACTTTGCTGTCCAAGAAAGAAAAGTAAACACCAATCTCCCCGATAAAGAATGCGTCAATTTAGAAGACATTTGACCCCTATCTTCGAATGAACAGCAAATGTAACAAAGTAAACAAAGATTAATGGCGTCTTTATTGCTCATGCCCTTTCTAAATAAAAAGAACACACCTTCTTTCCCAGCTGAAGCTCTGTTGCCAGATTGGGGCAGTAGGCCCTAAAAATAGCTTGCCCTGAGAAACTCTCATTTGTCATACAGAGTGGGCGAGTAGATTTCTTGAGACCTGAATAATTTAAATTTTGAAAATAAAGTCTTTAACACTTAATAATATTTCTCATTATTCACTTATTTAAACTGATTCCTGCTCTAGCAGAACCATCGAAGGAAAGGTAACTTTGCATGGGTATTTACCAAGGTACTTGCACTCTTGATGGCTGTTCATCACCAGGAGGGAGTGTCTATACTTCCCTACATCGATGATTGGCTGGCTTCATTGCCATCATGGAGATGACAAAGAGGAGGGTAAAAAGTGTCTTTTTTTGTCTAAACCAACAAAAGTCTCTGGTGAAAGGACCGGGTTTTCATCAAAGCCAGGTTCAGAACCATCGAAGGAAAGGTAACTTTGCCTGAGAAGAGAGTTCTGAAGACCCAGAGTCATATTGCTCATCTCATGAAAGTAGACAATATAACAGAGGCCTCTTGGTTACACATGCAAGGAGACCTAGAGGCAGCCATCTTTCTGGTTCTGTGGGCCAGATTCCGCTTGAACAGGTAAATGAGACAGTTTCTCAAACACAAGTCCCTGCCGTGCCAGAATCTGAGCTTGACAATTCTGATAAACCAGGAAATCAGGACTGAGTTCTTTTGATGGATGTTTCCTTCAAACATTCTAAATGAAATTCAATATCCCCTCAGCTTCCAGGTGTGTTATTTACATTCATGTTCAAACAGCTGGGGGGTCATGGATAGGTCCCAATTATATTCAGGGCCACTGGCCCTTTACTCAGCAGATAAGGTCTTCCAACTGGAGGAAATCTAACAGACATTCATCACTCTCTCAATCATCTTCTCCTGAGCAAGGCAGTAGTTGTCAGAATAGGCAACAATATGCTGAAATCAGAAATAGGCAGGGTGGTTTGAGGTGTCCCATCCACTCGAGTATTTCTGATCAGATGTTTTTGTGGGCTCAAGACCAAATCATATCCTTAGTGGCAGTCTTCATCCAGAGTGCAGTGAATAAGAGTGCAGACAGGTTGAGCAGAAAGATCCTACCTTTAAAGAACTCTGCCTGAGTCAGCTAGTGCTTTCCTTGATCTGCCAGAGGTGGAGGTGTCCAGTTCTATGTTTGTTTGCCACAAAACTCCATGCTCTTTTTCTGTGCTTCTCTTCATTGACAAGGAAGACAGAATCGTGGCCCAGGATGCTGTTTCTTGCGCTGGCCAAAGGGCCTCCTATATGCACCCCCCCTCCCCCCTCCCTAAACTCACACATTTCCCTTAATTTTATGGTTCCTGGTCACGTTGAGGAGGAAAAGAGAGACATAAGTCCTAATAAAGCTTAGCTTAGCCCTGCCTCGTTTCTTCTGACAGTGGCAATGAGGATAAATAGGGCGTGGCCTCTTGAACAACTCCCTCCCCTTGTCCTTTCCCTCCCTCCTGATCACTGCTCTGATTATACTCAAGTTAGAGGGTGATGGTGATTAGATGGGTGTGCTCCTTAATTGCCTTGGCTTATAGGGAGGCTGGTGTTCCTCTTCCAGCAGGAATTGAGGGAAGGTCAAGGGGCTTGTCTTCTTCCCTTGCAGAAGTGCAGGGCTCGTCAGAAATATGTAGAGATGCAACATGGGCCACCCCCTCTATCTTTGTGTGAAACATTACAGAGTGATGGAGGTACAGGGCGTTTTGGGGTTAAATGTTCTCACACCTATAAAGTGAATTGAACATAACCAGATTCTGAATAAAAGGTCTTTTTTTTTAGCACGGTGAGTCGGTTGTCCTGGTCTTCTTATTGCTTGCTATATCGCAATCAATAATTAAGCAAAGCAAGGCGGTAATGTTCGAATTAGTTACCGGTAATTGCATTGCCCGGAGTTTGTCCCTTGCTTTGCTTAATTAAAAAACAGGACAAGACTAACTGTGTTGTGGAAGGCTTGACTCAGCTAAAACAAGATGCGGTGAGTGTGAGTGGGGTCTTTATTTCACAACAGTATGCGATTGTCTGCAAGGCACAGTAGCCTCGCAATCAGTAATCAATCAAAGGAAGAGACAAACTTGGGGTAATGCAATTACTAGGACTAAGCAAGCTGTGCAATTAAGGATTTCTATGTCAGATCCACGGTCAATTATGAATCTTGCCTTGCTCCCAGGGCGCTAAACAATGGATCCACATGCATTCCCACTCACCTAGCAACTGCAAAAAGGAGACTGAATTTAAGGGGAACTGCGGTCGTTTTTATCGCTGTGGTTTACTAAAAGAATGCAAGGCATATAGGTGCATCCAGTCATATAATCATAAACACATATTTTTTAAATAGCACTTACTTCAGTAGTTCTATAAAGAACGGATTTTGGTGTAACACAGCGTAACTACACCATACTCAACATACTGGCCTCAGGAGGAGGGGACACTTTTAATTTGCCTCGCTCGGATTCAGAGGCGCAACTAGAGCCAAATTTCGGGGGGGCTGAGCAAAAATTTCGGGGGGGGGGGGCTGAACTTTAAGCAATTGGCAGAGTGGAGCTGCAGGGGCTCTTAGAAGGGGTGAAACAACAGCAAGGCCTCATTAACATGCAAATGGTCTTTTAAAGACCTGTATAGTGCTCGGGTGCGGCTGCTTTTTTGCCCGGGAAGGTGTCTCAGCCCGGGCTGCCACACACGACGGGGGGGGGGGGGGGGGCTGAAGCCCTTTGAGTCCAATGGGTGTTGCGCGCCTGCTCGGATTGGAGCTAATGGTGCCTAAATTGCTCCAGTGTTTACAAGGGGGCCTTAACTCATTAATGGACCTGATGTACAAGCACGCCTATTAAATAGTCCAGCTTTGACTTATAAGTCCTCTAATGTTTGTTAGAGTACTAGACTGGGACTTTTTACTCCGCTTTGAAAAGATGGCGCCCTGGGCGGGGCAGTCCTTGTGCTAGCCCGGTGTGCAGAGGAGTGCGTCACCGACAGAGCTATGGCTCCCCACCCTAGCCTGCTCTATTGCTTAATTCTGGTCGCCTACTGCTTGTTTCTGATGGCCGGGGCATGGGTCTTGTCGGTGATGGAGCAGCCTCGCGAGGACGATTTACGGAGTGCCCTCACCGCCGCTCGCAAAGCCTTCCTCACCGAGCATGTCTGCGTGACCGCGGACGAACTGGAGCCGTTTCTGGCGCAGGTGCTGGAGGCCCGCAACATTGGGGTGTCGGTGCTGCGCAACGTCACGGAGGGTGTGCATTGGGACCTGGCGTCGTCATTCTTCTTCGTCAGCACCACGGTTACCACGATAGGTACAATTAGGGCCGCGTAAAAGATTAATATACGTTATAATTGTGCCCGCTTTTATAGCAGACTTGTCGAAATAGGCAGCAGATCAGAGGGCGTGTACTCTTTTTACTACATGTACCAGAGTTCGCTAAATGAAGGTCACCCGAATGAGAGGCGTGAACCAAAAATATAATTATGGTTTCCAGTGTGTACAGAATGGAACGCTGGTGCCACATTGGCGTTCCAAAACGCCTCCTTTGCACCTTGACAATTCTGGGGTTTGCAGTCTTTGGGCACCTATATTAAACTAACGCAACTGATGTCAAGGACTCGGGAAAAAAAGTGTCCTGAATTGAGATGTCTCCCATGCGGTCGGTTTAGGTGTTTGTTTGTCTTTTGCGTTCTGATAACTTGTGGTCTGGAGGGTATGATGGCAAAAGCACAAATACCAGAATACAACTCAGTGTGGGTTAACAATTATTATTATTTATAGTTAGTTAAAACCATAACAATTTTACATACAACATCCTTCAGTCAAAAATTTAAAACAAGTTAACATTTTACAATATAAAAAATCATCATAAAGCGTGCAAAAAACAGCAGTATAAAATCAGTGTGTACACGTATCACTATTGCTCTTACTTCCTTGTTTTATTAGCTAAACATACAATGATGCCAATAAAATGCATGTCATAGAAGTAAACATTATCAGCATCAGTCTATTATTTACTTCCTATCTGGCCATGAGTTACATCTGTAAGTCTCTTAGTCCCGTAACTAACAAATTGTACTGGCAATACAACTAAAGGTAGGCCTACTTTGTTCATTCAGATAATCCAAGATGACCGCCTGTATCGTCTCCTCCTCATGTGGGAGTAGCTTTCATCCCAGCTTTCATCCCCTGTTAAAGTTATCAAAGTGCTTGATCATGAGTGCGTAAAAACGTTATCAATTTACAATTCATTTGGAGGTCGGTTGGATCCAATCCTCTAATGATGGCAGTTCTACACTAGCTTATTCCTCTATCCAAGAACGCTCTCCTTAAGAAAGTGATTTGCGCTGGTTGCATTTTCTTCCAGTGACATACGAGATGAATAAAATCTTCCTTTTCACTGCCGCAAAGACGGCATTCTTTTGTCTCCAAGTGCTTCCAGTGCGGTGCATCAGCCGGAGTAGGGAACTTCCCGAACTGCAATGCCATTAGTTGTCTTTTTATGTGGATAGAGAATGTAAAATCTAGATAGGCCGCCGGTTTAAGGAATTTGTAGTTGTTGATCACTGTCCATGTGTGAGATCTTTGGGAGAAGATGCCTTTGTCAAATAGAAGCAAATGAAATGTTGTTGCTTTATTTAGTGCCAGGCTATTTTTCATCAATGACCTGGAAATTATGAATCCAATTGACCCGGGCTCCGGGTCAGTAAAACATACCTTTGAATCGACCAGACCGGGTTCAACTCTAGATTATTTATTGACTTCTTCATCCCTGTGTAAACTTATCTACAATATTGCAATTATGCCATATGGTTTTAGCGACCATTACGCTCTAATTGCCAACTTGGTATGGGGAGGTACCCCTATTGAGTAGATAAGACATATCAACCCAGCAATAACAAGGAAAAATTGGATATTTCTAAAATGGGAAATGATATATAAAGAGAAATTTATTGCAGGAGTGGTTGGTAAGAGCTGTGACGATATGATGACTTGTCTGGCAGTAATCCCTGGCCCAATATGGACATTAACAGCCTTTGAAAAGATAGTGGCAGAGGCAAGAAAGTTAATAACTAGGGAAAGAGGAACTTCTAACAAGCCAGACCCCAAATGGTTTGACCAGTCCCGCATGAAGGCCCTTTCTAATTTACATCTAGCACTTAGAGCTACCCCAAGGGACGCATCACTGGTTATGACCATACGGCCTCGTTATTCAGAGGCGAGGAAGCAACGGACTAACACCCTTAAGGTAGATGCCTGGGAGAAACTTCATCAAGCGGCTCTCTCAAAAATCTCATGGGATTTTTGGCGAATTATTAACGCCCCATTCCTTAAACCTTTGGAAGATCCGAGCACCGCGTGCCATGTGGACGAGCATTCTTGGATCGCACTTTTTTTCTTCTATTTAAACTCTCATACGGAGGAGATGGTTGGCCAGCTGCCATTAAATAGCCTCCCTACTAACCTGTCATTGTGTTTTAACTTACAGGAAATTAGATTGGCCCTCTCGCAGTCCTCAACTAATAGAGCCCCTGGCCCAGATGGCATCCCGTAGACCTTTTTATGGAACATCCCGATCTGTGGGGGCCAGTGCTCACTAATGTTTTTAATGTAATAGCTACAGTGGGCCCACCTGATTCGTGGAAGAGGTCTATCATAATCGCTATCCATAAAAAGGGAGAAAAAGCCCAGCCTAAAAACTATCGGCCAATCTCCTTATTAGATAGTACTGCCAAATTGATGGGTTGTGTCCTAATTAATGGACTAGAGGAATGGGCCACTGATAATATCTTGATCCCGGTGCAATACGGGTTTAAAAAGGGGAGTGGCACCCAGGATCAAAGTCTCAACCTGACCCTACTAATGGCTAAGTATATTAAAGCAAAGCAGGCGAAACTATATTTGGCATTTATGGACCTCTCAGCAGCATTTGACTGCGTAACCCATCACCGCCTTTGAGAAATAATGGCAGAAATGGGTATAGACGATGCAATAACCAGCATCATCAGACAGCTTTATTCCTCAGCATCGGCAACTGTGCGCTATGGAAACCAGGGGAAGTGCTCTAGATTGTTCCAATTCTGAGGGGGGTCCGTCAGGGGTGTGTTCTTGCCCCATTCCTTTTTTGCTATCTACACGAATGAAGTAGAAGCACCTCTGTTGAATTCCACCCCGGACGTCCCATTAATTAGGAACATACGCACCCCAATTCTGCTATATAGAGACAATGCTGTCTTGATAGCTCGTACTGGCCGAGCCTTACAACAACTGTTAGGGATTCATGTAAACTATATGAGTAGCCTAGACCTAAAAACAAATGAGGCAAAGTCTCTTGTTTTAAAAACTGGATGCAGAGAGAAGAGGCCTCCACGTTTTTTTTATATAGAAGGACGGAAATTGGCACACACTGACACCTTTTCGTATCTCGGAATAACCTTTGAGAGGCAGCTATCTTGGTCAAACATGATCATAAAGAGGCCTAGCACTGGAAAAAAGCATTATAGCACTTAATCCCTTTACAAAGAAATTGGGCGCAAAGCCTCTTGATATGATCAAAAAGGTTTATTCTGCAAAGTCAATATCAGTGGCAATTTATGGGGCAGGAATATGGGGATATACCAACGCCCATTCTCTCCAGACCATTGAAAACTCCTTTTGGAAAAGACTCATTGGCCTTCCAGCGAGTTGCTCTAATTTTTTATGCCACACCGAACTGGATGTCCCTTAAATCAATGACATAATTAGGTTGGCACCCATATTGTTATGGCACTCCATGTGGAGAAGAACGAAAGTAAACCACACTCAAAGACTAATAGAAGACCGCCTCACTTTCAATCATGCACTAAAGATCCCATGGTTATTATATATTAAAAACAGCCTCACCTCTCTCTGCTTAGGCCAACTATTTACATCTCCTTCAACCTGTATCACAGTATTGAAAAAAGAAGTTAAAAGATATTTTTTTTATAAATCATAGGATACTGGAGCGATCGAAGTTAAATTGCTCAAAAACGCTCGTAAAATTATATCTGTAGAGCTCCATTGAACAGGAAGGCGCCGTGGGATATTTATGCTTTGTGACCAACCCACGCCACCGATTTATCCTAGTAAGGTTCGATTTGAATCTCATTCCTGGTATGCTTTCTTTCCCAGCTGGTATTTACTCTATAGCAGATCTTCCACCATGTCCGTGTGATGGCTCCTCTCCTCAATCAAATTTACACATCTTTTTCCTCCTGTAAATTTTATAAGACGCACCGCAAAAGACTAATTTGGCCGCCTATGCGCAAATATGACTTTATCCAGTGTAGCCCGAATTCTAGGCGCATCTGCGCTGGCGAGGCGGTCATGGGGAGCTGAAGAACCTTTTTTATAAATACTTATTAGGTTATTAAGAATCTCCGAATCCTTCCCATGCATAATGACGCTAGCATAAGATAAGGTTGGCAGTGTTTTGGCTTATGTGGTCGACAGGAGCGGCCTTAGTGATGGTTCCCCCCAGTTTCTTTGCCAATGACCTAAAGGCGAATGTTAAGGCCCCTGCTCGCTGTGTCATGTAGTTTTTCTGATCACAAAGGGATAACTTGTCATCTATATAATATCCTAAATACTTGTAGCTGTATACATTCTCCAATAGTTTGCCTTCTAGCCGGGTGGTGTATTGTGGGGCTAGTCGGTTGGTAAGAAGCATTGTCTTGGTTTTGGATGTATTAAGTTGCAGCTTATTTATGGACAGAAATTTAGAGAGTTAGGTTAAAAGCTTGGACAAACCAACCTTGGTTAGACTCAAGAGAACAATGTCGTCTGCATAGGCAAGGTGCGAGAGTTGTAGCTTACCTAAATACTGTGAATGTGAATTAATTCTATCAAGCTTTCCAGATAGGTCTGATATGAATAGGTTGAACAGGTGTGAGGCCAGCACACACCCCTGTTTCAGGCCCATGGTAGTATACACTTTTCTTGAGATTCTAGCACCATCTCCATGTTTCACTCGAACCCAAGTATTTGTATAAAATAACAGCAGACCCCTTAAGATGCTCTCCGGTATGTCCCAGGCTTTTAATTTTGCCCACAATAGTTTCTGGTCCACGCTATCAAATGCAGCTTTTAGGTCTATGAAACAAAGGTGCAGATCCTGTTTCTTGTTCTAACATTTTTCTACTATCAGTGAGATTGACAGAATTTTAGAAATAGTTTCAATCTCCTTTCTGAATCCTGTTTGGTTTTTTGGGATCAAATTGCATTCCCCTGACCAGTTGACCAGATCTTCAAGGATTAGTGAGGCAAAATATTTAGCTTCAACATCCTGTAGGGCAATTAGCCTGTAGTTTGAAGGTTTAGTTCTATCTCCTCCTTTATAAATAGGGGTTATAATTGATTCCTGCCAACTGTCAGGAATTTAATTGTTGATCTCAACATCAGCATAAAGCTTCTCTAGATGTATAGTCCAGTATTCCTAGTCCTATTTGTAAGTGGCTTGCGGGATACCATCCAGGCCAGGAGCCCCATTGCTTTTGCCTTTATTTATTAGATTTATTATGTCCTCTGTTCTATAATGGGAAGGATTTATTAATGGGACTAATTCTTGCACTGGTGACTGAATCGTGCACATTGGTAGTGATTGACAGTCACCTACGTCCAGGAATTGTGACTTATTTGGAATATCTGTTTAAGATCGTTTCAGCTGAACGCTAGGCGACTTCTGTTTAAATTTCTCTGTGAGAAAGTTGACCCATTCCTGCTCCTGAGCGTTTGACATTAGGATGTTTCGATGCCTGGTTAGTTGATTTATCTTCTGCCAAAATGTATTCGAGTTTGGATGCCTTGCGCTATAAATTAATTTGGACCAAGCTTTCCGTTTTCACTTTTTTAAATTCCGAAATCCTCTTTTTGTATTGTTTTCTTGATTGTCAAAATATCGCCCACTTTATCCCTTCGGTATTTTGTGATTGCAACTTCCTGTGAGTTCTTTTTGGGTCCCTTTTTAGGTCTTGAAGATCGTTTGATAAGTCTTTAGTTGGATCGTGTCTTTTAACCTTCACTAGGGGTGCTTTCATTTTTGTTGTTAATTTGTTTAAAAAGAGAGACCAGGCTTGGATCCTATTCATAGGTTCAATTGCCAATTCAGCCAGGAGATCTTTTATTATTGAGAACCAATCTGTTTTAGTTATGTTTGTCCATTTAAGGCGGATTAAATTTGTTGAGTTGATTTGGCCTTCTGGTATACTAGTAGACTGAAATCGTGCCACGTTTAGATTAAATATGATGTGTTGCAGTGAGTGATCGCTCAATGTGGTATACTCTATGAAAAAAACGGGCCAGTAATGGCATTAGAGGAAGAGTTATGATTTTAAAATCAAGTATCTTTTGTGCCCTTGGGCCATAGTATGTTTTTTTTGGCAGGCGGTCTTCTTCCGTTCTTCCATTTAGCCCTCGCATGCCTTGATATTCAAGGTCTGTTGCTAATTGCTGTCCAATATGGTCCACGCAATTCATCCCAGCTTGAGATTGCTGTTGAACACACCAGTACGTATTATCTGCTGTCAAGATTTCATCTTCATCCGGCCTGAATGTCAGGTTAGAATTAAAATCTCCTGTCACTATTAGATTCCATGTGTGCTCGGCACAACATAGACTTGATATTGTTTCAGTTAGGAAAGCATTTTTCTCCTTTTTATTTCGAAACTTCGGTTGTGTGTAATAATTTATTAATATTATTGTACTTTTTTTTTACCTGAGTATTAGTCTGAGAATTTAACAGTTGTATGCTAGGATCAGGAGATTTCAACTGTTCTGTTGTAATTTCTAGAGCTGTGGATACGTAGACTGTCAATCCACCTATTGCATGGCCAATTTCTTAAATTTTTCTGCTGCTGCTGTGTAGTCAATGAAGCCTGCTATCGGGAGTTCTTCTTAAGACCATGTCTCTTACAGGGTTATTATATCACAATTTGCCCACTCTTTAAGCAGAAAGCCCTCCTCAAGTAGTTGCCTTGCCCCAACTATATTCCAGGTTAGCATGTGTATAGCACCACATTCAGAGCTAACCACCATATCTTTCTTTTGTCAGTCGCTCCTCTTATTACTAAGTATGCTGGGAAGCCAATTCCATTGGTATGAATTTGAGTCAGTCTCCATGTGTGGATGTTTGTCTTATCTATTTGGGGTCTGGACTGTAGCACTCCTTGCTTTTTGCGTTTTGTAAAATTGAATACACCTGTGTAGGTACTGCCATCTGATTTACTTTCCTTTTGGTTTGGTGCGTTTGAATTTCTTTCAAGGGAAATGGGTAACTGGGTATAGTAGGTGCTGATATTTGTATACCCCAGGCTGAAAATCGATTAGAACTGTTTAATATTAAGTGTGCTAACTCTGGCATCTGCCATGTGGTTAGTGTTTGTTGTTTAGTTGTTTTGTTGTTCCCTGGAAGAAACTGGACTGCTACAAGGTCTGACGATTGTATGTTCTTTAGTTCCAGGATTTCAGCCGTAAGTCTCAAAATATTGCTTCTAT
Organism: Triturus cristatus; assembly: GCF_964204655.1. Lineage (NCBI taxonomy): Eukaryota > Metazoa > Chordata > Amphibia > Caudata > Salamandridae > Triturus > Triturus cristatus. Next base: position 770,909,848 of record NC_140592.1, read on the forward strand.
TCAAGATGTCGTGACTGCCCTGCGTTTCATATTCTGGTGTCCATATTATCTGTTGAGTTACCTGAATACTTTGTGCTATTCCCCTTTTTATGTCCTTGTCCTCGCAGTTCTTCGAATGAGGTTTAACTTGATTTGGAATACAAAAACGTAGTTGGCCATGAGACGAGCAGCACTTGTTTGCTTTGTTGCAGTATGTCGTTGTATTGGGTTTTGAAGTACTTCTGATCTGTCACTTCTTTTTATTGGCTGTTAAGGTGAAGATATTAGGTCCCCTTTCCCTACATATGTATTTACTTCCGCAGGCGCAAATATTCTATTATTTGTATTATTTATTTACCTACTTACTACTATTTCCAGTGTCGATTTTTGAGCATTCAACGGGGTTTCTGACTTCGATGCAACTCGTACCTTTGAAGATTTTAAGTTTTCCTCTGCAATGACCCTACCTTTTACCTACTTCCTTCTTAACTTCTTGTGACTGCGGTCTCGTTGGGGTGGTTATGACATGTATTTCAGGCTTGTTATAGCTAACCCCATCGTCTGCCACTTTGTAGATCCTAGTGTTTTCTTCCCGCTTTCCTATGTCAACTGAGGGTTTACTCAGTAACTCCACGTTCGTGGGATCTTTAAATGATGTTGAGAGGCAGACCTCTGTTTCCGTTGAAGTTGAGTATTTTCTGGAGGCCTGCGACTTGCTTAGTTCTTGTGTGTTTCGCCGGCACAGCAATGGGAAGTTGAAATTTATAGGTACCTGTGGTTGAATCTGACTTGTGATTACCTCTGATTGTTTTATTTGAGCAATTTCTAAGTTAATAGCCGGAGTAACCAAGCGCTTGTTCAGACTAAGTATCTGTTCTAGCATTGTTGGTAGGTAACTTAATTTATCTAGTATTGGCCCACATGTGCAGGATGGTTCCTGTGGAGAATAAATTGATTGTACTCTTTTTAATTAAATTGGTTAGGTTATCAAGTTTCGTATTTATTCCAGCTATATATGATGCGATGATGTTTATTAGATCTATTTGTATGTCCAGTTTATTTGACTGCATTATCAAGGTGGCTGTTGATGTTTGCAGCGCTTGCAGTAGCGGTGTGATGAATTCTGTTTGCCCATTAATGTTGCTAATGTTGTTATTTGTCCCTTTTTCGGGAGTACTACCAGATCTCTCAATTTGTTTTGGTAGTGAGTTGACTCTAGAGTCTGATGTCTTATCTTGTCCGCCGGTATGGCTTAGGCTGAGTAGCTGATTCTCCACTTCTTCTCTTCCTTGGGCCACCACCCTTACCTCGTGTGTGCCTTCTACAGGTTTACTCACCTGTAACTCATCCAAGTATGTAAGGGATAGACATGAATTTAGCCATAAGTGCGCAAGATCTTCAGTGCTTGATTGTAAGCTTTGTGGGCTGACTGTTTGACCGTGCTTAGAGGCTTGAGAGGAGAGGCTCTTTGAGATGTTGAGGTCTTGAATCTTTTGCATTGTAACCAGACTACCTGGCGTACTTTCTCCCTTTATTTGGTTAGGGGCGGGTAGTAGCTCTTGATGCTCTGTTTTGATGCTGCTATCATTTCGTGCAGCATGTACTGTCGATGTTGTTGTAATGATATGTTTCTCCGGGTGTGGCACAAAAAGATGACCCGGGATCCTTTTAAAAATTGAAATCTCGAGTTTTAAGTAAATTTTATGTTTGCCACTGATTTTCCAAACATCGAGGCTATAGGCAAAATTAACACGCTCTTTAGTGTAGAAATTGCACCATTTGCATTTGCTGTGTTCCTTATTTTGTTTGCCTTTTGGGAAGTCTTATAAGGGCAGCGACTTTATCTCCCGGTGTCTTCCTCACCCTGCCTAATCGCATGGTTGATTATATTGATGTACTGTCACTTTTGCAAGTCGCACAGCCGCGGGTGCGCTCAACACCTCCTCAGTCTGTTTGGGTGGACGGCACCAGGCTACAACAGTCACAAGGGTCACAGCCAACGTTACTGGTCATTTGACTGTGACTTGGTTTTATTTATTTTATATTTTTTCCACTTTTGACCAGCAGCACTTTTCCCCTTTTTTTGGCCAACTGACACTTTGAAGGATCTTTAAAGGGTCCAAGGGCTTATATGACACTAACGTCCTCGCCCTATTCTGGGTACTAAGGTGCAGAGTTGTAAGGGGGTGAGGGGAAGCCACCTCCACTGAGCAGTCACACTTGCGGCTACCTCCCTGCTTGTGCTACAGGGTAGAAGTGCAAACAGGACTCTGGCTCACTATCCACTCTCCCCAGGCTTCCCCGACTCACCGGGTTCTTGTACATAGGGCCCCGGTTCACCTTGGTTCACCTTCGCCTTTGGTTCAACTTCCATTTGCCGGACCACCATCCAGCATCTGGTGTCCTTGCTCACTGCCGAAGTTTCTTTCCTGGTGCAGCTAGTGAGCCATTCAGTGCAGGCTTATTAGTTGCAGAAAAAGGCTCCACTCAGGCACTGACTCTGATGCTGATTCTAATGCTGATTCTCCTCCGACCCGCACTACAGTCTTGCCGCCAATCCTCTGCCTCGCTGCCACTCTGGGCCAGCTCTTGACCCGCACCCGTCCTCGGCCGTTTGGCAGTGTAAAGCAGCGTAAAGCAGTGTGTGACAGTGTCCGCCCCTGGGATGATTATGGTGGCAATAATTCAGTAGGTGCGACCCGAACCTTGTAATCACTCCGACCGGCCTCTCCTGATTGTTATCAGAGGGGATTTGCCAGGGGGATAGCGGGGACTGGCGGGAACTGCCAGGGGAAACGCCGCAGGCGGGGGGGGGGGGGGGGGGGAAACCAAGAGCAGGGCACACTGGAGAGCCACAAGCCGCCCCAACCTAGTTGGGCTGCTTCCGCGGAGTCGCCGGGCACACACTCAGCGGCCACCACTAATGGTGGCCACTCTCTCGTGCTCCTGCGCTACCTGCTGCCATTGCCTTTACCGCTATCCTTCAGGGTCCGAGAGTTATCTGGGAGTTATTTACCATGATACACGGTTCGTGTTACGCTCACTGCAGAATGTGGATGAGGAGCTCTGTGTTTGATGGCAGCGGCTCCTCGAATCCTCAGCTCGGCTCAAGGCCCCCCGCCAAGCCGAGTTCCACCGCTCCTCTGCTTTCCGCTTGCTTGCTTGCTGCGGCTTGTCGGTATATCACGTGCTCATTCACCTAACGTCATTCAAACTGGGCATTGTCTTCATGTTTGCATGTGTAATCCTTCAAGGAAATCTTAATTTGTCAACTATTCTCAGCAGTCTGGAAGCAATTTGAGATTCCTCTCATTTATGAAGGATAGTCCCTGGCATTAAGCCTATGGACTGGGTAGTACGTAGTCTTTTTTGCAAATTCCTCCCCATTTGAAGTAGGCATCACGTAAATTGCAGTAGTAACGCTGATTTCGCTATGTGCATTGTTCACAAACTTGCCACATTTTACAGTAGGCCAAGAAATTAAGGATTTTGTGGAGCAGTGTGTGTATGCAGCTCGTCTTGTTTAATCACATTACCAAATTTGAATACATTTTATGTGGGTGCTGCAGAGATCTTTGTGCACTCTGCTTCTGAATCACTTGCCTAGTTTAGAGGGTTAAAGGGTAAGAGCATACATGCCAATAGACACGATTAAGGCTAGAGACTCCTGATTTTTGAAGCTAAAAACAGGTTTATTTTGGCTGTCGCGCACCTGAAATTGCCTCTACTCACTAGAAGGTAAAGGGGGACGCACATTCTCTCGATTTATTATTTTTTATGTTTTGTTTTTAAATGTCCTACTCTTCTCTTATAAAATGTTGGGTAAGTTTGTAGTAGGTTGTGATGTAAGAGGTTGCGTAAAATCTGTGAGTGGCATTATGGAAGTGTGGCTTCTGGGAACTTAGGGCCTCATTTACCACTTTTTGACATAGGGCTGCGCTGAAAGTCTCCTGGCAGCACTGCCCTGGGTCAAAAGGAAAGGGCAGAAATGCGCCGTATCAATTAAATATGGCTCTTTCCTGTCCTTTCTTCCTGCGCCAGCACACAAATTGATAAGTGCCAGCTCAAGCACCATGCACCCTTGCACCATGGTGGAAGGGTTTCTGCATTGTTGGCAGGATTGTTGGTGCAGGAAGGGGCACCTTTTGTGGAGGCGTATTTCTCTTTCTATGTGTGCTGCCTTCTGCAACACACATGGACCGAGGGGAAAAAAACAAGGAAAAATAAAGTTGTTTCTCCTCGTTACGCCTCCCCTGGGGAGGTGCACAGTTTTGACACTTTCCCAGGTTTACACATTGACACATTCCCAGGTTTACACATGTGTCAAACCTGTGTTTTCCCATGCAACAGTTGTTGCATGGGAAAACTGTTGTGATGTAACTTGTTAGGGCTTCCCAAATGTAAAGCAGAGAGCACTCTAGGAAAGTCAATCAAACAAACAACGGTGACTTGGGGACCCGTTTGTCACACAATCACGTGTTGCTAGGAATGTCAGAGACAATAAAAATTCAAAGTTGCCCACCTCAAGAAATGGTTCACTACCAGTTAGAACCACAAATAATTCAGCACAAGACACAAAGATTTTGAGAGGCAACAAGAACAGCTTATAGCAAAATAACAGCAAAATTGCCAAGCATAAACGGATGAAGCGAGAGGTTGTCTTTGTGAATTAGATCCTTTATTTCATGTTCTTTGAAGATTTGTCAACACAGCCAACGCGTTTCGCCCATATCTGGGCTTCTTCAGGGCATCCAAGAAGACAAACTCCTCGGTCTCATGTTTGTTCCCAGTACAAAATCTTTTTGAAGACCCAGAAGATATATAGCTAGATTTCCTTCCGTATACGAGAATTCCAGAATTATGGACGCTGAAAGTCTTCAGTGAAGAGCTGTGCGACGAGAGTACTTCGCACACATACTAATGATAGAGAGCTGTAATCAGCATTTTCAGGTTAAAACAGTGTCCGGTTCTGGCGTTGAGACACTCTCTAATATTAGTGTGTGGTTTAGGAACTCTTCCAGCTCCTGATTAAAAATGAAACTATTCAAGAGTAATATCAGTGACAATGTAAAAATCCATGGGGATGCCGCTTCTTGTGTGGTATGCATGGAACTGGCAAGGCGAACAGCAGAAGGAAGTGGGAAGTAGTAAAGATTGAGTGTATGATATTTTTGGGGTTGGTGCCACTCAAGACAGTGACAAATCTAGACCTCCTGCATGGACTGGAAGGTGGTGTGACCATTCTCTCTGCCATACACAAGACTCTTTGGAGACCTTAGATAGGAGAGATCCGACCCACTATGTAAAATGGAGAGCCATTACAAGTGTTTTTCCATTTGTGTCTCTGAAGGCACTAGAGAAATCAAGGCTGATATGTTCTCACTGATCCGGGCACAGTGTCTACCTTTTTGGGGTAATATATTCTCTGTTGATGCCTCAAAATGCACATTTGCATGTTTAATAAATCAGTCAGGATTTATAAAGCGTGGCAAATCACCTGTGAGGGTCTTAAGGCGCTGGAGTTGCTAGCTGCTTCGTGGTGCTCTGTTCATTCAAACAGCCAGGTCTTGAGTCCTTTCTAAGATGCAGGGGAAGATTATTCCAGGCTTTGGCCTCCAAAAGAGAGAGTGTCCTCCCCTGTTGGCTTAGTGGATCCGAGGGGTACCTGCAGGGAAGAGGGAGGCATATCGCAGGTGTCTGGTTGGTTGGTGGAAAATCATTAGTTTGTTGATGTATGCTAGTTCTTCGCTGTGCAGTTTGCTACATAATGCTTTCACACTTGTCAACATGGACATAAGGGATTTTTTAAATCAGATAAGTATGTTTGTTGTATCTACACTATTTTCATGTTTAAAATATAAATTCTGAAATGAGTACATTTTAGAAATGAAAGTATCAGGAAATTAAGACCTTAACCCAAAATATCCCCTACTGCCAACCCCCAATCAATACATTCTTTTAAAATGTTGTATTCTTTTTTTCTATACATTCCAGGATTCGGGCACCCTGTTCCCATATCTGATGGTGGAAAAGCATTTTGCCTTTTGTACTTGATTTTTGGAATTCCATTCTCTTTGTTTGTGCTCTCCATCACATCTCAGAATCTGCTGATCCTGATGCACGACAAGCCAATACGCTACATACGGCTTCACTTTGGATTCTCCAACATCATGGTTACTCTTCTCCATGGAGTTGCTTTCATCAGCCTTGTGGCAGGCCTGTTTTTGTTCATCCCTGCGTGTGTCTTCAGTCTGATTGAAGGAAACTGGAGCTACCTGGAGGCTTTTTATTTTTGTTTCGTTTCACTCACCACCACTGGATTAGGAGACTACGTCCCTGGAGAGCAAGCAAGCCAAAGACTGCCTGCACTATATAAAGTATGTACGGCTGGTAGGTAACATTATTTTTTAAAACCTCATATTATAAAATGTCTGCTGGTAAACATATTTTTGCTTTTTCGTGCATTGTTTAAGGAAACCAATCACTTTTAGTTCAGAGATTTATTGGGGCTATACAGAGCCATAAAATAATAAACCAGAATAAAACAACGAACTGATAAATAAGCAGAGTTAAGTACATCCAATTCATTTGTGGTTAAAATACAAATTAAAATATAGAATAACCATGAATCATGTAATAGTGAAATAAATACAAATTAGTTGAATTGTAATTTGAGTCATTTAAAATATAGTTGGATCTTATTCTCCAGTCATAGATTAAAAAGTGAGATGGAGCATAAACTGGAGGTCTTGTGCTATCTGATTTAAGAACTCGAAAAGCAATTATATAGTTTATAATACCCACATTTTGAAAGTGAGGATTTAGCCACTTAGGTCTAGGTCTGTGATAAAGTGGGCAAAAAAAGTAAAACGTTGGCCCGTATCCTTCATATCAGGGGGGCGGAACAAACAGTTTGCAGTGTTTCCTGGGACTATTTTGAAGTGAATACAGCCAGAGGTAATTTACCCAATATAAAGTCTTGGCTATTTGCAGTTAAATTTCATCTTAAAATCCTTTTAAAAAAAAAAAAAGTCTGTTTTTGATAGACAGAAATGCTTCAATAGTACCATAAGTTGGGTCCATTATTTGAATAACTGAAGAGAAATCTGCATGAATGCTTTTACTAAGTTTTTTTGAGGCAGAGTTCTGAGTACATCTGCCCATTATGAAAACTTCCAGTGTCCTATTTAGGCCTTTAAGATGACGTTCTACTGTCTGCGAGCTTACACTACCACCCTGTTTTATCCGCATGACAGATAGTTTGCATTTTTTAGTTTTACATACCTTGTCATGCTATGGATGCCTCTTCAATCGACTCCCTGCTAATATCATGGTAAGTTTAGTAAAACGGTCTGGCAAGGTTTAGAACAAAACGTCGCAAAACATCTAATAAAAGATAATCTTGATTAAGCATTTGTGCCATTGTTTTAACAGACAAAAAAAATGCATTCCTGTAAATGACCGGTAACATATTAGCCTTCAATATTACTTTGCATTTTATTCTGTGTCAAGACCAGTGGCTTCGGATTATGCTTCTCTTTCTTTACTGATAAAAATACAACAGCCAATCAACATTAAACAAAACTTTAAACTACATTTCCCATGAGTCTCATTAACATTTACCCCATAGTTCCACCAATCACAGTTCATCAGTACTTATAAAGTCCCCTGTGACTATTGTCCTTCCTCTTTCTTTGCTGTTGCAGCAGCATCAGTTAAATGCTCATTAATGTTTCTGCAAGTGCATTTATTTGTGTTGATTAATTATAGGCCTGTCAGGCCGCTTTATGAGGCAACATGCTCCCTCCTTTAACCTTTCAGTGTCAGCATGGAGCAGTAGCGGCAACATATTTGAGCGTGTGTGGAGCTAAAATGTGAAGAATCCAGTCCTCTTTCTATGACGAGCATGTGTGCTGCTGCTACGCTTTACTTACAGGGTACGATCAGCTCACTGGACTGCTCGCGAGTCAAGCGAGTGCTCCAGATTATACCACTCTCTCCCCAGAATGCCCGACGGAGTCGACTAAATGTGTTATGGCCATCATGGCTCCCTATTTTAACAAGGATGATTCCTTTGGAGAATACACTGATGTCCCATATGAACCCCAGGTGGAGGAAAGATTGGTGGAGGCACTGGACAACCAAATGTAAGGCTCCATGAACAGAGCCTTGATTCGGACATGTCGCCCTATTAAGCACCCTCTCATAAAATACGGCAGGAGGAAATTAAGCACAGGCTCATCGGGGATTCCCCCCAACCCCAGAGGTAAATACTACTGACACTGGTTGACCTAGAAAGGGTCTTGCTGGATGGCCTCAAGTTGCAACACTGGAGCAGATGGCTTCCTCAGTCCAATTGGCACATGTAAACGGGTCTAAGACATCACTGGGCCCTTCAGGCCTTTTTCGAGGAAAAGATCGAAGAACTCTTCCTCTCATTCTTCCCAGTCCTCTGACTTGGAGCAGTCTCAGGATGAACTGCCTCCAAACACAAGTGCAAATTTCATCATTACACTAATACACCAGATGAACACCGTAACCAGAATCTCCTCTGTAATCCAGATGACCTCATTCATTCACATTCCACAGATTGGGTTCCATGCCCGGGAGTAGCAGACTTCCTCCCGGCTCGCTTGAACAAGGGATTTGAGAGGGAAGTGCAAAATACCTTGCAATCAGAATGCCCACGCCCGTCGCTTGCAGGCAAGCTCACAGACACCCCAGAACTGGATCCGAATATGGCAACTATCTTAAGGAAGTTCGCTAAAGACCCCAAAAAGTGGATTGATCATGCCTGGCGAGGCTGCCAGGACAAATTGCTGGACCTCTCCAGCCCACTTAAGAAGATTTTGGAGCTCGCTTTCCAAGCCAAAGAGTTGAAGTTCCCTATAGATCCTGACGTATTGCTAAATGGGCTAAAAAAAACTTTATGCCTTCTGGGGAACGCAAATTGTGCCATGCCAGCAGAATGATGCAAATCCTTACTGATGCGAATAGATCCTAAATTGGCTGAGTTGGAAACTACAGAAGCAGGCCCATTGGCAAATGGCTTTCTGTTCGGAGACTAGTTTGTAAAGGATCTGAGCAAGAATGCAGCCACCTTCTCAGCATTAGACAAGGCTCTATCCTGTATCAGGAAGGCCTTTAACAGTGGCCTTTTTGCAAAGGCTGGACGCTTCAGAGGCTGGGCATCTGGCCATGGTTTTCCACAGGCCCCTCCCAGAAAGCATCCCCTAAGAGGCAGGGGTTCAGAGTCCTACTCTGGCTTGAATACCTTCTACCCGTCACACAGTGGAGGAGGCTGCGGACATCCCAACTGGCCACCATGGTGGAGACCCAGCAGGTGACTCTTCCAACACAAGTAAAAATAATACCTTTTTTCTGAAGTTACACTAGGGGGCTGAGTCGGGATTTTCCTGCACAGTTGGCAGAGGCTCAATCGGGGTCCCTGGGTCTTGGAAACAGTGCAGGGGTACAAACTGTACTTTTATGCGACCTCCCCCACCCCTCTCAGCAGAACACCGCTCTCCACTTTTCCCAGTCAGAGTCATTTTATCTCCACTGAATTCCTAGCCAAAGAGACGACACTCTCCCCTCTTTACCTCATCACAAGGCTTTATCAGAACAATTTTCCTTGTACAGAAAAAGGTTAGAGTTTTTCGTCTTGTGTTCAACATCAAGCAGTTCAACTCTCGGGTGGTATATTACCACCTCAAAATGGAAGGCGAGCATCTTGTGCAGGATCTATGGTAGGCAGGAAATTGGAAGGTGTGTCTCGATCTGAAAGATGCCTATCTGACAATCCCTATTTTTATCGCACACCGGAGATTTCTTCTGTTAAATTTGGCATCAGCAGTGGTACAAGTTTTACCACTCTTCCCTTCGGCCTCTCTTCAGTCCCTTGGTGTTTCACCAAACTGCTGCGCCCAGTGGTGCAGTATTGCAGGGAGAGGGGAGTGTGCATGATTATATACCCAGACAATATTCTCATTATGGCACAAAACAGAGAGACGGTCTTAATCCATCTATCTTGGGCAGTGCAAATCCTCCAAGACTTGGGCTTCATTATCAATGGGGAGAAGTCTCTCCTAGTTCCAGTTCAGAGTATGGAATTCTTGGGGTTCCAGGTAGATTCCTTATTGGCTCAACTCAAACTTTCTCTTACCAAGATGATATCCATCAAGAAAAAGTTGAGGAACGCCCTTCCCCTTAGACTATATTGTTGAACATTTTAGACATATTGGTGGGACTTCTGGCTTCTTACATTCAGGCCATCTTCCCAGGTCCCCTACACTATTGGGCATTGCAGTGCCTCAAAATCCTACATCTCCAGTAAGGCTTGTCCTTTTTCAGATCACATAATGTTATCGGAGGAAGCCAGAACGGAAATATCCAGGTGTTTGGATAGTATGGATGCCTGAACCAACAGGGCCATTTTTCCTCTATTCCGCAAGTGGTCATGGAGTCGGATGTCAGCATATGGGGCTGGGGAGCACAATGTGGTCCAGTGGAAACGGGGGGCAGATAGTCACCGGAGGAATTCCATCTTCAAAACCATTGCTTCAAACTTTTAGCGGGGGCTTTTGTGGATCCAACTCTGACCCAACAGAAGGTGAAATGTATCCTTTGGATGGACAATGTTTCGGCACTTTTATACATAAACATGCTGGGGAAGGACCAAATTGCATCTCCTTGCAGAGATCGCCCAAGAGTTTTGCCATTATTGCCGTCAGCATCAAATATTAGTGACCGCAAAATACATTCCGGGTCAGGCGAATGTAATGGTGAAATGGAACTCTGTTCCTCCACGACTCCAGCAGCTTGAGGCTCCACCCTTTCATATTCAGAGCCCTGGAACATCTATGGGGACCCTGCGAAGTAGATCTTTTTGCGCCATGCCTAAATGATCAACTTCCATCATTTTACAGTTGGAGGGTGGACCCACGGATGGCCAGTTTCTATGCCTTTCTTCTACCCTAGGCGGGAAACTTCCTTTATGCATTTCTCACTTTCTGAATGATTCAGAGGGTTCTTTCTGAGGTGCATCGCCAGAATGCGGAACTGGTTCTTGTGACCCACTTTTGGAATGCTCGGTTTTGGTTCCCAGTGGCGATGATGTAATTGTGCACCCCACTGGTTCTGATTCAGGCATTCCAGGAACTCTTGGTGGATCTGTTGGGTCTCCCCACCCGTTGATGGTCCAGGACAGGTTGTCATTCATGGTCTGGAGGATTTCAGGAGACAGTGGCAAGTGCTGGGCATTTCGGAGCAGGTTATATTCTTCTTATCCCAGTCTTGGACCGCCAGTACTCTTAAAAGACATGCTTCTGCCTGGCACAGATGGCTTCATTGGTGTAGTGAGTGGCGTACTGATCCCTTGGGGGCAAGTATGCAGGTGATTGTTAATTTCTTGTCAAGAGTTAGTAGCTCAAGGTTTAGCCTATTGAAGAGTTAATTTTTGGTGTGCTATTTCTGTGGGCCATCCTCAGGTGAGCGGTAGACATGTAGGTGAACATCCGTTAATTTGCAAACTCCTTAGGGTCATCAGGATAATTCGTCCACCCCAACTGAAGTATTCTGTTTTGTGGGATGTAGATGTGGTTCTCTGATTTTAGGGACTTGGCCAGCAAATGAGGACCACACGCAGAAACAACTATCTGCTAGATTGACCCTGCTTCTGTTCCTCATTTCTTGTAGGTAAGCTTCCGAAATGAAAGTTTTGGACATCACCAGTAGAGTATTTACTCCATCTGGAGTTTCTTTTCTTATATCCAAATAGACTAAAATGGGCTTGTGTTGTGTGACTTATCCAGCTTTTCCTGATAACCACAAATTGTGTGTGATAAAGTGCCTCGGGGCATAGGAGGATTGTACCCGTGAATTTTGCAGAGGCCAGGTGGTCAACTGGTTACTTCTCTCCAGAAACCTTTTCATCCTCAAGTAACTTTAGCAACTCTGGCTTGTTGGGTCAAATGGTGGTTGTTTGAACCAGGAATTGATGTGGCTACTTTTGGAACGCATTCAGTCCGAGGCACTGTGGTGCCAAAGGCTTTTTCCACAGGGTCATGGTTAGAGGACATTATGGCAGCGGCAGCGGATTGGTCATCTAATTCCACTTGCATGGTGTTTTATCTCAAACCAATTGTAGATGCCGCTTAGTTGGTGGTACCACAGCTTTAAACCAGCATAACCTGAAGCCTCCAGTCCTGACGTAGAATAAAAAAAATTCGAGCTATGGCGTCAAGAAACTTCTTCTATTAAGGGCATGGAGGCGAGGATTATCCCACCCGAGGAAAGGTTGATAACCTGTATTGTAGAGATTATTGTTGGTATTGTTTACCATGCTGATTTATCTATCTCATTTTATGCTGTATTTTAAACCTCCCTTTGGAGAGAGATGGTTTTACAACAGTTGTTCTTGTCAACAGGTTCAGAGAGCAAAGCAGCATAGACGTTAGTCAGGCAAGAACAGTTAATGTTTAAGATGAAAATGGAAGAATTGGTGTGAAAGCGACCTCTTTCGGGGTGCAGAGTTTGTGATCGCCCGTTGGCTGGAGGTTGCAGTTGATTGCCTAGATCCACGATGGAGACAGGTGGCTCATACACAGTTGAAGTTGTTCTGTATTCGCAAAGGAAGAGTAAGGACTATAGTCACAGGGGACTTTATAAGTACTGATGGACTGTGATTAGGGTAACTTTGGGTTCGAGGTCAATTAGAATCATGGGAAATGTGGTTTAACGTTTCGTTTACCGTTGATTGGCTTCTGTATTTTTATCAGTAAAGAAGAAGCATAATCCTCATCTCCATGTCATTAATAGAATTGAAAGTTCTTGCCGCAAAATCTAGATTTTTTTTTTATTGTCCTCCTGTGTTAAACCTTTGTACCATTTTTACACAATTGCTACAACTGTGTTTTCCTTCTTTGTCATACAAAGCATAACATTTAGCCATTATGCCCTCAATGGTTAATTTGATTCACTGGTTGCTAGTGGGCGGGGGGGCTATGGCACTTATTTTTGGGGACCGGCACTCGATTTTCATAATTTATTTTATCCAGTGCAAAAGAGGGAAATTACACAGATTGAAAAACCATCACAAAGGGAGAAAGCAGGAACCTGCTGGAGACGGAGTGTCTGGTAGTGGATTGAAGAGGTATGAGGTGGTTTTTAAAACTAGCTGCCATAGTATTCCATGCTCCGGCATTTAATTGCACTGGCCGCAGGCTGCTAAGCAGAGTTTCGGGCACTGGCACTCTGTTTCACAAATTAAGCACTGTGCACATTGATGTCTCTAACTTTGATAGTACCAATATCGACCCTGGGGGTAAGCAGATAGGTTCTCTTAGAAGGTTATCTCGCAAGTCATTCCGGCTCCCTTTGTATTCCTGGTCCTGTTAGCTACCAGAACCTTAGGCTTTTTCTAGCACTGGGGGCTCCATGATTAGGCCAGCAGGCACCCACAGAAGGGACAGTGCACCTCTGTGTCTTAAAGTAAATCGATAAGCAAGTTTTGCTAGGCAACTTTAATTCAGAATTCACTGGTGCAAGTGAAAACAGCTCTTCTTGTCTTTGGCCACAAGTCCCAGGCTCCTCTCTCTATGAAACCTCTGCAATGCCTGTAAGCACATCTTGACCTATTAGTATTAGGCTCTGAAATTATTGTGATATTTTTGAGCCTTGAAAGCACTTTTCGAAAGCTGGCTGGACCACCTTACTCAGAAGTATAACATTTTTGTGGATTTGGTTTGCTGCTGCCAGATCAATGATGAGTCACAGCTTACCATCCCGTGAGGAGGTCAGGCCTTCTACTTTGCTACAAGCTGCATCAGGGGTTACTTTGAGAATATGTGAAAATAAACTCCCACAGTGCTTTGATAAGTTGAGTTATGGTGTTACCCTCACAGAAAAATAGTATGCACCACTTTCAATTAGCAGTTAAATGAGCCGGTCTGAGTGTAATGTCAGTCCAGAGGGTTCCCAGGGAGACCAATTGACAAAGATTGGCCAACTCAGCAAATGTTACAGGGAGAGGACTGTGTGCTTTGAGTGACTGGACTAAAATAACAATTTTAACCTGAATAAAATATATTTTTCATTTTTCACACAGTGGGTGAGAATGTGTATGGAGTACCAAGCGAGTGTAGCAAGGGTTGTGATGTGCATTGTCCAGAGTTAATTAGCAAATAGGAGAATGGATTTGTGAGGAACATGGGCTTTTGTGGAGCCTGGTGGATGCATTTTAATCCACAGCACTATACGCTATGAACAGATGCTCACAGAATTGGTAACATTTTCTTTTCATAGCATGTGTGGCTGTAGATACATGTTCCGCATAGAGCAAAAACAGTACCCTCATAAAGCAGTGGCTAGCTTGTATTCGATGCAGATGTCTGAAATAAACTCCTTAAGACTATTTAGCCAACCATCGGCTGTTGGCAGGCCAGTATATCCACAGAATAGTGTTTGGTAAATGTGTGTGGGCTGGACAAGATGGGCCCTTTGCTTGCAGGATGATGCCTAAGAAAGACGGGGTTGCAAATTATTATGGGTGGAGTGTGCTTTGGGAGGGACAGTTTTGAGACTCCGCTTTTTAGTAGCAGGGCTGGATGTACTTGACTATCCACCTGGCTAAGCCAGCTGTGGAATTTGAGGGGGGAGCAATGTGAAATACAATATGACTTTAAACTCGCTAGGAAATTACCTATTATTATCTGGACATCCGTGCTAATAAACACAGTCCTTGTCCAGGTGAGCCACAAGTCTCACTAACTAAACCTGTGCTTAAGCCTCTGGTAGCTTGGCACAAAACAGTCAAGTTTAACTTAGAAGCAATGTGTAAAGTATTTATGCAGCACTCAAACAGTAATAAAGAGAAACCAAAACCTAATAAAAATCCCAAACCAACTCAAAAAAATAGATTAAACTGTAAGAACGTTACACAAAAATCCTTTAAGTGAAACTGGAGTTATGAATTTAGTAATTTTTTTTAGGTAAACCTTGCTAAGCCTGGGCAGAGTTTGCATAGGTCCACTACGCGGAACACAGCAAACACAGCAAAGTGACCAAAAAACTCCACCGCACTATGCAGAGTTCCACAACTGGCGGAGTACGCTTGGTCATGCCTGTCTGCATTGATTTTCAGCATCCGGTGTTTGTCCTGTGCTGGAAAATCAAAGCGAGGCGCCATGCGCAGCGCAAGAGAGGGCTGCTTCTTTTCAGCTGCTCAAGTAGATTTTCTACTCGAGCAGAAACTTTCTCAATGCAACCGGACAGTTTCTCAACATTAGCGTTTGACCCTTGAACCCCCCCCCCCCCCCGCATTGACAAATCTTGCCGGGAGGTGTATTTTTCTCTCTCTCACACTTGCCACCTTGATGTTGGAGAGTGTGAGCAAGGAAAAAAACTCCGCTTCGCAGAGAAGAGTTTATAAGAACTCTGCGTGCTCCGTGGAGTACGCAGTGCAGAAAACTCAGCGAACTGAGTGTAGTTCACCACCTGGGCTTAAACATAGCCCAAAGCACCACTTGTGGTTATCTGATCACACTGGACTGGGACTAAGTCACAAGTTCAGGTTGACCCCGATCGAGCGCGAGTCAGATACAGGGGTCAGATTTGACACAGTGAAGGATTTACCTTCTCAAAGTCGAAGTACATGTGAGGAGCCTTACAAGAGCTTTGCACTGTTGGGGATCACAAGGAGCTTGATGTCCGTGTGAAGAGCAGATACGCTTTGAGGCCAGCCAACGGTCCTGGCCCAGGGGGACATGTCTTGGTGATCAGGACTCACTCCAGGCAGAGGCCAGCTGGAGGGCTCGGGCAGGTCTTGTTGGTGCTTGTCAGCTGATAACTTGAGGGGGAGGTTTTCTGGAAGAGTGTTGTCCCTGTAGCTTAAACAGGAGGTCTGCCAACTATCCCTTATCACTTGTGAGGTTCCTAGTTTCAGGGCAAGTAGGTCCAGTCGTCCCTCTTCAGACAGCAAGACAGTCCTTCTTCTGTATTTTTCACAGGTCCAGGAGCGTTCTGATGAAAGGTTCTGAAGGCGCCAAATTTATACCCACTGCCAGCCTTTGTGTGGTGGAAAAATCCCTGGCCTACTCTTAAATTGGCTCTGATCCATTCTTCCCCTTTTCATGGGTTTGACTTAATGTGTAGGGAGACCAAGGGCAGACCTGGTGGCAGGCTCCTTTTTTGTGTGCTGCAGACAGGCTCCTGTGAAGTGTTATCAGGACAGTTTTGTTTTGGTGTTGCCTCTCATACTTGTGGATAAATGTTATATTTGTGGTCATTTAAGCAGCTGACCATTTGAGGTGGGCAATACTTTCATTACTGACAAAGTGACAAGTAACACTTTTGTTTTGGTGTTGCCTCTCATACTTGTGGATAAATGTTATATTTGTGGTCATTTAAGCAGCTGACCATTTGAGGTGGGCAATATTTTCATTACTGACAAAGTGACAAGTCCAGGCTGTGCACTCACTTAAAACCCTGCTGCTTTATTCTTTAAACTTCCTGTAATCCGGACAGGCCAAAACTCTTCCACAGCCATCCTGTCAGAAAGGCCCACTCCCCTCCACAGCTAGACCTCTTTTGTCCCCATGTCTGAAAGCAGTACACAAAACACTACAGGAGAGCCATATACCTTGATAAAGGTATGAAGTTATTTACCGATCATGTTTTACTAGGATGGCTCACATATTATAGTGTGAACTAACGTAATACCCCTCATATTTTTCATCATTGGCACACAAGTTCCAAGTCCGGAGGAGATCCTGTTACTGCTTGTGATCAAAACATGTCGACATTACCATGCAGAGGCAGTAGTTGATAACTATTTTCAGTGGAAGACCAAAAATAGACTGTTGAGATGCCATTTAAGTTCCACAGAATACATGATCAGGACTCCCCTGCTGAACTCCATTTTAGTTGTGTACAGAACCAAGTATTGAAAGATGATTCTAGTATCTTTTTTTGATTAATTATGGAACTGGATTGGTACTCTAGGAGCAATTGATGACCCATGTATTTATCACTGACTGGTGATGGCACTAAGCATTTTATACACTGTTTGACATAATTGTATGTGATTTGCTTCATTTCCTAATATAATTATTTAAATTAGGTCTCTGAACTGCTATGGACTACAAAGTATTCTGTGTAAATTAGTTTTTTACATTTTTTTACAGCTGATTAATGCTTTCGTTTTGTGTAAATTTATTTGAGTATTGACAGTAGTTATTGTTTTGAGAAATATTCCTTTTGGTTTATGCAACTTTCGAAAAGTGACATTTTCAGAATAGTAAGTTAAAATTCGACTTTACCACTAAAGAGGATTTTAAATTGCAATTCAGTTGAGTGGAAGGAGCTTTTCTCTACGGGTCCAAAATGGAAGTTATCACTGATTAAAACCCAGTGTTAGTCTATGATAGCCTTATTACAGGAAAAATGACTAAGATTTTTTTCACTGCCAGGACATGTAAAACTTTGTAAATACCATGCACCCTGCTGTATGAACCTTTAGGGCCTAACTTAGGGGTGTCTTTAAGTATTACAAATGAAGGTTTAGGCAAAGGAAGGTTTAGGCCTGGCAAAAGGTATCTTTTGCAAGGTCGAAATGGCAGTTTAAAACTGCACTACGTGCTGCAGTGTGAGGCATGAGACCTGTTTTACAGGGCAACTGTAGTGGGTGGCAAAATGAGTGCTGCAGCCTGCTAGTAGCATTTAATTTACAGGCCCATGTACACGTAGTACCACATACTCTGGGGCCACTGGAATTATGCGCTTCTGTGGCCACAACATTTTTGCAGAATTATTAATTTGCTCCATTTGCCACAGAAACCATCATCTGCTGAATTATCTGCAGATTTTAACAAATAAAAAATCTGTTTATAGCTCAAACGATTCACAAGTTACTAAAAATGATGCAACGTGTCATGTGCAGTGGAAGGCCCTACGCAATGAACTGATCATCTTTCAGTTGTTTATTTCTGTACTTAATTATTGAGCCGGTACTAATGAGGTGAAATATTCACCAAGACAATATTAGCATGTGTAAAAATACAAAATAATCAAGTAATACTATCAAAACATTTGCCCCATTCTACCCTATAATGTAGTCAATCCTGCCACATAATTTGGTGTCCTTCCGCATAATTGCAGTGGCCCTGGATATACCGGGGTCTTATAAGTAAATTAATTATACCAATCAAATGTATACCAATTTTACAATGTTTAGATAAGGGAGCAGAAGCACTTTACCACTGGGTAGCAGGGAAATGTGCACAGAGTCCTAAAAGCTCACAAAAATGGTTCAGCATAGGAAGGAGAAAATCTGGAGTGACGCTGCAGAAAGGGCCCAGTCCAACACGTACAAAAGGGGACTGGGAGAAAATCAAAATCTTCAACAAATCCTCGATCTGTCAACTTGATCATATACCCCTAATATAGCCATATCAAGTTTATTTATACTCATTTTATGGAAGCACATGATTAATGCCTCCATTGACCAAGACAAAATAAATGGCTCTCTAAATATGGGCATGCATTATCATTATGTATTATCAATCCGATTCCCAGAAACCTTAAGAATAACCCGGACAGCTGTGAAATTGAACAGCCCATCACTAGCCTGCTTTTTGTAGGATTAATCTTGGAAAATATTTGTGGCTATACAGTGAAATTTAATTATTTTTATTGTTTTACATTTACAGCCTCATGAAAAACAACCAATATGGATTCTTCTCCGGGCTCAGCATTAAAACTAATCTCAACATCCTAGGTAATGCCTATCAGATGATGGATAAAAAATACAACCTGCCTACTAATCTTACCAGTCTTTTTGGCAGCCTTCAATATGGTTGACCATGGTATACTGGTAAACTCCTACTCCACACATTTTGTAATTGGTAGGCTGTTTCTCCAGTTGTTAAAATATTTAAATGTTTGCTGCCAAATTGTGAAGAACAATGAGCAAGGATTCTTTCTCCTTTTTGTGTGCCGCAAGTCCCCCATCTTATCTACGTTATTTCTTGCTTTCTTGGGGCCTTCCATCTTGCAATCCTGCTGGACACCCGGTTCTGCTTGCTTTATTTTTTAAGCTTTAAAACTTAATATTTCTACCTTCCTGAAAAACAATGTAAGTGTTTCAGACATCTGAACACCTCTCCGCCGTAACCCCAATCTACATGGAAACAATTTGCTGCAACTAAACCTCCACACAAACCTGCTCCTTTCTAGGTTTTGCTTGAAAGGTATTCCTCTTAAAAATGGCCAGGATCTCTCCTATGCTTGTTTCAAAATAGTGTGAAAAATCACACACTGCTTAAACTGATGGTTCTGGCTTAATGTTTCATCCCCCCCCCAAAACCCATTTAATGGCTTGGTAGAAGGACCTTTCTAATTGCGATACTGCAGATGTAACTTGCGGTTTGCCTTTCACACTCCAACCCAATTGTAAAGAACCACCCGGCATCTACCCTACAATGTAGCCTCTTTTTAACCCAAGGGCCGTGCACACTCCGTGGATATAAATAAAGGGCCTTAAGGTCGCTCGTGACCTTAGCCAACAACAGTTATCCAGAGCAAGTGTTGCGTTATTTGAACCGTACAGAAGGGCCTAGTCTAACGCTTAGTGGTCCCTGTCCACATTGGCGATGAGACCAGAGCAACCCCACGTTGTTTAGTGCCCCCTCCCTGCTGGCCCTACACTGCTGACGGTGAAGTTTGCTGTGCCACAGCAGCTGCCTGCTGCCGTCCATAACGCTTGCCTGTGTGGGCAGAGGGAAACTGATTGCGAATGAGCCGTTGCACCCCTGAGGTGTCACACGGGTGCCAATGAGCGTGTCCTGTTTGCCGTCTGTGCTGCCAACCTTCACCTGCGACCCGTTGCTATCCCTGGTTGGCATGTGCTGCGGCAGAATGAATGACGTTACTACGCGAGCAAATACCACGCGGTAGGTTACAACGCGGTCGCTACAATGACCGCGTTGTTACCATGCGTGGCTTTACATCGCAAGTAGTTTCTACGACTTGCGCTAGATTGCGCACTGGACTTAGGAATAGTATAAATTACTATTCCTACTCCAGTTAGCGCAACAGCAGGGAATGTGTTGGACTTCAAATCCAACACATTCCCTGGTGTTGCACGCCACCTAGCACAAGTCGTAGAAACAACTTGCGATGTAAAGCCACGCGTGGTAACAACACGGTTGTTGTAACAACCGCATTGTTACCTACCTGCGTGGTAACAGCAGCGCTGTAAACGCTGTTTCCCGCTGCAGCACCTCCAGCTATCTCTTGTCTGTGCTGCGGGGCCAGTAGAGGCCTTCCCATCGGATCGCATGCTCTACTGCCAGGCACGTTCAATCACAGTGCCGGAGCTCTGCCCTCCAGAACGTGATGGTTGAGAGTCAGGGCTACTGCCCCCCGTGACGACGCACTCCACTTCCTGGGTCAGTCTGCCCTGCCTGGCTGTGTGCAGCAGCCACGTGGTCTTTTCTCTCCTGCCGGAGGGCTGAAGTAAGCAGTTTGCCTGGGGCCTTCCATGCACTCGCGCTGTTGGTGCTGTTTTTAAAGTGGTGACCCCTTCTTGGCAGCCTGATGTTCCATAGGGTGGGGATGGCACTCGAAGGTACCCCTCATGACTCAGACAGTTGCAGGCAGAAGTGGTGTGTCCCCTGGAAGTCCCTGCAACTGGAGATTTGGAGGAGTTGAAAGTGCCTGTGACTACCATGTCTCCAGGTCCACACTGAACAGAAGAGGGGCCCTGTCCTCCCGCACAGGCATGTTTGCCCCACTTACCCATAGGCAGCCAGGTTCCAGAAAGCATGCCATCTGCCCTTAAAACAACATACACAGTGACTCTGATGTGTTCCAACATGAGTGAGCAGCATTAGCCCCCTACATACCCCACTCCGGCCCCAAATGCTCATGCATCAGTGACTCCACTGCCAACGTTTAGCCGACTGTTGGACCCTGCCACATCAGCACACAGCTGGAGGTTATTGAATGGGTGACTACAACACTACTTCTGCGCCACGTGGGAAACTGATGGGGGCGGTGGAGTTGCTGGTAATGCATTTTTGGGCTGATGAACTATATAAACTATTCGAGACCCTGCCAAACTTGGGAGAACGTTTGGATTATGACGTGGCCATCATCGTCCTGAACAAGCATTTCGATCTGCAACTCAATCTGGATTACAAACGCTTTAAGCTGCACCAGGTCAAACAGATGGATGGAGATTCTGTCGACATGTTCTGTGCCGGCCTATGAAAATTAGCCAGCACATGCACTGGCATCAAACAACATGAGAAGCTATGCGCACAGATCATACAGGGCTGCAGGTCAGCGACACAATGGAGGCTCATCATTAGACAACTGGGCATCTTGCTCAATGAAATTCTGATCCTGGCACGCTCGCATGACCTATCAAACAGTTGCGCAGAATAGATGGAGGCAACTCTGTTCAAATCTGCCTCCACCATGGGGAGTCAGAAGGTGAAGAGCACGAATGTGAATGGGTCGATGTGATACAGAAGCGCACAGGGCTGGTGCGGCCGAGAGGAAACACTAGGTCACCAAGTGGAAACTGTGGCTTGGAACACAGTAACCTAGGAGTGTACTCTGTGAAAGGAAAGGCATGCTCAAGGTGCGGGAAAGCCAACCATTTCTCAATGGTGTGCAAAAGAGCGAAGCAATAGCTCAGGGGTGAATACCCCAAAAGACCCTTGGCAGCTCTGCGAGAGTTCATGCTGGAAGAAGGAGACATTTCCTCACCAAGGGGCAGGCACTCAAAAAGATGATGAAGATGGCAATGTATTTGTAACTTTCTTTGCAGGGATACCCGGCTGCAAAAGACGACCTCCACCCATGTGCGCCTTCCATGTAAGAAACAGTCCAGCGGTTGCCCTTAAAGACACCGGGGCGTTTGTGAATGTGATGGACTCTGAGCAGTTAGTGACTCAGGCCACGCCCTTCACTGTCATCTAGCCTTTCAAAGTTTGCACCTATGGCAAACCCAAACCGCTACCTCAAAGAAGAACCATTGAGGTTGACGCCAAGTGCGAGGGTCGATACACCAGGGTGAAGTTTCAAGTATTGAAAGGCAGGAAACGCACACTGCTCTGGTGCCACACAGCAGAATATCTGGAGTTGGTATTCTTTGCGAAACAGATACATGAGTCACATGCAGACGATTTGCTGGCAGAATTTCCACAGGTATTTAGGGTCTAGGCAAGTTGAAAGGCCAACAAGTAAAGCTGCACTTTGATGACTCCTTCAAGCCTACCGCACGTAGGCACTGGAAAGTCTCATTTCATTTGCGTCCACTGGTGGAGCGGGAGTTGCAGGAGCTCGAAAAGATGTCAAGTCCCACACCATGAGTATCACGGCTTGTTATCGCTTCAAAACCCAAGCAGCCAGGTGCAATACGGTTATGTGTGGACTTGAGGCTTCCAAACTAGGCCTTTTGAAGAGAAAGACACAACACCAATGATGGTTGACATAGTTGCAGATCTCAATGGGGCTAAGTGGTTCTCTAAACTAGAACTGAATTCTGGATATCACCAGCTTAAGCTTGCCCCGGAGAGTCGGTACATTGTGATCTTTTCAACACACTTGAGTCTCAGAGGCTACGAAAGGCTGAGCTTTAGAATCTCCTCGGTAGAGATTTTTAAGAATGCTATAAGAGAAGCTCTCTGGGCTGATGGGCATAATTAATCTAAATGACAACATCCACATATATTCCGAGAGCCTGGAAGACCATCATGCTTGACTGAGAGCCAACCTCCAGCGACTGGCAGACTGTGATCCCACCTTGCACAAAAAGAAATGCTCCTTTTTATCAGAACTCAATCGTTTTCTTCGGATATGTATTTTCCAGGCAAGGGCTCAAGGTGGACCTTAAAAAGGCAGTGGCACTACGCAGCCGCCCATACCCCAGAACCCAACAGAAGTGTGCAGTATTCTGGGGATGGCAACATACTGTGGGAGATTTATCCCGAACCTGGCTACAAATGCGGAACCTCTGTGGAATCTCATGAAAACAGGCATGTCGCGGAGCTGGAGTTCAGAGGAGGAGAAGGTGTTCCAGGCCATCAAAGAAGCACTGTTGGTAAAAGCCACTCTGCCCTATTTCCACCCTCCTTAAAATATGGAACTAGTGGTTGACACCAGCCTGGTAGGGGGCCATGCTCCTGCAAGAGAAAAGAGAACAAGAGTGTACACCAGTGGCATATGCCAGCCACACGCTTTCATCCACTGAAACGTGCTAAGCCCAAATAGAACGTGAAGGCCTTGCGATCAGATGGGCCTGTCATCACTTCCATCTCTACCTGTGTGCTCATGAATTCAGAGTGGTGCCAGATCACAAGCCGCTCATCCCGTTTTTCACTGGCACCTCCCGCCTGGCCCCTCCGAAGATCGAGAGATGGGTTGTGCAGTTACAAGCATATGCCATTCAGATTGTGTACCGCTTTGAAGTCGGCAACTCAGCTGACTACCTGTCCATGCATCTTTTCCCCGAAGAATCTGAACATCTGGAGGTGTAAGAAGAGGTTACCAAAGGCTTTGTGCAAATTTATTGTGAAAAAGGCATGCCACAAGGCAATCACACTTGTTGAGATCCATGAGGCGTCCAAGATGGATGGCGGCATAACAGAATCGAAGGAGGCTTCGGTCCAATGGCAGTGGCAGCACTTTCTAGACGGAGCAACGTCGTTGATGCTAGAGGAACGTACCTTTCGACAACAAGTATGGACAATGAGAAATGAGCTGAGTTATGTTATGTTAACCTCCATTTATAACGCGCACGGCTACTCGGAAGTGTCCCGGCACGGAAGCCAAAAGGTGGAGACGGAAAGGAGCTGACCCGACTGAAAGCTTACTTAAATAGCAAGGTTTTTAACAGTTTTTTTAACAGCCTGAGGTCCTCGATATTTCGTAGTTTGAAGGGCAAAGCATTCCAAGCCATGGCTGGTCTAACAGAAAGGGGGCTGCCGCCACATCTAGTCAGGCGGTACCTAGGTACGAAAGCGAGGCATTGGCCTGTAGAGCATAGATGTCGGGGTGGCACATAGAATGTGATGCGTCTCCTAAGATGCTGAGGCCCTGCTTTGTAGAGGGCACCGTGCACCAGTGAAATAGCCTTAAACAGTATCCAGTATCCATTGCTGAACCGGGAGCCAAGAGAGCAGAGATGGATTACTTCTGCAAGGCCAGCAGATCATAGTGCTCAAAAGTCTATTGTTGCAGATGCCAGCAATTTTAAAAGTTTCCATCACACTCCCGTGGGTTAACATTAAATTATTATCTTCAAAACTCCTACGTTCCATGGAAACCTTTAAAATTGCTGGCATCTTCAACACCCACTAAAGGGAAAGTATAATTGGAACCACGAGTACCAGCATGCAACTGTAAATCAACTCCCCTGTGAAGCCCACTTGAGGGCAGTGGTTCAGAGCAGTTGCAGATACCGCATGCAGCCTGTGATCAAGGATTAAAGGAAATCCGAAATGCGTAAGGCAATGGCATTAAAAGCATGGAGTCCAAGAATTGTTTTGTCCTGATTGGATTTGATTCTTACGAGCGTTCAGCTTTGTTTGTGGACAAAGTTGGGAAATGTATATATTCACTGAAAAAAAGTAGGTTTTACAGACGTTGTAGTTAGGCATTAGCATTTAAAAAACCTTAAAATTCACTGAAAAAACCATAGGTTTCAGGGACGTTATAGTTAGTTGGACATTTGACTCGTATAAAACCAGAGAAATTCCCCATTATAGTTAGTTGAGCTAACTATAACTTGCCCGCAATGCACTGGTGATGTCACATATTACATCACTCATGACATGGTCAGTGACATCACTGATCACATCACTGATGACATCTCAAATGAGGGATACATCTGGGTGATATTTGTGCTACATTTGGGTCCTTTGTCTCTGGTGGCCATCTTGGGAGACTTAATTGTTATGAAGTTTAATAATTTCCTCATTTACTACAGTCTCCTCAGTAGGAAATACTTTCAGTTTTTTACTTTGATTCCATCAAGAAGGCATTCAGATGTGTCACACATTTGCCATAAATTCAGAATGCTAGCACTCTAGTTGCTCATTAGATCACTGTAGTAAAGCTACTGCTCACCAGGGAAGTCTGCTGCTGGTATTGAAAGTGCATGTTTCAGTCTGCATGTCATAATGTTTTTATGAAATAGAAGAGGATTTAAGAAGTCACTCAAAATGTGCCCTAATTTTTCTTTCTGCAGCACTAATCCTACTTTCTATGGCAAAATGAACCCACTCCACTCCACTCTACGCTACTCCACTCAACAATATTCACACCTCTTGAAACCGCAGATGCAGTGGATGTGCACGCAATGTTTCTTTCTACTTTATATATCCAAATGAATTAGTGATAAGGAGGGAGGTGCTATTGTTGCTTTGGCTCACTGTTTCATTGTTTTGCATCAATATTCCACTATATGCCACTCCACTGTACTCCACTCCACGCCACTCCGCTCTGCTATTAC
Source organism: Triturus cristatus (assembly GCF_964204655.1). Taxonomy (NCBI): domain Eukaryota; kingdom Metazoa; phylum Chordata; class Amphibia; order Caudata; family Salamandridae; genus Triturus; species Triturus cristatus. The sequence goes on from NC_140592.1 coordinate 770,935,349, forward strand.
ACTGTATGCAACTCCTGTCTATGCCTCTCCACTCTGTGTTGTTCCACTCCACACCACTCCACTGTATGCCTCTGCACTCTGGGCTATTCCTGTGTATGCCACTCCACTGTACTGTACTCCCCTCTACTCCACTCTCCACCACTATAAGCTATTTCTCTGTACCCCATTCCGCTGGAGGCAAATCCACTCTATGCCTCTTGACTGTATGCCATTCCACTCTACCCTAATTCACTCTATGACCCTCCAGTCTACGCTACTCCACTCTACACTATTCAACTCTACACTTTTCCACTCTCCGCTATTTCACTCTGCTGCTCCACTGTATGCCACTCCACTCTGCGACATTCCACTGTACCCTAGTCCACACCAATCCGCTGTACACTATTGCACTGTATGCTACTCCACTCTATGCCACTCCACTGTACGCTATTCCAGTCTACCCACTCCACTGTATGTCACTCAAGTCTAGGCCACAACAATGTACGTTATTCCACTCTACGTTATTCCATTCAACACTATGGTACTCCAACTTACACCACTCCATTCTATGCTATTACACTCTATGCCACTCTACGATCGCCACATTGCATTAACTATAACACGCCATTCTACCATGTGCTGTGTTCTTTCAATTGATGTAATTGAAGATGGCATAAGGGTTGTTATCAATGCTATCATTTCACATGCCATATGTCATGTACTATATATATTTATTGTAGTAGGACGAGTCGGGTGACGACTGTGTACAGAGGTGCACGCCTTATATTAAATTGAAGGTGGTGTGCAAAATATAAATTAAAGTTATAACTATAAGTTTAGAAATTCCAATGTTTGTATACTGTAAGTTGTAATTAGAAGGAATAAAGTTTTCCTAACTATAACTTATTTTTAACCTTTGATTATTTCATTAATATACAACACTGCTTAGCTAATCTTTTTCATCAGTGGTTCTTAATCTTTTGACTTCTGTGGTTCTTTACTTAATATTTACTAAATCCAGTGGATGCCCACTGAATCATTATTGGGATCCGGGGACTCCCACTGAGCAATTACTGGAAGCTGGGGACCTCGACCTAAGCATTTTCAATAATTTGAACTGTAAAATAATACATAAATACAGAGGCATGTATTCATCAAAAAATATATCAATTACATTTTTTTTATATTTGTGAATTAAATGAAATATTTTAAGTTTTAATTTCAATAGGAAGGTTGGAGCTTTTCTAAATTAAGTTCAGGCCACTCATCATCTATACTATATTCTGTTTGATGCACTTGCATTGCTCCCATGAATCAATCTGAGGATACAGACTTAATTTTTAGTCTCCAGTATCAAATAGGTTTTTTGTGGGTTTATTTACTCTGGCATTGCCCAATACCTTTTAATTTTACCTAAATTATATATTTGTTTTATATAGTGTGAACCATACCATGTTGGTATCAGAATGCTTCCAAATGTTTAAATTGAATATCTTTATAAATGACACGAGGGGGTCAAAAGATAGTTTGCAGAGTCTGGAGGAGTTTGTCCAGTATATGTAGATCTGTAATGTAATAGGAAAGCAGGGCAGGTAAAATATAGGTTAGAGGATGGTGAATGCAAACAGTTTAGTGCCTCCTCAAAGTCATTCTTATAGCTTCTGCGCATTCTTTCTCAACTTAGGTTGATGACCAATGGGTGGAGTGTCAGAATGGAGTCAAGCTGAGACTGGAAGTAGCAAGCCAAGAGAAGGCACTTGAGCTATTTCTTGAAGATGGCATGAGAGGGGTTATTTCTTAAACCTGGGATTAATTTCTAGGATGTGTGCGGTCTGAGAAGGATTGAGTCAGAGTATGGGATTTTTTTGAAGAGAGGAGTCTCTAGATGAAGAGTCTACCCTTCTCAGTTTTTAGGATCCACCCCCCAATTATTAGTTTGCGGATTAGGTAGTTTTATGTTCCTTTGTGTAGAGGCTTGTGGATAATGCAAGTTACTTTTAATTGGCTTCTGGCTTCAATAAGGAGTCAATTAAGGATGATCACTTGGGAAAAATGAGATCATATATTCTGGGGCCTTATACCAGGCAAGCCGCAGAGTTAAGTACTTTTTAGAGAGGTGCCAGGTGCATTTTGGGGATGCCGGCCAAAAGACCATTACCATAGTCAAGTTTGGTTAGGACCAGGAATTTAAGTATTGTTTTAATGCTTAGCTAAAAAGGAAGGTTGTTTTTCGGAGGAGTCTGACTTTGTGTTATGCACTCCTTGCTAGGCCATTGATGTGTGCCTGTAGATGTTGTTTCTTGTCCAGGGTGGAACCTGAGGATATCTGTCTCCACAATAATTGGCTTACAGTTGAGAAAGTTTGATGTGTCTAACTGTGATTGTATAGGAGTGATACTGTGATGAAGTGAGATCAGGAAAAAAGACACACTGATGATGGATAAAATGCAGAGCAAATCAAACATTCACCTCAGTCAAAAAATCTGGGTTAAATCCTTCATTCTTTTGCTCACCATGCCACCCCAGTTTAGACCCAGCCATATGCAAATCAGTCTTGATCCTGTGCCTAATGGGAACAGTCCAGCCCAAACTGCCCAGCAAGGTCCTCCCTGTACCGGAAACCAGGATCCTGGGACCGGTTTTAGGGCATCACCCCTCATCAGCCAGGCTAGCATCAATCCAGTGGAACAGTGAGCATGGGACCCACATCTGGGCATACCCAGTGCACTTAGGGTGAGAAAGCAAAAGACACACAGAAGATTGATGTAATGCAGAGCAAATAAAACATTCAACCCCGGTCAAGAGATCTGGGTTAAATCCATTGTTCTTTTGCTCACCATGCGACCTCAGTTTAGACCCAGCCATATGCTAATCTGTCTGGACTCTGTGCCTCATGGGAACAGAAACAATGCCATCTTCTGGAGGTTCAGTTTAAGGTGACTATGGGTTATCTATGATTGTAATTCCTTCATCAAACTTCCTATTGCAGCTATGTTAGCAGGGGAGTAGACCTTCAGGTATAGTTGCGTGTCATCTGCATATAAGTGTAACAATATCTTAGATTTACCCAGGAGAGGGTTAAAAGTTCCATGGATACGTTGAAATGGGTAGGAAATAGGATGGACTCCTTGTTCAAGGTCCATTGGGGATGAGGTGACATTAGCCACTCTTGCATGTTAAGAACTGTTTCAAAGATATGAGGCAAGGAGAGAACTGAGCCTGCTATACTCAAGTGTTCATGCAGTATTTTTTAGCAGATGTGGTTGACCGAGTCAAATGCTGCAGAAGAACAACCAGGCAGTATTTACCATTGTCCAGGAAGGTGAGCAAATTCTCAATTATATGTAGCATAGCAGATTTGGTGTAACAACCGGTTCTGAATCCAGTTTGGTAAAGATGGAGCAGGTTGTTTTCTTTGATTAAGATTTTCTGATGTTTCTCCATGCAACTTTCCATTACTTTAGCGATGAATAGGAGATGGGCCAGTTAACAGAAAATTCTACAGGTCCACCAGCTCAGCATTTGAGTTTTTAATAAGGGGCAACTTGACCTACGTTGAGACTTTCTGGCACAATTCCTTGTGAAAAAGAATCCTGTATGACCCTTAACAGGAGGGATGAGTGAGAGATTTCTTTAACTAGTATGGGCAGGAAGCGGATCTGAACAGTGATTGTAATCTTTTAGGTTGGTGATTGTCACTATGACATCAGATTTGGGTGTTTCCTTGAGTGTCAACCATTTAATTGGAGAGTTGCAGGATAGCTGTTTGATTGAAAGAGTCAGTTATGGAATCCAGAGAGCTCAATCATTTTGATTTAGTTGTAAAAGAATTTGAAGAATGGTTCGCTGCATTGTTCTTGTGTTAGGGATAACTTGGGCTACAAGTGGATTGGTAGATTTCTGATGAGGTTGAACAATTTATTTCGCCAATGATTTTTAAAGGCGTCTGTATCGGATGTGACGTTGTCTGCCTTTGCTATCATAATATATTTTTGTATTCTTCGCATTTGTTGCGTAAAATTAATAAATTCAGTTTTGAGGGTTATGTGCCATGTGCATTTATTTTGTGTGAGAGCTATCTGTTCTTCAAAGTAATCTTTGGAAAACTATTTCCTGACTTTGTCTTTAACATGTTTTTGTTTCAAAGGGGCCATTTTGTCTGTTGTCTCTAAATATGAGAGTGGATGGATATTGAAGAGTTGGGGACAAGCTGGGATTTACATAAATTTTCTTTTCAGGTGTAACGGTTAATATTGCTGAAGTTTCTGATCCAGCCCTATGAGCCTTTGAGTTGACCCCAAGATGTTGTTTTAGTGCATAGAAGTCAATAGGATATTAAGAAGTTGTCTAGATGGGAGAGTCAGTCATGAGGGTTACTTTTTTAGATTAATCAGTTCACTGTTCTGTTTTTTATAGGTAGAAAATAAGTATTTTTCCAGGTCATTCTAGAATAAGCATAATTAATTTTGTGTGGCAATAAGATCTAGCTGGTTACATCAATGGAAACTGAATTCTCCCTAAATTACATGGGAAGAAGTGGAGGTGGTATTTTCTGCGAGGAACGTGATCATTTGTTCCACAAACCATTTTTTACTAGTGGATGGTAGATGAGGTGTAATACTGTGGGCTTTCATTTCAGTGTTTTACTTCTACAGAGAAGCATTGGAAGGTTGATGGTTGAAATGCTTTTACAGGCTTACACCGAATCAAGGTTTCTGTGGATAATTGCCACTACTCCCCTCCCCCTTCCCTCTGTATTCCTATGTTAACATTATTTCTTAACCTGATGGGATGAGAAGGTCAAGATGGGGTTGAAATGAGTCTGTAAGCCAAGTTTCTGGAAGAAATAATAATCCAAAGTCTGTTGGGGAAAGGTTCAGTTTCTTGCGATGATGGGAATCCTAGCATCAGAACAGGGCAGTTAGAGCCTACATAGTTGGAGAGTAGCAGATCATTGGTAGATTTATCTGGGAGATCTTGATTGTAATAGCCCACAACATATAAATCGAACTCCAAAGTGGGCTTGAACTTCTTTATTCAGCACGCACAGCGACACTGCTTCTTTCCTCCAGTAGCTCTTTATAACTGCCTTGTATATATTGCAAACCCTTTCATTCCAGCGCAGACTCCTCATCATGCATTCCATCTTACACTCTTCACATTACTACATTTCCCCCTCTGCCCGTTTTTTCAGAAGAAAGAAGAAGAAGAGAGAGAGAAAAAACATGTATAAATGTATCTGAATACTTAACAAGGTTCAATCAATCGATCTGGTCTGTTTGAAATCCTTATAGATTTTCTAAGTGACTGTTCGCCTTGTTGATTATCCAATTGCATATTTTCTTGCACATTAACTCTTACTTTAATTTGTTTGAAAAAAGTTTTATTTCTTGTTACTATTCTGTTTTCATTCTTCGCTGTAACCTCTGTTCTTGAATTTAGGTCACTTCCATAAGTTCAGGATAAAATCTACTTTGCGACTTCCTTGTTTGCTGTTGTCTGACTAGCACCAAGTCACCTATTTGATATTCTTGGCCTTGAATGCTTCTTTTACAATATGCATAATATTTCATTTTGTTTTTGCTTCCTTGTCCCTTATCTCAGCATGATCTTTTGGTGGATTTGCTGGGAGATGTGGTCACCGAGATTGACCAAAAGGGCATTTCCTAGTTGATCCATGAGGAGTATTTTGATAATCACGTAGAACTTGACATAGATCTTGGTGTATTGAAATCTGTGAATGTTTTTCCCTATACATAACCTTTTTAATGGTGGCCATTAGCCATTCCACTATTCCACTCGCCTGAGGACACATTTCAGTTACTCTTCTGTGCATTATTCCCAAATAAATAATACATTTCTGAAATTTATTAGCACTGAAAGGTGGCCCATTATCTGTTTTTAATACATTTGGCATTCCCCAATTGGAAAATATTTCATCAAGAACAGGAAGCCCAACTGGTGCAGGCATTGACAACACCACTTTTACTATGGGAAAATGGGAATACTCATCGGTTATTGCTATTAATTAATGCCCTAAATCCAGTGGTCCATAACGGTCAAAAGCCACATTAGACCATAAAGCATTTGCCAACTCAGACGTGTAATTCTTCCATCACTCTTTCTTTGGCAGTACATTGACATGAGTGACAAGTCTGGACCACCTCTTCTACTTGACTGTCTATCCTAGGAAGCCACATTTGTTAGCAAAAATATTTTGTCTGAAGCAGACGCCTCTGTGGCTTTCATGGGCTAAATTAACTGCATACCTTTTGTAAGTTTGAAGGAATGATCAATTTATACCTCTCTAATGTATTCCAGATGAGGCCACATATAGTGTATATTCTTGAATACCATAATATCATATTTTGTTATATTAGATCGAAATAGAGTTGCATTGTTTATCAATCTCCAATTATTCTCAAGTATGATTTTTTTTTTTTCTTCCTGAATTGTTTCATCGTGTGTGATGTTCAATTAATTATTTCTCAGAAATATGTCCTGGCACTGCCAACCTAATTGTGAAACATATGTATTCCTCTGCCTCCAATTGTTTCATTTTAGTTTTTACTGGGTACCTAGATAAATAATCTATTGCATTGTGCTTTTTCTGGTTTAGGAATGACTTAAAAGTTATAATGCATTAATTTCATTCCCCATTTTCCAATCTGTAGGGGTAATTTTATTTTGGGTTTCCAAAAATAGAAATGTTCCCTTCATGATCTGTCATAATCACAGATGGACTTCAAAATTGGAAGTCATGGTAGTGCTCACAGGCCCATACAACCACCAAGCTTTCCTCTTCGGGCTGAGAATATTTTTGTTCAACATCAGACACGCTTTTACTAGCATGTGAAACCACATATCGAAGAGTTTCTCTGCCAGGCTTGTGTTGTACTAATATTGCACCAAGTCCTATAGGACTGGCATCCACCACTAATTCTGTACATAACCTTGGATCAAAGTACTTCAAATTAGCTTCAGATGATATTTCTTCTTTTAATCTTTTAAAAGCATGCTCATATTCATTATTCAAAATGAACTTTTGCCCTTTCTTTGTTCTATAAGTGACGTACTTATGGTGGCAAACTTTTAACATTGCGTGAACAATAACTAGCCATTCCTAGAATGAGCGTAATCGTGAAACATCTTTAGGTCTGAATATTGCATTTAGCGACACTCTTTCGACTGGATCTGGCCTCATTCCTTCATTAGAAAATATATGACCAAAAAATGTTAACTCTGGTTTTTATTTCAGTTTTTTTTTTTAATTAAGCGTCAAACCAGCCTTTATGAGTTGTTGGCATGCTCCATCTAATGGCTGATCGTGTTCTTCTTGCGTTTTTCCAAAGAGTAGAAAATTATCACTGTAATTCATGGTATGTTTTAAAGGTCAAATGTTCTTTACAGTTTCTTTAAAATTTTCAGCAGCTGAACGTTTGCCAAAATGTAATCTCTGATATCTAAATAATCCAAGATGCTTAGAGAATTACGTGATATATCTTGAATGATTGTCAATTTCCAATTTATGATACCCTTTACATAGATCCAACTTTGAGAAAATAGTAGCACCATTGATATTACTGATCATATAATTTAAAAGTAGGTTTGAATACCTTTTTCTTTCAATTGCTGAACTAAGCACTCTCATGTCAACACAAATCTTGATGTCTTCAGTATATTTTTTAGGAATCACTACAATGGGTGATACCCATGGCATTGCGTCAGTGATGGTTCAATTATGTCTTGTTTAAGTAGTCACATTATTTCTTTTTATACTTTTGCTTAGAAGTGTATCAGAACTCTTCTGTGTGTTTGAGCCATTGGTTTCACTGCTTCATTTATATGTAACGTAATCATTCTATCTTTTAATTTACCTAACTCATTGAACAATTCTGAATATTTTCTTAATACAGAACGATCTGTCATGACATTACAAGTCATTGCTAAGAAACCCATGACTTAAGCAGTAACATTGCTTAATAAAAATGGGCCAGGAACTTCGCCCTCTAATACATGTATCTCTTCTTTACCGATTGGATCTCCCTATTGTAGCATTTCTTCTAATTTCCCTAAGCAAGAAACGGGATGCTTGGCTCCCATTGAAAAACAGACATTTGATAGACTTAAAGCGGGTTGTTCCTTCATTTTGTGATATTCAGTGATGCACATAATATTGCATGTTGCTCCGCTGTCAAGGACAAATGGAACTTTCTTAGGGCCAAACATTGTATATGTTTTCCTTATATTGTCTCTTCTTATCATGTTAATTTGCTTGACCTCATCATCTTAACACGTCGTGTACAGTCTTTCAGATTGTTCCTTTTGCCTGTTCAACAGAATTTTTTTGCAGGTGGCTTTTTAAAAATGTTCAAATTTTCTTCTCCAGTTTTCCCATCTGTGCACCATATTCTGTTGATCTGATATACCAAATGGTAACTGTGAGAAAGTGCCATCTTTCTTGCATGGTATGCCCCCACTTTTTGCTGAATTGCTGAATGTACTTTGACTGAGTGTGCCCTGGGCTCCTGCCAATCAGGTGCCCAAGGCTTATGTTCCTTCCCTAAAAACTGTGCTGAAACCAAAACCCACATTGGCAAACCCTGGCTACATGTCAGCCCCTGGTAAATGGTACCCTAAGTACCCAGGGCCTTGTGACCATAGAAGGCCCCTAAGGGCTGCAGCACTTATTGTGCCACCCTTAGAGGCCCTGTACCCTGGCACACACACACTGCCCTTGCAGGCTGAGTGTCTGGGTACAGAACAAAACGGTGTCAACATGGCACACACCCCTGTGTGCCATGCCCACACCACACACTGCCCTGGCATACATCAGCCACCCCTCTAGCTGGGTGCCCTATGCCAGTGGTGTGGGTACAGGTGGATGAGCCATGTGCCCCTACTGCACCCAGGGCCATTCCCGGGCACTGTAAGTGCAGTGCTGCCATTTAGGAGTATATGGTGCTGGGAGATCGTCAACACGAACTCCACAGCACCATGATGGCTCCACTGAAGACTGAGAAGTTTGATATCAAACTTCTCAGCACCTTAAACCCGCACTGATGCCAGTGCAGGATTTAATATACAATGCACGACAGAGGGCATCTTAGAGATGCCCCGGGAACCTAACCTACAATCCGCGTTTGGTCTGAGGGGCTGCCTAGGCTGCCACACAGCAGACATGTTGCTGGATCCCTGGGTAGAGAGCCATCCACTCTCCTGGGCCTGCAACAATGCACATCCTGGGCGAGGTGCTAGGTCTCCTCCCCCAGGATGGGCAGGGGAAGCTTCAAAGGCATGCCGCCTTTGTGAGCTTCTCCAGGCCACTTGCTGTACTCAGCAACTGGCTCCTACCGGTTCTAAACCCCCACTCTGGCGGGAATACTGGCCGGAAGCCCCAAGGAAGGGAAGGGGGTGTACCAGCCTCTGCCAACCCCACCCCTCAGGTGGGGGAGGCAAAGTGAAGCACATCTCCGGGCTCTCGCCCTCTTGAAGATGGGAAGCCCTGCCCAATCAGGTCTAGGCTACTGCCCCCCTCCCACAGGAGAGTGGTCGGATAGGGGGTGTACCCACCCCAGGGCAGGGACCCATTGGTCCCTGCCCTTTACCTACCTGTAACGCCCCTAAATTCAGTATTTAGGGGCACCCTGAACCTTCCTTCCTTAGATCCAGATTCCGAAACAGCAAAGAAGATCAAGAAGACCTGCTGTGCAGCTGCTAACAAGAGGAAGACATCAACTGCTTTGGCCCCAGCCCTACCAGCCTGTCGACCCTCGAACCTGCAAAATCCCGGCATCTCCCGTGGCCAGCAACCTCACAAACCCCGGAGGACCTGGCTACTTTGTGACTCTAAGTATCTGGGACTCCCGCGAGCAGTGGTACTGCTCAAAGCAAGTAACTGACCCCTGGCATCAGCCAGGAACCGCGAACCCTGCACACTCTGCACCTGCCAAGCCTGGCCTGTGCCGGAGTGGACCAAGACCATGAGGACGCCCCCCCCCCTGGGGACTGTGACCCCGGATCCAGCACCCAAGGACCCACCTCGACGCTCCTGACGACGCCTGCAGCCTCAGAACCTGGGACCCCTCCAATCGCGACCAGCTGAGGGTAAGATTTCCCGATGCCAAAAGGCACCCCTGCACCCGGCGCCCTGCGGCCCCCTGTGCCCAACTCTTGGGTGCCTACCTATCCTCCAACTACCCAACTTACCTCTCGAAGTGGTGGTCTCACCTGAAGAATCTTCGTCCCCGAGCTTGCAGCCTTTGTTCGTTCTTGAGCTTCTCCATTGCAATCCATTGAGCCCTCGACGGCTCAAAAGCACCCTGCACCCAGCCGCCCGAGTGGCCCTGGTAGTGCAACTTCTACTCTAACCTACGTCCCCATTTGCCCTGAGCAAGTGACCAGGAGCCCAGCTCCCACAGCCGCGTGGCCTGCTAGCCAGCAGCCTCCTACCACAGGCCCCCTGCCTCCCATAGGATAACATTAGACCTAACTCACTCTGCACCCGGCTGCCCCTGTACCGCTGAGGGTTTAACGACTGTACTTGCCTGACCCTGGGAGACCCCTGAGTCTATGCCCAGAACCTTAACTCTGTCAGTCGAGTACTTACCCAAAAGCTGATAACTCACTTTTCTTCCATAGGGTAACATTGGCTGGTTTCACTTGAAAATTCTTCTAAGTGTGGAGTTTCTAAACTTTAAAATATTCACCTAAAATCAACCGAGTAACGAAAACGACAATGCTCACCTGCTATCGGGAGAGATCCGAGTGCTGGATTTTGGTGCCCAGCACTGACCCTGAAAAGTAATTACAACCATACTTCCCGCTAACTCAATTTTCTTCCATAGGAAACCATTGACTGTTTTTCTGTGAAATTTCTTCTCTTGATTTTGCAAACTTACAAATATTTGTTAAAAATCGCCTGTATAACCTAAACGCATTCTCTCAACTGCTTACAGGTGGTACATTAGTGCTGGATCCAGGATCCATCACTGAACTAGAAAAAGTAACAATAACCCCACTTACCCACTAAGTGAATTTCCTCCCATAGGATAACATTGGTGATTTTATTAGAAAAAGTTACTGTCAACTTTTAAAATAACAAAATATTGCTTAAAAATCACAACAGTAACTAAAACTTATTTACTCACCTGTTTCGAGAAACTGTCCCAGGACTGAATCTAGGATCCAATCCTGGAGTTAGAAAAGTAATCCTTAAAATAACTAATTGCATCAATCTTGAAATTCCCATTGAGCTCAATGCATTATTGTTTAAAATTGTGTTGCCAATTGCAACAAACTGTAACTATTGCATTCAAAAGTCTATTGCCTATTGCAAAGTATTTAACTAAAGCATCTCATTCTGAGAAAGTATATTTTGATACCTATTGTTGGTTCTAAAATAAAACAACCATATATTTTTACATAAAAACCATTGGCCTAGATTTCAGTTCTTGAGTGTGTGAGACCATTTGCTGACTGAGTGTGTACAACAAATGCTTTACACTGTCCTCTGATACTGCCTTACAGCTCGACCAAGCTACCTCTTTAGAGAGTAAGGTTATATCTAACTTTAGCCTCTGCCAAACCTCTGGGGACTGTGGACTCTGTACACACTGTACCTATTGGGAACAGTATATACAGAGCCACTTTCTTACAGTAACTGCATTGAAAAACTATACTTGGGACACCTCCCCCATTTTCTTCATCATTCTGTTTCTGTATCCATATATATTTCACTGCTTGTGTCCTCTATAGACAACACTTTTATTTATTTTGTCAATATTATGATTTGCCACTAAAACATAGCTTTTTGATGAAGAAAAGTGTTTTGCCTGACTTTAAAATGATGTCCCTGTAATTCTTAATGAAGTCAAAAAATGATGCCTTACTCTAAGACGGCCGCAAGGATTTGACTAAGATCTTGTGATATTTTGGTATTTCTAGGCCTTAAATACCATTTCCTGTCAAATCTGTACAATTGTAGAAATTGACACACTAAAATCCCTATCTCACTTAGTATTCTCAGGCAATTGTGTTCCCAACATTCAATTTGGGCAAAATAGAGCACTTCCACTGCTTATACATGATCGGCGTGTATGCCTGATTTCGATATGGTGGTCCGATTAGAACATCCGTCTAACGCACATGTGCAAGCTTCATAGCAGCTTTCCCAGCACTCACCACAAGCTGTGCAGTGAGATTCAGTACCAACTGCAGCCAAGGGCACAACCATCCTTGCTTCTGATGGTGGGTGCTGTCAGTCTCTACAAATACTGCACTCTGCATGATGCTCTTCCGATTGTCACCATTTTAACAGCCCACAACATATAACTCAAACTCCAAAGTGGGCTTGAACTTCTTTATTCAGCACGTACAGCAATGCTGCTTCCTTCCTCCAGTAGCTCTTTATAACTTGTTTGTATTCCAGTACAGAATCCTCAGCATACATTCTATCTTAAATCCTTCACATTACAATCTTAAATCACATTACTACATTGAGTGGCTCTTGGGATGTGGATCCTAATTGTTGCAGTGAATGTAGATAGATAAAGAGGATGTGGGCCGGATGATGGTCATTGAGAGCTGTGACTGCTGCCGTTTGGAGTTGTATATAGTTGTGAGTTCAAAGGAATAGAAGTTGTTGGTCAAGAGTGGGAATGTATAATCAAGGGATTTAAGTTTGGAGTGGAGAGAGTGTCAAGCTTCTTCATATATCGGGAGTTCATAGAGAGAGGTGCAGCATGGGAGTTGGCATGTGGTTTTAGGTCAATGGCACAGAGGTGTGCTGGGGAGCATATAAAAGATAATTATGCTGGACTTAATGGCAGCGTGTTCCCATTTTAATTGTAGGCAGCATGGTTTATGATGTAGACAGAGGACAACTGATGAGATAGCATGGAATTATGGAATGGGTTAAGTTTGACTTGGTAAGAAAAGTGAGGTTGCAGTTCAATAGAACAGAGTCTGTGTGACGAGATGCAGCGCAAAAAAAGATGTTTGCATGAGGTGGGGAGGCATATGAGGGGGTCATGTGTTCTACATGGGAGGGTTGGGGTGTAGTGGCTGGAGGATTAAATAAGTCCTTTTCCTATCCTACTAAGAGTTTATTGAAGCATTGGTCAAATTGAGTTAGTGTGTCGCCTGCCGATTGAATCATTATATTCCTACCATTACAGATGGAGATAATTAGATTTCCAGAATATGTGGAGCGGATTGATGATTAGTCTTTTCCATTTGGGATATGCTTGGGCTCCTTATTGAATATTATCAGCGAAATGGGTAGAAGGTTTCATGTAAAAGCAGCAAAGAGTGTTTTGGGAATTTTTTTATTATCTTGTGCTTTTTTGTCAGGATTTACAAGGTTGGGTGGATAGTAGATTTTATGTTATTTAGGAACATTTATGATAAGGTGTTTGAGCAGGGGATTTATTGTTAGGCGATCCATTGTGGTCCGTTCTGAGTTGAAACCTACTTATATTTATACGTATTGGGGCTTTCAACCAATTCTTTTCATCCATCGGTACTGTTGTTCACGTTTTAAATGTGCCCACTATAGTGTACAGCATGGGGCAGTGGGGCAGCCAGCCCACTTCAGCAATTGTCTAACTTCACTGTGTGACAATAGTCTGCTCTGTCACAAAGAGCACATTCTCACACAAAGTAGATCCCTTCAGGGGCTACTGTGGTAGTGCGTTCTTTTTGAGACCAAAAAAAGTTTGCTTTAAGCCAATGTTTCTGTTATATGGGCAAAGGCCTAGCATCGCCTTCAACAATACGGTTAAAATCCATAACAAAACAAGAATTGCCAAAGCTAATACCGGTTTTTATCAAAGGTGCCAAACATTGTTAGGTACAGGCATTCTTCATTAGCCTTTGCTCTTAAGGTGGAGTTGCATTGATGTTTTCATCAGTGAAGACGTGTGCTCACTCCATCTAACAATGCATATAATACGTCATCGATGTGTGCATGTTGCTATCCGATCTAGTACTACAAAGTCGAGTAAAGACATACCTTATATACGAAAGGGCTAGTCTAGAACATGGATTTGCAAAGCTTACGGGAAAAATCCTAACCCCTCTATAGCCGTGGTATATTATTCAGTTCGAGAAGTATGCATTTAAAATAGCTGTTTACATGTGTCCAAGCAGTGAAAAAGGGTACTTCAAGGGTGGGATAACATGCAGTACAGGCCATGAAAATAAGTACTGACACTTTACTTTATTTGAGGGATAGAATATTAACGATGTGTGATATTTGTTTATAAAAGTTGTCAAAATGCCTGACCCCAATCAGTAACTAATCCTTGCATGAATGCCTATGGAACTTTGGGAATAAGAGGTCAACAATATAACACATAGATATAAGCAGTACACTAGCCTTTGGGCATGTATGAAAAATTCTCCGCAAACAATATAACTTGGGTTATGTGTGGACACCTCAAAATCCTGGACAAGAGGACCATGTTAGATTCTCAGAATAGTGTCAATAGAGGGTGGGCATGTTTCCCAAGGGAGGTGATCGCTTGGCATTGGACAAGGCTTCTTTCAGCAGCAAGGCACAGACCTTAAGATAGTGTGCTGCTACAGGACACTTTTTTCCTCCAAAATCTAATGATGAATGTTTCTCTCTCGGCTCATTAACTTTATCCTGTTAGTCTTTGCCCATCTTACTTTCTAAAGCAATTTGGTTTGCAGGAATGATCGAAAGTTGTTTGGCACTCGAAGAAAAATATAATTTAGCTGTTTGAACGTTCCCCCATCTGCTAGAAATCAGTTTTTGGTCATGTTCTAGTAAGCCAGCACCACTTATAGATGGCACCCAAAGGCTGCTGTCCCACCTTATGCAAGCACCTGCCCGGCTTTTTTTTTTTTTTTTACAAATTGCATACCCATCTCTTTCTTCAACCTTCTGAATTAGACATTTTCTGTTGAAAGAACACGATGACAATGTTCTATTTGGGGAAGCTGCGTTTGCATTACTTTAATATAAACACACACCTTTTTGGTTATGAATTTGTTTTAAACTTGTATGGCGTTTTATTTTCAGATTGTTTGTGTAACCTCGGTATTATGTAAAGTTAAAAAAAAAAATAATAATCTAGTTTAAGATGTCCAGTAGGCAAGTGTTGGTGTATGCCAAGTGTACTGTATGTTTTGGCTAAAATGCACATATGGAGGAATCAAACTATCTCTTTAAATATACCTATATATTATTTTGCAGTGTATCTACTAATCGGACTGGTTGCTATGATTCTTGTCCTGGAAACTATGAAAAGAATTTTGAAATCAAACTACGTTTTCGCATTTTTCCTGCTTCAAAGTGGAAATGCTGCAGATGATCTAGAAACCAACGTGATCATCCCTGCCGGTTCTGAGATTTCTGTCTCTCCTTCAAAGACAAAGGAGAAAGCAAGGAGGCGGCTCCCACACTCGCTCTCCCCCCAAAGCGACCACTAATACAGCTCCATCTATGCACCTAGTGACTCATAACAGAAACCACTGGACTCCCAAAGTGTTTACTCGTCGACTTTCTACGATAGTTTGTCAATTTCAGAATCAGCCGCAATCAACTTTGTATTGCTTGATAAAACGGCATCTAAAACGTTCTCATTCACAACATTAAAACCTGTCACAATTTAATTCGTTTTATGCCACGGACTGTTTCCAGAGGAGCAAAAGGCAGATGGGGCATGATGAGGAACAAAACTTATACCTTATGCATATAATTTCCTGCGGAAACTGTGTGTCCTGGTTTTCAGTCTTGCACTATTCAAATGAACCAACTTCTGATATCCTAAGAAGGGTTACCCATAAGTGTTAAAGTCATTATTCACGAGTGTCACGAGCCATGATTGTCATAGCAGAGGGAATTGCTTCATAGCAGACATCATTGGTCGGTCAATAGATGTGTAAAATTAAAGTGATGTACCTGCAATTATGAAGCAATGGTAGGGTTTTTTGCCACTGTATGCTAAAAAAAACCAGGAACAGCTTTGAGTTCTGAAAAGCTGTTCAGTGGCAGCTAGAGGCGGCGTCAGTGCATGGAACTAGCGCCTGAACTTACTGACCTTAATTTCTAGTTGCTTAATAACCAGATATTTCCATCTTCCCTCTGACATTAATGTAATCGCAATATTTTGTGGATCAGTAACTATCCCATTCTCGCACCTTCAATATTTTTTTTGTCACCATTTTAGTTCCAAATGTAGTTGAGTATTTCGGGGGCGAATGATTTCCACACAGACTTTTTTCACATGTGTACCCTTTTGTAGTAATGGGGAGTAGAAACGCCTGATTTAAATATTTTTCATATTGTTTGTGTGAAGAGGAAATGAGTTAAAAAATAAAGTAAATCCTGACAAAATGGACGTTGTGCAGTATTTCCTTGAACGCAATTGAAACAACATTTTCTTAGCTTTGACGCGGTTATAGTAAGAAATCTAGAGTTGGGGCAAAGTAACATGGATTAGAAAGAGGCTGTATTGATCCAGACAGAAGTATCCAGTTTATATGCGCAAATGCACAATTTTAGGCCTGCCTAAATGGTTATGTCCATCTGAGCAGCCAAACTTTGGGTTTCAACCCTTGGAAATGTACAAAGAGACATGACTTACTGCTGTGCGATGTAGCCATTTGGAGATATTGGACAATGGGGGAACTACTCTCATTGGTCCAATTGGATCGTTCTGAAGCCTTAAACACTCTGGAATGCATTGTGATCCTAGGGCATTTGGTCATAGTGGCTGGTTTATCCACCAAGGGCTTAGAATGGTATTGTGCATCCCTTGGGATTGTTGGGGTTGTGTTCCTCTGGCTGGTATTACTTCTAAATGGCGTGTAAGGTCCCTCAGATTGTAAAGGGTTCATGCCTTTCCCTATGGCTACTAAATGTTTAATTGCTGGAGTATACAAAAAGTGATCGATGGAATACTTGAATTAATCTCAGCCACTGGTAATTACTCAGGCCAAATCCCAGTCCATTGTTGTTGTGTACACCATGCCACCTCAGTTTGGGGCCAGCCACATGGAAATCAGGGTTGACCCTGCTCCGATGGGAACAGTCCAGCCCGAATTGCCAGGCCAGATTCTCCCTAAACTGGTACAGAGGCAACCTAAGACTGGTTTTGCCGTTATTAGCTCATCAGCCAGGCATAGTTTTGTTCTAGTGACAGTGTGTACGGGACCCACATGTAGGCATACCAGTCCCAATTAAGGTGACACACTGAAGTATACAAAAAAGTGATGGATGGAATGCTTGAATTATTCTCAGCCACTGGTAATCAGGCTGCATCCCAGCCTATTGTCATTTTGCACACTATGCCACCTCATTTGGATGCAGCCACATGCAAATCAGTCTTGACCCTGCTTTAATGGAAACATTCCTTCTCTAACTGCCAGGCCAGGTCCTCAATGAACCAGAATACAAGCAATCTGGGACCTGTTTTGCACTGATTAGGGCTCATCAGCTAGGTATTGCTTGGGTCAAACGGGTCCTGGGTTGTCTGTATTCTGGTTCTGGGAGGACCTGGCTTGACAGTTTGGGCTGGACTGCTCCCATTTGAGCAGGGTCAAGATTGATTTGAACATACCAGGTCAAAACTGAGGTGGCATGGTGAGCAAAAATAACGGTGGACTTTGATACGGCCCAAGTTATTGCCAGTGGTTGAACATAATTCAAGTATTCCATCCATCACTTTTGTGTATACTTTACTGTTTAATTGCAAAATGGTCTGTTGAGTTTTCTGTGTGTAAGTTTTTCTACCTATGTGGATGACATCCAGTTGATCACATTTTTGGGGGAGCCACTTGCAGGTTTATCCACAATTCAGTATATAAGGAGATGTACATATGGATGAGTTAGTTTAAGTCTGAAAAATGTAGAAAGAGTTTCTACGCTGCGACATGTAAAACACCATTAGCCACCTATTTACAACTTAACATACAAACTTTCTCCTAACTGAAAACGTGAACGATTTACTGGACTCACCACTACAGAAGGTCAGATCAGTTCAATGGTTAACTTAACTACATATCATCTGAATATCTTTAAATGAATGAGAGTTTTATATATTAATTTTGTGGTCTTCTTCAGAACAGCAACTTGGGCCAAGCGTGGGAACTAAAGCAATTGACTTTACATGATGTGCATTGAGAGTGGTTTGACTCTGCTTTAGGAACACTCTATCCCAACATGCATGCTGCATATTGTACCCCTTTCAACTCGTGCTTTCACAAATCCTTTTGGCCACCTGTCTCACTAACCCTACTTTACCTGCTGCACCACTCCTAATTCACCGGATCCACCACCTCACCAGCTCAGAAGCCAGGCCAAAGGGCAAGTTCTGATAAAAGCCTCAGCTGATTGTTTCCCATTACTTACATAAATGTTTGCATTTGAATCCTTCAATTCCCCAGGTACATTTATCTGACATTTCACCTCTTAAAACGTAATACCTGACTGACCTGTGAAAACCTGTAGTACCAGACAGTACTAGTGTGACACAAAGCATCACCACCCAGTTTGGTACAGTGATATATGAAAAGCAAATACAAAAATTCTGTTTGATCTTTTCAGGATGCCAGTAAACTGGTAGAATCAGAGATCAAGAAAAAGCAACTTTTAATACTAGTTTATAGTTGAAAACTTTTTACCCTGATAACATATTTGCAGATGTGACAAGTAAAAAAACATATAAACTTGTACCCTGAAGAAAATCAATTAACATAAATATCCAGCAAGGCTAGATGAAATCCATGTAAGTGTGCCTTCTCAGTTAAGTGCTCATCGTATTCTCTATGTTTTGAATGAGTAGTCGGATTCGCTCTGTATCTGATGATTGGACTAAATCAGGTGTGATCAGTATGTATATGAGTGAATTATTGGCTTGTGGAGAACATAGCAACAGAGACTAGTAGTAAATTGAAGATGTTTGAGTCTATTTTCAAATGGATTTTGGGACTTCTGAACAACATTTGGATAACTTGTGTGAATCAAGATAAATGTAGGCATAATTGGTATTGGAAAAGTGATGTGCTAATTTTTATTGACGTCTTGACAAATATCATTTGAAGAAATGGTTATGTAGTTCTTGTAGATTGTGTGAGCTTTACATCTTGCATTTTTTCGTAGTTTATACATTATGAGGGCCCCTTTAGGGTGCTGACTAGTTAAAGAAAAAACAAGATTATCAGAAACTTTTTTTGTTCAGAATTCAGATTTTCTACACCAGTACAAGAAGGAATTTACAATTTTATTAAAGGGGCAGAGACCAATATTATGCCATGTCCTTTTATTTTATTCCACTCATGCAGTTAACTTTTTATTATATTCCAGATTTCTTAACTAATATTCTGACCTCCATAAAAAGGTAGAACAACCACCCATATTCCTTCTTTTACTGCTTGTAGCAAATATTAATTCTTCAGACAACTTGTTTAACTCCAGAAAATTCTGAAAAGAAACCCAACCTCCTTCAGTTGATTCCATTAAATTATTCTGAGGTTCTTGGAAAAAATAATAGGAAAACCATTAAGAACCGTAGAGAAAGTTCAGGGTGAGATACAATTAGCCACCTTGTCTTTATTAAGATTGTGTGTTCCCTTCCTGACAGTGTGGAAAATCTGAATTTTGTGTTTAGACACAGCGGCCAATATTATCCCACTTCGAAGCCTTGTCAAAACAATTCCTACTATTGTTACAATTAATTTGAAATAAAATATTTTAAAAACAGAACCACCAGAATAATCTACAGATTGCAAAATGTTGCTTGGCGCACCTCTTATGAGGTATTCTTGAATTGCCACAGCACTTCACCATAGATATCCACACCTGATTTCTTGATCAACTGTACCAATTACCTTCCCAATGTAAGCAAATACACCAGCTTAAGAAACAACTTCTGACCCAGAATTTCTTCTCAGATGCACAGTTCTCCATACACATTCTTTCAAACACCTTACAACACTCAAACTCTCATTATCAAGAAAATATGCATAAAACATACTTGTAGACAGTCTGTTCTGCTTTGGAAAATAAAAACAACTCTCCTTAGGCTGATAGCTCCTAGATGTCACATCTAGTGCTTTCACATTAGACACTCCTTTGTGTGTGGCCAAGAAATGAAGAATTGCTTCATAGTTAATTTTCTCAGCAGTAGTCTCTCATTCGATTGTCATCCATTCAGCACTCTCAAAACCAAATTTACATCCCATAGATAATTTTATTTCAGCAATAGGAGGTTTTGCAACCTGCAAATTTCTCATCAATTTTTATACTAAGACTTTCAGCCTTACTAGAAAATTTGCAGTCATGACCAACTGAAATGGCCAAGGGATACAACTTTACTGCATTATATGGCAAAACCTACTTGATTAATTCCACCCAAAAATTAATCCGGTTTGTCACCGAAACATGATTCTTGTCCCTTTCCAAACACCAGTCTACATGCCCTTGATGTTCGTCAAGTCTAAGCTCCTTTAACAAGTCCCCAAGCGCCCTCCGAAAGGCCTGGCTCCTGTCAGAATTCCCTGAAATCTTCCAAGCCACAAGCTGAAGAATAGCAAGCTGGGAGCAACATCACTAACAATTGGCAGTCTGCTATCGACTCCATTATCAAAGGGAGCCATGCTTGTGATCTGCAAAGAGGAGCTTCGACTACCAAACTCCCCAGGCACACCTTGAGGTCAGCTAATACTCATGGGAAGAATGTAGGAAAAGCATAGGGGCTGTTTCTATTCCAGTACTTCACAAAAGCATTGAATCTGTGATTCAGCAGGCCGGGCATCAACCTGATTTCCGTATTGCGTGGAACAAAACTTGAGGGGACCGGGAGGGCCCCCTTCTGGATTCACTCAGGAGCTCTCAGGCCAGGGTACTGCGCTGAGGGGGCCCCCTAGAGATCAGGGGCCCCCGCACTGCGGGAGGATGTAGGGGCCTTTGTTGTGCTACTGATTCCGCCATGACTGTTACCTAGAAACTCGTCACAGTGGACATGTCTAAGTCATATACAGGAAATCTGCATGTAGTCTGCACCTCCTGCACGCCACTGGTTTGTTAGAGTTGAGCTGAATCAACGTGTTAGGCATCCGATATGTTTGGTGTAAATAGTTAAAGTGTCATAACTTGAACCTGGCATTTGGAAATTCCAACTTCACTGCTGTTCAAGCCTTCGTCCAGTCGTGATCTGTCAGCGTGTCTGGACAGGCGACATCCCATCTGCCTTTCACCCTCTGTTGCACCTCCCTTACTGACCATCAGCGCCCTGTGTATGAGTGGTCAATCATTTGCATCCCTCCAAGTCTGTTGGCTGCTATACCACACAATGTTCACACTGCTTTTTTCTGCGAATGTTCTCCACACCTGGCAGGCCACATGAGACAGTTTTGCATATTGCAGGAATTGTCCACCCTAACTGTTCCAAGGTGTTAAATCTGTTGTAGTAATAAAGGTCTCCAGTGGTCTCACAGCCTCCCTCCCACCACTGGGTGCAGAACATTACATTCTGCTGTGCAGAGAAAGGCCCCCAGCCTCCATGGTGGCAGATTTTCATCAAAGGGGCCTACCGCAGGGTTTTACTGATCACTCTGTGCCCGATTTCCACCAGGTGCCTTATGAAATAGGGTAAGTTCCTAAGGACTTCTCCATCCATTAGGAAGAGCCCCAGGAGTGAATACCCTGAAAACTCGCCATTAGGGTTTGCTTTCAGTTAGGCTCATCCTCAAACCAGCTGACTGCATGTTGGCAGCTGTGTTGCTGCCTCGTACAAAAACAAGTCTGGGAGTCCCAGTTCACCTTCATTAGGAGGAGTTTTAGAGTGTGCAGTTTCACTCGGCTCCTTTTTCTGCCCCAAACCAGCCAGCTGAGTACCTGGTCTAGTAAGTGGAATGTGGTCATTTGGTCAGGGCATATACCATTTTGCATCACACATAAACATCTAGGAGGAGCACCATTTCTGCCACTGACACATAGCCCAAAAGTGACAGTGGCAATCTGACCCAAAACTCAATGGAACTGTCAAGCCCTTTCAGTAATGCCTCAAGATTTAGGCCGTAATGTGTCTCCATGGTTCGGGCGTACCAAATACCTAGGTACTTGAATCGGTCAACCTCCCATCCCAGCTCTAACTCCCACAGAACCACCGTTTACTGTTGGCTTAGCCCTGGGATTGGGTAAAAATTGACTTTTTTTTATCTTGTTCATGTGCAAGCCAGGCACCTTTACGAAGTCACACAGCTCCTCCAGCAAAAAGGACATTGCCCCAGCTGGGTTCCTCAGATAGACCAGGCCATTTGCACCCTCTGCCCAGAGTCCACTCATCTGAGACCACATTCCCAATGTGCACTCTAGCCACTGGGTCCATGTGGAACAGCTGCACCAATGTAATATATTTTGTGCCAAACCACTGCAAGACTGCCACCAAATATTTTGCCATCCCACTGTATCGTGCATTCTCCAAATCCAATATGGCATGTATGGAACAATAGGCCAGAGAGGATATCACACGACTGAGCCTTCGTATGTTACTCCTCATACTCCTATCAACAAATCAAGGATTTATAAATTGCAGCAAA
Source organism: Triturus cristatus (assembly GCF_964204655.1). Taxonomy (NCBI): domain Eukaryota; kingdom Metazoa; phylum Chordata; class Amphibia; order Caudata; family Salamandridae; genus Triturus; species Triturus cristatus. The sequence continues at coordinate 770,957,900 of NC_140592.1, forward strand.
TCACCTGTCAGGGTCTCAAGGTGCTGAAGTTGCAAACTGCTTCTTTTATTTATATATTTATTTATTTATTTTTACCAAGGTGAGAGCAAGGGCAAGGCACTCAAAAAAGCAAGGAGAAAGCAATGAAAACAAATGGAAACCAAGGAGAAGGCGCTCAAAACGGGGGTGGGGGGGGAGTAAGGAGAACGCAGTAAAAACTAGGGGAAAGCAAGGAGAAGACCGGAGTAAGAGTGATACAGTAGCATGGGGAAGACCGGAGTAAGAGTGATGCAGTAGCATGGGGAGAGTTGGGCCTGGGGCCTTCTCAATGGGGCCGTGCTGCAGCCTCCATTAAGTAGGTCCTAAGATGAGGGAGGAGCACTGGAGATGGTGGGCAGCGCTAGGTGGAGGTGGGGAAAAAGTGGCAGGCAGGGCAGCTATGAGGGAAAAAACTGGGAGAAAGTAATGAAAACAAGGGAAAAGCAAGGAGAAAGGAGGGAAAAGCAAGGAAAATGCACTCAAAAAGCAAGGAAAAAGCAAGCATGAGACAGTAGCAAGAGCGATGCAGCAGCATGGGAAGAGCTGAGCCTGGGGCCTTCTCTCTACTCTAACTGGGAGGAACCCTATTTGGTCAGTGTGTATACGACAACCAACCACTAGAGTAGTCCGTTCGCCAGTACTTTGCAGGGCAGTTTTATATCCGTGTTAAGCATGGATAGCGGCCTTTAGGAGGCCAGGCAGGCATGGTTCTGCCCAGCCTTTGGGATCAGCACCACCACTTCCTCCTGCATGCTCAGAGGCAACACACCCGTGTCTGGTGCCTCTAGGTAGGCCTCTATTTAAATGGTCCAGTAGTTGGCACAAAATCAGTTTGTACGCCTCCACTGGGAAGCCATCAGCTCCCAGGGTTTTTCCCCACAGAAGTATCTCAACCACTTCCAGCAATTCTGTCAACTCCAGCATCTCCTCAAGTTCTGCTGCTGGTCTACCATCAGCCTCGGAGTCCCGTACCCGAAAAATACTCTGGGCTTGATTCACAAAGCGTCTCCGCACTTGTGACAGAGGTCCTGCAATTGTGGCCGGACCTCCCCAATGTGAAACTAAAATGTGAAAGTCCCTCCACGACTCCATGAGTGCAGAGGCCCTTTGTGAATCAAACCCTTTATGAGCATCTCCACTACATTTGCGTGCGCCACACCAAACCCAAAAATTAGATTTTTTACAGGCAGTGTTTATTTTTATTCCGCCAACTATGTCTTCACCCCCTTATCCCCTTTCAACTGAGGGATATGCGTCTGCGGGCACTCCTGATCGATCAGTCATGTCAGCATCCTCCCTGCCTTGTCCCCCTTTCAGAACAGTCTTTGCCTACAGGTCTTATGCAAATATTTTTCTAGTTTGCTCCAGACCTCTGCCAAAACCAGATAAATGGCACAATTCCTTTGTGCATTCCAGTCTGAACAGCTCCTGTTCTCATTATTTCTGTACCCAAAACACATTAACTATGTGTTCTCCATGCAATGTCACCTTGTGGGCTTCTCATCCCCCTGCCCTGCTCTCAGCAGTACCACAGTTTGCTTGGAAGAACCAAGAAATGAATTCCTCAATGACTCCTGCAAATCCCCTATCTGCCAATATCTCAGCTCACATTGTGCTTAGCGTGATTTTGTTCCTGGGTCCCCTAGGAAGCTTAGTGATCAGGAGCAGTGACTTATCTGAGAGGTCCCGGTTTAGGTAGGCGGTATGCTGGTCCATCGCTAAGTCTTCCCTGCATCGCAGAACATAATCTACTATATCCCTGTGTACATGTGAGTGGTATAAGTTCCCCCAGGTAATGTAGGCACCACGAATCAAGTAGATGCAGGTCATCCATCCTTGTTTCAGGGTCATTACCATGTGCATCTTGGGGCCTGATCTAGGGAGATGCTGGTCCAGTCATCAGTCCAGAATGCAGTAAAAGTCCCCCACCCAGACAAGTCTAGTCTACAACAACTGGATGATGAGCCGTATCGGATCCGGGTAGAATGTCTTGTCATCTACTTTTGTGGCATATGTATTGATCAGTCAAGTATCCAAACTGCCCAGCATCCCAACAACCAGTAGGTATTGTCCTCCCAGATCTATGGCTACCTCTTTCATGAAGGGAACCCCTGCAGCAGTCCACGCCAGCACTCCCGTAGCATAGTTAGACTAGGTGGCATTGTATACATATTCACTCCGTGTTTCCCAACCTTATTCACCTCTGCAACTAGGTGGTGTTTTTTCTGCAACTTGAATATGCACATTGTATCGCTCAAGGTAGGAGTGCACTTTATGGTGCTTAGGGCAGCTATTTATTCCCAGAACATCCCGGGTCACTAATATGTGTTTTATACCATAGACATTCAGGTTATTGGTGCCTCACACCAGAGCCCTTGTGATGTCATCCCGCCCCACCCACCCAAACTAGTTGCAATACACTGTACCATGTCAACAAACCCTTCTCTCTCTCACAATTTAACATCAACAATACCCCCTCCTGACCCTCCCATGACGCAAACACATCATCTCACCAACTGACGGCTCGCCCAGGTGTATAATTAGTTCCCCTGATGCACTGGAGAACTATGTATTCTCCCCCCAACAGTTAAGTTAAACATCAACAGTGAGTAAATTGCTCCCCACTACAATTCTGACATAGAACGGAAGGATAAGTAAAGAAACAAGATTGCAGACTGTGCCTGAGCCACCAGATACTCAGACTTGGCCCTCCAAATGAGTGAGCTCTGCCTCCACTCCCCCCAGCAGATGTCAGCGATCCACCCTTTGCCGGAGAGGTGTTTGAGGGCCCTTTCTGCCACTAGTTGAGACTGGCCCCAGCTGTTCTTAGTGGGTGGCCCCACCCGTAGTAGTGTTGTATTCCGCTTTAGGTGTCCGTATATAGGTTTTCCTGAATCATGTCCTTGTATATAGGCAAAATTCACATTGCCCTTATATAGGCATAAGATCCCAGTCCTTATTTAGGCATTACCTTAGTCAAAAAGAACCCCCTTTGGGTAGATACACATACATAAAACCACACTCGCTATAGACACCCTATGTCACCAACGTGTAAGCCACAAACAAGGGAATAAAGAAATCAAATGACAGATTGAAATAAAAATAGTACAAATTTAATGTGTAAATATATAGACATTACAGTGTATCATGTTTACTCATAATAAAATATACATATAAAATTCATCATAACACAATTTTGAATAAACAAATATATGATCCAATATGGTTAATGCAATTAAAAAAAGACGTACATACAAATAATACCAGAAAAAGAATAAAAACGAGAAAAAGACGAAATGGGATAACAGGCAGGTAAATAACTCCTTAACTCAGAAGGAACTATGGAGGTGTATACCCCGCAAGCCGCTCAAGACCATACAGATATCCGAGGTGGAGTGCCTATTTGAAATACTGACGGGATTGTACTAGTGGATGTATGGACAACAGAAGTGACTTCTCTAGCTCTTCTAGGAATCCTGGATTTTAGTGAAGATACGAGCCATTTATCTCTTGCATTCAGGCCACATAATTATAGGTGTTGGCTATATCTATCTGAAAAATTGGATTATATTTGAACATATGTGCATACTTGAAGTGAGTCGCGCTTAGGTATTTGTACCAACATCTTTGTTAAGACATATAAAGGAGTCAGAAAGGAAAATAGGAACTTGTTTTGTCCTCCGTGGCTTGAATTGAGGCTTTTCAGCCTAGTTCATCGACAATATTAAGAATCGGTTTTTAATGTATGGGAGTTATTGTCCTTTCCTGAAGAAGATGACGGCTTAAACATATTGCCCACCGAAAAGCGTTGATGCAATCTAACGAAGGCCTACTATAAATTCACGTAGACAACTGTTAAGATCAATAATGTTCTTCTGAATTAACAACGGATCTATTTGATATTTAGTAGTTCCTTCTGAGGTAAGGAATTATTTTCCTGCCCGTTCTCCCATTTCTTCTTTTTCTCCTTTTTTATTCTTTTTCTGGTATTATTTGTATGTATGTCTTTTTAATTGCATTAACCATATTGGATCATATATTGGTCTATTTTGGAGCTCATCTCATTTGGTTGCAGGGTCCCTCTCTTTTCTCTTGAGAGACTTATTTAGGCATTCGCCATGCTATCCAAATACAGGCATGGTCCCCTACATCCGTCCACCCCAACGTCACAACAAGTTTTTAGAAACCAGACTCTTAAGCTCTTGGGAGTTTCCCCTAGCACAGGATTATTGATTTCTCCAAGAAGTCATTTATTATGCATGAACCGCTATTCCTTAAGGGTTCATTCATGACGTCTTCCTCTGCCTGACTTTACGTCAATGCAAACATTCCTAAGCACCTTCCAGGTATAAATATACCTTCCCTTGCCACGACAAGGACAGCAAGTAAGGAGGAGACCGGGGGCGGAGCTTAGCTCGCAGTGAAGATGGCTGCTTGAGCCCGGAGCTCCGGCGAGCGGCAAAGACGATCCTGTAATTATCCGGCCCCTAGCGCCTCCACACTAAGCCATTCACGTTGATATAACGCTGTACCCGACGCGCAGCCAGCGGGTGCGATTTTGAGGCCGGAGTGTGCCGCGGGCGAAAGGCGGAGACCTGCGACTGCGGAGGTGTGCTGGGCCGCCGATCCCCGACCTCGGGTTCGCGCGCTGACGGCCTTGCATCGCCGTGCGTGCGGCTAGAGGGGCGAGGCGAAGACGGTCCGCATCTGGTGGCCATTGATGACAGCGCTGGAAAGAGGCATCCAGAGGTGAGCCCTGAAGCACAGCTTACGGGCGGAGGTGCTGGAGTGGCGGGGCTCGGAGCTGGGAATTCGGCGCCCCGTGCACGGGCTCGGGCCGTGGGTGCCCTCCTTGGAGCTCCTGAGACCGCCGGAGACAAGCGAGCTGAAGTGACCGGAACCGCCGGCGAGAGTGACTTAAGCTGCACGCAGTCTGGAGGTTAGCTGAAGAGGTGTGTGAGCGGCGGTCCCGAGGCGGGGGGCTCCCGGCCGCTGCCCACGAAGCCCTGCGACTGGGGGGGGGAAAAAAAAAAAACAGTGGAGCCGTGTCTTGGAGGCAAAGGCAGGCGAGCTGACTGGCGAACTGTGTTGGCTGGGAGGGGCGGCAGCGCAGAGGCCGGCCTTGGCCCTGGTTGGGCGGCACGTTACCGCGTGGAGTGCCGCGGCGGGGAGGCAGGCCGCGCAGTTCTGTGGCGGACGGTGAGAGGGAACCTCCGGCGTGTTACGAGGCTGGCGCATTGGCGTGGCGGCCCGGGTGTGGGCCCTTAGGCGGCGCTACGCAGCGTCAGGTGATGAGACACTTGGAGCGGGTGCGATCTGGACTGGCGACCTCTCCCAGCACGGCCCCCAAATTACTAACAATTTGCCTCTTTTGAATGAGAAGACTTGTAGGGGCAGAGCTGTGTGCTGCGGGGCGGTGCGGTGGGCCGGAGCCGGGAGGCTGGGCCTGTGTGCTGGCAGAGGGGACTGCGATAAGCGCTTAGACTGCGGTCGGAGTGGGAGCTGGTGGGCTCCGCGGAGCGGTGTGACGTCTGGGTTGGCACTTCTGGCTGACTCTAGGGGAACGAAGTGCATGGCCACGCGGCGGGGAGACCCAAGATGGGCAAGACTGACAAGTCCCAGCCAAAATTGACATTCGAGCAGAGGCGCCCCAGAACCCAGACGCCGTCGGAGGGGGCGGCTGGGGGCTCATCCGTGCCCCCGGAGGAAGAACAAGATATTCGGGGCCTGCTGCTGTCCATGGAAAGAGGATTGCAGAGTGGTATCACGTCCCTCGGTGCCAGGATAGACGCCTTCTCGTATAGGATGGACCGTATGGGAGAGCGCATTGATAAACACGCGGAGCGACTGGACCAGTCAGACCAGCGCCTTGCGGAGGTGGAAGGAGCTCAGACTTCGTTAGACGTGGACCAAAGGAAACTTGAGCGCCTTATGCAGGTACTACAAGACAAAACTGAACATCTTGAGGCGCGTACCCGTAGGTGCAATTTGCGCATAACAGGCCTGCCGGAGACGACGTCGACAGGCCGGATGGAGTGCTTTGTGGAGTCGCTACTGGTAGATCTGTTGGGTAAGGATGTGTTCTGAGGGATGTTCGTAGTGGAGAGAGCGCACAGATCCCTGGGCCCCAGGCCGCCACCGGGTGCGCCGCCTCGACCGATTATAGCGAAACTATTGAACTACCGGGACAGGGACGTGGCCCTGCGGGTGGCCAGAGAGAAGAAGACTTTGGTATACGAGGGGTCGTCTATCTCGCTATACCCAGATTTCACTGCCAGAGTACAGGAGGCTCGACGTCCGTTTGCTCCAGCCAAAAAACAGCTCCGTGAGCTGGGCTTGGACTACGCGATGCTGTATCCGGCCAAGCTGCGAGTCAACAGACAGGGTAAATCACACATCTTTTTAGACCCTAAGGCACTGCAGAAAGCGTTGAAGGACTGGAATAAGGAGCAGAGACGGAGTCCAGAGAAGCAGCTGCAGGAGGGTGTAACGGATGGCGGAATGGACGAACAGGACTGACCCTGGAAGGCAGGCAAGAACGAGTCGCATTAAATGACTTCTGAGCAGCTTTGAGCATGTGGTGTTGGGAGGGATGGAATGGGCATGGGACGAAATGAACGGGAAGATTGGACTGCCGCTTACTTGTTGACTGTGGTAATTTAGTCCCTGCTGAGTGTACACAGATGGGGTCTGGTGAGCTGCTCCCTAGCAGAGTGCCCTCTTCTTGACGGGTAAAACTTTCCTGTTTTATATAATAGAGGGGGTGCGGGACCCAATTGGCTGTCTGGGATTCGGGGAATGGTGGAGTGTTACGGCCTTAAGCGGCCAAGGTTTGGCGTGGGGCAGATATTCGCTTGCCGGGACGGGGGGTCGCCATTAGATACTAGGTGCTTACCCGTGACAGTCTGGGCACTGAGTGACCTCCGCCCGCGAGTGCATTTCACAACTTTAGGGAGGTCAATTTGTTGGCGGTAGGGAGGCGGGAGGTGTAGGTCGTCCCTATACGGGATTCTGCAAGGCCAAGTTGGGGGGGGGGGTCTGCTGTGGGTGGAGGGGGGGTTGGGTTTCTTTTTGCAAAGTTATGAGGTTATACTGTCAGTATACATTGATATGTTAACTTCGGAGCACTTGCTCCTGGCGGCACATAGTACCATGCGATTTGCGTTTCAGATAATGCCTAATTACACAGCCATGCCCGGACGACTGAGCTCTATCAGAGTGCTGACCTGGAACGTCAGGGGCCTGAATGACCATCGGAAGCTACGTAAAGTTATGCACTACCTTAAAAGGCACGAAATAGACATTGCTTCCCTACAGGAAACGCATCTTCCTAACCATAGTCATATGCTGCGCACTAGGGGGTTGGCTGGGACCGCGCATGCGGCAGGTTTCACTACTCACTCTAGGGGGGTTTTGACCTGGGTTAACCCCAGGACGGATTATAGATCGCAATTGTTGGCTACGGACAGCGCAGGCAGGTTTGTACTCTCGCGTCTCCAGGGCAGAGGGCTGGATTTATTGTTGGTCTACAACTATGGGCCGAACTATGACTGCCCGGAATTCTATACGGCACTGGCAAGCACGGTGAGGGACTGCGGGGCGCAGCACGTGTTGTGAGGAGGAGACTTTAATGTGGTCCTGAACCCAGGGATGGACAGATCTGGTGGCCCGGCAAGGGCGAAGTCGGCTGCAGCCAAAGTGATAGGACGGGAGATGCTTTGCTTGGGACTGGTGGACGGATGTATGACGTTACAACGCGTGCTGTTACAACGCGTGCTGTTACAACAAAACTTTTACAACGCAAGTGGATTTACAACGCATGCCATTACAACGCAAGTCTTTACATCGACTTGCGCTAGATGGCGTGCTAACATTAGAAAAGTGTAATTTACTATTCCAACTCCAGTCCACTTAACAGTAGGGAAGGTGTTGGGATAGTAAACTACACTATTTGTAAGGTTAGCATGCCATCTAGCGCAAGTCGATGTAAAGACTTGCGTTGTAATGGCATGCGTTGTAAATCCACTTGCGTTGTAAAAGTTTCGTTGTAATGGTAGTGCATTGTAAAAGTTGCGTTGTAAAGGTTGTTTACCCTCGCGGACGTATGGAGAACTCTTAATCCTGATAAGGGGGGTTTCACGCACTACTCTGCTTATCACAGCTTGCATACGCGCATAGATTACTGGTTGACGTCGTCATCTCTCCTGCCGCTGGTGCGAGCATGTCAGGTGCTGCCGCGCACGCTATCTGATCACTCTCCGGTGCTGTTGCTATTGGCGGCGCCCAGAAAGACTGTTCCACCGTTTTTGTGGCGATTTTCCCCATACTCGCTGCTGGACCCCCTATTTAAGGAAGATCTAGCGGAATCTATCGCGCTGTTCTTCGATACCAATGTGGGCTCCGTAGATAGCTTTCAGACGATCTGGGAAACGTTCAAGGTTTATATCAGAGGGGTGGCAATGGCCAAACATTCGGGGGTGTTGCGAGATATCCGGCAGAGACTTACGACACTGGAGTGCAAACTGGGTGAATTGGAGTCTAAGCAGCGCTTGGAGGAGTCGGCGGTTATTGCGGAGGAGATGAAGGTTCTCCTGGCGGAATACCATGATGCTGCGGATGCAGAGGTGCTGCACTTAGGGAAGTACGCCACAGCCAGAGTATATGGGGAGAGCGATAGGCCCGGATCGGTACTAGCTAATATACTGAAAGCCCGTAGGCGTAGAACAGCTATCACCCAGATCAGATCGGAGGAAGGCACGCTCTTAACGGAGGATGCGGACATTGCGGAGCGCTTTCAGTCGTATTACACTAATCTGTATGCTTCCCACCAGACCGATATGGACGAGAGCATTGGGGACTACCTGGATTATATTAAGCTGCCTTTTCTTATGAACGAGCATAGGGAATTTCTGGCCCTACCTATAGAGAAAGATGAGATTCTTGAGGCACTCGCAGGTATGAAGGCGCACAGCGCCCCGGGGGCGGATGGCCTCACTGTGGCTTTTTACAGAGCCTTTATTGATCAGCTACTCCCACACATATCGACATTGTTTGATGATATGTGCGTTAAAGGATATATACCACAATCCATGCGAGAGGCTATTCTGGTAGCGATTCCCAAACCGGGTAAGCCGCCGGAGGAATGCAGTTCTTATAGGCCGTTATCGCTGTTAAACGTTGATACCAAACTATACTCGAAAGTCTTAGCCACACGTTTGGCCCTGCTCACCTCGGAGCTAGTGGCCCCGGAACAGGCGGGGTTCGTGCCAGGCAGGAACCTCACGTATAATCTGAGGACGGTGTTCGGTACTATGCAGCATGCACGCCGGGACACGCGTGCGCTGGCAGTCTTCCTGGATATGGAGAAGGCTTTTGACTCGGTAGAATGGCTATTTGTGCAACAGGTCCTGACACGGATGGGGTTGGGCCCGGTCTTCTTGCAATTGATCGGGGTGCTATATAGGGGTCCCACTGCGAGGATAAGGCTTGGCGACCAGGTTACGGATGCGATACCCATCTCGAGAGGGACACGACAGGGCTGCCCCCTGTCACCTATACTATACGCCCTGGTGGCGGAGCCTCTGGCGTGCGCCCTACGAGAATATCACAGTCTCAGAGAAATCAACTTCCCTACTTATAAGATAGTGGTCTCCACATACGCTGATGACACCCTGTTATACGTCAGGGACCCAGAGAATAACTTTGCCCCGGTACTACGAGAGGTGTGTTGCAGGGATTCTGCTTATGCACAGAACTATGCGCAGGAGACCAGGACCTCAGAGAATTGTGGTGTACCAGAAACTCCCCTCAGAACCAAGAACCCCTTATCCGACTAGCTTAGTATCCCATTCGTTAGCCTAGATCTAGCTAGGCGGTCCCAATGTATAGACAAACCAGAACAAGCAACTTAGATATTTCTCAGGAGTGGTGGGAATCCGAAATACCTGTTCGTATCTATTTGTCAGTCCACAACAGAATAATACAGACACGGTAAAGTTAAGAGTTTATTTTATAAACCTCGCGTCCTAAGATGCAGTACTTTGGCTAACACTAGCAGACAAATGATACAGATCAGAACCATAAGCATTGTTACAATACCATACGAAATGAAAGGAGCAATCATACTAATAATGACCGTGGTATAAAGCCACACTCCTTTCTCTAGAATCTAATACATTATTATTAGACTAATAGAAGGTCTCTTAGGCTAACAGGGGGGACCCCATACCGTATAGATCAGCTTAGTAGAATCACATCAAAGGATCAGCTAGCTCTCTCATGCATCAGCTCTTCTGTTCGAATGAATGTAAAACCAAACTGTTCTGCAATATTAAAGGCACTTGTCCTTCAGATATTGGCAGCTGCATGTATGATATGTCTAAAAAGTGGTACGATCAATCTAATCACAACACTCTGTACCTTCTAGTGACCCAGACTCGTTCTTTACATGATGTACAGACCAAGGGCACATTTCACTGTTAAGAATGTGAAACAGTTTGTTATCCTGTAAGGCAAATTCGAGTCAGCATTTCTAAAATGAATAACACATAACAACAGTGTTGTGTGCAGCGCAGCAGAAACGACAAGCTGGCTTGCTAACAATTAGCTCGGTTATGCTAACTTAGTGTTGTAAATAGGGCGTGGCTTAATCCATCCTACAGGTGGTTCATTTTGGGGCGCTCTCTGGTTTGAGAGTAAACTGGACCAAATCCACCGCTTTCCCGCTGACCCTGGTCACTACCCCTTTCGAGATGGAGTATCCGCTGCAGTGGTCGGACGACTCGGTCCGATACCTGGGAATCCAGCTGCATATGGACTCGGAGGTAGTGCTATCCGAGAACTATGGAAGGGCCATTAGCAAACTTGAAGATGATTTTGAGACTTGGATTAAACTGCCCCTCTCGCTGATGGGCCAAATATCTATCATGAAGATGGTAGTACTTCCTAGGTTTTTGTTCTTGTTTGTTAACATCCCTATAGTGCTGTTGCGCGCATTCTTTGCTAGGCTGACGGGGTCCTTGTTGCGGCTGGCGTGGGCGTGTAAGCAGGCTCGTGTCAGCTGGCGAGTCTTGACGTTGCCCTACCACCGTGGCGGCTTGGGGGCACCTGATCTGGAACTGTATTACAGGGTTGCGCAGGGAGCTCAGGCGCACAGCTGGATACATGGCGACGAGGCTGTTCCATACCTAAAATTAGAGAAATGGTTTGCGGCCCCGCTCCCACTTCCAGCTGTTATTTTTTAACCGTCGGACGGGGTTTTTAGACTCACTGAACTCGACCCGACATGCATGGAATAACATATTACAACAAATGGCGGGGGCGCTCCTATACTCTCCAGCGATGCTGCTTGACTGGGCGATCTGGCTGTCCCCCTGCAGGGATCAGGGGGTGGTGCGGTCCCTTTGTGCGCTGGGTATACACAAGATGGGGGACCGGTTTGTAGACGGCGTCGCTAAGACATGGGATGAGGTGGCTGCCACAGCAGATAACGCCACGCATTTGCAGCGCTTCCAATTCCACAGGGTTAGACATGCATGGCGGCAGCTCCTGGGGGACGACATGGGTGAACCGCCGGAGGTCCCGGAGTTGTCCTTTATCATTAAGAACAAAAGTCCCCATCAGCTAATTTCTAAGTTATACCGTACGGCGCTGTCGCAGAGATCGCAGGAATACACTAAGGCTAGGTTAGCCTGGCAGAGAGACCTTGAAATCGCAATAGACGACGCCATGTGGGTATACTGCTGTTCGGGGATTTCACGCATATCTTTGCATGGCAGACACAGGTTGATCCATTTCAAGTTCATAAACATAGTTTATTACACTCCGGAGCGGCTGCATCGGTACGTCCTGCGTGATGGGTCGGCATGTGAAAGATGCAACCAACCAGTGGCTGACTTTATGCACCTGGCGTGGCACTGCCCGGGAATACGCAACTTTTGGGAAGCAATTTATCAGCAGATAGCTAGAGTGGCAGACTTGGAGCTGGCACTGGACCCTGCGGTGGCCCTGCTGGGGCACTCCAGGGTGGTGCCCAAGGCGGCGCGTCGGCTGGTTGACATGGGTATGCTCATTGCGAAGCGAAGGGTGGCGCTATGCTGGATGCGGGGCCCCTTGCCTACGGTGGGGCAGTAGACGCGAGATGTACTTTACTGCTGTACACAGATGGAGAGGTTTAGTGAGCTTCTCCCGCCGCGCAGTAGGCCAAAAAATGTTTGGGGGCTATATGTCGATTATATCGGGAGGGGTGGCAAGGCTGCGGAGAGTGGGACGAACAGCTTGGAAGCCCGGGGGAGCGGGGCGGCTGGAGAGAGCGTTGGTGGGGAGGATGCATAATTCCCTTACTAGTGCGCTTTGGTCAGAGGCTATGAAGGGCATTGGAAACGCCTCACGACTCCAGGATGCGGGCTGGTGCTGAACGCAATAATAACTCTAGGTGGGTAGCTGACAGGAAACCTCAACTGTTTGGAGTGGGTGGGCGGGGTGGGGGTTCTGTTCTATTTGGGGGCTGCGTTTTCGTATTCTATTTTGTACTTTTTTAAGGTAAGGGACAGAAGTAAACAAAGGGAAAATAATTAGAACTGTGCCCCTGCAAGGGGGTAAATCTATGGATAATAACATACTGGACTGACAACTTGGAAGGTATAGGGTGCCGTCACGGCTGCACACAGTGGTACCCAGCCTCCGGGATGTGGGATAAACTGAGATGATGTGTGATCATTTGCAACACGGTAGCCGGCCTTGGGGTTGTAGACGCACATCTATGTATGTCAAAATGTTTTCTCTTTTAATAAAAACACTTTACAAAAAAAAAAAAAAGTAAGGAGGAGACCTCAACTTTAGAGGAGCCTGTATCCTGGCCTGACCTACTGACAAGAGACGCTGTCATCCCTGCTCGCAGAGAATCCAGCTTACATGTTCTGACTCCCTACGCGGGGTGTTAGAGTTCGAGACCCAGAAAGAGATTCCCACTTATCTCATTCTCAAGGTATGAAGCTGACTAGAACCTAGAGGGACTCTTGGCCTACTATACTAAACTATAGAATAACATCCTATGGAATACAGCACTTACTTCTTACATAGTACTACACTTAGGTTAGGTACACTGGGGTAGAACTAGTTAGAGAGGCTAAAAATGTGAGTACTCATGAGATGCTTATGTTATTTATGTATATGAATGTGTCATAGCTAAAAGATAATGATAATGCTAGCACAGTATTATTTATTTCTACTGCTTACGCTGTACATAATATATCTCGCATACTGTCTTACGATTGTAACAGCTCATATCTCTTACACGAGAAACAAGACTGTTCAATAAATCCTTTTATTGAAACGCCAGTCTCTTCTTTCTGTGTAACTCTGAAGAAACTGAGCATGCACAATTTGCTGATTGAAACTGTTATCTGTTGTTTCCACGATTCTGATAGGGAAACAAAGTTGTCATGTTTATGCGGTTGCCAGAAACTTCTCCCTTCTTGTTTACAAGGAGTTTCTAGTGGCCTCTGAGTTAGCTGGTAGAAATTAATTAAGTTTAATATACTCGATAGGGGCATACTGACCTCAGTCCTATGCCAAATCTATAGGGTATATAATTCCAATGTGCAGACCCTATTAGGGAAATAGAAACTACACTACATGGTGCCCAAACGTTTGGTAAGGCACTATTTTAACACTGGATACTGAGTAACTCAGTTGTGCTTTTCTCATAGACCCCTACTCACACACTCCATAAGACGTCTGGAGTGGGTAGGGTTAAGTATCCACCAAATAGGACAAAATCCTATATATTAGCTGTTTGGTTTATTCAACGTTGAAGGATACAGTGTTCCATAAATATTTTGCACCTTATCTTTGTTTCCTTGAAACTTGTTCTACAGTCTTTCAAAAACAATGTCCCTCAATGGGGATACTAACACGGAGAATGGTGTAGCTATGGCTGACCCAGTCGTAACAGCTTTTAATTTTACAGGTTTAAATGAAACCGATGAGGTGTTATAAACATCCCTCCAAATTTAAGGAGAGCCATCACTCTAAAACCTATACAACATGGCCTAACACCAAGAGGTGGTAGAGCAGTTTCGTGATAGAGGCACACAAATGATTTCAGACAGAGGTGTTCTATTCATGGATTGTATTCCCAGAATCTAATCCAGTAACAAAAGTATTTCACTTCTTTAACCTCTTCAGTGCCCATGACGAGATAGTCTCGTCATGGAGCACGGTCGCGCTGTGCCCATGACGAGACTATCTCGTCATGAACCCCACCCGCGTATGCAACGCCCGGCACAGGAGGGGGAAAGGGCGTGGCACTGAAGGGGTTAAAGAAGATGAACCACCTGAGGAATATATTCCTTTCGAGGATATTGAAATTCCACTCACATGCCAGGAGCATAATCTCTGGTTTAAAGGCGCCCTAAAACATCACAAAAACATTACCAGGCTCGGTCCACTAGGTAGAGCAGGAGCAACATGGCCGATTCTAGCAGGCTACACACCTCATCCTGACATCAAAGAAATGTCAGTCGAAAAATTACTTACTCAACTGCATGAGTTAATAAACATTTACAGACTATTAGTCTAATATGTCATGCGGACTTTCACAGTCCAACCACCTATAACCATTCGAAATCAAACCCCTCAACAAGGGTATACACTAAAAATTACTCCACAGACTTTAAACGTAGTCATGGGTAAAATGCCCATGATACGTGAACAAATTCCATTCTGGATAGCTCAAAAGATTACTCAAATCGAAGCAGTATTTCCAAATACTAGCCCTTATGAGAAACACAGAATCCTAACAATCTGTTTGCCAATAATCACACCACAACTGGAAGACTGCACCACTTGGGGCACAGTCTTTGCTGCCATCTATACTAAAACACATGGTGTTCCGTCAATTGCAGTAATACCAGATGTTCTGAAACAAATTAAAAACTAATACAGGCAGAGCCTGCTCTGAATTTAGGTATGAAATTACTGAAAAACTTCGACCAGGTCTCAACAATAATATTATCTAATATTAAAGGAGAAGCAGTATCAGTGGCGATCCGCCAACGCTTAAGGGAATTTGGTGTAACAGAACATCCAAATGAACTACCCAGAATAATAGAAAAATCTTATGCAGAATTAGGCAGAGACAGTTTGCGTGGAAAACCTTTGAAGTCAAAACTGTCTGAAGGTCCTGAGAAGGACTCTAATTTTCAAAATCCTACATCTTCTAAAAAGAAGTGGGAAACTAATAAACAAAATTCATAAGAGAAACGTTCTCAATCCCGAGGTAGGTCTCCTCAAAAGGGGCGTTCTGAAAGGAGGTATAATCTCAGGAATAGGGATACTTTTAAGAAAACCTGACAGGTATCAAGATACAGATACATGTTCCTCTCATACCTTTCAGATATCGTCACAGACATCAGAAAGAAGAGGACGGTCAGATCACAAAGAACGCGTGAAGTCCAAAGACGATCAACACATTCCGAAAAAAAAGTCAAAACCTCAATTCACAAAAAAGAAGGTAGCAGGTCTGAAGATCAGACATCCCGAGAATACTGAGAACTCTGCTCAAGAATGGAGAATGGGCTCAGACAATGCCAGACAGTGCAGCAGAAGTAATAATAGCTCGCCAGAACCTGAAGGAACTTCTGAGGATAGTGGACTTGAATGAGTACATCACAGTAGAGACTGTAGACACCAGGGTTAGTACTCCACAAAAGTTATATGAAATAACACTCCGAATGGAGGGAGACATACCAAGAAATGTGAAAGCACTCTTTTGGGAAAAACTTTCAAGGGGTTATGATATACTTCTAGCAGAACAGGACTGGCCACCAAAATTTGTTAGGGAGTGCCCACATGGCGAGGACATCATTATACCAGCCTTCTCCAACCATATTCCAATTCACCTAAAATATACCTATGCCAGGAAATGGGCAGTAGCCCAGGTTCCAGCATTATACAAACATCATGTAGGATGGGATGAGGACTCACCTCACCACAAAATACAGCTAAAAAATCAGCCTACTGCACAAAGGCAGTACCCAATAAAGCAAGAAGCTAAAAAAACAGGTCAGGGAGATTTTAGATCAACTTGAATACCAAGGGGTGATTGAAACATGCACCTCATCAATGAACAATCCTTTGTTTCCTGTATCCAAACCAGACGATATATATTGTCTAGTTTTAGATTACAGACACTTGAACACTTGTTTCAAAACATTTGCAGTGCAAATGCACATAGTACAGCACTAATGAATAACATTGTGCGTAAAAAATATAAAACCACATTGAACATTTCAAATGGTTTCTTTTGTCAAAACCTAGCACATGCTTCTGGAAGGGGGTGTGGGATAGCCTGTCGGAAGTCCTGAGGTGGGTGCTCCCTCGCACGCCGAGGTTGGGACTCCTGCACGTCATGGAGGGAATTGGGGGTAATGTCTATAAGCGATATTTGATGCTACTGGGTCTTACCCTGGCCAAGAGGGACATTGCTCAGGCCTGGAAGGACCCGCGGCCCCCTTCGGTGCTAGCCTGGAAAAGGGGACTTGATTTTTGCATGGGCATGGAGCAACCGATCTTCGTGGCTCGAGGATGCCCGCGTAAACATTTTAAAATCTGGAAGCGGTGGGCAGACTTCAGAGGCATTTGGTTGGAGCCGCCAGTGGACCAGGACCCAGTGCTGGAATTATGAGGAGACAGGGCAGGCCAGGAACACACCACGTTACGGATGGGGGCCGAGCGATAGGAAGGGGGACCGAAACAGTGACCATGCGATGGGGGGGGGGGGGCGGGAACCGGGAGGAGGGGACAGGGGGTTAGGAGGGGGAGAGGAGGGTGGGGGGATAGTATAGGTTTGAAAGTAGGAGTAGCATGTTCTTAGTTTAACAGTAAAACAAAACGGATTGTGATGTTGTTATTGTGATACACCCGCCTGGCTGACGTACCTGGAGGTCAGGGCTCAGCAACTGTAATGCAATCACTTAATAAAATCTGTTCTTAAAAAAAAAACCTAGCACATGAAAGCAGGTACTTAACAGCTTTCTCAATAACGGGGACTCAGCGTCCATTTTGTAGACTCCCACAAGGGTTCAAAAACAGCCAGAGTTATTCTCAGCAAGGGTAACAGAGTTACTACAAATTTATGATAATGAGGCATTGTCATATGTCGATGACATCTATCTGACAGACGATGACCTAGATAGGCACTTGAACAGGGTGAATACCAATATAGCCCTCTCAGGGCTATAAATTCAACTTTAAAAAAAATCCAGAATTGCCCATCTCAATGTCCTTTTCCTAGGATATGAGCTTTCAGTTGAAGGCAAGAGCCTGGCAGCTAACTTTTTAGAAAAGTGTGCGCTGCTCCAACCACCAAAAACACTGAGAAATTTACAATCCATCTTGGGTTTCTTAAATTTTGGAAGAACTTACATTCTAAATTACGCAGAAAGGGTTAAACCTCTCTATGAACTAATCAAACCGGATTTTTTAACAAAACATTGGATACAGGAACACACAGACATCCTGCGTTCACTCCAAGCTAACATGTTAGCAACAAATCATTTACAAACACGCGTAAAGAAACGCAATTTAGTGATCCGAATAATTTTGGGTCAATGCGGATTCACCTATGTTCGAGGCACTTCGCATTAGATCGCCATCTGGTGTTGGGCTCGAATGCTTGCACCTTGTTGTGGTCTTGGAAGAAGTCTTTGTAGTCACGAGATCGGTGACTCCTCCCTTGGACGATAGTGCGCATGGGCATCAACTCCATCCTTAGATTGTTTTTTTCCGCCATTGGGTTCGGATGCAACTTTTACGCTCCAGTTCGAAATCTCCATTTCAAACTTTTTCGATGCGCAAAACTTCCACAAACTCTTCGGATTGACTTCGAACATCTTCATCTTCGACGTGACTTTTATCGGCTCGATTCCGGTCGTCGACGTGGGCCGCTGGGCCTATCCATGCCGTGAGGCCTACGGCTCATGGAAAGAACTCCATTCAAGAAATGCCCCCTGTGTGGAGCAAAGTTCCTGCACAGTGACCATCACATGGTCTGCAACCTGTGCCTTTCACCTGAACACGACGAGTCCAGCTGGTGCATCCTTTCGATCGAAGAAGACTATTCGAGATCGAAGAGCTCGACGACACATCATGGCGCCGAGATCAGCTCCGGAACCAGAGGACATCTTCGACGAAGGCCCAGATGTCCTGGAAGAAAATTCCGAACATCTCGAAATCGTGTCAGAGGCAGACGACTCAGATGACCCCATCACTCCTGGTCAATGAGGGAGTACTACTGCCCCTACCCCAACCCCACCACCAAAACCGGAGGCACCGGTCAAGACTTCGCCTGCTGGCCCCAGTTGCAAACGTAAACGTGCTTCAGAAGCCCCGCCTTCGGGCCCGGCTCCGAAGAAAAAAGACAAGCCTTGGGGTAGCTCGGGACCGAGCAAACCACATATAATCGTCCCGCCGGCGACTTCGGCACTGAAGCCAAAGGAACACTCTGCTCCGAAATCGGTTCCAATGCCTTCCACCTCCAAAGACAAATCGGCCCCGAAAACCTCGAGGTCCGTGGATAAGCCGGCTTTGAATGTTTCCAAGCCTAGAGATCCTGCTTCGACTCCGAAACCATGACCCTTGGAACCAAAAGATAAGCCTAAGGACTCTACCATGCCTCCTAAGGCCAAACACCAGAAATATCAACACCAACCCTGCTCGGAACTGAAAAAATCTGCACCGAAGGCGGCTCCCGAGGAAGACTAACTTTTTTTCATCCGGATCCTGTTGATCCTAAACAGAAAAAGGTTTATTTCTATCCAAAAACAGGACATGTCACAGCTGTGCCATGTAAGAAAAGGACGTTAGACACAGCACCTGCCACTCCAGTGCCTGTGCAGAAGGACTGTGCTACATCACCTATGCCTCCTTCTTCTCCTCTACTTCCCTCTAACCCTCTTCCTCTACCTAAATCTGTAACACCTCCTCTACCTGTAACTTCTCCACCACATGCACCACCAGATGATGATGACTTAGGGGCAGGGGGTGACCCTGATCTATTCACGGATCCAGACGACCCACCACAAGACAATTGGAATTTTCCTGTCCCAATAGATCTGCCACATGTTCCTATCCCCCAACCATACCCCTCAAAACCTTATTCACCAGATGACAATATTGGATTTGGAGAATTAATAGGGCTGCCATTTTTCTTGGAGTAAAAATGCACTCAGACACAGCAGAGGAGGACTTCCTTTTAGATACCTTTGAACAGTCCCAAAAGACAGTACAAATACTACCCATGATTACGGGTGTCATTAAACATGCCCCTGACGTCTTCAAAGATCCAGTATAAGCCAGGATTCTTAATCCTAGAATCGATTAATAAATATAGACCTTCCCCTGAAGACCCTGCGTACATCAAGGGGCAACTTCCTTTGGATTCTTAAGTTGTTTCCAACGCCAGAAAGCGCGCAAACTCACAAACCTCCAGAGATGCACCACCCCCGGATAAAGAATCCAAATTACTAGATGCATCTGGCAAAAGGGTAGCTGCACAGGCTGCCGATCACTGGCGCATAGCCAACACGCAAGCACTGCTGGGCTAGATATGAAAGGGCCCATTATGATCGGCTGGAAACCCTATTACAGCATTTGCCTGACCAATATAAAACTCAGGCAAATGATCTCCTACAAGAGGGCAAACTAATATCAAACACTTCAATTAAATGTGCCCTTGACGCAGCAGACACTGCTTCTAGGTCCATCAATACCAGTATCCTGCTCAGACGACATGCCTGGCTACGCATTTCAGGCTTTAAGCAAGAAGTGCAGACAACCATCCTTAACCAACCGTTCAACCAAGAACAACTCTTTGGACCGGCTGTAGATACTGCTCTTGAGAAAATGAAAAAAGACACAGAGACTGCTAAGTCCTTGGGAGCATTACAGTCTCCGCAAACACGTGGCTCCTTTCGTTGCTTCTTTTACAGAGCTCTTAAAACAAGAAGTTCTCCCACTGCTTCAAAAGCAGGCGATAGAGCCAGTTCCCTTACCACATCAAGGAACAGGGGTTTATTCGCTGTATTTCCTCATACCCAAAAAGGGCGGGACACTAAGACCACTACTCCACCTCAGGCCCCTCAACGGGTATATTCACTCAGATCATTTTCACATGATTACTCTCCAGCAAGAACTTCCATTACTGCAACAAGGAGACATCCTTGCCACACTAGATCTCAAGGACGCTTACTTCCACATCCCAATACATCCTGCTCACAGGAAGTATCTAAGGTTCATAGTGGACGGACAACACTATCAGTTCAAGGTCCTTCCATTCGGAGTGACCACAGCACCCAGAGTATTCACAAAATGTCTGGCAGTGGTAGCAGCATACCTGCAAAGACAACAAATTCATGTTTTCCCATATCTGGACGACTGGCTCATAAAAGCCAGGTCCTTCAACCAGTGTGTTCAACACACTCACCAAACCATCCAAACATTACACAACTTGGGGTTCACAGTCAACTATGCCAAATCGCATCTTCAGCCCCCTCATATACACTAGTATCTAGGGGCCACAATAAACACTTCCACAGCTCTAGCATATCCCAGTCCAACCAGGATAGCCAGTACGCAAGCCCTCATCACAAAAGTTCAGATCCAACACTCTCTCCCAGCCAGAGTGTTCATGCAACTCATAGGCATGATGGCATCTTGCATCTTTATTGTACCTTATGCAAGACTTCAAATGCGTCCCTTACAAGAATGTCTAGCACGTCAGTGGAATCAGGCTCAAGGACAACTTACAGATCTGGTGTTGGTGGACAGCCGCACACATCGCTCTCTGCAGTGGTGGAATGCAACAAACTTGTCCAGAGGGCGGCCGTTCCTCGAGCCTCTTCCACAGATAGTGCTCACAACAGATGCTCACAGGATGGGGAGCCCATCTCCTCGGACACACAACTCAGGGCAAATGGACCACTCAACAAAAAGTGCTCCACATCAATCACCTGGAACTACTAGCAATATTTCTAGCTTTAAAATCATTCCAAGTACATGTTCAAAACAAAGCTGTCTTGGTCCGGACGGACATGACAGCCATGTACTACGTACAAAAACAAGGAGGCACACATTCTCTGCAGCTGTCCCAGCTTGCACAGAACATTTGGAGATGGGCCATTCCACAGAATATATATCTACTAGCCGAACACCTTCCAGGAGTTCACAATCAGATTGCGGATCTGTTAAGTCGACAGACACAACAGATTCACGAATGGGAATTACATCCCCAGGTTCTTCTACCATTTTTCCACATGTGGGGCCAACCAGACATAAATCTGTTCGCCACACACGACAACGCAAAATGCCCAACTGTCATGGTTTTGGGCCGCGGATCTAGGGGTTCTCACTCATGCCCGCGATCACCTTGTGGCAAAGTGCACTATGTCAAGCCATTAGCCCGATATTGGTGGCAATGTTTCCAGAACTATTAACTTTCACAGTCCGCTCGTATGTGTGCACGCTGTATTGACTGAACATGTGCATACCTTGATTGCTCTTGTGCCTTCTTTTTATGCGCGCACTTTACATGCCTCAGTTAAGTTAAACATGTGCCCTTTTATTGTGTTTTTCTCAGATGCGCATGATAACAATGTACAGCTTTCTATTTACAACGCTTAGAATCGACGTGCATAAATAATGATATTGCAGAACACTCCGTGACTTTAAAAAGCCTCCTCTCTGCTTCACAAAAGAAAGCTTGGGCCGCTTCCTCTGTTGAGCGTTGTTACGCTCAAATGCGCGTCCTTGGGTGTGGAATGTCTATAAAAAGGAACCACACCCAAGGCAACGCGCTCGTAATTCTATGCGTCTCTGAGGCAGCAGCTGTTCCGGTATCGCGGTGAATATCGGAAATCTTTGCAACATCTTTAGGCAACAAAGCGGCAGTGGTGAGTTCATACCAGCACGGGATCCTTCTGATTGGAGTCTTCTGAATCAGGGTAAGACCAGTTGAGTTCTTCCGCTTGCCAGTATGGAATACTTTCTTCAATTTTTGTGCAAACTATGATGAGGACTCTTCTTTCTAGACTAAGTTATGTCTTCTGAGTAAAGTATTTCGTAATCTCGAGTGCTAATGAAACTCGAACAATTTTTGGAACTATTACAAATAATACCTTGAATTTTGGAACTATTGCAAAATAATTCTTGAACTTTGGAACTATTGCAAAATTACTCTTGAATTTTGGAACTATGATCAAAGAACTGACTCTTTTAACAATTGTACAAACTTGCGTGGCTGGTCTAGCTCTTCCCATAAAGAAACCTTAACCAAGTGTAAAAGGCTACACAATATTTCAAAACTATTCTACAGCAGGGAACAACAGGTGATTCTTGTTTTTCTATGCGGACTGAGTATATTATGATAGCTAAATATGTAGTTCATACCATGTTTAATGAATAGTGGATTTCTATTTCAGGTCTCCTTCCCTGCTGATCCTTCCCTAAAACCCTTCCCCCGCCTGGCCACTCTAATACTCTGTGTCATTACGACAATCGGAGTTGGAGCTGCCTGGAGGTGGACCCTTCGAACGTCGAGCAAGCCCTGAGGAATCTAAGCCCTCACACCAACCTTCGCCGCCAGGTTTCCACACCCATTGTCCAAGGGCAATGCGATATGGATGAACTGGTCAGGCAGATTTGGGTACACTTTTCCACCACTCCCACTGATTCCATTAGTAGTATGCAAGCTCCGACAACAGTCTCTCAAACTAATCTTAGTAGCTCCCACATGGGCACGCCAACCGTGGTTCACAACACTGTTGGAACTCTCACTGGTTCCCCACCAAAAACTACGCCTGTCACCATCCCTGCTAATGCAGAACCATGGAGAGAACAGACATCCAGATCAACTGAATCTGGCGATCTGGCTCCTGAAGTCCTAGAGTTCGGTTACCTTAACCTACCACTGCACTGTATGAACATCATTAAAGAAGCCAGATGACCTACTACTGGAGCTTGCTATGCTGCAAAATGGAAAAGATTTGCCATTAACTGCACCAATAACCATATTGATCCACTGGATGCCTCCATCCAGAATATCATTTGCTACCTACTTCATTTACAAAAATGTAATCTAGCATATTCATCTATACGTTTAAATCTAGCAGCACTTGCTGCTTATTTACAAAACAGACAACACTTCTCACTGTTTAGAGTCCCTGCAATTAAAGCCTTTATGGAGGGCCTAAAAAGAATTATTCCTCCTAGGTTACCACCCTCTCTAGTGTGGAATCTAAATATTGTTCTTACCAGGCTCATGGGACCCCCATTTGAACCTTTACACAAATGCGAACTGCAGTTCCTCACAAGGAAAGTAGCTTTCCTTGTTGCCATTACCTCTCTTAGAAGAGTAAGTGAGATCCAGGCTTTAACCATACAGGAACCATTCTTACAATTACATCGTAACAAGGTGGTTCTCAGAACAAACCCAAATCTCCTTCCTAAGGTCCTCTCTCCATTTCATCTTAACCAGTAAGTGCAGTTACTAGTGTTTTTCCAAAACCCAGACTCCGTAGCAGAGAGAGCTCTACACACCCTAGATGTTAAAAGAGCCCTGCTTTATTACATTGACAGAACCAAATCCTTTCGCTAGACAAAACAACTGTTCGTAGCTTTCTCCCCACCACATAAGGGTAATCCCCTCTCCAAAGCTGGAATTGCAAGTGGATCGTTAAATGTATCCAAATATGCTACCAGAAAGCAAAACGCACATTAACAATTCCCCCTAGAGCGCACTCCACATGCAAACTAGGGGCCTCTCTGGCATTCTTAGGGAACATTCCCCTAGAAGACATCTGTAAGGCAGCAACATGGTCTACAACACACACCTTCACTAAACACTATTGTGTTGACGTGCAAGCCAAGCAACAAGCTTCTGTGGGCCAAGCTGTTCTTAAAACTCTCTTTAAAACTACTGCAACCGATACAGGTGTCCACCGCTAGGGGAGATACTGCTGTACAGTCTATGCTAAGTGTGAGATCTGCAGCTCATATGCCTCGAACGGAAAATGCTACTTACCAGTATGCATCTGTTCTTGGCATGTAGAGCTGCAGATCCTCACATGCCCACCCACCTCCCCGGGACCTGTATCTGTTCCAGTTCCATCTTACTTAGATATACACTCATGGACATCTTTTTTTCTTTCTACTAACTCCATCATTTCCCATCATGGTGAAAAACAATCTAAGGATGGAGTCGCTGCCCATGCGCACTATAGTCCAAGGGAGGAGTCACCTATCTCGTGGCTACAAAGACTTCTTCCAAGACAACAACAAGGTGCAAGCATCCGAGCCCAACACCAGATGGTGATCTAATGCTAAGTGTGAGGATCTGCAGCTCTTGGCATGTAGAACAGATGCATACTGGTAAGTAGCATTTTCCTTAACATTTAATGAGGGTGAAAAAGTACCAATAGCATACAAATCACATTTGTATACACAAGCAGAAATGTGCTTCACTTCAACAGAAAAGATACTGACAGCAGTTCAAACCGCTGTAGCAAAAGAAAGAGCTCTAGCTCAGGGGAAACTAATTATTGTCGTGGCTCCAGTACCAGCCTTAGAGGCGGTTACAAAAGCGAGCATTCCAAATGCAAAAGCTTTATATCCTAAGTGGATACAATGGGTTAATTCTCTTGCTGCAACAGATGTTGAATATGTTTTTGATCCTGATTTGAGAAAACAAGCGTTCCTGCAATCTGAACATGAATGTCCTCTGCCCACTGAAATTCTGCCTCTCGATCAGTACGAATTTATAATTTATGCTGACGGATCAGCACAACCCACAACAAAGCTTACAGTGCAGCATGCGCAATCGTTAAAGGTCGCATGCGCGATGGTATCTTCAGACCAATGGTCACAAAAACTCAATCTCTAGGAGATTGTACAGCTCAGCGAGCTGAACTACAAGCATTCAAACTGGCACTTGATAATACAGATCGTGAGTTTCCCACACTTATAGTGTGCGATTCCTTTTACTGTGTCTAGTCATATAATGAATATTTACAGAATTGGCTTCAAAACTGATTCAAAGATGCAAAAGGTGGCACAATAAATCATAAAACGCTTTGGTAACAAGTAGTTCAGTTGAGAAACAAACTACCAAAAGCTAAAGTGATACACAGGATGAGTCATCAACATGATGGCGTTCATGTTGCAGGGAATTCATTGGCTGATGAAGCCGCAAAGGGGGCTGTTCAGATGGCTTCCGTAGCTGTGATCACTCGTTCAAAAACGAAAATAGACAGTGACATATTGTTGGCTGTCAATGCTTCAAGCAAAGGCAGTGGTGCAGCGTTACCAAAGAAATTTCCACTCCAGTACTCTTATGTAATTGATGCGAACAACGTTCCTTTTGCTCGAATTCCTGGAGTGTGGGATAGGGTGATTCCAAACATGGAACGTAGATTAGGACTGATCCTAGCAGCACATGAAGGGATAGTCTCTGCCCATGCAGGTGTTTCTGCAACAGTATCTTCACTAAAGCAAAGCTATTGGTGGCCTGGCATTAGGAAACAGACCAAAAACTATGTTTTGGAATGTGAAATATGCCAACAGATGAAAGTCTCCAAAGTGAAATGTTCTGCACAGACACCCCTGTTGTTTTCAGACAAACCATTAGCTTGTGTTTACCTGGATCACTGCGAAGGGAGGGTAATTATAAATATATAATTGTCGCAGTGGATTCGTGCTCAAGGTTCCTATGGATGTGGCCTCAGCGCTCGGCTGACGCTCGAACTGTTATCAAAGATTTGCGAGTCTTTATCGGCACATACGCAATTGGAACACTACATTCTGACCAGGGCCCTGCGTTTAGCTCTCTGGCTTATAAAGAAGTCATGGCCAGTTTGGGCGTAGCATTGCGGTACTCCTCTCCATTTCATCCTGAGGGAAATTCTGTTGTGGAAAGGAAAAACCGGGACATAAAGCAGTCTGTAACAGCTAGAGTACTAGGTTCTGGTGATGGGTAGGTCAAACATCCTTATTGGGTCCAACGCTCATTAAACAACTTGCCAAGAAGTTCTCTGGGGGGGGGGCACTCCATATGAGGTCCTATTTGGGACAAGAATGTGGGTTCCTGATCTTGAATGTAAAGGCACAGTCGTGGAAAATAAACCTTTTGATATCAAAGCTCGTTTGGCTTTTTTACAGGATCTAAATGAACTAAGATCGAAACAAAGCAACGTGTTCCTGAAGCCAACCACCACTGGGGAAAATCCAGCCGTCCCAGCAAGTCCTGTCTGGATCTAGGCAGAGAGAATATTGCAGACAAGAAGGAATTTGGTCCTTCTTACAGACAACCAGTACCTGGCCTAGCCATCCACGGAACAAGAATAGTACTTCTACCGCCCCTTGCTGGAAAAAAGGAGAAAAGATTTTGTCAATTGACCTCATCAAATCGCACTATGTGGCAGATACTAAATAGTAGGTCTCGTGGACTCCGACCAAGTATCAGACGCACTCCTCTCGCTACTATCCAAGAGGTTCAGACTGAAAGACTCCTCACCTTCGAGGATTCAGCAGTAAGAAATTAAGGACTAAGCAACAATGCTATGGAACTCATCCCTCTTGAAACTCGGGTAAAAGTTCCTCCTGATACACCTGTCTACACCAATGTAACATGTGATTAACTGGTTCCAGTGATATCAAATAACCGTGATGCAATTCCAACAATTGACCGAGCTGCTTCTGGCTATTTCATTAACATTGATACGTTTTCTGAGGATCCAAGCGAGCCTGAAACGACGCCAGCCCAAAGAACTTCAAAAATCAAGTACAAGACTTTTTTCATTTCCTGGAAAAAAACTTACAGGTTTCACCATGGATTGAACTATGGATAATTTCTGGAATATTTTTCTTTCTGCTTTGGCTAGCTTTAGTAATGACTCTTAGCGTGCTGATAAATGGAAGATATATTTATTTGGACACTGAAAGTAAAAATGTGAACTTACTTTTGAAACAACACAAATCATCCCATCGTGAGGCAAGAGACTTGTCAGCAGTGAACATCACAGCCGTTCCTATACAAGATGGTATAGTTTGAGACAAAACGGATTATGATATATTTGGCCCGTCTGAACTTTTGAAGATTTCACACTTATTTAAAATTTCCTTAAGTGACTTTATTACCTTCAGTACCTATTCTGATGATTGGGACTTTGAGACTGTTAATAACATGATGTCTGATCTAGAAAGGTCTGCTGCATTTTCTAACAATGAAAACTTAGAGGGTTTATCAGACTATGAACAGCTTTATTGTTACAACCACAATGGTCCTCATTTCTTGCATAAAATGGCAGCAACTAGAAATGTATTTATGTATAACCAATGGGAACATTGTCCTATACCACCAAGGGGTAGTTCAAAAACGTTTGCAAATAAGTTTCCATATTTTTCAGGTTACAATACATCCAATGCAGAATCCTTTTACTTTAAAAATATAAACAAAACAGGAATATGTGAACTAATGCAAAACAGATTTATTCTGCAGCCTTTATAGCCCAACTGTCTAGACAAGGGTTCGACTTTTGGAAAGACACAATTGACACAAAATCTGTCTGCGATTCAAACGATTGGCAAGTGCACGGGATAGAAGCTTTGTTTAGAGCGTGCATCATCCCACAGCAAATAATGTTTTTGAATGACACTGTCCAACAAATGTCTTGCCTTGGATTAGCCAAGATCAAAGACATGAACACACCTTCTGTACCAAAACCGGCAAGTAATAGCACTACACAGGAAGCGGTCACAGTAGACACAATTCTACAAAACAACAGATCAGATCCTGAATGGGAAAAATGGTTGCTCTGGTCCACAGACACAAACATCTGTCAAGAAAGATTCCTGAATGGAAGACCGGGTTTTACTATCAATAGGCCAGACCCACGTTATGTTCAAAGACAGAATCCAGGGGTAGTGTTACGAAAACCCTAAATTCAGTATGGATAACCAACTGAAATGTTCGTTACCATCAGTCCAATAAGGATTTCCTGTGTATTGTACATTAAATAATGTGGAAGATATTAATATAAAAACAAATTCCTTCATGTACTTGTTTGGGCCAATGCTTGTTTAGTCTCAAGATCACCGGTAACATTATTAATTCACTGTTGGTAGACATTGCACGTTTTTGAAACACATGTTAACTGTCTTTAATCAAGGAAACGTGAGCTTGTGGGCCAGCACGTCGTTCGAAGCACGTTGTAACCGTGTTGATTGAGGAAACGTGCGCACATGAAGCAGCCTCGTGAAAGCCAAGACCCAGCAGGTATTAAAACCCCGCCCGCCAATCACCGGTGCTTCGCTTTCCAGTCGAAGTACCTGCCTGACTCCGTCCTGATTCTCTCCTGTACCCATCCGGATTCCAGAACCAAAACCCTTCCTTCAACTTACCGGCTCCTCTCTCCTGCATTCCAGCCTTGTTTCCTCCAGCGTAGCTCCCGGTTGGAGGCCTCCGGCCGGCTTTCCGCCCACCCGGCGCCTCTCTTCCAGACTCCTCTGCGTCATCCCGATCCTTCGAGGAAAGGCCCTTGGCAGCCTTCCCTTCCGGCCTTGGAACTTCCAGCTTCCTTTCTACAAAGAAAATAAAGAAAGGGATTACAGATCAACAAATCGTTGCTAGGCAACATCGTTTTTTAGACACGGTAATGTTTCTAAAACACCGCGAAAGACGGTAAGGGAGCTCTTGACTTTATTAATAAAAAAGACTAAATTGAGAACTGAAAATACTTTTGTTTAAAAGAGACATTTGATAGTTTATAAAGAAACTTCAAGAAACCCATCGAGTGCTTACAAGGGAACAGAGGACTCATTAGTAAATCAGAAATTTGGGTTTCTGAAAGGAGGCTGGTTATGTACATGATTGTGTTGTATTCTTTTGTTTTTGTTTATTTTCTTTTAGAAGCCCTTTTGAGAGCAACAGCTTAAAACTAGTCAGGTATGATAAAGCGATTTATTTTACAAAATTGTTTAATATTTCCAAGCAGAATATTGTCACTCATTAGTATTGCTTGTTCCTGTTTTTATTAACCCCTTGGATGCTCATGACGGAGCGGTTCCGTCATGAGCATCGGTTGGGCTGTGCTCATGACAGAACCGCTCCGTCATGAGGACAGCCCCTGGGGGAAGCGCTGGCGCTCCCCCCCTGGGGCATCGATCGTGCCCCCACAGACGGGGATGGCAGCGGAAGAGTTTCTGCTGCCACCCCGAGCCCCCCACGCTTCCTGGTGACGTCAGCGCGCACAGCGCACGCCGGCGTCATCAGGAAGCGCTCGGACGCCTGGAAGCCATTTGCTTCCAGGCGTCCACAGAGGCAGGGTGAGTGTTGTTTGCTCCGGTGGGGCGGCGGTGGCCTTTTGGAGTGTATTGAGGCATCGGGGGAGAGGAAAGAGTATTTCCTCTCCCCTGATGTCTCAATACAGGGCATTCCTGCTCCACGATCGCGCACAGCGTCGCGATCGTGGAGCAGGGATGCCCCACTAGACACCAGGGATGTGTGTTTTTTTTATTTTGGAAGCGACCCCTTGGGTAAGGGTCGCTTCCTGGGGCCATAAATTATTTGAAGACTTTTCTGCCCCCTCTGGGGGCAGATCGGTGTTTTTTTTTTCGCCGTTTCTGCTCCCAGGGGGGGCAGAAAAGCCCACTAGACACCAGGGATATACATATTATTGTAGGAAGCGACCCCTTGGGCAAGGGTCGCTTCCTTTGGCCCATAAATTATTTGAAGACTTTTCTGCCCCCTCTGGGGGCAGATCGGTGGTATATTTTCGCCATTTCTGCTCCCAGGGGGGGGCAGAAAAGCCCACTAGACACCAGGGATATAAGTATTATTGTAGGAAGCGACCCCTTGGGCAAGGGTCGCTTCCTTGGGCCCCTAAATTTTTTGAAGACTTTTCTGCCCCCTCTGGGGGCAGATCGGTGTTATTTTTTTGCCGTTTCTGCTCCCAGGGGGGGCAGAAAAGCCCACTAGACACCAGGGATCTAATTATTATTGTAGGAAGTGACCCCTTGGGCAAGGGTCGCCTCCTTTGGCCCATAAATTATTTGAAGACTTTTCTGCCCCCTCTGGGGGCAGATCGGTGTTATTTTTTCGCCATTTCTGCTCCCGGGGGGGGGCAGAAAAGCCCACTAGACACCAGGGAATTAGTTCAATTAAAAATAGAAGTGACCCCTCGCTTCCAGGGTGCAATTTGTTTTCTGCCCCACCTGGCACACAACCCGATTGACCATTTGGGTAGTGACATAGCATGTTATAATGTTTATTGTTATATTTTTTGTGAATTGCAATTGTAATGTTTTTTTTTTTTACTTTTTTGTTCTAGGTGAAGGCTTTTCCTCTTTTCACGTTGCCGTTTTGTTACTGGTGGTTCTGCTGTTTGTGTAGTTTGGTAAGAGACTTTTTTTTGTACAATGTAAATGTGTTTGATTTCTCTGCCTGTTTTTTTTTTGCAAATGGTGTAATAATAGCAGTATGTTTGGTTTTTGAGTGTCAAAAACTTTTTGCATTGGTGCTCGATGTGTATTTTGTTGTCTTGTGAGTAATTTGTTTTTTTTTCTTCTTTCTAGTTTGATAACGTTGGTTTTTGCTGTGTCACTGCAGAGTTGGTTTCTGGTGAGTGCAGCTGTCTCTTGTAATTGGATTGTATAGTTTTTGAGTACATTGATCTTTGTGATAAAGGTACACATTTCTTTACTTACTTGGTTTGCACATTGTTGGTTGTTGTTGACTTGTTTGTGCAGTCTTCTATCTTAGTAAGTATAATGGCTAGCCGCAGGATTACTGCTCAGCAGGTTGTTGGTTTGCTGTTTGAGTCTTCCTCTGACCATGGTTCAGAGACTGACTCTGCATCTGAGGGAGAGGAGGCAGGGGACGATTCTGGCAGTGAGTTGTCTCTCCGTATGGAGTCATCGGATGATGAAGATACTCTTAGTGCGGATGAAGTGCCTGTGTTAGAGGAGGAGACTGATGTGCTGATAGTGCGGCAAGAGGCATCTGGGCTGCAGCCTGGTGCTGCAAGGCTTCCCGTTGGTGTAGTGCGGCAAGAGGCTTCTGGGCTGCAGCCTGCGGCTGCAAGGCTTCCCGTTGGTGTAGTGCGGCAAGAGGCATCTGGGCTGCAGGCTGGGGCTGCAAGGCTTCCCGTTGAAAGTGATGACCTCTGGGTTGCCCCTGGCATGGTGCAGCCGGCATTGCCAGAGTTTACTGGTGTTCCAGGGTCTAGAGTGAATACTGAAAACTTTTTGCCGGTAAATTTTTTTCAGTTGTTTATGGACGATGTGTTTTTGGCAGAGATTGTTGAGCAGACTAATTTGTATGCCGAAAAGTTTTTGAGGGACAACAGTGCCAGTCTTAAGCCACACTCTAGAGCTACCCGGTGGACTCCCACAAATGTTGAAGAGATGAAGAAGTTCTTGGGTTTAACTTTTTTGATGGGCTTGCTAAGGAAGCCATCAATATCTTCATATTGGTCTAGCAGTCCCTTGATGGCAACGTCTATTTTTCCGGCAGTCATGAGTCGTGACAGGTATTTGCTTCTGCTTCGGATGATGCACTTTGTTGATAATGGTTTAGCGTTGCCACGAGATCACCCTGACTGTGACCGTCTTTTTAAGATTAGGCCTGTCCTTGATCACTTTGTTGATCGATTTTCTGAGATTTATGCCCCTGGTAGAGAAATTGCAGTGGATGAGTCTTTGGTGTTGTTCAAGGGCCGCTTGGTTTTTAGGCAATACATTCCTAGTAAGAGGGCACGCTATGGAATAAAGCTGTATATGCTGTGTGACAGTAGGACTGGATATGTCTCTAATTTCAGGGTGTACACCGGTAAGGAATCTAGGTTTAACCTCCCTGGTTGTCCGTCCACTTTTGGAGTGACTGAGAAAATTGTTTGGGAACTTGGTAGAGGATTTTTTAAAAAAGGCCACCATTTATATGTAGATAACTTCTACACTGGTGTGCGGTTGTTCAGGGAATTGGCCAAAGTGGACACTGTTGCTTGTGGCACAATCCGCTCTAACCGTAAAGGTTTCCCGAAAGAACTTGTTTGTCAAAAGCTTGTGCGGGGACAGTGCAGTGCGTTGTGTTGCCAGGAGCTTCTTGCTGTGAAGTTTACAGACAGGAGAGATGTCTACATGCTGACTATCATCCATGATGAAAGCACTGCACCTGTGACTGTTTGGGGTCAGGTCGCTGAAGCGTGCAAACCTGTGTGCATTTTAGACTATAATAGGCACATGGGTGGTGTTGACAGAGTAGATCAGAGGTTGGAACCTTACACTGCTCTTCGTAAGGCTTACATTTGGTACAAGAAGTTGGCTATCCATCTTTTCCACTTGGCAATGTTTAATGCTTTTGTTGTGTTCCAGGATTCTTGCCCTGAGTCAAAGATGACTTTTGCTAAGTTTCAGGAGTCTGTAATAGGCAGCCTTGTTGTAGTGGAACAGGCAAGTGTTCCTAGAGTTGGAGTGGTGGAGGATGTTGCTAGATTGAAAGAACGCCACTTTCCAGATCACATTCCTCCCACACCCGCAAAAGATTTTCCCAGTAGGAGATGTAGAGTCTGTTGGCGAAGAGGTTCGCGGAAGGAGAGTCATATGTACTGCCCCGACTGTCCCTCTCATCCTGCACTGTGTCTCCCTGCTTGTTTCAGAGCGTACCACACGCGAAAAAAAATTTGGGAGCATTCATGAGTGGTAAAGTGAACTGCCTGGTCTGTATTCTTTGGAAAATTTGATTCTGTTTCAAGGTTGGTGTTAGTGCAATGTATTTAGTTGCTGATTTTCTGTTAGAAGATTTGTATCTATTTGCAATTTGTTTGTGTTTTAATTTTTTTCTAAAAAAATCCTAAATGTGATAGCGGTGTGTGTAGGCTTGCGCTTGGCTGTTGGTGTGTGTGGACTGGCACTTGGTTGGTGGTGTGCGTGGAATGGTGCTTGGCTGGCGGTGTGCGTGGACTGGCGGTGTGCAGGGACTGGCGGTGTGCGTGGACTGGTGCGTGGCTGGTGGTGTGCGTGGACTGGAGCTTGGCTGGCGGTGTGCGTGGAATGGTGCTTGGCTGGCGGTGTGCGTGGACTGGTACTTGGCTGGCGGTATGCGTGGACTGGTGGTGTGTGCGGACTGGTGTTTGGCTGGTGGTGTCCGTGGACTGGAGCTTGGCTGGTGGTGTGCGTGGACTGGAGCTTGGCTGGCGGTGTGCGTGGAATGGTGCTTGGCTGGCGGTGTGCGTGGACTGGTACTTGGCTGGCAGTGTGCATGGACTGGTGGTGTGTGCGGACTGGTGCTTGGCTGGTGGTGTCCGTGGACTGGAGCTTGGCTGGCGGTGTAGGTGGATTGGCGATTGGCTGCCGGTGGGCCTGTAAAAGGCTACACAATATTTCAAAACTATTCTACAGCAGGGAACAACAGGTGATTCTTGTTTTTCTATGCGGACTGAGTATATTATGATAGCTAAATATGTAGTTCATACCATGTTTAATGAATAGTGGATTTCTATTTCAGGTCTCCTTCCCTGCTGATCCTTCCCTAAAACCCTTCCCCCGCCTGGCCACTCTAATACTCTGTGTCATTACGACAATCGGAGTTGGAGCTGCCTGGAGGTGGACCCTTCGAACGTCGAGCAAGCCCTGAGGAATCTAAGCCCTCACACCAACCTTCGCCGCCAGGTTTCCACACCCATTGTCCAAGGGCAATGCGATATGGATGAACTGGTCAGGCAGATTTGGGTACACTTTTCCACCACTTCCACTGATTCCATTAGTAGTATGCAAGCTCCGACAACAGTCTCTCAAACTAATCTTAGTAGCTCCCACATGGGCACGCCAACCGTGGTTCACTACACTGTTGGAACTCTCACTAGTTCCCCACCAAAAACTACGCCTGTCCCCATCCCTGCTAATGCAGAACCATGGAGAGAACAGACATCCAGATCAACTGAATCTGGCGATCTGGCTCCTGAAGTCCTAGAGTTCGGTTACCTTAACCTACCACTGGACTGTATGAACATCATTAAAGAAGCCAGATGACCTACTACTAGAGCTTGCTATGCTGCAAAATGGAAAAGATTTGCCATTAACTGCACCAATAACCATATTGATCCACTGGATGCCTCCATCCAGAATATCATTTGCTACCTACTTCATTTACAAAAATGTAATCTAGCATATTCATCTATACGTTTAAATCTAGCAGCACTTGCTGCTTATTTACAAAACAGACAACACTTCTCACTGTTTAGAGTCCCTGCAATTAAAGCCTTTATGGAGGGCCTAAAAAGAATCATTCCTCCTAGGTTACCACACTCTCTAGTGTGGAATCTAAATATTGTTCTTACCAGGCTCATGGGACCCCCATTTGAACCTTTACACAAATGCGAACTGCAGTTCCTCACAAGGAAAGTAGCTTTCCTTGTTGCCATTACCTCTCTTAGAGTAAGTGAGATCCAGGCTTTAACCATACAGGAACCATTCTTACAATTACATCGTAACAAGGTGGTTCTCAGAACAAACCCAAATCTCCTTCCTAAGGTCCTCTCTCCATTTCATCTTAACCAGTCAGTGCAGTTACTAGTGTTTTTCCCAAACCCAGACTCCGTAGCAGAGAGAGCTCTACACACCCTAGATGTTAAAAGAGCCCTGCTTTATTACATTGACAGAACCAAATCCTTTCGCTGGACTAAACAACTGTTCGTAGCTTTCTCCCCACCACATAAGGGTAATCCCATCTCCAAAGCTGGAATTGCAAGTGGATCGTTAAATGTATCCAAATATGCTACCAGAAAGCAAAACGCACATTAACAATTCCCCCTAGAGCGCACTCCACATGCAAACTAGGGGCCTCTATGGCATTCTTAGGGAACATTCCCCTAGAAGACATCTGTAAGGCAGCAACATGGTCTACAACACACACCTTCACTAAACACTATTGTGTTGACGTACAAGCCAAGCAACAAGCTTCTGTGGGCCAAGCTGTTCTTAAAACTCTCTTTCAAACTACTGCAACCGATACAGGTGTCCACCGCTAGGGGAGATACTGCTGTACAGTCTATGCTAAGTGTGAGATCTGCAGCTCATATGCCTCGAACGGAAAATGCTACTTACCAGTATGCATCTGTTCTTGGCATGTAGAGCTGCAGATCCTCACATGCCCACCCACCTCCCAGGGACCTGTATCTGTTCCAGTTCCATCTTACTTAGATATACACTCATGGACATCTTTTTTTCTTTCTACTAACTCCATCATTTCCCATCATGGTGAAAAACAATCTAAGGATGGAGTCGATGCCCATGCGCACTATAGTCCAAGGGAGGAGTCACCTATCTCGTGGCTACAAAGACTTCTTCCAAGACAACAACAAGGTGCAAGCATCCGAGCCCAACACCAGATGGTGATCTAATGCTAAGTGTGAGGATCTGCAGCTCTTGGCATGTAGAACAGATGCATACTGGTAAGTAGCATTTTCCTTAACATTTAATGAGGGTGAAAAAGTACCAATAGCATACAAATCATATTTGTATACACAAGCAGAAATGTGCTTCACTTCAACAGAAAAGATACTGACAGCAGTTCAAACCGCTGTAGCAAAAGAAAGAGCTCTAGCTCAGGGGAAACTAATTATTGTCGTGACTCCAGTACCAGCCTTAGAGGCGGTTACAAAAGCGAGCATTCCAAATGCAAAAGCTTTATATCCTAAGTGGATACAATGGGTTAATTCTCTTGCTGCAACAGATGTTGAATATGTTTTTGATCCTGATTTGAGAAAACAAGCGTTCCTGCAATCTGAACATGAATGTCCTCTGCCCACTGAAATTCTGCCTCTCGATCAGTACGAATTTATAATTTATGCTGCCGGATCAGCACAACCCACAACAAAGCTTACAGTGCAGCATGCGCAATCGTTAAAGGTCGCATGCGCGATGGTATCTTCAGACCAATGGTCACAAAAACTCAATCTCTAGGAGATTGTACAGCTCAGCGAGCTGAACTACAAGCATTCAAACTGGCACTTGATAATACAGATCGTGAGTTTCCCACACTTATAGTGTGCGATTCCTTTTACTGTGTCTAGTCCTATAATGAATATTTACAGAATTGGCTTCAAAACTGATTCAAAGATGCAAAAGGTGGCACAATAAATCATAAAACGCTTTGGTAACAAGTAGTTCAGTTGAGAAACAAACTACCAAAAGCTAAAGTGATACACAGGATGAGTCATCAACATGATGGCGTTCATGTTGCAGGGAATTCATTGGCTGATGAAGCCGCAAAGGGGGCTGTTCAGATGGCTTCCGTAGCTGTGATCACTCGTTCAAAAACGAAAATAGACCGTGACATATTGTTGGCTGTCAATGCTTCAAGCAAAGGCAGTGGTGCAGCGTTACCAAAGAAATTTCCACTCAAGTACTCTTATGTAATTGATGCGAACAACGTTCCTTTTGCTCGAATTCCTGGAGTGTGGGATAGGGTGATTCCAAACATGGAACGTAGATTAGGACTGATCCTAGCAGCACATGAAGGGATAGTCTCTGCCCATGCAGGTGTTTCTGCAACAGTATCTTCACTAAAGCAAAGCTATTGGTGGCCTGGCATTAGGAAACAGACCAAAAACTATGTTTTGGAATGTGAAATATGCCAACAGATGAAAGTCTCCAAAGTGAAATGTCCTGCACAGACACCCCTGTTGTTTTCAGACGAACCATTAGCTTGTGTTTACCTGGATCACTGCGAAGGGAGGGTAATTATAAATATATAATTGTCGCAGTGGATTCATGCTCAAGGTTCCTATGGATGTGGCCTCAGCGCTCGGCTGACGCTCGAACTGTTATCAAAGATTTGCGAGTCTTTATCGGCACATACGCAATTGGAACACTACATTCTGACCAGGGCCCTGCGTTTAGCTCTCTGGCTTATAAAGAAGTCATGGCCAGTTTGGGCGTAGCATTGCGGTACTCCTCTCCATTTCATCCTGAGGGAAATTCTGTTGTGGAAAGGAAAAACCGGGACATAAAGCAGTCTGTAACAGCTAGAGTACTAGGTTCTGGTGATGGGTAGGTCAAACATCCTTATTGGGTCCAACGCTCATTAAACAACTTGCCAAGAAGTTCTCTGGGGGGGGGGCACTCCATATGAGGTCCTATTTGGGACAAGAATGTGGGTTCCTGATCTTGAATGTAAAGGCACAGTCGTGGAAAATAAACCTTTTGATATCAAAGCTCGTTTGGCTGTTTTACAGGATCTAAATGAACTAAGATCAAAACAAAGCAACGTGTTCCTGAAGCCAACCACCACTGGGGAAAATCCAGCCGTCCCAGCAAGGCCTGTCTGGAACTAGGCAGAGAGAAGATTGCAGACAAGAAGGAATTTGGTCCTTCTTACAGACAACCAGTACCTGGCCTAGCCATCCACGGAACAAGAATAGTACTTCTACCGCCCCTTGCTGGAAAAAAGGAGAAAAGATTTTGTCAATCGACCTCATCAAATCGCACTATGTGGCAGATACTAAATAGTAGGTCTCGTGGACTCCGACCAAGTAACAGACGCACTCCTCTCGCTACTATCCAAGAGGTTCAGACTGAAAGACTCCTCACCTTCGAGGATTCAGCAGTAAGAAATGAAGGACTAAGCAACAATGCTATGGAACTCATCCCTCTTGAAACTTGGGTAAAAGTTCCTCCTGATACACCTGTCTACACCAATGTAACATGTGATTAACTGGTTCCAGTGATATCAATTAACCGTGATGCAATTCCAACAATTGACCGAACTGCTTCTGGCTATTTCATTAACTTTGATACGTTTTCTGAGGATCCAAGCGAGCCTGAAACGACGCCAGCCCAAAGAACTTCAAAAATCAAGTACAAGACTTTTTTCATTTCCTGGAAAAAAACTTACAGGTTTCACCATGGATTGAACTATGGATAATTTCTGGAATATTTTTCTTTCTGCTTTGGCTAGCTTTAGTAATGACTCTTAGCGTGCTGATAAATGGAAGATATATTTATTTGGACACTGAAAGTAAAAATGTGAACTTACTTTTGAAACAACACAAATCATCCCATCGTGAGGCAAGAGACTTGTCAGCAGTGAACATCACAGCCGTTCCTATACAAGATGGTATAGTTTGAGACAAAACGGATTATGATATATTTGGCCCGTCTGAACTTTTGAAGATTTCACACTTATTTAAAATTTCCTTAAGTGACTTTATTACCTCCAGTACCTATTCTGATGATTGGGACTTTGAGACTGTTAATAACATGTCTGATCTAGAAAGGTCTGCTGCATTTTCTAACAATGAAAACTTAGAGGGTTTATCAGACTATGAACAGCTTTATTGTTACAACCACTATGGTCCTCATTTCTTGCATAAAATGGCAGCACCTAGAAATGTATTTATGTATAACCAATGGGAACATTGTCCTACACCACCAAGGGGTAGTTCAAAAACGTTTGCAAATAAGTTTCCATATTTTTCAGGTTGCAATACATCCAATGCAGAATCCTTTTACTTTAAAAATATAAACAAAACAGGAATATGTGAACTAATGCAAAACAGATTTATTCTGCAGCCTTTATAGCCCAACTGTCTAGACAAGGGTTCGACTTTTGGAAAGACACAATTGACACAAAATCTGTCTGCGATTCAAACGATTGGCAAGTGCAGGGGATAGAAGCTTTGTTTAGAGCGTGCATCATCCCACAGCAAATAATGTTTTTGAATGACACTGTCCAACAAATGTCTTGCCTTGGATTAGCCAAGATCAAAGACATGAACACACCTTCTGTACCAAAACCGGCAAGTAATAGCACTACACAGGAAGCGGTCACAGTAGACACAATTCTACAAAACAACAGATCAGATCCTGAATGGGAAAAATGGTTGCTCTGGCCCACAGACACAAACATCTGTCAAGAAAGATTCCTGAATGGAAGACAGGATTTTACTATCAATAGGCCAGACCCACGTTATGTTCAAAGACAGAATCCAGGGGTAGTGTTACGAAAACCCTAAATTCAGTATGGATAACCAACTGAAATGTTCATTACCATCAGTCCAATAAGGATTTCCTGTGTATTGTACATTAAATAATGTGGAAGATATTAATATAAAAACAAATTCCTTCATGTACTTGTTTGGGCCAATGCTTGTTTAGTCTCAAGATCACCGGTAACATTATTAATTCACTGTTGGTAGACATTGCACATTTTTGAAACACATGTTAACTGTCTTTAATCAAGGAAACGTGAGCTTGTGGGCCAGCACGTTGTTCGAAGCACGTTGTAACCGTGTTGATTGAGGAAACGTGCGCACATGAAGCAGCCTCGTGAAAGCCAAGACCCAGCAGGTATTAAAACCCCGCCCGCCAATCACCGGTGCTTCGCTTTCCAGTCGAAGTACCTGCCTGACTCCGTCCTGATTCTCTCCTGTACCCATCCGGATTCCAGAACCGAAACCCTTCCTTCAACTTACCGGCTCCTCTCTCCTGCATTCCAGCCTTGTTTCCTCCAGCGTTGCTCCCGGTTGGAGGCCTCCGGCCGGCTTTCCGCCCACCCGGCGCCTCTCTTCCAGACTCCTCTGCGTCATCCCGATCCTTCGAGGAAAGGCCCTTGGCAGCCTTCCCTTCCGGCCTTGGAACTTCCAGCTTCCTTCCTACAAAGAAAATAAAGAAAGGGATTACAGATCAACAAATCGTTGCTAGGCAACATCGTTTTTTAGACACGGTAATGTTTCTAAAACACCGCGAAAGACGGTAAGGGAGCTCTTGACTTTATTAATAAAAAAGACTAAATTGAGAACTGAAAATACTTTTGTTTAAAAGAGACATTTGATAGTTTATAAAGAAACTTCAAGAAACCCATCGAGTGCTTACAAGGGAACAGAGGACTCATTAGTAAATCAGAAATTTTGGTTTCTGAAAGGAGGCTGGTTATGTACATGATTGTGTTGTATTCTTTTGTTTTTGTTTATTTTCTTTTAGAAGCCCTTTTGAGAGCAACAGCTTAAAACTAGTCAGGTATGATAAAGCGATTTATTTTACAAAATTGTTTAATATTTCCAAGCAGAATATTGTCACTCATTAGTATTGCTTGTTCCTGTTTTTATTAACCCCTTGGATGCTCATGACGGAGCGGTTCCGTCATGAGCATCGGTTGGGCTGTGCTCATGACGGAACCGCTCCGTCATGAGGACAGCCCCTGGGGGAAGCGCTGGCGCCCCCCCCCCGGGGCATCGATCATGGCCCCACAGACGGGGATGGCAGCGGAAGAGTTTCCGCTGCCACCCCCGAGCCCCCCCACGCTTCCTGGTGACATCAGTGCGCACAGCGCACGCCGGCGTCATCAGGAAGCGCTCGGACGCCTGGAAGCCATTTGCTTCCAGGCATCCACAGAGGCAGGGTGAGTGTCGTTTGCTCCGGTGGGGCGGCGGGGGCCTTTTCGAGGGTATTGAGGCATCGGGGGGGAGGAAAGAGTATTTCCTCTCCCCTGATGTCTCAATACAGGGCATTCCTGCTCCACGATCGCGCACAGCGTCGCGATCGTGGAGCAGGGATTCCCCACTAGACACCAGGGATGTGTGTTTTTTTTATTTTGGAAGCGACCCCTTGGGTAAGGGTCGCTTCCTGGGGCCATAAATTATTTGAAGACTTTTCTGCCCCCTCTGGGGGCAGATCGGTGTTTTTTTTCGCCGTTTCTGCTCCCAGGGGGGGCAGAAAAGCCCACTAGACACAAGGGATATAAGTATTATTGTAGGAAGCGACCCCTTGGGCAAGGGTCGCTTCCTTGGGCCCCTAAATTTTTTGAAGACTTTTCTGCCCCCTCTGGGGGCAGATCGGTGTTATTTTTTTGC
Source organism: Triturus cristatus (assembly GCF_964204655.1). Classification (NCBI taxonomy): domain Eukaryota; kingdom Metazoa; phylum Chordata; class Amphibia; order Caudata; family Salamandridae; genus Triturus; species Triturus cristatus. The sequence continues at coordinate 770,998,816 of NC_140592.1, forward strand.
CGTTTCTGCTCCCAGGGGGGGCAGAAAAGCCCACTAGACACCAGGGATCTAATTATTATTGTAGGAAGCGACCCCTTGGGCAAGGGTCGCTTCCTTTGGCCCATAAATTATTTGAAGACTTTTCTGCCCCCTCTGGGGGCAGATCGGTGTTATTTTTTCGCCATTTCTGCTCCCGGGGGGGCAGTAAAGCCCACTAGACACCAGGGAATTAGTTCAATTAAAAATAGAAGTGACCCCTCGCTTCCAGGGTGCAATTTGTTTTCTGCCCCACCTGGCACACAACCCGATTGACCATTTGGGTAGTGACATAGCATGTTATAATGTTTATTGTTATATTTTTTGTGAATTGCAATTGTAATGTTTTTTTTTTTTTTACTTTTTTGTTCTAGGTGAAGGCTTTTCCTCTTTTCACGTTGCCGTTTTGTTACTGGTGGTTCTGCTGTTTGTGTAGTTTGGTAAGAGACTTTTTTTGTACAATGTAAATGTGTTTGATTTCTCTGCCTGTTTTTTTTTTTTTTGCAAATGGTGTAATAATAGCAGTATATTTGGTTTTTGAGTGTCAAAAACTTTTTGCATTGGTGCTCGATGTGTATTTTGTTGTCTTGTGAGTAATTTGTTTTTTTTTCTTCTTTCTAGTTTGATATCGTTGGTTTTTGCTGTGTCACTGCAGAGTTGGTTTCTGGTGAGTGCAGCTGTCTCTTGTAATTGGATTGTATAGTTTTTGAGTACATTGATCTTTGTGATAAAGATACACATTTCTTTACTTACTTGGTTTGCACATTGTTGGTTGTTGTTGACTTGTTTGTGCAGTCTTCTATCTTAGTAAGTGTTGGACCCGGCCTCGTAGCTTGGCTCTACTTGTCCCCGCACCACCTAACCTGGTACCTGCAGCCCCGGGCCCATGGCCTAGCCGATCCTTTCCACCAGAACACACGCACCCGACCCGGACATCCTAGTCCATGGCCTCTCTCCCTTCGGCCACCCCGGGCCCGCGTGCCCACTTCATGCACCAAGATGGCCGCCTGGCCCCAGCGCGACCCGGGCCTAGCGGCACCACTCCGACTGGAGGACACCACGCTTGCCAGGGGATGAGAGAGGGAGGAGCAGTTCTGTCGCACCTCTGAACTCCCCTGGGACAATGAGTTTCGATCGGCCCTCCGGCCTCCCTGAGAGCTGGCTCCACGCCTGCTGGGTGTCTGGGACTCCTCCCGACCCGGCCCTGAGAGGATCAAAAGACAATGGCAGGAAACCCCAACAAGCGACCCCCAGGTGACAAGACCCCTGCCTGCACAGACTCCAGACATCAAAGAGGGGTCGACCTATAACAAGGGGTGCTCTGAGACTGTCCGGCAGATTCGACGCTGGAACAACGAGAGCCTGCTGACGCGGTCGCGGCTCCTGATACTTAGAACCACCTGAGCCCTGCTGAGTGACTCGCGGCTCCCTGAATATCGGAAGACCTCCGACCTTGTACCTGAGCCCTGCTGAGTGACTCGCGGCTCCCTGAAGATCGCAAGACCTCCGAACTTGTACCTGAGCCCTGCTGAGTGACTCGCGGCTCCCCGAAGATCGTAAGACCTCCGAACTGTACCGGAGCCCGCTGAGTGACCCGCGGCTCCCACCGACTCCACTGGTCCCGCCGGACCCCAACGACAACAAGCCAACCCCCCAGCTCGAGGATTGTGAGCTGTGCGCCGGGTACGTCCTTGCCTTGAACCTTACCAGAGACTGTCCCGCTACCCCCTATCCCTTCCGAGACTCATTGAGCCCGCGCTCTCCTTGTACATATTTGCAGTGCTAACCTGTTTGATAAAGAGTGATTCCTAAGAACGCACGGTGTGGTGTTTCTGTGTCGTGTGGTGCCAGAAGTACGATCCTCGATACGGGATTCCTCCTCCTGAGGAGTCTCCTGCCAGTGCCCGGCTACGATACTTTGAGGGTGGGTCTCAGGGTAGCCAGGACCCCCTTTCCGGGCTCCTCTGAGGTCGCCGTCTAACATTGGTGGCAGCAGTGGGATTCGGGCCCATCACCTAGAGATCGTACCGTGAACGACGGACGCACTACCGACAAAGATGGCAGAAGGAAACGTCATGATCCCCGCAGAAACCAACGCCAACAGGGTGTTCCAGGTGGAACAACTAGAAGAATACACGCACAAAGAACTAAAGCAATTCTGCAAAGAACTTAAAATCGCTACCACCGGTCTCAACACCAAAGAAGATTTGCAGAAAGCACTGAAAGCTTGGGTGGATGCCGGGGCCTCCCGCCCGGAAGGCACGGGGGAGCGCCCCGACGAAGCCGAACCCTCCCAAGGCAAAAGCAGCAGCAATCAGGTGCGAGGCATCGTACCAGACGGGGGCCTATCCCCGGAAGAACTCGCGGACAGAGAAAGAAGCCGCAATCACGAACTCGAGTTAGCCAAACTAAAAATCGAAGGCGAATTAAAGTTAGCGGAAAAAAAGCTAGCAGTAGAGCAAATGCGCGTGCAAGGCGAGCTAGAAGAGAAGAAGCTCCAACGGGAACACGAAGGAAGGAAGCTCCAACTAGAGCACGAACGCAGCTTGAACGAAATCGAGCTCAAGGCCAGAAGCGAGGAAGGGAGGCCCCCGGGAAACCGAGAGGCGGCCTCCCCAGCGGAGCAGAAGGTCCACATCCCCAAGGACGTGGTCAAAGAATATTGTAAAAACAATGACATTCAACAATGGTTCAGGGCCTACGAGGTCGCCATGACCTCCCATCGGGTCCCGCAGAAGGACTGGGGGCGGGATTGTGGGGACGGTTTCTGAGCGAAGGAAGAGACACCCTGCTCGACCTACCCATCTCTCTGCAGACCTCCTACAGCCACATGAAAGAGGCTCTACTCACAAGGTACGGTCTCACCCCCGAGATGTACCGTCAGCGATTCCGGGACTGCAGGAAAATCCCGGGCACCACCTGGGTGGAATATGTAAACTTTTTCAGTCGGGCCTTCGATGGGTGGATCAAGGGCAGCAAAGTCACCACCCTTGAGGAACTCACCAACCTCATGTTGTGGGAACACCTGGCTGCGAACTGCTTTGTGGAACTACGCCAGCATCTGCTTGACAGCAAACTCACCGACCCCAGGAAACTGGCGGTGGAAGCAGACCGCTGGACCAACACCCGGGTCCCCCGGGGCATGGTAGGAGAATACCCCCGAGCCAGTCAGGGACCACCCCGCCAGAGAGGAGGAGGGAACCAGGGAGGGCAGCGAGAGTCCCAGCCTAGCCCCCCGAAGACCCAACCTCCACCTTTTCCAGCGCCCCCCCCACCAGTAACGGGACCCCCTGGGAGACGGGGACACCGGGTAACCGTCACTTGCTTTCGTTGCCAGAAGCCCGGGCACTACGCCAATGACCCAGAGTGCCCCATGGCCACCCAAATAACCCCTGCAAGACAGATAGCCAACATAGCTCTGGGGGAGGAGGTTGAGGAAACCGGGGAGTGGGAACCCGCAGCTATGGCCCTAGTATCCCTGGGAGATAGAGAGATGGTCCCTGGTAGCCTCCTGCCCTCCAACACGAAGAAATACGGGCAGCTCGTCAAGATCAATGGCCACCAAATAGAGGCCCTGCGGGACACCGGGGCCAGCATCACCGGTGTCCTCAGGCACTTAGTCCCCGAGGAGCAGATCCTCCCCAACGTCTTTTGCCCGGTAATCTCAGCCGATAATAGAGAGAGTATGTGTCAGGTAGCCCTGGTGCCGTTTGAGTGGGGTGGGGTGACAGGTAAACTGAGGGTTGCCGTAAGAACCTCCCAGCCGGTCGACTGCCTCTTAGGGAACGACCTGGAGAGTTCTCCCTGGAAGCACGTCGAGCGCAAGGCCCACCTAGGAATGATGGGGCTCCCCGAGTGGGTGTGCGCCACCACCCGATCTATGTCAGCTCGACTTCCCCCCCTGGGAGAAGTCGAAGACGCCCCGACCGAGGAAGTCAGAACAGTAACCCCCGAGGGTCCTCCCGTCCCCCCATCGGAAGGGCCAGTCGCCTGCGACGAACCCTCACCGTCCGACACCGCCCCGGTCCCCGAGTTAGGCGATCTACCCGAATTGGCCCAATGGCGCCACGAGGGCGGGCCCACCCGGGAGGAATTTTGCCGGGAGCAAGCCACTTGTCCTTCCCTGGTCGGACTGCGGCGCCAGGCCGAGGGCCAAGCCGCAGGCGACCAAACTGGAACGCACCGAATTTATTGGGAAAATAACATTTTGTACAGTGAGCAGAAGTCGGTGGAGCTGGGATCCGGACGGGTGCTGGTGGTACCCCTCCGCTTCCGAGACTTCCTCCTGGGCTTAGCCCACGACGTCCCCCTCGCCGGCCACCTGGGTCAAGACAAGACCTACAGCCGTCTCGTGACCCATTTTTACTGGCCTAGAATGAGAGCAGCTGTAGAAGCCCACTGCAAGTCCTGTCCCACGTGCCAAGCTAGTGGGAAGAGTGGGGGGAAGCGCAAGGCTCCCCTCCAACCCTTCCCGGTCATCAGTACCCCCTTCGAACGAGTCGGGATCGACATTGTGGGGCCCCTGGACCCCCCCACCTCCCAAGGTCACCGTTTTATCCTGGTCCTAGTGGATCACGCCACCCGATACCCTGAGGCTATCCCCCTACGCACCGTCACGGCCCCCGTGGTGGGCCGGGCCCTGATGGGGATCTTTTCCCGGGTGGGTTTTCCCCGCGAGGTCGTGAGCGATCGCGGCACTAATTTTATCTCGAGGTACATGACGTCCCTGTGGCAACAATGTGGAGTGTCTTATAAGTTCACCACCCCGTACCATCCCCAAGGGAACGGCCTAGTAGAGAGGTTTAACAGGACTCTGAAAGGGATGATCACCGGCCTAGAAGAGCCCCTCCGGCGTAAGTGGGACGTCCTGCTCCCCTGCCTCTTGTTCGCTTACCGAGAAGTCCCCCAGAAGTCCCTAGGGTTCAGCCCGTTTGAGTTGCTCTATGGACACCCCGTCCGAGGTCCCCTCAGTTTGGTTAAGGAAGGGTGGGAGGCGGCACCCCAGTCCACCCCACGAGATGTGTTCCAATATGTTCTGACCCTCCAGAACCAAACCAGGAAGTTCCGACCACTGGCCGAGGCCAACCTAGAGGCAAGCCAAGAAGAGATGAAGCGCTGGTACGACCAGAATGCCACTCTGGTCGAGTTCCAGCCGGGCCAACAAGTATGGGTCATGGCCCCCGTGAAGCCAGGCGCCCTCCAGGACAGGTGGACCGGGCCCTACAAAGTGATTGAGCGGAAGAGTCAAGTCACATACTTGGTGGACGTCCAGTCGCCTCGGGATCCCCTTCGGGTCCTTCACGTGAACCGCCTCAAGCCTCACTTCGTGCGGACAGAACTGAGCCTCCTGCTGGCCACCGATGACGGGGCCAAAGATGAGTCCGATCCCCTCCCGGACCTCCTGTGTGTCAAGGAGCAGGATGGCTCCGTGGAAGGAGTGAACCTCTCCCCAGCTCTCACTGCCCAGCAACAAGAGGACTGCCGCCAGCTCCTAGGACAATTTGCCGACCTCTTCTCCCTGATCCCCCGAGTCACCGACTGGTGTGTCCATGACGTGGACACCAGGGACAGCCCGCCGGTGCGACACCGAGCATACCGGGTCCGGTCCTGCATTCAAGCTGAAGTCTCGAAGATGTTGGCCCTGGGGGTAATCGAGCCATCTGACAGTCCCTGGGCCAGCCCCGTGGTCCTGGTCCCGAAGGCAGCGGCCCCCGGTGTCGCCCCCGAGCTCCAATTCTGTGTGGACTACCGGGGGCTCAATGACGTCACCCGAGCCGATGCCCACCCCATTCCACGGGCCGACGAGCTCATTGACCGACTCTGGGCAGCCCGGTTCCTCAGCACATTCGCCCTCACCTGCGGATACTGGCAGATTGCGCTCACCGAGGGAGCCAAGGAGCGGTCCGCCTTCTCCACCCCAGATGGGCATTACCGCTTCCGCGTAATGCCCTTCGGAATGAAAAATGCCCCGGCCACCTTCCAGCGACTGGTGAATGGAGTCCTGGCCGGGCTGGAACAGTTCAGCGCGGCCTATCTAGACGACATTGCCGTTTTCAGTTCCGATTGGAGTGAGCACCTCCAGCACCTCCGGAGGGTGCTAACCGCCCTGCGCCAGGCAGGCCTCACAGTAAAAGCCAGCAAGTGCCAAATTGGGCAAGGATCAGTAGTCTACCTGGGGCACCAGGTCGGGAGTGGCCAGGTCGCCCCTCTACAGCCGAAGATCGACGCCATCTTGGCCTGGGAACCCCCCACCACCCAAACGGAGGTCCGAGCCTTTCTGGGCCTCACTGGCTACTACCGAAGATTCATCCGGGGGTATGGCAGTCTTGTCGGCCCCCTCACAGAACTCACATCCAAAAAACAGCCAAAGAAGGTGCAGTGGACGACTGCCTGCCAGGAGGCGTTCGATGCCCTAAAGAAGGCCATGTGTACTGCCCCCGTCCTCCAGGCTCCCGACTACTCCAAGGAGTTTGTAGTCCAAACCGATGCCTCCGAGCATGGCATTGGGGCCGTCCTGTCCCAGGTGAATGACCAAGGCCTAGACCAGCCCATCGCCTTCCTCAGCCGGCGGCTGTTGCCCAGAGAACAGAGATGGAGCACCATTGAGCGCGAAGCCTTTGCCGTGGTCTGGGCACTCAAGAAACTACGCCCCTACCTGTTCGGCACCCATTTCAAAGTCCAAACCGACCATCGGCCCTTGCGATGGCTCATGCAGATGCGAGGAGAAAACCCCAAGCTACTGCGGTGGTCAATCTCCCTCCAGGGGATGGATTTCACCATAGAACATCGCCCTGGTACGGACCACGCCAACGCTGACGGCCTCTCCCAGTTCTTCCGCCTCAGCGAAGAGAACCCCCCAAGATGATGGGCAGTTCTCTCCGGCTTTCAGCTGGGGGGGACGCGTGTTGGACCCGGCCTCGTAGCATGGCTCTACTTGTCCCCGCACCACCTAACCTGGTACCTGCAGCCCCGGGCCCACGGCCTAGCCAATCCTTTCCACCAGAACACACGCACCCGACCCGGACATCCTCGTCCATGGCCTCTCTCCCTTCGGCCACCCCGGGCCCGCGTGCCCACTTTATGCACCAAGATGGCCGCCCGGCCCCAGCGCGACCCGGGCCAAGCGGCGCCACTCCGGCTGGAGGACACCACGCTTGCCAGGGGATGAGAGAGGGAGGAGCAGTTCTATCGCACCTCTGAACTCCCCTGGGACAATGAGTTTCGATCGGCCCTCCGGCCTCCCTGAGAGCTGGCTCCACGCCTGCTGGGTGTCTGGGACTCCTCCCGACCCGGCCCTGAGAGGATCAAAAGACAATGGCAGGAAACCCCAACAAGCGACCCCAGGTGACAAGACCCCTGCCTGCACAGACTCCGGACATCAAAGAGGGGTCGACCTATAACAAGGGGTGCTCTGAGACTGTCCGGCAGATTCGACGCTGGAACAACGAGAGCCTGCTGACGCGGTCGTGGCTCCTGGAACTTAGAACCACCTGAGCCCTGCGGAGTGACTCGCGGCTCCCTGAAGATCGTAAGACCTCCGAACTTGTACCTGAGCCCTGCTGAGTGACTCGCGGCTCCCTGAAGATCGTAAGACCTCCGAACTTGTACCTGAGCCCTGCTGAGTGACTCGTGGCTCCCTGAAGATCGTAAGACCTCCGAACTGTACCGGAGCCCGCTGAGTGACCCGCGGCTCCCACCGACTCCACTGGTCCCGCCGGACCCCAACGACAACAAGCCTACCCCCCAGCTCGAGGATTGTGAGCTGTGCGCCGGGTACGTCCTTGCCTTGAACCTTACCAGAGACTGTCCTGCTACCCCCTATCCCTTCCGAGACTCATTGAGCCCGCGCTCTCCTTGTACATATTTGCAGTGCTAACCTGTTTGATAAAGAGTGATTCCTAAGAACGCACGGTGTGGTGTTTGTGTCGTGTGGTGCCAGAAGTACGATCCTCGATACGGGATTCCTCCTCCTGAGGAGTCTCCCGCCAGTGCCCGGCTACGATACTTTGAGGGTGGGTCTCAGGGTAGCCAGGACCCCCTTTACGGGCTCCTCTGAGGTCGCCGTCTAACATTGGTGGCAGCAGTGGGATTCGGGCCCATCACCTAGAGATCGTACCGTGAACGACGGACGCACTACCGACAAAGATGGCAGAAGGAAACGTCATGATCCCCGCAGAAACCAACGCCAACAGGGTGTTCCAGGTGGAACAACTAGAAGAATACACGCACAAAGAACTAAAGCAATTCTACAAAGAACTTAAAATCGCTACCACCGGTCTCAACACCAAAGAAGATTTGCAGAAAGCACTGAAAGCTTGGGTGGATGTCGGGGCCTCCCGCCCGGAAGGCACGGGGGAGCGCCCCGACGAAGCCGAACCCCCCCAAGGCGAAAGCAGCAGCAATCGGGTGCGAGGCATCGTACCAGACGGGGGCCTATCCCCGGAAGAACTCGCGGACAGAGAAAGAAGCCGCAATCACGAACTCGAGTTAACCAAACTAAAAATCGAAGGCGAATTAAAGTTAGCGGAAAAAAAGCTAGCAGTAGATCAAATGCGCATGCAAGGCGAGCTAGAAGAGAAGAAGCTCCAACGGGAACACGAAGGAAGGAAGCTCCAACTAGAGCACGAACGCAGCTTGAACGAAATCGAGCTCAAGGCCAGAAGCAAGGAAGGGAGGCCCCCGGGAAACCGAGAGGCGGCCTCCCCAGCGGTGCAGAAGGTCCACATCCCCAAGGACGTGGTCAAAGAATATTGTAAAAACGATGACATTCAACAATGGTTCAGGGCCTACGAGGTCGCCATGACCTCCCATCGGGTCCCGCAGAAGGACTGGGGGGCGGGATTGTGGGGACGGTTTCTGAGCGAAGGAAGAGACACCCTGCTCGACCTACCCATCTCTCTGCAGACCTCCTACAGCCACATGAAAGAGGCTCTACTCACAAGGTACGGTCTCACCCCCGAGATGTACCGTCAGCGATTCCGGGACTGCAGGAAAATCCCGGGCACCACCTGGGTGGAATATGTAAACTTTTTCAGTCGGGCCTTCGATGGGTGGATCAAGGGCAGCAAAGTCACCACCCTTGAGGAACTCACCAACCTCATGTTGTGGGAACACCTGGCTGCGAACTGCTTTGTGGAACTACGCCAGCATCTGCTTGACAGCAAACTCACCGACCCCAGGAAACTGGCGGTGGAAGCAGACCGCTGGACCAACACCCGGGTCCCCCGGGGCATGGTAGGAGAATACCCCCGAGCCAGTCAGGGACCACCCCGCCAGAGAGGAGGAGGAAACCAGGGAGGGCAGCAAGAGTCCCAGCCTAGCCCCCCGAAGACCCAACCTCCACCTTTTCCAGCGCCCCCCCACCAGTAACGGGACCCCCCGGGAGACGGGGACACCGGGTAACCGTCACTTGCTTTCGTTGCCAGAAGCCCGGGCACTACGCCAATGACCCAGAGTGCCCCATGGCCACCCAAATAACCCCTGCAAGACAGATAGCCAACATAGCTCTGGGGGAGGAGGTTGAGGAAACCGGGGAGTGGGAACCCGCAGCTATGGCCCTAGTATCCCTGGGAGATAGAGAGATGGTCCCTGGTAGCCTCCTGCCCTCCAACACGAAGAAATACGGGCAGCTCGTCAAGATCAATGGCCACCAAATAGAGGCCCTGCGGGACACCGGGGCCAGCATCACCGGTGTCCTCAGGCACTTAGTCCCCGAGGAGCAGATCCTCCCCAACGTCTTTTGCCCGGTAATCTCAGCCGATAATAGAGAGAGTATGTGTCAGGTAGCCCTGGTGCCGTTTGAGTGGGGTGGGGTGACAGGTAAACTGAGGGTTGCCGTAAGAACCTCCCAGCCGGTCGACTGCCTCTTAGGGAACGACCTGGAGAGTTCTCCCTGGAAGCACGTCGAGCGCAAGGCCCACCTAGGAATGATGGGGCTCCCCGAGTGGGTGTGCGCCACCACCCGATCTATGTCAGCTCGACTTCCCCCCCTGGGAGAAGTCGAAGACGCCCCGACCGAGGAAGTCAGAACAGTAACCCCCGAGGGTCCTCCCGTCCCCCCATCGGAAGGGCCAGTCGCCAGCGACGAACCCTCACCGTCCGACACCGCCCCGGTCCCCGAGTTAGGCGATCTACCTGAATTGGCCCAATGGCGCCACGAGGGCGGGCCCACCCGGGAGGAATTTTGCCGGGAGCAAGCCACTTGTCCTTCCCTGGTCGGACTGCGGCGCCAGGCCGAGGGCCAAGCCGCAGGCGACCAAACTGGAACGCACCGAATTTATTGGGAAAATAACATTTTGTACAGTGAGCAGAAGTCGGTGGAGCTGGGATCCGGACGGGTGCTGGTGGTACCCCTCCGCTTCCGAGACTTCCTCCTGGGCTTAGCCCACGACGTCCCCCTCGCCAGCCACCTGGGTCAAGACAAGACCTACAGCCGTCTCGTGACCCATTTTTACTGGCCTAGAATGAGAGCAGCTGTAGAAGCCCACTGCAAGTCCTGTCCCACGTGCCAAGCTAGTGGGAAGAGTGGGGGGAAGCGCAAGGCTCCCCTCCAACCCTTCCCGGTCGTCAGTACCCCCTTCGAACGAGTCGGGAACGACATCGTGGGGCCCCTGGACCCCCCCACCTCCCAAGGTCACCGTTTTATCCTGGTCCTAGTGGATCACGCCACCCGATACCCTGAGGCTATCCCCCTACGCACCGTCACGGCCCCCGTGGTGGGCCGGGCCCTGATGGGGATCTTTTCCCGGGTGGGTTTTCCCCGCGAGGTCGTGAGCGATCGCGGCACTAATTTTATCTCGAGGTACATGACGTCCCTGTGGCAACAATGTGGAGTGTCTTATAAGTTCACCACCCCGTACCATCCCCAAGGGAACGGCCTAGTAGAGAGGTTTAACAGGACTCTGAAAGGGATGATCACCGGCCTAGAAGAGCCCCTCCGGCGTAAGTGGGACGTCCTGCTCCCCTGCCTCTTGTTCGCTTACCGAGAAGTCCCCCAGAAGTCCCTAGGGTTCAGCCCGTTTGAGTTGCTCTATGGACACCCCGTCCGAGGTCCCCTCAGTTTGGTTAAGGAAGGGTGGGAGGCGGCACCCCAGTCCACCACACGAGATGTGTTCCAATATGTTCTGACCCTCCGGAACCAAACCAGGAAGTTCCGACCACTGGCCGAGGCCAACCTAGAGGCAAGCCAAGAAGAGATGAAGCGCTGGTACGACCAGAATGCCACTCTGGTCGAGTTCCAGCCGGGCCAACAAGTATGGGTCATGGCCCCCGTGAAGCCAGGCGCCCTCCAGGACAGGTGGACCGGGCCCTACAAAGTGATTGAGCGGAAGAGTCAAGTCACATACTTGGTGGACGTCCAGTCGCCTCGGGATCCCCTTCGGGTCCTTCACGTGAACCGCCTCAAGCCTCACTTCGTGCGGACAGAACTGAGCCTTCTGCTGGCCACCGATGACGGGGCCAAAGATGAGTCCGATCCCCTCCCGGACCTCCTGTGTGTCAAGGAGCAGGATGGCTCCGTGGAAGGAGTGAACCTCTCACCAGCTCTCACTGCCCAGCAACAAGAGGACTGCCGCCAGCTCCTAGGACAATTTGCCGACCTCTTCTCCCTGATCCCCCGAGTCACCGACTGGTGTGTCCATGACGTGGACACCAGGGACAGCCCGCCGGTGCGACACCGAGCATACCGGGTCCCTGACCGGGTCCAGTCCTGCATTCAAGCTGAAGTCTCGAAGATGTTGGCCCTGGGGGTAATCGAGCCATCTGACAGTCCCTGGGCCAGCCCCGTGGTCCTGGTCCCGAAGGCAGCGGCCCCCGGTGTCGCCCCCGAGCTCCGATTCTGTGTGGACTACCGGGGGCTCAATGACGTCACCCGAGCCGATGCCCACCCCATTCCACGGGCCGACGAGCTCATTGACCGACTCGGGGCAGCCCGGTTCCTCAGCACATTCGACCTCACCTGCGGATACTGGCAGATTGCGCTCACCGAGGGAGCCAAGGAGCGGTCCGCCTTCTCCACCCCAGATGGGCATTACCGCTTCCGCGTAATGCCCTTCGGAATGAAAAATGCCCCGGCCACCTTCCAGCGACTGGTGAATGGAGTCCTGGCCGGGCTGGAACAGTTCAGCGCGGCCTACATTGCCGTTTTCAGTTCCGAATGGAGTGAGCACCTCCAGCAACTCCGGAGGGTGCTAACCACCCTGCGCCAGGCAGGCCTCACAGTAAAAGCCAGCAAGTGCCAAATTGGGCAAGGATCAGTAGTCTACCTGGGGCACCAGGTCGGGAGTGGCCAGGTCGCCCCTCTACAGCCGAAGATCGACGCCATCTTGGCCTGGGAATCCCCCACCACCCAAACGGAGGTCCGTGCCTTTCTGGGCCTCACTGGCTACTACCGAAGATTCATCCGGGGGTATGGCAGTCTTGTCGGCCCCCTCACAGAACTCACATCCAAAAAACAGCCAAAGAAGGTGCAGTGGACGACTGCCTGCCAGGTGGCGTTCGATGCCCTAAAGAAGGCCATGTGTACTGCCCCCGTCCTCCAGGCTCCCGACTACTCCAAGGATTTTGTAGTCCAAACCGATGCCTCCGAGCATGGCATTGGGGCCGTCCTGTCCCAGGTGAATGACCAAGGCCTAGACCAGCCCTCGCCTTCCTCAGCCGGCGGCTGTTGCCCAGAGAACAGAGATGGAGCACCATTGAGCGCGAAGCCTTTGCCGTGGTCTGGGCACTCAAGAAACTACGCCCCTACCTGTTCGGCACCCATTTCAAAGTCCAAACCGACCATCGGCCCTTGCGATGGCTCATGCAGATGCGAGGAGAAAACCCCAAGCTACTGCGGTGGTCAATCTCCCTCCAGGGGATGGATTTCACCGTAGAACATCGCCCTGGTACGGACCACGCCAACGCTGACGGCCTCTCCCGGTTCTTCCGCCTCAGCGAAGAGAACCCCCCAAGATGATGGGCAGTTCTCTCCGGCTTTCAGCTGGGGGGGACGCGTGATGGACCCGGCCTCGTAGCATGGCTCTACTTGTCCCCGCACCACCTAACCTGGTACCTGCAGCCCCGGGCCCACGGCCTAGCCGATCCTTTCCACCAGAACACACGCACCCGACCCGGACATCCTCGTCCATGGCCTCTCTCCCTTCGGCCACCCCGGGCCCGCGTGCCCACTTCATGCACCAAGATGGCCGCCCGGCCCCAGCGCGACCCGGGCCTAGCGGCGCCACTCCGGCTGGAGGACACCACGCTTGCCAGGGGATGAGAGAGGGAGGAGCAGTTCTATCGCACCTCTGAACTCCCCTGGGACAATGAGTTTCGATCGGCCCTCCGGCCTCCCTGAGAGCTGGCTCCACGCCTGCTGGGTGTCTGGGACTCCTCCCGACCCGGCCCTGAGAGGATCAAAAGACAATGGCAGGAAACCCCAACAAGCGACCCCCAGGTGACAAGACCCCTGCCTGCACAGACTCCAGACATCAAAGAGGGGTCGACCTATAACAAGGGGTGCTCTGAGACTGTCCGGCAGATTCGACGCTGGAACAACGAGAGCCTGCTGACGCGGTCGCGGCTCCTGGAACTTAGAACCACCTGAGCCCTGCTGAGTGACTCGCGGCTCCCTGAAGATCGTAAGACCTCCGAACTTGTACCTGAGCCCTGCTGAGTGACTCGCAGCTCCCCGAAGATCGTAAGACCTCCGAACTTGTACTTGAGCCCTGCTGAGTGACTCGCGGCTCCCTGAAGATCGTAAGACCTCCGAACTGTACCGGAGCCCGCTGAGTGACCCGCGGCTCCCACCGACTCCACTGGTCCCGCCGGACCCCAACGACAACAAGCCTACCCCCCAGCTCGAGGATTGTGAGCTGTGCGCCGGGTACGTCCTTGCCTTGAACCTTACCAGAGACTGTCCCGCTACCCCCTATCCCTTCCGAGACTCATTGAGCCCACGCTCTCCTTGTACATATTTGCAGTGCTAACCTGTTTGATAAAGAGTGATTCCTAAGAACGCACGGTGTGGTGTTTCTGTGTCGTGTGGTGCCAGAAGTACGATCCTCGATACGGGATTCCTCCTCCTGAGGAGTCTCCCGCCAGTGCCCGGCTACGATACTTTGAGGGTGGGTCTCAGGGTAGCCAGGACCCCCTTTCCGGGCTCCTCTGAGGTCGCCGTCTAACAGTAAGTATAATGGCTAGCCGCAGGATTACTGCTCAGCAGGTTGTTGGTTTGCTGTTTGAGTCTTCCTCTGACCATGGTTCAGAGACTGACTCTGCATCTGAGGGAGAGGAGGCAGGGGACGATTCTGGCAGTGAGTTGTCTCTCCGTATGGAGTCATCAGATGATGAAGATACTCTTAGTGTGGATGAAGTGCCTGTGTTAGAGGAGGAGACTGATGTGCCGATAGTGCGGCAAGAGGCATCTGGGCTGCAGCCTGGTGCTGCAAGGCTTCCCGTTGGTGTAGTGCGGCAAGAGGCTTCTGGGCTGCAGCCTGCGGCTGCAAGGCTTCCCGTTGGTGTAGTGCGGCAAGAGGCATCTGGGCTGCAGGCTGGGGCTGCAAGGCTTCCCGTTGAAAGTGATGACCTCTGGGTTGCCCCTGGCATGGTGCAGCCGGCATTGCCAGAGTTTACTGGTGTTCCAGGGTCTAGAGTGAATACAGAAAACTTTTTGCCGGTAAATTTTTTTCAGTTGTTTATGGACGATGTGTTTTTGGCAGAGATTGTTGAGCAGACTAATTTGTATGCCGAACAGTTTTTGAGGGACAACAGTGCCAGTCTTAAGCCACACTCTAGAGCTACCCGGTGGACTCCCACAAATGTTGAAGAGATGAAGAAGTTCTTGGGTTTAACTTTTTTGATGGGCTTGCTAAGGAAGCCATCAATGTCTTCATATTGGTCTAGCAGTCCCTTGATGGCAACGTCTATTTTTCCGGCAGCCATGAGTCGTGACAGGTATTTGCTTCTGCTTCGGATGATGCACTTTGTTGATAATGGTTTAGCGTTGCCACGAGATCACCCTGACTGTGACCGTCTTTTTAAGATTAGGCCTGTCCTTGATCACTTTGTTGATCGATTTTTCTGAGATTTATGCCCCTGGTAGAGAAATTGCAGTGGATGAGTCTTTGGTGTTGTTCAAGGGCCGCTTGGTTTTTAGGCAATACATTCCTAGTAAGAGGGCACGCTATGGAATAAAGCTGTATATGCTGTGTGACAGTAGGACTGGATATGTCTCTAATTTCAGGGTGTACACCGGTAAGGAATCTAGGTTTAACCTTCCTGGTTGTCCGTCCACTTTTGGAGTGACTGAGAAAATTGTTTGGGAACTTGGTAGCGGATTTTTAAAAAAAGGCCACCATTTATATGTAGATAACTTCTACACTGGTGTGCGGTTGTTCAGGGAATTGGCCAAAGTGGACACTGTTGCTTGTGGCACAATCCGCTCTAACCGTAAAGGTTTCCCGAAAGAACTTGTTTGTCAAAAGCTTGTGCGGGGACAGTGCGTTGCGTTGCGTTGCCAGGAGCTTCTTGCTGTGAAGTTTACAGACAGGAGAGATGTCTACATGCTGACTACCATCCATGATGAAAGCACTGCACCTGTGACTGTTTGGGGTCAGGTCGCTGAAGCGCGCAAACCTGTGTGCATTTTAGACTATAATAGGCACATGGGTGGTGTTGACAGAGTAGATCAGAGGTTGGAACCTTACACTGCTCTTCGTAAGGCTTACATTTGGTACAAGAAGTTGGCTATCCATCTTTTCCACTTGGCAATGTTTAATGCTTTTGTTGTGTTCCAGGATTCTTGCCCTGAGTCAAAGATGACTTTTGCTAAGTTTCAGGAGTCTGTAATAGGCAGCCTTGTTGTAGTGGAACAGGCAAGTGTTCCTAGAGTTGGAGTAGTGGAGGATGTTGCTAGATTGAAAGAACGCCACTTTCCAGATCACATTCCTCCCACACCCGCAAAAGATTTTCCCAGTAGGAGATGTAGAGTCTGTTGGCGAAGAGGTTCGCGGAAGGAGAGTCGTATGTACTGCCCCGACTGTCCCTCTCATCCTGCACTGTGTCTCCCTGCTTGTTTCAGAGCGTACCACACGCGAAAAAAAAATTGGGAGCATTCATGAGTGGTAAAGTGAACTGCCTGGTCTGTATTCTTTGGAAAATTTGATTCTGTTTCAAGGTTGGTGTTAGTGCAATGTATTTAGTTGCTGATTTTCTGTTAGAAGATTTGTATCTATTTGCAATTTGTTTGTGTTTTTATTTTTTTCTAAAAAAATCCTAAATGTGATGGCGGTGTGTGTAGGCTTGCGCTTGGCTGTTGGTGTGTGTGGACTGGCACTTGGTTGGTGGTGTGCGTGGAATGGTGCTTGGCTGGCGGTGTGCGTGGACTGGCGGTGTGCATGGACTGGCGGTGTGCGTGGACTGGTGCGTGGCTGGTGGTGTGCGTGGACTGGAGCTTGGCTGGCGGAGTGCGTGGAATGGTGCTTGGCTGGCGGTGTGCGTGGACTGGTACTTGGCTGGCGGTGTGCGTGGACTGGTGGTGTGTGCGGACTGGAGCTTGGCTGGTGGTGTCCGTGGACTGGAGCTTGGCTGGTGGTGTGCGTGGACTGGAGCTTGGCTGGCGGTGTGCGTGGAATGGTGCTTGGCTGGCGGTGTGCGTGGACTGGTACTTGGCTGGCAGTGTGCGTGGACTGGTGGTGTGTGCGGACTGGTGCTTGGCTGGTGGTGTCCGTGGACTGGAGCTTAGCTGGCGGTGTAGGTGGATTGGCGATTGGCTGCCGGTGGGCCTGGACTGGCGATTGGCTGGCGGTGTGCCTGGACTGGCGATTGGCTGGCGGTGTGCCTGGACTGGCGCTTGGCTAGCGGTGTGCGTGGACTGGCGTTTGGCTAGCGGTGTGTGTGGACTGGTGCTCGGCTGGCTGTGTGTGAGTAGTGACTTTCTGCTGGTCACTACACACACTGCTAGCTGAGTGCCACTCCACGCAATCCATCAGCCTGTGTAGTTGCTGTGTCTGGATTGTGGGCGTGTGAAAGTGATGGGCCCTTGAATGGCGCTGTGTGCTGGTGTGAGTTTTGTTATGTGATGGGCCCGCGGCTGGCGGTGTGAATGGTTTTGTATGTCTCACACGTATGAAAGGTGTATGAATTGCCTGTAAAGAGGTTGGTGCCTTGTCGTGGCTTTACAGCTCACGAGCTGTGAGTCAATGGTTCAGTTTCTCGCCTTTTCAATTATTGCCAGTGCATTTCATTTCTGTGAAATCACTTGCTAAAACAATTGTATCTACTGAACCATCACTCACCCTCGTGCCAAATCCAACCAGTATGTGTGTGTGCTTGCGGATTAGATGGCTGTGCAGTAATATTTGTCTTTCTGAAGCAGGGTGTACCTTGTCCCTTTTTGGTGAATTATGAAATGTGTTGCTTTTGTGCCTGGTGGTGTGAATGGTCTTGTTTGTATCACGTATGAAAGGTGTGTGAATGGCCTGTAAAGTGGTTGGTGCCTTGACGTGGCTTTACAGCTCACGAGCTGCGAGTCATTGGTTTGGTTTTTTGTGAATTTAATTATTGACAGTGCATTTCATTTTTGTGAAATCTCTTGTTAATAAAATTTAATACACTGAACCATGACTCGCCCTCGTGCCAAATCCAACCAGTATGTGTGTGTGTTTGAGGAATAGATGGTTGTGCAGGAATCTTTGTCTTTAGTTTCTCTGCCAAGGTACACTTTCCATGCAAGAATAACCCACCAACTGTTGATATTGTCGAAAACCCATGGGAGTTCATGGTGATGTCTCTCTTGTGAATTGAAAAATATTTTTTATCCCCAATGTCCTGTAAACCTCAAAATGTCTGCCACATTTTCTTTGCAATATTATTCCAAAATTGTCACGCTGTAGTAACAATAGTTAATCTGGTTTTGCAAGGGGGTTACTTTGGTTTTTGGCCCGGTGCTCGGCGGCCATCTAGGGAAACCTACCAAACCCACACATTTCTGAAAACTAGACACCCGACGGCTTCCAGGGAGGTATGGCTTGCGTGGATCCCCCAACGTTTCCTTACCCAGAATCCCCTTCAAACCTCAATTTTTGCTGAAAAAATCACTTTTTTCACACATTTTTGGGGTGGGAAAGTTGTGGCATCACCGGGCTCACACAAATTTACCATCACCCAGCATTCCCCCAGGTCTCCCGGTAAAAATGGTGCCTCACTTGTGTGGGAGGCCCAAGTACCCGCGGCAGGCAAGGGCCCAAAACGTAGTGAGGCGACATCAAAATGGCCTATTGCACCTGGTTTTGCAAGGGGGGTCACTTTGGTTTTTGACCCGGTGCTCGGCGGCCATCTAGGGAAACCTACCAAACCCACACATTTCTGAAAACTAGACACCCGGCCGCTTCCAGGGAGGTATGGCTTGCATGGATCCCCCAACGTTTCCTTACCCAGAATCCCCTGCAAACCTCAATTTTTGCTGAAAAAAATAACTTTTTTCACACATTTTGGGGTGGGAAAGTTGTGGCATCACCGGGCTCACACAAATTTACCATCACCCAGCGTTCCCCCAGGTCTCCCGGTAAAAATGGTGCCTCACTTGTGTGGGAGGCCCGAGTACCCGCAGCCGGCAAGGGCCCAAAACGTAGTGAGGCGACATCAACATTGCCTATCCCAAATGTCCCCTCACTAGGTTTTTGGCCCTTGCCTGCCGCGGGTACTTGGGCCTCCCACACAAGTGAGGCACCATTTTCACCGGGAGACCTGGGGGAACGCAGGGTGGTGGTAAATTTGTGTGAACCCGGTGATGCCACAACTTTCCCACCCCAAAATGTGTGAAAAAAGTGATTTTTTTCAGCTAAAAATGAGGTTTGCAGGGGATTCTGGGTAAGGAAACGTTGGGGGATCCACGCAAGCCATACCTCCCTGGAAGCGGCCGGCTGTCTAGTTTTCAGAAATGCATGGGTTTGGTAGGTTTCCCTAGATGGCCGCCGAGCACCGGGTCAAAAACCAAAGTGACCCCCCTTGCAAAACCAGATGGTTTTGCGATAGGCCATTTTGATGTCGCCTCACTACGTTTTGGGCCCTTGCCTGCCGCGGGTACTTGGGCCTCCCACAGAAGTGAGGCACCATTTTTACCGGGAGACCTGGGGGAACGCTGGGTGGTGGTAAATTTGTGTGAGCCCCGTGATGCCACAACTTTCCCACCCCAAAATGTGTGAAAAAAGTGATTTTTTCAGCAAAAATTGAGGTTTGCAGGGGATTCTGGGTAAGGAAACGTTGGGGGATCCACGCAAGCCATACCTCACTGGAAGCGGCCGGGTGTCTAGTTTTCAGAAATGCGTGGGTTTGGTAGGTTTCCCTAGATGGCCGCCGAGCACCGGGTCAAAAACCAAAGTGACCCCCCTTGCAAAACCAGGTGGTTTTGCGATAGGCCATTTTGATGTCGCCTCACTAGGTTTTTGGCCCTTGACTGCCGCGGGTACTTGGGCCTCCCACACAAGTGAGGCACCATTTTCACCGGGAGACCTGGGGAAACGCAGGGTGGTGGTAAATTTGTGTGAACCCGGTGATGCCACAACTTTCCCACCCCAAAATGTGTGAAAAAAGTGATTTTTTTCAGCTAAAAATGAGGTTTGCAGGGGATTCTGGGTAAGGAAACGTTGGGGGATCCACGCAAGCCATACCTCCCTGGAAGCGGCCGGGTGTCTAGTTTTCAGAAATGTGTGGGTTTGGTAGGTTTCCCTAGGTGCCGGCAGGGCTAGGGTTCAAAAACTACAGCTAGTCACTTTGCCAAAAAAGGGTCATTTTTCACTGCAAAATTGAGGTGTGACCACGTTGCGTTTTGCGCCGTTTCCTGTCGCGGGCACTAGGCCGACCCGCACAAGTGAGGTACCATTTTTCTCGTAGGACTTTGGGGAACGTGGGGTGGGTGGAAATTTGTGGATCCACGCAGATTCCAGAACTTTCCATCACAGAAATGTGGGGAAAATGTGTTTTTTTTGTCAATTTTTTACGTTTGCAAGGGATTCTGGGTAACAGACCATGGTGGGAGGCAGTCAAGTCACCCCATGCTGAATTCCCCTGGGTGTCTAGTTTTCAAAAATGTATAGGTTTGCTAGGTTTCCCTAGGTGCCGGCAGGGCTAGGGTTCAAAATCTACAGCTAGTCACTTTGCCAAAAAAAGGGTCATTTTTCACTGCAAAACCACGTTGCGTTTTGCGCCGTTTCCTGTCGCGGGCACTAGGCCGACCCGCACAAGTGAGGTACCATTTTTCTCGTAGGACTTTAGGGAACGCGGGGTGGGTGGAAATTTGTGGATCCACGCAGATTCCAGAACTTTCCATCACAGAAATGTGGGGAAAATGTTGGTTTTTTTTGTCAATTTTTTACGTTTGCAAGGGATTCTGGGTAACAGACCATGGTGGGAGGCAGTCAAGTCACCCCATCCTGAATTTCCCTGGGTGTCTAGTTTTCAAAAATGTATAGGTATGCTAGGTTTCCCTAGGTGCCGGCAGGGCTAGGGTTCAAAATCTACAGCTAGTCACTTTGCCAAAAAAAGGGTCATTTTTCACTGCAAAACCACGTTGCGTTTTGCGCCGTTTCCTGTCGCGGGCACTAGGCCGACCCGCACAAGTGAGGTCCCATTTTTCTCGTAGGACTTTGGGGAACGCGGGGTGGGTGGAAATTTGTGGATCCACGCAGATTCCAGAACTTTCCATCACAGAAATGTGGGGAAAATGTGTTTTTTTTTTTTGTCAATTTTTTACGTTTGCAAAGGATTCTGGGTAACAGACCATGGTGGGAGGCAGTCAAGTCACCCCATCCTGGATTCCCCTGGGTGTCTAGTTTTCAAAAATGTATAGGTTTGCTAGGTTTCCCTAGGTGCCGGCAGGGCTAGGGTTCAAAATCTACAGCTAGTCACTTTGCCAAAAAAAGGGTCATTTTTCACTGCAAAACCACGTTGCGTTTTGCGCCGTTTCCTGTCGCGGGCACTAGGCCGACCCGCACAAGTGAGGTACCATTTTTCTCGTAGGACTTTGGGGAACGCGGGGTGGGTGGAAATTTGTGGATCCATGCAGATTCCAGAACTTTCCATCACAGAAATGTGGGGAAAATGTGTTTTTTTGTCAATTTTTTACGTTTGCAAGGGATTCTGGGTAACAGACCATGGTGGGAGGCAGTCAAGTCACCCCATCCTGGATTCCCCTGGGTGTCTAGTTTTCACAAATGTATAGGTTTGCTAGGTTTCCCTAGGTGCCGGCAGGGCTAGGGTTCAAAATCTACAGCTAGTCACTTTGCCAAAAAAAGGGTCATTTTTCACTGCAAAACCACGTTGCGTTTTGCGCCGTTTCCTGTCGCGGGCACTAGGCCGACCCGCACAAGTGAGGTACCATTTTTCTCGTAGGACTTTGGGGAACACGGAGTGGGTGAAAATTTGTGGATCCACGCAGATTCCAGAACTTTCCATCACAGAAATGTGGGGAAAATGTGTTTTTTTTGTCAATGTTTTACGTTTGCAAGGGATGCTGGGTAACAGACCATGGTGGGAGGCAGTCAAGTCACCCCATCCTGGATTCCCCTGGGTGTCTAGTTTTCAAAAATGTATAGGTTTGCTAGGTTTCCCTAGGTGCCAGCAGGGCTAGGGTTCAAAATCTACAGCTAGTCACTTTGCCAAAAAAAGGGTCATTTTTCACTGCAAAACCACGTTGCGTTTTGCGCCGTTTCCTGTCGCGGGCACTAGGCCGACCCGCACAAGTGAGGTACCATTTTTCTCGTAGGACTTTGGGGAACGCAGGGTGGGAGGAAATTTGTGGATCCACGCAGATTCCAGAACTTTCCATCACAGAAATGTGGGGAAAATGTGTTTTTTTTTTGTTAATTTTTTACGTTTGCAAGGGAATCTGGGTAACAGACCATGGTGGGAGGCAGTCAAGTCACCCCATCCTGGATTCCCCTGGGTGTCTAGTTTTCAAAAATGTATAGGTTTGCTAGGTTTCCCTAGGTGCCGGCAGGGCTAGGGTTCAAAATCTACAGCTAGTCACTTTGCCAAAAAAAGGGTCATTTTTCACTGCAAAACCACGTTGCGTTTTGCACCGTTTCCTGTCGCGGGCACTAGGCCGACCCGCACAAGTGAGGTACCATTTTTCTCGTAGGACTTTGGGGAACGTGGGGTGGGTGGAAATTTGTGGATCCACGCAGATTCCAGAACTTTCCATCACAGAAATGTGGGGAAAATGTGTTTTTTTTGTCAATTTTTTACGTTTGCAAGGGATTCTGGGTAACAGACCATGGTGGGAGGCAGTCAAGTCACCCCATCCTAGATTCCCCTGGGTGTCTAGTTTTCAAAAATGTATAGGTTTGCTAGGTTTCCCTAGGTGCCGGCAGGGCTAGGGTTCAAAATCTACAGCTAGTCACTTTGCCAAAAAAAGGGTCATTTTTCACTGCAAAACCACGTTGCGTTTTGCGCCGTTTCCTGTCGAGGGCACTAGGCCGACCCGCACAAGTGAGGTACCATTTTCTCGTAGGACTTTGGGGAACGCGGGGTGGGTGGAAATTTGTGGATCCACGCAGATTCCAGAACTTTCCATCACAGAAATGTGGGGAAAATGTGTTTTTTTTGTCAATTTTTTACGTTTGCAAGGGATTCTGGGTAACAGACCATGGTGGGAGGCAGTCAAGTCACCCCATGCTGAATTCCCCTGGGTGTCTAGTTTTCAAAAATGTATAGGTTTGCTAGGTTTCCCTAGGTGCCGGCAGGGCTAGGGTTCAAAATCTACAGCTAGTCACTTTGCCAAAAAAAGGGTCATTTTTCACTGCAAAACCACGTTGCGTTTTGCGCCGTTTCCTGTCGCGGGCACTAGGCCGACCCGCACAAGTGAGGTACCATTTTTCTCGTAGGACTTTGGGGAACGCGGGGTGGGTGGAAATTTTTGGATCCACGCAGATTCCAGAACTTTCCATCACAGAAATGTGGGGAAAATGTGGTTTTTTTTTGTCAATTTTTTACGTTTGCAAGGGATTCTGGGTAACAGACCATGGTGGGAGGCAGTCAAGTCACCCCATCCTGGATTTCCCTGGGGGTCTAGTTTTAAAAAATGTATAGGTTTGCTAGGTTTCCCTAGGTGCCGGCAGGGCTAGGGTTCAAAATCTACAGCTAGTCACTTTGCCAAAAAAAGGGTCATTTTTCACTGCAAAACCACGTTGCGTTTTGCGCCGTTTCCTGTCGCGGGCACTAGGCCGACCCGCACAAGTGAGGTACCATTTTTCTCGTAGGACTTTGGGGAACGCAGGGTGGGAGGAAATTTGTGGATCCACGCAGATTCCAGAACTTTCCATCACAGAAATGTGGGGAAAATGTGTTTTTTTTGTCAATTTTTTACGTTTGCAAGGGAATCTGGGTAACAGACCATGGTGGGAGGCAGTCAAGTCACCGCATCCTGGATTCCCCTGGGTGTCTAGTTTTCAAAAATGTATAGGTTTGCTAGGTTTCCCTAGGTGCCGGCAGGGCTAGGGTTCAAAATCTACAGCTAGTCACTTTGCCAAAAAAAGGGTCATTTTTCACTGCAAAACCACGTTGCGTTTTGCGCCGTTTCCTGTCGCGGGCACTAGGCCGACCCGCACAAGTGAGGTACCATTTTTCTCGTAGGACTTTGGGGAACGCGGGGTGGGTGGAAATTTGTGGATCCACGCAGATTCCAGAACTTTCCATCACAGAAATGTGGGGAAAATGTGTTTTTTTTGTCAATTTTTTACGTTTGCAAGGGATTCTGGGTAACAGACCATGGTGGGAGGCAGTCAAGTCACCCCATCCTGAATTCCCCTGGGTGTCTAGTTTTCAAAAATGTATAGGTTTGCTAGGTTTCCCTAGGTGCCGGCAGGGCTAGGGTTCAAAATCTACAGCTAGTCACTTTGCCAAAAAAAGGGTCATTTTTCACTGCAAAACCACGTTGCGTTTTGCGCCGTTTCCTGTCGCGGGCACTAGGCCGACCCGCACAAGTGAGGTACCATTTTTCTCGTAGGACTTTGGGGAACACGGGGTGGGTGGAAATTTGTGGATCCACGCAGATTCCAGAACTTTCCATCACAGAAATGTGGGGAAAATCTGTTTTTTTTTGTCAATTTTTTACGTTTGCAAGGGATTCTGGGTAACAGACCATGGTGGGAGGCAGTCAAGTCACCCCATCCTGGATTCCCCTGGGTGTCTAGTTTTCAAAAATGTATAGGTTTGCTAGGTTTCCCTAGGTGCCGGCAGGGCCAGGGTTCAAAATCTACAGCTAGTCACTTTGCCAAAAAAAGGGTCATTTTTCACTGCAAAACCACGTTGCGTTTTGCGCCGTTTCCTGTCGCGGGCACTAGGCCGACCCGCACAAGTGAGGTACCATTTTTCTCATAGGACTTTGGGGAACGCAGGGTGGGAGGAAATTTGTGGATCCACGCAGATTCCAGAACTTTCCATCACAGAAATGTGGGGAAAATGTGTTTTTTTTGTCAATTTTTTACGTTTGCAAAGGAATCTGGGTAACAGACCATGGTGGGAGGCAGTCAAGTCACCCCATCCTGGATTCCCCTGGGTGTCTAGTTTTCAAAAATGTATAGGTTTGCTAGGTTTCCCTAGGTGCCGGCAGGGCTAGGGTTCAAAATCTACAGCTAGTCACTTTGCAAAAAAAAGGGTCATTTTTCACTGCAAAACCACGTTGCGTTTTGCGCCGTTTCCTATCGCGGGCACTAGGCCGACCCGCACAAGTGAGGTACCATTTTTCTCGTAGGACTTTGGGGAACGCGGGGTGGGTGGAAATTTGTGGATCCACGCAGATTCCAGAACTTTCCATCACAGAAATGTGGGGAAAATGTGTTTTTTTTGTCAATTTTTTACGTTTGCAAGGGATTCTGGGTAACAGACCATGGTGGGAGGCAGTCAAGTCACCCCATCCTGGATTCCCCTGGGTGTCTAGTTTTCAAAAATGTATAGGTTTGCTAGGTTTCCCTAGGTGCCGGCAGGGCTAGGGTTCAAAATCTACAGCTAGTCACTTTGCCAAAAAAAGGGTCATTTTTCACTGCAAAACCACGTTGCGTTTTGCGCCGTTTCCTGTCGCGGGCACTAGGCCGACCCGCACAAGTGAGGTACCATTTTTCTCGTAGGACTTTGGGGAACGCGGGGTGGGTGGAAATTTGTGGATCCATGCAGATTCCAGAACTTTCCATCACAGAAATGTGGGGAAAATGTGTTTTTTTGTCAATTTTTTACGTTTGCAAGGGATTCTGGGTAACAGACCATGGTGGGAGGCAGTCAAGTCACCCCATCCTGGATTCCCCTGGGTGTCTAGTTTTCACAAATGTATAGGTTTGCTAGGTTTCCCTAGGTGCCGGCAGGGCTAGGGTTCAAAATCTACAGCTAGTCACTTTGCCAAAAAAAGGGTCATTTTTCACTGCAAAACCACGTTGCGTTTTGCGCCGTTTCCTGTTGCGGGCACTAGGCTGACCCGCACAAGTGAGGTACCATTTTTCTTGTAGGACTTTGGGGAACGCGGGGTGCGTGGAAATTAGTGGATCCACGCAGATTCCAGAACTTTCCATCACAGAAATGTGGGGAAAATGTGGTTTTTTTTGTCAATTTTTTACGTTTGCAAGGCATTCTGGGTAACAGACCATGGTGGGAGGCAGTCAAGTCACCCCATCCTGGATTCCCCTGGGTGTCTAGTTTTCAAAAATGTATAGGTTTGCTAGGTTTCCCTAGGTGCCGGCAGGGCTAGGTTTCAAAATCTACAGCTAGTCACTTTGCCAAAAAAAGGGTCATTTTTCACTGCAAAACCACGTTGCGTTTTGCGCCGTTTCCTGTCGCGGGCACTAGGCCGACCCGCACAAGTGAGGTACCATTTTTCTCGTAGGACTTTGGGGAACGCGGGGTAGGTGGAAATTTGTGGATCCACGCAGATTCCAGAACTTTCCATCACAGAAATGTGGGGAAAATGTGTTTTTTTTGTCAATTTTTTACATTTGCAAGGGATTCTGGGTAACAGACCATGGTGGGAGGCAGTCAAGTCACCCCATCCTGGATTCCCCTGGGTGTCTAGTTTTCAAAAATGTATAGGTCTGCTAGGTTTCCCTAGGTGCCGGCAGGGCTAGGGTTCAAAATCTACAGCTAGTCACTTTGCCAAAAAAAGGGTCATTTTTCACTGCAAAACCACGTTGCGTTTTGCGCCGTTTCCTGTCGCGGGCACTAGGCCGACCCGCACAAGTGAGGTACCATTTTTCTCGTAGGACTTTGGGGAACACGGGGTGGGTGAAAATTTGTGGATCCACGCAGATTCCAGAACTTTCCATCACAGAAATGTGGGGAAAATGTGTTTTTTTTGTCAATGTTTTACGTTTGCAAGGGATGCTGGGTAACAGACCATGGTGGGAGGCAGTCAAGTCACCCCATCCTGGATTCCCCTGGGTGTCTAGTTTTCAAAAATGTATAGGTTTGCTAGGTTTCCCTAGGTGCCAGCAGGGCTAGGGTTCAAAATCTACAGCTAGTCACTTTGCCAAAAAAAGGGTCATTTTTCACTGCAAAACCACGTTGCGTTTTGCGCCGTTTCCTGTCGCGGGCACTAGGCCGACCCGCACAAGTGAGGTACCATTTTTCTCGTAGGACTTTGGGGAACGCAGTGTGGGAGGAAATTTGTGGATCCACGCAGATTCCAGAACTTTCCATCACAGAAATGTGGGGAAAATGTGTTTTTTTTGTCAATTTTTTACGTTTGCAAGGGAATCTGGGTAACAGACCATGGTGGGAGGCAGTCAAGTCACCCCATCCTGGATTCCCCTGGGTGTCTAGTTTTCAAAAATGTATAGGTTTGCTAGGTTTCCCTAGGTGCCGGCAGGGCTAGGGTTCAAAATCTACAGCTAGTCACTTTGCCAAAAAAAGGGTCATTTTTCACTGCAAAACCACGTTGCGTTTTGCGCCGTTTCCTGTCGCGGGCACTAGGCCGACCCGCACAAGTGAGGTACCATTTTTCTCGTAGGACTTTGGGGAACGCAGGGTGGGAGGAAATTTGTGGATCCACGCAGATTCCAGAACTTTCCATCACAGAAATGTGGGGAAAATGTGTTTTTTTTGTCAATTTTTTACGTTTGCAAAGGAATCTGGGTAACAGACCATGGTGGGAGGCAGTCAAGTCACCCCATCCTGGATTCCCCTGGGTGTCTAGTTTTCAAAAATGTATAGGTTTGCTAGGTTTCCCTAGGTGCCGGCAGGGCTAGGGTTCAAAATCTACAGCTAGTCACTTTGCAAAAAAAAGGGTCATTTTTCACTGCAAAACCACGTTGCGTTTTGCGCCGTTTCCTATCGCGGGCACTAGGCCGACCCGCACAAGTGAGGTACCATTTTTCTCGTAGGACTTTGGGGAACGCGGGGTGGGTGGAAATTTGTGGATCCACGCAGATTCCAGAACTTTCCATCACAGAAATGTGGGGAAAATGTGTTTTTTTTGTCAATTTTTTACGTTTGCAAGGGATTCTGGGTAACAGACCATGGTGGGAGGCAGTCAAGTCACCCCATCCTGGATTCCCCTGGGTGTCTAGTTTTCAAAAATGTATAGGTTTGCTAGGTTTCCCTAGGTGCCGGCAGGGCTAGGGTTCAAAATCTACAGCTAGTCACTTTGCCAAAAAAAGGGTCATTTTTCACTGCAAAACCACGTTGCGTTTTGCGCCGTTTCCTGTCGCGGGCACTAGGCCGACCCGCACAAGTGAGGTACCATTTTTCTCGTAGGACTTTGGGGAACGCGGGGTGGGTGGAAATTTGTGGATCCATGCAGATTCCAGAACTTTCCATCACAGAAATGTGGGGAAAATGTGTTTTTTTGTCAATTTTTTACGTTTGCAAGGGATTCTGGGTAACAGACCATGGTGGGAGGCAGTCAAGTCACCCCATCCTGGATTCCCCTGGGTGTCTAGTTTTCACAAATGTATAGGTTTGCTAGGTTTCCCTAGGTGCCGGCAGGGCTAGGGTTCAAAATCTACAGCTAGTCACTTTGCCAAAAAAAGGGTCATTTTTCACTGCAAAACCACGTTGCGTTTTGCGCCGTTTCCTGTTGCGGGCACTAGGCTGACCCGCACAAGTGAGGTACCATTTTTCTTGTAGGACTTTGGGGAACGCGGGGTGGGTGGAAATTTGTGGATCCACGCAGATTCCAGAACTTTCCATCACAGAAATGTGGGGAAAATGTGTTTTTTTTTGTCAATTTTTTACGTTTGCAAGGCATTCTGGGTAACAGACCATGGTGGGAGGCAGTCAAGTCACCCCATCCTGGATTCCCCTGGGTGTCTAGTTTTCAAAAATGTATAGGTTTGCTAGGTTTCCCTAGGTGCCGGCAGGGCTAGGTTTCAAAATCTACAGCTAGTCACTTTGCCAAAAAAAGGGTCATTTTTCACTGCAAAACCACGTTGCGTTTTGCGCCGTTTCCTGTCGCGGG
This sequence comes from Triturus cristatus, assembly GCF_964204655.1. Taxonomy (NCBI): domain Eukaryota; kingdom Metazoa; phylum Chordata; class Amphibia; order Caudata; family Salamandridae; genus Triturus; species Triturus cristatus. The sequence goes on from NC_140592.1 coordinate 771,027,248, forward strand.
CACTAGGCCGACCCGCACAAGTGAGGTACCATTTTTCTCGTAGGACTTTGGGGAACGCGGGGTAGGTGGAAATTTGTGGATCCACGCAGATTCCAGAACTTTCCATCACAGAAATGTGGGGAAAATGTGTTTGTTTTGTCAATTTTTTACGTTTGCAAGGGATTCTGGGTAACAGACCATGGTGGGAGGCAGTCAAGTCACCCCATCCTGGATTCCCCTGGGTGTCTAGTTTTCAAAAATGTATAGGTCTGCTAGGTTTCCCTAGGTGCCGGCAGGGCTAGGGTTCAAAATCTACAGCTAGTCACTTTGCCAAAAAAAGGGTCATTTTTCACTGCAAAACCACGTTGCGTTTTGCACCGTTTCCTGTCGCGGGCACTAGGCCGACCCGCACAAGTGAGGTACCATTTTTCTCGTAGGACTTTGGGGAACGCGGGGTGGGTGGAAATTTGTGGATCCATGCAGATTCCAGAACTTTCCATCACAGAAGTGTGGGGAAAATGTGTTTTTTTTGTTTGTCAATTTTTTACGTTTGCAAGGGATTCTGGGTAACAGACCATGGTGGGAGGCAGTCAAGTCACCCCATCCTGGATTCCCCTGGGTGTCTAGTTTTCAAAAATGTATAGGTTTGCTAGGTTTCCCTAGGTGCCGGCAGGGCTAGGGTTCAAAAACCACAGCTAGACTCTTCGCAAAAAAAGTGTAAATTTTCAGTGTGAAAATGTGGTGCGTTCACCTTAGGTTTTGAGCCACTTCCTGTCGTGGCCACTATGCCTACCCACACAAGTAAGGTACCATTTTTATCGGGATACTTAGGGCAGTTCAGATTTGTAAAGCAACTGTTATTACCTATTGATTTTTGATGCATTTCTCCCTTCCAAATGAAAGACATTGTGTAAAAAAAAAGTCATTTTGAAAAATGACCAATAATTGTCATGCAAATATGAGTATTCCCAATTTCGAAAATGTGCAAATATGCACTGTTTCTAAACTCTGTAATTTGTTCCCATTTCAGAAATACATAGGTGTCTTTCATACCGATTTTTCCATGTATACATTTTCCCACAATAATTGCTATATACCCGGAACAAAAAAAAAAAACATTACAAAATGCTGCTCAGTTTTCTACTCTGGGTTCGTTGGGCTCTTGGTGAACCTACAAGTCCTATATGTCCCCACAACCAGGAAGGTCCACCAGATGTAACGGTACATTGCTTTCAAAGAGATGTCATAATTCGAAGAAGTTACAGGTGAAAACGTTGACTCAAAAGGCTGCTTTTTCAACAAATTTTTAATTTGCCCTATATTTACCTGTAAGTTTCTATAAAGAAACCTTGATGGATCTACACAAATGACCCCTTGCTGAATTCAGAATTGTGTCTACTTTTCAAAAATGTATAGCTTTCCAGGATCCATTATTGTTTTTGTACCCATTTCTACCATTAACTGGAAGGAGGTTGAAAGCACAAAAAATAGCAAAAATAGGGTATGTCCCAGAAAAATGCCAAAACTGTGTAAAAAATGTTGGTTTTCTAACAACATTCTGTCATTCCCTAAAAGCTGGAGAAATGGTGATTTCAGCCCCACAAACCCTTTTTTGATACCATTTGCAGAGAAAAACCCAGAAGCTTTCATTTGCAGCCCGTTTTTCCCATATTTCACATAAACAAAATTTTGCTGTATTTTGACTAATTTCTGGGAACCCTCTAGGAGAATCCACAAACCCTGGGTACCTTTAGAATTCCCAAGATGTTGGAAGAAAAGGACGCAAATTTGGCGTGGATACCTAATGTGGTCAAAAAGTTACAGGGGCCTAAGCGCGCACTACCCCAAATAGCCTAAAAAAGGCTTAGCACAGGAGGGGAAAAGGCCTAGCAGCGAAGGGGTTAAGGAAAAACCAAGACACTACAAAGTATTGCAAAATAGAAGCACTTGAACAGTGGAAGCTTTGTCTATTTGGTATGGAAATATAATCAATATTTGTAAAGATTTCGCAAGAAGAATTACTATAGAGATCTAGATTGTATGTTTGTATTTTTTAGAAGAATTCTGAATACCACGCAAGAAAACTAGTGTTGGCGATTCCAGTCGTCCCACCTCTGAGAGAAAAGGATAGGCATCGCTCTAGAATTCAGACTCCAGATTCCAGTCTCTCTCTCTTTTTCTCTCATTCCAATTCCCCCCTTCCCCTGGGGAGCAGACGGAATCGCAGATTTCTCGACTCCTGTGCCTCTGACTGGTTTCACGGGGATTCGGGGATCAGCAGCATTGAAGAAGGAACAAACCGGAGTTTCAGGTGGGTGACTTCGCAACAGAGAAAGCGAAGCCAAACAAAACACCCAGTTCCTCCTTCAATTCTGCATCATGGATTTTGGAGAAAAAACCTTAGACGTATCTCAGTTAACTTCATTAGTCCACAGGCTCTCTGAGCAAATGGCTGAATTGAGGGAAGAAAGTCAGGCCCTTAAACACGAGCTTGAAAAAACTAGAACTGGTTTTACTAGTTGGAGAGAACCTAGTCCAGAGTCCGTAAAGCCCATTAATGCCCCTGCTAAATTTGGCCCTAGTTTTAATTTTCCCTCTTCCTCTGCAGGTACTAGTGCTGACCAACATTTTCAAGTAACAGTAGTATCTCCTAGCCCTGTTCCTTTAGCCAATCCAGAACGTTTCACTGGGGATTGTAATCGGTATTCAACCTTTATGAGCCAATGCCAATTGCACTTCATGTGCAAACCACAGATTTTTACTACAGATACTTCCAAGGTAGCTTTTATTATTTCTTACCTGAGGGGAGTAGCAGCAAATTGGGCTATGCCCCTAGTGGATACCAATGATCCTTTGTTACACAATCTTGTGGACTTCAAGTCAGCTATGTCAGGTTTATTTGCCAAACATGTTTTTATACATGCCTCTGATAACGAACTTTTAAATCGTCGTCAGGGAACGAAAGATTTAAAAACCTATGTCACTAACTTCAATAGATTGTTATCTGAGACACAGTGGCCAGAGAATAAAAGAATTTCCTTATTCTATAGGGCCTAAAAGACTCTTTAGCACACATAGTAAACCTACCAGAAGACTACACAGAGTTCCTTGATTTGGTGGTGAAACTTGATCACAGACTAGGTGAACGCAAGAGCGAAAGACCTAGAGGGGATTTTAGAGCCCTGCATTTTAAAGTGGAAAAGAAAGATGCAGAGGACAATAATAGTCCCACAGAACCAATGCAGGTTGGTGGCCTTAAAGGTCCTCTTTCCACAGAAGAAAAAGATCGCAGAAGGAAAGGTAATCTCTGTTTATACTGTGGAAAAGCCGGTCATTATGCCAAAGATTGTCAAAGCAAACCAAATAAAAAGAAAGTAGCAGCAACAGATTCTTTGGTTAGAGATTCGGAAAACTAATCACCCCGGGGAAAGAAGAGATTGTTTCTTCAGGACAGAACTCAGTTCAGATCTCGCACTACGCCACTAACGTTTTTACTCACACACCAAAACATTGAACACTAAGGTTAACCTTCATTCTAACAGTGCAGAATAGACCCAATCTGGCAGTAATGATCGATTCAGGAGCTACTGGTAATTTTTTTGATTTGGAATTAGCTCATAAATTAGGAATTATTCGATTTCCTAAAGCAGAACCAGAAGTAGTCAAGTCAGTTGATGGTTCAGCTTTATCGTCCGGGTTGATTAAGTTTCATACTAAGCCCCTGACAATTGTCGCTGAAAATAGGCACACAGAAGAGACAGTGTTTGATCTTATTGACACCCCTGCCTTTGGTGTCATTTTAGGAATTCCTTGGCTTGAGCGTCACAACCCGAAGATTGATTGGGTGAAAAAGACTGTAACCCTAGATTCAGCATTTTGCAGGAATCATTGTTATCAGGATACACAAGACCCAATACCACCTTTGGTTTGTGCATCCGTTTTAGCAGAGACTCCACAATTACCAAAAGAGTATTAAGATTTTTCTGAAGTCTTTGATCCAGTTCAGGCAACCCAGTTACCACCTCACCGGGTATATGATTGCAGAATAGATCTTATTCCAGGAGCTGTTTTACCTTGTAGTAGGATCTATGCCCTAACTGAGCCCGAAAATCAATATTTAAAAACTTATTTGGACGAACTTCTTGAAAAAGGTTTTATTAAACATTCCACCTCACCTGTTTCCTCGCCGCTCTTTTTCGTATCGAAACAATCAGGCGATTTGAGAGCGTGCATAGATTACCGCGACGTGAATAAAGCAACAATCAAGAACCGGTATCCACTACCTTTAATTTCAGTTTTATTAAACCAAGTTAAAGGGTCTAGCATCTACACTAAACTTGATCTGCGCGGAGCTTACCATCTAGTCCGTGTTAAGGAAGGTGATGAGTGGAAGACCGCATTTCGTACCAAATATGGTCTTTTCGAATATACTGTAATGCCCTTTGGCCTTTGCAATGCTCCGGCCGCATTTCAGTATTTTATCAATGAAGTCTTGCATGACCTTCTGGATGTGTGCGTAATCGTGTACATCGATGACATTTTGATTTTTTCCAAAACAAAAGAAGAACATTTTAAACACATCCGTTCAGTTCTGCAAAGATTAAAAGACAAATCTTTGTATTTGAAGCTTGAAAAATATGTCTTTCACACACAGAAGGTAGAGTTTTTGGGTTATTGGCTTTCCCCCGATGGCATAACCATGGATCCCAAAAAGGTAGAAGCAATTTTAAACTGGCCCATTCCATCTTCAGTTAAAGATGTTCAAAGGATATTAGGTTTTGCCAATTTCTATCGGCGTTTATATGCAACTTTTCTAACATTGTAACACCTATTACTCACTTACTTCGAAAAGGAGTAAAATTTAATTGGACTCCAGATGCAGAACAGGCATTTGTCAAATTAAAGCAAGCTTTTACATCAGCACCAATACTTATTCACCCAGATCCAGATAAACCATTTTTTATTGAAGCAGATGCTTCCCAAACGGCCTTGGGTGGAGTTTTATTACAAAAGGATACCATCAGTGGGTGTCTTCATCCAATTGCCTTTTATTCTCGAAAGCTCCTACCCGCAGAACAAAACTACACAATCGCTGAGCGTGAATTGTTGGCTATTAAGGCTGTTTTCCTTGAATGGAGGCATCATTTGCTAGGAGCTAAACATACTGTCACTATTTTTTCGGACCACAAGAACTTGCAGTTCTTTTCCACCATCAAGGCATTGACCCCAAGGCAAATGCGCTGATTATTATTTTTCAGTGAATTTGATTTTATCATCACCTATCGTCCTGGTCCTAAACAACTGTTATCAGATACGTTATCACAACTAGTTTGCAATAAATAATCTAATGAAAAAGGTGAATTGCCCAATATTATTCCATCAGAAAAAATAATAGCGACAACACAAGCAGATGACTTTATCATTCAGGTTAAAGAAAAATCCCAGACCCTAGATAAGCAGGTATGGCTTTCACAGAAACAAAATACCATTCATGAGGGATATTTGTTCCATAAAGATAAGTTGTTTATCCCTCAAGGTGACTTGCGACAACAGGTCTTAAAATGGAATCACGATATTAGCACCTCAGGACACCCTGGTATTGCAAAGACTCTGGAGTTGTGCCAGAGATATTTTAGGTGGCATAACATTAGCCAAGATGTTAAACAATATGTTAAAACCTGTCTAGTTTGTGCGAGACAAAAATCATCCCATCAATCTCCCACAGGACTCATACAACCATTGCCTATACCACCTTTCCCCTGGCACACTATCAGTCTAGATTTTATCACTGATTTGCCCCTCTCACACAAATGTACTACTATTTTGGTGGTTGTTGACCAGTTATCTAAAATGGGACATTTTATTCCTTTACAAAAACTACCCTCCGCTGTGGAATTTAGTGAGGTCGTTCTAAAGCACATCATAAGACTATATGGCCTGCCTTGTAAAATTATTTTGGATAGGGACACCCAATTCGTTTCCAAATTTTGGGGTCAGTTATGTAAAAATTTACAAATTGAAATAGCACTATCTTCAGCTTATCATCCTCAAACGGACGGTCAAACCGAGAAACTAAATCAATACCTAGAACAAAGTTTAGGTTGTCTAACATCTACTGTATCGTCCAGTTGGGATGAAGCATTACCATTAGCAGAATGTTCTTACAATAACAGCTATCACTCAGCCTTGGGTTGTTCCCCCTTCTTTTTTATGTCTGGCATGCATCCACGATCCTTTCCAACTGTTCTTCCCAATTCCCTCAATACTATGCCAGCGGTAACTGAAAGATTACACAAATAATACATACTGCAGGAACAGGCTAAACAAAGTTTAGCCAAAAACAAAGTTAAAATGAAGTTAATGGTCGACAAACACAGAAATCCAACACCAGAGTACAAGATAGAGGATTTGGTCTGGTTGTCAACAAGAAATATCCAGGTAGATGGGCCAAAGAAACTCAAACCCAGATTCATTGGACCTTACCTATTGAAAAGATACAAAATCCTGTTTCCTTTCGACTCACTTTACCTAAAGATTTGGCCATGCACCCAGTGTTTCACGTTTCTTTACTAAAACCGCATGATCCATCTACTCGACAGGACAATCCACCTCCACCAATTGTAGTAGGAGACCACGTTGAGTTCGAGGTTAATCGAATTATTGATTCAAAACTTATACGTGGTAGTTTACATTACTTAATTGACTGGAAAGGGTATGATGCTTCCGAGCGCTCATGGGAACCAGACACACATGTCCATGCTCCACGTCTTGTTAGGAAATTCCATGCTATGCATCCCAAAAAACCCCGTCCACTTAGACGACCTTTGGGGGGGGAGAACTGTTACGAAAACCCTAAATTCAGTATTGATAACCAACTGAAATGTTCATGTTACCATCAGTCCAATAAGGATTTCCTGTGTATTGTACATTAAGTAATGTGGAAGATATTATTATAAAAACAAATTCCTTCATGTACTTGTTTGGGCCAATGCTTGTTTAGTCTCAAGATCACCAGTAACATTATTAATTCACTGTTGGTAGACATTGCACGTTTTTGAAACACATGTTAACTGTCTTTAATCAAGGAAACGTGAGCTTGTGGGCCAGCATGTTGTTCGAAGCACGTTGTAACCGTGTTGATTAAGGAAACGTGCGCACATGAAGCAGCCTCGTGAAAGCCAAGACCCAGCAGGTATTTAAACCCCGCCCCACAATCACCGGTGCTTCGCTTTCCAGTAGAAGTACCTGCCTGACTCCGTCCTGATTCTCTCCTGTACCCATCCGGATTCCAGAACCGAAACCCTTCCTTCAACTTACCGGCACCTCTCTCCAGCATTCCAGCCTTGTTTCCTCCAGTGTAGCTCCCGGTTGGAGGCCTCCGGCCGGCTTTCCGCCCGCCCGGCGCCTCTCTTCCGGACTCCTTTGCGTCATCCCGATCCTTCGAGGAAAGGCCCTTGGCAGCATTCCCTTCCGGCCTTGGAACTTCCAGCTTCCTTCCTACAAAGAAAATAAAGAAAGGGATTACAGATCAACAAATCGTTGCTAGGCAACATCGTTTTTTAGACACGGTAATGTTTCTAAAACACCGCGAAAGACGGTAAGAGAGCTCTTGACTTTATTAACAAAAAAGACTAAATTGAGAACTGAAAATACTTTTGTTTAAAAGACATTTGATAGTTTATAAAGAAACTTCGAAGAAACCCATCGAGTGCTTACAAGGGAACAGAGGATCCATTAGTAAATCAGAAATTTGGGTTTCTGAAAGGAGGCTTGTTATGTACATGATTGTGCTGTATTCTTTTGTTTTTGTTTATTTTCTTTTAGAACTCCTTTTGAGAGCAACAGCTTAAAACTAGTCAGGTATGATAAAGCGATTTATTTTACAAAATTGTTTAATATTTCCAAGCAGAACATTGTCACTCATTAGTATTGCTTGTTCCTGTTTTTATTAGGGAAAAGCCAAGACACTACAAAGTATTGCAAAATAGAAGCACTTAAACAGTGGAAGCTTTGTCTATATATTTATTTATAAAGATTTTGCAAGAAGAATTACTATAGAGATCTAGATTGTATGTTTGTATGTTTGTATTTTTTAGGAGAATTCTGAATACCACGCAAGAAAACTAGTGTTGGCATTTCCAGTCGTCCCACCTCTGAGCTAAAAGGATAGGCGTCCCTCTAGAATTCAGACTCCAGATTCCAGTCTCTCTCTCTTTTTCTCTCATTCCAATTCCCCCCTTTCCCTTGGGGATCAGACGGAATTGCAGGTTTCTCAACTCCTGTGCCTCTGACTGGTTTCACGGGAATTCGGGGATCAGCAGCATTGAAGAAGGAACAAACCGGAGTTTCAGGTGGGTGACTTTGCAACAGGTAGTAACAACATACAGTGTAGGAAAATTATGCCTTGATTGGCTACAAAAATCTACACTTCAGAATGTGAAACAACACTTATCTTTACTTAAAGAAGGCGCAGGCATAGGAATTTATTTCTAGGTCCAAGAAAACCACGTCAAAAACGTTTCATATATGCCAGCATTTATGCTGCTGATAGCGAAATATGGAAGGTTACACAAGCAGAGGCCGCAGAAAGAATATGTGAAATTGATTCGTATTAATTTAGAGAACTCTCTCGCTGTGGTAGACAATGGGTTAACGAGACTGTTATTGTGTGCAGATTTAGATTCCGTATATAAGTTTCACGATTTATGCCCTTATATAGGTACAATTCACATTGCCCTTATTTGGACATAGAAATCCGGCCCTAATTTAGACATTGTCCGTACAAACCAAATACATGCATGGCCACCTACATCCGTCCATCCACATCACAACGAATTCTTGGACAACCAGACCCTTAAGCCTTTAGGAATTTCCCTCAGCTTGAATATTGATTTCTCCAAGAACTCATTAAGTATGCATGAACATCTATTCCTTAGGGGTTCATTCATGACGTTCCTCTGCCCGACTTTTATGTCAATACTGGCATTCCTAGACACCTTCAAGGTATAAATATACCAGCACGTGCCCTGGCAAATTGCGGTCCCCGGAGGATTCGATCCAACCCAGACTACGCGGTTCGCCACGGCAAGTTCAGAAGGAGATCGAGTTCCAGCCTGATACACTGACCTGACGCTGCCATCCTCCTCACAGAGAATCCAGCTTCAGTGCTCTCTGACTTCCCTTGCGGGGGGGTTAGACTGTCGAGTCCAGAAAAGGGATTCCAACCTCTCTCATTCTATGGTATGGAGCTGACTAGAACTTAGAGAAACGTTTGGCAACTCTTGGCTAAACTAAAATGTATCTAGCTATACTTTAGAAATGGCACCTACTTCACACCTCATACTGCACTTAGGTTAGGTACACTGGGGTAGAACAATTTGGAAGCATCAGATGAGTATCACATTTTAGCTTATGTTATTTATGTATGTATTTTGATTAATATATGTCATAGCTACAAACCATGCTATTGCAGTATTATTTTATCTTACTGCTAACCTCGTACACATTGTACTTCGCAGTCTGTCTTACGATTGTAGCAATTCATATCTCTTGCATGAGAAATAAGACTGTTCATTAAACCCTTTTATTGAAACGCCCGTCTCTCTATTTCTGTGCAACTCTGTAGAAACGAAGCATGCAAGATTGACTGAGTGAAACTGTTATCTATTGTTTCCACGATTCTGAGACTGTTTCGATTCTAAAAGGAAACAAAGTTGTCATGTTTATGCGGTTGTCAGAGACTTATCCCTTCTTGTACATTCGAGAAGTTTCTAGTGACCTCTGAGTTCGCTGGCACACACAAGTAATTAAGTTTAATATACTCGATAGAGACATACTGACCATAGTCCTATGTCAAATCTATAGTGTATGTTATTCCAATGCGCAGAGCCTATCAGGGATATAGGAACTACACTACACTGTCATCCAGAATATATTCACTGGGTAACATTGTATCCTCTGCTATAGACCTACTGAAACAAGATTTGGCCATGCTGCAACAAGGCCAATCTCAGTTACGTTCTAATATGTTATTAGGCTGGACGCTGCATTCCTTGCGTGCAGGTTATGTGCCTTGGCGTTTTATCAACACGTCAGCTCTGTTTTCAGAATACAATCTCACTGAAAAACAGATCGAACTGGCACAAAGGGGAGCAAAGTATACAGTGCTGAGCATTGAAAAACTGGAAAAATTGCCATTTACGATAGCAGAAAAACCAGCTACAGAATGGATCATTTATGGCAAATAACTCTACCCGTTACAACTTTCCATTTTCAGTATTGCCTCAAACAAATGCAAGCAGGCAAATATGAAAGCTTGGGTAAAGAACACATTAAGAGATCCTGGGATTTACCTTACACACACAGATGTTGGAGTGGGGGGCGTGAAGTGTTTCTAAGCGGTACACACGGTGAAAATGCACTGAGCGGTTCCCTCATATGTCGGGACATTTCCTTACACAGGGTTTGTAATGGTTCAGTGGCAAACTTGTCCTGCCACCTGCAAGGTTCACCAGCTGTTTTGATTAATCCAACGTTTTGACAACTTTCATGGGAGTTACCTCATGTTGAATGATCAGAGTTGCTGTGGCATGTTGCCAGGAATCCCATATCTGGTAGCGCTTAGCTCCAGGGTTACTTGTTGCATGCAAGTATTGTTCCCCCAAATAGACACAGTCAGGGAGTCACCTCTATGGCCTTCATTGAATGTCTCTTTTATACATTTTGATACTTTAAGCAGACTGAAAGCCATGCTTTTGAAACAAACCGTGCCTTTGACCTCGGCCAAAGAAACCTATGATCTACAAGTTGCAAGGACTTCGGCTGAGATACAGGCTCTGTTACATACAAACTGCCCTATACCTTTTGTAGAAATTACGGGACGTATCTTAAACATGCCTGATACGAGCGGGGTTGTACATGTATTTAAGACCATATGTTAAGGACTGTTAACACTTTTTCAGGCAGTCCTTGGAATCATTCCAAACTTCGTGCACTCAGTGTTTGGTGATCCGCCATTAATTCTAGGACTCGTTGCAGGAATCCTGTTTTTATTCCTACTACTACGCTATGGCAAGCCTATCCACCGGTATCACTCCCAGCAACTTGGAGAAAGCTCTCCTAGAACGGAAGTGCCGTGAGCGCATAGTGCAACTTTTGGGCATACCTCGTCTACGAGAATTAAATACAACATGGTTTCTGTCATCCAGAACAATCTGGCAAGATTGCATCTTACCTGTTCTACGCTACCTGCTTTGTGGTGAGGAATGCGTGCTAGACCTCTGTCTAACACTCCCATCAGTCATGCCAACGGATATCGATATTCTGCTGGACCCGATAACGGCCCGTGCTCTGTGTTGTCCCCAGAGGCTACCAATCCTGATGACAGCATTCGTTGAGATCTCACAGGCGCAACATGCTACTGCTGAGGTACGAGATGGAGCAACAGGCACACAGGTAACAACGGACGCGAACATTGCTGATGTATCCAATGCTGAAGGCGATGCTTCACATTTATGTGCAGTTAATCTTCTAAACGAGGTATTCCAACTATCACCTACATCGGTAGACGATCTTTTGTCTACAGAAATAGAGGATTTCATGTTTTCACCAGACCCATACATTGACTTTTGATTCGGCTCACAGTGTACCGGGAAAGCTATGAGTTTGGCCTCGATATTTTAAAAACAAAAAAAAACCTTGGAACTTTTCCTAAAATTGATGGGTTTTTTTTTCTCTCTAAATTTGAATTTTCATGGCAAATAAATCTGCTTACAGTAGAACTATTCATATAGAACAGACTTCTTTGAATACTTCCAGGGACACATTGTCGCCTTTATTTGCCACACTTTCATTTAAGTACCATGACATGAAATGGCTTTGAGTTTTGAATAACTGTGAAACATTTCGTCATATGTATATATTTATGTTCATTCATTTAGCATTTACTGACAAAATATGCTTACAATGAAACATTGCTTTACTATGTACAGTACCTTTGCTTTTCATGTCTAGCAAAAGTTTTTTTAATAGAGAAATTCTTTTAGTATGCTTTTACAAATGGTTTTAGCAACATGTGGTACTCAGTTTTAAATGTTTAGCATTTTATTGTTTAGCATTTAGTACTATTGTTCATTCGTAAGTGGAGTGGGTGTTGTATTCCGCTTTAGGTGTCCGTATATAGGTTTTCCTGAATCATGTCCTTATATAGGCACAATTTGCATTGCCCTTATATAGGCATACGATCCCAGTCCTTATTTAGGCATTAGCCATGCTATCCAAATAAAGGCATGGTCACCTACATCCGTCCACCCCAACGTCACAACGAGTTCTTAGAAACCAGACCCTTAAGCTCTTGTGAGTTTCCCCTAGCACAGGATTATTGATTTCTCCAAGAACTCATTTATTATGCATGAACCGCTATTCCTTAAGGGTTTATTCGTGACATCTTCCTCTGCCAGACTTTGTCAATGCAAACATTCCTAAGCACCTTCCAGGTATAAATATACCTTCCCTTGCCACGGCAAGTAAGGAGGAGACCTCGACTTTAGAGGAGCCTGTGTCCTGGCCTGACGCACTGACAAGAGGCGCTGTCATCCCTGCTCGCAGAGAATCCAGCTTCCAGTGTTCTGACTCCCTTCGTGGGGTGTTAGAGTTCGAGACACTGAAAGAGATTCCCACCTCTCTCATTCTCAAGGTATGGAGCTGACTAGAACCTAGAGGGACTCTTTGCATACTATACTAAACTATAGAATAGCATCCTATAGAATACAGCACCTACTTCTTACATAGCACTACGCTTAGGTACATTGGGGTAGAACTAGTTCGAAAAGCATCTCATGAGTACTTGCATTTTTAGCCTTTGTTATTTATGTATATGAATATATGTGTCATAGCTAAAAGATAATGCTAGCGCAGTATTATTTCTTTCTACTGCTTACACTGTACATAATATATCTCGCTTACTGTCTTACGAATTTAACAGATCATATCTCTTACACGAGAAACAAGACTGTTCAATAAATCCTTTTAATGAAATGCCCGTCTATTCTTTCTGTGTAACTCTGAAGAAACTAAGCATGCACGATTAGCTAAGTGAAACTGTTATCTGTTGTTTACACGATTCTGAGAGTGTTCCATTCCAATTCTAAAGGGAAACAAAGTTGTCATGTTTATGCGGTTGCCAGAAACTACTCCCTTCTTGTTTACAAGGAGTTTCTAGTTCCCTCTGAGTTAGCTGGTACAAATTAATTAAGTTTAATATACTCGATAGGAGCATACTGACCTCAGTCCTATGCCAAATCTACAGGGTATATTATTCCAATGCGCAGAGCCTATTAGGGAAATAGAAACTACACTACAGTAGTATTGACAGTTCTCCCCAGACCACACAGTCTCAAACTATCATGCCCCATGCCACATCCTTTGTACACTGTGCGTTCCAGCCGTCAACTTGCCCACACTGCCCCATAGGTGTTGCAGGGTTGTCCATTGTCTCGGCACAGTCCGCCTCGTCTCCCTGGGATGGCGCTGGGCACACAAGTGGAGGCTCGCATTCCTTCGATGAGGTCTAACCATCATCTCATAGTCTTCAATTGTGATCTGTTGAGTCTGTCAGGAGTGGCTTTAGCAGTGTCTTACAGGCTCTCTCCTCCTTTTAACCACCACACTCCAGGACAAGTTAGTATGTCATGACCCAGGAGGCTCTGTTGAGCTAGCCCGCCTTATCCCACATTACCAGCTATGGCCACACTTACTTTGGGCTGTCGAAGAAAAGGCTCTTTCTTTTCAGAAGGAAATTCTTGTGGGCTTGAAAGAGCACCATGTAATGCAGGTCAAGCGCATAGTTTGACATCTATGTAAGATTTTCTCTGCACTTGGACCTTTTGAGTATAGGTCTGGAAATACCATAATCATGTGGTTCTCAAAGCCCCGCACCTCAGCAGCAGGCACAGTCAGATCCACTCTCTGGTAATGTGAGGATGGTAAAGGGCTCCGCAAACAGCAAGCTCTGCAATGGCGATCGTGACGCCTTGCCTTGGGCTCCAAATTTGAAACCACCAAGGCTGTCCGTATCGCCTCTGCGTGGCCTCAGGACAGCCGAGCCCCAGATCGGGGCAAGATTCCCTGTAGGATGCCGTAGAAGGCAGGCTGGGGCAGCAAGTATCTTATCATGCACTGATGTTTGGCTTTTTGCGGCATGTTGTACCTTCTTAAGGATTACATTTAGATGTGGTTGCATTCCTCCTTCCTCCGCTCCAAAATCACATGGTCAGTATGTTTTGCCGTGGTCCAAGAAAACTTAAGTTTGAAAAATATTATACAGATTAACCACTTTGTCTGGTGGGAAAGTTAACCAATCAATATCTTTAGAGTGAGTTAGCATGAAAACTTTGCAAGTGAGCTGTACCTTCATCTGAATCATTGCCTTGATGGACTTTCTATTACCATGTACCCTCGAAAATAAAGATTTTGGCACTACTCAGAAACATTTGTGAATTAGTATCTGAATGTTTTTAGCATACCCCTAGATTTCTAACATCAGGAATGCTGGTAGAGATATACAGACCAAAAACAACTTGAGGGGGGGTAGGAATATATTTAAAAAAAAATTGTGTTACTACTGGGGTCTACTGCTGTGAGAAATTGGGTTGCTGGTTGAGGGAAGTGAAGCTCTAGTCAAGCAACAGATACAGTCCTTGGCAGGGTGAACCACAAAAATTCACTATATTAACCTGTGCTTAACCCTCTGGTAGCTTGGCACAAAAGCAGTCATGCTTAACTTAGAGGCAATGTGTAAAGTATTTATGTAGCACTCGAACATCAATAAAGTGAAAACCGAACACAAGAAAAATACCCACAGCAATATAGAAAATTTTTGTAAAAGTTAATACATTATTTGACAGAAAAGTGTAAAAAATCTAATCAGTAGAACGGTAGATATGCAATTTAAAAAATATAAGCTAAGTATAGCGCCTAAAAAGCACAAAGCACCACTCACGTTTATCTGTGCATGTGAAACCCAGTGAAAGTCACAAGTTCAGGCCAACTCCAGTGGAATGTGGACCAGACAGAAGAATCAGAATAGTGCAGCTGAAAACATTACCTTCTGAAGTCCAGCGCAAAACGTTATTTTTGTGGTGGAGGAGGCTGTGAGGAGCAGGAAGATTGCCACGTGCGGTCGTCACTGTAGCACAAAGAGCAGTTCCCGAGATGCAGACAGTTATCACTGTAGTGTGAAGATCCTGTCGTGCGTTGCGAATGGTCATTGATGGAGCTTTGCATTGACGGTCACCAGGGCTCTTGATGCTGTTGCTCAAAGTGCAGATCTGGCGTTGCTGTTTGTCGCTGTAGCGCAAAGAGACGGGTTCACCAGAGCATCACATTAGTGTTTGGCACGGGCAGCAAGACCTTGGCACAATGTCTCCCTTTTTCTTCCAGGAGGAGCTCAACTGATGGCACACTAAGGATTCAGGGCCTGGAAGAAACCTCTTGGGGATAAAGAAATCACTCCAGCAGAGGTCGCAGGGCACAGGCAGCTCCAGTTCAGCAGACCAGCTGGGCAGTTGTTGAGATACCTCAGGAGGTTGTTGTGACCTTATGGCTCAGAACAGGAGGCCAGCTAACTAGCCCTTGGGAGTCATTCAGTTATCCTGAGATGAAAGATGAAGGCCAAGGCTTCCTACTCAGACAGCAGGGCAGTCATCGGGCAGCAAGGCACTCCTTCTGTCGCATCTACTGATCCAGGATGGTACTGCAGAGGGGGCTGTGAGGTCCTATTAATATACCAGGCAGCCCTTTTGAAGTGGAAGAAACTTCTGGAGTTTTACCCCTATAAAAGTATCTGGAATTTCTTGCCTTTTTTTCCCTGAACACAGTCTGTCTGCAGGCACAATTGTCTAGTGTGAAGTCCTTTGCGTTGAACTTAGGCAGTGTCATTGAAGTGCAAGTGTCACAGGATAGCCCCAAACTGTTTGCCTGCTTGCCTCCATTAATTGCTGTATCTTTTTGTTGGCCTGAGGACTCTGGGCACTTTACCAATGCTGAGCAGTGCTGAAATGCACTAAATGTGGTAACATTGGTGTATACACAATTGACATATATCTGTTTTACTTATAAGTCTCTTGTAAACCCAGGGCCTGTAACCTAACTGCTACTAGTGGATCTGCAGCATTGGTTGTGCCACCCGCACAAGTAGCCTTTGAAACCTATCAGGCCTACCACTGCAGTGCCTGTGTGTGCAGTTTACTGCCACTTCGACTTGGCATTTAAAGCTACTTGCCATGCCTTAACCCCTTCCATGCTCATGACGGAACGGTTCCGTCATGAGCATCGGTTGAGCTGTGCTCATGACGGAACCGTTCCGTCATGGCCCCGCCCGCGCTCGAACCCTTCAGCACCGCGGAGGAATCCGCGCAGCGCTGAAGGGGTTAAACTCCCTTTTATTACAGGTCACCCTTAAGGTAGGCTATAGGTAGCCTATAGGGCAGGGTGCTCTGTAATTAAAAGGTAGGACATGTACAGTTATGTTTTGCATGTCTTGGTAGTGATAAACACCTAAATTAGTTTTTTTGTTTTTTACTACAGTGAGGCCTGCTCTTCTCATAAGTTAACATTAGAATACCTTACTACCCAATGAGTTGTAATTCCTGATTGGAAATGAGTAGCTGCATCATGGTATATATCTTTGGAATTGTAATGATGAATCCTTTTTACTGGTAGAGTTGGATTTAACATTACTATTTTAGAAATGCCACTTTTAGAAAATGGAGATTTCTCTGCTCTTAATGCTAGGTGCGACTGCTGCCTGTCTCAAATACACGTCTGGGAAGGGTGGCAGCTACACTTTGTGCATTCCCTTTTGACATCCACGAAAACAGGAAGGTTAGGTGTATCTACATGTTCTGAGCCGAAAGGGAAGGGGGAACTGACACACCTGAATGGGCAGAGTCATGTTTCCCACACAAAGGGCTGATTACCCCCTGTTGATAGTCTGGAGCCAGAGCTAGGAAGAGAGGACCTGTTTACACTTCAAAGATCCTTCTTTGATGTCACCCCCACTTCAAAGGTACATTTGGGTATAAGTACTGGGTCCCACTTCTGCATTTACAACTGGACTCGATCAGAACTGCTGTGCTGTCTCAAGGACTGACACTTTGCTGGACCGCTGACCTAGAAGGCCTGCTTTTCTCTAGTACTGCCATGCTGCCTGCTGCTCTCTGATTCTGCTGTCGAGAACTGGACTCTGCCTTGCACTGAAGTGATCTTCAAGGGATTGTTGGCTTGCCTCCTGTTGCCTGAGACTTAGGAATATCAAACTCTCTTCCCCTGTGTCTGGTTCACTGGTAGTGGACCCAGATACTTGCATCATGGAAATTGACACATCTTCAGTTTGCTTGTAGCAGAACCGGCGCATCGTCCTGGTTGTGGGAGTAGAATCTGCACATCGCTCTTAGAGGCAACACATCGCGACCCCAGACGCATAGGAACCACGTGGCACTAATGTGGCAGTGTGGTGAGATCAATACATCCTTCAAAAGCATGGAGAAACCTGGTGCATTGCAATTAGGAACAAACACATCTCAGCTCGATGCTTTATCCACAAAACCAACACATTGCCATCCCTGTGGGATCGACATCGACGCATCGCTCGTCTGTGCCCCGCATCTAGCTGTTCCGACCATGATAAGGTACTTCGTTCATCGTGACCTGCCTGGGTTCTGTAGCCACCCCCCACTCCATTGCAGGCACCCCAAACTATTGACTTTGCCCTAGTCCAGCGTAACCAGAAAACCCATATTGGTGCTTATAGAATTCTTTTTATTCTTAAAAAATTCATAATTCGACTTGTATACATTGGATTTGTGTAGTTTTGGTCTTTATTTATTCATAAAATTATTCTCTATTTTCCTAAACCTGTGTGGAGTTTTTTTTGTGGTGCTTTCATTGTGTTACTATTATGTGTGTATTGCACAAATACTTTACATATTGCTTCTTAGATAAGCCTGCTTCCTCTGTGCCAAGCTACCAGAGAGTGAGCACAGTTATCTTTTTAGTGTATATCCAGCTAACCCGGACTCAGTGATACAGCCCGGGGGCCGCATGCGGCCCTCCTAACCTTTACAAGCAGCTCCCTAGTCAACAGCGGCACTGGCCTGCTGTTTGCTCTACTCAGTACTACCATTAAAAGAAATTGAATAAACAGACAAGCATTTATTCAATCGTTATTTAAAGTAAATAACTAGGTTGTCCTGCACCGCTGAACAATAGGAACACCTTTATTTTAAAAGACATCTTGAAGCAAAAGTGCAAAAATGTGATAGTCACTTAATAATTAAAAAAAAATGTGTATTTCATTAACATAAAGGACCATTTCACTTTAGTACATCAGATTATATCAGTACATTGAGAAGTATTTTTATTAAAAAGATGCTTTTTAAAAATGAATATAGAACCATTCATTCTTCCCAGCACCCTAACAACAATGCCAATAGTGGACTGGGTTCCTGTAATACATGAACAATATTATAGTTTATTAAATCAAGCACAGGAGAAGGTTTTGTATAGCGCACATCCTGTAGTCTTATATTTCAAGGTCAATGTCAATACAATTGCCTTGGATCACACAATTTGGTTAAGTGGGGTAGATGGAATTAATCTCCGGATTTCTGCTTTCACATTGTGAAATTCAGCTACTAAATGTATATACACTGCGCTTTCCCAACACCTGCCTTACTGCCATCCACGAGCATGCCCAAAAGGACACTTTGCTGGCATCAATGCAGCCATCGGTCATATCCCAGAACACACTTTATGGCCCTCGGGAGAATGTTTGCGAGTACCCATACCCTGACGAGAGTGGTGGTCGCTACTTGGACAAGGTGTATACCTCTGCCAACTAGAGACCCCATTTCTAACGAATACACAGTGACCAACTGCCAACAACACATAGTCATGTGACCCAGGAACATGCTGCAGGCACCAAATGGTTAGAACAAGAAAATGGCAACTTTCAACACAAAAGTGCCCTTTTCAGAATTGGGACTTAAAATCTGACTTTACCATTAAAGAGGGTTTTGAATTACAATTCCTCAAACACCAAACATTACATTTCCACCTGCTACCAACTAAAAGTTATCACTTATTAAATGTGATAAGGTAACCCAATGTTACCCTATGGGAGGGGTAGGCCTTACAACAGTGAAAAATTAATTTGTGAGTTGTTCACTATCAGGATATGTAAAACTTAAAGGTACATGTCCAATTTTGTATATCCACTGTACCCTACCCCTTGCACTGTTTAGTGTCCACCGTTTGAGTGAACTTTTGTATTAAAAAGGGAGTTTTAGGCTTGAGAAAAGGTTTATTTTGCTAAGTCTGATTGGTGGTTTAAAACTGCATACAGGCTACTATGGCAGACTGGAGACATGGTTAAGGGGCTACTTAAGTGGGTGGCACAATACATGATGCAGGCCCACTAGTAGCATTTTATTTACAGGCCCTTGGTACATGTATTACCACTTAAATTGGAATTTATAAGTAATTTAAGTTTGCCAATTGGATATAAGCCAATTTCACCATGATGAAAGGAGAGAGCACAAGCACTTGAGCACTGGTTAACAGTGGTAAAGTGCACAGAGTCCCAAGGCTCACAAAAACCAATTCAGAAAAACTGGAGGGTTGAAGACAAAAGGTTTGGGGGTGATTCTGGCGAGAGGACCAACTACAACATTTTCTTATATGGTTCCATTGTTCAAAAGGTGGAGTAACAGGATGTGTAAGGAGAGGAGCTGTTAGAGGCATACCATTGTTTTATTGAAGCCAACAAGGGTATTGTTTTTAACTTGGCTGTTAGCAGACAGATCACTCGAAGATGGGTTAATAATTGACTCTAGCCCTTAGCTGTCAGGCAAAACTAAGTGGATTTTCAGGCAGTCTGCAGTAAAATCAAGCTAACCAACTTTTAACTCAAACAAGGAGTAATATCTCTGGCAACAGTGTCTTAAATTTCTAAACCAAAAAACCATAGTTGTTTAGTGAGCCACAATATCACCTCAACTACACCAATATGGGGCACCCTCCTAAATGCATTACATCAATGCTCTATCTATCATTTATATACTGTTGAGTTGAGGCAGGTGTAGTTCTTAATGACCAAATATCTTCTTTATCTAGTAGTAGCAGATGCCTAGGCCGCTCCTTCTCCTACCTAGCATCAAAAATATGAAATTAGCTACCCTTTCATCTTTGGCCCTCCCCATCTCTTCCAGAGTTCAGACAGTTTCTAAAGACCTGGCTAATCAACTGGATCTTCCCAATGCCTGGACACCCTCACAGGTGACAATCGGTGCTCTACAAATCTACTGATTGAGTGGACGGCTCCTTCATAAAAAAAAATGTGGCTAATAAAATGGTGTTCTTGAAATAACATGTATGGACTTGGCCCAAGGGCATTAGAGCACTTTACATGACCATAATACACAAGACCTGATTTAGATCTTGGCGGACAGGTTGCTCCGATTGAACGATGACCGATATTCCGTCCTCCGAAATATAAATCCCATAGAATATAATAGGATTTCCATCACTGTTGGGATGGAGTTACCCATCTGCCAAGATCTAAATCAGGCCCACAGTCAGAATTGTTTTTTAAGACACAGGATGGTTCAGTGAACCGCACAGAATCAAAGTATGTTGAGACAACACCGAGACTCAAACCTGGTTCCCCAGTCAGTAGCTCTGATTGTTAGGTTACATCGCCTCCCCTAGTTGAAACAGGTGGCAAACAACACACACAGGTACAAATCGTTATTGTTCTAGAGGAATCTGGGGGCATTTCTCAGCCTGCCTGTGAACTTGGTCTGCTTTAAATTAGTCTGTTGATATTAAACACTACTCTTAATGATGTGAGTAAAGTCTTCTTAGCGTAGGTGCCTGATGACTGATTTGTCACTGCCTTTCACTTGGCAATTTTAGTTTCCAATAAACATTAAGCAGTCCCTCTTTAAACTGGTTTAAACACTTCAGAGGAGTTTACTCACTACTTTGTAAGCAATTAAGAATATGCCCCTACAATGTTCAAATCCTTTGAGACAAACTGATGAACATTATCTACATTGTAAACTGTGACACAGTATGGCCTTGTCTACAGAGCACATCCCCATAATCTTGTAGCCCTTTATTCACCCATAGCATACTTTACCAGGGTGTTTCACATTTGAACCATGAACAGAGACCGAAAGCTCCCAAATTAGTCTTATTGCAACCAGTGGTTAATTTGTAAACAAAAAAAGAAAGAAAAATTGTTGGGCTCTCGTCAGGAGGCAGCTTGCACCACCCCATTTCTCCTGTCTGCGCCGCCTAAAACAGAACCAACGACTAGCCATGAAAGTGGAGAGAGGATGTGGCGTAATGGTCAGAGCAGCCAACTTCGGAGCTGGGGATCACGGTTTGAGTCTCGGTGTTGGCTCAATATCCTGTGATTTTGGAGAAATCACTTAATCTCCTCATGCCTACCATAAATGAATGTGCCCTTAACTGGTGCTCCTGAAAAACGCAAGTGTTGATTAAGTGCTTGTGCTGAGCCCTGGAATTCACTGGCTCAAATTAAGCACTGATTGCAACTCTTTCACCACGCATAACATACACCCTTGCAGACTGCTCCAATAACAGGGTGAGATCCAGGATCCACCCACTAAACAAGACCACAGCCTCCCCAGCACACCAGACGTCAGACAATACTCATACGTGATGAGAAGCACCCAAACAAATCAACATGCTGGTTCAATAACACAAACACAAACACATACAACACAGATGCTATACACAAATACATACATAAAGTTACAAGCACAAACAACATACAGCTACCGAATTTCAAACACATACAATCACAAGCAGACTACACTGAAACACTGTTAGTCAAAAACCACAGAGCCACAAATTCATTACATTAAACAGACCCCCTACAGTTGTACACATACTCACATTAGTTCTTAGTCACAAGTACACCAATACATGCACTACAAATATAACCTATATGTAAACATTTGCACATAAATATAAACACATCCAACACAGTATTCAAGCACTGTTATATGTAAAAACACTGACGCACACAATACCATTGGAACTATGTTTGAGTGGGGGAGACAGAAGGCTTAGTCTTAATGTGAGCTATCGCTGAGCATATACACAATAATTTAGTGCCTAGTAAGTAATAAAAATTGTCTTCCGAGAGGAATCGTGGCCTCGTGTTGGTAGACTGGCACAAGACCCAGACTTCCATCAAAGAAAACTTGTGTGTTGTATTTAACAGCAATGGAACACCATTAAAATCAAGAAATAATCCAGATAAAATTCCAAAAGCATGTAGCAAAACAAAAAATTTAACAATATCTGTTAAGGGGATAAAAATATATGAGCTTTTTAAAGAAATGTCAAAAAACACTCACAAAGGCTAAATGAGGAAGCCAATGGTGCTGCATGTAGTATGGTAGACTCGAACTTAGCTACTTTTTGTGGCTAACCGCTATGACGCAAGGGTTCAGAAAAAGTCTAGTTGCAGTCATTAGTTATACTTTGTACTTGGAAACCTTTTTGGAGGTCAGAATCCGTCAGCAGAGCCGGCTGAATGCTGTGAAACAAGATGGCTGCATGATGCTGGGTACTTTGTTTCCTCGGTGCCACTGTAGCAGCAAAGTCTGAGCTCTCAAGCCCCAAGTGGTACAATGTGGCATCTGGGAATGCTTGCCACCTTGTCCCTGTTCTCCGGATGCCACCAACCTTACCGAAATTTGAATAACCTCTTTCGGCATACTTAAATTGTCAACCAATTCCAGGAACACTTTTTTTTGTCTGAGGGAGTACATTTTAGTGACAGACAGGCTTCTCAACCACTCACTCTAGCAACAGGAGCAAGACATGGCCAGTTCCTCCTGGCCCAATTCTATTTTTCAAGGTCAGGGCAGGGTATACTAATCCTTGGGACCCCTTCCCCTCTCTCTTTAACCTGCTGTGGGTAAAGTTGTCCTCCGAAATAGGTACTTCTAGATACATTTTTAAAACCCTGTTTGTCCTTGATGGGTAAAAGAGGTCCGTTTTCTGCCCTAGAGAATAGCTCTTAGAAGCTGAGATTCAATGAACATCTGAACTCTCATTAATCTACTGCTCTCATCCGGTGGATTCAAAACTTATTCCGTGCTGGGGTCTTCTTTTCTTGTCTGTTCTAACATCAATTTGACTTCCACGTGTAGGGAGCCTTACATTATAGGTGTAACCCACTAGCGAATGCTGACATTCGGTAAGTTTATCTAGCGTGACTTCTTCCAAATTGTCTATGAATTAGACATATTTACATAAAAATGTGCTGTGAATCCTCTCTCATCAATATTTAGTACTAACCTTCGCAAATTAAACCCAACTGTTTTCCTGAATGTCTTGACACAACAGCAGACATAAACCAAAGTGTAAAAGACTACATCCTCGTCCTTTCAGTTATAAACACTTCAGCTTCTCTCTCTCCAGAGCAATAAACCAAAATAACTCAATCAATCATGGTTAATTAGCGAAAGTCAAAAATCACCTGTACACCGAACCCAACTAAATGCTCTTGGCAGAGAATACACACAATTGATTCTTACCAATGTTACCAACAGTGTACAAGTATAAATAACCATTTACACACGCTTCAGAAAAACATTGTTCAATTACATACACAAAATATGCTGTCAAATGTGTCTCTAGCATACCTATCGGCTGGCAAATGCAATGAATTCATCTCTTACCATACTAAACAAGCATTTGCAATGCAATAGGTCTCGCATTTACGGGAGTTTGAGCTATTGGCATTGTAATTGACAATGCGTTTTATTTATGTTTTACAAACAAAAACATAAATAAGAGGCATTGTCATTTACAGTGCCAATAGCTCAAACTTGCGTAATTGCGAGACCTATTGCATTGCAAATGCTTGTTAGGGATGGGCAGATTAAGTGATTTGCCCGGAATCACAGGATGCGTGAGCCTCCCGTCAGACTCGAACCCAGTTCCCCACCTTCAAAGTCAGCCACTCTACTGTTAACCTACATGTGTATCTGAGAAAGAATAAATGGCTGCTCATTGTATTCTCTATTCCCCAGTGAGAAGCGCTCAGAACTCTTTCTTTCACTTTCAAAGTAGTAATTGAAGCAAGCACCACACAGAATGTGCTATTATACGTGGGGGGAGGGCAGAGGTAGGTTGTGCCTCGCTGGGCCTGTTGCTGCACTGAGTCATGGAAGTCTGTTGTCAGTCAGACACACCCAGGGGCGGTGGAGGTAGACTTACCAGGCCCAGTTGATGCTGGTGGGAGCGGCAGCCCAGGATTCCTACAGGGGCCCCTGCTGCCCCGTAGACAGCTGATTGCGCTCCGCGGCTGAGACACTTCCTGGAGTGTCACTAGGGGCAAGCAGGAGCATTACACAGAATACGTGGCACGCGTCGCAGCCTTAAGAGAAATAGCCCATTACTCCCAGTGTATGTACATCCAATGCGGTGTGCTTTGTTGATGATCACATTCATAAGTATTGACACACAGTTTTGGTTTTTGTACAGTTAACACTGGATTCAGTGAAGCGTAAAAAAACAGACCCCATGTAATGTTAAGATAATGGCCATTAACTGGGCAGTCACATTTTAGCAATCCTAGAATTACTGAGTATTAATTAGCAAAAGCCGTGCCGTCGCGGACAGAGACGTCATATGACATGTGATCCTCTGCAATAAACTTTGAGCTTTTTGCATCATTGCATACTTTTACTCTAAAGATGCTAGGACATAAAAGGCATGTCATTCAGTGACAACATAGCACTATGCGTACCCATGAAAAGAGATCATGTTGAGGAGCATTGGTAGAGCGCTGTCTGTATAGTGTTCAAGTGTATATCAAGAGCAAGGTGGACTGGGTTAGCTGTGTGGGTAGGGGGTCGAGGGATATGTTGGGGTACAAGCACAATGTGTGTACAGTGGATCTGCAGGTCCAAAGCAGAGCAGTGGGAGACCTGGCTTTGCTCATTTTATGAAGAGACAAAGGAGGGGCTGCGGGGTGTGCCCTTCCCTCGCTATCTCTTCCCTGAACTGCTTCTATCAATTATAATAATTACAGTCTACATGTACCTGCAAAGAGAACAAGCAAGCATAGGGAATGCAAGGGTGGGTTAAGGGATGGGGCGATAATGAGGTCAGCATTGCAGGGTGTGCAGAGCCTTCTGGGACCAGGCGGACTGATAGAATAGTAGTGATGGCGAAGGTACAGTGGAGGGGTACAGTGTTGTAGTGTATCAGCAGGGATGGCGGGGGCATAGCGAAGCGGCACCGTGCTGTAATGTAAGAGTAGCGATGGCGGGAATATAGCACAGTGACACGGTGCTGTGGTGTAATAGCAATAATAATGGGTTTGGAAAAAACGGGCACGGTGAGGGTGTAGCAGCGATAGCGGTAATACAACGGAAGGTCACGGTGTCGCAGTGTAATAATAATAACGAGGGCAGCAGACGGGAGCGGCACAGCGTAGGAGTTGTGGCAAGGATACAGCGGAGGGACCAATGTTGTAGGAGACAGCAGAGGGACAGAGTGGTGTAATGCAATAGTAGTAATGACGACAGTAGAGAGGAGAAGCACGGTGTAGTAGTATAGTAACAGTCATAACGAGGATGCGGCGAAGAGACATGGCGCAGTTTGTCATAACAGTAATCGTGGGAGAAGCACAATGTTCTGGTGCTGGTGGTGTAGTGATGACAGGCGTGAGCGAAAAGGAGCAAAGGGGCACAGTGGGGCAGCGTAATAGCAGGAATAACGAGATACAGCAGAGGGGCACGAAGGCCTAGCGTGATAGCAGTGATGACGGAATACAGCAAAGGGGCACCATTCAGCGAGGGAAAGGCGGGAGAAAGAAGAATCAACGGGAATAGGGCACACATGCTTTTGTTTACATGAAAGGGGCGGGGCCTGTCACGGGCAGCTGATTCTGCTCAAGACAAACGACATTAGCAGAGCGGTCCGTGCCCAGAGGAGGCGGTGTCCACAAGCAGGGGTCACCCAGAGAAGTCCGCAGAAGCACGGTGTAGTAGTATAGTAACAGTCATAACGAGGATGCGGCGAAGAGACATGGCGCAGTTTGTCATAACAGTAATAGTGGGAGAAGCACAATGTTCTGGTGCTGGTGGTGTAGTGATGACAGGCGTGAGCGAAAAGGAGCAAAGGGGCACAGTGGGGCAGCGTAATAGCAGGAATAACGAGATACAGCAGAGGGGCACGAAGGCCTAGCGTGATAGCAGTGATGACGGAATACAGCAAAGGGGCACCATTCTGCGAGGGAAAGGCGGGAGAAAGAAGAATCAACGGGAATAGGGCGCACATGCTTTTGTTTACATGAAAGGGGCGGGGCCTGTCACGGGCAGCTGATTCTGCTCAAGACAAGCGACATTAGCAGAGCGGTCCGTGCCCAGAGGAGGCGGTGTCCACAAGCAGGGGTCACCCAGAGAAGTCCGCAGAGAGGCAGAGTCTGGATGCCTGAGGGGAACCAGAGACAAAGTAAACAAGCAAGAAGGGGGTGGCAAATGGTGTGCACTTTGATGTCCTCAGTGGCCGTGCGGCTCACTGAGGACATCAAAGCAAGTGATCAGGCAGTGCTTTTCAGGCTGCCAAATGGTGCGCGCGCCTGGCGCACATGCACTGTATTTGGAGGCCTGAAAATCACTGTTTGCACTTCCAAAACTCGCTTACTATAAGTCTCGCCAGAGCAGCGCTAAAGCGCTGTCTCAGACGAGACCTAAAAAATAGCCTATGAGAGAAAAAATCGGCTCCACCTTTTCTGTAAAAAATCTTCTGTAAGCTTAAAACACTTGGGGCATTTCATCTCTGAGTAAGGGCACCTTAAATGCCAGCCAATTGTGTACAATCATTAGAAATGTTTTTTAAAGTTTTTATAATCAAAGTTTGGTTATCTCAAGCTTGTGATCCTATAAAGGTGACAACACTAACAATCAATTCCAGAGTATACAAAAAGAAAGAGAATTGTTAGAAAAGAAACAAAATCATTTTTTTGCCTCACCTAAGGTGCAGTTCGTAGGCACATACCAAGTGGAAGTCAGTGTAAGGTATTTGAAAAAGGATGGTGTAAAATGGTTCATTCTTAAATTAAGAGGATTGCAGTGTAGTTGAAGAAGTAAGTTTATCTAAAATCAAAGGATCTCATCCACCAAGTAGGCAGTGTGAGATCAACTGAACATTTTACACTTAACACATGCATCACCAGGTTCTATCACCATGGTGCTACTCAAATTAATACACTTGATGCCAAGCCTAAGAAGATGTACAGAAATAAAGCACAATACTACACACCTTCCCACTTTATAAAACTAAGTGAGGAACAGGTAGAGGGTAAAGAAAACAAACAGGTGGGGGAAAAGAAAAAACGTAAAGAAAATAATAAACTAAAGTGAATAAAAAATTGAAGATATCTTCTTCTATTGCGCTCCACGACATAGTCTTTAAATCTTGACGGCTATCTCACAATTCTTTTTTTCTCTCACAATCCTTTTTCCTTTCTGTGGAGCTGAGGCTGTGGAACTCTCACATTTCCCTTCTCTCTGAGGAGCGGAGGCTGTGGAACTCTCACATTTCCCTTCTCTCTGTGGAATTGATATTGTAAGACAAAGTGAGGCCTAGTCCGAAAGATTACACTCATTGTGTTCCAACAGATCCTTCTTAACAACAACAACTCTATTCAGATTCCAAATATGCGAATCTTCAAATTTAATAGCATTCGTCAACACTTTTCTTACTTTATGCAGTTTCTGAAACAAATTAGATGCTTTTCTCCCAAAAGGAGCTCTAATGATTACCCAATCTCCAACTCTCACAGAGGTAACTTTGACAGATTTTCTAGAAGCAAAATTTAACTTACAAGCATTAATTCTTTCAGCTTCTTTGATTCTCCAGTTACCATCAGATATGAGTAATCCTTTTTTAGATTCTGCTTTGTTTACCCCCAATGAGGTGCAATAAAAGTGTTAGGGTACCTTCCCTTAAACAACTCAAAAGGAGTACTTTCTGTGATGGCATGTGGAGAAACCCTATAAACTTCAACATTCTTGTTCATCTCTTCTTTCCAATCTAGATTATTTTGTTTGGCCATGGCAATAGTTTCCTTTCACACTCTGTTAAAGCGTTCTACCGTACCATTTGTTTCGGGATGATATAAAGAACACCTTTTGTGTTTGATGGCACAACATTCCCAAAATTCTTCCATCTCATTAGAAACTAATTGAACTCCATTTTGCGTTACTAAAACACCAGGTAGCCCTTCTCTCCCAAACACTTCTTTCAAAAATTAGATGACATGTCTTGTTTCAATGCCTCTAGTGACCTTACTTTCTGGCCACCTAGAGTACATGTCAATAAGAACTAAGACAGAGACATCACATCCATTTCCTTGTATGGGACCCACAATGCCAAGTGATACTTCTTTCCATGGTCCTTTTGGATGATCCCTGACAACCATGGGTTGTACTATGGGTTTTAGACTCTTCTCACTCAAGGCACATGGAACACATTCTCTTATTGAACGTTCAACTTGTAAATCCATATCAGGCCACCTGTAGGTCAGTCTAAGTCTTTCTTTAGTTTTAGACATTCCTTGATGTCCTGAATGAGCCAGATTCAATAACTCAATGCGGAGTGATACAGGTAAAATAAGTCTAGCCCCTCTAAATAAGTCTCTTACTCTGAGAGTTCACTCCTGACATTCCAATATTTCTCACAATCTCCCTTACCTTTGCTGTTCCAACCTCCTCTGACTAAAATTAATAGTTCTTGGAATTATTTATCTGAGACACTCTTCACGCCACCTGCTTTCTTTGACACCATCACACTCAATATTGCATACCTATTCGTCTTGCTCATCTTCTTCAAGACTTTGTTTTTCTTCATCATTTTCCACTAATCTTGAAAGAGCATCCGCTATCTTATTCTTGGCTCCAGCTAAATATTTTACTACAAAATTGTACTCTTGTAGCGCAAGCTCCCATTTCGAGATTCTCCCTGAAATGGCATCAATGCCCTTTTACTTAAATACTTCACACAGAGGCTTATGATCTGTGAGTATCTCAAATTTTGTCCCCCAGAGAAGATTCTTGAGTTTCTTTACCGCCCATTGTACTGCCAGAACCGCTCTCTCTCCAGAACTGAGTAACGTAACTCTGTTCCTTGGAGATTGCACGAGAGAAACAGAATAGCATTTTCAGAACTATCACCTTCTTGCTGTAATACTGCACCTAAACCCTTCATGCTAGCGTCTGTGATTAGAACAGAATTCTTGAAAGGATAAAAACTGTTTAACTTAGAAGTTCTTTTTAAAATTTCCTAAATTTCTTTAAATTCGGATTTGCACTTTTCTGACCACATAAACCTAACACCCTTACACAGTAATGTTCTCATATTGACGCACCTTTCGGCAAAACCCTTTACAAATTTGCTGTAATATTTTGCCATACCAAGAAACTTCATGATTTCCTCCTTATTAGTAGAAGAAGCCAATTTTTTAATGGCATCAACCAAATCACTTTTAGGTTCCACACCTTCGCCACAAATGGTGTGACCTAAGTAATCAATTGAAGATCTCCCAAATTTGCACTTCTCTAATCGAATTTTTCAAACCTTTGTAACACTTGTCTAAGCTTCAAATCATGTTCTTGTTCATCTTTTCCAAAAAATGAGCATATCATCCTGATAAATTTTTACTCCCAGCTGATTTTTCAGCACTCTTTCTAACGCTCTCTGAAATACTGAGGCTGCCGACAGTAGCCCAAATGGTAGCCTTATGAATCTGTACGTCCCGAAGGGCGTTATGAAAGATGTAAGATCTTCCGATTTCTCATAAAGCATTTTCTGGTGATACGCAGATTTAAGATCTACTGTAGAAAAAATCTTAGCCCCCTTTAACAGCATAATCATGTCAGAGATTTTAGGAAGGGGATATCTATCCACTACAACTTGTTTATTAAGTTCCCTTAAGTCAATACATAAACGTAGACTTCCATTAGCTTTCCTGGCAGCTACAACTGGTGCCAACCACTGAGTTCCTTCTACCTCCTCAATGATTCCTTCAGCCTTGAGTTTCTCTAACTCCAACTTCATTTCATCTCTCACCGCAATAGGTACTCCCACACCTTACCAGATACAGGTACTGCACCACTAACTAGTCGTATACTGTGCACATAACCACGAAGACATCCTAGCTCACTCCTAAATACACTAGGGAAACCCCTTTTTAAAATTGAGGAGTAGCTGTCGTCACAGTCTTGTTTGATTTTCACCTCACTTACATGAAAATTCTCTTTCAAAATAATTGGAGGATCATTATTGGAATCAAGTATAACACTTACATCTCTGTGGTGAAACCAACTAAAAATACTATCTCCCTTTTGAGAAATTCAGATTTTTCCAGAAATATACTTCCCTTTGTATAGAATCAGACCCCTAAAATACCCTAAGAGTTTTATGGGTTCACCACCATAAGCACTAGGTTTAATGTCAGGCTTTAATATTTTCACCTTGTCTTTGAGATTGCCTAAATAGAACAGTTTGAAGACTATAGTTACTTTCGCTCCCGAATCAAATAGTACCTTGGTCCTTCTCCCCTCAACTATTATCTCGTTCAAAGGACCTTTCTTATTACAAGCAGTCACCCAAGAAACAATTTGACCACAGTCAAAATCAGAACAAGCATTACTATCACATTCATAAGAATTGACATTAACTTTCCATTTGTAATTCTTAGCTTTATAAACTGCAGTGTAATGTCCCACTTTCTTACAATTTGAGCTTGTAGATCTTAGTGCTGGACATTTCCTATCATTTGCAAAGTGACCTACGTTCCCACATCTGTAGCATTAGGCGTGGAAAATATTTTTCTTTTCAGGCTTAACATAACCTACTTTCTTTAAAAAAATTCTTTAGAGGAACTTTTTACTAAATGAACTGCATTTCCCTTAGCCTCATATTTGGTAATAACTTCCACACATTTCTGAGAATGTTCAATTTGTTTTGCAGTTATGAGAAATTCATACAAAGAGGGATCATCTTTTGCCATAAATAATCAATCAATCAATCAAAGCATTTGTAAAGTGCACTTCTTACCCGTGAGGGTCTCAAGGCACTGGGGGTAGGAGGAGGTGCTACTACTGCTCGAAAAGCCAGGTTTTGAGGAGTCTTCTGAAGGACTGCAGGTCTTGGGTCTGCCGTAGGTGGATGGGGAGGGTGTTCCAGCTCTTGGCGGCGAGGTGGGAGAACGATCTGCTGCCGGAGGTCAATCTTCGGATGTGGGGGACTGTGGCGAGGGCAAGGTCGGTGGAGTGGAGCTGGCGGGTGGGGGTGTAGAAGCTGAGTCGTCTGTTGAGGTACACTGTTGTGGAGAGCCCAGTGTGCGTGGGTGAAGAGCTTGAAGGTGATCCCCTTGTTGACGGGGAGCCAGTGCAGGTCTCTCAGGTGGGGTGTGATGTGGCTGCGGCGGCGGATGCCGAGAATCAGGCGTGCAGAGGCAATCTGGATGCGTTGAAGTCGTTTCAGGAGATTGGCCGAGGCTCCTGCGTAGAGGGCGTTTCCGTAGTCCTATCTGCTGTTGACGAGGGCCTGGGTGACCGTTCTTCTTGTTTCGGTGGGGATTCACTTGTAGATCTTGCGGAGCATGTTGAAGCAGGAGGAGGAGATGGCGTTGACCTGATTAGTCATGGAGAGGGTGGAGTCAAGGATGACCCCTAGGTTGCGTGCATGGTCGGTGGGTGTTGGAGCGGTTCCCAGTGCAGTCGGCCACCAGGAGTCGTCCCAGGCCGAAGGGGTGGGTCTGAGGATGAGGACCTCCGTCTTGTCCGAGTTCAGTTTCAGTCGGCTGTTCCTCATTCATTTGGCGACGGTCTTCATTCCTTCGTGGAGGCTAGTTTTGGCGGTGTGAGGGTCCTTGGTGAGGGAGAGGATCAGCTGGGTGTCATCGGCATAAGAGATGATGTTGAGGTCGTGCCATCGGGCGGCGTGGGTGGGAGGTGCCATGTAGATGTTGAACAGCGTTGGGCTGAGGGATGAGCTCTGGGGTATGCCGTAGATGATCTTGGTGGCCTCGGAGCGTAAGGGGGGAGAGTTGTACGCTCTGTGTTCCTCCAGAGAGGAAGGAGGTGGTCCAGTCCAGGGCCTTCTCTTGGATACCGGCGTCGTGGAGGCGGGTGCGTAGTGTGCAGTGGCAGACCATGTTGAAGGCAGCAGATAGGTCCAGGAGGGTGAGGGCCGTGGTTTCTCCGTTGTCTAGCAGGGTCCTGATGCCATCGGTGGCGGCGATGAGGGCAGTTTCAGTGCTGTGGTTGCTGCGGAACCCGGACTAGGACGGGTCCAGGATTCTGTTCTCCTCAAGGTAGCGGGTCAGTTGTTTGTTGACGGTCTTCTCGATGACCTTTGCCGGAAACGGGAGCAGGGAGATGGGCCGGACGTTCTTGAGGTCCTTGGGTCTGCCTTGGGCTTCTTGAGTAAGGCGTTGATCTCGGCGTGCCTCCAGCTCTCCGGGAAGGTAGCTGTCTCGAAGGTAATGTTGATGGCTTTCCGGAGATGGGGTGCGATGGTGGTGCTGGCTTTGTTGAAGACGTGGTGAGGGCATGGATCTGACGGAGATCCTGAGTGGATGGTGTTCATGATCTTGATGGTGTCGTCATCGTTAATGTTGGTCCAGGAGAGCAGGCGGTTGGTGCGGATGGTGGTCGTGGGGGCGGAAGTCTCAGTGGTTATCGGGGCGGTCGTGGCGTTGAAGCTTTCGTGAATGTCTGCGCTCTTGCGATGGAAGAAGGTGGCCAGTGAGTCGCACAGGTCCTGTGAAGCTGGGATGTTGTTGGTGTTGGTGTTGGAGCTGGGGTTGGAGAGTTCCTTCACGATGTTGAAGAGCTCTTTGCTGTTGTGTGCGTTGTTGTCTAGGCGGTCTTTGAAGGAGGCTCTTTTGGCGGCTCTGATGAGGTGATGGTGTCTGCGGGTGGCATTCTTGTGGGCTGCGTAGCTGTCCGGTGTTCTTTCCCAGAGCCAGTTCTTCTCTAGCTTCCGGCAGGTAAGCTTGGAGGCCTGAATGTCTTCAGTGAACCAGCTGACTTTCTTGCTAGTGTGGCTGTTGGAGGGTTGCTTGACAGGGGCGAGGGTGTTGGTGCAGTCGTCGATCCACTGTATGAGGTTGTGGGCGGCGGTGTCAGGGTGGGTGGGGTCGGCGGGTGGGCAATGGGCGAGGGTGGTGGTAAGCTGTTCTTTAGTGACTTTGCTCCAGCAGCAGCGAGGCATCTGTTGGGTGCGGTGGTGCGTGGTGGGTTTCTGGAAGGTGAAGTGGATGCAGCGATGGTCGGTCCAGTGGAGTTCGGTGGTGTGGTTGAAGGAGACGTGGGGACTTGGGGAGGAGATGGGGTCGAGCGGGGGGCCGCCGGAGTGGGTGGGTGTTGTGACGAGTTGTCTGAGTCCGAGGATGGCTAGGTTGTCGATAAGGATGGTGGAGTTGGTGTCGTTGTTCTCGAGGTGGAAGTTCAGGTCCCCGAGTAGGATGTAGTCTGTGGAGGCGAGGGCGTGTGTGCTGATGAGGCCGGCGATGGAGTCGCTGAACCATGGTCAGGGTCCGGGGGGTCTGTAGACGAGGGTTCCTCTGAGGGTGGTGTTGGGGTCAGTGTGGATCTGGAAGTGCAGGTGTTCGGCGGTGCTGAGGGTGTCGGTCGAGACTCTGAGGGTGTTCCTGTGGATGATGGCAATTCCTCCTCCTACTCCGTTGTTGCAGTCTCTGCGGGTGATTTTGTAGCCTTCCGGGATGGCTATGGCAATGTCGGGTGACCGAGGAGGGGTTCAGCCAGGTCTCCGTCAGGAAGGCGACGTCTGGGGTGGTAGTCGAGTAGGTCCCAGAGTTCGACGGCGTGTTTGCGGGTGGAGCGGGTGTTGAGAAGAATGCATCTGAGGTGGTTGGGTTCTTCTTTCCTGCTTGGTGGGTTGGCGGGCCGGATGCTGGTGAAGACGCAGTTCCAGCAGGAGAAGGGTCCTTGGGTGCGCTTCGGGGCGGCCAGGAAGCAGGTGTGTGATCCTCCGGCATGGAGTGCATGAAGGGTTGGCAGGCCGGATGCTTGTGAAGCTGCAGTTCCAGCAGGAGAAGGGTCCTTGGGTGCACTTCGGGGCGGCCAGGAAGCAGGTGTGTGATCGTCCGGCATTGAGTGCATGGATGGGTGCTGGCATCGTAGTGGGGGCGGGCGTCGTGGCGTTCGTGGGGGCCAGGGGGCTGGCGCTGGGCACAGTCCAGGCGTGGACAGGCCCGCTGCACGGCCTCCATAGGAGGGGAGTAGGGAGGGCGGAGCAGCTGGGAGGCGGGAGCGAGGTGGCGAATGGGAGAGCAGGGGGTGGGGCCACAGGGACGCAGCAGCAGGAAAGCAACGGGTGAGAGACGGCGGGGGGAGCTAAGGGAAAAACCGGGCACAAGAAATGCAGTTGGAAGCGAAAATTAGGCAATCAAGCAATCAGGCAATTCTGGCAGAAACCAATGCAGCAGCGTGGGGAGTGACCTGCCTGCGAGCAGGGTCAGAAGTCGCTCCTTTCACCGCTGCACAGCCTCCATATGAGGGGAGTAGGGAGGGCGGAGCAGCTGGGAGGCGGGAGCAGGGTGGTGAATGGGAGAGCTGGGGGGCAGGGCCGCAGCGGTGGGAAAGCAAAGGGTGAGGGACGGCGGGGGAGCTAAGGGAAAAACCGGGCACAAGAAATGCAGTAGGAAGCGCAAATTAGGCAATCGGGCAGTTCTGGCAGAAACCAATGCAGCAGCGTGGGGAGCAACCTGCCTGCGAGCTCTGTAATGTAAGTGGTTCTTATAGAGTGCAGACTGCCACCCTACGGGTATCCTGGCGCTTAGACTCAAATATGAGCAACATGAGAGCAGACCAAAGTAACACAAGGAAGACTGCAATCAGTCCTTGGGGAAAAAGCCAGGTTTTTAGGCTCTTTCTGAACTCAGAGAATTGGCTTGTTTAATACTTTGGGGCAGCTCATTCCATCGAAGTGCGGCCACCACACTGAGGGCTCTACCCCACACCCTCGAGCGCTTAAAGCTGGTAGTTGTCATCAAATTTGCGCTGGAGGAGCGGAGCTGCCTCTTGGGATTGTACCAGCTAAACTTTTCCTGCAATGGGATTGGTCCCAGATCGTGTACGATACAAAGTGATTTGAAACAGACCCTTTCTCTAATAGGCAACCAATGGAGATCTCTCAGGGATAGAGTGGTAGATGACCTACGTTGCCTATTTAACGCCAGCTTTGCTGCCATGGATTGAACTCTCTGTAATCCCTGAAAAATATGTTGGGGGGGCTCCTAGATATAGAGAATTACAATAGTCCAGTCTACTCCGCACCGTGTTCCTTACAACGAGGGGGCGCAGATCCTCTGGAATTAATGGGAGGATTTGCCGTAACATGCGCAGCAAGGAGAAACACACGCCAATAGTTTTATTGGCCTGTGACTCCATCTGGAGGTTGTTATCTATCAGAACCCCCAGGTTGCGTACTGATTTGACTGGGACCAGAGTCTCTTCCTCAGGGGTTAGCTTAAATTCCAGTGGTAAATGCCGAGGAGTTCTAGCAGCCGAGCAATATAGCACCTCCGTTTCCCCCCCCCCCATTAAATTGAAGGGAATTTTTCTTAAGCCATCCAGCAGTCTGACGCATACACTCTTGGAACGTATCCATAGATACCGCTTGTTTCCCTTCCATGGAAAACACCAATTGAGAATCGTCAGCATAGTTGACCAAGTCAATGCCGAAGGATTCAATAATGGGGAACAGAGGTTGCAGATAGATATTAAAAAGAATTGGGCTGATCGCAGAGCCCTGCGGTACCCCATGATGTACTGGAGACTTACTGGAGGAGAGCGGTGTCATAGTCACCATCTGTTGTCTTTCTCATAAATAGGACTGTAACCATTGTAAAGCCTGTCCCTTCACCCCCATCCTTGCCAATCTTCCCACCAGTACTGTATGGCTCACCGTATCAAATGCGTCCGACATATCTAGTAACAGTAGGACGGTGGCATTCCCCTTGTCGGCTCGCATTTGTAAGTTGTCCATAACAGTTGCCAAAGCCGTCTCGGTACCATGGCCAGGGTGAAACCCAAATTTGTCCCTGTCCAGCAAAAAGTTATCTTCAAGTAGCACGATAGGATTTTACTAACTGCTTTTTCCAGAATTTTAATTGGATATGGCAGAAGGGAGATAGGTCTGAAATTTGCAGGAATAGTAGGGTCCAATGAGGTTTTTTTTAACAGTGGTGTCACAGCTGCCTGCTTCCATGCCTCCGGCACCACTCCCTCTTCCAAGGATTGATTACAGATCTGGCTCAACCAAGTGAGAGTTTCCTGGCCGATAGCTTTCCAGATTTTATGTGGGAGGGGGTCAGATGGGGAGCCCGAGGACACACTAAGGGCCAAACTGTTAAGAGTCTTCCGTGAGAGCTTGGAAGTTTTCCAGGGAGGTATTCACCCGAGGTTCCTCATCCAACTTCCAGGGATGAGTATCCAGCTCACTAGTGTTGTTGGTATGGAAGTCCCCTACAATTTTGATGATTTTTTTTTTAAAGTGAGCAGAGTTTCTGCGATGCAGTCACCTTATTGCTTAGGCAGGTTGGATTGGAGAGATCTCTAACAAGGCTGCATAAAAGTCAGCTTTTGACTTAGAAATAGGCTCTTTATATTTAATCAATGCAAATTTAAATTCTTTTTTGTCCTGCTCTAAATAGTTCTTTATCCATTGCCTTTCAGCTTTCTTGCATAGCCCTCGCAATAGCTTCAGTTCCTCATTGTACCACGGAGCTGATACTTTCTTCCTGTTTTTAAGTCTCTTAACTGGGATTAGCAGGTCCAAAGTCTCCGTAATATGACTGCAGTATTTGTGGTAGTTTTCCTCTACGGAGGTAAAAGGGTCAAAGAGATTAGCTTTAGGAAAAATCAGCTGGCTCTTATTTTTCCTAATTTGGCCTACTCTCTTCCCGTTCGAAATTTCATCGGGCATTTTTTACCATGTTCCAATCTGAATAGTTTAATACTGAAGTGAATTAGATGATGATCCGTTCAACTTTGTGGCAATATTTTTATCACTTCAGTCTCGGTCTGGTTAGCGAACAGGAGATCTAACACATGCCCCCCTTGATGGGTAGGTTGTGGCACCAACTGTTGTAGGTTAAAATTGGCACAAGTACCTCTTAGATCTCTCAGATGGTTACCTAAATTTCCATTGTCCCAAAGATTAAAGTCCCCCAATAAGATCATTCTGGAGTGGGTTACAATCAAATTGGAAATGGAATCCAGGAGTGGCTGATAATGGGTGTCCTATCCTGGCGGTCTATAGCATATCAATCCTGTAAGTAACCTGCCTTTGACATCTTGCCGTGAGAAGCACATGAGCTCAACCCCTGTGACCTCGTCTACCTTCAATGGAGCAAAGTTCCATTTTTCCTTGAAGATCATTCCCACCCCTCCTCCTCTTCCAACGGCCCTTGGTTTGTGCAAGATTTTATAACCTTCCGGGCAGGCAAACCCCATTTCTACAGAGATGTTAATGCTAGTCCACGTCTCAGTAAAAAATAGGACATCTAGATCCATGTCCTCTATCATAAGAGACACTTCTAGATGATTTTTTATTAGGGATCTACTATTAATCAGCCCACAATTTAGGGGCTTTTTATCTATGGCTGGTGGAGAAAGATGATGTTCCTCTCCCTCCCCCTTACCTATATTATAGAGCTCTTCCCTTGAATATAATATCTGACCTGATTCTCTACGGGGACGGGCAACGCAGCTGGCGCTAAGCGCGGACGGGCGCAGACGGGCTTGCCACTGGCGTGCCATCGGCGCACCCGCTGTGCGCGCGTTCCGCGCTTTCATTGCCTGTCCTAAATAGGCAGGCAAGTGCAATCAGCTAGAGCGCAGTCCCAGTTAGGCAGTTAGGTGACAATCAACTTCAATCCCCCCACTCAAGACGGCGCTCAAAGCTGAATAGTGGCCCCGAATCCCGCTAAGCAGAAACTTTTATGTGCGGGTAAGTGGGCTAAAAGCAGTTTTATTTATCAGTGATTTTAAAAACAGTCTAAACAAAGCAACGTTTTACCGATTTTACGGTGCAGCAATACGCTCTCTCACTTTTTCTACATTACAGCCTGACATAAATTGATCCCTTATTCTTTCTTCTAACAATGCCCCAAACTTACATGACGATCCTAACTTTCATAGTACAGTGACATAAATCTCTACGGACTTACCCTCATTATGGGTCCTGCGACCAAACTGATAGCGCTCTAAAATCGTTTTAACTTTTGGTAAGTATTGTCTATCCAATTTCACCATGCAAATTTCAAATTCGTTTAAATTGATATCATCTATTTCCGGTAAGTGATCAAACACTTCT
Organism: Triturus cristatus; assembly: GCF_964204655.1. Lineage (NCBI taxonomy): Eukaryota > Metazoa > Chordata > Amphibia > Caudata > Salamandridae > Triturus > Triturus cristatus. Next base: position 771,065,696 of record NC_140592.1, read on the forward strand.
TGTCCTTCTGAACCAAGACAATGCAAAAGAAGAGCTGTTTTTCTGTCTGCACTGAGATTGGTTCCACTTACTTTTTTCATATCTTTCAAACACTTTCTTCCACTTCTGCCATTTAATAGGGGGATCACCAGGAGATATAAAAAGAAACGGTGTATGGTGAAGTTCTTGTTTGAGAAATAAACAAGAATAAAACACAAGCAAAATACTGCCAAAGTGTACAATGCAGGAGATAGGTTACAATGCAATAAAATGCAGGTAGCAGAATCAATCAATTATGTCATCAAGGAAAGTTAGTAATTACATTAGCAATCAGCTGTCAATAGCATATAATAAAGTAGATTATGAAAGATTAAGTATGCAAATATAGTGAAAGTAAGGTTCACTGGAGTTAATTGTATTAATTGAGATCCTTAAACTGTGAAAATGTTGAACTTACAAGCTGTGAATGAAAAACATGAAGATTTCCAAGAAGACTTCTGACTTTACTACAATGGCCGACACGTTGGAGACGTAATGTGAGCAACGTGGGGCCATGATGTCAGCGCTCGTAGTGTTCCAGAATAGTGAACAAACACAGCGTAGATGATCAAAGAGGCGAGACGCCTGCTGTGAACGCGTGAACAATGCTCACGCAGGGAGATGTACGGTGAGATGTTATTTTTCAAATGCAAAGCTGAAGAAAGCTTGCGCCAAAGTCTCCCAGCTTAAAAATATCAAAGCGAGACTGCGTGGCGAAGTCCTCACACCACTCAGGGCAACAAAGAAAGTCTGAACAAAACTAAAGTTTGCGCTGCGAAATCCTGGCAACAAAGAAAGTCTGGGCAAAATCAAAGTTTGTGCAGTGAAATCTTCAGACTCACGATGTTTGAAATCAAGATCAGGGGTAAAACACACGGTGCGCAGCAAAATGCCCAAACAAGATGCCAAAATAAAGTTGAAAATGCGGATGAGTCTGTGCCGAAACCTCCCAACCCAGCAAGATATTTAACAGGGCGGGATGCGCGGCGAACACTCCCAATTCACATAAAAGCACAAAATGCCCAAGTTCAATAGTCAAATCAATGAATGCCCAAATGACTTGCAGAAATAAAGTTTCAAATGTGGATGAGCCCACGCCAACACCTCCAAACCCAGCAAGATATTCAAAAGGTCGAGATGCGCGGCGAACGCTCCCAATCCACATAAAAGCACACATTTTTCAAAATCAATGGTCACATCAATGTAGAGGAGAAAGTGAAAAGAAAACTCACATGACACTTTTACATGAATAAAGTGATGATTGAAGTTTTCCAAAGTAGACTTCTCCTCTTCTTAAAAAGAAATATCTTGATGATGTTGAGACCCTGGATTTTCTCCTTCTTCATGTAAATATGCTGGGTTTGTTACCTTCGCTTGTTGCCAGTGTAAAATGGTTAATCCTTAAGTGAAGAGGATTCCACTGTAGTTGAAGAAGTAAGTTTATTCCAAATCAAAGGGTCTCATCCATCCAGTAGGCTGTGTGAGATCAACTGAACATTTTACACTTAACACAAATGCATCACCAGGTTCTATCACCATGGTGCTATTCAAATGAATACACTGGATACCAAGCCTAAGAAGGTGCACAGAAATAAAGCACAATGCTACAGATGGATTACAATTATTGTGGAGTGTCCGATCTATAATTTGTGGTGCTGTGGTTTTTTACTACAATAGTGTGTGTGTGTTGTCTGCTTGTATGTGTTTGAAAGTATGTATCCGCATGGTTTATGTGTGCTTGTATCTTTTTTCGGTGTGGTCTTCTTAGGTTTCGCTTGAACCAGTTAGTCCTTTAAATTCTACGCTCTTTGCAATGTAAACCACAGTTCAAGAAAAGCATTGGTACCTATTTGTAGAGCTTCCCAGTGTTCTATTTCGTTTTCTTAACTGGTTCGCCAGCAGGTCACTTGTTGAAACTACTGCAATTTTATTGTTTTTACTTTCAGGTAATGATTTTAACCTGCCAACAGCTCTGCTTTTTACTTATCGGAAGAGGCAGGTGGCAGCTTCTGAAATGTAAGTAAATGAAGAATACATCATATCAGTCAAAACTTTTTTTTAATTCAGCAATTGCCATTGAAAGAGCCACATATCAGAGACAAGACATACCAAAATACAAGTTAAAAACAATTAAAAATCGCCGCACCAATAATAACTTCTACTTGTAAACAGGAAGACAGTCATTCAATAATACAGTATCTTAAAAACATTAAATAAAATCCATGCATGCGAGTTAACTAATAAACACTACATTTTTCTCCTGATACGTGCCTAATTTGCATACCTGTTTCTAATTCTTATTGCACATCTAATGTAATTAATACCTGCATGGCAAATGGATTGCAATTGTAGACACTGAAGACACTGCAGGCCTAACTTACTAAGATGTAAAACATTTGGCACACAGATGTGGGTGTAGGAATTGTTTTTTGAGTGTTATAAAGATTACAAGGGAGCATAACATGAGCAGTAGACTATGATGATGTATTGCCGCAGGGACAACAGGGTAAAAAGGGAAACTAGGAGCCTTCTGTGGGAAAGGTATCAGAAAGTGCACAGTGCTTCACCTAAAACAACTGAGATAGAATCTATGAGCAGGGTTGGCTATCCATGTTAAGTAAGGTTCCATGAACACACAAACCCTTGGAATTATCCAAGGGAGAGAACTAGAGACTACGGGGTTTTCAGGGTGAGCTGGCCTCCAAACCTATCAAATGCACACACAGAAGAAGCTACCCTGAAATATTAGTCACTTACATAATGTAACCGTATCCCTGAAAAGCACTAAGTAAGTAGAGTGCTGATGAATGCCGTGGACCCACCTGGGCCAACGGCAGAAATACGTTGACGATAAGGGTGGTGATGGGGTAATAGTTTTCCCAATCCCCACATTCTAGTTTTTAACACCAAGTAATACCCAGTGATTAAATGTAATTTGGGGTAATACATTGGTTTTTACTTCACTACTTTATGGGCCCACACATGGATTATTAGAAGTGCCTCCCCATCTCCAGGGGTAGGCCCGCTCTCTATAAAACCTGTTTTTTAGAGAGCGAGGACTGCCTATGAGGAAGCATGACACCACGTGGTGTGTGAGGACAGTCCTTAACATTTTTTGAAATGCTCAGAACTCTACTTAGGGCTTTTCAGGGATACAGTTACATTATGTAAGTGACTAATATTTCAGGGTAGCTTCTTTTGTGTGTGCATTAGTAAGGTTCCACCCCATCTGTAGTCAAGTTCTTTAAATGAGGTGAGACAGTGGTCATAGATAGTGCTCTTTATATTCTGGCATCCAGTCCAAGAAATAAATCTTTCACCTGGGACTTTGAATTGTTCTCAATCTCATTAGGGAGATGGAAGTAATTTGGGGTTCCAAGGTCAGAAAAAGCCTGCTTAATGTAGGCTAGCCAAGGAATGGAGACCATATTATCCTGGCACAACCAACCCTCTAGTATCAGTTGAGAAAGTTTGACATCTGTAACCAAACATGTATCCATAGGAGTAATGGTGCAATTCTCACAAATTCTTCCAGAAACGAGAGCCCCATCTCTAAATTGGTGATGTAACTTGTGGTGCTTTCGGGAATTTCCAACAACCTGCATAAAAATGTATTCTTTAATGTTTGCCATTTTCCTGGGTATGTATAGTTCCACACTCCTATCCCATAGGTGCCAACAGGTAAACATTTGCTCTTAAGTAGAGAGATCATTTTCTTAATGGGCTTGTGATCTAGTTTATTTGCAAATGTAAACAATGCCTCTATTGCCCTGCAAAATTCTGTGCTCTTTGGGCTAGTAACTCTTCCACTTTTAGGTTAGCTTCAAAAGTGTTACTAAGATAATTTAAATTATGCATCTTAGCTATAATTGTCCTGCCAATATGGTATTTTCTTTTAATGTGTGTTTTTGGATGCCGCTGGTCATGGTGAAAGATTTCTGATGAATCCATTTTAGTTAAGATTGTGCATAAAATCATTAAAAGCATCAAGTAAAATCTGATGGCAGTTGGTGGTGCAGTAAATTAAAATCGCATCATAAAGTGAGACTGCGAGTAGGCAGCTCCCAAAGATAGGTAAATCTTGTCAGTTTTGCACTGATATTGAGGTCAAGGCATTAATATAAAAGAGGAATAAAAATTGGGCTAGGATACAACCCTGCCTGACCCTATTGGTCCCAATATTCGGGGTGTATTCACCATCATGACCATATCAAATTTGTGTGACTTTGCCCCAATACAGATGCTTGAGGAGGTCTAGCAGGGAGTCCTCATGGCCTGCCTCTACCATCAGGTCTCATAGTTTCCCTCTATCTACCATATCAAAAGCACAGAAGAGGTCCATAAATAAGAACCGCTCCTGTCTTTGATGTATTTCCCAGATAATAGAAGAAGGTTCAGAGATTATTCTATGATACCTTAGCCTGGGCAAAAGGGCGTGTCTGAAAAGAAGTTACTTGATTCTGTCCATTCTTCTAATTTTTCTAGGGATATTGGGTGAAAACAGGTTAGGAGATTTCCAGTCCCTTTTTAAAAAATTGGAAAAATTGTAGATTCGCTCCATTAGTTTATCCTTCATAGCCACTTGAAACACATTTATTAATAGAGGTGCCCCAAACCCGACATTCTGTCCACAGATGACAATTAGGACACCATCTACATTATATCATATGATTTGACCCCATAGCATTAAGGGAAACTGAATGAGAGATGACTGGACCAAGATACCAAGTGGCTGTCTCAGTGCCGGACTGGAAGATGACGTGCATTGAGAACCACGAAGAAGAAAAAGACAAGATCAAAAATGGTGCTAACACAGCACACAACACAGTGCCAAAAAGACTGTGGTTGCAAAATGTGATGGGACTGCAATAAAACAAAAAAGTGAAGGCGAGGGGAGGTGGGGCATCGAGTGAAGAGCTGAAAAAATATAAAATTATAGGTGGGAAAAAGTGAATTATAAAGATGGTTTTCACTGCCATCTTTGACCAATCTCTGCCAGATTACCTGCTTTCCTTCCCGCACCAGCAAATGGGCATTCTGCTATTAGTCAATGTATACAAGCAGAGCTACGCTGACAGTCTTCCAGCCTAGCATGAAAGGCATTTATGACATCACAACAGTGTTTAACCAGTTTTGTTATCAACTCTTGCTATGTCATGGCAGTGAGTTATGACATTTAGAAACTGAAATAAACTATGGAGGCTCTCTATAAGAGCCATACATAACGATAAGAATAACCCACTGGTTCGCAGTGTTGGCAGGCACTGGACACTGTTCTTTTTAGCTGCTTTAAACCCTGAGAACTATATCATATCAGTAGGTTATGCCATTTAGAAACCGAAATAAATTATAGGTCTTTATGAGAGCCATACATAACAAAGAGCATAACCCACAGATTTACAATGTTGCCAGGCACTGGACACTGTATCTTTGGTGGTTGGACAATATATTGTGTTTCAAATATCAGGATACAGAGCCAACCAATACCATATGTCCTTCATTTCCTTCCACCTTTTCATTGCATTTCACTCTTAGCCTTTCATAGCCTTATCCCTCCATGAGGAGGAAAAAGATTTTTGTTGACTTGACAACCTGGTTTTTTAAATGGTGTCAACCAACAAACCTCCCAAAGTAATACTTTCGATAGAAGATACTGATAGACTGCTAACATAACTGTAGTGAGGTATTGGTGTTGAACCTTGTGCAAAATAAATAGTTACTTAGACGGCTGATCTGGTATCTAAAATTAGCGCAATGTTTTTCTCGAGGCACACAGACCCCCAGTGCTGCCACAAGTGCCAACTAGCTAGGAACATCGGAGGAGGCCTAGCCAGTCCAGTGAGGGTAAGCAGTCCAAGTGGTGGCACGAACAAGTGGTAGGTCAACTTGCTTTTTTATTGACAAGGCTGTATTTGTTAAGCGAGGCAGATATCCCGCCCATCCCCTCCCAAGTCAATTTGGTGCTGCAGTGTAGGCATGACATGTGTCCCTGCTTCAGTTAACAGCTGTGCACGACAAATTCTGTAAGAGATGTGTTTCACAGTGCCCACTCAGTCACCTACTAGTACTTCACTTCATCATTTTTTCTTACTGTCCCAGCCTACCCAAAAATGTAAATTCCATCTCTGTATGTGCCACATTTTGCTGACTAAGTGACTTATATTTCATAGTTTCCGTTACCGATAATGGTTCCAATTTTTTCCTTCCATCAACCAATGAGACTAAGCAAAAGCTTAGTACATGATCAGTGACATCCAACCTTTCCATAGCTAAACCTCTAACTAGCCCAATTACTATAACTTTCCTTCCTGTAGACTAACTTTCCCCACTGCCAAGTAAAGCTGTGGAAAATAATTTATGGTGGTGGACAGAGTGCAATGTGGGACTAAGTGTCTGATTTAGAGTTTGGCCGATGGTATACTCTGTGACAAACATGACAAATAAAATATATCCCATTCGCTGTTCTACCGTGCATCGTTCTATGCACTGCCTACTATAATACAGTGGATGGGATATACGTTATTCGCCACATGTTTGGTGGAGTATCCTATCTGCCAGATTCTATCAGTCCCTAAGTTTGAACTCAGGGTAGAATTGAAGAGGGAGTCTGAGCAGAACAGGACCATTGGAATTAATTTTAAGAAGTTAATACCATACTGTGCCATTACAGCTGCCCCAAAAACATGCTGCAGAGTAGCAGATCCACCAGCATGTCTTCATCAATGTTACACATACAGTCATCTGTCAATTGTGCAGCATATATATGCCTTGCTCATTAATGGCAGCTAATTCATTTATTGCACAACAAGTGTCTCTTCAGTTTCACTATGAAATTCTTTCAACTAAAATCACTTTCCGATTATGATAATGTTCTGGCTTAATTCTTTGCAGTCACTGCTATTCCATTAAGTGATGCATGTGCGGAGAAAATCTTGGCCCAGTGACTAATCATTATATTCAAATTAAATTCAATGAACCGAGAGCACAAGCCATGCTCTGCTGAGCCACTATGGTCAGTAAAAACAAGTGTTGGTGCTGAGCATCACAATTCATGTTTTTTTTACTCTCTTGATATAGCTCCCCCCGACTACCTGTGTTGGAGAATCTCACCAGGTACCCTCCTAGCGACTGACAATCACACTAGCTGACGCCAAATCTCACTCACACTAGTCAACTTACCATTTTCAAACCGCGCATAAGAAAAAACTCTGGCAAGCAGCGGTTGGCAGACTTTGCCAAGAACACATGTGTAAGGCGGAGTGCCCAAATTCCGTTAATTCCCCCAGCGGAACGGAATATATCGCCCACCCCTTTTAATTAAGTGAGTTTGCACCGCAAATAATTATGAATAGTGTATGGATTCAAACTATAACACAATATTTCAATATCATACAGTTTGAAAAAATAATTTATGCAGGGGAAAATGGAATAATACTTAAAAAGATGATTGCTGGTGTGCCCCTTTGTGACACCTATAGCAGGCATGTGGTGCAGGGGATAATAGAATAATTCTTAAAAACATTATTGCTGGTGTGCGCCTATGAGATACCAATGGTAGGCAGAGGTGAAGGGGAAAATGGAATAGGCCTTTAAAAAATGATTGCTGGTGTGCGCCTATGAGACACTTACGGCAGGCAGGGGAAACTGTGATAATTCCTATAAACATTATTGCTGGTGTGCGCCTATGAGACACCTTTGGCAGGCAGGGGATTCAGGAAAAAATAGAATAATCCTTAAAAGAAATATTGCTGCTGTGTGCCTGTGAGACACCAATGGGAGGCACAGGATGCAGGGGGAAAATGGAATACTCGTAAAAAAAATATTCCTGATGTGCGCCTGTGAGACATCAATGGGAGGCAGGGGATGCAGGGGGAAAATGGAATGCTACTTAAACTATTGCTGGCATGCACCTATGAGACACCTGTGGCAGGCAGGGGAAAATGGAATAATCCGTAAAAATAATTATTGCTGGTGTGTGCCTTTGAGACAGCTATGGCAGGCAGGAGAAAATGGAATAATACGTTAAACAATTATTGCTGGTGTGCGCCTATGGCAGGTAAGGATTTCAGTAGAAAACTGAATTCTTAATATTACCGGTGTGTGCCCATGACAGGCACGGGGTGCAGGGCAAAATAGAATAATCTGTAAAAAAGGTATTGCTGGTGTGCTCCTACAGCAGGCAGTGGGTGCAGGGAAAAATCAAATAACTGAAAAAATATATTACTGGTGTTTCCCTAAAAAGTATGGGATATTGTACGGGAGGCAAGGAGGCACTAGGGAAAATGGGGAAAAAAAGCATTAAAAACGTTGTACATACATACTACAATTATCTACAGGCACTTTGAACTCATTTCAGGCAAAAAATGGAGAACAATTAAAGGCTTCTTTTATCAATAGAAAATTATCAATAGGAAATGGCTTTGAAAAGTGGAAGAAAAGGAATACACTGGCTACAGAAAATGGCCGCCCTGGCACATGGCCTTTAACGGCAAAGGCATGGAGAACCAATAAATCATGCCGGCCTGTGGCAAACGCAAGGCACACAGGCTATACAAAATGGCCACCAAGGGTGAAGGCATGGGCAACAGAGAACACATGCAGGCCTATGGCAAAAGCAAAGTACACTGATTACACAAAATGGTCGGCCTGGCACATGGCCACCAAGGGCGTACCCATGGACAACAAAGAGCGCATGCAGGCCTATGACAAAAGCAAAGCACACTGGCTACATAAATGGCATCCCTGGCACATGGTCCCAAGGGTGAAGGTATTGACAACAAAGAGCACACACAGGCTCATGGCAAAAGCAAACGACACTGAATACACAGAATGACACCCTAGCACATGGCCACCAATGGGATAACAAAGAACACCTGCAGGCCTATGGCAAAAGCACACTGACTACAAAATGGCTGCCAGCCACATGCCAGCAAGGACAAAGGCATGGGCAACAGAAAACACATGCAAGCCTGTGGCAAAAGCACACTGTGAGAAGTTGGCCTGGTATGTGATATCCACTAGTTAAAGTGGGCACCTTGCACCAGTCTAAACAACCCTTATGGTGATTTAAGAGGTCAAAGATAACCATAGAAAGCTATCCAAGTGGTAGCTGTGGAGAGCAGCCTTCAGGCTTAGTCTTGAAGGAATGTTTAGCAGGTTGTTTTACCAGAATGCAACTTATTGTATTGGTTAAATGAAAGGAGAACCACACAGTAGTTATAAGAATATATATTTAATATTATAACACACCTTAAATACCTCACAGTATCTGCTACACACAGATAAACACAAAGCACACAATACTGTAGCACAGAAATAATCGTAAGTAGCACTAATACACAGTGGGCTCCAGGGGGAGACCAAACCATATACTAAAATAGTTTCATAAGAACCACGACTCGAGTCAACAGTGCCTAGAGAGCGTAGAATCACTGGGACCCCAAGGAACCACCCAAGGCGAGTAAGTAGGGACCCCACGGAGGAGGGGTGCAGTGTGAGAACACGACCATGTGCTATGGGAGAGTCGCAGTTCCATTTTTACAGTTTAAGGACCCTTCCCAGTAGATTATGAGGAAACCCTTTGGAACATAGAAGGTTGTAGAGACACCCCACCAGTGGATACCGAAGTACTAGAGTTACCTATCCCAGGGAAGCCGTGTGCATAGGGCTGAAGTGGCGTCGGAAACCGCAGTGTTCTCAGTGGGAGTCTTCAAAGAAATGCCACTGCTGGACAGAAGAAAGGTATCCGGTGGAATCCACAGGTGGATTCTTGATGGAAGGAACCTGAAAGCACAGGGGACAGAGTCTGGGTCACTCAGGAGTGACCAGGGGTTCAGTAGATGAATGCCTACCAATGTCGGATGCTTCAGATGTGAAGAAGGAGACCTTGACTCTACAGCTGCATGGACCAGGAGATGTCGAGGACAACCAGGAGCTGGATATGAGCTGTCCTATGAAGGATGTCTAGTGCTGAGGGGTCGGTGTCCGGTGGGAGCAACAACAAGCCTTGGCAGTGGCAACCGATGAAGAAGGTCAAGGAAGGTTACGGTCTGGTCTGACAAGGACCAGAGGACTCACCACAGCAAGGGGAGTCGGGGCAGGCCTGGAGCAACCAGGGAAGCCCAAGAAAAGCAGTGTTGTCCCTCAAATGGACCCATAGGCCGAAGGAACAGGAGTCGCAAGGGGACCTTTAGAAGTTTCACAAAACAACAGCTTGCAGGGCACAGAGTGCAAGGCGGCCAAAATCCTTTATGCAAAATGTGCACAGAGGTTGGGGCTATTGATGGCCCAATGCACTTTGTTGGGGAATGCCAACAAGCATATGCACTTGCAAATGTACACGGTGCATAGGGGTTCAGGTGATGCGGTCCCCATGAGGGATACTGGCCTCAAACTTGGTGAGAGGGCAGCTCAACCACAAAAACATAGGAACCCACCTCCTGTGTTGCTGGAGCCTTTAGAGTCTGCAGGAACTCAGGATCAGCAGACCAGTCAGTTGCATTATGGTGCCTGCAAACGCAGGGGAGTGACTCCTTCACCCCAAGGGAGAAACTTCGGTTGTCCTTGATTCTCCACAGGTCCTCCACTGAGCCTGTATGGTTGACGGGCACAGACGATGTTTTGGACGGAGAGGGAGATGAAGTCGGGCCCAGTCGAAGTCCAGCGAAGTCCAGAGTGTCCAGATGGTCGAAGGTCAGTGATTTTTTTATCATAATCTTGTCTATGTCAAATCTAGAGTCCTACAGCCTGGTAAACCCTTTTATACCAGCGGAAGAGGGTTGGAGAGATTCAGGGGACCTCCCAGGGGAGGGTCAGGACAGTGGGGAGGTTGATCCCATGTGCTTTGTCCAGTTTTGCGCCGGAGCAGGAGCCAACGGCTCTCAGAACTGGTTTCAACTGGACTATGCACAGGGACACCAAATGAGCCCCTCGTGCAGACTTTCAGGCACTTTGGAAGTGCACCCACCCAGCCCCAATACACTAAGTCCTGTCTGGGAGGTGGTCACACCTCTCTGTGACAAGATACCTATTGTGCTGCCGTCCTCTGCTCGAGCTTGACTCAGCAGCAGGAAGGCAGAAATGTGTCTCTGGTCAACAGCATCCATTTTGCGCTGTGTGGGTCGAGAAGGCTGGTACCGGGAAGACCAGGGACCCACGAGAGGTGGAATCATACCTCCCACACCGGTCACCGGTGTGGAGGCATGATTCCAAGGTGTTTGATAGCAAACACGACATGGTTTGTTGCTGCCATTTTCAAAATAGCATTTTATGCGAGCATATAATGCACCTCTACCTATATGTTTGGCAACCCGGGATAATGGTCTCCGAAGGCTGTAGGGGTGCTCTGCTCATGCAGGGGCACTCTCTAATGTAAAATCCAGCACCCTGCCTTCAGAATTGTCAAGGCCTGCTATAGGGGTGACTTATAGGTTTTAAGTGTAGTGACCTATAGATATAGTAAACCTATATCTAAAGTAAGTGGTACATGCACCATCTTACACAGGCTGCAATGGCAGGCCTGTAGTTCCATTTTGCATGGCCTTTCATGGGTGGCATAATACATGCTTCAGCCCATGGGAGGCCTCTGGAGTACCTATGCCCTGGGTACATGTGTACCATATACTAGGGACTTATAAGGGTACCCCAGTATCCAATCTGGAGTGTACCCAAGTACATGACATAACATGTCCTTTTCCGACTTTGCATGTGTGCTGCACTTTTCAGCACCCATACAAAGTGGAAAAGTTTTTAAAGTGTGTCTGTACATAGTATTTTGTACTAGAAGGGTTCCTTCCAGTACAAAACCTATGCTATACTCACAGAGACACCTTTGCACCATGGAGCAAAGGTGTCTCCAGGGCGCACAGCAGCTGATTTCAGCGCCGGCGCTAGTGAGAAGGGAGGAGAGTGCCTTATTTTGGTAAATAGGGTGCTCTCCTCCTCTCTCCTTTTCATGTAGCGCAGCACAGCATTTGCGGCTGCTGCAGTGTGCTATGTGAAAATATAGTAAATCTGCCCCTACATGTTCAAACAACAAACAAGAAGGCATAGCAACAGCAAATGCTGCCCTACGGCAAAAAGCACACTGACTACACAAAATGGCCACACTCACTGGCCACACAAAAAATTTGCCACTTGGCCAACAAACAAAGGAGGCTTGGTAAACAAAGAAGAAAACACTACCATTAATTCAGCAATGCTAAAAACTAAAATTATGTTGACTTTAAAAATTCACCAACCACAAGCATCCCAAGGCATCAAAAATTACCCCACCAAAATCTTTAACACTTTGCAGAAAAACATAAAATAGAAAAAAAAACATTTTGCATTTAATCTAGGGCCATGCCTAAATCAATAAAGGTTGGAAAGAAACCTATATCATAGAAGTTGTTTGGAGTTTTTTGTTAAACTTTTTTTTTATAAAGCGCAAACTTGACCCAAAGGTATCAGAGAGCTTTACATGAGCAACAGTTGCGTTACAGATGGAAGCCTTTCGGTTTTTTTGGTAGGCATGTGGAGATTAAGTGATGTTGAGGGTCCTTGCTGAGACTCGAACCCGGTTCCCCAGCTTTGAGGTAGAACGCTCTAGCCATTAGGCCACATCCTCTGTTTAATATATACCCAATGTCTTTTTGTGGCTGGCTGGCCATGTCCCCTGGGCTGCCTGACCCCACAGCAAAATGAGCAAAATAGTGCAAAATTTACAAACCAGAGAATAAACAAAAAGTACTTTAAAAGTTTTAAAACCAGATCCCCAGCCCTTCCCAAACTGTGCAAACATTTTCCCTCAGACAACAATAAAAAGATTAAGGCAAAATAGTGTCAAGTTGCCAAAAATCTACTCATCTGGACTCCTAGATTTGCAAAGGTGAAGCACAACCCACCTATACTCCTGAGAACTAATCTCATCCCACGCCACGTGAATCAATCATGCGTGAAGAAAAGTTCCTGGGGGAGCAGGGGAGGGGATGCAAATGAGATGGAGCGAGAGCAGAAGAGAGAAGGATTAGGGGGCATATGTATCAAACGATTTTTTAATCGCAAACGTTGCGATTCGCAAAATAACAGCGTTTGCGATTAAAAAATCGGTAATCTGGATGTATGAGCCAAATCCCATCGCAATATTAAGGAATTGCTAATTTAGCGATTTCTTAATTTTGCATAAGCATTTAAGAAATCGCAAATTGCGATTTCTTAAATGATATGTAAAAAGCACCCAAGTTGTGCGAATTATCCTTAAGAAATCGCAAATTACCACCAACTTCCAGTTGGTGGTAATTTGCGATTTCCTTTCAAAATGAATTTTGCAAAGTGCCACGTGGCGCTCATACATGCCCTTAGGGCATGTATGTGCGCCATATGCACACACATGCTCATTTCAGGGGTGCATCAGGGTGTCATCATGACACCCTTGCACCTTTGAAATTATTCTCAAATAGCGTTTAGCAAATTGCGATTCGCTATTTGAGAATTACTTCCCATTCATTCCTATGGGTCTCCTGGCCCATAGAAATGAATGGGCAGGTATTCCTTAATTGCGATTTCGCAATTTGCTAATCGCAATTAAGGAATTTTAAGAAATCGCAAAAAGTTTGCAATTTTTTAAATACATCCCGTTTTGCAATTCTCAAATAGCGATTCTTTAAAAATCGCTATTTGAGAATCGCAAATGGTGATGTTCATACATATGCCCCTAGATCTCTTCTGCTTCCCAAAACCAGCGCTCTCCAATCTAGGCGTGTGGCCCGGACTTCTGTCGTCAGCTCTTACCTTATGGATTTCAATCAGAATATTCTGTGTTTCTTTCTCTTGACTCCTGTGATACAAATGTTAGAGTTAATGCCTTAAGTGGACTCTACTCGTCTTCCCAACAAGTTCCTGATGTTCCCAGTTTCAAGTTTCCTGACTCAGCTTTTATCTTGAGCATGTGATGGCAGAAAATGATGGAACCGATCTGTGTGTCTGGATTCCTTTTTTTTAATGCCTATTCTGTGTGGTTTGTGAGCTGTATTCTGTCGACCTCTTTGGTTATTGAGGGATGCCTCTTCTAATACACAATGACGCAAACGAAACCACAGTTAGTACAATCAGCCACATGCAACTATTGCACTATTCTATTTATTGTTCCTGAATTACCATATTAGTATACTTAGCATCACAAAACTCTAAGAAGCTTTCTCAGGAATCTCCTTATTGTCTCTCTAAGACTTTGTCAAAATGTCTTTTGCTCAGTTTTTTGTCCATGATCCTCACAATCCTTTTGAGAATGTTGCGCTGTTAAGCGACAAGTTTCTTTTATTGTTAGTGCGATGTCTTTTCCTTTCTGAACGATAATGTGTCTTACCGCAATGCTTTTATTGACTTCTTTTTTTATCTTTTAGGTGGAAATCTAGATTCGGAGGATAGAGCCCCTAGTGGAGCCTCAAGATTGGGAGTCAGGACGTTGAGTGTGGTCAAGGGATCAGGAGCAAGACTTCCAACTGGATTGAGGAGGTGGCGCACTGCTGGAACAGCTGCCTCTCGCTGAGAGGTCTCAGAGCCATGCAGGGCTTTTCTGAAAGGGTGGGGTATAAAAAGTACTGCACTTAAGACGGCTGCACATCCCAAGATAGAGCGAGATCTTGGGATGGATGGCCATCCAGAACAGGCCATCCTCCCAAATGGAGACCTTTACTCAAAGAGGAAACCATGGGCAGGGGACTAAGGGAACAAGGAAAGGGAAAACCTGGGCGATCATTTGGTGAAATGTTGAAATGGAGACTGCCAGAACCGCCGCTTCACTAAAAAGACAGTCACACCCATGGACACTGAGTCCCCATTACTAAATGGTAAGTGGAGTTAGTAAATGAGCGTTTAAGGGTGAGATACCCTGGATGTAACAATTGTGGCCGATTGAGGGGGTCAGAGAGTATTATACTAATGTAAGCAAAACCGATCATGAAATAATGATTGGAAAGACTCAAGATGCATTGTGGAACTTGCATTCATTGTGAGAGACATTACCTACTGAAGGCGGTTTTTTTCTCAGTCTACAGGCACTGTAATTGGATGGGTAAAAGATCTGGCAACCAATGGGAGTGTGTTTTGTTAAATAAATGAAAGAACTGATAATATTAGACCCCGGTGGAGACAAACATTGAGAAAGGGTAAATTTCACCAACACTTGTCTACTTGGCACGATAGAAGGTCTGTGGAAACTGTTGTGTGCTCCTGAGCGTTGTTGTAAATCTCAAATGCGTGCAGCCACTGGCGCCCGATCTGAAAAGTGTTCAGCAGTCAAAAGAGTGGCATTTAGTGAAATGTTGAAATGGAGACAGCCAAAACCGTAGTTTCACAAAAAGGACAGTCACACCTATGGACACTGAGTCCCCATTACTAAATGGTAAGTGTGATTTACTAAACGAGCATTTAAGGGCGAGATATCCTGGATGTGACAATTGCTGCTGATCGAGTGGTTCATAGAGTATTATACTAATTTAAGCAAAACCACTCGTGAAATATTAATTTTAAAAACACAAGATGCATTGTGGAACTTGCATTCATTGTGAGGGACATTACCAACTCAAGGCGTTTTTTTTTCAGTCCACAGGCACTGCAATTGAATCATTAAAAGATCTGGAAACCAATGGGAGTATAAAGGCCTGGCCCCGGGAGATGGGGTCCCCGGGGCTGAAATCAGCCTCCGAAGGGGGGCTACGCGGCCCACTCCCATGTAAAAAACAAATATACATATAGAAATGAAGGGCAGCCCCGGTGGATGGGGTTCCTGGGGCCTAAATTGTCCCAGAGGAGGGGGGCCATTCCTTTTTTAAATTAGATATTGAAAAAAAAGGAAGGCCGGG
Organism: Triturus cristatus; assembly: GCF_964204655.1. Classification (NCBI taxonomy): domain Eukaryota; kingdom Metazoa; phylum Chordata; class Amphibia; order Caudata; family Salamandridae; genus Triturus; species Triturus cristatus. The sequence continues at coordinate 771,081,556 of NC_140592.1, forward strand.
GGATGGGGTCCTCGGGCTGAAATCCGCATTTTTATATAAAAGACATTTTTAAAAAGAGGCAGGCCCCAGGGGATTGGGGTTCCCAGGGCCCAAAACAGACCAGGGAAAAATAGACGAAAAACTAGAAAGAAAATAAAAAATAAATTGATTAAATAAATATATCGAATAAATAAATATATAGAATAAATAAATAGACTAACAAAATAGAAAGAAAATAGAAAATAAATTGAATAAATAAATATTTCGAATAAATAAATATATAGAATAAATAAATAGACTAACAAAATAGAAAGAAACAAAAGAAAGTCTTTAACTCCTGGCCCCTTTTCACCACCACTCTGCAAACGTGCCTCCTGGTGCGATCCTGGTTGGGGGTTAAACTCTCCTTGGCTGCTTAGGGTCCTTAGGGGCCAAAAAGACCTCCTGTTAACCTCCAATAAGCACCACACAGAAGGATTGCTGAGAGGTGGTCGGATGCCATGACCCCTTTCTCCACCACTCTGCAAACATGTCTCCTGACGCACTTCTAGTAGTGGGAGGAGGTCCCCATGGCTATTGAGGGTCCTTAAGAGCCAACTACCCCTCCTGGTAACAGGGGAGTAGTTGGGGGGCCAACTACCCCTCCTGTTATCTCCAGTAAGTCCAACACAGCGGGATTGCTAAGAGGTCTTTGGAGGCCACACCTCCTTTCTCCACCGCTCTGCAAATGCGGCTCATGGTGCACTACTGGTTAGGGGATAAAGTCCACTTAAATCCTGAGGGACCCTGGGGGCCAAGAAGCTCTCTTGGCACCTCCTGTAAGTCCAACACAATGGGAGTCCTGAGAGCTGGTCGGAGGCCCAGTCACCTTCCTCTACCACTCAGCAAATGCAACTATTAGTTAAACAAGCATTTGCAATGCAACTGGTTTCACCTTTGGGACCTTACAAGTTTTTATCTATGAAGCAGATTATCCTGGATAAAGCGATTCTGGTATTTTGCTGACCTCTGCTGGTCGTTTTGTATCCAGACAATTAAATAAAGGCAGTTGCTAGAAAAATTTTAAAAAAAGAAGTCCCTAAGCAGAAAGTGATTCTGGTATTTTACTGACCTCTGCTGGTTGTTTTCTATAAAGACAGTTAAATAGAGGCAGTTGCGAAAAAAAAAGTAGTTCCTAAGCAAAAGCAGAAGGAGACAAGTCCTGGGGCTATGCTCCAAAGTGCACACAAAGTACATATAACAGATCTTCCAGACAGTTCAAGCGCTGTCTAGGCTCAACCTAAAAACCATAGAAATTTACTGAAAAATCAAAGGCTACAGGTACGTTATAGTTGGTAATTAGCATTTAAGAAACCTGAAAAATTCACTGAAAAACCAGAGGTTACAGGGACATTATAGTTAGCAAATAGAATTTAAAAAAACTTAGCAATTCACTGAGAAAAAACAGAAGTTACTGGAACGTTCTAGTTAGGGTCAGATTTCACTCGTACAAAATTAGTGAAATTTGGCAGTTATAGTTACCTGAGCTAACTATAACTTACGTCCCCCCCAATGCACTGCTTATGATCTCAAATATAACATCACTCATGACATGGTCACTGACATCAGAAAGATATTCCTGGTTTCCTGGTGTTCTTGAGTGTACCTATTCATGATGAAGAGGGTTGGGGTTCTACTAGCTATTCCTGTGAAATCTCACAGGACTGATCATTACCTAGAACTCACCTCACTCAAGTAATACTCTGTGGGTTGCGGCTAATTGCGGTACACCAGGTTGTCTACCTCAGATTCACAAATTGACTAAGTCTTTGGTACCAGAGTGTCTAGGAAATTCTATTTCTTGTCCATGTTCTGAAAAGAAATCCAGAAAATGTATCAATACTATCCTAAAAGCGAATCTTTTTTTTTTTTATTAATGCAGAATTTCTAGATTGTATCCATAAGGGCATTCTCTTTGTTTATATGTATAGCCATTCGCAGCCCTCTAGAATAGGCAGAATTTCTTGCTGTTATGCATAGGGGGATTTCCTTTGCTTATGTGCATTGACAGAACCAGCCCTCTGCCATAGACATTCTCATTGTTAGTTGTAGCATTTTAAGGTCTGTTCTTGACGTAGTTCATGCTGAATAGGTGCTGCCCCTGATGTCTCAGATACTAAGGTGTAGGTGCCTTTTGGTTACAAACCTTAAAATATTAGTTTGGTTTCTATGTGTAAGTCATGGACTGACTTAACTTGTGATCACATGACAAAGCCGAAGGCCATGGTCCTATCTTTCTCTTTGTGTTTCTAATGTATCTGGAAGGTAGCAGTGGCTGATAAGGTGGGGTACTGATTGCCCCTCAATACTGTTAGTTTTTACACTCAATTGACCATGTATGCACCAGTTGTCTGTGGGTGTTTCTGTCCTGTCTACACTAAGGTGTTTGGAGGCTTTTAGGTAGAGCCTGGGGTAGGTTTGTTTTTGTACTTATGATGTTGAGCTTTTGCGCATGCTGTTTTCATAGTACGGTATGTGTTGAGTCACATAATAATTTTGGTGAGACTGGTTTTATATGTTGTGTTTCTTGAGAATTGGAGTTGTATGTGGTTGTGTGGACTTCTTGATTGTATGTTCAGTTGATAAAAAGAGAGGCATGTTACAGCTAGTCTCCTGTGTTCTTGTGCTCTGTCTTTCTGCTATAATGTTAGCGTTTTGTGATGTACGCAGTATAACTAGTAATGTGCGTGTGTGGATTCTGCAAACGCCTATTCAAAGCTCAGATGAGATTGTATTGGGCTAACACCAGTGCAGCTCTTGGTTTGGTGCATTACTGAAAACTAAACTAGTAGCTTACTCTGATTTTGCTGGAATAAATATTCCTGAAGATACGTCTTCTCTGTGGACATTCTCTTTGCCACACGCATGCATGCCAACTTTCACACATGATGGGGGTTGTGGAGGCTGTAAGAAACTGGCGCTATATATACTGCACCAAAGTGAGGTACAGTGTTTATAGAGTCCAAGAGTCCCCAAAGGTAGGCAGAGGTTAAAGTTAGATAGAACCTTACTCTCTAAAGTGGTAGGTTGGTCGAGCAGTAAGGCAGTATCAGAGGACAGTGTTAAGCATTTGATGTACACACTCAGACAGCAAATGAATTCACACACTCAAGGCCAATTATGTTTGTATAGAAATATACTGTTGTTATATTTTTCTAGAACCAAGCTAGCCTGGTACAGATAAGCATATAAATACTTTGCAGTAATATAATACTTTGTTTGTAATATAGTTTGAATATGCAGTAGACATTATACTGGTTTTGGTTTACAGATAATGTAGCAGATTGCAACACTTAGCAGGTATAGTACATTAGAATGAATGGACTTTTTCAACAATTAGCAGTAAGTAACTTTTACGATACTTTTTCTAACCCGGTGCTGGATGCCTAGATTCAGCACTGGAACATTTCCTGAAAACAGTTGAGAAAATGCGTTTTGGTTATTGTTACGATTTTTAAAGAATATTTCAAGTTTTTAAAACTCCACACTTAATCGTTTTTTGAAAGAAAATTGTCAATGTTATTCTATGGTAGAAAAACAGGTTTTCAGTTTGCAGGTGAGTAAACGACTGTGGGAATTAAGGTTCTGGGGTTAGACTCAGGGGTCCCCCAGTGTCAGTGATGCACTGAGATTGCACCCTCAGCGGCACAAGGGTGGCCGGGTGCAGAGTGTTGAGTCCCAATGTTATCCTATGGAGGATAGGGGGCTTCCGGTTGGTGGCTGCTGGCTAGCAGGCCACACGGCTGTGGGAGCAAAGCTCCTGGGGTTTAGGTCAGGGCCAAGGGAGAAACAAGTAGGCACAAAAAGTGCACCCTCTGCAGCACTGGGGCGGCCGGGTGCAAAGTGCTGTTTCGTTGTCGGGTGCCCTGTGGTTTTCTATGGAGTTCCTCCGGTTTGAAGAAATGCTGCCAGCTCGGGGACGAAGACCTTCTGGGTGCGACCACCACTTTGAGGGGTAAGTTGGGATGTCGTGGGTTGGTTAGGCACTGCTGGTTTGGGCACCCAAGGCCGTGGGGCGTCTGGTGCAGGGGTGCCTTTTCGCATCTGATTTTCTTACCCACTCTGGTCGCAGTAAAGGGGGTCTTCTGGATTGAGGCTGCAAGGGTCAACTGGAGGCTTGAGGCAGGTAAGGGGTCAGCGGATCTTATGTCAGGATTGCCGGGGCGACCTCCTCAGGGTGTTGGTTCGCTCGGGCCGGGGTCGGCGGGTGCAAAATGTGCTGGATTTGCGGTCTCTGGCTGGCACCAGAAGCTGTAGTTTAAACACGTCCGGTGTTCTTGGGCGATAGAGTGCTTGAAGTGAAGGCAGGTAGGTCCTCCGGGGTTTGTGAGGTTGCTGGCTGCAGGACACGCTGGGATTTCACAGAAGCAGGTTCGAGGGGAGACAGGCCTGTAGGGCTGGGGCCAAGTCAGTGGGCGTCGTCCTCTTGTTAGCTCTGCACGGCTCTTCGGTCCTTCTTCTTATCTTCTTTTCTTGTGGTTTCTAATCTGAGGAAGTAAGGTTCAGGGTGCCCCCTAAATACTAAATTTAGGGGCGTTACAGGTAGGATCCCTGGGGTGGAGACACCCCCTATTCTGCCACTCTCCTGTGGGAGGGGGGCAGGAGCCTGTCCCTGGTTTGCTGGGTCCCCCCATCCTCAAGATGGCGGGGACATGAGGTTGTGCTTCACCTCGCCTCCCCCACCGGAGGGTCGGAGTTGGCAGAGGTGGGCACACCTCCTTTCCTCACTTATTTTTCCCACCGGTTCTCCCGCCCAAGTGGGGGGGAGACTAGTGGGGACCAGTTGCTGAAAGCAGCAAATGGTCTGGAGAGGCTCCCAAAGGCGGCATGCCTTTGAAGCTTCTACTTCGTGAACCCTGCCCATCCTGGGGGAGGAGACTTGGCACCTCGTCCCAGAATGTGCATTGTTTCAGGTCCCCGAGAGCAGCAAGCTCTCGACCCAGGGGTCCAGAAACATGTTTTGTGGTGGCAGCCTAAGCAGCCACTCAGTCTGGTCACTAGGAGTTGGTTGGGTTTCAGGAGGCATCTCTAAGATGCCCTCTGTTGTGGATTTTACATTAAATCCCACACTGGCATCAGTGTGGGTTTAATGTGCTGAGAAGTTTGATACCAAACTTCCCAGTCTCCAGTGTAGCCATTATGGTGCTGTGGAGGTTGTAATGACAAACTCCCAGCACCATATACTCTTAATGGCAGCACTGCACTTACAGTGCCCAGGAATGGACTTGGGCACTGTAGGGGTACATAGCTCATGCTACTGTACCCTCACCACTGGCATATGGCACCCAGCTAGAGGGGTGACTGATGTATGCCAGGGCAGTGGTCTGTGGGCATGGCACACAGAGGTGTGTGCCATGTCGAATCGTCACTCCGTTTACAAAGGCAGTGTGTGAGTGTCAGGGTACAGGGCCTCGGAGGGTAGCACAATTAGTGTTGCAGCCCTTAGAGGCCTTCTCTGGTCACAGTGCTCTGGGTACCTGTGGTACTATTTACCAGGGGCTGACATGTGGCCAGAGATGCCAATTGGGTTTAGGCTTCCATGCAGTTTTAGGGAAGGGACACAGGCCCTGGGTACCTGATTAGCAGGAGTCCAGTGTACACTCAGTCAAAGAACATCACCAATTCAGCAAAAAGTGGGGGCACACCATGCAAGAAAGAGGGCACTTTCTCACAGAGGCAAACTATGTTCTCTGCCTCTGCACATGACTAAATGTCTTAATTACACATGACTGGTAATTAAGACATTTAGTAGAAAGTCACCCTTTTGGCCTGTTTACTTCCATTTTTTGGTGCTGAATGGAACTGGTGGTAGGTGATTCTGACTGTGTCCTGGGCTCTGCTAGTCAAGCCCATGGCCAGTGCTATGTTAAACACAAGCACATACAGTAAGGCACATTTATAATTGGCATAACCTACACTATACGTCTCTGGTAGATAACAAGGCCAGGGAATGAAAACTGCCTACAAGTCCCTAGTATATAATAGGGCATGGGAGTTTAGAGGCCAGCAGCCTTTGTTGCACTTGCAGTGTGCACTGCTGAGAGTCAGAGGTAATTTTAAAAGCACCCCTGTGTTGCAGCACTGCTTTTAAAAGTAAAATTCACTGCATATTCTACTTTGGAGGTATGGGCACTTTTAAAGGTGATAATCTACTTTATTTTGTACATTGTGGGTACCCCCAAGGTCTCCCCTAGGTGTTCTAGAGTGTTAGACTTCTTCAGCGGGTTTACCCCCAGAATTTATGCTTTTTGGCCTCCTGTTTTTGACCCAGTTTTTGTTGGTTTGAGGACTATGGGCACTTTACCACTGCTATTCAGTGCTAAAGTGCATATGCTCTCCATGTAAATAGTGTTTATGGATTGGTGATTCCATGATTGGCATACTTGATTTACTGGCAAATCTCTAGAATAGTGCACTGTGTGTGCCCAGGGCCTGTAAATCAAATGCTGCTAGTGGGCCTGCAGCCCTGATTGTGCCACCCACATGAGCAGCCTGTAAATGTAACTCAGACCTGCCACTGCAGTTTGTGTTCAAAATGGCAGGCATACCTATCTAAAAGGGATAAAGGACTACTCACACCTCCCCAACTCAAGGAAAGAGACATGGGAATACACTCCACCACTCACTCCAAACAGTTTTTATTGAAAGTGATAAGAGACTATGTCCCAGTGAGGACTGATTCAGGGAAAGAGTTATAGGACTACACCCTAGACATTAGCTATCATCAGATAACAAGCAGCCATCTTGGTATGCCTATATATCAACTAGTTAACCCATAGTCCCCATTCGTCCCCTCCTTCTCATTCCCCTCCTGACCCACCCCTATGCCCAATACCTCCCCCATACCATCTTTTACAGCTTCTCACTCACTGCCACACCTGCCTCACACAAGTTATGACCCTTTGTTGGCCTAAACGGACGACCACCCATAACTTCCCCTCCTTCACAATAACATCTATTATCACCCTCTCCCCCACTCTCCCCAGTTCCCGACCCTCACTATAAGCACCGACGCCATTATGGAACCTGCAGGACAACATACCTATAGCAAAAGACTTTGCTTTCTCGCCCTAAGTGGGCCAGGTATGCCCACGTGGGTCCTGGGCTCACTGTGCCTCTGGAATCAAGCTATGCTGGCTGAAGAGGGGTGAAACCCCGAAACCGGTCCTAGGATGCTTGTTTCCGGTCCAGGAAGGACCTGGCTTGGCAGTTCGGGCTGGACTGTTCCCATGAGGCACAGGGTCAAGACTGATTTGCATATGGCCAGGTATAAACTGGGGTGGCATGGTGAGCAAAAGAATGATGGGTTTAACACAGATCTCTTGACTGGGGCTGAATGTTTTGATTTGTTCTGCATTCCGTCCATCAACTGTGTGTCTTTAACATACCTATATCATCAAGTACCCCACTAGCCTCACAAAAAAAGCATTAAAAGCTTTAAACACAATTTGCTAAAAGCAAACCCAGAAACCCCTATCTCGGACCCCTACTTCTCAACTAATAAAGGATACATGATTAATGACCTCATCTTTTACACGAAGAGAAGAGCCCAATGGAGAAAAGCCTTACTTGTTCTCTTTCGACCTCCTCCTCTAAGAAAACAGCCCACCGTCTCAAGATCTCGATCACCCCATCACCTTTTACAGAGCTCCAGCCACAATCACCATTTACCATAATGGAATCATCCTCATACAATTATCAGACCACAACTCACTCCTCTTTGACAATATCTTTTCTCTCATCAAGGAAAAGTTCACAAGATCCCATCCCCCTCCCTAAGCTCTCCCAATCCCAGAACACGGCCGAACGTCCCTTCTGAATCCCCCACAAGGCAGGTATCTCTTACGACCCAACAGATATATCCACCCAGTCCAACTCCAGCAGATACCCTAAGATACGATAACCACACCCCTACTCCCAATAGCATCCAGCCTTCACCTAATATCCGAACAAGTAGCATCCCTCCCAATCTGTCCCCTATTACCCTGAACACTACTACAGCCCTATCTCCTCCTCATATCTACTCGAAGCAGGCCTATCTACCTACCTCCACTCCCCCCTCCCATCTCCCTTCACTCATTCATGCGGACATCAATACATCATCCCAGGCCACTCTGACCCCACAAGCCCTCCCACCCCTCCCCTCCCCTCATACCAAACTCTATTCACACAATCCACAGTGGATCCCAGTCTGGATGAAATTCTATTGTCACTGCAACAAGTCAAAAATGACCTTTAATTCCTACGTGACTTGATTCTTCACCCACCCAAGATTAGAAGGCATGATCATGACTCTTACACAAATGACCTCAGTAACCACCCCACAGACCCACACCAAACGCACCTTCTACCCACGAGGCACATGCCACCAAGATGGAGAACAGTACCTTACTCCAATGCCACAACCCGCCCTGTCCGAATGAAGGACCCTTTATCATCCAATGATATACACTCCCTACTCCGGTCTTATGATCTCCCCCATCCTACCCAGATCACAGATTGCTTGAATAACATAAATACACATTCCCTAATCCAAACCATCACCTAGAATCCACACAGAGCTCCAAAATACAACCCTAGAGGAATATCCAAAGACAATCTTATGCAAGTGCCCCTCACACAAGAACCTATAGCTCTCATCAAGCCACATCTCAAATGTATTCTACTGAATTGTAGATCAGCCTCAAGACATGCAGCTGAGATTACGGACCTCATACTCACCTATGAACCCGACCTCCTAATTCTGACTGAAACCTGGTTAAATGAATCGTCTACACCCATCTTAGATATTTTGATCCCCCCTAATCACGACATCACCAGATTAGACAGAACTGATAGATCAGGGGGCGGTATTGCCTGCATTCATCGAAACAGTCTCGCAGTGACTCGACCACTCTCACCGATTTTATCCTCATGCGAATACTTATGTATTGATGTCACAAGCAACAGGCCAATCTGTTCATTACATACATTCTACCACCTCCCAGGTGACAACCTCACTTTTGTCAAACAATTCATGGACATCGGGACTACATCGGCAGAGGAGTTGGCCTAACGACTAGGGCAGTCGACCTCGAATCTGGGGAACAGGGTTCGAGTCTCAGCAATGACACTTAACATCCTGTGATTCTGGACAAATTACTTAATCTCTCCATGCCTAACAAAAATGGTGAATGTGTCCTCATGTAACGCAACTGGTGCTATGTAAAGCGCTCTGATACCCGATACCGGGTCAAGTTTGCGCTATATAAAACTCCATTTAAAAAAAAAAAACATTGGACAACAAGGCACCCAAATATTCTTCAAAGATTTCAACCTTCATTGGAATAATCTTACTGGCTCTGCAGTGAACAGCCTCAAAACATTCCTCACAGACCTTGACCTCACCCAAATCTGTGACAGCCCCAAACATGACAATGGCACCATCCTAGACTTGGTCATTTCCAAAGCTGATTCCACTCAACTTAATACAATCCTCCCATGTGACTGGTCAGATCACCATACCATCACATTCTTCATTAATGAACCAGTAAAACTATATTCAGCCCAACCCACAAAACCCAATATATGGAAAAGAAACTTAAAAAATGCCAACACAGACTTACTTACTTCCTCGAGCGCCAACCTCTTGCTTCCCCCCCCGAAGGTCTATCAGATGTTCAAGCTCTAACAAACCACTACTTTACCTCTATAACCACGGTCATAGACACAATTGCTCCCCTACAACTGAAGAGGCTCTCCGTAAAAGACTCCAAACCATGATATCATGGCAGCCTCAATGATGTCAGACGCTCCCTAAGATTAATTGAACGCCAATGGAGATCACCACCACCCCTGGCCACCTTAAACTATTAAGAGCTATCATAAACTCCTACCATAGAAAGATCAGAAGATCCAAAGCAATCTTTTTCAGGAACCAATTAGACCAAGCCAAAAATTGACCCAAAAAACTATTTGAACTAGTCAAAGCACAATCTAAGGGCTTACCGTACCCCCCCCCCCCCCACACGGTGGGACAAACGCATTGCCCAGCTGCGAACAATTTGTATCCTTCTTCACTGAGAAGACAGAAAACATAAAGACGGACTTACTTAAGGCCTTAGTAACTCACTCTGACACCCACAAGAGCACCTCACCTTCCTCCCTAGCATCCCCTAGCTTATGCACATCAAAGCTCGCCCTCAAAAATAATGCTGAATGGTCCTCCTTCAATACTTTCACAGAAGATGCAATTCTAAAACTTATCACATCATTGAACTCCTCTAACCACTTCACTGATCCACTTCCTGCAAACTATCTAAAAGAGTTCCTACCGCTGCTTTTAGCACTGTGGACCAAGATTATCAATACCTCTCTACTTCAAGGACTCATCCCAGAAAACTTTAAAAGTGGGCAGGTGTTCCCCCATCCTAAAGAAGCCAACAGCAGACCACATGGACATAAACAACTACAGACCAATCTCGAACATCTCAACTCTGGCTTAACTACTAGAAAAATATGTACAGGCACAGCTAGGAAACCACATTGACCATTTCAACCTGCTCAACCAATACCAATCCGGCTTTCGCTCAGGACACAGTACTGAGTCGGACATGACCCACATAGTAGATGACGCTCTAAAAATCCTAGATAAAAACCTTTGGCCTTCAAAACCGTCAAACAAGACAATCTCCTGGACCTTTTGAAATATAGAATGGGCCTATCAGGATCAGTTCTAAATTGGTTTACCTCTTTACTCCAAAATAGATCCCAAAGATTCAAGGTCAATCAATCCTTATCAATGGACGTGCCAGTCACATTAGGTGTACCTCGGAGTTCCTCCCTCTCACCCACACTCTTCAACCTTTTCATGGAAACACTCACCAAAATTCTCAGCTCCTCAAACATCCAATATCACATGTACGCAGACGATACACAACTTTACTTAAAAATCACCTCTCTGGGAGACAAAAAAATCTCTCAACTCAACTCACCACCTGAAACTAAATACCCTCAAGACTGAATTCCTCCTAATTACTCCACCCTACCAAACTTCCATCCTTGAAGAATGGCTTCAACAATTAACAGCGCTCAACTGCAAACCCCATATCATTGATTCAGCGAAATCGCTGGAATTAACACTTGACAGTAATCTAAACATGCAGAAACATATTAGTGCTGTAACCAAAGGAGCAAACATTCAGATGAACACCTTGAGAAAATTAAAACCCTTCCTTCCCGCAAGTGACTTTAAACTGGCTGTTCAAGCACTAGTAATCCCAAGACTTGACTATGGCAGTGCGATGCTTTGTGGTCTTCCCAGATTGACAACAGCCCCTCTAAGAGCATCATTCAACTCAGCGGCCAGACTTATCATGGGCTCAAAAAAGAAATTGTCACATTACACCCGACCTCAGAGCTCCTAATTGGCTTCCATTCGAAGCTAGAATTCAACTAAAAATCGCATGTATGACTCACAATGCCCCAAGCTACCTGGCCCAGAAACTTGTGCTCTCATGTGGCAACAGATCCTCTAGAAGTTCCAACAATCTTCTTCTGAAACCACAACGCTTTGCCAAAAAGAAGATATACAACCGTGCCTTCTCTGTAATTGCTCCCAGGATTTGAAACGCACTGCCCCCTGAAACCAGATGGAATCCCTCTGCCACCACCTTTGAGAAAGAAGTAAAATCTCTACTCCTAAGAAAATTCACATGAACATTTTATCTAATTACCACTAGGGCGATTTGTATCTCAAGACTCAATGTTTGATTTTTCAGTACTTCTTTGTTTCTTATTTCTACCCCTGTAAAGTGCTCTGATACCCGCAAGGGTCTTGTTCGCGCTATATAAAACCTTCAAAATAAAATAAATAATAAATAAATGATGGTACTGCCATGTCGAACTGGCAAGTGCACCCACTTTCCAAGCCCTAACCTACCCTTTTCTTACTTGTAAGAAACCCCTAAGGTAGGCCCAACGTAGCTCCATGGGCAGGGTACAGTGTATGTGTATGGTAGAACATGTACTGAGGTGTGTGACATGTCCTGATAGTGGAATACAGTGTATTTCGTTTTTCACTATCGAAAGGCTATCTGTCCCATAGGATAAAATAGGAGTTTATTTATAACATCTTATAAATATAACTTCCCATTGGGACAAGATAGAAAGTGGATTTTAGTATGCCTGTACATAGAAAATAAAAATGCATCTTTTAGTAAAGAGGATTTTTATAGTGTCTGTTTGAAAATACCACTTTTAGAAAGTGGGTATTTTCTTCCTTAGCAATCCTGTGTGCCTCTGATGGTTTGTGGATTGAATGTCTGGCTTTGAAGTGACAGGGCTGGAGGTGTGCATTCTCTTAGATGGCCACTGGGTGGGGGGTGGAGGGGGTTGATGTGTGTCCTTCCTTTCCTGAATGAGTCAGGGCCAGGCTGAATATGGGCTGCATTCAGAGTAGTGGGATGAGTTTTCACTAGCACCTGAATAGGCCTGGTCTGCATTTAGAGTGGTGGGAGGAGATTTCCCGTGACCTGACTAGGCCCGGTCTACCTTGGACAATTCTGTCTCCACCTCCTGTCAGGAAGCTGCACCATAGAGGACAGAACTGGTTTTGGCTGGGCAAAGAGCTTCTCTAAGGACATTGTTCCGTGTTGGAGGTGGAAAAAGTATACACCTGCTCAATGGAGTGATAGAAAGGTTAGGAGTAGAATAGGAAGCGAGAGAGGAGTGAATGGAAGAAAAGCAGAGGTATATCCCCAGTGTCAAGGATCCAGTCCCGAAGGGGAGGGCCCAGTCTTGCCTCTAAGTTGCCCTCACACACCCCGAAGGATGTCATGTTTCATCATCGGGCTTTTTTTGCTCCTCGTCGGGCCGGCGCTGCAATGCCCGACGGTCCCCCGAAGGGTCACTTTCACGGAGATCTTTTAAAGAGAAAAGCCGATATGTGAGTGCGGGTGTGTGGGAAGGATCCAAAAAAGGTTGTGGAGTGCGTGCAGAGGTGTGTGAATAAAACTACCTAGGGGTGTCCAACTGAGGTTATTTAATAGTGCGGGACCCCTGGTAGATTAAAAAAACAGAAGGTTAGTGAGTTACTGTAGGGCTCAATGTGCCCGTGTAACTTAAAATAAGGTCGACATGTTTCACGCCTGATTAGTCGGTGAGATCAGTGGCGTTTCTTCAGGACCTAGCTGATGTGAATAGTTGTGCACAGTATAGGTGGGGTTCCGAGTTGGAATAGGTAACCCACGTAAGTGTGGCGGGGCTTGGGTGTGACCGCAGGGTTCACTGGCCTAATGTGCGGTGTTCATCTAAAAGTCTACATAGATCGACCCAAGGCTCAAGGGACCTAACAGGGATGACAAAACAAAGAAGGGAGGGAGACAAAAGACAGGAAGAGGGATAGTAATTATGTGTTTGACGTCACATGGCAAAAGTTGTCCATACACCTTAATGCATTCCATAAGGTAGCGTCCAAAACAACATACAGTGGCCAAGAAAGAAAATAATGACATGTTGAACAGGGAGACAACGTTCCATATATATTGCTGTAGTACAACAAAGATGCGAGCGAGAATCGGGGGGGGGGGGGGTCTCAGAGGTATCTCCGGACGTGATAACCACCACTCAAGATCAGTTGTGTGATCAGTGTCCGTGGTACCCTGCTTGACCCCCGATGGTCGTAGCTATGATTAGCCGAGTGGCCTAGGTCGACAGACCCATGTTTTGTCTGGTGCGCGTCATCCCTAGGTGGAGTAAGGGTTCTTGGTGGACTCGTGGGTGTGGCACGCAACCAGGGCAAGAAACGTATAGGATTGTTCAGTGAGTGCGACAAAGATAATTTTGATAATAATGGTTTCGTCCTCTGAGTGAGTCCAACGCCTTGTGGAGTCTATTTGGGAGGTTGTTGAAGGTGGTACCCTGTGCCAGTCGGTTGGTCTCATTGAGTACTGCCTTATCGAAGGTGAGGATCTCACTGGGGACCATTGCAATACCACAATACCACCTTCAACAACCTTCCAAACAGACTACGCAAGGCGTTGGACTCACTCAGAGAGGATGAAACCATTATTATCAAACTGGCGGACAAAGGGGGCGCCACAGTACTCTTGGAAATTGACGACTATGAGGCTGAATGTGACAAACAACTTAGCAACACCAGATACTATTGTAAACTGAATGAATACCCTACGGAAACACTGTCCAAACGGATTCGCATATTGGTGAACGAGGCGAATACAGAGGGTTGGATCCCCCCTAGGAGGCGGCTTTCTTAATTAACAATGATCCTAAGATACCATACTTCTACGTCCTCCCTAAGATACACAAAGGAGTGATTCCACCGCCAGGACGACCAATAGTTTCCGGTATCAACTCTCTCCTGGGACCCCTGAGTCAATTCAGCGACTACTTCCTTCGTCCTTTGGTCCAGACTACCACCGCATACCTCAAGGATACACGAGACATGTTAAATTTAATAGAATTGATCAACGAGGAAAACACTGAACCCATTGACCTACTTCTAACCTTAGATGTAGAAGCCCTCTACACGAATATCCCCCAGGACGCCACCATCGAGGTTGTGGGTGATTTACTACAAGGAGCCGACCTCCAATCTAATACTCCAGTGGACTTCATCATTGACTTGATCACCATAGCCCTGAAGCAGAATTTCTTCATGTACAAAACATCCATCTTCCACCAGATACAAGGTACCAGCATGGGCAGCACCTTTGCGCCGAGTCTGGCAGGACTGTATATGGCATCTTTTGAGAGCAGTAACATCTTCTCTGAAGAAAACCCTTATAAAGAGAACCTGATCACATGGAAGAGGTACATAGATGACATCCTGATCTTTTGGAAAGGAACTAGAACCACTTGTGATGCCTTCCTGGAGTGGATTAACAAACTCAATCCACACCTCCGGTTTACAGGGACAGTGAGCGAATCAACCATCCCTTTCTTGGACCTGAGCATCATCCTGGAAGAAGGCGTACTTAGAACCATATTACATAGGAAATCCACAGACCGCAACAGCCTCCTAGACTTCAACAGCCACCACCCCACAGCCTTACGGGAAAACCTCCCTTATGGACAGTTCTTGCGGATACAACACAATTGTACGACTACCCAAGACTTCGATACCGAGGCCAACCATCTTGAGAAGAATCTCTTGGACAGATACTACCCCAAGAGGGCCGTTGATAAGGCAAGAAGACGAGCCAGGAACAACCATAAACAATTCCTTCATGAAACCAGTGAGCCCAGCAAATCCACCACGTGTGTGACCACATTCACACCGCTATCCAACAGACTGAAAAACATCATTAAACGCAACTGGAAAATCCTCAACACCGACACATTAGACTTGGAACAACCACGGTTCGCGTTTAAAAGGACGTCCAACCTACAAGACACGTTGATAAACACACGCCCAGTGAACAAGAAAACGAACCTACAGAACACCACACTTTGGAATCTACCGCCTGTGACAGGACATTATCCGTGTGGTAATTGTCATGCCTTCTCCACCACGACCCAGACTAAACAACTGATACTTGATGATTTCACTTGGGAACAACGGGGGCATTCCAACTGTAACACCAAGAACTGTATAGACCTCATTACATGTCTGTGCGGTCTCAGATACATCGGGATGACCTCACGCCCTATCAAGACACGGATAAGCGAACATAAAAGCACCATCTGGTGAGTTAGGACAGCCACCAAACTGACTAACCACTACCTAGAGGTTGGCCACAACTGTGAACAATTAGCATGGACAATATTGGAATCCAGACCCTTTTGGAACACTAAAGCCCTCCTACGGCAAGAACAACGCTGGGTGTTTCGACTACACACCCAGACTAGAGGACTCAACGATGAGATACCCTGGATAGAACTTTGACACTGAACGCACTACATATCAGTGACCTAGTATAGGCTACCCTACACCCACACAAGTAGCTACCGTTTCCCCCATGATGTATATCCGCTCGCTAGACCGCACACCAGAAGCTGACTACACCTAGTCGTCATTTACAACGATCCCCCATTCATGAGGGATGTTACCATTAACCAGGATTAATTCCCCGGCCCCCCCCCCCCCCTGAAACACACGCACTATGTGCGCACCTTGGGCGCCCTGGCCAAATAGGAGCACCAATGAGAACATGAGATATAAGTCACTTAGTACCCTTATTTTTAATTTTCACAGTATTTAATCTCCAATATCCACAATACACTTTATGGATATCAGCATTCTTACTTAGTGTGTCTGCCATACAACACCGCTCCAGGAGTTGACACGCTATGCGCAGGCTCATTACAGCAATGTCCCACGCAGAGGAGGTATCCGTCCACATTCATAAGGCCACGGTACCCTATACGCATGCGTGAGTGAGCTACTCCCAGGAGGCATGCGCACTTACAACGGAGACACTGCTCACTGCACATGCGCGCATCACAATGGCCATGACTGAGCACTGCACGCACACCAAACAGGAAGTAGGAGACTCCTGACAAGGAGCTATTTAGATGTAACACTAACATACAGCTAACACTTTTTGCAGGCAGCCGCTGGCAGAGGGTAGGTGCTTAATGAGTCGGCACCCGACGCAACCGTATGTACGATCCCCCACCCAGGTGGAGCCCTGCACGCAGTATCCACGGCAGCAACAACCAGCATTAATACGCTCGGGGGCTCTTTTTGGTAACACTGTCCCCTGTGATTTCTCTCCTTGTCTAGCAAATAGGGTGCGGGTAGCCAACGGACAAGCCTAGGGAGCTCTCCCCCACACACACACAAGGGTAAGCAGGGCTGTGCCCGTAACTCTATCTCAGCCACACTGTTGCTAACGCTTGGTTCATCACCTAAGGGTCACTATTATTTATTTATTTATATCTTTGCCGCACTCATTGAATGATCCCATACGTTTCTTGCTCTGGTTGCGTGCCACACCCATGGAGTCCACCAAGATCCCTTACTCCACCTAGGGATGACGCGCACCATACAGAACATGGGTCTGTCGACCTAGGCCACTCGGACAATCATAGCTACGACCATCGGGGGTCAAGCAGGGTACCACGGACACTGATCACACAACTGATCTTGATTGGTGGTTATCACGTCCGGAGATACCTCTGAGACCCTCCCCCGATTCTCGCTTGCATCTTTGTTGTACTACAGCAATATATATGGAACGTTGTCTCCCTGTTCAACATGTCATTATTTTCTTTCTTGGCCACTGTATGTTGTTTTGGACGCTACCTTATGGAATGCATTAAGGTGTATGGACAACTTTTGCCATGTGACGTCAAACACATAATTACTATCCCTCTTCCTGTCTTTTGTCTCCCTCCCGTCTTTGTTTTGTCATCTTGTTAGGTACCTTGAGCCTTGGGTCGATCTATGTACGACTTTTAGATAAACAGCGCACATTAGGCCAGTGTACCCTGCGGTCACACCCAAGCCCCTCCACACTTACGTGGGTTACCTATTCCAACTCGGAACCCCACCTATACCGTGCACAACTATTCACATCAGCTAGGTCCTGAAGAAACGCCACTAATCTCACCGACTAATCAGGCGTGAAACATGTCGACCTTATTTTAAGTTACACGGGCACATTGAGCCCTACAGTAGCTCACTAACCTTCTGGTTTTTTAATCTACCAGGGGTCCCGCACTATTAAATAACCTCAGTTGGACACCCCTAGTTAGTTTTATTCACACACCTCTACACACACTCCACAACCTTTTTTGGATCCTCCCCACACACCCGCACTCACCTATCGGCTTTTCTCTTTAAAAGATCTCTGCGAAAGTGACCCTTCAGGGGACCGTCGGTCATTGCAGCGACGGCCCGACGAGGAGCAAAAAAAGCCCGATGATGAAGCATGACATCCTTCGGGTGTGTGAGGGCAACTAAGAGGCAAGACTGGGCCATCCCCTTCAGTACTGGATCCTTGACACCGGGGATATACCTCTGCCTCTCTTTCTTTCACTCCTCTCTCGCTTCCTATTCTACTCCTAACCTTTCTATCTCTCCGTTGAGCAGGTGTATACTTTTTCCACCTCCAACACAGAACAATGTCCTCAATGATTTAACGGTACTCTGTGGAGCACGGACATTGGACCGGAACAAGCTCCTGGTCCCCCCCCTCCTTTTTGTTGACAAAGAGCTTCTCTGCCAGCAGGGAACAAAGGTATTTGCTGTATAAATATTGGGGCCCACTATTTTAGATTACTGCTGAACTAAGGAACCTGTCAGGAAGAAGATCTGAAAAAGCTGTCAGGAGGAACTGCCACTTTGCTGCATGCTCTGCTGTGTTGGCCTGCTGCTTGCTGCTTCTGTCTTGGGCAAGGACAGGACTGAATTGTACTTTCATCATCCTGCTGTTAGAGTTTTCTCCAAGTACTGGAAGTAGAGCTTTACTCCTGTTGGAAGTCTCAGGGAGATAAAAGACTTGAGAGAACTGGCTGGAATCAAGGAACCTGCCAAGAAGAAGTGCAGGAAGAGCTGCCAGGAGGAGTACTGGCCCTTTGCTGTGTTGTTGCTTTGTTGGATTGGCCTGTAGTTGCTGCTTTTGGCTTGGGCAGTGAAAGGACTGGACTGAACCTTCTTTACTTGTGCTAAGTATCTCCAGGGGCTTAGAGTAGAGCGTGCCTCCTGTTCTGAAGTCTCAGGGACTGCAAAGACTTCACCAACCTCTAGGTACCACTTCTGGAACTGTTGTTTGTTGCCTCAGAGAAGGGAAAAGCAACCGACTCCGTCTCCATCGCTGGCTCCATGTCCTGAAGGCACCGCATAGGGCACCGCCAAATCCCACACTGCAACCGTGGTCTCACCGACGATGACGACCTCTGCCACCAAGCTTCTGCTTGCACCGTGACCTGTGGGCACCGCCTCGCTTCACTCCGCACCGCCTCGCTTCACTCTGCACTGCCTCGCTTCACTCCTCCGCCCTGGTCTCACCGACACCGTCGCTGCCTGCGGATTTCGAAACCCGTGACTGCATTGTGGCTGGGGGCACCACTCGTAAGTTTCACAATGCGCCGCTTCGTCTCACATCTCAGTCTGGACATACCGATGCTAGCTTTCCGCAACCAGCTACGTCATCTTCACCGTGATCTGCTGGCACCGCATCGAGCACGCCTTCACTCTGCAATGCAGCCCTGGTCTCACAGACTCCACTCGATGACCGTCACTGAGTAATCCCTGCACTGTGCTTTGAGGGCACTGCACAGTGCACCGCTTCACTTCACATCACAACCGCGATGTTTGCCACGACCAGTTTGCATCACCGTGTCAGCCACAATGCAAAAGGTACTGTTTACGAGTCAACCAACACCCCGTCTAATGCGGTCAGATGGAACTTTTGGATTCTGTTGTTTTCAGTATCGCGATAGCCCCGGACGGAGCTACCGACTAGAAAGAACTGTGTTTTTGAGATATTTCTGCAAAGTATATATTTTTGAGTACTGTATGTCGGATTCTTATCATTTTGGTCTTGGTCTGAATATATAAAAATATTGAATATTTTTCTAAACTGGTGTGGTGTCCTTTTGTAGTGTTTTCACTGTATTACTGTTACTTATATGCAAATGCTTTACACACTGCCTCTGAAATAAGCCTGACTGCCTGTGCCAAGCTACCAAGTGGGTGAGCAGTGATTATTTTAGGAGTGTAACTTCCTTGCCCTGACTAGGTAGAAGGGTCCCTTCATGGACAAAGGTGTAACCCCTTGCCAATGAGAGACCCCCATTTCTAAAACAGAGGTTTGGGGTTATGTAACTATAAAAAGGGTCCCTATAAAAGAGGTTTTATAAACCCTGGTGAGTGAAAGCCGCCCTTTTTATGTTTACCCTGTGTAGGAAATTTACTACTACAAATTCGACTTTGATGCTGTGGGGACTGTGAAATAATAACCAAAAATTGGTTTGCATATTAGTAACCCCCCGAGGTGTTCCAGGGTTGGGGGGGGGGGTTCCTGTAATTATGAGCAGGGGCTTTATAAAAGAGGTTTTATAAACTCTGCACATTTCATTTTTCCCCTTGAAGATAGTTGGCCTTATAGGCTACCATGGCAATATGTTATGAATGTATAACTATTGTTAGGAAAGTGTTGAAAATATCATTCAAGAACTAAACCGAATGGTATTGATAAATCCAATAACTTGCATTGTTGAATTTATCATAACTTATACAGAAAATAAGTTATAAGACTTTCTTTTCTGTAAGCCAAAATCCACCCTCTAGCACTCTTCCCTGATTGGTCAGTCCTGTGGGGATTAGCCAGGCAGCCTTGATTAGGTGATAAGTAGCCCTGGTCGGACAGAGGCTACCTGATAGAGAGAGCTCTGTGGGGCACAGGAATGCGATTGCAGGGGGTTGGTCCATAAAGCATCAGCTTCAAAGGAGGCACAGGTCAAGCAAGCCTGTCAGCCGGGGACACCCCCTCTCCCTGCCAGATGGGAAGCTTATAGATGGATTCACAGATGCGAGTGGGGGAGTTTATGTAAATAAGCCAATCTCTGAGTTTGGTTTAATTAGCTCTTGCTTCTCTGCTGAACTTTCAGCTATGATGGATTTTGAGAGAATAGTGCTTTCAGGGACAAGACGATGCCAGACTTTGGAGGAAGCTGTCATCCTTTGAGGTGTTGCCCTGCACCTCGTTGGACTGGGGTGCTCCCCTGCTTGTCACCGAAAAACCCTGGATAAATATGTGAGAGGTGCAGAGCCTCTCAGTTCTGTTGCCTTAAACTACAAGAAGGTGTGTCCTGCTAGAATCCTTAACGGCACCAAAGGGCCTGCCTGATGCACTATCTGGGACCACAGTTCTGAGGACTTTGCCTTGCTTCAAGAAGGAGTAAGGAGTGGACACCCTGCAGCTATCGTTTAACAGAGCTTAACTGACCCTTATCCATCTAGAGACCCTCTCCTGGAGTGTGTCTAGTGGAATTTTAAGGGGTTGACCAAATGCATTGTGGGAAGTGAAGTCCAGGCCTGCCAAAGACCATCTAGGAGATTCCAGACCCTTAGATTTGTGTTTAGGGCACTTGAACCCCACCAGGAGACATTCAGAGTAAGGCTGTCAAACCCTCACCGAATCCGGACTGGTGGGGAGCAACGAGAGCCCACAGCGGAAAAAGCTCCAGAAAGGTTTCTAAATCCAAAGGTAAAATTTTGACCAAGGCCTAACGCAAGTGGTATCTGAGCCAGGCTCCATTCCAGTCAGCCTCAAACTTAGACTTATCCTGGTCAAGTGCAACCAGATGTCCAGAAGTGGTGCTATTGGTTTCTGAGCACTAGAAAGGGTTTATTCTTTACAAATTCATATTTCCGGTTCCCTACATTTTCATGATTTTGGGGTCATTTCAATATAGTTCCTATTTTTATACATAGGTGTCGGATTTTTATTGTGTGTTATGTCTTACTTATTTACTGTATTGGTGTTTTTAAATGCTTTACATGCTGTCTCCTAAGTTAAGCCTTATTGCTCGGTGTTAGCTATCAAGGGTTGAGCAAAGGACTCATTTAGAGAGACCCTATTTAGGACCCAGTACAGTGTTGGTGGCCTTGTTGCTGGTGTTAGGTGCCTACCTACCCCTCCCAATAACCCCCTTCCAACAACATTTGTCTATGGATGTGTAACATCTCCCATAGACTGTAACAAACTAAATAAAAATAAGCCTGGTCTGTGAGGTTTCTCTTCCCCACAGAGCAGTAAACTGTGTAAGCAATGAAGTAACAGTGAGACAAAATAAAGTTATTTGTTTCAATTTTCTTCACTAAGAGATATTAAAACACAAAGGGGCATATTTACAAGGCTTATTGCCAGCATAACGTCACTTTTTGTGACGTTCTAGTGGCTATAACCATTTCGTCTTATTTACAAGGTGGCGTTATGCTACTTAACGTGTCTTAATGCCGTCTGGTAAATAATGCCCCTTTCACGCAGCACTTAGTGTGAAAGTGGTGGGCAATGGGTGTTGCAGTGGCTGTTACACCGCAATTCCACTTGCTTTTTGATGCTGTCCCCCGATTTACAAGTGTGGCATAAATAAAGGGCAGCACCAAAAATAAGACCAGGGAAACCTAGTCTTAGAAAACTACAAAAAGAACTGGTGGTCACAAGAATTAGTGCAGGGAAAAGAGAACCTGAATCTTGACATCCAAAGATAACTACCTTCATTGTAACATACGCTTAGAGAATGAGAAAAAAAGACAAATGATAGGATTTCTATCAACTGCCAAGAGAGGCCAGTGTCATCACTTGGTCATCCTTTAATCTTGCTACTACTCCTCTAAGCCTAGAGGTGAACCAAGTAGCAAAGATTACAACTGGACAGTAGGGATAGAGCCAGAAGAAAAAGCATTCAGAGAAGATAACTGACCTACGTGGTCCTATTTCTATAAATCAACTCTTCTGCAGTTGATACAGGAGACAGAGGCACAAATAAAAGCTACTATCACCAGTACCCTTTTTAAAAAACACCAAGATGAATCGAATAAATCCAATAAAGAATTTAAGGACTCGATCTTGGTATCAAAGATTGAGAAATTTAAAAAAGATCTGGCAAAATTCAAACATGAAGTAGTCTACCCTACACTAGCGAGGACTACACACCTGTTGAGTTCAACAAGAGGAAAAAGATATGGCTCCACCTATTCAGGCAGTAGCTCCGAAAATAATCTTAGTGATTCTGATGCTCCAGACACTAATAAACATCAATTCAGAGGGCGAGGGACAAGGCGTCCTTGGAGAGGTTATGGAGCACCTCATTTTCAACAATGGTGGCCCCCGACACCCTGGGGTTTTCCTCCACAACAGTTCCAACCACCTATTGCACCATACCAGATGAATACGCAAGATTTCAACAATCAGTCTTTTTTAGGGTTAGGTCAAGGCAGACCAAGGGGCAGAAGAAGAAATCGCCAAGCTCAAGTTCACTGGGATCAACCGCCTCAGGCGATCCCACAGGTGAACACCCGGAGCAGATCCAAACAGAATCAACAACAACCCGGTCAGAACCCAGAAGCGATCTGATTATTAATCTAAGCAAGAAAATCTTGACTGTGGATGAAGAAGCAGTCCTAAATAAAGGGTTAGGTTTCGTTATGACATCTGCAGGCGATAACTTTCAAGTCCAGTGTGAACTTGCTAAATTCTTCCGCAAAATTAGTTTACATCATTTCTTCAAAGATAAAGATCAGACAACTACATCGACCGATATGATGAATACAGGTCTTAAAAAACGCTCCACGTTTAACCCTCCAGTACAGAACATTCCACCACAAGTTCAAACCTTTGAGAGAGCTGTTCAAGAAGAAATTACAATGCTTTGTAATAACAAAAGGAAGAGTTATAGCAATTTACCCAAAAAAGAACAAGGTGCACTCCGCACATTGACTGAAGATCGAGAAATTACTATAAAGCCAGCAGACAAAGGCGGTGCCATAGTAATATTAGATACCCAGACCTATCGCAATGAGTGCTTGAGACAATTGGATGATAAAAGATTCTATCGCCAACTAAAAGAAGATCCCTCAGAGAGAATTGGCAAAATCATCACAGAAGTAGTGGAAGAAGCACTCAACGAAGGTTGGATAACACCACAGGAGGGGTCTTTTCTTCAAACAACTCATCTGGTAATGCCGTATTTCTACACATTACCGAAGATACACAAGACCCAAAGGCCTCCTCCTGGTAGACCCATCATATCAGGAATTGGCTCCTTGTTAGAGCCTCTGTCCACTTTTGTGGACTTTTTTCTGAGACCGCTAGTGCCCCAGATGCCTACCTACCTCCAAGACACCAAAGATGTATTACGCCTTCTTCCAACAGTCGAATTCGACTCAGAACTAGATTTATTGGTTTCTTTTGACGTTGAATCTCTGTATACGTCCATTCCACAAGATGAAACATTAGACACTATTGCCTCAATTTTGAGCAAGATCGTTCTAGATTCCATTACCCCAGTTCATTTCATTATGACTTTAGCACAATTGGCTATGAAAGAAAATGTCTTTAGATATGAAGATAAGATCTATTTGCAAATCACAGGTACGAGCATGGGAAGTGTTTTTGCGCCGAGTCTGGCTAATCTTTATGTCCACAAATTTGAACAAGAACACATCCTTCATGAACAGAACCCCTTCCGTGAGTCAATTAGACTATGGAAGAGATACATTGACGATATCTTAGTTATCTGGCGAGGTGACTTAGAATCGGTTGTTCTTTTCCAGAGTTGGCTGAACACGCGCAATAATTTTTTGAAGTTCACCCTGGAGGCACACAAAACGAAGATAGCCTTTTTAGACCTTTCTATTTGCGTAACAGATGCAGGGATAGCTAGTGAACTTTACCGTAAACCGATGGCCCGCAACTCTTTGCTCAGGTATGACAGTCAACACCCGAGGGCCTTACGTGACAATCTGCCGTTTGGCCAATTTTTGCGATTGAGACGAAACTGCTCTACCTTGGATCTATACAAACGTCATGCAAGTGATCTATCTAACTAATTTACAGCGAAATTATATCCCAAGAAAATTATCAAGAATGCATGCAAACGTGCTAGCAACAATCATAGGGATGCGCTGTTAGGAAAGAAAAGAGAGAAAATACCTTTGGGGCGCTTGACCTTTGTCAATACTTTCAGCACACTCACGAATGGCATTCAGAAATGCATTCGGAAAAATTGGCGGATCCTGAACACTTGCAACCAAAAGATCCCAATGCCTCTCTTTGCCCTCAAACGAGGTCCTAATTTGCAAGACAAATTGGTTCATACACGTACAAGAGAGCAAGAACCAAAGAAATTAGGCACTCTGTGGGATCTACCGTCTGTACAAGGACATTTCCCCTGTGGGACATGTGCTATTTGCCCACAAACAAAACAATCTAAAACAATCGATCTAGGCATGAATAGACCATGGATCCAGAAGACCTTTTCAAACTGCAATAGTGATAACCTGATCTATTTACTTCAATGCCCGTGCCAATATCAGTACGTAGGCATGACAACCCGGAAAGTCAAATTGAGAATGCTCGAACACAAGAGTACTTTTAGATGTAAAAAAACGAACACCAGACTAACAAGACATTTTGCTGAAAAGAACCACCAAGCAGATGACTTCACTTGGACAGTTCTAGAGAGACCATTTATACCTACCCACATCAGTGACAAAGCGAGATTTTTATTTAATAAAGAGCAACGATGGGTCTTTAAATTGCAGAGTGACAGGAAGGGCTTAAATGATTCGATTCCCTGGTCGTCCTTATAACAAGCCCTACTAGAGCACTTGTTTATGAGTTTTGTCAGATCATACATGATAATACTAACGAGTATCCCCTTCCCCAGACTGAATCTTCACCATTACCTACATCATGAGGAAGGGTTTGCTAAAAACTGAGAAGTCCATGATGATTAGTTGATATCTGGACATTATGAATGCTTATTAAACAGGTATTCTATATCTCGACTCTAATATAATAAGTTGCCATCCTGACATTCTCCTTTTCTAGTGACCATATTCCCTTTTGTGACAACTCTTGCAGTGTACGGTCTTGGTGAATTCTTTTACCTTGTTACCGATCGAATGTGGCACTACTGTTCGTCCATTACAGCTTAGAGGTGCGAATAAAGTTTTTTCTAAATGAAGGTAACGAGTATACATAAAAACTACCGCTTCCTATATGGATGACGTCTTTTTGTAGTTCTACGTGACCACACGCGATGGTGCCACAAGTCACGTTTCACGTATACTACAGAGCACGTCTACGAGTTTAAAACCAATGAGAGTCGAAGCCACGGCACCTCCCATAAACTTAGGAGAGACCGAGGCACCGACGGATAGGTAAGCGGCGGCGGCATGTATGCCTTTCCCTTTCCGTTTTGATTCTGTTTGGCGTTGTAGTACACTTTACTGCTAGCCAGAAATGTACCTGGTGCTCTCATAGCTCGATATCCCTCTTTAGGATGTTACTCTAGTACACGGGCTAGTTCCGCTCCGTTCACTC
The DNA here is from genome assembly GCF_964204655.1 of Triturus cristatus. Lineage (NCBI taxonomy): Eukaryota > Metazoa > Chordata > Amphibia > Caudata > Salamandridae > Triturus > Triturus cristatus. The sequence continues at coordinate 771,107,577 of NC_140592.1, forward strand.
CTACAGGGTGAGCGTTTTTGATTTGTACGCTACAGCCTCAAGCGTCTTGGTAAACATCCACATGCCACATTAGATATATTCTAAGATGGGGTTATACACCTGATAACAAGTTCACATTTTTAAAAATAAGAATGATTTGAACAATAGATGTTATTCGAACCTGACCATATACATTAACGCATTTGGTTTTGCTCTCAATATAAGCAATCAAGGTTCTGTATTTATATAGGCTTATTCTAACTCTGCCTGAACATACTTAATTTAGAACTCCAAAATTCGAGAATGGGTTCTTTGGACGATTACATCTGTACCAGGACTATGTTACCTCTTTAATTTGGTCTTTAAAGAGCTGAGCATTTTGATAGTTCTCTTTTCCACCTAGCCATTAACAAGCAATGTTAACCCCTTATTTTATCGTTTCCCAACCACAAAGGTGTCTCTGAATTGTCTATTTTTAAAGTGTTTGTCTTGAATTAGAAGACATAGATGTTTTAGTTATATTTAAAAAATACAGGAGGATTCTTACTTCTCTCATTTGATCCACTACAATTAATTTGTTGTAGGGCGGGGTCTCCAATACCTGAGTTTGTGACCAGTAGAGGTGTGGTTTGAATCTCACACAAGACAGGTGAGTTCATCCAATCCTCATTACTTGATATTACCGTGTTACATCTTAACATGTGATAATTAGAGACAAGTAATATGCAGGGATCAACAGAACCTTGATCTAGCCTATACACCTAGAATATACCTGTTTGTATTTTGATCTCTTACAGGAGTGAAGAGTACCCTGCTTGTCTAGAGATCTCACCATATCAGGTTGTACTGTTCGACAACTTTGAAAGCACTTTTTTCTTTTTTTCTATTTTCTTATTTCTCACTTCATATTTTACACATTTTTGCAGTAGCTATTCATTCTGTGGGTCCTGAAGAAAGCCGGAAGCAAAATCCCTTCAGGCTGAAACTAGTTGACCAATCTGTAAGGCAATCTATTTGCTGACAGTTGTCTTTGCACTTTTTTAACAGGATTGTTAGAGAGATGTGTATTAAAGTGTTTTCTCTCTCTTCCAACTCCCTTTTTAATCTTCACTTATATGCACTGCACTAGAATTTCCACTGCTCAAGAGTTGATTTATAGAAATAGGACCACGTAGGTCAGTTGTCTTCTCTGAATGCTTTTTCTTCTGGCTCTATCCCTACTGTCCAGTTGTAATCTTTGCTACTTGGTTCATCTCTAGGCTTAGAGGAGTAGTAGCAAGATTAAAGGATGACCAAGTGATGACACTGGCCTCTCTTGGCAGTTGATGGAAATCCTATAATTTGTCTTTTTTTCTCATTCTCTAAGTGTATGTTACAATAAAGGTAGTTATCTTTGGATGTCAAGATTCAGGTTCTCTTTTCCCTGCACTAATTCTTGTGACCACCAGTTCTTTTTGTAGTTTTCTCAGACTGTATTGGGGATTGGGACTGTTGCTTGGTCGTTAAACCGTTCCCTAAGACCCCCTTTTTCCCGCCAGGGATTTGTTGTTTTGAAAACCTAGTCTTAACCTGACGCAACAAAAAGAAATGATTAATTGCTCCTAGTTTTTGCTGTTTCAATGTGTGCTGCATTCTGCACCCCCCTCATAGAAAGAGCAAATTGCCAGTAGTGATTGTTCATATGCAGGAAGGTGTACCTTCCCGTACATAAACAATCATTAGCAAATGATGAGTACAACTTCCATATGTTCTTCTCCATTCTGCAGTACTCATAGAAGTTACAAATCACCATTATTGATTGTTTCTCTACAGTAAGGCACACCTTCCTGCACATGAATAATCATTCCCTGCAACACAGGCACCCTTGCACTATGGTGCAAGGGTGCCTGTGTTGGTGGTATGCAGCTAAATATAGTACCAGTGCTGGGGAAAATGCAGGGGTGCGCCATAAACACGGCGCATCCCTGCATGTCCAGAATGTTGAAGCATGGCCTTGCCAATTGTGGTGTAACACCATGCTTTACCATTCTGTTGTACATATCTGTGGCGGCCGGCATGGCTCGCAGGTGGTGGGGAAAGAGCGGGCACCGGGGGGGCGCACAGGGATGGGGGTTTGTGCGGGATGTAAAAAAAATATATATATATATCAATAAACACTTACCTTGCTGCTGGGTCACGCGTCTCTGCTCCTGCTCTCCTCATCTTGACTTGAGGAACAGGAAGCACAGCCAGGCTCCCCTGGCCAATCACAATGCTGCAATGCAGTGGTGTGATTGGTCTGAGGATCCTGGTTCGACGCTCAGCCAGGAAATGGGGGCCTGGGTATGTTCTCCAATGCAGCCTACATTGAGAACAGGGAAAATGTGCATTACTATTTTTGGGCGGCCTAAGAGGGCTGACCAAACAGTCATGTGCACTTAGGCGTGAGCAAACCACTCCTCCCCTGCTCCAAGAGCAGAGCAGCCCTGCCCACCTACCCTCCTGCCCACAAAGCAGCACGGAAACATTAACTTATAATAACTCAAAGTTATTATCATTTTATGTTTCCTGTAGTTGAACTGCTTAAAAGCAGTGGGGCGACGCTCCTCTGCCATAGCAGAGGAGCCATTACTGGTACAAATGCCCCAAAGGGTCTTAAGCCCCAAATCAGCTGGACAGGGAAGATTTATAATTGCACCCTGGCTTTGCCCAAGGATAGGGGTCCAATATAGCAGGAAGGAACGTGAATGATCCATGGTGCAGAGGGAATTCCTGAGATACCCCAAGGCTTACCAGGTTACTGCAGGGCCAGTAGGGTGAATGTGGAGGTCGGTTTGGGGATGCATCGCCACTCTGATGCCTATCACTGCCTCAATCTTACCGTGGCCTGACTGAACCGGTAATTGAGGGCAAATCCCTCCTGAGGCAGTGGCGGGAGATTGGTGAGGCCGTTCCTGGGATTAGCCACGTAGAGTCGGCAGTGGTGGCTCACCGAGGGCGTGCTGCGGTGGGGCGGCAGAGGGGCAGGGTGGGTGTGTTGGAGTCCGACATACGACGGACAGGAGTAAGGAAAGTAATTAAATAAATAAAACAATTTATCTTTCGTGCGCTGCATCGCCGAGTTGGAGATGCAGCTCGCGCAAGGTAAATAGTTTATTTAATTACTTACATTACTCCTGTTCGTCGTATGTTGGACTCCACTACCCCCTACCCTACCCCTCCCCGCCTCACCGCCCCACAGCACTCACTCGGCGAGCCACCACTGAGAGTCTGCACCTCCTGCCTTGCATAGGGGAGGGCCTCAGTTTTGAGATTTGTTTTGTGTTTTTATTTCTAATGCGAACGTGACTTGTTAATAGCCAACTTCAGCTAGCTCCAACACCACTGCTAAATAATGGTGCAACGTAAGCGAATGCAAAATACAGTCAGTAAAGGCAGCTGCAGTGGGAAGTGAAAGTTACTCGTTTCCACGTGTTTAATATTTTTGCAGCACCGAAAGATAATTCCAACGATAATGGGTCACATTATTCTAGATTCTTTTTGTTTCACGGTTAAAAAATCTAGTTCAGTCTGCAGCAATGTTCCCCTTCTACGGTGCTTTATATCTGCCATCTATCATGCTGACAGTTTAATGGAATTGCATGTCTGGCAGATGGTGCTGCGATGTCCTTTTTCATACTATGCTAAAAAACGCTTAAACCCGTGATTTAGGCTTTTTTGACATTCTGGCCGAATGAGTGTTGCTAAATATACCTTACAGTTGTTCAGCAGTAGTAGAGCAATTTGAGAAAAATATTATCAGCATGCATCCGAGAGTCATTTTCTTTTTCATTATTTTTACTAAAAAGCCTTAAAGGGTGCGACATGTATATTCGAATCTTATAGATGCATAAAGTGAAGTTCTCGTGCAATTTTATCAAATCTGTATTATCAGGTCGGTATTTACGGATCATTTATTTCTTAACTCTTCATTTATCCGTAATTGCTTTTAGGGATAGATTTACTGTAATTTAGGGCAATTAGGAAAGCGCATAGTTCTGGTATTCTGGTGTTCTCAACTACTGTGCAGTTTATAGCGGCTATTATTTGACGTTCTGGTGGCGCAATGTGCCACTGGTATACTTATAAGACCACGTAAAGCCACGTTATAAATATGTGCCCCTTTCATGCAGTAAACTGTGTCAAAGGGTCATTCCCAGCAACATCCATGGCTTTTTGACACTGCCCCAGATTTATGAGAAATCGTAAGTCTGAGGCAACACCAAAAACATACGGAGGTGTAAGGGAGGTACAACGAGGAGAAATATCTTTGTCTCCTTGTTTTCCTTTTTCTATGTGTGCTGCAGAATTGCAGCACACATAGAAAGAGGAAAAAGCCTATTGTGATTGATTTTGTGCAGGAAGGTTTGTTTCCCTTGCTGCACAAAAATAATCATCACCGCAATGCAGGGACCCTTGCATCGTGGTGCAAGTGTGCCTGCATTGGCGCACGGCAGCCCCTTGTGCACCGGCGCAGGGGAAAAGGACAGGAATGCTCCGTATCTAATAGATACAGCGCATGCCTGTCCTTTTCATTTGGCATAGGGCAACGCAGCAGGAAGTCCTGCTGCACTGCCCTACGGCAAAAATAACATAAATGAGGCCCGTCATGTGCAGCCCAGTAGCCTCCATAATTAAAAGTATTTAGGGCAGACAGCTGAGGCCTCCCAGATGCCATTCCTTTTTGTGTATCCCAGTAATTACAACTTTCCTTAAAGGTACAGTACTCTGGAGTATAATGTGGTACATTAAGGCCTTGAAGAATTATGACCACCACCCCCACCTTGAGGAACTGCTTTGACTCCGCTTGCTGGCTCACACCATCTTCAAAACCAGCAGCATCTTCTAGGAAGCCACCATGACCGGCATCCTGTTAACTGACTGACAAGCTCACTATTTCCAGAGACTCTGTTCACCCAGGATCTGGAACAATGGCCTTGTATCCACCAGGATTAACTATTAACTGCTCAAAGCTGAAGACACACCTCTTTAGAGAACACTGTATCGAGAAGAAGTAACACTCCACTTTCACTCTTAGAAACCAGCTGCCCATCCAATCACGTATTGACTGCGTTTCGCCGTTCACCCTGAACAGGTCTCTGCTTCTTTTTGCCTATGTTCACGGCATATAAATACCACATACAGACATACTTTGTCATTGAGTTTTTTTTTAACTAACATCTGCTGGGACCCAGTGGCAGCTGCTTTTGTAAAGTAGTGATAGGGTGGGGGAGGGAGGGCTTGATTAAAAGAAAAAATATGTTCACTTACCTGAAGGGCCACTGCCTCTCCGTCGACTCAGGAAGCACACAGGCTCCCAGACTCCCTTAGCCAATCATGACACTGCTGTATCCAGCATGACAGAAGCGTCATGATTGGTCTGAGTGCCGTGGTTCAGCGATCAGACAGGGAGTCGGAGGCTATGCATGTTCTCCACCCAGGCTGTGCAATACAGCCTGGTGGAGAACATGCAAAGTGCGCATGACGGTCTGGCAAGCCAAATCGTCATGTACACTAAGTGCACATTATACCACTCCTCCTCCCACTCCCTGTGACACAGCCCATTCCTCCCCTTCACTAACCTGGCTTGGGCTCCATAGAGAAAAATACAATTATAATAACGTAGCGTTATTAAAGTTGTGTTATTATCATTTTATTTTACCTTTTACACTCAGTGGGGTGACATTCCTCTGCCTTAGCGGAGGAGCTGCCACTGCTGGGACCATCTTGCCTTCAAAGGAGTGACACATTCCAAGCAGAATGACAGGTTCAATAGAAGAAGGGCCAATCCGCGTGTTAATGGCAAGTCATGAAGAAAGGTCAGAAGAGAAAAGAGATTCAAGTACCAGAGGGATACTTTCTCCTTGTGCCCAGAAAAAGGAGTTGAAACCCAATTTATAGACATTATGTTCATGTACAAGTTCATAATCTTAAACGTATATTTCCATGCCCTTCTTTCTCTACTTCTTGTTCTTACTCCCTCCTGGAAGTGGTCGCATTTCCATATCATGGTCAATCCCTTCTTTAGAGTCCTAAAGACCTACCTGACATCTTTACCCTTTTTAAGCTGGAGCCTTGTCTCTCCCATTTTGAATCTTCACATGTCTTCTGTGAACCTTCCTGGTCTTCCTGTGGGTTTCTCTGGCCTTCTGATGGTGATGATTGTTGTTTCCGGTTGTTTTGTTGCACGTGTTAGTTGTTCTGTCAAACAGAATGTCAGCTGTCCCTGATCATTGCAGGGGCCTTGTCTTCCATGTGACCTTGACTTTATTGTACCACTTCTAAACTGTAAGGTGTTTTGGGTTATTCCATGACTTGGGTATATTGTGTCTTATGAAGTCTCATTCTTTCTCTTTTACATTTGAAACAATAGCACCAGGCCCTTTACCGCTCAGTTTGTTTCTTTTGTGTTCCTTTATGTATCTGCATCGATTGTCATCATCTTTTGCCTGTTGATCATGTCTTGTGCTTTCACTCTATCACACCCTGTGTGAAATCTTTATGCAAATAGGTCACCAGGTATCACCATTGCTGGCCATGGTCCTGTGGTACATTATGGTGTGTTGTGATTTGTTCTACAGACTTGACACAGGTACTGCCAAGTGGTGTATGCTATGCTCATGCCTTATGAATTTCTTCAGATTCAAGGAGACTTTGAAGTCACTGCTGTTGATGTGGTTTCATTAATATCAGAAGACACCAGAATTTAAAGAAGTCGTCCACATGAAATCTGTTATTTTTGAGACATGGTACAGCGCATATATCCTCATTTAATACCACCATATGGCACTATTTGAGATATACTTCACAGAAAACAGTCTCAGATCTCTATTGTGCACAGACATGCTCCACAAAACTTACACTTTGAGAGTAAAATTCCACATGCATTTTTCAACTTGACTGAGTTATATTTGATTCAGACACTACCTGCTATGGAGTGACAATCATCTCACTATCTGGAGAAAAGGTTTTCAGGTGCTTAAGTGAACTAGGAAGCTTTATACTGGCGAAGGACGGGAACTTCACAAAGCTAAACTGGTGGAAAAAAGATGTGCATCTAAAGTATTGGCTGCGGTTCAGATGATGAAGTATTTTTGTGAGTGGGGGAATTGTGTCACACATCTGTAGATCCACTGTGCGACACACCACTGCATGTAGGAGACCCTTCGGTGACGTCAGGTGAGTTTTGGATACACTGGCCAACACTGTGCCTACATTGAGATGTAAGAAGAGCAGTCAAGCTGAAGTCTGGCTCTAGAAAGGCCTTCACTGTGGGTCATATAAAATCAAGAGTACAGCTTTTTTTGTGTGTTTACAAGAATTTGCTTTTATCACTGTTTGATTTCTTCACAAAAATTGCATCATGCATGTACTCCGTGTATGTGAGGTTGAAATATTACATGTTGTGAGGTGGAAACATCAATAAGTTCAAAAGGGAAGTGCAAAAAAGAACAAAAGGGCAATTTTCTTTCTTTGTCTATGAACCCAGGATCTGGCATAAAATCCCCGAGCCATCAGGATCACACAAAGTCTGCTTGAATTTAGTAAAGAGCCAAAGGCATATCTTTTTAAAATACGCTACTGATAACAGAGTAACAGCCCCCCTCCATTGTCATAAATCCAGCTACACACGTTTCGCAGTATTTCTTTATTTGGTTTTTAGGTATAAAGAACAATCAGGTACAGAAGTTATAGTATTACAAAATACCAAACACCAAATTCAATAGCAGACTACTTGGGTATCATAGTATTATTATTATTAATATATTAAAAAAATTGTAGAGCGCTACATGGGACTTCCCGGTGCTAGGAGACTGATAGGGTACAATCAAAAACCCACTACCTCAGAACATCCAGGTCTTCAGCTGATTCTGAAAGGAAGACCGAGCAGTATACCTTCTCAAGGTTAACAGAAGGTCGTTCCATAGTTTAGGGCCCAGATAGGCAAAGAACTGGCCTCCCATGCGAGCCCGTTTGACTCTCAGAACTGTGCATAAGGAGAGATCAATGGAGCGTATGGTGCGAGCCAAGCGATATGGTCTTGCCAACCTGTGAAGGTAACACGGGCTAGCTCCTGATCTAGCTCTATGCACAAAGCAAAGAGCTTTGAATTGGATCATTTTCTCCACCTTGTTCCCATGCAGCTCCCTCAGAAGAGAGGAAGACAATGCATTTTTGGGAAGTCTGTGGCGCATTCTGGCTGCCGAGTTTTGAACTGCTTGCAGTCTTCTTATGGAGGCATTATCTGCTCCTAAATAGAGGACATTACCGTAGTCCAATCTAGATAGAATAAGGGCCTGGATGACCATCCTTTGGGCTGAGAAAGGAAGAATCCAAATGTTTTCCGCAGCCGTTTCAGTATGGCAAAACAAGTAGCAGCTGTCTTTGCAACCTGAGGCTTCATGGATAGCTTTTCATCTTTGTTGCCAGTGCGGGAAAAGCACCCAGGTTTTGAGGCCAGTGCTGTGGGCCCCATAGGGATGGCTCTTCACCAGCACCGCTACCTAATTTTTTTCCGCGTTAAGCTTCAGAGAATTGTTCCCGCGTGAAGCAGTGCGTAAATTATTTATTGTACGCTTACTCTCCTTACTCCTCTAACAATACTGGGCCCTTTCTCCTTAATTTTTTTCTATCCATCCGGGGTACCTGGTCCCACACTGGGCAATCCTAAGGTAAGTGGTGGCATGCCGGTCACAGTTGGGGGAGCCCCAAAGCCCACGCAACCAAGCTAGCTCCCTTGCCCTCTGCCTTATCCTTGGCTGGCGCGGGAGCCAGCCTGTTCTCCTTCTCCCACCTGCGTTCTATGCAGGTGAATGCAGCCTGTCTGGTGCCCTCCCCCCACCAGACATAGGGCATGGGGTGGAGGAGGCACTCTCGGGCTTCTTCTGTGCTCAGGGCCCTGGGCTCCTGATCTTCTTCACAGCACTCTCTGGGCCGCCTACTGGCTGCGTCGACCGCGAGGAGAAGGGGGCCCCACACATGTCCCCTTCCAATGCTCCAGTAAATAAATGTATCCTTTGCTGACTCCCTGGAACTAGTCCACTTCAAGGTGAATTTTAGGAGGCTGCAGTGAAGCCCCATGCAATCTGTGGATGCTAAAGGATGTCCTAGTAGCTGCTCCTTTTGTGAACTAAGACTGGTGATATAAAGTTTAGATAATTGTTGTTATGTATCATGCTTCATGCATTGTTTGTTCCATCACATTACTTCATCACAAAGTCTGTATATTTTTGTTTTATTTGTTGCTTAATATGTATAATTTGTTCTTGACTGAAACGTATCCGCACTTATCTGACCCATGACTAATGTGGAGTAAAGTGTACAGAATGAGGTAGCAAATAAATGCTTCAAGTCCATATCAACTGAGTTGATGGCCTTTAGTCTGTTAAATTGGTTTAGCAGCATCTGAATGCGATGGCTAGGACACCTCTTTTTCTTAGATTGTGAGATGAACTCACTATAGGGAACACATTATGGGCGTTTCAGCGAGTGGAACTTAAAAAATGGAATCTGACTTTGCTTATGGGGGCTTCAAAGAGAGTTGAACTAGCTGACTGAAGTCACAAAGGTGCTTTTCCCTGCAGCTTTACTAAAGAAGGCACTGTTGATAAACTATTACATAGTTTATTGTTGACGCCTTGCCTATTTCTGCAAACACAATATACATCTCAAGCACAGCTCGTGGCACTATGGACTCTCCCTAAAACCTTACACCTAAAACAAAAAATGCAAACATTTACAATTATTAGTGAAACATTCAAGTAGCAGGTGGGAGTCACTCAAAATGTCATATGCATGAATTGTAGGTCCCACACATAAGCACACAGCAAACAAATAATAGTAACACATAGGCAAGGGAGTAGCCAGAACATTAAAATACCTCCCACTTTGGACTAAAGCTCTTATGGCACCAAGCAAAGTAAGTCATCACAACCCTCCCCAGAAGAGCTCTCTTGTCCAAGGATCTAGCCATTCATTCTTCCATCAAACCCCTGATATCCACCATTTAAAATTTACATTCCGTCATCTATTAATTCTTTCATTCATCTTTCAGTATTTCACCATTCATTCTGTCCTTCCATCTGTGTGCCCATCCATATCCACACCTTTTCAACCATTTGCAAACCTATCCATCATCTATCCTTCCATCCATCATTTCACTCATCCATCCCTCCAGCTACCCTTTCACTCATCCATCTATCCACCCTTTCACCCAATCCATCCTTTCACTCATCCATGTACTCTTCCATCCATCCATCCATTCACTCATCCATCCAACCATTTACCCTTTTACCCAAGCAATCTGTTCACTCATTCATCCACTCTTCCACCCATCCATCGATTCACTCATCCATCCAACCATTTACCCTTTCACCCATCCAGCCATCCTTTCACTTACTCATCCATCCACCCAGTCATGCATCCATCCACCCATTCAACCTTTCGCTCATCCATCCATCCATCCTTTCTTTCAGCTCTCCACCCTCCCTTTCACTCATGTATGCATTCTTTCACTCATCCATCTTTACATTCTTCTTTTCACTCATCCATGTACCCATTCGCCATCTATTCTGCCAATCATTCATCCATTCTTTCACTCATCCATCCATCCATTCATCCTCCCTTTCTCTCTCCATTCCCCTTGCACTTAGCCACCCATCCTTCCATCCACCCACCCACTGATCCATCTACTCATCCACTCATGAATCCATCCATTGACCCCATCACTCATCCATCCTTTCACTCATCCATCCAACCTTTCTCTCATCCATCCACCCATCTGTCCATCCTTTTGCCCATTTACCCTCCCTTTCACTCAATCGTCCATCCTTACATCCACCCTTTGACTCATCTATCCATCCATTCACCCTTTCACTTATCAATTCATCAATCCATCCATCATTTCATTCATCCATCCACCAATTCACTCGCGCATCATCCACCCTTTCACTCAACTATCTATCCTTTCCCTGATCCATCCACCATTTTACCCAACCATCTACTCTTCCACCCATACAGTCATCTATTTCCCCTCATCCATCCTTCCACTCACTCATCCATACATCCTTTCTCTCATTATCCATCCATTTACCCTTTCACTCATCCATTCATCCGTTCACAATTCCATCCAGCCATTTACCCATTCCTTCACTTACTCACTCACTCACCCACCTTTTCACATTAATTATGAGCAGAGTCTTTGTCTACTGAGTTGTAGACGGAAGAGGCCCAGCAAGAACCTCACCCTCACAGTAGTTCCTAAAGCGTGGGGTGGGGTGGGGTAGGGGAGGGTTCACTATGCCCCGTGATGGACAGTGCCAGGACGTGAGGTGGCTGTGACATGGTGTGTTGCCAGGGCTTTAAGTGGGATGCAAAAACTGGATGTCTCTCCAAGGGGCGTGTCTGATGTAATTTAGGGCACGGTTTAAAACACCTAAACTCAAAATATATGCTGAGTATAATGTGCCGCCCGACTGATATTTTGCTGTTTCTATCATTGCATTCAGTAACATTAGACCTACAACAAGCCATGACTATTGGCTTTGTCAATGGATGTTAGTTGCATAAAATAAATAAAAAAAGCAGCAACTATGGTTCGTTGTACATAATATTAAAAACGCTTCAGCTCTGAAATGATGAGACTGTGTAAAAACTATAATCTCTTCTTTTAAACTTCTTTCTCCAGGTTCTTTTCACGAACTGGCACATAGCAGCCTGGGCGTTTTTGTACATTTGTTTTTTACATTTCTTCCATCTAACCCTAACAGCAGGCCCTGCTCTAGGCTGAGGCAAGAGGAGGCCACCACATGCAGTAACAGCCCATTGTCATTCTGTACGTGGCAATCAGCCGGCATGCAGAATGAATGTGGGCGGGGTGGGGCTTTTCTTGTGATCTGAGGAGTGAGAGGCGGCCCCATCAGGTGCTGAGACCTCTCGCAGGGGAACAACTCTGCTCTCTGCAAGGCCCAAAATTACAGACAGAAGGCGTCCGTAAAAGGATCCTCACGGACAATGGACGTGAGGTACAAATTACGGACTGTCCGTGAAATTTAGGTATGGTTGGTCACCCTAGCAACCAGCCAAGTGCCCCTTTCCCTTGTTGCTTAGCAGCGGCCTTATTTTAAAAGGTGTACACTGATGGTAAACTTCATTTACCATGTGATTATGTTGGGCGACACACCAGTAGTGAGACTCACCCACAGTAAAAAGTTCAAAACCTTGGATCAAAAAAGCAAGGAATCTTTGGCATACTAAATGGGCGAATCTAATTGCAACACCCACTATACCAGTGTGTAGAGGTCTCATTCAGGGCATTCTGACATCTGACTTAGCTTCTAGTGCTATGAGGTATGTATTCCATATCAAGCCCAGTCTGCCTTTTCCACACAAGTTTTGTAATTTACTAAATGTATCTCCATCAGCGGCGGCCCATTTAATGAAGTCATGAAGCCAACTGCCTATATCTGGAGCACTGGGTGAATTCCAAGATTTGTCAATGCATCTTTTGTGTAGAATAAGGGCATGGGATACAATTTTAGACTTATTTTTGCTTTTCTTTGCTCTAGGCACTAAGCTCAGCAGACATGTCAGGGACTGAGGAGCCATTAATCGCCCAGTTCAGCCTCCCCACTCCCTGCCCCTGTCCAGAGATGGGCTGTTTTTGGACGTGACCATACCATATTTGTAAGTCTGACTCTGAATGGTTACATCTGGTGCACTCCATTAGGGCACCCTGAAACTTTCAGCTTATATGCTTTGGGATAAGATACACTTAGTGGTGATAGTTAAATTGCATATATTTTAATACTGGTTTTCTGATCAACTTTTTGATTAAATCAAGTGAGGACACTCATTAATAGACTCACAACAGCAGACTCGTGGATTCTATCCACTTATTATTAGGATCCAGGCATTTGTATATGAGTTGTGAGACGAATGAACTATATTATGAAGTGATAGCTTCTTTACCACAGCCATGAATTAACAGAAGCTGCAGCACATCTGATTTGTGTGGTTTCATTCTGATCTTCACTCTAAACTTGCTGTTCTGTTTTCATCAGCGTGCTGTGCATCAGGAATTGACCTGGACCTACCCCACACACCTCACTAATATCCTGAAACGTGTGCAGTGTACCATGGACAACATGTCACATTGTTGTCAGGACCCCTCTTTGCCAAGGGATCCTATCATGTGTGGCATCTATGTTTCTGAATTCATGAAGTTTCCACAGGAGCATGTCATAAGTGCATTGAGGTGTTGCCTCCTCAGCTGTATACATCTATTCCAAAAGATTTTGGCCACCACTCCTGGTTTGTTCAGTTTGGACTTACAGCCATTGGACTCATTAACCCGTCTCTTATTGCACATCCTGGTGCAAAAAGTTCATGCGTACTTTGCATGTTCTTACCAGGCTGCATTACACAGCCTGGTCAGGAACATGTACAGCCTCCCAGTTCCAGTCTGAGCGCCAATCCACTGCGCTCAGACCAATCACAACGCTGCATTGCAGAGTTGTGATTGGCTCTGGGGAGCCTGTCTGCCCAGGTGCTTCCTGCTGCCACTGGCCGGGACTGGAAGATTAAGGGGACGAGGACAGACCATACCCAACCTTGCCTTCTTGACATGTCAATATTTTTCATATGCTAAATATTCCACGGGTGTAGTGCAGAGTTCGAAGTCGGCAGGATCAAAGTTCCCTGACTGGTTGACGCCGACCTTGAGTTACCTTGTGTTGAAAACAAAGGAGTGGGTCTCCTGCACTGCAAAGGCAAGGGAGATTGGGGCTATTGGAGGGCATCCGATTGCTAGGGCGGCTTGCACCCCCCTGGTTTTTTGGCCCAGTGGTGTGGCCCAGAGCACAATTGGGCTTGTTGGACGTTTATTGGGCTGGGCGGTGTGGGGGATATTTAGGCAGACATTTTGTTCCCCATTTTAGTCAGGTGACACGGCAGCCGGTTCAGGTGCTGGGTTGCTGGGCAGTATTTTCCCTCCAGCCCTCCCTTTTGGGGGGGGGGGTTCCTTTTCACGGGCCAGATATTTTGGGGGGATAGGCATCTTTGTAGTGTACAGGTGCGCTGACGGGGAAAGCATGTAATTGGTTGTCTCTGGAAGCAGGTGGCAGGCGTTTGATAGCTAGTTTTTTACATGTTTACAGGTTACGTTTATGGTTAGGAACAAGTTAATCCGGGAGCAGGCAATAAGGGGAAGTTAAGATAGGAGATGCTTAGGTAGATAGATGTTTTGAGAAGCAAGTAAGAGGTTACAGGCTTAAAGTTCAACAGTTAATGACTGAGTAGTGGGATTTAAATAGTTGCAAGGAAAGGGTAAAACCTTTAGGGTGGGGGAGAAGGGAAGGTAGGTGAGTAAATGTATTGCGAGGTCTTGTTTTGTAAGGCAAAGGCCAAGGGTAATGTTTTGTGAGATGCGCCTGTCTTCAATAACCCGGCCTTTTTCACACATATTTGAGAGTGTTTTGTGGTCTGTGCTGCCCTCCCCCCATCTTTTGGCTCATTAAAAGAGCTAAACAAGAAACGAAGCTTCTCACCAGGCTGACCTGCTACCTGAAAAACAATTAGATGTGTGCAATTAGTTAATCAGCAAATTAAATATTGCTTTTGAGCCAGTATAGGCTTTAAATAATGAAGTCACTTGAAATAAAGGGTGGCAAAGATTTCTTTGTTTTTGAGAAGTGTTGTAAGGGTGTTAACCGTTTTGGAATGTGTCCTTTTAATGGAAACCTATAAAAACTGTTTCAGAATATTTTGCATTTTCTACTAATGTTTCTGGCACGGCCGTTTTGTATCCAGGATAACAGTTTCCATATTTTTGAAGAGCTTCGACCGCTAGTGTAGTGTCATTAAATAATTTTTGCCACATTTCCTAATTTGTCATAGTCACTGTCTGGATAAGCCACCTAATGGTCATCCTGCTGTCTAGAGGTGGGCGAACCACTGAAAGCTCAGCCAGCGTCCAGCATGAAGCCTGGCTCTGGCTCAGCTCAAGGTCCTGTTGGAACCTCTGGGCCCAGAAGGACCAGAGAGGTCATGCGGCTTTCGCCTGCCTCTTTGACTACCTCTAATCAGGATCTGGCATTACGTTCGGAACTGCAGACTGTGGAACTGGGGATCCAAGTTCAAGTCTCGGGTCGGATCAACATCCTGTGATCCTGGGCAAATTGTTTAATCTCAACATGCCTATAAACAAGGCATGTGACCTTGTGTAATATAACTGGTGCTCATGTAAAACGCCCAACCATAGGTCGAGTTCTCTTGTATTTAAAAGCTGCAGAAAAATGAACTAAGAGGTAAAAAAATAAAGCCTTAACATAAAGAAAGATAAATAGATCCGCATTTCACTGATTTGTACAAAATGAAACCAGAAAACCTGTGATAAATCCTGACTTTTCTGCTTAAATTGTGTGATAATAGGCTAATATTATGTTTCACCAAGACTTTTTTCTTCATTATTGCCTATGAAAACACTTTCAAAATATGAGTTCATACTAAAACGGTACAAAATTGTCATTTTTAATAAGTACTTCTCAGTGCAGTGCTATAAAGTGGCTTATTAATGCCAAAGCTTCCACATGTTGAAGAAATGCATTTTTTATTTTATTTTACGGAGACTTTATCAAATGTTACTTAATGTTTGTAGTGTTTGACGTGCGCGAGGCGTTCTAGCCTTCCGCGCTGTGGAACCGCGCTAGCGCTGACGTGTTACGTCAGACGCTAGCGATATATAATAAAGAGGCGTGGCCTCGGCTAGTTAGTCGGAGCCGCGTGTACAACCATCTAATACCGGCTCCCGTGTTCTTATTTAGCGCGAGCGCGCTGCAATGCTAATGAGGCAATAACCAATGTTACACTGGCGACGAGGGGTCAAGTGAGCCCTGCTGTGCTATGTTGGCACTCCACTGTGTCTCTGGTGCCCTCTCCGGGTGCCTAATCCTGGGCGTGCTGCGTCCCTCATGGTGTCTCGGTGGAGCCTGCTGGGAGGCCTGGTGAAGTCAACTGCAAGTGCCAGGGGGGCCTCTTCCACGGATCCGCTGTGTGCGCCCTGGAGCCCCTATCCACGAATTGGTAGGGATATGTCTCGCCCAGGTGCTGCCGCGCAAGCCCCCGCGAGGAGTCTGCAGAACACAGTGCCCTCCTCCGATCCAGGCTCATGCCAGGTGTGATCGCCGTGGCCCAGAAGCGCCGGAGAGTCCCGCAGACGACGTCCGGAAGTAGGCGCGCCCCGATTGGTGAAGCAGCGCGAGGGAGGTCCCCGACCAACGCTCAGGGGAGTACAGGCCACGTGGCGTCGACGCAGAGGAGAGGTAGCTAGCGTCCACCGCGTGCTGCGCACGTGCCAAGATGGCGTCGATTCCCGCCATTGAGCCGTTTGTCGTGGATGGCGCCCCGGCGTCTCTGGCCCCGCGATGGAAGGATTGGACGGATCGCCTGCAATTCTACTTCGAAGGGGCGGGCACCGCAAGGGAAAGACGCAGAGCACTGCTGCTCCACCTGGGAGGTAAAGACATCCACCGCATCTACAAAACGCTCGTGGAAGCCACGCCGAAGACGTACCACACACTGCTGAACGCGCTCAACGCCCATTTCGAGCCCATGGCAAACAGAGACTACGAGAGATTCATCTTCCGTCAAGCCAAGCAAGAGGCGGACGAGTCCCTGGATGCATTCCATGGCAGGCTGAAGGAGCTAGCCAGCACGTGTGGGTTCCGGGATGAGCAAGAGGAAATCCGAGGGCAAATCATACAGGGGTGCTATTCGTCCAAACTTCGCGTCACCGTCCTGCAGGAAGAAGGAAAGCCCCTGGCGGACATCCTCACCCTCGGACGGTCGAAGGAGTTGTCGCAGGCGAGAGCCTCGCACATGGAGGCAGCCCTACATCGCCCTGTGAAGACGGAGCAAGTGCAAGTGGCGGAAGCGGTGAACGTCGTGCGGCCTAAAGGGAGGCAACCCGGAGGGAAACGGCAGCCGGAGGCCAAGAAGAAAGACTGTGGGTACTGTGGCGGCCAACCACACCGCATGCAAGACTGTCCGGCCAGAGGGAAAAGGTGCGGCGCCTGCGGGTGGATGAACCACTTTGCGGCGGTATGCCGGTCCACCAAAGCCAAGAAGGAGGCAGCCCATGCGGTACGCGAAGAGGCAGACAGCGAAGACATGGACGACGACAATGACGAATACCCGGTCCACTACGTGTTTGCAATCCACCAACCACAGAAGAAGAAGCGCAGACTTCCGAAATGTCGCATACTAGTCCAACAGCAGGAAGTAAAGGCGACGATCGACACTGGGGCATCCATCGAGCTGATGGCTGCCAACGTCTACCACCAACTGCGGGCCAAACCCCCGCTAAAAGGGGCGAAGATTAGAGTGTTCGCATATGGCCAGAAGACGCCCATCCCCCTCATTGGATGCTTCCAAACAGAGATATGTCATGGCGAGAGGAGCATCAACACCACCGTCTATGTCACGGAAGAGGGCAGCGGGATGCTACTTAGCGGGCAATCGGCCGAAGAATTAAGACTGATCTCGTTCGCCATGGCAGTCCTGGAGGAAGAACTGGACACCATTCTGGAAGAATTCGGGGAAGTCTTCAACGGCATTGGGTGCCTGAAAGGGAAGGAAGTATCCCTACACATCGACCCGTCGGTCCAGCCAGTGGCGTTGAGGCACCGGCGGATTGCCTTCCACCTGCGGCAGAAGGTCGAAGAGGAGTTGGAGGCCCTGGAGAAACAAGGCATCATCGAAAAGGTCAGTGGGCCAACCCCGTGGGTATCCCCGATCGTCATCGCCAGGAAGCCGAAGCAGCCAGGACAAGTCCGCATCTGTGTGGACATGCGCCTCCCCAACGCCGCAGTCAAAAGAGAGCGACACCTGACGCCCACCATTGACGACATCTTGGGAGAGCTGAACGGGGCCCGGTGGTTTTCAAAGATGGATCTACGGTCCGGCTACCACCAACTACCACTTCATCCGGACTCGAGGTACATCACCACATTTTCCACCCACGTGGGCCTCAGACGGTATCGGCGCCTAAACTTCGGCATCTCAAGTGCCGCCGAGGTCTTCCAAAACACCATCAGAGAGGTGCTCAGTGGGCTCCCTGGCGTACTCAACGTGAGCGACGACCTGCTCATATATGCATCAACCATAGAGGAACACCACCAGAGGTTGAGAGGGGTTCTCAAGAGGATCCAGGAATCAGGTTTGACCCTGCATCGGGAGAAGTGTCAGTTCCTGCAGAACAAGATCAGCTTCTTTGGGTATACTTTCTCGGACCAAGGGGTGGCTCCAGACCCAGACAAGGTGAAGGATGTCCAAGATGCCCCAGCTCCGACGAACATCTCGGAGGCCCGGAGTTTCCTGGGCATGGTCAATTTCTGCGGCCGCTTCATCCCGGACCTCTCCAACCTCACCAAACCCCTTAGAGAGCTGACCAAGTCGTCCACCACGTGGCAGTGGGGCCTGGAACAGGAGCAGGCATTCCAAGCGACGAAGGCGGCCCTGTCTGCGGACACCACCCTCGCATACTTCGACCCGGCAAAGCCAACCAACGTGGCGGTCGACGCGAGCCCGTTCGGGCTGGGAGCGGTCCTGACGCAACTACAGGACAATGAGGAGTGGGCCCCCATCGCCTACGCCAGCCGGTCCCTGACAGAGACAGAGCAGCGGTACTCGCAAATCGAGCGAGAAGCAATCGCCATCCACTGGGCATGCCGATACTTTCACGTCTACGTGTATGGACATCATTTCACAGTGACAACCGATCACAAGCCACTCATTCCCCTATTCCAGGGGTCATCCTCGAAACCGCCGCCCCGGATTGAAAAATGGATACTCCAACTCCAAGGGTACGACTACCGGGTGGAGTATAAACCAGGGGCCACTAACCCGGCGGACTATCTGTCACGACACCCCCGGAAGGCAACGACGGAGGAGAAGGAGGAGGCCGAGGACACAGAGGAGTACGTCCGGTACGTGACAGAGCGGTCACGACCCCTCCCAATGAGCCTGGCCGCAATCATAGAGGCCTCGGAAGGTGACGAGTGCGTGAGAGCCACAGCCGAGGCTGTCAGATCGGGGGATTGGAGGACAATCCAAGCCTCGCTCAGCAGACGAACACCCCAAGCCAAGCTGGCACTGGAATCGTTCTTGAAAGTGAGAAGCGAGCTGTCTGTGGACGCCCAGGGATGTCTTCTGCGAGGTCCGAGGCTGGTCATGCCGGCCAGCCTCGCTCAACAGGCGGTGGACCTCGCCCACAGGGGACATCAAGGAGTGGTAAAGACAAAGGGCCGGCTCCGAGCCAAAGTATGGTTCCCAGGTATGGATGCGATGGTGGAACAGACGGTGAGAACCTGCACGTGGTGCCAAGCCGCAGGAGAGCCGGAACGCCCTCACCCGGTGGCGACCGAAGACAATCCTCAGAGACCGTGGGAGTGCGTGAGTGCCGACTTCGGACATCTCCCCGATGGACGGCACGCGTTAGTCATTATCGATGATTTCACCAAATACCCAGAGGTCGAAATCGTGGGGAGCCAGACAGCCACTGAAGTGATCGCGAAGTTCGAAAAAACCATCGCCACTCATGGCATATTCGGGGTGGTCAAGACCGACAATGGACCGCCTTTCCAAGGACAGGAATTCGCTGAGTATCTCAAGGGGTGGGGGATCCATCACCGCAAAATAACACCCCGGTGGCCCCAAGCCAATGGAGAGGTGGAGAGGTTCATGAGGACTCTCAACAAAACCATTCGCATCGCCATGGCTGACGGATCTCCACTGGAGAGAGCGATCTACAGCTTCCTGCGGGAATACCGGTTGACCCCCCATGTCACGACCGAGGCAGCGCCAGGACCAGCCACCATGGGGAGAGTCGTGAGTGACACGATCCCACACCACCCTACGTGGGTTCCGGCGCAAGCCACCAGCGAGAAGACCTTAGCCAATCGGATGCGCTCGAATGACCGCGCCAGCCGGCGAAGGGGAGCCAAGGAGTCCACGATACAACAACAAGATCGAGTGTACGTGAGGGACCGCTACCCAGGCAGCAAGTTCAGACTTCCTTTTGAACCCCAACCCTGGATTGTCACCCGCCGAACGGGCACGATGGTGACAGCTCAAAGAGGTGCTGAAACGGTCACGCGAGATGTGTCCTTCTTCAAAAAAGTCCACCCAGGAACACCCTCCCGTCCCGGGGCCGAGCCTGAGGGGCCGGATCCCGACCAACCGGGCGAAGATCAGGAGGTGGAGGACGGCCGGAGCGAGGAGAGTGGCTCCCAGTTCATCCCCGCCACCCCGGGGGGTAACTCGCCTGGCAGCTCCCCAGTCCGGGTAGAGCCGAACACCCCGAGGCGTGGAACCCCCGAGGTGGCCCCTTCCAGAGGCGGCCTATCCCGCTACAACCTAAGGAAGAACCCGGCACCCTCATCCCAGCTGGCGGACTATATGGTGTAACCTGTAAGGACTGGCAGACTGGTAATAGATGCATCGTTTGGTTTTATATTTTGCTTAAAGTTTTATAAAGGTTGGAAGGAGTGTAGTGTTTGACGTGCGCGAGGCGTTCTAGCCTTCCGCGCTGTGGAACCGCGCTAGCGCTGACGTGTTACGTCAGACGCTAGCGATATATAATAAAGAGGCGTGGCCTCGGCTAGTTAGTCGGAGCCGCGTGTACAACCATCTAATACCGGCTCCCGTGTTCTTATTTAGCGCGAGCGCGCTGCAATGCTAATGAGGCAATAACCAATGTTACAATGTTGTAGGATTTAACAGAGCAAATATTCTCAGGGCTCGGATCGTGCACTGTCTCTAAGATCCCAGCCAGACCGTTAGTTCGGCTGTGACTCAGTTCACTCTATTAATATTTTTGGGCTGCCCATTTTTAATCCTGTCTATGTACTGTTGTTTAGGTCAGTACTTCGTTTCCAATGAAAAATATCCAGACTTCTCTTACCGAACAAAAAAAGAAACAAGTACAAGAAGATTCAGATTTTTAGGAGCGGGACGGATTAACGTGAATATACTTGCAATTTGTCCGCGTTTCTTATTTCTTTCTCCCGCAAAGCTGAACGCTTTTAACATAAATAGCACAAATATACACCTGCGCGCATAATTGAAGGCCTTTTGCTAACTCGTGGCATTTCGTTTTGGAAAGGCTGCGTGGGCCGATGCCAGCCCTGAGCTGAGAGACGGACGCCTGGCACTGGAGCTGACGTCACAGCGGGCGCTTCAGCAGAGGAGTCGCGAGAAGCAGGCCCGGGCGGGAAGCAAAATTGCATCTCAGCAGCGGCGGAGATGGCGCCGTCAGCAAACCACTGGGCCTGCTGACTAACTAACAAAGGCTGCGATTTCCTTGTAAGTGCTGTAGCAGTAGAGCCGCGTTCAAAAGCGTTTTCAGCATTCAGTGAGAGGAATGTTACATTAAATCTGGAATGCGTCTTAAAACAGGCCATGGATTTAAAGAGCATTTATGTAAATACGTAGGTGTATTTTTTTCAGGTAGGGTAAGAGGGGAGGCCCCCTGGGACAGGGGCAGACTGGGAACAAAATTAGGCCCGCACCAAAAGAAAAAGTGGTCCAACATTTGTGGATAATGGTCATTCATGAAATGTTGCTTTGAATGGGAAGTCATTTTGGGAGAACTCTCTGATAAATTAAGTTTTCTAAACTCGTGGGGTCGGTAGCGTTGGCCAAGACTTGAGGCACCACTAGACACACCATTATTCCACTGCAGCTCACCCACAAGTCTCCTCACCTGATCTTCAGGCCTATACATTTCTCTGCTTTGGGTGTCTGAATGTATTAGTCATCTGTTGGTCCCTTAGCCTGTGCTCCCCTCAAAGATCCTTGAATATCCTGTATTATAGCAGGCCATGGGTCAGAGAACCATGCACATCCTTCTTGTCAGAAGGCTTCTGTTTACCCTCAAGGAATCAGGGGTCTTCCTCTTTTGGTTGTCACTCAGGAGCTTCTTTTCCTATCGTTCTCTCTGTCTACAAATACCCCTCTCTCTCCCACTCCTGTCCCCCCTGTGGGCTCTTTCTTCAGTTATTTGTATATCTCTCATGCCCTGATTCCTTCTGTCATTTTGTATCTGTCCTTGAAGTTTTATTTCATTTCTCTGTCTTGCAAACCTTCCTTTTTTCCCCTGTCTTGCTCTCTCCTGTCAGCCTCTTTTTGTCAGAAGACTTCTGTTTACCCTCAAGGAATCGGGGGTCTTCCTCTTTTGGTTGTCACTCAGGAGCTTCTTTTCCTATCGTTCTCTCTGTCTACAAATACCCCTCTCTCTCCCACTCCTGTCCCCCCTGTGGGCTCTTTCTTCAGTTATTTGTATATCTCTCATGCCCTGATTCCTCCTCTCATTTTGTATCTGTCCCTGAAGTTTTCTTTCATTTCTCTGTCTTGCAAACCTTCCTTTTTTCCCCTGTCTTGCTCTCTACTGTCAGCCTCCTTCACGTACCTCAGCACCTTACATTTCTTTGTACTATACCTAATGTTATATTCTTATGTGTCCCCTCTATTGCTTTGCTGCAGACAGTAACGGAAAGTCCTCCCGTGCCTAGAGGCAGTGTTTAAATCAAAATAGAATCCACGGGTGGAATTTCCTTTACCATTCCCTCCCTTTGATGAAGGAAAGTCCACTGGTAGATTGTAATCTACATTTAGCATTACCTTCTGGAATGCCAACAACCTCTAAACAAAGCCCTAGACTGAGGGAGAGAAATAGGACAGTGTATGTGAGTTAGTAACCATCCTTAATTTTTTCTCATTGACCAGGAAATGTTTGACACTTTCTATCTACTGCCTTCCTCTCCTCCATCATTCTCTTCATCATTCACTTTTTTTTGTAGTTTTATATAGCGCAAACTCTACCCAAAAGTTATCAGAGCAATTTACATGGACACATTCATCTTTTTTTTAGGCACAGGGAGATTACGTAGTTTCT
The DNA here is from genome assembly GCF_964204655.1 of Triturus cristatus. Lineage (NCBI taxonomy): Eukaryota > Metazoa > Chordata > Amphibia > Caudata > Salamandridae > Triturus > Triturus cristatus. Next base: position 771,130,525 of record NC_140592.1, read on the forward strand.
CTAGAATTACAGGATGTTGAGCCAACTCTGAGATTCAAACCTGGTTCCCGAGTTCCAAAGACAGCATCTCTGGCTGTTACTCCTCATCCTCTACTACTTTCCTGTCACCCTCTTCTCCACTTGCGCTTTCCAGCTTTCTCTCTATCTTTAACAATTCCTGCCCTTCTTTCCACTGTCTTCCATCACTTCTTCTCCCTAATCTCTCCCACCTCATTCCCTCCATCTGTCTGCATCTGTAGCACTCTTATCCTCTCCCTTCTACCTTTCCTTTCTTCCTCACGTGAGTTCCATTTTCTCTTCACATATTTTTGTCATTCTTCTCCACTCTGTTATCTCACTTCTCCTTTTGTCTCTCTCCACATTGCTCTCCTCGCTCAGTCCATCTTGTGTACTGGCCTGCCATGTCTATTCTCCCCTTCCCTTTGCCATTTTGGTCTCGAATGAACGTTTACACAGTAATGTTTAAAAAAAAAAATTGTTCTGTGTTGTCAAAATGTATCTTCTTTTTGCTCATTTTGGTTGTTTGCTTCAAGTTTTATTTTCGTTCAGTGGTGAACCAGAGTCCCCTCCCAGTTTTTTAAAATGACATGCTGTTAGCAGGCACCTGTGGGTCTGTCTGCTCGTGGAGGCAAAAGTAGGGCCTTTTAAATTGACCACCACATGTAATTTGCGTCCCTGCACCGCCCCCTTTCGCCCCAACCCCAGGTAACATTAGTGCTGGCTGTGACTCTCAAAAAGAGCTCAGCCACTCCCAGTGGCCTCACTGCCATGCGGAGAGACTAAGAACAGGAGGAGACCCACCACATGCTGCGCCTACTCAGTTTGGCCATTGTCCTACTGCACAAGACAATGAGCCAGCCATTTTCGGTACTCGGTTATAATGGGCTCCGATGTTCCATCTAAAACGACAGCAGCCTTTAAGGTCAAGCGCATGCGGCCAAGACGGCCCAGGAAGATGTGATTTTAGCTCTCATTTCCAAGCCACAATTCAGAATAGGAGATATATACAAAACCAAGCAAATTGTTCACTCAGAGGTATTGGTATTTATCTATTGTGGTGAAATGCACAGGTCCACATTCTGGCAGTGAAGGCCTTTTTACGGTTGCTATAGATGCCTTTGCAGGGAGCCATGGTAAGCCAAGTGCAAGGGCTGTCACAGGCTGATGATTTATCTGTACTTTTTCTGCTTGCTGATTGGCTTAAGCATGACAAGGTATTTTCATCAGAGTTTTGAAATAAGTTTAGCTTTTATTTCAGTCTTTGTACTCCCTATATTAGGGACCCTAATTACCCTCTGTATTAAGGAGCCTTCTGTATCATCTTCTTAAGACCTAACCCCATAACTCGTAGTCTCTGGTACAAATACTGTGACTTCTTAGACAAATCCATCCCTTTAACATGCATGCCTTTACCACGCATACCATTACAATGCAATTTATGTATATTAATACAGCTTTTAGCGTGCAAACCGTTACAACTCATGCTAGTACCACATGCCTTTACAGGACGTAAAAATAAACAATTAAAACATTAATTTACACTTTTAATGACCTTTTTAATCATAAGCCATCAAGGGTTTCACAAATTAGTTCTAAACTGCAATTTTTTAATGTAAGGTATAAATACTGCTAGCAAGATGGAGGACCTCAAGTCATGAGAAGGCTATGATTAAAAGCTTAAAATTCATACACCACTTAAATTCTGAGTTTAGTCATGCTTTAAAGATAAAAATATAAGCTTTCAGAAGCACTTAAAATAAAAAAAGGTTTTACCTCAAAAACAGTATGTAAACGTAACACTATGCAAAGCTGTGGTCCCAGCAGAATTGGCAGAGCACAAAGAATCGCCTCACACATCTCACTGTGTGCCACATCCTTGATGCAGGCCTTTGCATCGCAAGCCCATCTTCAAAGGCAACTTCGACAATGATGCTGGATTCGGCGTCACAAGCCTGACAAGTTCTTTGGAACCAGCCGGTGCGCCACACATTTTCGACACAGGACTTCGCATCTCAAGGCCCTTGTCGATGGCATCCTTGAAAACAACACTACCTCGTATCACTGCTTTGTAGCTTCCCGGAACCACCGCTTTGCAACGTATTTCCACACAGGACCTCGCATCGCCTCTGATGTGCGACGCATCACTGCATCGCTCCACAATCAGGATTCAGAGTAATTTGCTCAGAGGGCCTAACCGGGTCCCTGTAGCCGGCCCACACTCCATAGCAGTCGGCCTTAGCTAGTGACTTTGTCCCGGTCTAGAACAAACAGATAACCTTAGTTGGCGCTTTGTGTTTTTTGACACCTTTTTTTCACTTAAATCTTTGCATATCTTCGGTTCTTCTGATTAGATTTTTGTTGTTTTTGTGTTACATTACATATTAAAAATTATTACTCTAGTCTTTTCAATTGGTGTGAGATTTTTCTTGTGTTGTGTTTCACTTCATTACTGTTTGAAGTGCTGCATAAATACTTTACACGTTGCCTCTAAGTTTCACATCACAGCTCTATGACAAGATACCAGCGGGTTGAGCACAGATTAATTTGGGGTTTGCTTGTGACTTCCCCATGACCTGGATTGTGGTTGTGCTTGAGTAAGGTTTCACCCCCCCAACCAATAACCCATTCTCTTGCATTGTGTGGTGTGGATCAGGACTTGTGTTTGTGCAGTACAATACAATGATTTGTGTAATACAAAGATCCCATATAAATAATTTGATCCCCGATTCGACTTTTTTTCCAATTGTTCTTAATTGGCCATATTTGTTTTCGAAATGTGATTCCTGCCTCACTTTGTGTGTGCTTGTGACTCTTGCTTGCCAAGATGGCGTTAGATATCAATGCCATTGAAAGCTACAGCATGGCTGAGCTGAGAAAGTTGTGTGGGGAAAGGGAACTGAGACCACCTAAGGGCACTTCAAAGTTTGAGTATTAGATAGCCCGTACACCCTGGGAGGAGGTCTGCAGAAAGCAAGCTGCAGCACGGGAGGATGATGAGGAGCAGGATGTGCTGGATGAGGAGGAAATAGAGGCTGAGTGGGACTACTTTGCAACAGCTCCAGAACTGAAGAGAGGAGCTGATTTTTCCCTTGGCCTCTGAACCAGAGGAGAGGAGGAGACCCACACTAATGAGGTCCCCTACTTAACCCAGAACAGGAAGTAGTGAGTGCCCTCCCTGTCACCTAAGGACCTGGGGACAGGATAGCTGAAAGGGAGTGCCAGATGCAGCTCACTGAGCTGGAACTGGCTGCAAAATCAATGAGGGCAGAAGCATAGAGGGCCCTAGCCCTACAGGAGGCACAGCTAGCCCTGGATTAGAGGAAACTATTGTGGATCATGAACTGAGTCTCAGTCTCAAGGAGCTGCACCTAAAGCTGCAACAAGCATCAGAGTGCAACACAAATCTTAGCAGCATTACCCTAGGGCCAACTGGAGTCCCATCCCAAAGGATCTGGTGCCTAACTTTGTTGTAGGGGATAACATGAACAACCTGTCAGAGGCCTATGAAGTTGCCCTGGAGATGGATAGGGTCCCTGAAGAAGAATGCGGGTCAGCCTGTAGAGGCATATTCCCAATGAAGGGGGGGGGGGATGCCTTGGTAGCTCTATGGAAAGAGAAAGGATAAAGTATCTTTTCATGAAAGAGGCCCTGGCTAGGAAATATGGGCTCCCCCAGAGAGGTATAGGGAAAGGTATAGAGACAGTCAGAAGCTGGCCCAACAGACCTGGGTGGATTCTGTGGATCATTTCTGCAAGACACTGGATGGTTGGGTGAAGGGCAGTGAAGTGAGTGATTATAAAGAGCTGTATAACTTTATTGCTAGAGAGCACATGTTCAGTTTCTGTTTTACCAAGCTGCACCAACACCATGTGGATAGTAAAGTCCCTGGCCCCAGGGAGCTTGCTAAGAAGGAGGACCACTAGCTCAGCACAAGGATCCACACAAATGTACCTGGGAGTGATCCTGAGGTGGTTGGATTGGGTTCCCTCCAATAGAGTGAGAGGGAGGTCCACAGTGAACCAGATAGGTCCCAGAATGGTTGGGGAGAAAAAGGTTCCCATACCCTTTCCAAGGATAGGTTCTGGTGATCGGTGTCCCAGGACGCACCATTTACAACGTCTGGGCTTTTATTAACTCCCGTTGAGGCACAAGCAAGGGGCTTAGTCTATACCAAGAACCCACCCACTGATGGGAGTTCTACAGCAGTGGTCCCTTTGGCCTTAGGATGAGGTAGTCCCCAGGGGCAGGTGGTGCAACATGCCCTAGTTTCCCTTAGTTGGGAGACAGACAGAGAATAGACTTGTGATCCCTAAGGATGGAGTTGTCACTTCCTTCAGGTTAAGGTTAATGGGGTCCTAGCAACTGCTCTGAGGGACGCCTGGGTCAGCAAGACTCTGTAGTGGCAATACTGTTGTCTCCAGGGCAGTACACCGGCCAAGTGTGTAGGGTAACTCATGCCCAGGGGCAGGAATTTTTCCTCCCCTTGGCCCTGGTATCTTTGAAGTGGGGTGGGGTGGGGAGGTGAACCAGAGAAGGTTCATAGTTAATCCCTAGATGCCCATGCACAGCATTCTGGGGAATGAGTTGCCACCGGTGACAGGAGAGCTAGGAAGGGTGGCCACCATGGGTTCCTTGAAAGTTCAGAATTCTGGGGGTACCACTCCCAAACAGAGGGTACACAGGCCCAGATGGAGGGGCAGGAGGTGGAAGGAGTCCACAGTGAGAGGACCAGTGACTCAGGGGTTGCCAGCTCTGAGAACAGATCACCCCAAGAATGACCCTGGTGAAGTCAATTCTTACTAGGAGGTGCTCCTTGCTCTGTCAAAGAGACATAGGCCTGGGTACCTGCACCAGCCAAAACACCTGTATGACACAGAGTTTGTCACTTGGAGGAGTGGTTCCCCCCCGGAAGTCCTGGCTCGCCAGGCATCTGTTCCGCTTCAGGGTAGAAGCACTGGGCAGAGCTGTTACACTTGATGACATAGTCAAAAGTGCAACCGAACATAATCTCTCTGCCTCTTCAACAGAGTTGGAAGCTTTGAAAATATTCAGCATATTAAAGCACTTGGTGCCACTTCTAATGAATCCAGTAGCTCAATATTGAGGGCGGTATCCCAGAACAATCTCACATATATTACAAGTAGTATGCCCGCAAGTACAAATTTATGAAGAATGGCGCAATGTGAAACAAGTGAGCAATCCCCAACTAATAACTTTTCATTCCTACTCTGACATTAATATTCCCTCAAGAATTTTTGAAAGAGTCTTTCAACCATGATCCTTTCCTTTTTTAGGACAACCAACACCTCCAAAGCGTATTCCTATCTTTTCAACTCTTTATAGCACAGTTGCACTAGACAAGAGGTGAATTTGGATGATGGATGGCACCTTTAAATCCACATGCCATCCATTAACCCAAATCTACATAATACATTAATCATTAATTATACTACTGACTTATGGTTTACTCTCTGAAGAGCAACCCTTAACCTATACTGAATTTCAACTTAGATAGTTAACAGCTTTGTGTTTTGTGTCTCCTCAATGAGTAGTTGACTTCTACATAGCTATTAAACAATAGAACTTCTTACTCAATATGAGGAAAAAGGGGTCCAACTTTTAAGTTATTTTGAAGATAAATGGATTGACCTTCTAAGCATGTCAAGTCACAGAAGGAAAATACGCTTTCCTATTGAATGGTGGAACTGCTACTCGACCTTCTTAGACAGCGGTCCAAAAACAAGCAATGCCATTGAGGGTTGGCATAATTCCTTTAACAGGTCAATTGACAAACCACACCCCAACCTGAATCATTTCCAGGAATTTTTCAAAAAGGAAGAAAGTTTTCAGAAAATAAGTCAGGCGCACTTTAGCAGGTAGTCTTAACCCTCAAGTTTATAGAAGGTAATGAAATGTCTTAACAACTGTTAGAAATTGGATAATTGGTTGACTGGGGTGTGAGCCCTGGTCAAGCAGCAACCACAATCCTAGTCAGAGTAAGGCACAAGCAAACCCCAAATTAACCTAGGTTGGCACAGATCGGTCAGGCTTAATTTATAAGCAATGTCTAAAGTATTTGTGCAATACTTCAAACAGTAAAAGAGTGAAAACACTGCACAAAAATATCCCACACCAGGTGTAGAAACATAAATCTGAATTTGATAAAGAAAACAAGACCAAAATGGCAAACATCTAATCAGTAGAACTGAAGTTAAGAGTTTTTAAAGAAAAAACTGCAACTAAGCACTTAAAAGCATAAAGCGCCAACAGCAACTATCTGGTCACAGTGAACAGGGTCAAAGTCAAAAGTTCAGTCCGACTGTGATGGAGCACAGGTCACAGACAGTACCAGATTAGTCCCACTGAAATTTTACCTTCTTGGATTTTTTAACAAGAGTCCTGTTCACATTGGAAAGGGTTGGGATGAGCAAGGAGAGCTTCACGGGTGGCAGTTGGTGTGGTGCAATAAACAGACCGGGCGTCATAGACAGGAGAACTGTAGCATCACGTTGATGGTCCCCCGTGGGCTGTTGATGCTGCTATTCAACGAGACAGGCAGGCAGTGGCTCACGCTGAATTGGAGTGTGAGCGGCAAAGTTCAGGTACTAATCTGGAGGCCAGCAGACTATCCCTTTGAGCAACTCTGGGGTACTGGGGTCAAGATGAAGTTGCAGGCCCATTTCTTCTTCCCCAGGCAAAAGAGGGCTCCAGGCAGCAGGTCAGCAGAGCACAGCAGTAGTTCCTTTAGAGCAGCAGTCCAGCAGAGTACAGTCCTTGTAGCAGCACAGCAGTCCTTCTTCCTGGTAGGGTATCCATAGGTTCAGAAGTGTACTGAGAAGTTGGCGTCCAAAGTCCTTCTTTTATGACCATTTGAGCCTTTGAAGTGGGGAGAAGTTTATAGAGGCATGCTTTCAATGTGCACATATGCCCTGCCTTCCCTGCCCTAGCTCCAGACTAACTACATGGGGTATGCAGCCCTTGTGTGGCGATGGGACACAGCCTATTCAAGTGTAAGTGGGGCTGTGCGTAGCTCCTCCCTCCCATCCTGTCAGTGATGGCCCATCCAGTCACACCTAAGCTCCCATTGTGTGTGGCTGTCTAGGAGGAATACAAAAACTCCAACTGTCACCCAGACCCAATTATGTGACTCAGAGACAGGCTGCAGGCATCATGGGCCAGACGTATGTAGCTTTGGGTTTGCGATTACCTAACAGCGAATTTTTACAATTCACTATTTGGTAATTGCAAACAGCTATGTACAAATGTGTGTTCCACATATTTAGTGATTCCCAGTGGGTCGCAAATAGTCCTACCTCATTGATATTCATGAGGTAGGTCTCAGTTTGCGACCTTTTGAGACCACCATGTCTGTGATTGCTTTTCAATAAAGCAATTTTTTAAAAAATGCAGGCCGTTTTCGTTAAAGAAAAATGAGAGGCATTTCAAAATTAAAAATGAAAAGGTTTCTTTTCATTTTTTAAGAGCAGGGAGTGATCCGTAGGGCCACTGCCTGCTCTTAAAAAAAAGAAATCCCCAACATTCACAAAGGGGAAGGGGTCACTTGGGGACCCTTTCCCATTTGCGATTGGGTTACCACCAACTCTAAGTTGGAGGAATAATGCAAAGGTTTTGCAACTGCATTTCAGTTGCAAATCATTCAGACTTATCACTGCGAGTCGGTATTAGGAAGAGATGCCATAAACACGCCCTTCCTAATATGAATCGCAAACCCAATTTGTGATTTGGTAATAGGTTACCAAATCTCAAATTTGGCCTTCATACATAAAAAAGGCTTTTTTGCGGTCACAAATGGTCCAATTCTGGGAATCAGGCAGTTAGCAACCTCAAAAAAGCCCCTAATGGCTAAATATAGAAAATCACAAAACACACCAAATACTCAAAAAGGAGGGGGTCCGAGGGGATGTATATTTAGAGACCTGTAAGAAATAATACCCCTAAAGCAATATATTCTCAAAACAATAGATTTCTTAGGTCTAATACTACTTAGAAGTAATACAGTAAAGCAGCAAAAGAAAAAATGCAAGAGGAAGAAAGAAGAGTAATGGAAGTGTCTCTTTAGTAAAGAGCTCATAGGGGAAAAAATCCCTTTTTAGGACGAATGCCCTCACTCACCAAAGGTGACATGCTTCATCATTTGGGCTTTCTCCTCCCAGTGGGAAATCCTAGTCCCACTGAGGGCTACAACCTCCTCTCTGAGAGGAGGGAGCTCTGGGATGTTTTAATGTTCAAGCCTCAGAAATGGATGCTAAAATCCCAAATGTGAGCAAAAGATGGTGATGCGTGGGTGCAGCGCAACAAATCAAAATAGAAAAATGTGAATCTAAAACTGCCTAGTGCAGATGAAAAGAAAACTTTATTGGCTCATCTATACTGGCAGGTTTAAAACGCAGTGCTCAGCAGTATATATTCAAACTGCTAGAATGGAAAGGGGTCGACATGTTTCAGCCATTCAACAAGTAAGTGTTGGCTTTCTTCAGGACCAATAACAAAGCTGCTGCAAAAGTGAAAAAACAATGCAAAATGTATACTTAGTACAGAACCAGTGATCCAAGTCCAGAATCAGTATCACTGGAACTTGTCTAAACAAAAAGAGACACAGAAAAAACAATTACTCTTCAATCAACGATTACTTGAAAGCTTTTCCTTTACTTCAAGAGGATGACACACTCATCAGTCCTCAAATGCAAGTCCATTCAGGTACGCAAACATGTATTGACTCACCCATAAAGTAGGACAAGTAAGCCCACCTCTACCTGGTCACAACTCAGGAAGGGGAGCCCCGCTCTGTAATTACAAGCAGAAAAACCAAATTGTAATAAATCAGCATTGCTGAATTCTTCAGAAAAAATATGGGTAAGGCCGTCTAAAAGCAACTAACTAGAGTGAGAATCACTATAACGTGATAAATGAGTGACCCTCTTAACTTGATTTAACAAAAAACCAATGGTGGCACTCCTATTCAAATCCATTTATACAATGTGTGTCTTATGCCGTGTCATCTATAGGCTAAACAGATAGCAATTCTCTAATATCATTCCCCAATGAAGCGCACTGGTGCTTGGAACTTACTGGTATATGTTAATACCCCAGTCACGTCGTATTCACGATCATGTGAATAAGCTATTTAACTAGATCGAGGCAAACATTATTCCTGTAGCAGCATATGGATTGCTTGATCATAATACAAAGCAGCAGTGTATTTAATGCCTAATCCCCTAAGGTATGGACTCTCGTCTGACTCCCGGAGTACTGGTCTAAATCGGGCGCCGTAAGAACAAACAAAAAGGAGCCCCAAACGGAATGCTTCAAATAAACCTGCTCACCTCTCCGTTGGTACTCCGTTGTGGAATGAATTTGCGACCGTAGGTACCGACGGGAGCGGCTCAGTGTCTTAAATAACCGCATCATTTCACTTCTGGCAGTTAAGGAGGACCCAAAGGGTGTCCGTTGGAAATGCCTGTATGGTTGACACGCATGCGCTGCAAATCGGTGTTTGAGTACAGCGCATGCTCTATTGGTGTTGAAATACTCAAAAAAAACTTTAATAGGCTAGACAAAGCTAAAAAAGGCCATAATTGTAAGAATGCTTTTGAAAATCATAATCGGAATGCCTATTAGGTTAACACGCATGCGCTGCAAATAGGTATTTAAGTGCAGCGCATGTACACTGGATGTTAAACTATTCAGAATAACTTTCATAAGCTAGACAATGCTTACAAAGGCCATAATTGTAAGAATGCTATTGGGAATCATAATCAAAATGTAAAAAGGGCTTATACGCTGGTATCTGTTGATGGTAATGTATGATTCTAGATACAAGTGCTGACAGACCTGTAAAGTAACCACTTTTATCAGATATTTGTATTCCTGCCAGTGTAAAGACCCTAATCAATTGTTGAATAGAGATAAATGAAACTCCTAGGTAATTCAGGGCAAAAATGTAAGGTATGTCTATTTATTATCAAAATTGTTATGCAAGGGAACTGAAGTGTAACCCCTGAAAAATAGGTGTGGTGTCCTCTTTTAGCTGCAATGCTCATAGCGATAACCAGGGAATATCTTCATTTAATCCTATGGTATCACTCTTGATACGGAATACCCATGATGATTGGAATCCAAAAAATGATTCGTCATTTTTGTAGATCTTCTCTTGCACCAAATGGTGCTTTTGTGTTCCAAAATTCTCGTGTTTGCCTTGCGTGTGGTCATACCCATATAACGCAATTCACAAGGGCATGTGATCAGGTAGATAACCTTTTCACTTTTGCAGTTCGTGTGTTTACTCAGCAACCATGGTTTAGTGGTACCAATGTCTACTTCCGTCATATGAGTAGTCTGAGGACAAGCTGCACAAGAGCCACAAGGGTAGTGCCCCACCACTGGTGGTAAGCCCCATAATGATGTTTGATCAGAGTTTTTTTGCTTGGTTCTTGGTCTGGTGTGCACGACCTTTGGTGAGTGAGGGCATTCGTCCTAAAAAGGGATTTTTCCCCCTATTAGATCTTTACTCAAGAGACACTTCCATTACTCTTCTTTCTTCCTCTTGCATTTTTTCTTTTGCTGCTTTACTGTATTACTTCTAAGTAGTATTAGACCTAAGAAATCTATTGTGTTGAGTAAATATAGAAAATGCCAACTTTCTAAAAGTAGTATCTTCAGAATTCCAATTTAAAATCCAAATTGACTTGAAGTTAGGATTTTAAATTGTGATTCCAGAGACACCAAACATGAACTGGTTATCTCTTCCCATTGCAAATTACACTTATAAAATGTAATAAGGCATCATCAATAATACTTTATTCGTTTTTTGCAACGAAAACCATAAAAGTCAAACAAACACAATTAAAAATCACCATCCGATACACAGTATAACAGTACAGTGTGACCATCACGGGCTCGTAGATTAAAGGTTAAAAAACAAACACTATGTCAAGAACAAAGGGGTCCAAAATATGAAAAGACATCATCAAAGCAACATAAAATACAAAATTGGTAGCAAGGACTATATCAAGGGCAATAAAACCATCCATCACAACCCCATAAAATACAGAATTGTAAACATGGATTGTATTAAACAAAATTCATGTTATCACAGTGACAGATAATTGTCCATCAAGGTTAATCACAGCTGTACCTAACCCTTATAGCAGCCATTAAAAAGCTGATAACATACAATACAGAGTGGCTTGAAATCAGTTGTAAAAAGATAAAAGCAGGTCTAACCTGTCTAAAACTTACTTTCTCAAGAATAAGAATGAGAAAGGACGTTCTGGGTACCTCGTAAAAATTACAGAACATTAAAAAGTACATCATATCCTGTGGAGACTTTCCGTTGCAGCCACAGGGTGGGAGGCACTGCCCTCTATATGCAACACGAGGATGGGCCAAAAGATATGAAAGAGGTCCAATTGAAATCTGGCCAATAAAAAATGATCATGGATACTTTTAAACCATGAAAGATAGGGTTCAGTTGATGACACAGTTTTCAATAAGAAATACATACACACACTAGACTCCACTTCTTTTCTGGCACATGTACGCGTATGAAAAAAGTTCTTCTTCACCCAAGTTATATTCCTACCACAGACTTCCTCCGGGTTCACAAATAGATCTGTCCTTACCAGACTGGTAAAGCATTCTCTAACATATCTAAGCCAGCGAATACGGTTAACGTGATAAAAGGAAAGACAGTCCCTTAAAATTTCCTTGCTAAGGGCATTTTCCTTCTTATTCCAGATTTTCATCCACAACGATAAAAGACAAAAAGCCAACACATCTTAGGGTCAGGCAGATTCATGGCTCTTCTTACAGACACATGCGTTTGTGCGCATGTGCCTCTGTTGCAGTTTCTCCGGGCTTTGCTATTGTCAGCCCAAAGCACTTGCATCATGCGATACTGTAGAGCCACATCCACCCATGACTCACACACCACGGGTGCTTCAGGCTTCCGCCCTGTCCTTCCAAACGCTGTGTGTCAATCAACAAGAGTGCACCTTTCCCACCTTGTCACTGGGTGGTGTGATATCAGCAGCCATCGCTGTCTGAGTGCACCTAACTTCCTTTTCACTATGAGCCCAGAGCTTGGAGATCTCCCTGCCAAGACTCCAAGCTATAATGGAAAGTGTTCTGGAGGATTGCTTGAGGAGTACCAGGTGTGAGTAAAACATTTAAATTAGAGGCATCAGCTGTAAGACATTTTAGCCCCTGTCAGTGTTCTACATTGTCTGGAAGTACAATTTGGGTTTTTCATACTACGGCTGAGTGTGACAGAAAGGAGAGAACACCAATATCTGGTTACTGCCTGGAGTGCAGGGGGTTGCTGGAAGGCATGTTTTACCAGCACTGTGAGGGAATGAAGGAAATTATGTAGCGAGGAGAGGACTGGCACTCAGCATGCAAAAGTGGCCATGCGGTGAGCAGTGCTTTTCTCAAGTGAGACCCCCCCATCACTGCCCCAGTTAAAGGTTCACGTCTCCTTAATGCCTCTAGCCTGGTGTCCTGCAGAAAAGAAGGGAATAGGAAAAAGAGGAGGGAGTTGCATGGCGTATGAAAGAAAAGGATAGAGAAAAAGTGAAAGCAGATTAAAAGCACAAAGTATAAGTGCAACAGAGAGAGAACATACAGAGAGAAAAGGCGAACTGTGCATGAGCGAATGTGTGTAGCTCAGCTCGTCTGCATCTATGTATGCGTAATTGTAAACACATTGAAATTGGGTCGCAGAAGTACCTACTGAAGTCATTGCATGACATAGGAAATGTAAAGCATATAAATACATGGGATTAAGTTAATATCTATTTGTTTTTGAAAGAGAGACGCAAATATATTTTTGCACAGCAACATACTTAATTATTTCATTGACTGCAGTTTATTAAAACAGCAAGACTTGAGTGCTACATAGGCTAGTTGCAGGAAAACAGATACACAGTAATAGTGGCCAAACTTGATCTATAGGCAGTTTTGGTAGCTACAACCATCTGCTGCAGTGCTCTGGGCTAAGAAAGAGCACCCTTGAGCCAATATGCTGTTGTGCAATGGACAGCGATGCCTGCTGAAAACCCCTCTGCGGTGCCTCCACACCCTACCTTTTTATCCTCACTTTCAATCTAAGTTTGCAGGAAAATTAAAATGGCTTGTTAATAGCAGAGGTTGGCAAAGCAAGCAGTGCATCCATCCAGCAAGCAGCAATCAAAATTCAATTCAAGCGAAGTATGTGATTGTAAATAGAACAGCCCAGGAGGTGCTTTACTACATATTTCATAGTGAAGCTTTTGCGTATTTAAGGAAGGCTGGCTGTTATGACCCACACGCGAGCAGTTTTCAGAAAATGTTCAAAAAGCGTCATTGCGGGTGTTGTGTACTGGCGCTCTGCCTATGTGTTTACAGTTTAACCAGATACCGCCCAGATGATGGTATTACTAACGAAATGTGCTCTAATATAATAGCTGGAGTGTTGATGCTAAAATATAACCTGCTAAAATATAACCTCACAAGCAGGGATCCTGTCACGATGTGTACTAGTGGCAGTTCTCTAATGACTAAGTGATACATGCATAAGTAATTATAAAATGAGGTACAGGCGGACCCTATACCTCAATGTTTAGGAACAGATATGCTTGTTCTTTGCACTGGCTTAATTGTCATTAAACACATTTTCAGGCCATCGAGGGTCTGATCTTTGCCATTTGTTCAACTGCGGCCATTGCCTTAGCCAGGGTTTTTTGGCTTTTCTGACCTACTATTAACACCAGTACAATTTGTGATTATGTGTGAAGTCAGCTGCTCGCTGACGTGTCTCTGTATGTGTCTCTCTCTTTCCACTAGAGCGGTGCTTCAATTACCTGAGCTGTTTGCCAGGTGAGGTGAGGCAGTACTCTCCTGCACAATATGGTAAGTGGGAGCCCTACTACATATCATATGTAGGTATTGTAGTTCCATGTAGTAATTAAAGCACTACCAAGAGGATTGCTTCATAAATTCTCTTTATAGATATGGTATACCATGTATTTGTTTTGGATACCGTAGATATACTAATTATATGTTTTTCCCTTGTTTTCGACTATGTTTGTTCTCCTTCGGACTTCACAGCTGGGAGAATGATCCTTCACTAATACCCAGGTGATACCTTTTCCTTTTTCATATTTTCTTTACACAACACTAGCAGTAGCGACACAGGTCCTGAAGAATGCAGTGGATACCAGTGTGATCCGTAATTCCTGCTGAAACATGTCGACCAACCTGTTGGTAGCTATTAGTTAAAACTACCAATTTCGCTCTTTTTAAGCTTTAGAGACTTTGAGGTCTCAAATAAATAAGTACTTTCCTCAGAGCCATCTAATTTTAATATCACTACTTTGCACTTTTGCACTATTTCACTTTTTTACTCGCACTGCTTTTCAGTAGCCCCCTGTGACCCAGTTATACCATCACTGGTTCCTATGTTGTCATTCATGACTAAACTCTTTTCCTATCCTTCATGGTTAGAAGGAACCCACATGATGAAAAGGGCGCCCAGGAAGAGCTACTGATGGGTATTTTTCAAAAACTATGAACGATGTACCCTGTCTAGCGAACCAATATCACTAGCTCCATTACATAGTCGTATCTTGTGAATTTCATACCTTTGACCCTCCATTACTTTTTGTATTGTGTTTAGTTACTTTCGGGGAGTGTAGTGCTGAGTGGTCATTAAAATTAATCCCTGAGACCCAAACCCATTTTGACTTGTTTGATGGCTGTCAACACCCCTGAGAATGAACATTTGATTCCACATGATAATCCTTGAAATCTTTCAGGAACATCCATTCAGAAGTTCTGGAGTTTTAGGCAATTTTGTTTAACATTATTCTATACACTGTTGCACTCCCCCCACCCCTATATTGGTCATGGGGAGATAACCTCTGTAAAAGAGGTCATGCTGGCTTGATTTGCTTGCTTGCTTCAGTTAGTGGATAGCATTTGTGCACCACCAATTTTAGAGTTCACCAGCCATCACTGCTACAAGGGACTTATGAGTACATTTAATATGCTAATTAGATATAGTTCCTAACTTTACAACTATTAAATGTCTTTTGTGAATACCGAAAGTCGTAAAGTTAGTGTTTTGTCTCATTTTAGTAGTAGTAAAGTTAGGAGTCCTAACTTTACTACTACTAAATGCCTTCTGTGAATACCAAAAGTAGTAAGTTTAGGATTTTATCTCAGATTAGTTCTGTGAATCGGCCCCTATGATAGAAAAGCAGACATTTGAGGTGAGCAGATCTAGAGTGTTGCTGGTGTTGAGAGTGCTCTATACAGGAGCTGCTTTCCACCTAAATTTGAGCACTACCCAGAGTTCTCTGCTTCTTTTTTCTATAATTTATGCATCACTCTATGCCTGAAAGGGTATTGTTTTGACTTATATTGGGTGCTCCCTTGTGTCTGGACAAAGCTATACCTCTCTGAAGAGCTCTAAGTAGAGCGAAACACTATGTCAGGGGTTGCTGTTACCCATTACAGGTTGGCTTGGTTGCTATTTTACCAATTCAAAGCTGTAATATTGTGCCTGGAGTGATAAAAGGCTATGGCCGTTTTACAGCTCGGCTTAGACAGCACTGTGCTAGTCCCATGCTTAAAGACTTTTCTTTAAAAATGGCAAAATACTTTGTCCCTTTCTATCGTGGCGTGGATGGCACAGTGCTAATCCTATGCTTAAAGACTGATAGAATAGAGACATTTGAGGTAAGCACATCTAGAGTGTCGCAGGTGTTGAGAGTGCTCTATACAGTAGCTGTTTTCCACCTAAACTTCAAAACTACCCAGAGTTCTCTGCTTCTTATATATATATATGTATTACCTACTGGCGGTCGCCAGTAGGTAGTTATAGTTAGGACCCTCTTACCATAGGAAATCCGCAACATTCTATTTTGAATAACTTTGGCGCCGGTCGACGAATCCTCGCCAAATTTTCAAAATAGGTGGGGCGTTGCGCTCCGCTCCTACCCTGAAAGTCTCGGGGGGATTCGTCAAGCGGGGGCTGAGATAAAAGGGGGGTCCCAAAACGCGTTTTTCCCATGCATTTTTCCATAGGACCTTTAGACACAGCTACAGCCCGAACGGCTGAACAGAGTTAAATGAAATTTGGCAGAGAGGTAGTCCTCAGGTCAAGGAAGTGCCTTTTGTAGGTTTGGTGTAAATCTGTTCAGTAGATTCTGAGAAAATAGCCTTTAAATCAATATATATATCTGAGCCAGCTTACGGTGCGCTTACCGTGCGCTTACCGTACGCGTACGGTGACGTGCGCGAGCGCGAATCTGATTGGCTGATAGATCTTAGTAAACATTCGAATCGGTCGAAACCAGGAAGCGGCGGCCGCCATTTCGTGTGTTTCAGTCAGAAAAAAAAGGGAGATAACTTGAAAAGGGGGCAAGGAAGAGAGTTACAGACCCCCTAACATTTGAAAGGGGGTCAAAGAAGGACAGAAAAGTACAAAAAAAACATTTATTAATTTTTTTAAAAATCGCGGGGTACGCGTACGGTAAGCTCACCGTACGCGTACGGTAGAAAAAAAAAAGAAATGAAATGCAGATTTAAGTGTTTAGATATTAGGGGGCTCTAAAAAGAGCCGTTGTGTTTATGAAGTGATTTTTTAGTGGTACCTACAAGTAAGTACCGATGCAGAGTCTAAGGTTCAAGAGGAAGACTCTGTTCCCTTCATCATTGAAGTGCACACCATCTCCTCTATAAATGTCTTGCATGTCGTAACGCAAGTTGTTGTGGTAAATGGAACCCATACCATAGTCTCGGAGGAAAGCAGAAACAGATTTGTTGACGTGCTTTCTTGCTTTGTCAAACTGTGGACAGAAATGATTGGACCAGTTCCATTTTTGCCTTTGGCATATGTTAGAAAACACAAAGGCAGTTTTAGGGAAAAGTGAAAACAGTTGTGCAAAGGTCTCCTTCATAAGCATTTCCAGACCTACCCCAGTCAAAGTGCCTAGGTCATTGCCACCACAGTGCACTATTATGAGGACAGGGTGTTGGATTTGCATGAAGGATTTCACCAATGGCATCAATTGGTGCCACTTTAACCCTCTCTGACCAATCCATTTAATGTCTACATTTGGCAAAGCAAGGTCTCTCACCATACCTGTTTTCTCTGCATACTTTTCACTCCAGAAGACATAGCTGTGCCCTACAATCCACACTGTGAACATCTTCCAAGGAGAACTGGATGCACTCAGGAGGTGTAATTCAGTAGAATGGTAAAAAGAAATGAAAGACAGTTTGGAAATGGAGGCATACATATTTTTTTTTTAAAAAAAGAACTGATTGGCTGTTTCATACCATTCTACAAAAAAAACTAGGCTGTATGTGTAAATTTATAGAAGCATGTTTTGTATTGGTACAGAAAAATGTGTTACCAAAGAACAGTACTATGGATTTGCTGTTAGGTTTGAAAAGTCAAGCACTCCTGCTCTTTGGAAATGAAACATTGTTTGGTGAACTTCTGACCTAACTCTACACAGCAGTGTTTCAAGAGCTGTTGCTATGGTAGTAGGCAGAAGTCAAGTTGGGGGAAGGGTACTAGGCAGAAGTCAAGTTGGGGGAAGGGTACTTTTGGAAAAGGGTTCGTTTTCAACCAATAGAAATCTGTGATTACATTTGAAAAAAAGGGGGAAGCACTGAGATTTGAAACTAACATGTATATGTGTGGAAAAAGAGAGGGAAACTTTGCCATTATCTGGTTCTGCTGAGAGGAGAGAGGTGTACAGAACAGAGATCCTGGCTCTGATAATCTGCTGTTTGAGTGCCACATTTCTTTCACAACTAACTAATTTTAAAGGTGAGTTTAGAGTTTGAGAGGGGATGTATATGGTAAATTAAGAAATGAATAATAGAATTGGAATTCCTTTTGTTGAAGTTGTGTTTATCATTTTCTGTTTTGGGAGAAATTTAAATGTGAGGAACATGTAAAATAATATGGACTATGTTTTCACGATAAATTAAGGTGTACTGGTATAAATAAGGAATACTTTAAGGGTTTGAGGTTGCACTCAGTAATGCAAATACATTCAGCATCAGTAAGGCTGGTTGCCCTTGCTGGAGTGTAGTCAGTCACCCAGGCTACACATGTTGTTGGTCTCAGAAAGCTGTTTGGTATTGCTATGGTGATTTTACATTTGCATTAGATGGAAAGGGGGAGGTATTTTTTTCTGCAGAAGCAGACTCTTGGCACACAGCCAGCTGCATATCCTGTGGAATCATGCATAGTATTCACAACCGAGTGGGGTTTGAGGTTTCAGTCAGTAATGCAAATACATTCAGCATCACTAAGGCTGGTTGCCCTTGCTGGAGTGTAGTCAGTCACCCAGGTTACACATGTTGCTGGTCTGAAAATGTTGTTTGGACATGTGCTTTTTAAAGAATCTGAAAAGTGGATTCATAATGTGTCAGACTGTAAAAGTACTTATCACTTGCCAAAAAAAAGAGTAGTAAGTGTGCTTTCAAATTGGCAAAGAAATTTTGTTTTGTGACTAATATGAAAACATGACTCTGTGTGCAAATAGGAATTACAGGCAGAGATTTATTGCGTATTGCTCTGGTGATTTTACATTTGCATTAGATGTAAAGGGGAGCTATTTTTTTGTGCAGAAGCAGACTCTTAGCACACAGCCAGCTGCTTATCCTGTGGAATCATGCACAGTATTCACAACCGAGTGGGGTTTGAGGTTGCACTTAGTAATGCAAATACATTCAGCATCACTAATGCTGGTTGCCCTTGCTGGAGTGTAGTCAGTCACCCAGGTTACACATGTTGCTGGTCTCAGAAAGCTGTTTGGTATTGCTCTGGTGAGATTCTGGGCTTTTTTAAAACAATCTTTGAGATTGTTATTTTTTTTTTGCCCGCTGTTAAATGATGAATGCAATTGCTTTCACAATTTATAGTGAAATGCAATATATTCTGAAAACAGCAAAAAAAAGGCAAAACATTTTTTGGGAAAATATGTAAATATGTGTACTGTATTATAAAATGTTTTATTAAATATTAATACTTTTTTCTTTTTTTTCAGATTGAGATAGCAAATTTTTGAAAACTTGAACCATTTTTAAAGCAATTAAAATTAAATTTTAATTAATAAATAATTTTTGAAGGGGGTATGGTAAGTCAAAAATATCATGGTCCCTTTTTTCCACTTCTCCACAATCACATTTTCAGTTTATCATTGTAGTCTCTCAAGGACCTTGTAATGTGATAATTGATTTTAAGTGTTTTTTAAAAAAAAAAAAAAAAATTACGCGTACCGTACGCATACGGTAAAAAAAAAAAAAAAAAAAGTTTAAAAAAATATATAAAAAAAAGTTAAAAGGTAAGGTTGGCTCTTAAAAGAGCCGTTGTGTTCATGCAGGGACAGAGGAAAGAAAGAATGGGAATATTAGTCGGTACGACAAATGTGCTGATCTATTTTAATGTTCACTAGGGCAACACTGGTCTCCCTATGACAAATTAGATCATGACAAGTGGCGCACCGAATTAAAACCCTCGCAAACCGATGGTTGGTTTCCAGAGGACCAGAAAAAGGAGATGCTCCCCCCACAGATGAAGGGCTCAGCTGACCTGCCGAAGATGGACTCGGCCCTGCAGATGATGGACCAGGCTGAGCTGCTGTGGATGTGCTTGGTTGACTTACTGAAGGGTTACCTTCAGTATGTCGAGCATATGTCCTACCGTGTACATCATGAAGGTGTCTCAACATGGTGTGATTCCCGAAGGAATACTTCTTGTTGGGATTCCCTCTTGAAAGTACACGGCCACAAAGCTTACAAGTCACTAAGGGTGCATTTACCTTTTGCTTGCCCTCTGGAAAAGAAAAATACTCCCATATGAAAGAGCTCTTTTGTTTCCTCCTTCTCTGCCTCAAGGTAGTGCTGCTAGCCTCACTCTCAGAAGAGGTCTGCTGTTCTGCCATCGTATCACAAAGACAACTCAGCTCCTTCTCCTAAGGGATCACAAGCAGAAATGAGGTGAATGGGTGTGGTGTAGGAGAGTTCTAGAACTGAAAGTACTTTAAACCAATCAAAAGTTTTGTTTCTTGATCACATGACCTACCGTGCGCGTACGTTACGCTTACGGTGCGCTTACGGAGCGCTTACGGCAAAAGTACGCATGCGCGTAAAAAAGACACGCGCACGCGCGCATGCGCAAAACAGGCACGCCCCTTCACTTCCGCGTAACATGCGCGTGCAGCGTACGCGTTACGCGCTGCGCACGTGTGACTTACGTCCACGCAAATTGCGTAACTGAACGCAAACAGCGTAGAAATCTAACGTTATAAAAGCAAGACGTGCGCTTACCGTACGCGCACGTTAAAAAAATAGAAAAAAAAAAAAAGGGGAAAAAAAACCCACTATGTTATACTAATAAATCTTACCTGTTTAGTTTAAAAAAATGGTAAAAATAAAAAATATATTGTAGAATTTTTAAAATTTAACCATAGTCTTTAAAAAAGGATAGAAAATTAAAATAAAAATATGTTAAAAAAAATTGAAAAAAGAAAAAAAAAAAAGGTAAATATAAGAATTAGCATTTAAAAAACCTTGCAAATTCACTGAAAAAACCATGGGTTTCACACACGTTATAGTTAGGAATTAGCATTTAAAAAACCTTAGAAATTCAATGAAAAAACCAAAGGTTTCACACACGTTATAGTTAGGAATTAGCATTTAAAAAACCTTGCAAATTCAGTGAAAAAACCATAGGTTTCACACATGTTATAGTTAGCTGGACATTTCACTCGTAAAAAAACAATGAAATTCCCCCGTTATAGTTAGTTCAGCTAACTATAACTCGCGCGCCCGCAATGCACTACTGATGACGTCACATATTACATCACTCATAACATGGTCACTGACATCACTCATGACATCACTGATGACATCTCAAATGACATCACTGATGACATCACTGATGACATCATCCTTGTGATAGAGTGGCAGACCTCCTCTTCCCCTAATATAACCTTTGATACACACATTCAAAAATAGAGACTAAAATTTTCAAAACAATGGACAAACAAATCACAGTTACAACAACCTCTTCAGTAATTCTAAGATCCATATACACATCCACTCATTCACCAACAGTCCTATACAGTCACTCATACATGTACTCACTCATCATATGTACTCATACACCTATACATCCTGTTACACAATGCCACTCATCCATAGAGTAACTCACACATAGTCACTCATGCTAATAAAGAAACAAACATACATTTATTTGCATATACAGTTATACACACAACACCACACTTACTTCTACGGAAACTTACACATACTTAGTCTTATAAACAGTCACTTATAGAAACACATACTTATTCATACAGGAACTCTTTCAATCTCTCACTCTCACATATACTCACTTATATACACCAATAGTCACATATACTAGTTTAATAGATATGTAGTTACTCATAAAGACACTATTGAGACAGTCATTCACTCACTAACACACCCATACACACACTCATCCACCCATACAGTCCTGCACACATGTTGTCTTCAACACATACAAAGAGTGAGTCACTCATTCATGCACCTATGCACTACGTAATACCCCCCACCGAACCATGCAGACACTCAGACTGATACTCAAAAAAACAACTAATAACCTATATAGACACCCATGAAGCTAATCACCAACCCAAGCAGCCACTTATACACAAAGTGAGAGACTGATACAGATATTTTCATATTTAAACATTACTCAGTAAGCCATGTATTCACTATGATACACTTAATCAGTCAGTTACCCAATAAATTTTTCAAAAACAAAGCATCCATTTAGACACTTATATACCCATTTATTCTTCAATTGACCTTGAGATATACATATATAAAACATATTTAATTTTCAGAAAAACACACATTCACTGGATGATGTCATCAGTGATGTCATCAGTGATGTCATTTGAGATGTCATCAGTGATGTTATGAGTGATGTCAGTGACCATGTCATGAGTGATGTAATATGTGACGTCATCAGTAGTGCATTGTGGGCGCGCGAGTTATAGTTAGCTGAACTAACTATAAAGGGGGAATTTCATTGGTTTTTTACGAGTGAAATGTCCAGCTAACTATAACATGTGTGAAACCTATGGTTTTTTCACTGAATTTGCAAGGTTTTTTAAATGCTAATTCCTAACTATAACGTGTGTGAAACCTTTGGTTTTTTCATTGAATATATATATATATATATATATATGCAAAAAAGAAGCAGAGAACTCTGGGTAGTTCTCAAGTTTAGGTGGAAAGCAGCTCCTGTATGGAGCACTCTCAACACCAGCGACACTCTAGATCTGCTCACCTCAAATGTCTGTTTTTCTATCAAAATCTTTAAGCATAGGATTAGCACAGTGCCATCCACGCCGAGATAGAAAAGGACAAAGTCTTTTGCCATTTGTACAGCAAAGTCTTTAAGCATAGGACTAGCACAGTGCTGTCCTTGCCGAGCTGTAAAATGACAAAAGCCAATTACCACTCCAGGCACAGTATTACAGCTTTGAGTTGGTAAAATACCAATCAAGCCAACCTGAAATGAATAAAAGCAACCCCTGACACAGTGTTTCGCTCTAATTAGAGCTCTTCAGAGAGGTATAGCTTTGTCCAGACACAAGGGAGCACCCAGTATAAGTCAAAGAAATACCCTTTCAGGCATAGAGTGACGAATAAATTATGCAAAAAAGAAGCAGAGAACTCTGGGTAGTTCTCAAGTTTAGGTGGAAAGCAGCTCCTGTATGGAGCACTCTCAACACCAGCGACACTCTAGATCTGCTCACCTCAAATGTCTGTTTTTCTATCAAAATCTTTAAGCATAGGATTAGCACAGTGCCATCCACGCCGAGATAGAAAAGGACAAAGTCTTTTGCCATTTGTACAGCAAAGTCTTTAAGCATAGGACTAGCACAGTGCTGTCCTTGCCGAGCTGTAAAATGACAAAAGCCAATTACCACTCCAGGCACAGTATTACAGCTTTGAGTTGGTAAAATACCAATCAAGCCAACCTGAAATGAATAAAAGCAACCCCTGACACAGTGTTTCGCTCTAATTAGAGCTCTTCAGAGAGGTATAGCTTTGTCCAGACCCAAGGGAGCACCCAGTATAAGTCAAAGAAATACCCTTTCAGGCATAGAGTGACGAATAAATTATGCAAAAAAGAAGCAGAGAACTCTGGGTAGTTCTCAAGTTTAGGTGGAAAGCAGCTCCTGTATGGAGCACTCTCAACACCAGCGACACTCTAGATCTGCTCACCTCAAATGTCTGTTTTTCTATCAAAATCTTTAAGCATAGGATTAGCACAGTGCCATCCACGCCGAGATAGAAAAGGACAAAGTCTTTTGCCATTTGTACAGCAAAGTCTTTAAGCATAGGACTAGCACAGTGCTGTCCTTGCCGAGCTGTAAAATGACAAAAGCCAATTACCACTCCAGGCACAGTATTACAGCTTTGAGTTGGTAAAATACCAATCAAGCCAACCTGAAATGAATAAAAGCAACCCCTGACACAGTGTTTCGCTCTAATTAGAGCTCTTCAGAGAGGTATAGCTTTGTCCAGACACAAGGGAGCACCCAGTATAAGTCAAAGAAATACCCTTTCAGGCATAGAGTGACGAATACATTATGCAAAAAAGAAGCAGAGAACTCTGGGTAGTTCTCAAGTTTAGGTGGAAAGCAGCTCCTGTATGGAGCACTCTCAACACCAGCGACACTCTAGATCTGCTCACCTCAAATGTCTGTTTTTCTATCAAAATCTTTAAGCATAGGATTAGCACAGTGCCATCCACGCCGAGATAGAAAAGGACAAAGTCTTTTGCCATTTGTACAGCAAAGTCTTTAAGCATAGGACTAGCACAGTGCTGTCCTTGCCGAGCTGTAAAATGACAAAAGCCAATTACCACTCCAGGCACAGTATTACAGCTTTGAGTTGGTAAAATACCAATCAAGCCAACCTGAAATGAATAAAAGCAACCCCTGACACAGTGTTTCGCTCTAATTAGAGCTCTTCAGAGAGGTATAGCTTTGTCCAGACACAAGGGAGCACCCAGTATAAGTCAAAGAAATACCCTTTCAGGCATAGAGTGACGAATAAATTATGCAAAAAAGAAGCAGAGAACTCTGGGTAGTTCTCAAGTTTAGGTGGAAAGCAGCTCCTGTATGGAGCACTCTCAACACCAGCGACACTCTAGATCTGCTCACCTCAAATGTCTGTTTTTCTATCAAAATCTTTAAGCATAGGATTAGCACAGTGCCATCCACGCCGAGATAGAAAAGGACAAAGTCTTTTGCCATTTGTACAGCAAAGTCTTTAAGCATAGGACTAGCACAGTGCTGTCCTTGCCGAGCTGTAAAATGACAAAAGCCAATTACCACTCCAGGCACAGTATTACAGCTTTGAGTTGGTAAAATACCAATCAAACCAACCTGAAATGAATAAAAGCAACCCCTGACACAGTGTTTCGCTCTAATTAGAGCTCTTCAGAGAGGTATAGCTTTGTCCAGACACAAGGGAGCACCCAGTATAAGTCAAAGAAATACCCTTTCAGGCATAGAGTGACGAATAAATTATGCAAAAAAGAAGCAGAGAACTCTGGGTAGTTCTCAAGTTTAGGTGGAAAGCAGCTCCTGTATGGAGCACTCTCAACACCAGCGACACTCTAGATCTGCTCACCTCAAATGTCTGTTTTTCTATCAAAATCTTTAAGCATAGGATTAGCACAGTGCCATCCACGCCGAGATAGAAAAGGACAAAGTCTTTTGCCATTTGTACAGCAAAGTCTTTAAGCATAGGACTAGCACAGTGCTGTCCTTGCCGAGCTGTAAAATGACAAAAGCCAATTACCACTCCAGGCACAGTAGTGGTAATTGGCTTTTGTCATTTTACAGCTCGGCAAGGACAGCACTGTGCTAGTCCTATGCTTAAAGACTTTGCTTTACAAATGGCAAAAGACTTTGTCCTTTTCTATCTCGGCGTGGATGGCACTGTGCTAATCCTATGCTTAAAGATTTTGATAGAAAAACAGACATTTGAGGTGAGCAGATCTAGAGTGTCGCTGGTGTTGAGAGTGCTCCATACAGGAGCTGCTTTCCACCTAAACTTGAGAACTACCCAGAGTTCTCTGCTTCTTTTTTGCATAATTTATTCGTCACTCTATGCCTGAAAGGGTATTTCTTTGACTTATACTGGGTGCTCCCTTGTGTCTGGACAAAGCTATACCTCTCTGAAGAGCTCTAATTAGAGCGAAACATTGTGTCAGGGGTTGCTTTTATTCATTTCAGGTTGGCTTGATTGGTATTTTACCAACTCAAAGCTGTAATACTGTGCCTGGAGTGGTAATTGGCTTTTGTCATTTTACAGCTCGGCAAGGACAGCACTGTGCTAGTCCTATGCTTAAAGACTTTGCTGTACAAATGGCAAAAGACTTTGTCCTTTTCTATCTCGGCGTGGATGGCACTGTGCTAATCCTATGCTTAAAGATTTTGATAGAAAAACAGACATTTGAGGTGAGCAGATCTAGAGTGTCGCTGGTGTTGAGAGTGCTCCATACAGGAGCTGCTTTCCACCTAAACTTGAGAACTACCCAGAGTTCTCTGCTTCTTTTTTGCATAATTTATTCGTCACTCTATGCCTGAAAGGGTATTTCTTTGACTTATACTGGGTGCTCCCTTGTGTCTGGACAAAGCTATACCTCTCTGAAGAGCTCTAATTAGAGCGAAACACTGTGTCAGGGGTTGCTTTTATTCATTTCAGGTTGGCTTGATTGGTATTTTACCAACTCAAAGCTGTAATACTGTGCCTGGAGTGGTAATTGGCTTTTGTCATTTTACAGCTCGGCAAGGACAGCACTGTGCTAGTCCTATGCTTAAAGACTTTGCTGTACAAATGGCAAAAGACTTTGTCCTTTTCTATCTCGGCGTGGATGGCACTGTGCTAATCCTATGCTTAAAGATTTTGATAGAAAAACAGACATTTGAGGTGAGCAGATCTAGAGTGTCGCTGGTGTTGAGAGTGCTCCATACAGGAGCTGCTTTCCACCTAAACTTGAGAACTACCCAGAGTTCTCTGCTTCTTTTTTGCATAATTTATTCGTCACTCTATGCCTGAAAGGGTATTTCTTTGATATATATATATATATATATATATATATATATATATATATATATATTTGCAGGATGACTCCTGCATGTTGTCTGATTTGCACGAACAAGGAGTCACGGACCCAAAGTTTTGTGGCTGAAACTCCTTTATTCAGTAAGCCATATGACGCGTTTCGGGCATACAAAGTGTCCTTGATCACATGCGGAAACGCAGTCCGCATTCTGTTTTTATGTCTTTTACTGAAATTCACCCAGGATAAACATAAACAAAACACTATCAGTCTTAATGTTGTTTAGAATTGACAATGCTGATAATTCGCCATTGGTATTGTCGTGGAATTTCATATTACCACTGTAATTGGTTGGTGAACACAGTGGAATATACATATATGCACATAGTGTGAATTTTCGCCACAGTCATTATATTGCACATATATATCTCATTTGTATAAATACAATAGTCGTTTAGTAATAAAAACTGTTTGATAAAATCATGGTTAATGTAAAACCAAAATTAAATTGATATAAATACATATAAATATATATACATACATATGTAAATATATACTTTCTTCAGATCCCATCCGCAGGAACAAACGAGAGTAGACCCAAGTTAAGTGCTATTTTTTGTTTATTGCTCAAAAAACAGCTCTGCCATGACGCGTTTCGGCAGTTCGCCTGCCTTGATCACATGACAGCGTTACTTGCTGTGGTTATCGTTTTAAAGTGACAATGTCCAATAACAAATGCATAGACATAGTAGAAATCCCTGTTTGACAATTTCAAAATGTACAAGAAATGTTTGCATAAATGCTCAGTATAAAAAGGTTTAAAATGTATCACCTTTCAACGTTTGTACCAATATCTGTACAATATTGTCATTGTTGGTATTGCATACTAAAAAATCTAGGATCCAATGATCTTTAAAAATTATTCGCTTAAATGCAGATACATTGATCCAAAGTCCAACCCTATGTCACATTGGTCAATTGAAACATTAACCCAGTGCCAAACTATTACTCCTACTAAAAGTGCTACATGAATTACCATAAGTGCTAACATATTAAGTGCTAGTGCAAAAACCAATTTAGAACTTACCTATATTGTATTATTAGGGACACCTATTTATGACTCAATATCTTATTCAAGGATGTACTGGTAATACAAATTAAAGTGCAAGAAAGGCATGTGCAAAATAGAGGCAAGAGACTTTGACTTTCAATACTTAATTTCCTAGTTGACAGTTCTAATTCATAAGCAATTGAGTCCCACTATTGTACTAATACATATATAAATATGCATATAAATATATAAATACACATAAATATCAATAAATACAATTCAATTGCTAAAAATCAGGTAAAAAGCTAATTCTAAAATGTCTGTCTTTAAATACTCCATTGAGATGATGTAAAGTTCATATTAGGTTTTAAGAACAAAATTAATTATCTAAAACTCTCATCGCACCAAAAACTATTAATTCAAATTTGAGTTTGCAGTTTAGATCATGATTCTTCTTTAGTATTTTCACAGTGCTAGGTGAGCGGATGTATTATACTCTTTGATGAGAATTATTATAAGTAAGTGTACAAATCCTCACTCGTGTTGAGACCCCCAGGACCTTTTGTATTGAGCTCAAGAATATATCGAATCTCCAGGCGCCTCAATTTTAAATCTCGGTCACCCCCTCTCTATTGGAGCGGGACAGCATCAATAACATCATATTTCAAGTGTTGCAAGCTGCTATCATGTTGCTCCTTAAAGTGCCTTGCCACAGGGTAATTGGGGTCATTGTTGTTAATTGCCCTCATATGTTGTAAAATTATTTTGTGAACAGATAATTTGGTACTACCTACGTATGCCAAATTACAGCTGTATTCCAAGACAAAGATAGCAAAATCTGTTCGGCAAGTTTGATGATGATTTATATCTTGTGCCCTATCACTAAAGGCAGTGTGGTATGTGGTCTTATTTGAGCCATATTTGCATGCCTTACAACTGGAGCACTTAAAGAAACCTTTTCTTGCTACTAGCTATCCCCCTTGCTCCTGCTTTTCTGGGCTTCTCTTTACAAGCGTATTGGCCATTGATGCCGTTTTTCTACACGTTATAGCAGGATGATTGGGGAGTAAATCCCCAATCATTGGGTCATCCAAAACTATTGGCCAACTGCATCTTATGATGGCTCGTAGCTGTTGCTCCTGTCCCGAATATGTCAGAATGAGTCTAGTGGGTTCCTTAGATGTATCCCCATCGTTAGTGTTTGCGCCCAGAGAATTTGTGTTGTACAGTAAGAGATCTTCCTTAGCTCGCGTTCTAGATTTCATTATTGCGGCTTCAATAGTTGATGTTTTATAACCTCTCTCTAAAAATCGCTTTTTACTTTGTCTGTTTGATATCCAGATCCTTTCCCTCACTGCATATTCTACGTATACGAAGCATCTCCCCATACGGGATGGTTTGTATCAAGTGTAGAGGATGCACATTGGACGCATGTAGCATTGTATTACCTGCCGTGTCCTTACGATACAATGATGTGGTCAGAATATCATTGACTACATTGACTAGCACATCCAAAAATGTAATACTCTTATCACTAATGTTGGATGTGAAGTGCAGATTTACATCATTGACATTGATTGATTCAATAAAATCCAGGCTTCATTCTCTGTTCCGTGCCATATAATGAACAAATCGTCAATGTACCTAAGCCATGATATAATGTTCTCCTTTTAGATGTGTTTGAATTGTCTTTTAAGGTCCAGCTCCTCCCACCAACCCATAAACAAACCGGCATAACTGGGGGAGAAGCTGGCCCCCATCGCCACACCCTGTAGCTGTTGATACATTTGGCTTTTGAACATGAACAGGTTATTTTCGAGCCAGAACATCAACATGTCAATTAACATTTTGTTATGTTGTACATATTTCAGTGGCCTGTTTACCAAAAAATGCTTAACTGCTTTTAGACCATCATGATTTCTTATACAGGTATACAAAGAGGATACATCAAGAGCTATTAAATACCACCCTTTTTGCCAATGTATATACTTAATTTTCCTGATGAAATCACTCGTGTCCTCTACATAAGATTTAGGATTGTGGACATGCTCTTGTAAAAAGAAATCAATGTATCTCGACATGTTCTCTAGTAATCCATCACAAGCCTCAATGATGGGTCTTCCTGGGGGTTTGTTGATGTTCTTATGAACTTTGGGAATAAAATATATAGGTGGTATAGTTAGGTGCTCTTTCTTTAAATATTTGTATGCTTCAAGGCTCAACAAACCCCTACTTTTCCATGCCAACAGTTTGGTGAAAAAGAAATCCTGAATGGCTTTAAACTTGTAAAGGGAACTTTTATGTTAGCAATCAGTATTATTTAGTAGGGAATAGGCCTCATCCAAATATTCCTGTAAAGGCCACAGTCCAATGTCCCCCTCCCCACCTTATCTGAATTCCTGATTACCACATTTTTCTCCTTTTTAACTTTTTCTATCAATTGCCCATATTTTCTTTCATGATTGGATACTTTTCTTTTGTTTTTATTGATGTTGATGTTTAACTTCTTTACCTGCGCCACCACTTGTTCATTAAAAACGTCCAAAGAATCCCTTGGCATGATCGGGGTAAATTTAGATTTCACTTTAAACGGCGTATACGGTTTAGAACAAACCTCTAATCCTATAAAAGCACAAAACTGAGGGTAGAGGCTGATTGAAGAGAGAGAAAAAAACAGATAAAGAGAGTAGTGAATCTGGGATATATTTCATCACAGAATACAATGCCTTAAATAATCATGTATATAACATCTTAAAGAAAAACTGGCATTTTCTCTCAAAGGATGGCTCGATAAGCAAAATAACATCTAAAAAACCGAAAGTAGTATACCGTAGAAGCAAGACCCTTAAGGAAGTCCTGAGCCCGAGTTATATCAGGGATTCTCCAATTCTGAGGTCCACATGGTTACCGGATAAACCACCAGGATTCTATACCTGTGGTAACTGTTGTATATGTCAATTTGGTGTTAATAAGAACAAAAAATTCAGCAATAGCTCTAGGGAATACACCATAAACTGTTTCATTAACTGTAACACGGAATTCACGGTATACATGATCATATGTGCCTGTCAGAGGAAATACATTGGCAGCAGTATACGCAGCTTAAAATTACGTATACAAGAACATGCCAGAGCCATAAAGAATGGGAATGATAAATATCCTGTCTCTGTGCATATACAAAGTGAACATCCAAATGACAAGAATTTCAAATTCTATGGCATCGATCATGTCAGGATGCCAGAACGAGGAGGCAATAGGGAACTGATTTTGAGGCAGCGGGAGGCGTCATGGATATGTCGTTTCAGAACCGTACAGTTTGGTCTTAATGCCAATGATGAAATGCATTATTTCCTATAACATCCTAGGAATTACCCTGAACAATGAGGGAGCTGTGGATATGTCACTATGGAAACATATATTCTTGTCCATAAAGTTGATGATCAAACAAAAATGCCAATATAGCTAATGATGAATTTGGTTAGCAGTCACATAATTAAATATCTTGTGTGACTACTATTTAATTAGGTATGGCTTAGAAACCACACCTAATAATCTGGGAGTAAACATCTGCAATTGTTTTTATATATACACAAAGACAACACATAGAAAGATCATGTAAACATCACAATATTGTTGTCGTTTTTAGTCTGGGTATAATTAAAAATAAAAAAAATAGTGTCATGAAAAGCTTTTTGACCATTCAAAGATGGCCGCCATAGTCATTAATTTTGACATAGTCTATGCACAATGTAACCTATGGACATAACTTTGTGAGGCATGCGTTGAACTCTACCAGATAACATTGGTCTATATCATATTGAGGTTTGGAATTACTTCGAATTATAAAGAATTTGAATTTATTTACTAGACATTTCCCAGAAACAAGCTTACATCGTGGGACATGGTATATGCCACCGTGACTGCCAGGTATTTGAAAGTGATAGAATTCAATGGGTAATTAGGAAAATATTGATCTAATAATGCTACCATTCTTAATTACCACTGTTTTATGACACATGATGATACTAATACATCGGAACGCTTGGCCACTTAAAGATGGCCGCCATGTTCTCCTGTTACTATGTTTGTTGATTACACCGAGGTATCAGGCTAGTCACATGACTTTGTGACTTCCGGGAGCTGATTATAAGAAACCGCGAAAAATGCATGGGCGGTTTTGCTGCAACCATGATTTGAATATGCTGGCTATCAGACCGCTACAAGTAAGTTACTTAAACAATCAGCCGTACGAAATTGCATGCTACAAAAGTTTTGAGTGCATGCATATACAAGCGAGAAGCACTTTGTTATCCCTATCTCTGTTTAATTTGGGCTTGCGTGGATCGTAAAGCAGGCACCAAATGTGTTGCTTAACTTAAATAATCACTAGACAAGTAATTGGACTATGCCCGTAACCGTGAATATAGTCTAGCAAGTCCTATCACAAAAATTTGAATGACCTATTAGCGCCTCGACGAAAGATAAACGTAGAAACGGCAGTTTGTGTATTCGCCGCAACGGCGCAAGATAAATATAAAATGGCACTATACGTTACATGTGTTATGACTTGTAATCATTATACCTAGAAATATTTACATAAGATGAAATAGAGAGTATTAACGGGAATCTTTTAAACCGAGTAGGTCTCCTGAAAGAATAACGAGCACAGGACTTTTTTGACCATACACATTAGACGATGAGAGTGTATGAAGTGATATTATTAAGGACTCTGTAAAACTTGTCCAGATCTCAATATGTGTCTAAGTTTCAAATTCAATAATGAGTTTATATGCGGATATACTATACTGCATCTATGTTTATGTCGTGGTGTTTGAATGCACATGTGTTGAACAAGGGAGAAATTATATAAACAACATTGGTTTGCAGCATACTATATGGTTCTAAAAACAAAACTGACAATTAGCCCATGGACATTTTAATAAATTGTAAGCTGATAGCGCAATTATTTTCTATCCTAGTCACGACATTTGTTAAAAAGAAATGTTGTGACTGACGTTATGATTGTGTATAGACATATTAAAAAAAATTCTTTTAGAACATTATGTGGCTTTGAGAAGTATTCATCGCAGAATCCATACCATAGGAAATTTTCATTACAGAAGGATTGTATACATGATATATTTGAGGTATGCGATACATATATGGTTTGGATTTGAAATAACGTATAGCAACAACTTCTATAGTAGGAATCACTAACGCTAAATGAAATTGACATATTAGAAAATATAGAGTATTCACTTGTCATAGAACGTCCTTGTCGTTATATATCTTGTGATGATTTGCGATAAACTAGAATAGTTTTCATGTAATTAAAATAGTATGCATGTCTCTAATGAGTATGCCTCAGAAGGTTTAATATAAATTGAACAAATGAATGTGCTGAATTCTGAAAAAATGATATCATATACTGGTGTCTATGGAGAATCATGCATATGTTTATGAAGCTAATAATGTGGTTAGCTTATGATGCAAGATATACATATTCTATTGCAAATAAGTTTTTCTCCTATGATTTCATGCCTAGGCCTTGTTGTTGTCTTGAAGTCGGTAAAGAAATTGAATTGTTAGAGGTGCCTTGGTTTTTAAAGAAATAGTATATATTTTTACAATATGTTTGGAGAAATTATTATCAAAAAAGAAATTCTGAGAATTTTTCATGTATGTTTTCTTGGTAGCCCTGAAGAAGTCTCGTGTGAGACGAAACGCGTTGGCTACGGCTATGTGAACATGTGAAATACAAGAAATCTCCAACCAAGAGAAATAAAGAAGAAAATCTTTATACTTTGTGTCACATGCTTTGATTATACGATAGTGCATAGTGCTGAACCTTTTGTGTTTATAAACCTCTAATCCTAATGGCACCCAATTTGCAGTGCCCCTTTCACTTGCGTCTTGACTAGAAAATTCATCTGTAGCCCCAGCGCCCTGTTCCAACTCATGCAAATCTCTGAATGTGCCCAGATCTGCTGCTGTTAAATTAGAAGCATCTAAATTATGATTTGTAGATGTCCTGTTCCCCACTTGTTTCGATTGTGTCTGAAGTTGATGGAACTTTTTTAATTTTAATTTTCGTATACATGTATAAATGTCTGCCCGAGTTTGAGGGTAATCACATGTTTGAGTCTGGGCAGTACGAAAGTTCCAAAGAGAGCAGCTGCTGTTTCGCCTCAGTTATATCTATTTTTGCTAGATTAATGATCGGTTTTTCATTAGATGGCGCCATGTGGATTTGTAATGCTCCCACTATTCGTTCTTCCAGGCCCCCCACCTGCGTCCGCGAGCAGGTCACCTGTTGCTGGTGTTTTCTGGCTGCTTTTCTCCTCTGCCATCTGGCCTCTCTTTGTCGGTCGGTTTCTAGGGCGTAATGTCTCCCTTCTGCTTCGTCTCAAGTAATCTAATTCCTCCCCAAGAGTGAGTTTGATGGCACTCTGGCACGTTCTCTTCATCCCTCTGTTTCTGACTCGCTTACCACCGCAGAGCTGAGGTCTGACATGGAAGGAACCTCCTCTTGTGGTGGGTTCCTATCCTGCTGGTTTTGTCATTGCACTCGTTTACTTGCTGTCGCATTTCTATATGCATCAAATTTGTGGGCAAAGGTGAAGATTTGCCCGCTGGCGTAATCCTTCTTATCCCTTTGAAATTTGAAAGTTTTTCTTTGTTTTATTTTTTCCTCTTCTTTAGTTAATCTCACCACCATCTCTTCATGCAGCTTCGTTTTCTGTTGGGAATCGCCCATTGCCTTTATTTCTGCTTCAAGAGCTTCTATTTTAATCTGTAAATCTCCTAGATCGCTTTCTGCATATTTAACTAGTATCTGGACTAGTCTTCGCGAGGAGTCCATGTTTGTTTCCGCCCACTCAGCCATCATCTGGGGGTTTGGTGTATCATAACTGGGGGCAATCATTATTCTTAAACCCCCGGGTTTCATGCCCACATCCAGGTATCGCTGCAATGATTTGGACTCCCACCATTTA
The DNA here is from genome assembly GCF_964204655.1 of Triturus cristatus. Lineage (NCBI taxonomy): Eukaryota > Metazoa > Chordata > Amphibia > Caudata > Salamandridae > Triturus > Triturus cristatus. The sequence goes on from NC_140592.1 coordinate 771,164,735, forward strand.
GCTTGCTCTTGATGCATCAATTTTTCTAAAGTGCAAAATTTCTATTTTAAACTTTGTGACCCTCCACTTGTCTCCTCACTGGCACCTCTGCTGTCGTCATGCTGCACCATAGGAGAGTCGGAAAACATCTCCTCCGCAGCCGACTCACGATCCCGTAACACTGCGGTGGACATTTTATGGAGTAAATGCTTCAAACTTATCAGTCACCGTTGGTCCACCTAACTCAGCTAATACCTTTTCGGCGTACTCCGCCGGTGCACACCTACCCACCTGCTATTGAATTTGCAATTGTCCCGTACCTGGTTTTTCAGCGGTCGTTGCGATGCGGCCTCCTCGCTTAGCCCGACTCCTCCGAGTCAGCTTCACTTGACGAGTTCAGCTCCACGCCAACCACCTTTCCTCAGGCATGTACTTCGCTGCAGCAGGGGGCTTAGTGTTTCGGTTGCCGGAGCGTTTCCAGATCGCTTCCGGGTTACCAGCACGCTCAAAGCCTCGAGGGTTGCCAGGTCCACCGGAAACTATGACTTTGCCAGCCACGGAGCCAACTTCACGGGGAGGGGGTCCACTACACCAGGGAAAGTCATTCCGGTGAAAACATGCAGAAACCTCGCCTTTCTTCAGATCCCATCCGTGGGAACAAACGAGAGTGGACCTAAGTTAAGTGCTATTTTTTTTTTATTGCTCCAAAAACAGCTCCTCCATGACGCGTTTCGGCAGTTCACCTGCCTTGATCACATGACAGCGTTACTTGCTGTGGTTATCTTTTTAAAGTGACAATTTCCAATAACAAATGCATAGAGATAGTACTAATTCCTTTTTGACAATTTCAAAATGTACAAGAAATGTTTGCATAAAGCTCAGTATAAAAAGGTTTCAAATGTATTGGATTGGATTGGATGTACATTTGTAGAGTGCGAATTGCTGCCCGGAGGCGTCCAAGCGCTGCCCGATTATGATGCAGGGGAACCATTCGGTCATTCCGAAACAGTTCCGACCGGCATTTGGTGAGTCTGAGTCGGTCTGCACCGATTCATACAGCTCTACGGACCGCGTTTCCAAACGACCAATTACGATGTCGGATTCCGACAGCCTTTCTAATTCGGTCTATCCGACACCAAAAGGCTGTCGGAAACTGACTTTGGGGGCCCCTAGCAGGCCCTCCTTCATCCAGAGGCGTCTGGTTTGGGGTCGAGGGGGTACCCAAGGGACCTCCCTGTAAAACCCTGCACTGTGTGTCAGGCACCATGGGGTTACCGCCACAGGGTGCAAGGTTTTCCGCAGACACCCATTTTTCCCATAGGAGCCTGTGTTGTCGGTTGGAACACAGGCTCCAATTGAAGTCAACATTTTCAACATGTTTCAACATTTTCACCAATATCTGTACAATAATGTCATTGCTGGTATTGCATACAAAAAAATCTAGGCTCCAATGATCTTTAAAAATTATTCGCTTAATGTATATATATATATATATATATAACCATAACCTACTGGCAGTATCCAGTAGGTAGTTGTTGTTAAGACCTAGTTTTCATAGGAAAAGCATTTTTTGACTTACCTATAACTTTGGCGTCATTTGACCAATCTTCATGAAAGTTTCCCAGAAAAGTGTCAACATAGGTTCTGGTTGTCATGGCAAGTTTGGGGGTGATCTGTGCAGTGGGGACCGAGAATTTGGGGGGTGAAATAAGGGTGCGTTTGTAATGTTAATTCCAATAGGAACGTTTAGCCACACTTACAGCCCGAACCGCTGAACGAACGTGCACTAATTTGACAGGGAGGTCGATGTCGGTTCAAGGAAGTGCCTTTTGCATATTTGGTGTAAATCTGTTCAGTAGTTTTTACGATTTTCAAGTCAAAAATTATAGTGATATCTCTGGCCGTGGATATTTCGCGGTGGTTTTGCGAATGCACGCGCCAACGGGAATGCTCTGATTGGCTAGACGGAACCAGAACAAAAAGTTACAGGCACCATTTTATTTTTCTGGAATGGTTCCCAGGCCTGAAGCTAACATAAGGAGTCAGAGTAGAGATACTCTGACCCCATGTTTGAGAAATGGGGGTGTTAGTGACACAAGATGTGTGTCAAAAATAGATTTTTTAAATGAGCGTGATATTCGCAACGACACCACGACTGCCTGCATGGCCCCCCATGTCCATCGTGGGAACGTCACGAGTACCTACGTCATTGCGAATATTGGTGGAAATATAAAAAAAAATATCAGTGAATCATTAATATGCATTGTTATAGAGATATTGAGATTCTGATAAATGTTTTTATAGAGTTATTTATATAGTGAGTTATCTACTGTGATGGTTAGAATTAATTATTTCGTTATAATTTTTTTATGTGGTGGTGTTTATTAAATTCCTGCTTTTGTTTTACATTTTCGTGACGTGTCCGAGGGAATCGCGATTACCGATGTCATTGCGATCGCCAGAGTCACCGCGAAAATACAAAATAGATTTTAGAGATGGTTTTTAAAGAAACTCTCTAGAAAAACATGACTTAAGGTAATACTGTAAAAACAACCCTAGTGTGTAAAGTACTGTAAAATATGTGTGTATATATGTGTTTTAAACTTTATGGAAAAGGCGCGATCTTTGCAGTTATTGACATCATCACAACGTCCTGAATAACCGCAAAAACGGAAAATAGGTCTGAAAGATGGTTTTTAAAGAAACTTGGTGCAAAAATATGAGTTTAAACATGCTTTGAAAGAAGTATGTATATAGTAATAGGTGTAGTGCAATGTGCAGAATGGATTTTTTTACATAATATTTTTGGATGTGTTGGTGGTCATTGAATGTCTGCTTTTGTTTTCTGTTTTCACAACGTGTCCGGGGGATCACGATTACCGACCTCATCACGATCTTTGGCGTCGAAAAGCCTCCGACCAACAATCGGAGTCTCCTAGACCTTTTCCGAACCCATCCGCCTGACTCGGTCAGAAACAATTCCGACCGCCCGATTATGATGCAGGGGAACCATTCGGTCATTCCGAAACAGTTCCGACCGGCATTTGGTGAGTCTGAGTCGGTCTGCACCGATTCATACAGCTCTACGGACCGCGTTTCCAAATGACCAATTACGATGTCGGATTCCGACAGCCTTTCTAATTCGGTCTATCCGACACTAAAAGGCTATCGGAAACTGACTTTGGGGGCCCCTAGCAGGCCCTCCTTCATCCAGAGGCGTCTGGTTTGGGGTCGAGGGGGTACCCAAGGGACCTCCCTGTAAAACCCTGCACTGTGTGTCGGGCACCATGGGGTTACCGCCACAGGGTGCAAGGTTTTCCGCAGACACCCATTTTTCCCATAGGAGCCTGTGTTGTCGGTTGGAACACAGGCTCCAATTGAAGTCAAAGAGATAACTATTGTGCACGGTATTCCATCCTGGTTTGACTCCCCTGTAAATAGTATATTGCCATCAAAGAGAGCTATTGAGTTAGCTAGTTTTCAGGGCAGCCAATTGAATGATGCGGGATCTTTATGTCCAGCTAGAATTCTAAAGACCAGATTATCAGTGTTATCATGGAATATAGCTGGACTAAGTTCTAAGATTATGTCGCCAGAATGGCAATTATTCGTTGGACAATACGATCTTTGCCTGTTTCAGGAAACCTGGGCAGTGGATCCAATACATTGCACAGGGTTTCTAAATTATTACGCTCCTGCAGTTACTGGAGGAAAGGGCAGACCCTCTGGAGGCTTGATATTGTGGATAAGGCAGTAGTAGATTTGGAGGATCCTGTAGCTAATTTGACACCCCCAGAAACGATTGCTGGATTTCATGTTGAGTTTTTTACTCATCTTCGTTCCTATTTTTATAAAAACCATTAAAAATAAGGGTACCAATCTAAAAAGGGGATGTAAATGGTTTAATAGGGATTACAAGGAGGCTCGTAAGTTATTGGGGACAGCGATTAAGGAAGGAGACGTGCCTATGATCTGGCGAGCTAGGCAGGAATATAAGAAAGCCCAGGCCCTAGCAAAAAAATGATGGGATGAAAGCAGATGGCAGGATCTAAGAAAGGCATGTGAAAATAAAAATCAAAAAGTATTTTGGGATGTGTTAAAATGGGGCAGAGAGAATTGTCCCCTAGAGCCGACAAATCATGTAAGTCAAGGGCAATGGGTAAAGTATTTTCAATCCCAATATGCCGGTGGTGTAGACAACAGAGAGACGTTTGATCTCTCATACACCTACTTTTAATGAAGCCGATGTCAAGATTGCTTTGTGTACTTTATCGGGAAATAAAGCGCCAGGTCCTGACGGAATTCCAGCTGATATATTCCTTTCCAATAAAGACAACTGGAACCGATATATCCTGGTTTTAATTAATGAAATTGCCAAAGGCCTGTCGGTACCAGAGTCATGGAAAGAGGCAGAGATAATCCCAATATATAAAAAGGGTGAAGTCATTACCTGGGAATTATAGACCGATAAGTTTAATTGACTCATCCCAGAAGATCATGGGACGCCTGGTGTTAAATAAAATTCAGGATTGGATTACGGAACAAGATATTTTATCACCTTTTCTGGCTGGTTTTCGGGCATGCACAAGCACCATTGATCAAACGTTTCGTCTTACACTACTTTATTGGAAAACGGTGATATTGGAAAAAGGCAGCTTATATGTTGCCTTTGTAGACCTGAAATCAGCCTTTGATCTTGTTTTCCGTAATAAATTATGGAGAGTACTGCAAGCTCTAAAGATGCCCCATACTCTATTGTCCCTCATAGCGAGACTTCACCAGGATACTTACGCAAAAATAAGATGGGGAAGTCAGGGCCAGGTTACTTCCTCTTTTAGAGTTGAAAGAGGTGTGAGACAAGGCTGTGTGATGGCCCCTTGTGATGTCTTCCTTCTTTATCAATGGGGTTGTAAAATTCTTGGAGGGTACCCCAACAGATACTCCTAAATTGGGGGGTGTAAGGATTCCAATCCTTATGTTCGCCGATGACACGTTGCTAATTGCAAAAACACCGAGTGGCCTACAGCGAGCTCTATCTCTTTTTGAGGAATTTTGCCATCTACGGGGATTGGAGATAAATGTCTCTAAAACAAAATACATGACATTTAATCCCCACAGATCCTCAAGAGGAACGATGCTGCTGAATAAGTGTCCACTGGAGCAGGTTAAAGAATACACTTATCTTGGGGTCGTCATACAGAGGGATATGAAATGGGGTAAGCAATTGGATGTGGCTACACTGAAACATCGCCAGCTTGCTGGTACTCTCATAGCCGAGTACAATACATCTTATACAAAACCGGTTAGCTCAGTCCTGACTATTTACAATATGAAAGTCATCAGTGCAGTCCTTTACGGGGCTGAGTTATGGGGACATAAAAACCTCTCTAAACTGACTATAGTGGAAAATACTTTTTTACGGAAAATTACAAATCTTCCCCAAAGTACACCAGTGCTGCCACTACTTAGTGATCTGGGTAGGAAGGCATTGGCTGACAGTGTCAGACTACACCCTTTACTGCATTGGCGAAGAATCTGGACGACTCCAGAATTATCTTCTTACGCTGAGGGTTTTAAAGATCTAATAAGAGCTGACCAATTTAAAAAATATAAATGGCTACAGTATGTAAGATCAATGCTAGGAAACATCGGCATGGTCGCACTTTAGGAGAATCCTGAAGATGTTCGGTTTCCCTCGAAAGCCCAATTGAAGGAAAGATATTGGGGTTGGGTGGAAGCCAACATCTTCAGGAATAGTGACCCATCGACCTTGACAGGCCAATTCTTTAAGGTTAAACCATCACAAAGATTAGAAATGTACTGGGATACTTTTACGAAGCCGCTTGATAGGAAGCTGTTGTTCCAGCTAAGAGTGGGTACACTGCCGGTTAAATCTTTTACAGCAAGTTGGGGGTTACTAGCGGATATGTCCTGCCCCCTTTGCCATGCACCCACAGAGTCCTTGGCCCATTTGTTATTTGTGTGTCCAGCATATATAATTCCACAGCGCATTTGGCTAGCCCCTATCTGCCGTCTTCTGGGCACTCGTAAATGTGAGGTTGCACTTAGACTAATTTGCACTGAAACATGGCCACCGCTGCTTATAGCTCTGGCCAAATTTTTAGGATGGGTATGGATAATCAGATCAAAGGTGATTGTGGCATTATAATTTATGAATATTGCATTGTTTCCCTTTCTTTCTCATCCTTTGCATATCGATATATATTGAAGAGAAAATGTAATTGCGGCTTCGTATTGATTGATAATGGTTTGTTAAATCTGCTTCTATTTGCACATTGGTATATAGTCTTGAGTAGGATTCCATGTATTTTATTATTGTTCTTTTTATTCTTATGGCTTTTTATAACTTTAAAAAATTTTTTTTTACATATAACTGGTAATTTATTGTGTAATGGATTTCTGCTTTTATGATTAATTATCGAATAAAGCTTTTATGACTGACAAAAGAAGTCAATGGGAGTCCTTCTGAACAGTGTTCGGAAGCATCATAGGGAACGGCGATAACATTATCGCCGCTTTAGCGGCAGTTTCCTGCCGCTAACGCGGCGATAATGGGCTTGATAATATGCCCTTGTGAATTCCCATAGAAGTCCAGGTTCTGGTATGAAGCTGGGCTTCTATGGGAATTTACAAGGGCATATTATCAAGCCCATTATCGCCGCTTTAGCGGCAGTGTTCTGCCACTAAAGCGGCGATAATGTTACTGCTGTTCCTTGATAATATGGCCCATAATCGGTTGGTAAGAACCGCCGACTGTGAGTCGGTCGGAACTGAATCCGACAAGGAGTCGGGCGGCTTTGTTTCCAACCGACATCGTAATCAGGCCCCTCATGTGTGAAATACTGTAGTATGTGTGAATATATGTGTTTTCGACTTTATGGAAAAGGCGCGATCATTGTGGTTAACAACATCGTTGCAACGCCCTAAATAACCGCAAAAACAGAAAATAGGTCTTAAGGATGGTTTTTAAGGAAACCTAGTACAAAAATATGAGTTTAAACATTTTCGAAAGAAGTATGTATATAGTAATATGTGTAGTGCAATCTTCAGAATGGATTTTTTTACAAATTATTTTTGGATGTGTTGGTGGTCATTGAATGTCTGCTTTTGTTTTCCGTTTTTGTGATGTATCTGCAGGGATCACGATGTTGTCGCAAAGATTGTCAAAAACTAAAAGAAAAACCTTTAGGGAAAGAAAATTCACAATATTTTGGGTACTAGGGTGCCTCTGACAAGTACCAGGTTGGCTGCTATACATAAGACCGGATGCAGAGTTTCAGGTTAGTTAGAAACACGCTGTTGCCTTCATCTGTAAAGTGCACTCCATCATTTCTATAGATGGCATGGATGTCAAAACGCAGATTGTTTTATAGATACAGCCCATGCGATGGTCTCTGAGGAAGGCAGATACAGTTTTATTAACATGTTTCCTGGTTTTGTCAATCTGTGGACAGAATTGATTTGAACACTTCCATTTCTGTCTTTGGCATGTATTAGCGTACACAAAGACAATATGAGGGAAAAGGGACATCAGTTCTGCAAAGGTTTCTTTCATTAGGATTTCCAGCCATGCCCCAGTCAATGTGCCTTAGTCATTGCCACCACAGTGCACAATCATGAGGTAAGGAGCTTTGGAATCCACAATGGATTTAACCAAAGCCAGCAACCAATGAAACTTTAACCCTCTCTGGCCAAACCAAGTAATCTACACATTTAGCAAACCCAAGTCCCTGTCAGTACCTCTCTTTTTTGCAGCCTCTTTAGCCCACAATCCATACTCTAAGCATTTTGAAGTGAAGGAGTAATAGTAGTCAGGAGAACGCTGGAGCTGAATGAGGTAGATTCCCAAAGGAAAAGCAGCTAACAATTTTTTTGTTTTTTTAAAAGATATATATTTTATTGGATTCTGTCAGCATGAAAGTGAATAAAATTAGGTAGTATGTTGCAAGACTTACCAAGAAGTCTTATAACTGGCTGTTGTTTAAAGAAATGTAATACAGACATGGATATGCTTTTGAATCTGCGGAGTAAAGCACACCTGCTGTATCCTATTTGGAAGTAGCATGTTCCTTCTAGAATGTTCAATGAACTTGTGACCTACTGGTTCCACTGGGTTGCTAGGTACACTGAGTTAAGAATGAATTGGGGGAAAGGGGGTTAAAAAGACAGAAACATTTTTTTATGTTGAGGAGTGATGACACAATTTAAGTAATGGCAAGCTTTAATTTCCAACTCAGGACTATGTAATAAACTGTTATGTAGTATTTAAATTTTAGAAAAAGGAATCTAGATATAGGTTTGAATTCCCATTTATTTTCACAATTTCTCCCCGATCATCATGAATTCATCATGAGCGTACATAGATAGGAATCTCTTTTTGAAAGAGAGGGAAAGGGTTAACAGATACTAACCATTCACAAGTGGAGGTAGTGTAGTCTAAAATGAAAGACACAATTTCATGTGCTGCCTTTCTCATGATGACAGAGTGCAAAGTTGAAGAGGTTGCCATTTTATGGTTGGTTTATATGAGAGCGGTGTACCATTCATGTGCTTAGTTTTTATAAATCCTAACTGTGTCAAAACTTTCCACAAATAATTAAAACAGCAATGTAATCCACAAACAGAATTCACTGGTATGCACATTACTTTTTAATCCTTTATACAAATAACATTAGAAATGAAGATGTATATGGGAGTTTGATTAAAAAAAAAGTGTATTACAGTGAAATGAAAAAATATATCACATGAACTGTATCTATTAGAGGGTATGTGTTTAAGAATTTAGGGGCTAATTACGATGAAGGGCAGACTTGAGTCCACCCACCATCATAGCAGGGATTGGGACCGCCTGTCTGTAAGGCGGCGGTCCCCCACCCCACATTAGGACGCGACTGCCACCATGGTGGTTGCACCGAGGCACTTTAATTTTGCGACTGGTGCTGCTGGCAGCAGCACCCACCGCAATGTTACAGTGCCTTGCTGTGCATTTCCCTGCAGTACGTGGCAGGCACCATGCAGTGCCTGCCACGTAGTGCAGGAAAATACAGCGGGGTATCATGGGGACCCCCTGTGCACCACCATCTCCCCCCAACACAAGGGGGGCCCGCAACAGGCCCCCGAAACCAATCCTCACCAGCCTTTCCATGGCAGTTCTACTGCCATGGAAAGGCTGGCTGAGGCCAGTAGCGTAATTTGGCAGACGGTGCCTGCTAGGCACCACCACCATTTTTCAGCTGCAGACCGCTCTGCCAGGCAATCGCACGGCTGGCAGTGGCGGGCCTTCCGCCATCATAATCGGCCCCTTAGTGCTCCTTGATTACATGCTGTACTTTATTGAAAAATAATAGTATAGTATTGTGGAAAATTGCATTGAGGAATTAAGAAGGTTTTAAATGTCTAAACATCATGTGCAGAATATATACATGTTATTTGTATTCTGGGAGTTGTAGTACTTTTAGTAACATTATTAAACAGAAGTAGTGTAGTCACAAATAAAAGATGAGAACATGTTGTCCACCTGTATATTCAGCACGAGCCGGGCAGGGACCACAGCCCCCAGGCTCCAATGCGATCAGCCGTGTAACTCTTTCTGTGCCTGGAGGCACTTATCTGCAGCATAGAAGCCCCGCAGCTCGGGACTTCATTCAGCATGAGCCGGGCAGGGACCAGAGCCCCCAGGCTCCAACGCAATCAACTGCGTTAGTCTTTCTGCACCTGGAGGCGCTTATCTGTGGCACAGAAGCCTGCTGCGTGGGACTACATTCAGCACAAGCCGGGCAGCGACCACAGCCCCCAGGTTCCAACACGATCGTCCGCGTCACTCTTTCTGCGCCTGGAGGCGCTTATTTGCGACACAGAAGCCCCGCTGCACGGGACTTTATTCAGCACGATCCAGGCAGGGCCCACAGCCCCTAGCCTTCCGTTTGTCCCCCTATAAAAAAAGAACCCTTGCAGCTTGATTGATGCGGGCTGGGCTGGCATCTTAAGTGGCAATTGTTTCCTACCATATCTGAACGAACAAGAGAAGTCCCACACTAAGGGGCCGATTCCGATCCGGGTCGGAAGGGCACTGAACGCGATTCGGCCGGAAAAACTACGAGCCGTACGCGTGTTTTCCGGCCGACTCGTACAGCTGTACGAGCGAGCAAGTACGATGCGAGCTATCTGAGATTCACCGACCGAGTCGTTTCCGGGTCCGAACCGCTCCGTACGTCTCGGTCATAAGCTAACTGTGGCTTGTAATGGATGCGATTCACGACCGAGCCAGTACGATGCACGCATCTGACAGCCTGTGCGAGCCGCAGTGTCCGGCTCGCAAATTGTCCGTGTGGTTGCCTTTGGGGGTCCGCGTCGGACCCCCTGTCCCCCGCAGCCCTACGACTCGGACACAGGGGGAGACCCTTGGGTCTCCCCAACACACGCATGTATGGTGCGGATGGCACCGACGCGTACCCACTGTAGGGGGCGCACTTGTCCACGACGTACCCATTCAGTCAATGGGAGCCCATGTACGCGTCGTACAACCGGCTCCCATTGACTTCTATGGGAGTCCGACTGAACCGAGTCCGGCAGCATACGGCCGCATCGTACTAGCTCGGTCGGACTGCAGGACTCCGGCTCGGTCGGAAAACACTCCGGATCCGGCTCGGTTGGAGTGCTTTCCGACCCGGATCGGAATCGGCCCCTAAGCAACCTAAGGCCTAATGCTGGGCCGTAAAAGACTATGCTTAGCCATGTGGAAGATTACTGTGTATTTGTAACAGGATTCTAGCTGGGCATTGTTTTTATTTTTAATTGTTTTATAATCATTTTATTTTCATCACATTTTAACTTTTACATTTTTGCATGTTCTGCATGTCCATTTTGATATATACTGTATATTCTTATCCAGTTTGTTGATCCTTATATGAAACAAGTATGGGAAAAAGGAAACTCATAGGCAAAACGGGAAGGTCTAAATCACCAGAAAAGCCCCAGACACAGACCTCATTATTACAATTCATTTCAGGAGCTATGGGGGCAATAGAGAAACAGATCTCCTCTGTTGAGGAGCCATTGTTAGTCTGTGGTGACCAAATTACGCCCCCCCACGAGCATGGTACAGTACCTACTTAATAACGTCGAAAGCCTTAAGACTAATGATAAAGGTAGACCTGCAGTGATCAATAAGGGGGGGAATGGGTGCATTCAGCCCTTATCAGAACCTATTAATTCATCCAATTTGGACTCTCCACCGCCCCCCAAACGGATTTAAAAAAAATGAGTATGTACCATAACTAGCACCATAAACAAGGAGGCAATCCTGAATAAAAAATACAAACACCAAAAGAAGACCTTGTGCAGGACAATAGCGGTCAGTGTTGAACCCATCCAACAGAGCAGTGATTTAAACAACCAAAAACTTGACGAACTATGTACGGCAGTTAAATCATTAGAGCAACTTGTGAAAACCACCCTAGAATCTTTTGTTTTAAACAAATGGAAATTAAGGTGCCGATTCCGATCCTGAAAAAACCCGGGTACAAATGGTCGTACGGAGCGTTTTCACCGTCCGACTCGTACCCGGGAAAAACACCTTACAAACTCGCAAGTACGATTCGCACAGAAATACCATTTCCGTACGAGTCGTACAAAAGACCGACCGACAAAAAAATACATACAAATCTGAATCTGGACGGCGCATACGCGACGTCCGGACGGAGTCAGGCAGCGTTTTACGGACCAGCAAGTACGATTCATGCCTACGTCACTCCGCACGTAGCATTTTTTACGGAAGCCCCAAACTGCCAGGAAATTGAGGACGACGCGAAGAAGGAGCACCGGTACGCGACGGACAGCGATGGACCCCAAACTACGCGTCATCCCAGCCCTCAAAGCCTACGACCTCGTGTTCAGAAACCGCCGCAGATGCCGCAGAAGGTCAGAACAACCCCCAGGGGCAAAGGGGGGGGGGGTGCAATGAAACATAACCCACACCCCACAAAAACAATTATATCCTACACATTAATTACCTCCATGGTCTGGTCACTTCGGGGGGCGTGTCCACCAATCCCACGTCCCGCCACAACGGAAGTGGACGTGGACGCGTACCCGTCACCACCACAATGGTGGTACGGGACGTACCCACGCCCCTCAGAGCGTGGGTACGGTCGGTACACGCGTACACCTACATCACCACTACAATGGTGGTACAGCCCGTACCCACGCTCCCCAGAGCGTGGGTACGGGCCATAGCATGCGTACCACTACGTCACCACCACAATGGTGGTACGGCCCGTACCCACGCCCCCCCAGAGCGTGGGTAGGGGCCGTACCACGCGTACCCCTACGTCACCGCCACAATGGTGGTACGGTCCATACCCATACCCATGCTCTGGGGGGCGTGGGTACGGGCTGTACCACGCGTACCCCTACGTCACTGCCACAATGGTGGTACGACCCGTACCCACGCCCCCCAGAGCGTGGGTACGGGCCGTACCACACGTACCCCTACGTCACCGCCACAATGGTGGTACGGCCCGTACCCACGCCTCCCAGAGCGTGGGTACGGGCCGTACCACGCGTACCCCTACGTCACCGCCACAATGGTGGTACGGCCCATACCCACGCTCTGGGGGCCGTGGGTACAGGCTGTACCCCCATTACATGATGGATACAAGGCGTACACACGCCACGGATGTAGGTGTACGGTTTGGTGCAGCACATCAGCTGTAAATTGGGGGTGGTGTATGCCCAGGACAGCAGTGTACCACAGCAAGGGCGCAAATGGGTGGGTGGGTGGGTGCAGAGGAATACCAGCAGTGGACAGAGACATGTGAGGGGTGGGTGCCCATCACTCCCAGCAGTGGACAGAGACATGGGGATGGGTGCAGAGGACTCCCAGCAGTGGACAGAGACATGGGGGTGGGTGCAGAGGACTCCCAGCAGTGGACAGACATATATGAGTGGGTGCAGAGTACTCCCAGCAGTGGACAGAGACATGGGGGGGTGTACATCATTATCAGATGACCACAACTCCATGGATGTATGTACGTATCCCTAACTTAGGACAATGATGATGGTGCCATAACAACACATCACTGACAGCAGTGCCCCACTCCCAGGAGGATGGATGTATTTCCCCCACTGCATGACACACCACATGTGGGTGCGAAGACAAATAACACATGCATACCCACCCCTGGCAGATGCAGCACAATACACACACTGAGATCATGCCACATGTTCAGGTGCTGGGCCAGCCACCAAGATGTTGTCTGTCATGGAAGGAATAGGGTGGAGTTCCCACAGATACAATGCCCACAATTGTGAGTCAGGTGTTCAAATACCCAGCAGAACAAGTACCATATGTGTACTAGGCTGGGATTACACACATGCATTGTGCGCAAAATACTCTATACACAAGTACAGTGAGTATCAAGGATGACACAGACGATGCAGCCGGAGACATTGCTGAGCAGGCATGGCCAGAGTTGAAGGGATCCATCACCAACAAAGGAAATGTAGACACAGGGCAACACAACAATTGTGCAACCCTCTGCAGGAGAGATGTCAGGTGCCACAGAGGAAGGAACACTCCTAGGGACAATGTCTCCAAACACAAAGAGCAGACACGACCAAAGATTCTTTGTAGAGACCTTGTGAGGGCACGCAGATACCAGGTTCCACCCCATGAGATGCAGACTACAACATGTCCATGAAACATAACACATTCCCACAACCCCAACTCCTAGAGCCTCAGCATCAACATCAATACCGGAAATGCAACACTTTTCTAACGAAAATAGAAAATGCTTTATTCAGCATGAAAACAATAATGTGTAAACGAGACTATTGACAAAGGCCAATGGCCAGTCCATATCATCAGTCCTTGGGGGGGGACACATGGCCATGCGTCTCCCCTAGCTTGCCTCCACATCAGAAGACTCTGTGTCGTCGACTGGGGGGGGGCGGGCATCATGTGGGGAAGGACCAGGCACCGCAGGGACAGGAGGGGGAAGGGTAGGTGTGGTGGGTGCAGGGACGGACGACTCCACCACAGCGGGAGGGGCAGCGCCAAAGGTGGAGGTGAGCTCGGCGCTGCACACTTCTGCCAGCTCTTCAAGCGTCTCCCCTGCACCCGGAGAAACAACAGGCCCCAAGGAGGGGGGGGGGTGGTCGGAGGGATGGGTTGCAGCGCTACTGGGGGAGGTGGTGGACAGGCTGGGGGACTTAACTCCCCTACCCGTGGAGTGCCTTGACCGTTTCCGGCCAGGTGAACTAGTGGGGCTGAGGCCCAGCCCAGCAAAGTAGGCCTCCTTCTCCGAATCTGGGACAGGGGAGCCAAGGGGAGTGACATCGGAGGGACTGGAGAGTGCGTCATGTGGACGAGGACTGTGGCTGCGTGCCTGCCTGTGTGCCCCAGACCCAGTGGGTGTGCCTGCTTCCCCCCGAGTGTGCGTGTCAGGAGGTGTGCGCTTGCCCTTACGTGGTGGTGTGCTGCTTGTGTCTGGTGGGGTGTGTGTGTGTGGATGTCTTGGTGTGCTTGGGACAGGCATGGGTGTGGGACTTGTGGATGGGGCAGGGGTAGGGGGGAGGCAGCGCTGCAGGTGACTCACTACTGCCATCAGTGACGAGTCCAGGGACCTCAGCAACATCCGTTGGTCAGACATCGCTGATGACATGCCCTCCATGTACGACACCATCTGGGTCAGCAGTCTGGTGTGGCCATGGAGGACAGTCAGGATCGATGTCTGCCCAACTTGCAACTGCTGCTGAATGTCCACAGACTCGGCAGTGAGGGCAGCAGGGGGGACAGGGGCAGGGGGTGCGGTGCCTGGCACGAAGGAGACACAATGTGGCCTAGCACGGACAGAAGGGACCCGAGCAAGTGGGAGGGCGGTGATGGGAATGGAGGGGGCGGCGAGAGATGTACTGCTGCTTTCAGCTGTGGGAGCAGCCTCTGCCCCCTCTGGGAGCTCAGCCTCGGACCCGTCTGCCTCGTGGTAAGTGTTGGTACTGGGCAGGTCCTCCGCCTCACTCCCCTCGCCCTCCGTGCCACTAGATTCCACCGACTCCTCAGCAGTGGTGGCACCACTGCTCGATCCCTCCTCCACGTCCGTGCCGGTGTCTCCCTCGGTGTCCTCCGATGATGCTGTGGGCAAGGTGAAGAGACAGGAAAAAATCAGTCACCTGTATACATCTGACACATGAGTCCAAACAAAATAGGCAACAGTGCATATCAGGAATGGCATCATGAGTAACATCTAGGATACTCCCCACATATGTAAGCCCTGCACTCCCCAGTTGGTTGACCCACCATGCCACTTGGAAACAATGAAAATTAGGACACAACAACAAATAACTTGAAATCACAAGATCATGAGAAGCTAGTGTCTGGGATCAGTTGAGCACAGCAAGACTATGAAGGCATGCCACCTCTTGTTCACTGTGAACCAAACAGTATTGTCGCACCCAAGGCCAAATACCACATGCCAATGCAGAAGGTGTCCCCACAGTCAGAGACCTGTGAGTACTTTTGACACCCCAAAGAAATACATTGTGACTCCTGGAGAATCACAACCCTTTACACAATGGACATGTCTAGCATGTGTGAATGTGGCACTCTGTGAACACAACACACATGTGTCTGTATAGCAGAAGTCACACAAGGAGGTGCACACCAAACTACATGTACACAGTCATTGTCTGAGCTTCCAGACTCATTCAAATCAGCCACTGTTAGGCAGAAATGGCGTATCAGTAAGTACATATACATGGCACCACGGTGGTCTGGATGACTTGACACTCGTAAATTGGTATCAGCAACAACCAAGGACTAACCCAAATGCTACCACACTGTGGGAACATGTATATGTATGAACTCCAAACAAGTTTTGTTCAAACTGTGCCTTACTTTAAAATGTGCCAGCGTGTCCCTGGAAAGTGTAAAGGTGGTGTCTTGTGCACTTCCTTGGGAGACATCTGTCATGCAGGCACATCATTGTCCTTCACAACAAAACAACAAGGTCAAGCATATGAAACATTGAGACATGTTGACAGGTGTAGTGAGTGCCAATGGACATTTTCTCTGAGTAACAACTTGAATAATGTCATTTGTCACATGGCTATCTGTCACCTCATCACACAGTTGGCTACACATATGACCTACTGACTGTCATCTGGAGTGGCACACATGTCCACACCCAGGACAATGCATAAGCTAATGGGCCTGCAATTGTTTAGCAAAAAAGCCTAGCTGTACTGTGGATTCCCCCTCATGGCAAGCCAGAATGTACCCACAGATGTCAGCACACAAAGTCACAACTGTGTAGCATCTGAACCACACACAGCTGCCAAAAATGTACAAGCAGGATACATGATTGTCAAAAACTGACACAGGCAATGAAGCACGAACATTAAGCACTGGCCAACATCCCGGGGGCACTGCACGATGACTTTCTGTACTGCGAATCATCACACACAAGTCAGAACTGGCAATGAAACATCAGGGTTCAACATGTACGCCCCTCCTGCACACACACACCCATACCTGAGTCAATGTGACTGATACCGATCAAGAAGTGACACCTCTTATTCAGGGTTACAATAACTGTGCTTGAAAACTAGCTTCATTAACACAACATCACCTTGTAGGGCTGCCAAAACATATTGGTCACAAACAAACATCAACAGATTGTTGTGAATAGCCACACAGGCACTGCCCAGTGTGAGTATGCACAAGCAAACTGGTGTATCCCTGTCCAGTGGACAAATGTATCACACATATGAAAAATACTACCTAGGCCAGGGAACAATGCCACAGAGGCAGAGCCATGCTGAACCCACAGTGAATGTGCACAGTGTTGGATGACACACATGAGTAGGAGGGCAGGCTGTGTCAGGGGACTGTAGTGGGCACACTGCTCCATGGTCCTGGAATGAGCTGACTGTTACAGGAGCAACCGTCCCGGCACTATGCATATATCCCACTCATGCACATCATGTCTGAGGCCACAACATTGTTAATGCATGCTGCAAGTCTGTTCATTTGAACCCTCACACTCCTATGTTGAGACTCAGCATCAGTGCCAATAATTATGCACCCCCAAATGACTGAACAGGACAGGGCACAGGCAGACCACCCCCACACATGATGCTGAAAGCAGTGTGCACCTTGATAAACTGGCAGCCTAGATGACCATGTGCAATAGTGATAACACACAGACCAGGTAACACATGTCAAGGAGGGGAAGGGAGGAACAACAGCACAGGTTGACTTGGGGGAACAGGATATCCACTGCACATATATAGCCTGGCAGTGTATCCAGGCGACTGAGCAGCTACAAAAGCTGGCGACACACAACAAACACACATGTACCTACCCCCTTCCTGCTGCTGTAACTCCTGTATCCGCCTATCCAGGTCAGGGAAGACCACCGCCAGGACACGCTTCATCTGGTGGGTCAGGTGCCGCCGCCTGCCATGCTTGCGAGGAGCCTCCTCCATCAGCATGACCCGGGCGATCCTCCGGGTCCAGCACCGGATATCCTGCCATCTCTTCCTCACTTGTGGCAGGCGCCGACTGCGACCCTCCACCGATTGCACGGCCTTGACGGCATCCTTCCAGATCTTCCCCTTCTGGTAGGCGGTTACCTGTGTGGATGACAAAGTGGGACAACACCACTACACCTGCACCATGTCACAGAGACACACATTTGAACATCTTAGATTTGTTGAACAGGGCATAGTATGCTGGCAAGTAATAGCACCTTAGTCATAGGGACTTTTTCCATTGGGGACGCACCAATGCACTACATGGCATAGTAGGTACACAGGTGGCATGAGGGGTGCGAAACAATCCCTGATCATGGCACACACTGTGCATCCCAAGCAACACAAGGCTGATGGACAGCACCGCAAAGCATGTCACATGCCCCAGGCCACTGACGAAACCTCAGCAGAGTACACAGACACACACAGGCACACATCAATCACCTGCCATTGGCAACACCGGATGCAAACCTCACTCTGCACATGTGCCACTTGCCAGATGGGGTCACAGGTGTGGGGCTAGCTCAGCAAGTCAGACACACAGCACGGCTTACTTCACACATCAGATGGATTGAGCAGTTGCCGCCTCCATGCAGCTGTGGTGCAACACTCCACATAGACACTCACCCACATGACAAGAAACATTCACACACATCAATGTCCAGGGGGCGTACACATCATTTGGACACTCTCACCTCTCTCACCACAGCTCCACTCAACTCTCACACACATCTGTGGGTGCAGTCACCTGTCTCACCGGGGTGACCACTGACTCACCGCAGGACAATAGAACAAGAATGCCCAAGAGGATTAGGCCGGCTGAATGTGCCATGCACTATGCAGTGAATGTCACAGTAAGCACAATGCAAGTGAGGAGTGCACACATGAACTACATCAAGCCCTGCATGAGAGACATAAGCCATCCACCCCCTCTGGGACCCACTCCAACCAACATTGCATGTCTGTCACACCTGGACACAATGCCAGAAGTGACAGACACAATAAAGGTGCACAGGCAAAGGTAGTGGAGTCAGCACTCACCTGCTCCCCTGGTCGACCATACAGCATGGGGTACCGTGGGAGGATCACATCCAGCAGGGCCTCGTTCTCCTCCTGGGTGAAAGGCTGGGCCCTCTCCACAGTCCTTGACATGGTGCCAGAGGGAGACAATACAGCAGCAGTGGTATCGACTGACATGTTGTGCAGGCAAGTGCCCTCTCATGGGTTCTGCCTGCCTTATATCTGCCTTGCTGGCCGATTTCATTTACAGGAGTACAGAGTGATTGGTCAGACTCATTTGCATCCTACGTTTCCTCCAATCCCTTTAAACATACACCAGTGACAGCCTTTGCATCTTTCGATTTTGCAGCATCATGTCAAGTCAACAACCACTTTGCAACAATGTATAATGTGGCCAACTGCTTTTTCCAGACCACATGATGTTAAATTTTGAACTTGAAACTCGGTATCCATGACAACCAGCATGCATTTAGGCCCTAATACTTGTCCCTCATGTGTCCCCATTGTAATTCTTAAATCCCCACACAGGTACGGCGCGTTTCACACGTACCCCTAGGGCACCATCACTACAGTGATACGAGCCGTACTCACGCGTGTACGGCCCGTATACGCGTGAGTATGTGCCTATCACTATAGTTGTGTTACTGTAGGTCTGAGTGATACGGCACGTACTCACGCGTGTATGGCCCATACACGCGTGAGTACGTGCCGATCACTATAGTTGGGGGTACCGTAGGGCCTAGTGATACGGCACGTACTCACGCGTGTACGGGCAGTACACGCGTGAGTACGTGCCTATCACTATAGTTGTGTTACTGTAGGGCCTAGTGATACGGCACGTACTCACGCGTGAGTACGTGCCATATCACTAGACCCTACGGTACCCCCAACTATAGTGATCGGCACGTACTCACGTGTGTACGGGCCGTACACGCGTGAGTACGTGCCTATCACTATAGTTGTGTTACTGTAGGTTCGAGTGATACAGCATGTACTCACGCGTGTATGGGCTGTACACACGTGAGTATGTGCTGATCACTATAGTTGGGGGTATCGTAGGGCCTAGTGATAACGGCACGTACTCACGCGTGTACAGGCCGTACACGCGTGAGTACGTGCCGTATCACTCGGACCTACAGTAACGCAACTATAGTGATAGGCACGTACTCACGCGTGTACGGCAGGTACTCACGCGTGAGTACGGGCCGTACACACGCCCTCAGAGCGTGTGTACTGCGTTTCACAGCTTACACTGGTGATAGGAGGCGCACACGAAAGGAATGGAGGTGTCAGACTCGCACAAGGCTGTACATCAAGTCATTGTCAGTGCAGTCCTTCATGTGCAGGGCCTAGGTGTGTCAGGCAGTGATGTGGCACATGTCTCCTCATGTTGTGGCACAATAGATGTGTGATGAGCTGTTTACACATGCCATGTGTGATGGGGCACTATGTGGCACACTTCCCCTTCACACTTTGCACATGTGTGCATGTACGACACACGTGTCAAGCACTGCATCACTGGTATGGCACAGTCAGCAACACCCACAACTGTCCCCTGATGCCAGGTACACGGATAATTACACCTGACATGTGACTCCCAGCGTGCCACGATGTGACTATGTCATGTGCGTGTCATGTGTACCCATGAGCTTTCCATTGGTGTTCCGTCAACTCCATCTGCTGTTGCAGCATCCAACATGTGTCTGTGTGCATATGTGCATGACACACATATACGCACACCATGCCACATGTGGACTCACACGTCACATGTGTCATGATGGTTCGAAGATGACTTCCTGACATGAGGCAATATCTGCGTTCTCTCAATGTCTGTGTCATCAGTTTTTGACATGTACCCCTTCATGGAAATGTGTGTTATCTGTCCTTTTTCAGATGACCTGTGCGTCTAGACTCCCGCCAGCTGTCTGTATGAGATGACATCCTTCAAATGCTGATATGTGGATGTCTGTCACTCATGTAATGTGTCTGGCTTGTCACTTACACTGGCCCACAGCTATTTTAATGGCATGTCATGTCAACATTGCCATGCAACTATTGTGGCTGGCTCTTCGTAGGAGTATCACCTGGCTGGCCTACGTGTCCTGGATGTTTTGCACAGCACAGACTCTGTATTAAGCAGATGTGTATTAGCTGTTGAACATGTGCTCATCTCAGTGACATTGGTGTGGTAATGTACTCACTCTTCGTTATTCCTTCCAAATCTCTGCAGGGCACCGCCTCTCCCCAGACGAATGCCAGACCTGGATGCCATGCGTGAACATGACTGTATACGCAGATACAGCTTCTCGCAAGAGTTGATAGAGGACTTGACCCGCCGGCTTGCACCACACCTCCAACCACAACACAGGTATCCTACAGCTCTGACCCCCAAGATGAAGGTGATGGCAGCCCTACATTTTTTTGCCACGGCACGTTTCAATTGACCATAGCTGATGTCGGTGGCATGTCCCAGACAATGTTCAGCCGTGTCCTGCATGATGTTTTAGAAGCCATGTTGGCGCACCTGGATAAATTCATCCATTTTCCCACTCGTGAGCAGTTGACAGGTGTCAAGGGTGAGTTCTATGCCCTGGTAGGGATGCCTCATGTAATTGGGGCCATTGATGGGACACATGTGGCTTTGGTACCACCACAGGCACAGGAGGTAGCCTATAGAAACAGAAAACATTACCACTCCATTAATGCCCTTGTGGTGTGTCTTGCTAACATGGTGATTTCCCATGTCTGTTCCCGTTTTCCAGGGTCCGCACACGATGCATACATCATGAGGCATAGCAGGGTGCCAGAAATGATGCTGCAGCTGCACGCGGAACGAGCATGTCTTGTTGGTGGGTATACTCTGTTAGTCCTGTGTTTAGCACTATCTTTGTATCTTACGGCATCGCCTGACCCACTTCTTCACATGATGTTTCCATGTAGGGGACTCTGGCTATCCCAACATGCCATGGCTGATGACGCCTCTCCGCAACCCCAGAACAGCCGCAGAACACCGGTACAACGACACCCATGGGCAGACGAGGCGTGTGATTGAGAGGACGTTTGGACTCCTGAAGAGCAGATTCCGGTGCCGCCACAAGACCGGCGGCACCCTCCCATATGCCCCGGTGAATGTCTGCAAAATCTTCATTGTGTGCTGCATGCTGCACAACATGGCAGTGGAGAAGGCCGTGCCACTCATCCTTGATCTGGATGAGCAGGATCATCCACCCGTGGAGGATGAAGGGCACGGGGCAAGTGAGGATGAGGATGAGGATGAGGACATCCGGAGTCAGCTTATCCGCAACTTCTTCTCATGATGGTGAGTCCCTGTGTCTGAGTGTGCACGCTTTGAGCCTTGTGTGGCATGTGTTGCAATGTGTGTGTCGAGCTGACTGTGTGCTAAGTGACTTGGAGGTGTGTTCTGATGTGTCATTCAAGTGATGATGTCATTCCACACATTTTAGCTGGGACACTAAATTTATTGAGGGCATGGTGACATCATTCCTGTAGAGTACATGTACATGTCTGCGGATTACTAGCTGTTCGCTGACTTGTTGTGTGTCTGTCCTCCCCAGGTTCTTGCGGCTGTCGTCTGCTCATGTCATCATTGCCCTCCTGCTATTCCTCATGAGTATTGCAACGTGTGCTGGATCTGAGTTACATGCACAGACATGGTGAAAAGTCATTTTGGGTAAGGAGTGCAGCAAGGCATTTTGTGGGTGGTACGTGTTTGTGATATGTGGGGACTGCTCCAGTGCATGTTGTGTTACCATGCATACATGTCGACTCACCATGGGGCACATGACGTGTTGCATGGCTCCCATGAATTGATAGTCACCCTTCCTGACAGTCATCTGTTTTGGTTTGTGGATTCTGATGAAGGCATCAATGTGTGTATAACGTCCCTCAGGAACATATGGGATGCTAATGGTGGACATAGTGGGGGACATCCCCATATGAGGCTCAATGGGGAATTGCAGACTGTCCGTGTGCAGCAAGGGGTGTTCGGCTCAACCCCTTCACTTGTGTGCCAGCTCAGTAGGATTTACCACATCTGTGTGTTGAAGGGGGTGTCCAGTGTAGGTCACACATGGTCAGCCAAATGACCTGTGAGTCTGTTCCAATTGATGCATTTCCCTTAGTGTGAGGCTGAGTAATAAAGGTGTCCGTCACACTCCAAGGTGCCTCATCTCTGTCAATGCAGGTCTCTTGCCACTTTGCATGCGGCATATCTGGCATAGTTGTGGAAGATTATGCATAGGAGTCCATGTGTAGTTTACCAACATGCATGCAGTTGCTCATGGATTAGGCTCCCTATTGGGCATGAAGTACATGGTCGTGTATGTATTTTGGCATGTTGGTCCACACAATGGCCCATCAACACCTGCTGAGGGTGTGTCTCCTGTGCGCAGGTCGGCCTTCAGTTTCCTGATCCGGTGTCATGCTTTTTTGGTGATTGTGCATGCATTGTCTCTGGGTGTGCCATGTGACACTGGACACTCCTTACTTTACACATGCGCCTGTTGCAGTTGTCCTTCTGACATCCTAGTCTTTGTGTGCAAATTCTGGCATTTGGCAAGGTGATGTCGCGTGCTGCTGCGGCCCCTGCAGCAAGGGCCCACAGAGTATCCAGATTTGGCAACACACACGCCTCCAAGATGCTCCTCACTTCCTCCCTCCACCCATTCATTTGGCTGTCCTCAGCTTGTCTATGCCACTGTTGCCGCCACGCGGTGCCAAAGGCTGGACCATCAGCACATGCAAGGTGCACATTGCACCACCATCCTGTCCTTGCATAACCCACATCACACTACAGTCTGATGTGGCAGCCACACTCCGAGCTATGTCCATCCGCACATCTAACGCCTGCCGTCAGACATACCCTGGGCACACACACGACACCTTTGCATGCTGAGTGTGCAACTCCAACTGCCTACACTGTGCTGCCCCGCCTTCCAGGCCCTGTCACACCAACCAGGTCACGTCCATAATACTCCCCACCGGCTCTGTACCCCAGCAAGGGCATGGGAGTGGGACTCAAGGCTTCAGCATGTAGTATGGTGTAATCGTCTGGGACATGGCACAGGTATCATCTCTCAGCATGTCAATCTACAGAGTGTCCAGGACCCCCTGCTCCACCATCACATGCGCACAGCACCTCATCATCAGATCGTATGCCATTGACAGCCAGGTGCTCCTCACCCTCAACAAAGACACAGACATTGGCAGTTCCATCATTCAAGTATGCATGAGATCCATTGATGAATGGCTGAACACAAGCCACCTGAGGCTGGACTTGTACAGGACTGAGGTGATCATCTGAGGATTGTCCCCTTCCAGCTGGGTCAAGTGCTTGTGTCCCACCCGCAAGAGCCCTGCACAAGCACCCAGTGGCCACACACACAAGACGGTGTGCCTCATGTTTGGCTCGCTCACATTTGCCATGCTAGTCCACAGCATCTGTACCTCATGCTGCAACGCCCTCTGCATTATGCACATGATCCACAGATAGATCCACTCCAAGAAAAGACAGACCATCCCCCAGGTCCATGACAACATCCGTGTCAAATACTGCCCTGCCCTCTACAGAGCAAGTACATCCAAACTCCCAGGAAACTTGTCCACATCCAGGGTGCATCTGCGTCTGTCATCCTAGATCCCGTTGTGCCATCTCCGTGCATCCAACCTTGCCCTGGCCACCGTTCTTCACATCCACTGTACTCCAGCATACAGGACATTGGTCTCCCACCTGGCCACACATACCTGGGGCTCCCTCCCCGGGAACCTCCACATGAGCCATGACCTCTACGCCTTGATGATAATCTCCCAAATAGGTCTGTCCGCACAGTTTAGCAAGCCCCCCCTCAGCAGCCAGAGGCCATCACAGGTGAGTGTTGTGCTCCATGCCTACATTGAATGATACCTTGTGACCCATGTGTGTCCTGTACCAGACTCTGATCCCAGGGTATGGATGGCTGGAGTTAGTTCAACACTCAGGCATAGTTTGACAATTCCACACACATATGTTGTTGAATAATGCAAAATGACAGGAACGTCTCATGACCAAAGTGATATATTTATTTGCGGTGGGGTACGTGTTTTGGTAGATGGAATTATGGGCTCTACCGGGGGAATAGAATCCAAAGTTCACAGGGGGAGATGGTATCCTTGGCATTGGAAGTCATCAGAGTCCAGGGCACAGTGTTGGTCATCATTGGTCAGACGGTGACCAGCAAGTCCATGTGGCAGAGAATGTCATTGGATGAGGTGCTGCTGTTGCGCCAGAGGGCCAGGTGCCAGGCCAGGTGACCTGGGAGATGTGGATGGTCCGCTGACTCTCACGGTCCTTTCCGTGGACGACCCACCTTCCTCCGGGGACCCTCAGATGCAGGCCTTGACGATGTTTGGGACGCTCCGTCAGACGAATCCTCCTCTTCCTCCTCCCTCCCTGTGTCTGGTGCTGGTCTACGCCTGGTGGCACAGGGAGAGTTGCCCATGCTTTGGGCGTTCTGACGGAGTGATTGGCTCATGTCCCTGTGCACCGCCAGGAGCTCAGCCAGTCTTGCCTCCATCCGTCCTTGGTGTTGTTGATGACTGGCATGATGCTCGACCTGCAGGTTCTTAATCTCATCGAGGGTCCCCTGCATCTCTGAGAGTCTTGACACGACCTGGTTGATGCCTCTGGTGTCACGCCGGTATGTGTCCAGGATGTTGCGTATGTGTGACATACCGGTGTCCTGAGCTGGCTGGTCAGGTTCGCGCCTCCGCCTTCCTCCACTCCCACCACCCCTGCCCACTTGAGCCTGGCCTGCCCTTGTGGGCACATCGGGTCTACGGGACCCCTGAGGGATGGCATTTGCAGGGTTGCCTTCCTCCTCCTGGGTGCCCGGAGAACCTTGTCTCTCCTGGTCAGACTGGCTCTGTTGTTCAGTGCGAGCAGAACTCCTGGGTGTGTCTTGGGATGTGGCAGGAATGGGGGTGGTGGTTGGCACAGATGTACCTGACGCAGGTGCTGCAGGGGCTTGGGCACCAGAGGGTCCAGGTTGGTCGGGGTCATCCACGGAGTGGTGAGAGTCGTCGCTGTCGGTGGGATCATCTTCACGCGGAGCCTGGGACTGTGATTCTTCCCCCCCAGTGTTGGGGGGAGATCGACGACGTTGCCCTGTGTGTGAGAGAGAGACAATGTTAATGGTGTTTCATGCGACATCTATTTTTCATACATATTCAAGTTGACACAGTTCCTCCAGGTAGTTGGATGTGCTTAGCATTCCTCTCAGTGTCCACTTGGGGATGGGTATGTTGCGGGGGACAGATTGGGATGTTCTCCTGTGTGTTTGACCTGTAGATTGTTGGCTATGATGCTTAGTTGGCAATGGATTGGTCTTGTTGTGTCACATGTCCATTGTGGGAGTGTGTAAATCTGTTGCCTGCCCCGGGGGTGTGTGCTTGTGTTAGGGGGGGGGGTGTGACCGTGCGTGCTGTTGTGTGTAGTGTGAGTTGTCATTGGGTCTCCCAGGTGATGTGTCTGTCCCCTCATGGTGCATGCTGGCATGACAGTGAGTGTGAGTTCCTGTGCTAGATACCTGTGCTTGTGGAGTTGGTGTTTGAGTGTACAGTGGTCCCAGGAGGGCCTTGTGCTGCATACAGCAGGGCCAGGTGTCAGCTACCTTGTCAGTACTTTGCCAGTCCCTGTGCATTGTGCATGGGTATGTACCTATGCCATATGGGCTGAGGGCATTGGTGTCTGCGTCTCATTTTCACAATGTGTTGTGTGGGGCCCACCCTCCCCGCCTCCCGGACATCCAGTCTTGTGTTTGTGGTTGTTGTAGCCTTGGACATGGCCTTGCCTTGATTTGTGAAGGGTGCATGGAGACGTTAGTGGCATGAGCGTGGTTTTTGAGTGTGGTTGTGTGCGGTGAGTGCTTGGGGGAAGTTGCGTACATTTGGTGTATATGTGGTGTGGACCCCATTGCCCCCATGTTACGTAAGTTGTTTGTGTACGCACCAGGCTCTGCGACTCCTTCGACTCCGTGTACTCCCACCGGCGGTAGCAGGGCCATCACCTTCTCCTCCCAGGGATGGTAGTGTACGGGTCTGCGGGGCGGCCCACCTCCAGTGATGTTACTCTGGGCATATTCTTTGTTCATCTTCCTCTTGACCGCCCTGCACAGATCGTACCACCTGGCTTGGCATTCATGCCTGGTCCTTCGGATGGGCGCAACAGCATTCACCTTATCGACAATCCTCTACCACTTGGCAGATTTTTCAGCTATGCTGGTCTGTCTGACCAATGTTCCAAACAGCTGTGGCTCGACTCTGATGACTTTGTTGACAAGGAGGTCCAGCTCCGCCGTTGTGAACTTTGGATTCTTGTCTGTGGGCATGGTGTGGGGTGTGGGTGTGGGTGTGGATGGTTGTGGGTGTGTGGATGAGAATATGACGGTGTGTGTGTGAATGTGAAGAGGGGGATGTTTGTGGAGGAGGTTGTGTGAAGATGTGTGAGTGAAGGTGTAGTGAAGGTATGAGTAATATGGAGTTGTTTCTCTGTGGGGTCTGGCAGCAGTGGGTCTGTTGCAAAGGCTCATGGGTTGTGTGTGTGGGGCCTTTTTATTGGTCCATTTTTGGGTGTGGCTGTGTTTGAATTTTGGTGGGCGTGTTATAAGAGGTGGTTGTGATTTGGGGCCTCTGTTTGCCTGCTTGGATATGCCAGGTCAGTCATTGAGATGTATTTTGTCATGTAGACGTGTTTTGTGGTGTTGTGCGAGTCGAATTGACCCTCCTTGTGCTGTTTTACAGTGTCCTGGTTCTGTAAGAGTCTTTTTCGCGTAGGTACGATCCGTACATACGCGATGCTGGGTGAGGGTGCTGGGGTACGGTGTTGGAGTGCGGCGCGTACATGCAGTGGGGGTACGGTGCGTACACGTGCGGCCCTGGGGTACGGCGCGTACATGGGGGGGTAAGGCGCGCGTACATGGGGGGGAGGGCGCGTACATGCGGTGGTGGTACGGTGCATACACGTGCGGCCCTGAGGCACGGCGCGTACATGCGGAGGTACGGCACGTACATGCGGGGGTAAGGCGCGTACATGGGGGAGGGCGCGTACATGGGGGGGTACGGCGCATACAGGTGCGGCCCTAGGGTACGGCGCGTACATGCGGAGGTACAGTGCGTACATGGGGGGGGTAAGGCGCGTACATGTGGTGGGAGTACGGTGCGTACATGTGCGGGCCTGGGGTACGGCGCGTACATGCGGAGGTACGGCGCGTACATGGGGGGGGTAAGGTGCGTACATGGGGGGGAGGGCTCGTACATGCGGTGGTGGTACGGTGCATACACGTGCAGCCCTGGGGTATGGCGCGTACATGCGGAGGTACGGCACGTACATGCAGGGGTAAGGCGTGTACATGGGGGGGAGGGCAAGTACATGGGGGGGTACGGCACGTACAGTTGCGGGGCTGGGGTACAGTGCAGACAGGTGGGGTAAGGCACGTACATGGGGGGGTACGGCACGTATGGGGGGGTACGGTGCGTACAGTTGCGGGGATGGGGTACAGTGCGGACAGGGTGGTGTACGTGCTGACATATTTGGGGATGGGGGGCTGTACGGCTCGTACACGGGCATAAGTTTACCCGTGTACATGTGTGCTACTGCGTTGGCTCCGTACGGGCCATTTTACGTGCGATTGTGTATTCGGACGGACGGTCGGGATCGTACTTTCCCGCTTGGACTTGTGTTTTACGATTTGCACGTAAAAATGTCCGGCTCACTCGCGTACACTTTTCCCGATGATATTCGGACGTAAAAACTTTCCGACGCACTCTCGTAGACTTTTCCCGACGCTATTCGTAGTTATTTTTCACGTACGAATCATACTTGGCCGTTTGTACGGTACTTGTACGACTCGTACGTAAAAAAATACGGATACGGGTCGTACGCAAATTATTTTTAACGGATCGGAATCGGCACCTAAATGTACGACATGCCTAGATCTATTGAACACACAAACTTCAGGTGATATTATTGGGAATATAGCCCTTAGTGCCAAGTTGCAAACAATTAGCAAAGAGAGGCAATTAAACCAAGCATGCAACCAGAGGACCCAGGACATAACTCCTTATGCCTATCCCGGACTAGGCTCCACTGCAGGGGAAAACTAGACAACGTTCTGCCACCCCTGGCTAACATTAGACCTACACAAGCTTCACAACAAACTGAATTCTTAGATCTTTCGCCGGCTGCCACCCCATATGTAATTGTCCTTGCAAATGTCCCCCCTTTACCTCCTCAGAGCACGGAATCATTGACCTCCATCAGGAATAAGGCATTAAATTTGTTAGGGATTAGATCAGCTCTGATTGAACACTTGTTTGAGGACATAAAGATGGTAAGGCAAATTAAATGGGTGGGCAGGACACAGGAATCTCTATGTCCTGAATAGAACTAGGCCGACTCACGTTACCATAATTGCTATTTCTGCTCTCCTATTAGGTTATTTCTATCAACCAAGCTTACTTGGGGCCTCCAATTGTTCAGAGCCCACACGTCTTCTGCTACCACCGATCAACCAAATTTACAATGTTCCAACCTTTAATAGGTTTCAGGAATTAGCAACCCTTCATGGGATAGATTCACCCGACATGGAGTATTGGGAGGGGTCTTGGGGAAGACAGGAGAGGATTACTGCATTGCTTAATTCGGAAGAGGGAACTCCTATTCAAGAATCATCTGGCCCAAGCATTCCACCAACTGCTGTCTCTTTACACCAACCTGCAGGGTCTATCATAGATACAATGTCAATTAACAGTGCAGGGAATTGTTCTCATATTTCTTCTGATAACATTGTGTTTTTTGTTTTGGAATGTGGCAGGTCTCCGGACCAAAATGAATAACCCAGAATGGTAAAAATTCATTAAGGGCTTTAATTTTATCTGTCTCCAAGAGACTTGGCTCGTGGAACCTGTGCACATGAACAGGTTCAGAAAATAGCAAGTCCCTGCTGTTCTTAACTACACATGAGAAACATCCATTACAATGCAGGCATTACATCGCAATGCTTTTACAATGCAGGTGCCATTACATTGCATGCCATTACAACTCAAGCCATTACAATGCAAGACTTTAAAGTAAGTAATTGGGGTAGGTGTATTTTTTTTTACTTAATACTTAAAACATTTATTTAATTATGTTACAAAAATATGTTTAATTATTTGATGAAAAATACTATGGGCACACATCCTCCTGGATGGATGCTTGGGAATATTTTTGGGTGTGGTAGTGTCAAAATACTCGGGTATTAATTATATTACCTGACAAATATTTGTAACTTTTTAAAAATTAAATGAAAAAATAAATAAAATATAGAGAAAAATTATCTTAGGTTAGTGACCTATTTAAAGGGACGGGATGCATGGGAAACAGGGGTTTTGGGTGGGGTGGTGTATTAATACTCGGGTATTAATTTTGTTACCTGACAATATTTCAACTTTATAAATATTAAATAAAAAAATGTAATAAATGTTAGGGAAAAATTATCTTAGGGTAGGGATATATTTACTGGTGCGGGATACTTGGGAAACAGGGGTTTTGGGTGGGGTAGTGTATTAATACTCTGGTATTCATTTTCTTACCTGACAGATGTTTGTAATTTATTAAAATGTAATTAAAAAAAAATGGTAGGGACCTACGTTATGGCATGGGAAGCATGGGAAATGGGTTTTGGGTGGTGGAGTGTAATAATACTCAGGTATTAATAATAATTGAAGGGAATTATTTAAAACGATTTTAGTAAAAAAGATTTGATAAAATGGAAATAAAAAGTATTTTAAATAAATTAAATGACATATCCTATGGGAAATGGGTTTTGGGTGGGGGAGTGAATTAATACATAGGCAATTATGTAAATAAATGTGTGTGAGTTTTAAGAATATTAGAAAGAAAGTATAATATATTAAATGTATAAAAGATTTTTTTAAAATATAAGAGTAATATATGTAGAAGATTAGGTCACATAAATAGACATTAAAAAATATTTAAATTGAAATTGTAAGTAATTACAAATTAATAAAATTAACAAAGTAAGCATTTGACATATTAATTTATATTTTAGAAATTGTATTACATTTTCAATAAATAAAATACAGTTATAGAAATATTGAAAAAAATACTTTAAAAAAAGTATATTAGTTGTATTTTTTTTTATAAAACTAAACATTCATTTCTGATGGAAATGTAACATATATTTTTTATTTTTTTGTAGGTTTTCCCACGGTTTTACATTGAAATCAATGAGAGAAATTGTAATTTTCAATTTTTAAGGAAAGAGATGAGGTTGCCGCTTGAACGTAAGAAACGTCATTCCGTGGATCGTTGCGCTCCGGATCAGAAGCATGGAAGAGGTGCGTCCAGGTAAGGCAAATTAAAATTATTTTTAAAAAGTTAATGGTGGCATAGTTTATTGTAAGGAGCTGTAGTGAAGGCAGCGATTTAGATACATACATTGCTATGTTAGCATAAGCGCGTTAGATGTTAGAAAAGCCATCTTGCCCATTTTGCTGCTTATGCACACAACACTGCAGATACATGTTATTATTTGAAAACTGCTTGCTTGCCTTTTCTTCACATGAAAACCGTCTGTTGTTCACATCCCTAGACGTGCACGACGACCTTGGTCTGAACATTGTGTGCAGAAACAGTCTGAGCCGCCAGACAATGCATGTTTTTGAGTTCAGGTTGATCGGCCCACTCTCTAGCCATAACACGCACACAGCTGCAGATACCTGAATGTCGAGAGTCTTTAATATTACAGTTTGCATGCGTAGAAACACATTCTGGAGAAGAACTTTTCCAGGCGCAGAGCAAAGCTGATCCTGTGGTGTGATTCACCTAAGCTGATCTTTATGGTATGGGGTTCCCCATTCAAACCTAGAGACCTTCTATTAGTATAATAATACTAGCTTACTAGTGAAGGGAAGGTGGCTGTATTCCACTGTCATTTATACTATGAATTCTCCCTTCATTTTCTATGGTATTGTAACAATGCTGATGGTTTTAATTTTAATCATTTGTCTGCTTATGTTAGCCAAAGTACTGCATCTTAGGACACGTAGTTTATAAAATAAACATTTGAAACTTTACAGTGTCTCTGATTACTCTTGTTGTGGACTGATATGAGAATAATAACGAACAGGTATTTCTGATTCCCACCATTCCTGAGAGTACTCTAAGTCGCTTGTACTGGGTTGTCTATACATTGGGACCTCCGAGAGAATACGGATAACGAATGGGACACTGATGCTAGTCGGATTGGGGTTCTGGGTACTGAGGTGAGTTTTTGGTACACCACAATTCACTGAGGTCCTGGTTTCCTGCACATAGTTCTGTGCATGAGCAGAATCAATGCAAAATGGCGCACCTAACGTTTGGTCTTCTGATTTGAAACGCCTTAGTAGTGCTTATACTAGTCCACAACACCCTCACTCTTGTTTCCACATAGCGGGAGTGACGGATATAACCTACCTATTAGTACGATAGGTTCTCTCAAGCTTGTTATTTAAAAAGGTTTTTTTTCTGAACCCTTGTGCTACTGTAAAATCCATTGTTGTTCTTCTCTGTGTCCTTATGGCGGTCGAAATTGCTGCGCATAGCCGTACACCTCTGCGGCGTCATTTGCCGCAGTTTGGGGTGCCGGATGATGGGATGGCTGTTATTTTTGTGGTCAGTGCCGATGCGTCCTACCCCTATGAGTTGTTTTACTCTTGGGTGACGCTGCCGGCAGTAAATGCGGATGATGGTACGTTTCATTCCTATACTCACACGCGCCTCCCAGTAAACTACACGCCATATAGGACACACGAAATTCCTATTTCAGCTTGGCATCATCGTATTTGGTTTAATGGCGCCCTTCCCCATGCGGTTACACCGGTTAGAATGGGCCCTTTGTCAATTCCAGGGGCCACATTGCCGGTGCTGGCCGGATTTAAACCTCATCCCCGCTATTTGAATGTTGCGGTGGATGAGTTGCGTGTCCTCCATACAGCCCTGATTACAGTATATAGGGCTTTAGTGCAATACGTTTTGCGCAACGTGCAGGTGGGAGCACCTGCTGTTGCGGGACAGCCAGCTGGCCAAGCTGCGGTTGTTATTATTCCCGTCATGGTTAATTCGGTAATGGGCAACGCCCCCAGAATAAGGACAATTTGCCTTATTGGCTTGCTGAGAAATTTGACCAGCTGGAAGCAGTATTTCCGCACTCTACTCCTGTGGAGAAACACAGGATCCTCACCATTAGTTTGCAGAAAGACTTAGTCCCAGAGGTGTCCGATTGTGACAACTGGGGTAAGGTTTTTGCAACGGTCTACTCGAAGTGCTTCGGCACCGCATCTATGGCGGTGCTTCCCTCCAGCATTAAACGTGTTCAAGATCACCACGGTCCGGAGGTGGCCGTCGAGTTGGGAATGCGGCTTGTCGGTGTGTTCGACGTAGTTGCCTCTCTCGTCCTTGGTAATCTCAAGGGAGATGCGGTACAATTCCAAGTGGCTAATGGCTTAGCCCGCGTCGATGAGCTCGATAAGCCCAGAGAGTTGCCTAAAATTATTGCGGAAGCCTATAAGACTATTGGCCGCAGTCGTTTGGGGATTAAGTCAACTATAGTCATTCCAGACTTGATACAGCAGACTAAGGTGAGCTCGTCTGTTAAAGACAATCATCCAACTTTTCCCAAACAAAATTGGTGAACAAAGAAACAGGGAAAGCAGCAACAGAAACAGGGGTCTCGTCCTGCGTCTCCAGTACAGGCGACTGGTGAACGCACATACGATTTGCGCGATTGCACTAGTATTAGGTCACCTGATAGATTTCAGGTTACTGAACAACATTCTCCTCGTTCTTCACAGGAAACATCGGTCTCACAGTCTGGTGGCGGAGAACATGGCAAAGGACGGGGTGCCCAACAAGGACGTGAGCAACCCCGTCAGCCTGACGGTAAAGGCAAGCAGGACGAGTTTGCACGTCAACGTCCCCCGTTTCAGAAGAAGAAGGTTGCTGCACTAACAGCGAGGTATGCCACAGATAGTGAGAACGCAGCTTCGGAACCTGACATGGGCACTAACGCTGCTCGACAGCGCAGCGGAGGTTACAGTAGTGCGGCAAGCACTGCGTCCATATCTGGAGGCGACAGCAACTGATACGTTCATAACTGTAGAAACTGCTGATACTAGAGTGGCTATATGATATAGTCCTCTTAATTGAAGGTGACATACAACGTACAATGCAAGGGATTTTTTGGGATAATCTGACCTCTTCCTATGACATTCTCTTGGCAGAGGCGGACTGGCCCCCGGCTTTCATTTTAGATGCTCCTAGAGGGGAGGAGGTAATCCTCCCGCCCTTTGCGCACACAGTGCCAAAGGAGCACGCTGAAAGGTTTGCCGAAGAGTGGGCTCAGGTGCTTGCACCGGATTTGTATCGCACTCAGGTGGGCTGGGATAAATTGTCTCCCAGCCATGAGATTCCCTTGCGGTCTATGCCTCAACCACAACCCCAATATCCCATGCGCCGCGAAGCTAGATCTCACGTCGCAGAAATCCTTGAGCAATTGGAATAGCAGGGAGTTATTGAAACATGTGTGTCACCAATGAATACTCCTTTATTCACTGTAACGAAGCCTGATGGGTCGTACCGCCTTGTTTTGGATTAACGGCATTTGAACTCTCATTGCCGGATGTGCGCGGTACAGAATACCCACAGTTCTGCCCTCGTTGATAGTCTCGTGAGAAAAAGGTTTAAGACCACGCTTGACATATCCAATGGCTTTTACAGCCATAGCCTGTCCTCCATTAGTAGTCAGTGGACAGCGTTTACTTCTGGCGGCAAACAAAAGCAGTTTAAGAGATTAGCCATGGGCTATAAAAACAGCCCTGGCGTCTTTGCCGCACGTGTTGTCTCTCTGTTAGAGAGCATTGACCCTGATGCGTACTCGTATGTTGATGATATCTATCTCACAGACAACGAGTTGTGGCCGCATCTGTGTCGCGATGATCGCATTATTGTTATGTTTGCAGACTTCGGTTACAAATTCAACTTTGCGAAGTCTCACATTGCAGAGTATACAGTGTTGCTTTTGGGCTACGAGCTCAACAATGAGGGTCGAGGATTAGCTCCTCACTTTCTGGAGAAGTGCGCATGCCTGCGTGCTCCTACAACATTGAAAAAATTACAGTCTTTGCTGGGCTTTCTGAATTTCGGTAGTACGTACATTCCCGATTATGCCCAGTGTATCAAACCACTATATGCCTTGGTACAACCTACTTTTTGCAAATCGAGCTGGCTGCCAGAGCATTCACCTATTTTGCAATCTTAGCAGGCCGATCTTCTTGCTTCAAAATATTTACTGACACGTGATAACCACACTAACCTGGTGATAAGAATTGTGCCAGGCGCAGTGGGTTTCACATACTTAACGTTCAATGAGGGCGATACCGTCCCCATTGCATACAAATAACACTTGTACACTTCGGCTGAACTGCGCTTTTCCACGGTTGAAAAGGTTTTGACTGCGGTGCAGATGGTGATTCTTAAAGAACGAGCGCTGTCGCAAGGGAAACGCATGTTAGTGGTTACACCATATTCTGCTTTAGAGGCAGTGACGAAAGCCAGTGTACCTAATTCTAAAGCTTTGCATCGGCGTTGGAAACATTGGGCCACTTCTTTGACATCGCCAGATGTCACCTATATCTTCGATGCCTCATTGCAGACTCAGGAGTTTTTGCAGTATGAATTCGTTCATCCGGCTCCTCTGTCTTTGCACCCACCTGAAGATTACCATTGTGTCATTTACACCGACGGTTCGGCGCAACCGGCGACGGGATCGAAGCATGCCTATTCAGCAGCCTGCACAATTGTGGTGGGTACTTTCGTGAATGGTGAATTCCAGTCTGATGTCGTGCATACACAGTCATTGGGTGATTGTACCGCACAGTTGCCAGAGCTCCGTGCACTGGGGCTTGCACTGGAGTTTGCTGATCCTCGGGTTACTACTCTTATAGTGAGTGACTCGTTTTACTGTGTTCATTCCTTTAACGGCAATCTATTCTTTTGGTCTCACAATGAATATTGTGATTCCAAGGGTAGCACAATCAAGCATAAAATGCTTTGGGTTCGAGTGGCGGAACTTAAACAGCATCTGCCTCTCGTGAATGTAATTCACACTCTTGGTCACCAGCGAGTTGGTGTCCACGCTGTTGGCAACAGCTTAGCTGACGAGGCAGCGAAAACAGCAGTGGCGACATATCTAGTAGCAGCAGTTACAAGATCCAAAAGTAAGATCGATGATGACATTTTGGCAGCTATTGCTGCGACAGAGAAGGGAAGTAATTACCCGAGAGGTTTCTCTTCTCGGTACCATTATCACTTAAGTCCTGATAACGTCCCATTAGTGAGAATTAACGACGTTGGTGACAGATTGATTCCCAACGCGGACTGCAGGCCGTCCTTGATAACAGTGGCTCACGAGGGTATGGCCTCTGCCCATGCCGGCGTTGCAGCAGCTGTTACTCTGTTACAACAACGTTACTGGTGGCGCGGGTTATATAAACAGGCCCGCACTTATGTTCTTGACTGTGACATTTGCCAGCAGATTAAACCTTCAACTGCTGCGCGCCCACCACAAACTCAGTTGTACATATCTAATAAACCACTTGGATGTGTTTATCTAGATCACTGCGGTCCTTTCTCCTCTGATACTGCGTATAAGTACATCTTAGTTGCAGTGGATTCGTGCACACGTTTTCTTTGGGTATGGCCACAAAGGAGTGCTGATGCTCATACTGTCATAAGGGATTTGCGTGTCTTTGTGGGAATTTTTGCGTGTGGTACCTTTCATTCTGATCAGGGCCCTGCGTTCGCCTCTAAGGCATACAAAGAAACCATGAGATCCTTGGGGGTCCAAGTCAAATTTTTGTCTCCATACCAGCCTGAGGGTAATAGTGTAGTGGAACGATGAACCGTGACTTAAAGCAGTCCTTGACAGCCAGGGTTTTAGGCACTGGCCGGAACTGGTTAGCCCATTTGTATAACGTTCAACGTGCACTTAATAATCTCCCTAGAAGGTCTCTGGGTGGGCGGACCCCATACATGATGCTCTTTGGCATAAAAATGTTTGTCCCGGACCTTGATGGTCTAGACATGGCGGCGTCTGCCGCACCCTTTGACGTAGATGATCACTGTGCTTTGTTACAGAGTCTACAAGAGACCAGAGACAGTCTCGCGAAGGAACACTTGCCCTCCACATCTGATGCTGCGCTTAAGATTCCGGTAGTCGGCTGGCTACCTCGAGTTGGTGACCTGGTCCGTGAGAAGGTGGAGAACAAGAAGGAGTTCGGCCCCTCTTATTGTGCCCCGGTTCCAGTGCTTGGCGTGCAGGGTACAAGAACAGTCATTTTACCTCCACTTCCTGGTCGCTAGGATAACAGGTACATCTCCATTGACAATGTCAAACTACAGCGAGTGGCCGATTCTTCTTAGTATGACTCCAGCGGTCTCTTGCCCTGCGATGCTGAGAAATTCTGTTTTGGCTCCAGCTTCTACCACCATGCCTGATATTGCCATCGAGATGCATACAGTTACTGCTCCTTTGTTGCTACCACCAGCTGGTGGTCTACCTGAAGATACTGAGTATGCTTATCCTGCAGATGTAACATTGCCTGTTTTACAATTAACCGCAGTTACCCAGTCACGTTTCTCCTTTGATACTAACTCTATGACTTCCAGTGCCCCATCAAAAGTTTCTATCTTTGCTGTTTGGTTTAAAAGACATTTTTTCATTCCCCCTTGGACTTACATTTGGCTGATGCTCATATGTATTTTTTTGTTTATGTCCATCGGATTTGTGGTGGTATTTTTTCGTCTTGTGAATGGACACTACCTAAAAGAAAGATCGACAATTAGACTAATTGATGGAACTTTGGTCCCCCACTCCTCATCACACATCATGAAGAGAGACCAGACTTTTGTGAATATTACTGCCTGGCCTGTGTTAGATGGGATTGCGTGGGATGCTGTTAAATTTCAAATTCATGGACCCACTGAGGTTATTAATGTTCCAAATGTATTTTGTGTTTCTATGGGTGATGTGGTTAAACAAAACATCCGCTCTGATTATTGGGACGTTCAGGCCATAGAAGCACTGTTTTCTGATTTGAAATATTATGCCGCTTTTGATACTGCTGTTTACGGGGAGCTGTTTTGCTATCAACATTATGGCAATCATTTCCTACATAAAGCCAATATGTATCGTAATTTTGTGAATTATAGGCAATGGGTAACATTGTCCAACGCCAATACTAGGCAGCTTCAACACATTGGTGAACAAATTTGCCTATTTTACTGATTTCAGCGTTTCAAAACCTGCCGCCTTTTATTTTAAAGTGGCAGCGGAGTCTGCCTCGAAGGTTAGGCTGACACACACTAAATTATTGTATTCCAAATCCTTTATGGATGATTTGGCGGTTAGGGGTTATGATCTGTGGAAAGCTACTATTGATCTTAAATCTGTTTGGGGTTCTAAACCATGGCAGGTACAAGGAACAGAAGCTTTGCCTTGTGCCTGCCTCATCCCGAACCACATATTATTTTTGAATTCAACTATTTTTTAGACCACCTGTTTTGGATTGGCTACTTCTAAAAAGCTGAATTCCCCCTCTATTCCAGATCTGGGTGCTTATTAGGGGTGGGCGTAATTTGCGAAATTCACTTTCGCAAATTATTGCGAAAATGTTAAAAATCTCCGCAAACACGCGTAAATATCGCGAAGATGCGGAAGTTTTTTTTCCCTGCCCGTTCGCGGTATTTTCTGCGTGGTCGCAGCTCGCCAACTTACCCATGTGGTTGCTCGCGGGCGCGGCCATCTTGTTTTCACTTGTCTCGCGGTGCATGATCGCTAGAAGAAAGACGTGATCGCGCGACGAATGACGTTACTGCGGGCGCGAACTGTCGCGAGACAGCGCAAATGGCTACCAACAATCCAACATCTTGTGGAGAACGCGACCGGACCGGGAAAACTTGTCGGCGAACGCGGGGATTCAGGTAAGGCGATCGCGCGCACGCGGGAATGTATTATTTTACAGCGCGAGCAAGCAAAAAATTTCCGGTAAAATGCGGATTGCGGAAATTTTGACATTTTCGCGCTCTCCGCGGAACACGAAAATGTCAAATTATCGCAATTTCCGCGAGCGGAACGGAATTTTAGCCCAGGCCTAGTGCTTATCCAAATTGGGATAATCATACAGATCTGTCCCTTGATGCGTTGCAGTCATACATTACTAACACATCATTCAATATTTCCAAATTAAATTAGGAAGGATGGTTAACTTGGCAGACAAGCTCAGATTCCTGTCAACATCGTTTTTTGGGTCTGCAGCCTGGGTATACGCAGGTTCGCGTAGACCCCCGCTTTGAATCTTCTCATTCTGTTACTACCTACTCTGTTGGGAAGTTATGCCAATCTTGGCTGCAACATTCCACCATGGCATCTGTTAAACTTCATTTATCTAAATTACATGACAAAATAGATTTGAATGATTTTGTTAAGGGTCCTGTGGGTGGCAGGTCCAAAAGATGGGTGTATGCTATTTATAACGAGGTTTGGAAGTTATCACAAATTGAAGCTGCTTCCAGATTGAGAGCTATTGATCAAGCCAATTTGGAGAAAGTACTAGCTGTTATAGATAATAGCATTAACACCCTATCTTCCAGAATTTACACATTAGATAATATTGTTTCATCTGTCGTTGATATTGTGCAGAATGATATGTCTGTTTTGTATCATGGTCAGAATCAATTGCGTTCTATAATGCAGTTTGTTATGTTATGTTATAATAGTCTTGTAGTGCGCACTAATACTCGAGAGTGTCCTGGCGCGAAAGCTGAAGAAGAACTCAGTGGAAAGGCCATTAGAGCGGTTCTGAAAATGGAAAAGTTTTCAATTGTTTTTTAAAAAGCCTAAGATCTTGGATGTCCCGTAGCTTCAAGGGCAGAGCATTCCAGGCGATGGCTGTTTTAACTGAAAGAGACTGGCCGCCTAGACGAGGCCTGCGAAAGCGGGGGATTGACAGCCGACGCAGGGAGGCGGACCGCAACACTCTATTCGGAACATACAAGGCAAACCGCTTTTGAATATACAGAGTGCCAGCATTGTGCAGTGCTCTATGCGCCAAAGTCAGAGCTTTAAATTGCACTCTTTTGAAAACAGGCAGCCAGTGCAGATCGCAGAGTTGTTTTTTAATGCTAAGTCTACCCGGGATGTTAAACAGGAGTCTGGCCGCGGCATTCTGTATAGTCTGTAATTTATTGAGTAAGTATCCTGGAATCCCCATATACAAAGCATTTGCATAATCAAGACGGGAAAGGATAAGGGCACGAACAACGGTTTCCTTAGCTGGCTGAGGCAGCAGCGGAAGGAACCTTCTCAGGGATTTAAGAATGCCGAAGCACATTCCAACCAGTTTGTTAATTTGATAGGTAAACCGTAGATCTTCTGCTAACCAAACCCCCAGATTTTTCACAGGGACACAATCCGAGATTGGACGTGGAAAGTCAGGTGGCCACAGAGATTCTCTGAAGTTAGATGGAAATTGACCATACAAAAGAACCTCGGACTTGTCTTCATTGCATTTCAACTGGGCGGAAGCCAACCACCGAAAAACCGCCGATAGTTCTGCACCGCCACAGTTGACAAATCTGAATCTTTCCATGTAAAGAGAAGTTGTGTGTCATCCGCATATGCAACTATTTTAGCACCCAGCTCCTCTGCCAAAAAGATCAGGGGGGTTAGGTAAATATTAAAAAGCAGAGGGCTCAAGATAGAGCCCTGCGGGACACTCATAGACACCTTCCTCACCGTAGAGGAGAAGGGAAGCATCCATACCTGCTGGGACCGATCCTCAAGAAAAGATTTTATCCAATCTCAGGCAGGACCAACAATACCGATATTTTTTTTTTTTTTTTTAAATTCTTTTTATTGAGAGTTCATAAAAACAAAATCTTCAATACAGAACACAGTTGTAGAAAGATTAATAAGGTACAAGGCACATAGGTGTAAAAGCATTTTACAAATTCATCAGTTCGAAAACTTGATTATAAAGTGTAAAGTGTAAAGCCAAAAAACAACAACGAATTTCGACAATTCAAATCTCAATTGTAAAGTGTAATGTGCAATTATAAAGTGCAAAATGCGTAGGGAGAAACACTCTAGCAGACTATTAGCTAAGAAGATATAGTTAAAATTAAATGCTGTCAGGAAATACAGTAAAAAGGACTACGATTCAAACACACTCCAGAACTTCTCATATTTCTTGAGTGCCCCAGATCTCAGTGCATATTTTCTTTCCCTGCCCTGGATTCGTAATAATTTTGCCTTCCAAGCCTGAAAAGTTGGTACTTGATCGGTTTTCCAGGACTGTAAAATAAGAGATTTGGCTATTAAAGAAGCTATGAAAAGGGACTCATCATATGGAGTGTGGCACATAGAACAGCCTAGTACAGGAACTAAGTCATCGAATATTATAATGGTTTTAAGCTCAGAGGAGAGGTATTTTTCAATTTCCTTCCAGAATGGCTGGATTTTAGGACATTCCCAGACAATATGTTTCCAGTTCCCTTTCTCCTCGCACCGAAAACATTTATCAACAACTAGGGGAAAGATACTATGGAGATAAGCGGGAGTTCTATAGATCAACCATTTATTGTAAAATTGCATGCGTCTAAAATTAGCGCCACGGAAAATTATTTTATTAAATTTATTTATCTTGTCCCATACAAACTTGTTGATTTCAATGTTTTCCCTCTTTTTCCACCTCTCAATGATCCTACTGGAACATTCCTGCCCTTTATCCTCTTTTAATAATTTGATCCAGATGCACATCTTTTTTGAAATTTTATTATTCATAGCTGTCGAGATAGTTTCTTTGTGGTATAGATTTCCTATATCCAACCCTCTGAGCCTTTGATTGAGCAT
Organism: Triturus cristatus; assembly: GCF_964204655.1. Classification (NCBI taxonomy): domain Eukaryota; kingdom Metazoa; phylum Chordata; class Amphibia; order Caudata; family Salamandridae; genus Triturus; species Triturus cristatus. Next base: position 771,206,296 of record NC_140592.1, read on the forward strand.
ACAGAAAGACCAATTCAAGGTGGAATGTGAATAATGTACCTGTCTGGAGATTTCATCCCATGACTTCCACCTATTGCCAATGAGGAAGTCTTCAATCTTCACAAAGCCGTTTTCTTTCCAGAGATTTATTATTTTACTCTCCATACCTCCCTCTTCTCCAAAGTTAAAGTTGTTCAAATCCGTTGTATTACTTATTCTAGGGATGGAGTAGAATTTCAAAAACTGAATTTTCTGTTTGAAAATCCACTGAAGGGACTTGTAGCGAACTTTCTTTGGATCTTTTATAATTCTAATTGGATCAATTATTTTTATTTCTGACAGCATCTTCCTCATAAAAAAATTGTCTGCTTCGTTAGTGTCTGAGAAAAAAAACCTAAAACTATGATGTGCAAAAGATGCAAAGTAATATTCTCTAATATTTGGAAGGGACAGCCCTCCTTGTGCAAAAGGAAGATATAAAGTGTCACGTGCAAGCCTAGGAGATTTTTTAGCCCAAAGAAAAGAAGAAATCAGAGCATCCACTTTATTAAAAAAAGAGACCTGAATTGGGCAAGGTACGGTATCAAACAAAAAATTAAAAAGAGGTAAGACCGACATTCGTATTAATGCTGCTCGCCCCATCAAAGATAGGGGTAATAAGTTCCAACGATCTAAAAGAGACCCCACCTTTTTTAACAATGGTGAGAAGTTCAATGAAAACAGATCTTCCAGATTATCCGATATAAATATTCCTAAATACCTCTTTGGGGATAGATTATATATTTGCCTAAATTCTGGTATTAAAGTGTCTACAGTGCAGTTTACTAAAATAATTTCTGTCTTGTTAACATTAATGTTATAACCCCCTAGATTCTGGAAATCTGAGAATTTTTTTAGAATCTTCAATTGACTAGAGGGTTTGGAACCTAAGAAAAGGGCAATATCATCAGCGTATAATTTTATATTAGTCATACCAACTATTGGGGCTGTGTCGGTGCGTATATTCCTAATCGCAATCGCCAAAGGTTCAATGAATAGCGCAAATAAAATTGGCGACAAAGGGCATCCTTGGCGCGTGCCTCTAGTGACTAGACATGTCCCAATATTAGATTTGTTAATGATAATCTGTGCCTTAGAATCCATATATAGTTGTTTTAAAAGTATGATAAAAGCATCCGGGAAATTGAAACTGTGCAAAATAGCAAAAAGGCAGTCCCATGACACTAGGTCGAAGGCCTTCTCTGCGTCTAGAAACCAGATTTGAGCCTTCACTTGATTAGTTTTAAAAAAATCTAGTGCTTCCAATACAAACTTTGTGTTTGAGTGGAGATGTCTGCCTGCAATAAAACCGCACTGATCGTTAGCTACAAGGTATCCCACTATTTTATTCAATCGGTTTGCTAAAAGTTTTGTAAAGATTTTATAATCTGTATTTAGGGGACTTATAGGTCTATATGAATTTATATTCTCCTTGTCCTTCCCTTTTTTCAAAATGCTAACCACCACAGCTGAATGGAAGGAGTCTGGCGGGGGACCTCCTTGGAGTAAGTCGTTCAATAAAAGTAAAAGTTCTTTATGTAGGGTTCCTCCAAATTTTTTAAAAAATTCAATAGGAAAACCATCATCACCGTTTGCCTTACCGTTAGGAAAAGAGCTGATTACGTCATCTAATTCTGACATTGAGAAGTCCTCTGTAAGGCATTTCTTGCCCTCATCGTCTAATTTCGGTATTGCCAGATGCTCTAAGAACTCCCCAATGGAATCAGATGAGGCCCCTTCGATTGCTTGATAGACTCCCTCATAGTGTTTTAAAAACAACTCGCCAATAGAGCCTGTAGTCTTAGCATATGATTTGGTGATGGGATTAATTAATTGATCTATTCTATTGCGAGCCTGCTTTTCTTTGGCTTGCCAGGCCAAAAGCTTGCCTGTATATTCGCTCTCCTCATAGATCTTCTGGGCATAGAGATTGCTATTAGTTTCACCCAGGATGTAATAAAAATCCCTCATCCTGCCCTTAGCCTCATTAAGCTTTTGCCCTGAGTGCGCTGATCTAGTCTTGTAGTGTTCTTGAGTTGCTTCCGTGAGATCGGTTTGAAGTTTTATTTTCTCCTCCTTTCTTGCCTTCTGCTTTGGTATTTCTTTAGATGTTATAAACCCACGGAGTGTAGCCTTGAAAGCATCCCAGATCATATTTAATGGGGCAGTACCTCTATTCTGTGTGAAAAACTGCTCAATAAATTCTTCAATGTCTGTACACCATTTAGGATCAAGGAGGTTAAGATTGTTAAAAAACCATCTTCTAATAGGGCTTATATCTTGTAGTCCCAACTTTACCTCCATGCAAACTGACACATGATCAGAGAAAGCATTGGACAGATGTAAATAGTTATATAACTCTAAGTCATGAGAAGTTAAAAAAAAATCTAATCTGGATGCAGAGTTATATTTTGCTGAGTAACATGAATATTCTCGTTTAAGAGGATTGGAGAATCGCCAATGATCCATGATATCAAGATCTAATTTACAAGATTGAATGGCCAAAGCAGTTTGGGGTTTATTTTGACGGCGATCTTTTTTGGAGGAGTCCAATTGAGGGATCTGAAGAAAATTAAAGTCTCCCCCCCATAATATTAACCCAGGGAGCCCTGTTATGGCGTTCTTTAACTGTAAAATTGGCAGAGAGTTATCTAAAATTGGTGCATTTATTGTAGCGAGGATTATGTCAATATTATTTAATTTACCATGTGCAATTGCCCATCTACCTCTGTGGTCTATGGCTGTGCCAGCCAGAGTAAAACCTACATGTTTTCCTATTAATATGCATACTCCTCTCTGTGCCAACCCAGCTGAAGAAGATATCCTATGGCCGGCCCAATTCTTCAGAATTTTATCTGAGTCCTCCTGATCTTTATAATGGGTCTCTTGTAAGTAGATGATGTCTGGGTTTAAATTCTTTAACCAACTTTCAATAGCATTTTTTTTTCGAACATTGTTAAGACCATTTGTATTAAAAGAAATAAACTTCACCATATTATTAATTCTTCAAGAGGAGGAGGATGGAACATGCGACAAGGCAGCCGAAATAAATAAATATGGCTAAGGGAATTTTAAATTTCAGCCTGTAAAAATAAGCATTAATCAACAAACCAGCAATAAATAATCATACAAAAATTTTCAATAGTAAACTCTTTGTGCAAATAGGCAGATAGGGAGTACCGTTGTATAATGAGAATAGCGAAACCTCACTTTGTACAAATATGCAACTAAAGAACAGGAACATCTCACTGAGCAAATAGGCAAATAAGCAAAGTGGTTGTATAATGGCAGCAGAGCCTTTAGCAGTAGAGTTATATGAAAAGAGCGCAACCTCTCTTTAAGCAAAAAATGGGTAATATGGTTGTGCAAATAAGCAAAATGGTTGTACAATAGCAGCAGAGCCTTTAGCAGTGAAGTTAAACGAAAAGAGCGCAACCTCTCTTTATACAAACAATGGGTAATACGGTTGTGTAATAATTTTGCAAATAAGTAGCAAAAAACCTCTCTGTGCAAATGAGCAAATAAACAGTGCAGTTATATAATAGCAGCAGAGACCTCTCTTTTGTGCAAAAAAGGCAGAACATCAATGTGATCACATAGTAACAGCAAACCCTCTCTTTGTGCAAATAAGCAAACCATAAGGGAACTTATCAGACCAGATAATAAGGCAGAAGGCCTTGTCCGTACCAAAACTGTGTTGAATTTAGAATTAGAACAGAAGATTCTTCAATAAATGAACTCTCTATTTTTCCCCTGCAACACCCCCCTTCACCTCCCCTCCCATCCCAACCCCCCCTTAGAGCGGACGGTACCCCCCCGTGTCCCACTTCCGTCCTTCTCTTGGATTTCTTCTTTTTGGATGCCATGTCGTTGCATCCTTGTGTGCTTCCTGGCCCTGTTGTGGACTCGCCCATTAAATAGAAAAATAATTAGCCGTAAGCTATGGACCTAGACCTTCAAGGAGTGCCTGAGCTTCGTATATGTTCGTAAAAATAAAAAACTTCCCTTTGGCCAGTACTTTAAGTTTTGATTGCTGCACAATCGTAGCCTGGGCTCCCTTGTTTTTAAAAGAGTCAATCAGTTTAACAATGTCCCTGCGTCTATGAGCAGAAGCTGCCGACATATCTGAAAAAATTCGAAAATTATTCGCGCCGTCAGCATTGAATAATTTCTTAGAATAGGCAGTGCTTAGAATTTTCTCCTTCACCCTAAAATCAGAGAAATTAAGCAAAATTGTACGCGGATATTTCAGATTGATTGGTTTATGTGCAGGGACTCTGTGCGCTCTTGTGATCGTTAAATCTCCTTGGAGCTCAGGTATGGCTTTTTTCAAAAGGGACTCAGACCACTTAACTACGTCTTTATCTTCCAAACCCTCTGGTATGCCTACCAAGCGTAGATTCGACCTCCTATTATAATTTTCAAGGTCCTGCATTTTTTCCGCTAGCTGGATTCTCTCTTTGTTGGCCACCAAGAGGTCTTTCTGTATTGCCGATAGGGAGTCCTCTAAGGATGAAATCCGCGTTTCAGCTTCAGTGACTCTTAAGGGAAAGTTGCCAAAATTTTCTTCCATTTTTGTGAGCCTGCTGTGCAGCTGAGAAATTTCCTGAGCCTGGGAGTTTTTGAAATCCCTTAATTCCTGAAGGATAGTCCCGAGCAAAATTTCAATAGAGTTTGCTTTTGTAGCACTCGGGAGGGGAAACAGTCCATCCTCTTGAGAGGCCTGAGAAGCCTGTGGGCTTAGCTCTTGGCTTGGAGTTTTCGTAATGCGAATAAGGCAATGACTTGAGAACAACTGAGCCGGAGGGGGAGAAGGGACCTGAGACAGTGCAGTGTGGGAAGAATTTCCATTTTCTGAAGTTAGTGCTGCAGGAGTTGCTTCTTCAGAACCTTCAAGGCCCTCCTGATCTAGCGCCACCCTCTGCACTGCTCCTTGCTCTGACTTGCCACTTCCCCCCCTTTGATTCGCCCCTTCTCGTATAGGAGTGCTCGAAAGTTGCCCCTGTTTTAGAAGGGGTTTAGAAAAGAGAGGGTATTGCTTAGGGGCTGACTGACTTCCAATCTCCTTAGCTGGGGATAGATCATTGACCACGTTGTCTACCCGGCACGTCTTTGTTCCTTTGTTCTTCCCATTCACTTCGCCTCTCGCGTCCTCTTCAGCCGATATTTGACAGGCGAGATAGAAGTAGCCGATGAGGAACCGTATCGAAGGCGGCAGAGAGTAAAGCCAAAGCTGCTCTGCCGCCCGTGTCAAGGCACTCCCGAATAGCTTTGGCCATTTCCACCAGCGCGGTCTCGGTACTGTAGGATGACCTGCGCAGGGTGGAGAAGGCCAGATGTTTCCACGAAAGCTTCCAGTTGCCGGAAAACCACCTTCTCACAAACTTTAGCCATAGCTGGGAGAAGAGAAATGGGGCGATAGCTGGATAGTTTAGTAGGGTCAAGTGAGGGTTTTTTCAGAAGTGGTAAGAGTTTGGCCTGCTTCCAGCTACTCATAACAGTGGTGGTCTACAGAGATAAATTTATAATTCTATTTACCTCCAAAGAGACCACCTCAGCAACACCAGCTAGCACACTGGCAGGAACAGGGTCGGAAGGAGACCCTGATTTAAGAGATTTTAAAATAGCCAAGGTGTCCGACTCCCCTACATGCATGAACTTAGTGAAAAGAAGGGAAGGGGCTATCGGGGCCGAACGTATAGAGTAGGTGGAATCAATCAATGAAGAGGGGCCCAGACCAAAACTGTCTTGGATCACTTGGATTTTTTCAATAAAAAAAGAAGACAGTTCCTCACACCATTCAAATGTGGATGGGAGAGAAATTTGTTCAGAGACAGGAGATAAAAAGCTTCTGAAAAATCGAAAAAATCTCTTTGCTATTGTTCCTAGCTTTAGCAATTCGAGCGGCATAGAAACTACATTTAGCCACACCGATAGCTGCATAATAGTCCCTCTGGGCTTTACGCAAAATGGTTTTTGCCGACGGGTAATAGTCTTGGCGCCAGGACCGCTTCAATGCCTTACAGGACAGTTTAAGAGCTCTAAGAGAGGTCGAGTACCATGGTTTAGGTGGAATAGTCCTCGGCCGACAGGCAGAGGGGGCTTTAGACACCGTCCTGACGCCACGGCTAATCCATGATGTAAAGCCGGCAATTGCATCTTCTAAAACGTTGGTAGCCGGCGGCTCAGTCAGCAGTAAGGCCTCCGAAAGGTCAATCCTGCAAGTCTGAAGATTATGGACTGGGCGAAAGCAGGGTGAGAATTTCCCTATAGACCAAGAGAAATGCAGTAGATAATGGTCGGACCAAGTGACCGGCAAAGGGTCCAAAGCTAGTAAATCAAAGTTGGAGCAGACCAAATCGATGAGATGACCTCCTTGGTGCGTGGGAGATTTGATCCACTGAGTTAGGTGAGCCAAATCGAACAGATCATTGAGTTCCCTAGCACCAGAGGCATCCGAACAGTCAAGGTGAATATTAAAATCACCGAGAAGGAGGTACCTGGGAAAACGCAGAGCGCGTGGAATAATCACATCGTCAAGGGCCTTGAGAAAACCACCTGGGGGCCAGGAGGGCGGTAAACCAGCGTACCACCTAAGGTGAAATGGGGTGACATTACAATAGAAAAGTCAAATGCCTCCCCTTCCACAAGCCCCACCGAGGATTCCCCAGAAAAGGTCCAGGTATCTTTAAAAACTACAGCAATTCCACCTCCTCTCCCAGAAGTCCGATCCAATCTTGCAATTTTAAAGCCAAGCGGAATGGACTGTTCAATCGAGGGGGCACAGGAATCATTAAGCCATGTCTCGATGATAAACAACAGGTCCAAACAAAGTTTGCATGGACTTTGCAAACGTTAAAGGCTGGGAAAGTCCCCTGGGACTACATGAATACTTCATCTTTAGTCCTTCCCGTTAATATAACTGCGCAACATACTCATTACTGCATATTGAAAAGTTAGAACCTTTGCCTTTCTCAGTGGCCGAATTGAACTTAGCTGTGTGGCTTATCCACGGGTTAATCACCTTGCCATTTCCTTTGTTTAAATTCAGTTCGTGCATGAAACATTATGCCCTAGGCAGATATGAACAGTTGGGTACTGCTTTCCTGCATGAAGTTTGGTCACTCCCATTTACATACAGGTGCATGAGAGAAGGTAAAGAAGTTTATTTGAAGGGTGAGGAATGCTCTTCCACACCTGATCACTCTGTAGTCTGTAGGCACATCCAATTGCATGGCGCGTGCAATGTGCAAGCGCCTAATTTAGCATGCGTCCTGAAAGGAATTCCAGTGCCAGCTATTACACCCTCTTTCACGTTGTTAGCTAACGGTAGTTATTTGCTTTTAAATAACGAGGCTTGCTGTGGGATGCTAGTGGGAATTCCTTACATTGTGACTGTATCGCAGAGAGTAGTCTGCTGTAAAAATGTCCTTTTCCCACCCCTGCATGGGCAGCTGGATATATCCATCTGGCCTTCCATTCCAACCTTGAAAGCAGAGTTCAACAAGATGAGCAGAATAAGGGCTCTATTGTCTCTAAAAGAAGTCGCTCCGACTTCGTCCCGTGAAACATTTGTCCTTCATGTAGCCAACACCCGCACCGAGGTACAGGCGCTTTTAAATACTGATCTCCCACTTCATTTTGGTGCCCTGATTCAAACTATATTTAATGCCTCGTCAACAACTGGCTTGGCGCATTTTTTCAAAATTGTGGGCTCCGGCCTCGTGACCTCCTTCCAAACTATTTTTGGTGTGATACCGGCATTTTTTCATTCTCCAGCATCTTTGGCTGGCTCCCATTGATTCTCGCCCTCGCGGCTGGTGTGCTGTTGTTGGTCTGCTTACTACGCAATGGCTGCACAATTTGTGTCACGCGACAGCCTGTCCCGGCTGCTCCATCTTCGTAACCGGATGCTTGAATATTATGGAACTTTACCACTGGCAACCCTGAGCATAGCCTATGGATTATCCTTCCGGTTTTCCTACTTTACACATATGTGCAACCTGTTTTTCATTGCCTAGATTGTCCTTTCGAATGGGCTCTGGATTTGTGCTTGTTAAACTCGGTGTCTCCTGCCCCGGATTATGATCGACTGATGAGGCCATTAGTGGCTCATGAGTTGGACTGTTCTGGTGTCAGGATTATGGCCTGTGGAGCGGCACATGGAGTCCTAGGGAATTGGGACATCGGAACGGCAGCATATGACTTATTGGCAAGAAGTTATCTTGAATAACACGCAGTGGTCCTCTGATTGTGCTTTATGCCCCAGTTGTCGAGGAACATGTATGTTCGTTTACCTTATTAGACTGGATGGCGGACACTTTTGCAAATCGTTCCAATGACTTCCTCTTGGAAGCTGTCGCTACGTACTGTGCTTACACATTGATGGATTAACTTGAATGTCGTCCAGCTTCCCTTGCACAAACCAGACATTTTTTTTGTGTGTTCCAACATCTGGGCTCGTTGAGCCTTTGCATGATGTATTGACTTACTATTTTCTTTTTCCCCTTTTCTCGAACTTTCACTCCTCTTTATTTGGATTTCCAATACATGCACTTGGTTCCGCTCTGTCGAACTTGAACTCTGCGTTCCTTTTTGTATCCCTATTTGTTCGTGGTCCGATCAAGGGGGGGGGTGTAGTGAAGGCATCGATTTAGATACATACATTGCTATGTTAGCATAAGTGCGTTAGATGTTAGAAAAGCCATCTTGCCCCTTTTGCTGCTTTTGCACACGACACTGCAGATACATGTTATTATTTGAAAACTGCTTGCTTGCCTTTTCTTCACATGAGAACCGTCTGTTGTTCACATTCTTAGACGTGCACGACGACCTTGGTCTGAACATTGTGTGCAGAAACAGTCTGAGCCGCCAGACAAGGCATGTTTTTGAGTTCAGGTTGATCGGCCCACTCTCTAGCCATAACACGCACACAGCTGCAGACACCTGAATGTCGAGAACTTTTAATATTACAGTTTGCATGCGTAGAAACACATTCTGGAGAAGAACTTTTCCAGGCGCAGAGCAAAGCTGATCCTGTGATGTGATTCACCTAAGCTGATCTGTACGGTATGGGGTTCCCCATTCAAACCTAGAGACCTTCTATTAGTCTAATAATACTAGCTTACAAGTGAAGGGAAGGTGGCCGTATTCCACTGTCATTTATACTATGATTTCTCCCTTAATTTTCTATGGTATTGTAACAATGCTGATGGTTTTAATTTTAATCATTTGTCTGCTTATGTTAGCCAAAGTACTGCATCTTAGGACACGTAGTTTATAAAATAAACATTTTAAACTTTACAGTATCTCTGATTACTCTTGTTGTGGACTGATATGAGAATAATAACAAACAGGTATTTCTGATTCCCACCATTCCTGAGAGTACTCTAAGTCGCTTGTTCTGGGTTGTCTATACATTGGGACCTCCGAGAGAATACGGATAACGAATGGGACACTGATGCTAGTCTGATTGGGGTTCTGGGTACTGAGGTGAGTTTTTGTTACACCACAATTCACTGAGGTCCTGGTTTCCTGCGCATAGTTCTGTGCATGAGCAGAATCCCTGCAACAGAGCGAGGAGGGAGGTTTTTCAGAACTAGTGTAGTTGTATTGTGTAGTTTTTGTATTTTTTAACTTTAAAATATTTTCCAACACAGCTAGCAAGTTGTAGGCCCACGTCAGATTTATTGGTTTCATAACACTTTTTCTTAATTTATATTAAATAGGAGTGTTATGAAAGCAATATTTGACAAATTATTTTTGATGCGACGGGTATTTGGAAAGAAGTTATTTTGTCGTCACAGTTTTATAGATAATTGGAGGGAACATGGACACCGACTTCATTTTTTTCAAAAAATATTTTTATGCTGGTTTTCGATCGTAACAAGAAATTGGGGAAGGATTAATAACGTTTTTAATAAAAAGTTTCCTAATTCGAGTGATCTTGTAATGGAATTTGATTGAGAGGATTTCAACAATGGTTTACTGTTGCGTTTTTTGCCAAATTATTTTTATTTTCGTTTTTTTTTTGGGGGGGTTTGCCTATTTTTAGAGGAGAGCACAGTGCAGTTTTCAGCACAAATTTTTGTCTTGAAAAAATGGCTTTGCAAAACTGTGTATTTATCGGATCATGGATTGATTAAAGGATCATGGATTTATTACTATGGATTCGTGGATTTCTGAAGACTCTTGTTGAATAGTGGGATTGTACACAAGTCCAAGAGTTGAAAAAAGAAGACAACTTAAGGTGAGAAACCCGACTTTAAGTTTAAATGTACACTTTTTTGTGGAAAAATGCCAATTGAATTAGTGGGATTTCTTGTCAAAACAGGCAACTAAGGAGTTATAGGAGAGAGAGTAAATTAGAAATGGAGGATGTGTGCAATATTATCTAGGTAGACTGAAGCCACCATCAATGAAAATTGTTGAATTGCACCCAATAGTCATTCGGACATTTCCTTTGTTCTTTTAGAAATTCGTGGGTTCAGACTACCAGTTAATGATTGCGAAATTCTAATGATAGAAGTTAGGATGAGGTTTACCAATAGATTTATTGAAGGAGTTGTGCAATCCCTCTATGGCATTATTTGTTTTTGCTCCTCCCTCTAAGCAGGTCGAGTAGCAGTTCCACCACTTCACATGGAAACATGGCTTCCTCCTGCGACCTGATCTGCTTAGATGGCCAATCCATGTGTCTTCAAAGTAATTTAGAAGGGGTGACAATTTGTCCTCATTTGTAGAAAAATAAACTGAATCTGTAATAGATGTGTAGTATTCATGTACACAGTCAGGAGGAACAAAGAAAAGTGCAGTTAGTTTCTTCAATTCAAATTGTAGATTACCGTCTGCTATATAATCTTCAACTAAGGATGTTTTTTTAAATTTTTTGCCAATATGCGTGTGAAAATTGAAAAAAACATCCTTGAATTTGGGTATGCGTGTACTTTTTGGTAATTGTGTTAATCATTGGTAATTCAAAGTCAATTAACACTTTTCTATGACTTTGGTTCATGGTTTTAGCTTTGTTCACTGACAAAAATTCAGTGTACGTTGAGGTTTGTTTATCAGGGAGTAAACAGTACACTAAGGGAACTACTGTGTGAATAATGTAGGCGTGAATAGTATATATTTGGGTGAATGGATGGGGCGTGGATTTAAACGTCCCATCCATCACCCAAATGTTACTACTCTCAAAGTTAACAAGATTATGGAGTGTGCTAAAGATTAGAATTTTGTTGTCATGCAAAAGAAAGGGTTCATTAGTAACTGTTATAGAAAGCTCAGGTGGAATGTTAACATCAGAGAAAGTTTGGGGTGTTACACGTAGGGGATTACTTGCCTGTTTTTTACACTGAATAATTCTGTGTAGGTTGAAAATTGTGGGCATACAACTTGCTACATGTGATGAAATGTGCTGTGAAACCTCCCTCAAAACTGAAACAAAGGGTTCATTGGAGGTGGATGCTAGGGCTTTAATTTCATTAATATTTTCACAAGCCTCTATCTTCATTGCAGAGGCAGAGTGGTTATGCTCTGTGGTCCTTTCAACAGTGTCACCAAGAGTAACCGCTCTGCCTGTGCAATGGGATGAGTAATATTGCACACACCTCCAATGACACCTGGGCTTAGTTAATCTCTTCTCACAATAAACGTAGCCACTGTGACTTAATAGTCGGTTTCCTCTGCTGGACTGGATGTAATTTGCTTGTTTTCTAGATGCCATTATCTGAAAAAATTCAAAAAGAGAAAACTGTTGTTTAATTGTTTTGAAGTGTTGTTGTTTTCTTTTGAAAATAAAGACTTGTAATTGAAAAGTTAATGCACAATATTTAAAGATAAAATCATTTGCAGTTTGAATGATTTTATTGCATTTGATTGTTGATGTTTGTTTTGAATAGTTTACTACTTTTTTTACCTAAAAATGAATAAAGGTTTAGTTTGAATACTCTAGAGTTAATTGTACAGCTTACCTTTTTGAGGGTTTTCTTTTCTTTTTTCTGAAAGCTCTGTTGTCGTTGCTTGTTGTTATTTATTTCCTAGGCTGTTTTTCATTATGGGCTTTTTCTTTTTGAATTGGTTTTGGAAAAAGTGATGAAATAATTCAAATTAATTTTTTGATGTTTAAAGGTTTACTATTAACCTACAATTTAAAATATTAGTGCTTTTCAAAAAGGTTTGGGCTATATTTTTACCTAGTTTGGTTGGCTTTTTTTCTGACATTTTGCTTTTGTTTGTGAGTTAAAAATGTTTTATCCAAAGATACATTTATTGGAAAACAATACCTGTGCACTTCTAACTTTATTTAAAAAAGATTATGGCTAAAATTTTACCATGTAACAATGGTTTTCTTCTGTGGGGCTGTCCTTTGTTTAATTCATGGCATTAGGGTATTTCCTGTGTTCTTTTAGGAAAATAAAGTTTTGCAATTAGCCTGCAAAAAAGTAGATTTTCCATTTTAAACTTGATAAAAAGACATTTTGCTTTTGTAAGTGAATTTCATAGTTGTGATGCAAAGTTACATTTACACGACATACCTTGCTTTTTTCTTTGTCTTCTTTGGTAATTGTGGCGTGTTGTTTTGTTGGGCTGGAGGGTGTGTCCTCCTCTGTTGGTGGCGTATATCCTTTATTCTGGGGCGAAGATTCAATTGTTAAAAAATGTTTTATTGTTTGCTTTACAAATATTTAACGTAACTATGCTAATATAACTGCTTTTATAAATTTCCAGCTTTAAATTGCGTAATACCAATTGAGCCCCACTTGGAGTAGCAATAGTAAATTTTCCCCCACCACCATCCATCACTTTCCCTGAAGCAAACACCTGTCGGAGTTGGAATTGTAAATCTTTCCCCACCACCATCCAGCATCTTCCCTGATGCAAGTCCCACTTGGAGTAGGAATAGTAAAGTTGCCCCCCCACCACCATCCAGTACTTTCCCAGAGCACCTGTCGGAGTCGGAATAGTAAATTTGCCCCCCCCACCACCATCCAGCACCTTCCCTGATGCAAGTCCCACTTGGAGTAGGAATTTTAAATCTGCCCCACCACCATCCAGCACTTTCCCTGAGTCAAGCACCTGTTGGAGTTGGAATAGTAAATCTGCCCCCACCACCATCAAGCACTTTCCCTGAGGCAAACACATGTCGGATATGCAATAGCAAATTTCCCCCACCACCATCCAGCTTTTTCCCTGAGGCAAACACCTATCAAAGTTGGAATAGTGAATGTGCCCCCACCACCATCCAGCTCTTCCCCTGAGGCAAGCACCCATGTTATCTTTTTCACAATTTACTCCCAGCTGTATTTTTTCCCAAATCTGTTTATTTCAAATATATATATATATATATATATATATATATATATATATATATATATATATATATATATATATATATATATATATATATATATATATATATATATATATAGATAGATATTCACTAAAAAAACCATAGGTTTCACACACGTTATAGTTAGGAAATAGCATTTAAAAAACCTTACAAATTCACTGAAAAAACCATAGGTTTCACACATGTTATGGTTAGCTGGACATTTTACTCGTAAAAAACCAATGAAATTCCCCCGTTATAGTTAGTTCAGCTAACTATAACTCGCGCGCCCGCAATCCACTGCTGATGACGTCACATATTATATCACTCATGACATGGTCAGTGACATCACTCATGACATCACTGATGACATCTCAAATGACATCACTGATGACATCACTGATGACATCATCCATTGAGTATGTGTTTCTGAACAATTTTAATATGTTTAATATATATAGGGAAAGGGCTGTGGAAGAATGAGTGGGTGTATAAGTGTGTGAATGGATGATTTTCAAGGTGTGTGACTGACTCTATAAGTGAGTCATTAAATGTATCTTACTGCAGACTAGTGACTAAACTGTGTGAATGTCTGTATGTGTCTGTATGTTGGTGTATAAGTGGCGGCATGGTTTTGTGAATAGCTATATGAGTGTCTATATGAGTTACTGATTGCTTGTCTCAGTATCTGTATGGGTTCCTGAGTGTTTGTGTGGGTAGGGTGTGTGTGACTCTATGCATAAATGTGTGAGTGGGTGATTCTATGGGTGCATGGTTTTAAGAATGCATCTGTGATGGACTGTATGGTTGAGTGAGTGTATGTATGGGTGTGTTAGGGATTGAATGTATATCTCAGTGGAACATTTGTGACTAACTACATATGTGAAAGGCAGTATATCTGTGTGTAAGAGTATATAAGTGGGTAGATGTGAGAGTGTGTGATTGTGAGAGTGACTGTATGGATGAGTGTGTTCTTGTATCAAAGATTCTATAAGAGCGTAAGAATGTGGTACTTGAGTGTGTATAACCGCATAGGTGAGTAAATGGGAGTGTGATTATTTGCATGACTGACTAGGTGTGAGAGTACCTCTATGGATGATTGGTGGTGTGTGAGTGTCTATATAGGTGTATAAATGCATATGATAGTTTTGTATGGAGTGACTGTAAGTATGAGTGACTGTATAGGTGAATGAGTGGAGGTGTATGTAGACCTAAGAGTTAATAAGTGGGTATGTAGTTATTGGTATTACAGTATGTATAGTTTTGACATTTGAACTCTTAAATTTTGAGTTGGTGTATCAAAAGTTATATTAGGGTGTGAGAAGATGTGCTAATTTTTCACATGGATGACATCATCAGTGATGTCATCAGTGATGTCATTTGAGATGTCATCAGTGATGTCATGAGTGATGTTACTGACCATGTCATGAGTGATGTAATATGTGACGTCATCAGCAGTGGATTGCGGGCGCGCGAGTTATAGTTAGCTGAACTAACTATAACGGGGAATTTCATTGTTTTTTTACGAGTGAAATGTCCAGCTAACTATAACATGTGTGAAACCTATGTTTTTTTCAGTGAATTTGTAAGGTTTTTTAAATGCTATTTCCTAACTATAACGTGTGTGAAACCTATGGTTTTTTCAGTGAATTTCCAAGGTTTTTTAAATGCTAATTCCTAACTATAACGTATGTGAAACCTATGGTTTTTTCAGTGAATTTCAAAGGTTTTTTAAATGCTAATTTTGGATTTTTTTAATATATTTTTTATATATTTCTTTTACAAAAATTTCCCTATGTATACATTTATAAATTATCTGTATCCTTTAATTTTGTGTGGGTCATTTTTTTTTTACTTTCAATTTGGATAAAGTTGAACCGCATAGTTAATATCTTCTATTAACTTATGTCCACTTTATTTCTTTTTTTTTTTTTCTATAAATTTTTAGGGTGCGCGAACCTAGTACGTTTGCGTATGTTTTTCATGTATGCAGGCGTATGTTATCTACGTACGCAGACATACGTTTTAGTGCGCGCTCGCAGCGTGCACCTAGTACGCATGCGTAAGTTTTTTGTGTACGCATGCATACGTTATATACGTACGCATACGTACGTTTTAGTACGCGCTCGCAGCGCGCACCCAGTACGCATGCGTACGTACGCATGTGTGCGTCGTACGTGCTCCACGCGCTACACTCGCGTATACGCGTAGAGTACGCACGCTGACGTTTGCGCATGCGCGCGTGCTGCCTATGCGCGTTACGTACGCGCATAATACTTATGCGCATGTGCGCGTACGCGTTCGCGCATGCGTAATTGCACGGTGCGCGCTCTGAGCTTGCTCCATGCACGCACCTCGGGTTATGTGATTAATAAAACAACACTTTTAATTGGTTTTCATTACTTTCAGTTTCAGATTGTTTCAACACCACACCCAATCCCCTCATGGCAAGTCATGTGATCAAGAAACATTACTTTTCATTGGTTCAAAGTACTTTCAGTTCCAGATTCTTCCAAAACTACACCCACTCCCCTCATTGTTAGTTCTGATTCCCTTGGAGAAGGAGCTACTCTGTTTTTGTGAGACAATGGCAGAGCACCAGCCACCTTCTGAGAGTGAGCAGGACACTCTTGAGAGACAGAGGCAGAGGAAGCAGAAAGACTCCTTCATATGGCAGTTTTTCACTTTTCCTGAGGGACAAAAGAAGGTGAATGCACCAAAGGTCACCTGCACACTGTGTCACCGCACCTTGTCACGTGGGAATGCTAATAAGAAGTACTCTTTTAGTATTCACACTATGATGAGGCACGTTGAGGCAATGCATCCTGTGACTTTTCGTCAAGCTTCTGGAGCAAACCCTCCACCTGCTCAGCCGACGACATCTTCAGCAGCTCAGCCGAGCACATCTTTTCGGCAGCTCAGCCGAGCACTTCTTCTGCAATGGTGCCTTCACCTTCTAACACACCTCTGGATATTCGTCCTTGTTTTGGGAGGATGAGTACACGGTGCATGGATTGTGCTACTCTTATTACTATGGGTGAGAGCAGTATTGATCTCATTCAGAGGAAATTTGAGGAGCACCCTTGCACTAGGCCATAGTTTTTTTTTTTTTTTTTTCCGTTTTTCTCTTCCTCTGTCCCTACATTAACTCAAGGGCTCTTTTTAGAGCCACCTAAAATCAAAACACAAAAACTTGTTTTTTGAATCTATTTGCTATTTTTTTTTGGGGTGCACGCACCCTGCGCGCAACCAATGACGTTTTTAAAAAAAAAAAAAAAATCATTTTTCTCACCTTTAGTAAACCTTCAGGGACTCCCTGACAAAGAGAGGGGAGTGGCAAAGTAATTGAAAAAGAGATGGTGTACATTTCACAGATGAAGGGAAGAGAGTCTTCCTATTAAACTTTAAACTCTGCATCAGTACTTACCTATAGGTACCCTAAACCTATCAAAAAAGATAGCTCATTTTAGTGCTGCGTTTGAATTGGCTGTATTTACAAGGAGAGGAAAAGACACACAGAGTGGCTTTTCCTCTCCTTGTAAATATGGAGGAGCCCCCTGCGCCACCAGCACGTCATGAAAAGTGACGTAGTGGTGGCGCAGGCGGCTTGTAAATCTGCCCCAGAGATGTTAAGGAAATTAAGGGTAAAACAGACAAACAGAGAGTGACAGATACAGAGACAGAGAGCAAACAACTGAGAAGGAGTAAGGCAGTTAAAAAGACTAAGACATATGGATACAGAGAAAGAAACATGGATGAAAAATTAGTGATGGAGGTAGTTAAGTTAGGGGAGTAGTAGAGAAGGAGTGAGGGAGTTACAAAAGAGTAGTAAAGCAGGAAGAGTGAGTGAGAAGAGAAATGAGAAAAGCAGAGTAGGGAGAGGTGAAGAAAAGGAAGCATAAAACGAAAGCAGTGACACATACAGATATTTTAAACTTACCTGACCATCAAAGTAACTTATTTAGAAATAAATGTTTTTATTTAATTGCAAGGAAACTGAATTACATTTTCTAAATGTTCTTTCTAGTTCTGAAAAAAAGAAAAAAAGTATTAATATTCAACATACAGTACATGTTTTTTCATATTTAGCAAAGCAATTTTTTGCCCTTTTTTTGCTGTTTTCAGAATGTTTTGATTTTCACAAAAAATAGTGAAATCAGTTGTATTCATCATTTAACAGCGGGCAAAAAAAAAAAAACAATCTGAAAGATTGTTTAAAAAAGCCCCAAATGTATCCTCACTAAAACATACCTTAATAGAAATGTCAAAAATACCTTTTAAGAACAATAACAATTTACAAGAAACAACGTCTGTAAACCTTGTTGCAAAAGAACATTTTCCAAAATAATATCTGTCAAAGAAGTCCACAATTGTTTGTTTTACCTTTCCTTGAGGCCAAATGGTAAGTTTAAAATCCTTTTTGAGTGAAATATCCAATTTTAATCCATTTAAATTTAAATAATGCTTTCTTCCGATGCAGATTTTAGTATTTAAAATTTGGGTTTGAGAAAAATTAAGTAACAATTGGGTAAATCATAAGGCAAACGTTGCTTGAAAATCAATTGAGAATCATTACACAGTGTCCATCCTTTTTCACATTTAAGATAAACTGTGTAATGACCAGAAGTTATAGAAGGACCGTCATGAAAAATTATTGCAACTGCTACAAAAGTTTTTCCAGATATAGATATTGCCAACAAACTTCTTTAGTAAAGTTTCCAATTTTGTTCCATCAGCTCTACAACGTTGTACCATTAAAATCACATACAGTCCATATTTCCTTAAACATAACGTTGACAACATTTCAGATTTACATTTAGAACATTCCATGTTGTGATTAGCATCTTTAACTAATTTACTAAAAGTCACTGTTTTACTTTCTGGTAATGGTAAATATATGAACCTTTCAGAATCTACATTACTACTGCTTGTGTTCATACAGTTATCACAACAATGTTCCCATTTATAAGAGACACCAAATACATTTTCTACTTCTACTCCTTCATCTTCCAGTACCATCAGGATATACATCAAGAATTCCTGTGCATCTTGCTGGACATTTTGTGTAAACTGTGTACATCCAGAACATACATCTAAAAGATTTCTAACATCAGAAGCACTTTCTATTTTATTTTTATCATTACTCAGCTTCTTATAAAGGAGACTCAGCAAAGAACAGAATCTTTTTTCATGATTTAGTATTATCTGCTCTTGCAAACTTTCAAGATAAAATACAACATTAAGCACTACATTTGCGTAGCAGTTGACACCAGAGCTATTTTCAAAATGACAACCAACAACCTCTTCCACACTGTCCTTTTTCTTTTTGCTTGCAGTCACATCACTGTCTTTTTGTTTTCTCTTCTGTACATCCTCATTACAGATATTCTCAAATCTCCTTTTCCGACAAACAACACGTTTTTCAAACACAGGATACTGACCTAAATGAGGAGCATAGCTTCTTCTTAATCTATTATACTCCTTTACACAGTTTGCATCAGCACTTACTTTTGAGTCATCAAAGTCTATCATGAATAAACCAGATAACTTTTTCACGCGTGACAAAGCAACATATGCCATACCTTCTTTGAACACAGTAAACCCAATGTTTACAAAAGCACTATCAACAGTTAATCCTTGAGACTTGTGAATAGTTACAGCATATGCTAGAGAAATCGGAAACTGCTTCCTACGTACATATAAGTCTTTCACTAGCAAAAAACGAACTGAACAACGACTAATGACTTTAACCTCTTCAATCTGATCAAATTTTATTTTTAAGAATTCAATTCCATCTTTTTTCTGGTACTTTACAAAACCCACAACTTTACCCATAGCTCCATTCACTAAACCTTTTTCTACATCCAAATTACGTCTTAAAATTACTCTACAGTTCATACACACATAAAGATTCTTTTCCAAACCAGCTGTTTTTGAAATGTTTTTCTCCAGAGAATCCAATTTAGTAGCCAATTTGCCTGTCAATATAATAGTTATTCGTTCATGTTGAATTTTATCCACAGCTTCCAGTTTTATGATCTCTTCATTTTCCAATTTCAAAAGTTCTTGATTGAATACAGAGCATTCATGTAGTGTTGGCATTAACCAGATTACAGTATTTTTTTCAGCAATTTTCTTGTATATTTACTCTGGAACTTTTTCTTCTGTTGTAAACAAATTAGTCAGCGATCGACTATGTAATACTTTTCTGCCATGTTCTGTGAGTAGTCCAATTCTTATATCTTTCAGAATACTTGCATAGTCCTCATCATTGGCTTGCCTCATATTGGTAATGAGTTCCTTATACTCAAAATATGTCCAAATATTTACATTGCCTATACTTCCTAACGACTTTTTCGTGTCTTCATGTGTAAGTGTATGGAATACCGGTTGTCCTTTAACTGGAGTAAGTTGCAAAAGATCCCCAAAAACTATGACGTGTTTGCCTCCAAATAACACGTCATACTCTGTCTTCAGAATTTGCTGCATTCTTAAATGCACAAAGGCAAGCATTAAGTTTGATACCATGCTTACCTCATCAATAATGAGTACTTTCAATTTCTTCAATACTCTTGAAACTTCCAAGCATGCTTCTCCTGCTAGTTTGTGGTACTGTATTTTGTTCTCATGCTCTACTGGTAACATTAGCAAACGATGTAAGGTAACTACTTTTATGTTATATACTGCTAACCCAGTTGGAGCAGTAACAACACAAGACAAAATGGAATCCATTTTCTTCTGTAGGTAGCTTCTAATTACATTAATTAAGAAACTTTTTCCAGTTCCTGCTTGTCCATTTACATACATTCTCATTGGATCAAAAGATGTGCATGAGCACTCTTTCTTTTCATGTAGTAATCCGTGATCAATTTTTTTCCTGACTTCTTCATAAATTTGTTTTTGTTCTTCATTCAGTTGCTGCTCCAAATATGTTAAGTCTAATAAATCTTCCTGAGCTTGATTCATAGCGGTTTCCACTTCATTCATAGCTATTGCTGCTTCATTTTCTACGATTGGTTGTCCTAGAGGATCTTGACTGAATGTCCCAGAACTTTGACTGTCTTGAGAACTGTCTCTAGCTACTTCAGCTGCAATTGTTGCTTCTTGTTCAATTTCTTCTTTTAACATTTGAACATAAGTTGTCTATGCTGTCTTGGCTAGCATTGAAGGAATCTTCATAACTCTGGAATTCTCCAAGTAGTTCGTCCTCTGAACGCCATGGTTTAAACAGCTGCAAAAGTGCCAAGTAGTAAAATTCCTTTTTGTCAGGAGTGTCGCAACTCAGCTTCCGGTGATTTATCAAACTTCCTTTTGTTTGCTTCACCAAACATCCCTCACCACTGACTTTATATTTTCCATTGTTGATATCTTCTGTGGCATTCCGTTTAAAAATGAAGTTCTGCAGCACTTCATAAAGACACATGTCCTCAAGGTGATGACTTCTTTGTGGGTAATATGTGTCCAACATGTTTGTTCTTAAAATGTCTGTACTTTCTGGTTCGAACTCTGCTAAATATTCAATTTCTCGAATAGATTTCAGTACCCGATTTCGCATTCCTGCAAGGCCTAAACTTACCCAAATTATTCTTCTGGATTTGGAGTACAGACTTGCAGATGATAACCTATCTGAGCATTCGTAGGATCCAATTTCTCGATGCGATAACATCTTTAAACTGAAACTGTATAGCTTCTTACTGACAGTCTTCTCGTGAGAAATCCCTACCCACATTTCCTTCAATTCCGTTTTCTCAGATTTAGTGATGTAAGATGTGACATACCGAGCAACAGCAATAGAATTGTCAGCCACATACTGTACATCCATGTTAGCATTCCACATGGATAAAATGACTGGATTATAGTCATTTATATATTTTGACTCTTCTTTTCTTCTTAGGTTGTAGGTATTCTTAGGCGATTTTCTTGTAATAGTATGTCGCACAGCTGACATAAAACTGTTTACTCTTCCTTTTGAAAGAACAAGTCGTGGAAATCCATATCGACATTTTGTGTAGAATTTATCTTTACTCTTGTACTTTCGTCGACAGTATTTTCCACATCGATGACTTTGGAAACGTAAAACTTTCTCTTTTAAGTTTTTCTCTTCTGTGCTTTTAGGTATAGCACATGTTGCATATCCTTCAATGAAAGATAAAACTGCTTCATCAGCATAAATTCCAAATTTTGGGGCATCCTTGATCCACAACAGCATATGAATATGAGGAGCACCTCTTGCTTGGTACTCTTTTCTCCAAAAGAAATCCACAACTTCTCCAAGAGGTGGATTTTTTTTATTGCAGATGAAGGACATCATAGCCTCAAATCTATGATTAAAATATCTGCAAACATTAACCGGATCCAATGAGCACAATTCTCCTGCTGTCTTGTATTGTATGTTTTTAATGTTTGAATTTGCCTCTCGCAGAAAATCCAGTAAATCATCCCAAGCGTACTCAGCACAGCTCAGGGTAAGGAACCATGTAGGAGTTCCTAAATTCCGTAACATACACTTCAATTCTCCATGGCGTCGGTACCAATATTCATTAGTTCCACGCTGACAAGCCATCAAATTGATCCTTTGCTGACACATTATGTAGATGTACTCCAGTTTTCAAAATGTGATTTACTGCATAAGATAGTGCAGACAAGTCACTTTCAAATAAAAGATGGAACAAATAAGGAATACTTTGACGAAATCTGGGATCTTCTGCATATAATCTTGTAGTCCGATACTCCGAAGCAGGAATCTGTACTGGACGTTCATCATATCGTCCACCTTCTCCTGTAGGAAACAGTTGGGGAAAACAATGAGCTTCCAAGCTCTCCTCCCATACACTCACAGGAGTTCCTTTTGCTTTCTTCATCTGAAACAGATCAATAGCGTTCCCCATAACTTCTTTAGAATGAAGAGGATGTATGCTGAAATGTTCATAAATTTCTTCTTCTTTTGACTTATCCACTTTTTCAATTTGCCCAGTTGGTATTCCTGTGTCTTCTAGTATTTCTTCTTCATCTTCATCCATATAAATGGCTTCATACCATTTATTATTTTTTTTCAAATACAAATTTGCTCTTTGTACTTTTTGTACATCCACCAGCTCCTGCCAAATTTTCTTATTCTTTGTAGGTACACCATTAACCAGAATAACCAATGGTTCAGTTTCCAAAGTATCTGCATCAATTGTTTCCATATTGTTTTTCAAATCCAATGGCAAATAGACAACTCTTCCTTTTAAACCTCTTTGTAAATCCGAAGGAGGTAATTTGCCTGTTTTTGGCTCCATACGCACTATGGTCTGAAACGGATGGACACATTGAATGAGTATAGACTCATACGTATTTAAATCAGAAAGTTCTGGTGGAATATCAACCAATTCTAATTTATTATGTACAGCTCTTGCTGGCATTCTATTTTCTTCTAACTTGTTATAACAGTATTTACAAATACGCTGATCTTCACCCAATTCAAAACAATTTTCCAGAAATATATATGTTGCAAAATCTTTCCACTTATAATTATCTTCATTTTCACTTTTTTTATACAGATCAACATTCCTTGTTTGATTTTTATAATGGCTTCTCCGGCAACAAATACAAGTAATATTTGGTCTTTCATTAGAGATGATAGTAAATTTTGTCATTTCATCTTCAAAAATTTTACTAACAGTAAGTTTTACATTCTCTTCCACATTTTCATCAATAACTGTGTCATTTTCTGCACTTTCTTGTTCTGGACCAAATTAACAAAACTGAATCTCATCAGTAACCTTCACTACATCTGATACAGATCCACGGAACAGAGCATTATTCAACTCATTTAACTTTAGTGCTGGACTTTTAGCAAAATACAATGTTCTCACAAACTTTCTCATTTCAGTATGATGAACAGCCAGCATCCTAAAATGGTGAAAAACACTTTGACACACTTTCCTAGATAGACACGCCAGAGAATGTCCTTGCAAACCAGTATTCTCTCTCACTCTGCATGGATCTAGTCTTTGAAGCACCTTAATTTTCTGTTTAACACTCTTTTTACTATATTCTCTTAGAAAGTCACGTAATTTATCAATAGATTCCTGACGCACAGTACAAATACTACTACTACAATTCCAAGTGTACACTGGGGCTTTAGGACGTCTCCCCATAACCTCATCAGCCATCACTTCTTCCTCATTTCTTGGAACCATTTTCTCCTTTTCCATTACACAACCATCCTTAACTTCATATGCTCTACCATTGGTGTCAACTGCATGCAACAAACTATTACTTTGAAGATAACTCTCTTCATTAAAAAATGGTTCAGTACTTGAACTATGCTTCCATTCTCCTAAGAACACTTTACAAAAGTTATTTTTTTTACTTCTCTTTTCCTTTTGCTTTGTGACTTCATTGCATTGACTAATTTATCTAATCTACGCATCCTGTTCAAAATTAAAATGAATAGTTTTTTTTTTTATTTCTAATGCCTTGGTAACAATACTTTCAATTAATTTCTTTTTTTTATAAAATTTGGTTTTCTTCTTATATTTTTTCACATCCTTAAGCAAATTTAACATCACTCTTCTCTGAAACATTTTTCGACAAATGTTTTTAAAATCTATTTTCCATGTTAAGTCACTCTTTCTTACTTCTGAGTCTACATTAGCATTTTGTTTTTGCTGTCCACTCTGTTGTTGTTTTGTACTTGAAACACTGTTTGAATTTATCTTTCGATCATTTTTTTTTTTGGAAGATATTTTTTAAAAATTCTTTAGTTTGCTTACCAGAAGACTTTTTCTGTTTTCCAACACAAGCTTCTCCTCCTATTTTTTTTTTTACCAGTTGTCTTCAAATATAGTTGTTGTTTCTTTTCTTTTCTCTTTCTTGACTTAATAGGCATCTTTATATTTTTTCACTGTTGCTCAGCAATACCTGCAAAAAACTAAAAAAAAATACCTTTATTTAATTTTAATTCATTACAATTTTTTTTTTCAACTTTTCAAATCCTATCACATGAGCTGATCCTTTCCTACGAGTCCAAGTCTTACAAAACAAGAGAAACATGAATTAAATCTCTGACAACAATTCCTGTGTGCACACAGACTCATGGTGTGATTCTAGGCAAAAAACGATATTTGATTGGCAATTTGAAAGCACATTTACTACTGTTGAGGAGCAAATGATAATTACTGTGACAGCCTGACACATTTTTCTTATATTTTAGAGAAGCAGAAAAGAGCACATGTCCTTACACCTATTTGAGACCATGACCATGTGTTACAGGGTGAGTGATTAGACTAGAGCAAAGGAAATGAGCCTTAGTGACATTGAATCTGTTTGCGTTACACACTGCTATCTGAAACACCACATACAGCTGAGTAGTACGCACAGGAGTGTAGGAGAAGCTGCTGCGTGTGTGCAAAAAGTGTGTTTCTGGAGACTGTGTATTGTCAGTTGCAAGAGAGATCTGCATGGAAACTTGCACAACTGCATGAAGAGTGCAGACATGCGTATAAGAGTAGATGTGTGGTAAGGGTTAATTTGAGTTTTGAACATGTAGGAACTACCTTCGCCATTGCAAGATTTGATGGTAAATCTACCTTGTTGATTTGAAATGTGTTAGCATTTGCCTCTCATTTTTGAGATAGTGATTTCTGCTGAGTGCTAACCAACACATTTCAAGAAAACAAGCTGGCCCTTTCCTGAAAGTGCAAGTTTTACAGAACAACAGCAACACAAATTAAATCTCTGACAACAATTCCTGTGTGCACACAGACTCATGGTGTGATTCTAGGCAGAAAGCGATATTTCCTTTGGCAATTTGAAAGCACATTTAGTACTGTGGATGGAGCAAGTGATAATTACTGTGACAGCCAGTCGAGATTCGCAGCTGTAGAAAAGTATATAATTTGGCTGTAAAATCGAGGAAACAAACACTACGTAAAGAGGCCTGGTTGGCTCTAACTGAAGCCTCTAAAGCTAAGGACAACACTGCTTTTTGGAAAGCTGTCAATGCTCCTTATCTACGAAATAACCAGTCAGATATTATAGACATAGCCATTAATGGGGAAACCTGGGTGAACCATTTTAAACTTCTATATGACAAACATGAAGATCTCAATTATAGCAATTTACTGGCGGATGGGTTACTTATCCAAAAACCTACAATTTTATCCTCCTCATTTCCTATAGACATAACCTTTTCTAGCCTGGAGATCACAAAGGCAATTAATGATAGCCCCTCAGGCAAAGCTCCAGGTTCCGATGGCGTTCCGACAGATGTGTACAAAGCTGAACCTGACTTGTGGGGCCCCCTGCTAACAAATGTCTTAAACCATTCTAATCGACATGGGTTCCCACCGTCTTGGTCTGAAGCCATAGTCGTTCCTATTTTCAAGAAAGGAGACAGAGACGACCCCACCTGTTACCGGCCAATATCGCTTTTAGACGCATTAATGAAGGTAGCAGCTCGGGCAATTTTAGACAGAATACAACTCTGGGCGGAAGAGAACAAGATAGTGTCACATTTACAGTACGGATTTAGCCCTGGTAAAGGTACTATAGAACAGAGCCTAAATTTGGCCTTAGTTCTATCGAAATATAATCAGGCAAAAAAGGGAAAACTTTTTGTTACGTTTGTGGACCTGAGTTCCGCTTTTGATTGCGTGAATCACGAGATACTATGGTCCATTTTATCAGAGATGGGTATAGATTCGAATATTTTACACTTTATAAAAGCACTTTATAGCGAGGCAGGAGCCAGGGTACGCTTTGGAAATAAAGGGGAGTGCTCTGGCAAATTTTCTATTAAGAGAGGGGTGAGACAGGGGTGTATTTTAGCCCCCCTCCTTTTCACCCTATACATAAACTCCATTGGCAAACACTTAATGGAATCTCAGTATGACTATCCAAC
This sequence comes from Triturus cristatus, assembly GCF_964204655.1. Lineage (NCBI taxonomy): Eukaryota > Metazoa > Chordata > Amphibia > Caudata > Salamandridae > Triturus > Triturus cristatus. Next base: position 771,232,533 of record NC_140592.1, read on the forward strand.
AATTCTGGGCACTCCTGCCCCATTATTTCTTTATGCTGATGACGCTGCCATCATGTCTCGAACTAACATCGGCCTTCAGAGGGCCGTCCAGAAATTTTCAAATTATATGAAAGAACGAGGGCTAAAGATCAATATTTCAAAAACCTTCACGATGGCCTGTGGACCCGGCACAAAGAAAATGTCCTGCCCAATCTTCTTAGATAATAAGAGGATAGAGACCACAGACCAATTTTCTTACCTAGGTATAAATTTTGATAGGAAAGGAAACTGGCTAGCAGCAATTAATGCCAGAAACTTAGCCTTCATTCGAGAAATAGGCGCCCTAAAAAAGTTCTCCTCGAAAATAGGTGGCAGGCCAGTGAAAGAGCTGATTGAAATCTATAAAGCTAAATGCGTTTCTACTGCCACCTATGGAGCAGGCCTTTGGGGGATTGAAAATCCAGCTTTGATACAACAAACAGAAAATCAGTTTTTACGTTACTTACTTGGAGTCCCTAAATCAACATCAACTTATTTTATACATATTGAGTTGGGCATGCTGTACATCTCAGATGTTATTAAAATTGCGCCCATACTCTTGTGGCATAAAATTTGGGTTACTCCAGAGACCTCATTAAACAGAGACCTAATCACTGACTGTTTTAGCCTTGATGGTCTAACAAACATTAAGTGGCTTGCATATGTAAAAAATATGTTGACCGATCTTGGCCATTTGGAGTTTTTTGTGAGGCCATCAAGTATGGAAATGGTGCCCAGAAAAACTCTAAGAAAGTTGGCTCTCAACCATCTAACTTCTAAGAGATGGACTTTAGAAAAAACCAAAACTACAGTCACTGATTTCCAAAAAGTAACCATCAACGAAGGCCTTCAAAGGTACCTCTTAACTCAGCCAAACTGCTATGCCCGAATGCTATTGACCCGTCTTAGATTTGGCAACTTTTTTCGCATGATTACATTCCCTGTCTGTAACCTCTGGTCTAATGAAATTTTACTGTGCCCCTGTGACAATATCTCTGCCCAATCAAATATACATTGTATTCTATTTTGTAAATTTTATCAGCTGCCCAGAGGAGCCTTCCTAAAACCGATTTTAAAAGCCTGGGGAATCCGTACCTGCAGACCTGCTATGATTAGGCTCCTACAATTAGAAGATGAACGTGTTACCTCTGCAGTATTCAGTTTTTTAAAACTGGTCATCAAATTTCGGAACTCAATGCAACCATCCTAAAAACCATATTATGTCTTTTTATCTTTTTTAACTGCTCTTATCTGTTTTAAATATGCAATGTATCTTTATTTATATGTATGTACGCTTTTATGATTTTACTCTGAAAATCGAATAAAGCTTTCATGACTGACTGTGACAGCCTGACACATTTCCCTTATATTTTAGACAAGCCAAAAGAGCACATGTCCTAACAGCTGCTTGAGACCATGACCATGTGTTACAGGGTAACTGATTAGACTACAGCAAAGGAAATGTGCCTTGATGACGTTGAATGTGTTTGCATTACACACTGCTATCTAAAACACGACACAGAGCTGAGTATTATGCATGGGAGTATAGGGGAAGCTGCTGCATGTGTGCAAAGAGTGTGTTTCTGGAGACTGTGTATTGTCAGTTGCAAGAGAGATCTGCATGGAGACTTTTTCAACTGCATGAAGACTGCAGATATGTGTGTAAGAGTACATGTTTGGTAAAGGCTAATTAGAGTTTTGTACATGTAGGAACTACCTCACCCATTACAAGATTTGATGGAAAATCTACCTAGTTAATTTGAAATGTGTTACCATTTGCCTCTCATTTTTCTGATATTGATTTCTGCTGAGTGCTAACCAACACATTTGAAGAAAACAAGCTGGCCCTTTCCTGAAAGTGCAAGTTTTACAGAACAGCAACAACACAAATTAAATCTCTGACAACAATTCCTGTGTGCACAGAGACTCATGGTGTGATTCTAGGCAGAAAACGATATTTCCTTTGGCAATTTGAAAGCACATTTAGTACTGTGGATGGAGCAAGTGATAATTACTGTGACAGCCTCACACATTTCCCTTATATTTTAGAGAGGCAAAAAAGAGCCCATGTCCTAACAGCTACTTGAGACCATCAGCATGTGTTACAGGGTGAGTGATTAGAGTAGAGCAAAGGAAATGAGCCTTGGTGACGTTGAATGTATTTGCATTACACACTGCTATCTGAAACACAACACAGAGCTGATTATTATGCATGGGAGTGTAGGTGAAACTGCTGCATGTGTGCAAAGAGTGCGTTTCTGGAGACTGTGTATTGTCAGTTGCAAGAGAGATCTGCATGGAGACTTTTACAAGTGCATGAAGACTGCAGATATGTGTGTAAGAGTACATGTTTGGTAAAGGTTTTTTGGAGTTTTGTACATGTAGGAACTACCTCACCCATTACAAGATTGAAAGGAAAATCTACCCTGTTGATTTGAAATGTGTTACCATTTGCCTCTCATTTTTTTGATAGTGATTTCTGCTGAGTACTAACCAACACATTTGAACAAAACAAGCTGGCCCTTTCCTGAAAGTGCAAATTTTACAGAACAACAGCAACACAAATAAAATCTCTGACAACAATTCCTCTGTCCACACAGACTCATGGTGTGATTCGAGGCAGAAAACGATATTTCCTTTGGCAATTTGAAAGCACATTTAGTACTGTGGATGGAGCAAGTGATAATTACTGAGACGGCCTCACACATTTCCCTTATATTTTAGAGAGGCAAAAAAGAGCACATGTCCTAACAGCTACTTGAGACCATCAGCATGTGTTACAGGGTGAGTGATTAGAGTAGAGCAAAGGAAATGAGCCTTGGTGACGTTGAATGTGTTTGCATTATACACTGCTATCTGAAACACAACACAGAGCTGAGTATTATGCATGGGAGTGTAGGAGAAGCTGCTGCATGTGTGCAAAGAGTGTGTTTCTGGAGACTGTGTATTGTCAGTTGCAAGAGAGATCTGCATGGAGACTTTTTCAACTGCATGAAGACTGCAGATATGTGTGTAAGAGTACATGTTTGGTAAAGGTTAATTGGAGTTTTGAACATGTAGGAACTACCTCACCCATTGCAGGAGTGGAAGGAAAATCTACCCTGTGGTTTTCAAATGTGTTAGCATTTGCCTCTCTTTTGTGAGATAGTGATTTCTGCTGAGTGCTAACCATCACAGTTGAAGAAAACAAGCTGCCCTTTTCCTGCGAGTGCAAGTTTTACAGAACAACAGCAACACAAATTAAATCTCTGACAACAATTCCTGTGTGCACACTGTCTCATGGTGTGATTCTAGGCACAAAACAGTATTCCTGGGTGATACCAGGCCCTTTTCCTGCGAGTGCAAGTTTTACAGAACAACAGCAACACAAATTAAATCTCTGACAACAATTCCTGTGTGCATGTTGTCTCATGGTGTGATTCTAGACAGAAAACAGTATTCCTGGGTCATACCAGTACACCTTAACTTATGGTGAAGACATACTCCATAATATCTTTCTAGTTCAAGGCACTTAAATATCTTCCTTAACATAAAATGTAAAACACAACTTTTAAATTGGTAGGAAAATGTACCATGCTATTTTCAAATGTGTTTGCATTTGCCTCTCATTTTTGAGTTAGTGATTTCTGCTGAGTGCTAACCACCACAGTTGAAGAAAAGAAACTGCCCTTTCTTAAAACTGCAAGTTTTACAAAACAACAGCAACACAAATTAAATCTCTGACAACAATTCCTGTGTGCACACAGACTCATGGTGTGATTCTAACCACAAAGCGATATTTTGTTTGGCAATTTGAAAGCACATTTAGTACTGTGGTGGAGTAAGTGATAATTACTGTGACAGCCTGACACTTTTTTCTTATATATTAGACAAGCAGAAAAGAGCACATGTCCTAACAGCTCCTTGACACCATGACCATGTATTACAAAAAACAAGCTGCCCCTTTCCTGCGAGTGCAAGGGTAATAGAGCAAGACCAACATGAATGAAATCTCTGATAACAATTCCTGTGTGCACACTGTCTCATGGTGTGATTCTAGGCAGAAAACAGTATTCCTGGGTGATACCAGTACACCTTAACTTATAGTGAAGACATACTCCATAATATCTAACATGTTCAAGGCACTTAAATATCTTCCTTAACATAAAATGTAAAACACAACTTTTAAAGTGGTAGGAAAATGTACCATGCTATTTTCAAATGTGTTTGCATTTGCCTCTCATTTGTGAGTAACTGATTTCTGCTGAATGCTAACCATCACACTTTAAGAAAACAAACTGCCCCTTTTCTGCGAGTGCAAGGCTAACAGAACAAGAGCAACACAAATTAAATCTCTGACAACAAATCCTGTGTGCAGACAGACTCATGATGTGATTCTAGGCACAAAACAGTATTCCTCGGTGATACCAGTACACCTTAACTTACAGTGAAGACATACTCCATAATATCTTACAAGTTCAAGACAGTTAAATATCTCCTAAAACACAAAATGTAAAACACAACTTTAAAAGAAGAATGACATTTCTAATATTTATATCAAAAATCACCACATACATCCCCTCTCAAACTCATAACTCACCTTTAAAATTAGTTAGTTGAGAAAGAAATGTGGCACTCAAACAGCAGATTATCAGAGCCAGAATCTCAGAGCTGTACACCTCTCTCCTCTCACCACAACCAGTAAATGGCAATGTTTCCCTCTCTTTTTTCACACATATACATGTTAATGTAAAATCACAGTCCTTCCCATATTTTTTTAAATGGAATCACACATTTCTATTGGTTGCAACTTTCAACCCCTTTCCAAATCATCCCTTCCCCCAACATGACTTCTGCCTGCTACCATAGCAACATGTCATGGAACACTGGTGTGAGCAGAGAGGTCAGAAGTTCAGCACACAATGTTTCAAATCCAAAGAGCAAGAGTGCTTGACTTTTCAAACCTAACAGCAAATCCAAAGTAATGTTCAGTGGGAACACATTTTTCTGTACCAATGCAAAACATGCTTTTAAAAATTTAAACATACAGCCTAGTTTTAACTGTAAAATGGTTTGAATCAGCCAATGAGTTCTTTTTATTAAAAAAAAGTATGTATGCCTCCATTTTTCAACTGTCTTTCTTTTCATATTGCCATTCTACTGAAAGACACCTCCTGAGTGCATCCTGTTCTCCTTGAAAGATGTTCACAGTGTGGATTGTAGGTCATAGCTATGTCTTCTGGAGTGAAAAGTATGCAGAAAAAAGAGGTATTTTCAAAGACCTTGCTTTGCCAAATGTAGACATTAAATGGATTGGTCAGAGAGGGTTAAAGTGGCACCAATTAATGCCTTTGGTGAAAACCTTTCTACATCTGCCACAGCCTAACCTTATTATTGTGCACTGTGGTGGAAATGACCTAGGCACTTTAACTGGGGTAGATCTGGAAATGCTTATTAAGGACACCTTTCTGCAATAGATGTCACTTTTTCCACAAACTGCCTTTGTATATTCTAATACACGGGTACTCATAGTACGGCCCGCGGGCCGCCTGAGGCCCGGCAAGCCTCCCTTGGCGGCTCGCGGACCTTAATGACATCGTACCCGTGGTTAAAAAAACATTAAAATAATGAGTGTTCCTAAACACTGTCCGGTTGCACCAGCGCAACTCTGTCTCTGCTCTGTGGGGGCCGGGCGTTCCAGGGATAGTCCGAGTGGAGCTGCGGGGCCTCAGAGGAGGTGAAAAACAACAATTGATATGCAAATGGTCTTTTAAAGACCTGTGAAGTGCTCGGGTGCGGCTGTTGGTGTGCCCTGGAAGCTGCGTCAGCCGGTTGGCACACACGCAGTGTGAGATGACAGAGGATGACAAAGGGAGGTAGAGGGAGGGAGACAGAGGGAGGGAGAGAGGGAAAAGGAGGGAGGGAAAAGGAGGGAGGTAGAGGGAGGGAGACGGAGGGAGAGGGAGGGAGGGAAAAGGAGGAAGGAACAGGGAGACAGAGGGAGGGAGCCAAAAGGGGTTGAGACGGAGGGAGAGGGAGACAGAGGGAGGGAGCCAAAGGGAGGGAGACAGAGGGAGGGAGACAGAGGGAGAGAGGGTGACAGAGGGAGGGAGAGAGAGAGAGAGAGGGTGACAGGGAGGGAAAGGGAGGGGGAGGGAGAGAGAGAGGGTGACGGGGAGGGAAAGGGAGGGGGAGGGAGAGAGGGTGACAGAGGGAGGGAAAGGGAGGGGGAGGGAGAGAGAGAGAGAGGGTGACAGGGAGGGAAAGGGAGGGGGGGAGAGAGGGTGACAGAGGGAGGGAAAGGGAGGGGGAGAGAGAGAGAGGGTGACAGAGGGAGGGCAAGGGAGTAGGAGGGAGAGGGTGACAGAGAGAGGGAAAGGGAGGGGGAGGGAAAGGGAGAGAGAGAGAGAGAGGGTGACCGAGGGAGGGAAAGGGAGGGGGAGGGAGAGGGTGACAGAGGGAGGGAAAGGGAGGGGGAGGGAGAGAGAGAGAGAGAGAGAGAAAGGGTGACAGGGAGGGAAAGGGAGGGGGAGGGGGAGAGGGTGACAGAGGGAGGGAAAGGGAGGGGGAGGGAGAGAGAGAGGGTGACAGAGGGAGGGAAAGGGAGAAGGAAGGAGGGAGAGAGAGAGAGGGTGACAAAGGGAGGGAAAGGGAGGGAGAGGGAGAGAGAGGGTGACAGATGGAGGAAGGGGGGAGAGAGAGGGAGGGAAAGAGAGGGAGGGAAAGAGAGAGAGCGAGTGTATATGTGTGTATATATATATATATCGGGTCTGGAGGCTCAGTGGATGTAGGCGTCCGCTGCAGGGACCTGTGTTCAACCTCGTGGTCACAGTTTTTTTGTGGCTTTAGCCCCGCCCCTCCCCCACTGACCCCGCCCCCACCAGTGCGGCCCTCGGCCACAAACCACACTGTAAATTTGGCCCCCGAGAGAAAGTTTGTGAGTACCCATGCCCTACACGAACACCCGGACTCGCTCAGCGCTTCCAGACCCTGCCATAGCTCAGTCCCCCGCCCCCACCCCCCTTGAGGCCCACCCCGCCAGGCTTGCGTAGAGTTGACGTCACTAACAATGCATAGGTGTATACTTTATTCCAGTCCCCTCCACACGTTCGTAAGCTCGCCCCCTTGTTTCTTGTTTTTTATGTCGGTAGAATTGTGTACCGGAAGTCGGTGGAAGGATGCCTGCTGTATGGAGTGTGTTCCACTGCCACGTCAAGCCGTTACAAAAAGTAGCGTTGGCCACAGGCACAGATCCGGTTTTGTCTACTCATTCATGGCAAGCAAGTACATTTGAAACTTATAATAATAATAAAAAAAACATTTCCTCAATCCATTTTCCCATCGTCATAAAAATAATAATTGGAAGTGCTTGTTTACAAAATGCACCCCCTGCAGTGGAGGTTGCCATTTTGAAGTTATGTCCTCTCACTTCAGGAAGCAGCAAAATCCATCGCAGTACTTTTTTTTTTTACAAAGTATCCCTGCAGTGACACCAGTCATCCTCGAGGTACCGCAGCTCTTGTTACAAAGGATGATAGTCCATCCCCGTTCTTGTTCACAAAATCGTCCTGAAGTGGCAGCAGCCATATTGGAAGGACAGAAACCTCTTTTCAGGAAGGCACCTGCCCTCCTCCGCCATACTTTTTTTTTTTACAAAATACCCCTCCAATAATGACTTCTGGGAGGCACTCCCTCTTCAGATAGAAAGACTGCCCATTGCTGTCCCTGCACTCAAAATATGATTTAAGAGATGGCAGCTATTTTGAAAACACTGCCACTTCTTTTTAAGCAGGAGCACAGGCTAACATCCTCCTTGCTTTTGAGGTCAGAGGCAAACTTGCCTCTCTTGATACACCTGTGCTGGCTCAGAAATCCAGCGGTCCATTTTCTCCCAACTGCGCAGCCTTCCCCTACTTTGGAGGGATGACCACCAAGGGCGGCCCCCTCTTGGGCCGCCACATTAAGACCTGGGCATCATTGGCATTGGGTTTCACAAGTGCATTGGGTGGGATGGTTTCCATCCGGCTGAGCAGCAGGAGCTGCTCCTGCTGAGTCCTTCCCACCAGCCTGGCCCGGTGGCCCAGCATCTGCCCTGGGTCCACCTCGATGTCCACCCTCATGCGCCACTTGATGGTTTGCAGGACGATCCTCTCCTTGGAGGCGGTGTTCATGGCCACCAGCCAGGTGGTGAAGCTTTGGTCTCTCTTGATGCGGGTGAGGAGGGGCATGTTGCTGTCGCTCACGGGCACAGCCCAAGTCACGCTAGGGTAGAAATTGTCATTCATGCTGACGCAGAACCTAGAGATTTTGCTAGTGGGGCCCATCAGGGTCACAGTTTCAGTGGTGTTCCCATACCAAGGGTAGCTGACGCCGTCTGAGTCGCTGATGGCTTTTACCTTTCCCTCTCAGAGATCAGGAAGCTCCCAGCTTGACCCTCGATGCTTATCCCCGAACGCTGGGGGGCGGCGTTGGGGAAGGTAAACCGCTCAGGGTGGTGTGCAGTGAATCCTTCCAAACTAACATGCCCCTAGGCCCTTCTTGGTGGAACAAGGGACAGATTTTGGGTTCGGTTTTGAGTTTCCTTGTTTCTTCTGACAGCACGGTGTTGCCACACCGCGGAAGTGCTCTTCCCGTTGCTTGGAGCAGATGAGCGCCTTGATCTCCTCCATTACAATGCATTATATTACAATGCACACTAATACTACGCATACTATTACTTCACATATTTTTTTCTTATTTTTTTCATTAAATTTCTTTTTTTATTAATAGTATAACCAAACCCCTGGAATGGGAAGCAAGGGAAAGAGGGGTTTTGGGTGGGGGAGTATTAATACTTGGTTATTAAAATAAATACTCTGGTATTAAAATTAATGCTCAGGTACTTTTGAATGTTCTGATCAATTTTAATACCCAAGTAATAATAATAAAAAGTAAACAAATGTTCACAAAAACCAAAATAATGAATAAATACAGAGTACAAACATTGATAAAGAGAGATTTTACACCCACCAATTTGAACCATTTTAAAATGAGAGTCCATCAACTATTTTTATAAATGTCCCTCATCCTGCAACATGACAAAATGGCTGACATTCAATGAAGATATGTTTTAATGAACATATTAAGACATAACAAAATAATTATACATTCTGTCAGGTTCTGAATCTCGAGAAAAAACTGTTTTCAAAATATATTTTCTTTAAATTATTGTTTACCCTTAAAAACGTATAAAAGCGGCCGTCAACCATTTTGAGCACAGTGGTAAACTGACTTTCACGGTGACCACACGCATTTTTCGAGCGAGAGAAGAATAAAGCATTTGATAAGCCTAACAGTGCCATCAACAGACAGAAGTAAGTGTGCGTTTTAAGTATTTAAGGAACACAATAATAACACATAAATCATAAATACTAACAAGTATTTTACAAAAATGTTCTCCAGCATTTGCTCAATTTAAAAAACAGCAAGAAAGTTAAAAGAGATACTACCCAGCAAATAAATTCTTTAGTCAGTAAGAAACAAAAAATTGATAATTTTAAGAGAAATAAATAAAATTAGGCATTTTATAATAGATATATATATATATATATATATTATCTACTGGCGGTCGCCAGTAGATAGTTATAGTTAGGACCGTGTTTCCATAGGAAATCTCAAAATTCTATTTTGAATAACTTTGGCGCCGGTTGACGAATCGTCGCAAAATTTTCAAAACTAATGGGGCGCTCCGCTCAGCTCCTACCCTGAAAGTCTCGGGGTGATTCGTCAAGTGGAGGTCGAGAAAAAAGGGGGGTCCCAAAACGCGTTTTCCCCATGCATTTTCCCATAGGACCTTTAGACACAGCTACAGCCCGAACGGCTGAACAGAATTACTTGAAATTTGGCAGAGAGGTAGCCATAAGGTCAAGGAAGTGCCTTTTGCAGGTCTGGTGTAAATCTGTTCAGTATTTCCTGAGAAAATAGCATTTAAAAGCATATCAATATCTATACGCGCGCAGGGTGCGCGCACTGTGCAAGCCCTGTGCGCGCACCCTGCCTTGCGCGAGCGTAATTCTGATTGGTTGTTACATGTTTGTAAACATTCGAATCGGTCGAAATCAGGAATTATCGGCCGCCATTTTGTCTGTCGCACTGAAAAGGAAAGGTGGAGAACGTGAATAGGGGGCAGGGTAGGGAGTTCTTGACCCCCTAGCCATTGTCAGGGGGTCACAGTAGGACCACGAAGGGCAAAAAAAAAAGATTTAAAATTTTTTAAAAAACATCGCGAGGTGCGCGCACTCTGCGCGCACCCGAAGAAAAACATTTAAAAAAATAGAAATAAAAATCAAGTTTAAGTGTTTAGATATTAGGTGGCTCTAAAAAGAGCCCTTGTGTTCATTGAGTGTTTTTCGGTACCTACAAGTAAGTACCGATGCAGAGTCTAAAGTTCAAGAGGAAGACTCTGTTCCCTTCATCATTGAAATGTACACCGTCTCCTCTATAAATGTCTTGCATGTTGTAACGCAAGTTGTTGTGGTATATAGAACCCATACCATAGTCTCTGAGGAAAGCAGAAACAGACTTATTGACGTGCTTTCTTGCTTTGTCAATCTGCGGACAAAATTGGTTGGACCAGTTCCACTTTTGCCTTTGGCATATATTAGAACATGGGTACTCACAAACTTTCTCTTGGGGGCCAGATTTACAGTGTGGTTTGTGGCAGAGGGCCGCACCGGTGGCGGCGGGGTCAGTGGGGGAGGGGGGCATGGCTAGAGGGGTAAAAAAACTGTGTCCATGAGGTTGAACACAGGCCCCTGCAGCGGATGCATTCGTCCACTGAGCCACCAGACCCAGCATACACACTTCTCTCTCTCTCTCTCTCTCTCTCTCTCCCTCTCTCTCTCTCTCTCTCTCTCTCTCTCTCTCTCTCTCTCTCTCTCTCTCTCTCCCTCTCTCTGTCTCCATCTCTCTCCCTCTCTCTGTCTCCATCTCTCTCCCTCTGTCTCCCTCCCTCTCTCTATCTCTCTCTCTCTCTGTCTCCCTCCCTCCCTCTCTGTCTCCCTCCCTCTCTCTCTCTCCCTCCCCCTCTCTCTCTCCCTGTCTCCCTCTGTCTGTCTCCCTCTCTCTCAGTCTCCCTCCCTCCCTCTCTCTCTTTCTCCCTCCCTCTCTCTCTCTCCCTCCCAATGTCTCCCTCTCTCTATCTCCCTCCCTCTGTCTCCCTCCCTCTGTCTCCCTCCCTCCATCTCTGTCCGTCTGTCTCCCTCTGTCTGTCTCCCTCCCTCTGTCTGTCCCCTTCTGTCTCCCTCTCCCTCTCTCTCTCTACCTCGGTCTCCTCTGTCTGTGTCTCCCTTTCTCTATATCCTTCCCTCTGTCTCCCTCTGTCTGTCTCCCTCTGTCCACCTCCCTCTGTCCGTCTCCCTCTGTCCGTCTCCCTCTGTCCGTCTCCCTCTGTCCGTCTCCCTCTGTCCGTCTCCCTCTGTCCGTCTCCCTCTGTCTCCCTCTATCTGTCTCCCTCCCTCTGTCTCCCTCTCTTTCTCTCCTGCTTTCTGTCTCCCTCTGTCTGTCTACCTCTGTCTGTCTACCTCTGTCTGTCTACCTCTGACTTTCTCCCTCTGTCTCCCCCTGACTCCCTCCCTCTGTCTCCATATGCCTCTCTCTGTCTCCCTCTCTCTGTCTCCCTCTCTCTCTGACTCCCTCAGTCTCCCTCTGTCTGTCTCCCTCTCGCTCTCTCCCTCCCTCTCTCTCTTTCTCCCTCCCTCTCTCTGTCTCCCTCCCAATGTCTCCCTCTCTCTGTCTCCCTCCCTCTGTCTCCCTCCCTCTGTCTCCCTCCCTCTGTCTCCCTCCCTTCATCTCTGTCCATCTGTCTCCCTCTGTCTGTCTCCCTCCCTCTGTCTGTCCCCTTCTGTCTCCCTCTCCCTCTCTCTCTCCCTCTGTCTCCTCTGTCTGTATCTCCCTTTCTCTATATCCTTCCCTCTGTCTCCCTCTGTCTGTCTCCCTCTGTCCGTCGCCCTCTGTCTCCCTCTATCTGTCTCCCTCCCTCTGTCTCCCTCTCTTGCTCTCTCTCTACCTCTGTCTGTCTCCCTCTGTCTGTCTCCCTCTGTCTGTCTCCCTCTGTCTGTCTCCCTCTGTCTGTCTACCTCTGTCTGTCTCCCTCTGTCTGTCTCCCTCTGTCTGTCTCCCTCTGTCTGTTTCCCCCTGATTCCCTCCCTCTGTCTCCATCGGCCTCTCTCTGTCTCCCTCTCTCTCTGACTCCCTCTCTCTCTGACTCCCTCAGTCTCCCTCTCTCTGTCTCCCTCTCTCTCTGTCTCCCTCTCCCTCCCTCTGTCTCCCTCCCTCTCCCTCCCTCTCTCTCCCTCTGTCTCCGTCTCCCTCTCCGTCTCTCTGTCTCTCTGCCTCTCTGTCTCTGTCTGTCTCTGCCTCTGTCTGTTTGTCCCTGTCTCTGTCTCTGCCTCTATCTGTCTGTCTGTCACTGCCTCTATCTGTCCCTGCCTCTATCTCTGTCTCTCTCTGTCTCTCTCTCTCTATTGCTGTCTCTGTCTGTCTCTGCCTCTATCTGTCTCTGCCTCTATCTGTCAGTCTGTCCCTGTCTCTGCCTCTATCTATCTCTGTCTGTCCCTGTCTCTATTTGTCTCTGCCTCTATCTGTCTCTGCCTCTATCTGTCTCTGTTTCTATATGTCTCTATCTGTCACTGCCGCTATCTGTCTATGTGCCTCTATCTGTTTATCTGCCTCTATCTGTCTCTCTGCCTCTATCTGTCTCTGTCAAACAGGAAGCTTCCCAAAAGGCCTGTTTAAAAGTCAACTGTGAAAGCGCTTACACCTAACTTTTAAAGGGCCTTTTGGGAAGCTTTCCGAAGGTGCCCTGACGTCACAGAGGCCGACAGTAAACACAGAAGATGGCTGCAGGAGCATACGTAGTGAATACCTATTTAATACGTATTCACTACGTTTGCTTCTGCAGTCATCTTTTGTGTTTACTGCCGGCGGTGGAAACTGCAAGGCAAGGTCCGCGGGCCGCCAATGAAGGCCTGCCGGGCCGCTGGCGGCCCGCGGGCCGTACTATGAGTACCTACAATCTAAGTAAATCTCAAAGGCTTCCCCTGCATCACAGATTAGTTTTCTTAAAAACCCCTTGGGTGTAATCAGTTGCCACCGCCGGGAGTAGTCATTGAGAGGTGCTAACTCGAGTTCTTCTAAGTGAGCCAAGCTATGACAATGCTGTTTTCTAGTAATTAACACTGGTGAAATTGTATCGATTGCGGAAAATGATCACTTAAAGGGATAGAGTGGGTTTTAAAATTGAAGACATGGGTGGCGAAATTGTTTGATGATAAAACATAATCAATAGTAGTATTGGAGTTTCTCCCATTAAAGGTACACCTAAGTTGGGCATGCAGAGTTTAAATTTCATTTGAGCATGATAGATCAAACTTATAAATGGGTTAGTTTAATATATCTCCATGTCGATTGTAATTAAAATGAGTTTGGCCCACCTCATCTAGCTTATTCATTCCACATATTCTGTCGGAGGGTGAACTACATAATTGGATGTTAAAGTCGCCACCCCACAGGAAAGCTTCTTTCTGCTACTGTTGTCCAAATGTTCCAGATACTTGTCCAGTTTATTCAAGTTTGTTATCATTTCACAACTTGGAGCATTGTTATACAAATTAATCACTGCTAGCCTGGCCTGACCTGAACCTTCACACACAATTACTTGATAATAGGGGTTAATTAATGCTTTAACTATTCTTACAGGTGGTAAGGTATTAGAAACAAAGATGCATATGCCCCCTTTTGATCTGCCATGTGTAGGAATATATGATGATACAACGCAAACCATTACAACGCATGCTTTTGCAATGCGGTTTTTACATCGCAACTACCATTATATCACATGTTTTTACAACACATACCATTACATCGTATGTTCATAGGAATATCCTAAAACTGACAAGTGGGAACAAACAGATGTGTGCGTTTATGAAAATGTGGAACACGCAAGAACGTGCTGGAAGCTTAGGTGAGACTTCTTTGGGTCTTTGAGGGCGCAGGAAGCAGGTAGGCCCAGGTGGGCGGGTGCTTTAGGACTGACGAGAGAAACTGAGTTACTACATCAATGCTCTGGTTTAGGCTTACCAGCCGATGAACTGTGAACCTTCATTTAAGAGGCCGCTACCGCACTGGCGATCCCTGACGTGACCTGCAGTATCACCTATTGCTCAGCGGGTTAGTTGCAATTTCAGTGAGATAACTCAGTGGGAAAAGATACCTACGGCCGAGATCTTTCTATAGCCTGCCAGTCACAGTTTCATTTCACTTGAAGATCCCACTCAGCCTTTCATGCTTCCAAGGATGGCAATTGACTTGAGTAAACATTACAAGCATTTATAGCGCAGAAAGGACCCGAGGATGGCAGCCAGCGCTTTAAATTAAAACCGTTCATTGGCGCCAGCTGCTAGACACAGCGGAACAGACACCTGGGGCATTTCTCCACTTCTACCTTTTCAAATGTGCGGCTGTGCTCGTGTTTTTTTTACTAACCTCTGGGTTACACGAAAGCGCCAGCAGCCATTCGCGTTTTGACATGTGCTCTACCAATGGTGAGAAATGATACTATTGCCATGATCATTTTGTGGACAGGAGAGGGCATGAGAAAAAACGTACAGCAGTAAAAATGCCATTATAAATAAATAAATAAATAAAACGAGGCATTCTAGCGTTCTAATAAACAGGCCTCACACTACAGAAAGATCATGCAAAAAGAAAAAAAACATATCCCGGATATATACGACCTCAAATAAATACATTTCTGAAAGAAAGGACACGTCCGATAGGTTACATTGAATATTGGCAAAAAAGGTATTTGTTTCAGCACCAGGGATAGCTCCCCGCAGGATGAGCAACTAAGCCCTAGATGATACCTCACAGATAAAGGAGACCATTAATGCCATTTTGACAATTATGCAGACTGTAAAGGAGAGCCTTTATACAACTATGAAAACCAAAAAGAGGAGAGAAGAAGTGGTTGGTTTGATTCATTGTGCACTAAGGCTAATAAGAGGCTAAAAGAGGCATTACACAAAAACCCTAGGTGTAGAGCCGAGGTACAGTCCTGCAGATCAGCCTATAAACAGGCAGTGAAACAAAGGAAAACATAATTAAGAGAAGAGGCATGGAATGCTTTACCTGAAGCAAGCACTAACAACGATAATAATGCGTTCTGGAAGGTAGTCAACTCCACACCACTGAGAAAGGATGTTGAACCTGGGATCGTGGTTGCGATCCCAGAGGATGATTGGATAAAACAAAATTCTAGCATCTATTCGGCAACCACCCTTACAATAGACCCTGTCCAGGCATTTGAACTTAACGACAATTCAGTTCTAAGACAAATTAACACTGTTACACCATTTAGCTTAGGAGAAGTCAATAACGCAATAAAAGCTAGTAAAGGGGGAAAGGCACCTGGTCCCGACGCTCTCCCTGTGGACTTGATTAAAGCCAACATTGCTTTGTGGGGGACCTATTTTAACTGTTATTTTAAGGGCTTGTTGCAACTTATGTTTTCTTCCAACATGGGCGGAATCCATAATAGTTCCGATCTATAAAAAAGGAGACCGACATAACCCTGTCTGCTATAGTCCGATCTAATTGCTTTACTCCTCAGTGAAAATAGTGGGCCGAATAATTTTAAACAGGCTTCAAGAGTGGACTGAATCTAAGGGTATTCTGTCGGCCTCCAATATGGGTTTTGCACCAGGGTGGGGACTATAGAACAGGGTCTCAACTTGAGTATGTTATTTGGAAAATATACCAAGATTAAGGGAGGGAATTTATACCTTGGATTTGTAGACCTGTCTTCTGCTTTTAACTGTGTTAATCACTCTAAGCTATGGGCAATTATGACCGATATGGGAGTGGTGCCTTTGATCATCACCTTTTTGAGGGACTTGTACTCTGGTACGAAAGTAAGGGTTAGATATGGGACCAGGGGTGAATGTACCTAGCCTTTCAGCGTAGAGAGAGGGGTGAGACAGGGCTACGCCCCAGCACCATTTCTCTTTTCGTTTTATATAAACAATGTAGGCACTGCTTTGACCTTAGATCTCGCCCAGGTGGGTCATCGTCCTGTGCCCGCCCTCCTTTACGCTGATGACGCTGTTCTACTGGCCCGTACCCCCCTTGCGATGCAGTCTGTACTTATTGATTTTGTCAGCTATATGTTAGATTTCGATCTGCAAGTGAACCAAACCAAAACATTTATAATCAAGTGTGGTAGGAAAACAGGTACCTGTCATGCCATTAAAATCCTGGATACCACTATAGAATTTACCAACAACTTTTCGTATCTGGGAGTTTTATTTGATAAAGAAGGCACATCGAACTGTGCCATTAAGACCAGGCCATCACTATTTAGAAGCGCCTGCCTGACCCTACAAAAATGTGCCACCAGGTTAAGCACAAATCCCCCTCAAGAGATGCTCACTATTTATAAGACTAAATGCATAATCAAAGCACTATACGGGGCAGGTATATGCGGACATGCAAACTGTACGGCGCTCGAACTTGTGGGAAATTAGTTTCTGAGGTATTTGCTTGCCACACCTAAAAGTGCTCCTACGTTTGTTTGCCATGCTGAGCTGGAAGCACCGTTCCGCACTGATTAATGTAAGATTTAACCTATTTTATTGTGGCACAAAGTCTGGACATCTGAACATACTGCCCTAAACCGCTCTATTATAGGGGATCGTTTAAAATCAACTCTGCAACACGTATTCCATGGCTGACATTCAAACAACGTTTCTTCTGGGACTTGGGGCACCCAGACTATTTTAACAGCCCTGAATCTCTAGCAGAAATTAGTAGGAAAGATCTAAAAACCGAATGCTTAACGCTCTTAGAGAATATAAGGTTGTCTGTCAAATTATCAAAGTACACTGTTGTAAGGAATCGGCTTATTTTAACTTTTTATGATATGCAGCAGTACCTGATAGTTGCACCGAATCAAAGGCATAGACTCATCCTGGCTCATTTCAGAATTGATATTTTCCACTGGGTGGTTAGCTTTCCGGAACCGAATAATTGGTCTTCAAATCTATGTAAATGCCCCTGCGATAACACCTCGACACAGAGTACAATGCATGTTGTACTCTTTTGCAAATTTTATAAACCATGGAGGAAACACTATATCCTAAGCCTTCTGAAGCCTTTACTGTTTACTCAATGTTGTCCGGTGTATCTCTTTTTCAGACACTGCCTGCCCCCGATATCTGTGCAAGAATGTCAAGTTTTTTATGGAGTGTTTTTATGCCAGGAAGAACCTCTTGATATACGACACCAATAACCCTGTATGATAACGAATAAGTGATCAAATGGTATACGTCTTTTAATTAACTCGCCTTATATGACAAATATCAAAAACATGGATTTTATTAATAATTTTACTAATATGAATCAATACAAGTGAATAGAATAGGGATGTATGGCGGACCCAGATTTGAGGTTTTTACACTCCTGTATTTTTCTCCTTTCACACATCGCTGATTGTATGTATAAAATATCAGCAGGGGTGAGTTAAATGATGTAATAGATGATTATTTAATCGAAATGAAATGATCTGATTATAAAATATGCATTGTTGTAAATGATGTGGGACTTTTATTGCATTTTTTATGTACTTTTTGAATGTGCTTTTATTGCCTAATGTATTTAGATTGAATAAAGTTGATTTACTAGCTAACTAACAAATTATAAAAAAGTAATACTTGTAAGGTATGCATTGGGAAGTGTTTGTCAATGTGGTTTTTAACTTATATGACCGCTTTGCATATGCTTAGATGGTGAGATATGGTTCTTGTGGTTGCACAGAGCTATATGTATGGTGAGACTTTTGAGTTTACTTAAAGATGCAGATAGGTATATATTTTTGGTAAGATGGATTGAAGGTGTACACCTATTAAGAAATTGCATATATGGTTACATGGTGATCTATGTTCAGTAAGGCTGGTGAAAATTTCGTGTATATGGTGAGGGTGGTTTTTGTTCTTTAAACATGGTTTGTTTAAAATTGAGGAGGATTAATAGTGCAGATTGCCTCAAGACTTCTTGTGCTAGCTTCATTTGGAGTGAAACGTTTGTTTGAGAAATGCTGAATATATGTTTTAGAAGCAGAAATGATGTAGGTTTGTCATTCACAAAAGGTTTTGAGCTTTGAAAAATTTCAAAATGTTGGTTTCCATTTTAGAAACTTACTGATGCATGTGCACGCTCAGTAACAAAGCAATGTATGCTCCTAGAGAGCCATGTATGCAATTATATATCAAGTGTAAGATCTGTTCTTAACTCACACATAACTCAGTAAAAAAGCAAGTATACAGTAATACAGGTAGCTTGATACTGACAGAAGGAGATAACCAATGAGTCAGAGATATGGTCGCAACTGTTATGTATCTAACAGCAAATAAGGTACTTTCATAGTCCGTCAGGCAGTATTTAGGCACTCATGCAAGCACCCAGACACTAGTCAGGCAGTCATCAAATCAGTGATTCACTATCCATGGAGTTATTCAATTACCTAAACACTACACATGTACTCTTGCAATCAGGCAGGCAGTAATTATGTAGTCATTCAACTATGCAGGTCCTTCATATACATTCATCTAATTACCCAGACACTAATCATTTACTTATGCAATTAACAAAGCTGTAACTATGCGGTCATTATAACACTTGGGCAGAACCTATGTAGTCATCTATACACCCACTTACAATCCATGCAGTCATTGAAATACTGAGGCACACACGTACCCATGCAAACACTCAGACAAAACTCATGCAGTACTATTGTATAAACCTATCATCTATCCAGTACCTATGGGCTCATTTAATTACAGAGGCAATACTCTTGCACTAATACAATCACCCCAGCAGTACACTTACTTTCATCCAATCTCTCAAGCTTTAACAATGGAGTCAGCCAATCACTCAGACACTAGTCATGCACTCATCTAATCAGCCAACCACTACTGATGTACTCATTGAATTATCCATGCACTACCCATGTAGTTATCTAAACACCCAGGCACTACCTTTTGATTGAACTAAAAACACATGGGCAGCAGCATGTAGTCATTAAATCACTGTAACACTACTCATGCACTCATCCAATCTGCTGGGTGCTATGCATGTACTTAAACAATCATGTATGCACTATGCATGCACTCTATAAATCACCTATATACTATCTATGCACTCTTGCTGTCATCCAGGCACTAGTTGCACTCATTTAATCATCCAACCACTAACTATGTATATATTGAATTATTGAGCCATTAGACATGCACTTATCTAATCTCCCAGGTACTACTCATGCACTCATTCAAACACCCAGATAGTATTGATATATTCATGCAAAAACGCAGGCAGTAACTATGCAGATATGGAACTATCCATGGAGTTCGCATATACTCAGGGAATCATCCAGGCACTACCTGTATCCTCAAAAAATCACCTAGGCACTACCTATACCCAATTCAATCATCTAGGGAGTATTCATGTATTCAACCACAAACACATGTTTTGCAAGTTTTACTGAGGAATATGTAGTCTTTTAGATCCATCTAGTGAATTATATATGCAAGCTGTGACACACTCTTTGCATGTACTTGGAAGAATTAGTTAGCTATATGCTTTGACAGAGATTAATGTGCAGATTGTGATATGCACCGTTTCCCCGAATTTAAATCTGATACATTTAAGTAGAACAGTACTGAGATATTAAAAACACCAGTGACACAGTGTTAGAGAGGCATGCAAATAGATCGTATGTTGTGTTTTCAGATTTACAGTGTTGAGACACTGTATGTTCTTGCACTTTTGGGACTAAATTTAAAAGAAAGTAATGCAGCACAGAGCCGCAAGCCATTTGGCTGTGCCTTGCTGCATTATTTTCAAAGCACAGGGATGCATCATATTTACAACAATTTGATGGATTATAGGTAAAGCTCCCAACGGCTGACCAAAGGTTCAGAACCTCAATCCCTGTTGCATTAGATTTAGTGTCCTGTGCATCGACTTCCGGCACTCGAATTTCCATCTGTATGTCATCTTACGCGATTTGCTGAGGTGATCGACTGATCGAGTCCGGAAGTGACGTCTCCCAAAAGCTCCAAGCTCTCGTTACAGTTGAGGCTGCGAGGAGGATCCGCGGTGCAGCAGTGGGGATGCGCTGAGGCAAGCGGCGGTGGCAGAGAAAACACGGAGGCGGGAACAGAGACGGGCGGTGCAGCTGAACCCCGGGAGCTGTCCACGAGCCGCCCACAAGCTTTCCGGGAAGCTCATTACTCTGCAACACTGCCCCCATCCCTCACCCCACATCTACACAGGCCATACCCTAGTGGTCCCTGCAAGGAGAAACGGAGGTGAACCGCCTGCCCATAGGCCAGTGGACTGTTGTGTCAGTTGTCTGGAGGTGCTGTAGAACAAGGGGTGATCCTGGCACCGATAGAGCTTATCCCCTTCCCCCCTCCCACCTTGTTTCTGTATTGCTGTCTGGCACAGAATAACACAGGATAACTCACAGGATATCTAAAGCTAAAAGGGCCATCTCAGCAGAAGCACCCCAGCAACAGCAGCAATTTTTCACCGCTTTCTGGCAGTTCTGTGGTGAGAGACTAAATGTACTAAGTGGGGGTAAGTGTGAGGCTGTGTGGTTGTGTACCCAAACCCCGAGAGCGGCAGCTTTTAGCAGCTGTTGCAGAGTGTGAGCCCAGGACCCTGTGGAAGCGGCCCAGCTAGGTTTGGGTGCGGCCTGCAGGGGGGTCTGGTGAGCTACCGCTTGGGTGATACCAAGCCCTTTTCCAGCCCCTGATGCTCCTCAATTTTCCCTTCCACGTGTTTCTGTTCCCGTTACAATTTCACATTCCCGGTCTCGGGCGAACACGTAGGCAGCAAGCAGCTAGCTTGTAGCTTGCTTGTTACTTTTTACTTTTTACTCCAACCTATGAACCTATATGAACTTTGCTGATCAAACCTGGTGGGGGAAGCATAAATAATCCAGCAGACTAGCAGGCTAGCCGACAGCGCTACAGGCTTTCAGGCTTCCAGGTTTTCAGGCCAAGGACCCAACTTGCAACTGTAACTGTAACTGTCTAGTAAAAAGCTGCATTACTCTCTGAGAAATCACTAAAAGAGGGTGCCAATTGCTGGAAAAGGCACCCGAAGATAATTTCCTGGTGCGTCTATTTGTGGAATTGTGGAGTTAACATAGCAAGGCAACAGCCACAATCTGTTCTGAGGCCGCCAGCCCAAATCTAACATGAGTCTATTAAGTTTAACAAGGATGAGATCAAGTAAGGTGCGGGGTAAGGCACAAGCCCCAATTCAACGGAAGCGAGAAAGAGACACCATACTGGGAAACCTTACCCCAAAAAGGAAACCACAAACCCAATTGAGCAGGTCCGTTGTCAATGTCGATGACCCCCACAGTTCAGAGGAATCGCAGGGCCACTTATGACTCTGACCTAGACTCAGACTTGGACCTAAGCCTGGAGTTTCACCTAGAATGCAGCCACAAGGTTCCAACCACTTTAGACCGTACTACAGGCTTGAGGCCAGGCCAGATTGTTGACAAAGAAAATGACAAAGAAGATATAAAATCATCTGATCAGCAAAACTTGTCAAAAATAAAAGATTATTTCCGGCCATCAAGCAATCATGGCACTATTCAACAACCAAATAAGAATGATAAATGTCATCCAGAAGTGACAGATGCTATTTGTCATGTTTACACCTCTCCAACTCCAAACTCAGTATCTCTACCAGACTTGCAACCATCAAGCAGGTCTCCTGTGTATGCCTCTGATGATGTGACGTTTACGGGTACAGCTACAGCAGGCGCAGATGGGTGGGCACCTCATTTTTTTGTATTTCCGGAATTCAAATTAAACAACAACGATGAGGATCCCCCCATGCTAGTCCCCGAGGAGGGGCCTAATACAATCATCCAGGGAGCGGCCATAGAAGAGGAGCTAACCAAAAGAGCACGGACAGTGACATCAGGATAAAACCCCCTGAACCTGTGGTCTGCTGTATTGAATTCATTGCAAGCAACAGTACTGGCCCTAACCCACCACTCCAATAAAATGGACATTCAGGTGGATTTACTGAACACAATGGCAATCTTTGTGTCTTGATGAAAAACTCAAAAAACTAAACACATTAGTCACAAGGGCCCAATCAAACCATTTAAAGGATTTTAAAGTTATCCTGCAAGGAGGTATTCGACAAACTAGTGCAACTCCCAGCAATCATGCAAGCAATACTGGGTGAAGTCAAAAACAACAGAGGCCCTGAGTTTGGGCCCGGCACAACATTGAAAGAGGAAATATCTAGTCCAATGATGGTAACTCCATGGAGCCAAGTAGTTTCTATTAATAGGCCGGCAGATGAAGACTCCGTGGAAATAGTGGAGGATAATGTCAAAACTCCATTTAGGGTCCACCTTGAATCTCCTGCAGATGGGAGCACAAAAACGAACGCTCCTGATATACACCAACAAACCAAAGGGGAACAGAAACGAGCGAGAAAAAGAAGGAATAAAACCCGCCTGGGTAGCTTAGAGATCATTCCTCCCTCCCTAATTACTCTACAGGAAGACCGGGATTGCCTAGGGATGGCTCAAATGGACCCGAAGACACATGGAACCGCCATGGCTCCATCTCACGACACTGTTCACAACAAGGCATTATCCCCTGCAAATTTAAGGGCATCTTGTACCACACCCAGTGGACCTCAGCCGTCACTCAGCTCCCAACCAGAGGGAATACCTGTAGTCCATTATGCCGGCCAAGATGATCAAATACCATGCACCGTGAAACCACAAGTGAAACAATGCATGGAAGAATAAACCCAGACACAGCCCACAAGGGAACAGCCTCTCCCAGGAACCTCAGTTGCAGGCGGTAATTGATAACAACCTACTGACTTCAAGAGGGAATGTCAGTCTTGATGACAATTTCGGTGGTTCAAGCAACTCTGGTCAGATGCTGCTGTGGATCCCAGAATTTAAATCGAGGGGTTCGTAAGAGATCTTAAACAGTTCAAATATCCTGAAATTGATTAAAGCCTTGCCCGACCTGGCCCATGTAAAGTCTGATGACATATTTTAAATCAAGTTCCTGCCGACTAGAAGACGTCAGCTCACAAATCCCACTCTAGTCACCTTCTCATCCTCTGTGCTTCCTGCTCTGATTTTGGAAAAGAAAAAGCACCTAAAATACTGGGGCATCAAAGTAATATCCTAGCATGAGGATAGATATCCACATGTGCTCCTAGCAGGACCACCAGTAAGTGAGCAACTGGCTTCCAACTTGTCTGTACAAAGGGGGCCTGACGGAACGTCTCCCCCTGCGGTCCATCACAAATCGTACTCAGATCTCACTAAAATGACAATCAAAGTAACTAACGAAACAGTCCCGGCCAGCCGCAAAGGCTGGTAACAACTAACGAGCAACAAACCACCTGGGAATGGTTACCACAAGCCCTGTCTTGAATTAGGAGCAGTCAAGATTGAGGCAAGGGAAGACCACCAGAAAAGGTTACGGGTGGCCTGTTAGTCTGTTCTGGGAACATCAAGGGTCTACAGACAAAACTTTCAGATCCACATTTCACAGGATTTCTGAGATCCTTTGATATCTTAATGTTCCAGGAAACCTGAGCGCAGACTACTGTCCCTCGTATCGGCTACAAAGAATACACGAAACAAGCAGAAAGAAATAGCGCCTATGAAAGGGCAAAAGGGGGCATGACAATTTATATAAACACCAACATAACAAGTGAAACGGTGGAAGTGTTCGTGGACAACCCAAATATGTTGTTATTAAAACTGGAAGGTTGGGCTAATAATTCTAAAGATCCAATCATCGCCGTCAACCTATACATCAATACAAAGCAAAATGTGACATCATCCAGGAGAATAGCAGCTCACTTATCTCAGTTGAAAGATATCCATAATAAGTCACATTGGCTAGTTTCCAGAAAACTTCAACCTCAACCTTTTTCATTGTCCCTCGAAGGAACACATGGATGCAGTGGGCCCTCTCCGTGAGCAAGCAATGCCATTGCAAACACGGAGGGATAAATCAGGAGAAGAACTCATAAAGGCCTGTGAACTACTGGGTCTGCTGGCACTAAATGGCCGTAAACCATCAGACATTCCACCCGTCTGGTCAAGGTTCTGTGGTAACACAGTTTCAAACATGGATTACACCCTCGTGTCAATGCCCCTTTACAACCAGGTTTGCAACTATAGTATATGCTATCGTGTGGAAAGCGATCACAATCCTCAGGCCAGCATGGTGAACGCATCCCCGTGCAAACTTGAGGCATTTCGTACATTGTCGGGAGAAACACACTCAGAAAACCTGAAACACCTGAACTGGAGCTCTGGCTCCATCAACTCCACAGCAGAGGATGCAGTCTCTAGTCTACAGGTCCTAGCTCAACTAGATTCCAATCCAATTACGACATGGGAGACTCTCGCCAATAATATGACTAAAAACCACAGTGAGAACAGCCACAAAAAGGGATCTCGACTTGACCATGGTAAATCATCAACTATGCCCGCCCACATTCGGAACATAAAGAAGGAAACAGGCAAACTTTTCCGGCAATCACGTCAACATCCAGTAGATCCTGATCTACTACAACAACTTTGCAATGAGAGACGGCGGCTAAAAAAACAGATCTGGAAGTATAAACAATCCAAACACTATGGGCCAAGTTAAAAAACGCCTCTAAAACACACGACTCGAAAAGATTCTGGCAGATAATGAATAGGAATGAGAAAGGTCCTGCAGATGCAAATAACGCAAATATCAGTGAGACTGAATTGGTACATTACCAAAGTAGCACTTCAAGAGCGGTTTGGCGCTTACAACTAGTCCCTACTGTCCTAACAAAACCACTTTGGCACTACAGATAATTACAGCAACTGAAGTAGAGAAGGTCATTACAATGTCCCGGGCCGACTGCACCCGACACAAATGGGCTACCAAAGGCATTATTCGAACACCTCATCCCACAATGGGTGGACTTCTAGCATCTATGTTTAATTGCATTCTGGAAAATGACGTTATTCCTGACAGCTGGAGGGGCTCAATACTCCATCCCATTTTAAAAAAAGATTTGGTATGTTCACCCAGCACCTATAGATTAATAGCACTGATGGATGTTGAGTTAAAATATTTTTCAACATTGTTATTGCATGATAAGGAATCCTGGTCGCACGACAATGGAAGACTCCCCTTAAACCAAACTGGTTTCTTAAGGGGCCAAGGTACTTTAACCAATCTTATGACCCTGAGCCTAATTAGGAACAGAGCAAAAGCAACTGGGCCACCTCTTTACATGTGCTTTGTTGATTTTAAAGCAGCTTTTGATGGTGTCCCTCTGGACAAACTATGGGCCAAACTTCAGCGATGGGGTATCCCACAGAACATCTTACGAGCAATTAGGCTGATGTACTCGGATACCTGGGTCAAGATCAAAATTGGAGATGGTTGTGCGTATCAAGAAAGGTATAAACAACTTCTGGCGTAAAACAGGGCTGTGTTCTAGCCACCTTTCTCATTAATTAATTTTTGGCAGATCTCTCTACTGAGCTCGACGAACAGAAGGTTCACACACCGAGCATCGGAGGACAACAAATGTTGCATATACTCGATGCTGATGACTGATTAGCAACACTCGAATAGGCCTTCATAGGCTGCTTAACACGCTTGGAGCTAACACTGAAAGGAATGGCATGGAAATACATTTTTGCGGAAACAACTGTGATGGTATGCAATAAAAAATGGCTTATTAAGGGAAACAGAATTGATGAGGTCAAACTCTACGTATACCTAGGAATTAAAATAGATGCAAATGGCTCCTTTGGCTCCCAGAAGAAGGTCGATAAGGGCAAAAGTGCAGGCCATTAATTATGGTTTCTCGTCATTGGCCAGATCCATTCGAGGCCATGATCTAAAACCAATGGGATCAGTTATGAAAGCCAAATTGTTGCCAACCCTTGCATACGGATCGGAGATAATCCTAGGTGATGAGGCTCTTCTGTTAGTTAAATTGATGATAAGACCCTATAAACAAACCTTTAGGCTCCTAGGTCTGCCTCTCCTGCACAGATCTGGCTAGAATCCTGCTTACAAAATAGACACTTGCAAGGCCAGCGGCATTCATAAAGCTTTGTGATAACGTGCGAGCAGCAGCTGAAAACACCCTGGCTAATTTAGTCTGGAACGAAGTCAATTTACAACAGGGCAAGGGGGCTCACAAGAAATATTTAGAAAACAGCATTAGGATGTTTGAACTGGGTGACCTTTGGACCTCTAATACCTCTGGACAAACCTATAAGAAACTAGTAAATAAATCAACTAAACTGCAAAGCTGGGTGACAGACAAAGAAAGCCTGTCTAGACGTCGCCATGGGTGGCTGGTGTTGAAATCATATTCCATTCTAAGAGAATCATCCCTGTTGGCTGCACCCTTACACCGTCTGATCAAACAGTAATTTCTGGCCTTAAGATTCAGAGAAATACCCACACTAGACCTCATGCCAAAATGGAGGATGACCAGTCTAAGGGAAGATCGGTCCTGCTGTCTATGCCACCAGGAGAATGAAACATTGCTCCACGTTGTTTGCATCTGTCCTGTATTGATGGCTCAACGAAGATCTCTATTAAGACTGGAGTTCCTTGAACGAGGAATTAGGTCATGTAGGCCTGCACTGGTGGAGTCCATGGACCTGTGCAACACAATGCTGAACTTTAGACTAACCCAGTAAATGAATATTTTCAAAAGGATAACCAGCTAACAGGTTATGTGATGAGTAATCTGGAAGGGGTTCCCGATTCTAATTTTAAAATGTGATAAATCAGAAGCCTCTCAGGCAAACTCAACATGAGCCGATAATCATCAAGGTCGGCCTGCTAGGGATTCCCATAATCAGCTGCTTCCTATCCCATTATGCTCGGAAAGCTATTTTGTCTATTCTGGTATATTAATGATGCAAAGTTGTGCACACTTGCACTTTTACAGTGGGACTTATAGCCCATCCGGCACCGTATACATACCCGCCTCAGTCCTGCACATATGTACCATAATTACCTATATTAATCTACTTAAGGGATCTTTAGCCGTCTGTATGGCAATCTTGCACTTTATATACTAGGGAAAATACCACCCCCGGATTAGCCACTTTTATCCAAAGTATCTGTGTATTTGGCACCTCTACTAAAATATCTAGGAATGAGAGTTGAAGAAAGTGAAGGGCTTGCGGCGCAATGCTCAGTGGGCGTAATTGCTGTATGAAAAATCTCTTTTTAATCCTTTCTGAATGTATTTTTAAACCCTAATAACTGTATTATCTTATGGTTTTAATGGACTAATAAACTATTATTAATTTACTTCCAGCACTCGCCGCTGTTGAGCACCACTGGAATCCAGAAAAGGGAAGGTATTCTTGGGTGGAAGGTGCACCAGAAAACATAGTCGAGATAAGAAATTTAGTTCATCATCCTTTATGTAAACTTGAAATAAAATCAGTCAGCCAACGCATTTCGTTCCTCTTTTATAAGGAACTTCATCGGGGCTTAATTTGTCATCCAGAGTATTCACAAAGGTCCTTAATATTTGTGGTAGTGTAAGTACTTCAGTGTAAGGCTAAATCAAGCCAAGTCACAGTTTGTTTTACGTGGCCTTGTAAATATGAAGCACCACATTACGCCGCCGGTGTGTCAAAAAAAGTGATGCACGGGAAAGTGCATGGAGCTTGTAAATACGCCCCTTTGACTTAATGTTCATTTTAAAATTTACTACAGAAGGGATAAACTGTTCTTTCACCATGTATAAGTGAGAAGTGAGATATGGTGCAGCTATGTTGTACGACAGGGTGCTAAAATGTTAAAAAGTAACTAATAAATAAGGTTTTGTATTTTGCTTTGGGTTTATTATATTGAAGTAAGTGCATGTAGTAATATATCTAGGTTCATCTGTAGATTTAAAACTGCAACATAAAACTTTCTGTATTATGTGTAAGTCAGTAGTAAAGTAATTGGTTCTTTGGGTAGGGTAAACATTTAAATATACTTGTTTTATTTACAGAACAATATCTACATAAGTACAAACAGTTAGAATACCTACAAAAGCTTGGATGAAAAAGCAACAGAAGCATTTCTGCAAGTATGATTGCAGAAATGAGTTACAAAAGGCGCAAAATTCAGAAAAAGTGGTGAAAGAAAAAAGAGCTACTGGAAGGAGGACAAAGTCATTTCTTAAAAATATATGTGGACATTCGAAAGATTAAAAAATAAAGAACATGAAATTTTGACTATGAGAAACAATATGAGTGGACAAAGTGTATATTGCAAGAACAGAAAAGATTGTAAAAAAGATGGACACATCTTAACCAGGAGACAGACGCAGTTCAAGGAAATCAGAGCCAGAATGTTTTGTAGTAGAGTGGTTATAAATCTACTGAGAAATTTGAAAAAGTATAGAACAAGGAGAGATGCACTGAAACCAAAAGAACGAGTTGAGAGAGTGCTTGATAAGGCTTTTGCTTTGAAGAGTAAGCTTTTCATTTTGATTCGAAATAGAATGAAGACTCTTGACAAAATAGTGTTGTGCATGAGGCGACAAATCTAGAAGAAAAGATTAGTGAATAGAAGTAACTTTTGTGCATTTTGTAGAGGAGAATAGATACATACTTCTAGTACAGTGCCTTTCTTTAATGAAGAAAGCAATCTCCAGGATAACAGATTAGTTCATGCTGTTGATGAAAGAGGGCGATGTTATGAAATGAAGAATGGCAGTCCTATGGCAAAAGAGGTGATGGTACCTAGAAATGAAGAAGAAGTTATTGCTGAAAAGGTACAGGAAAGGCGTAGTCAGGCCCCAGGATACAAATAGAATTGAAGTAGGGTTTATAGTATTAGACAGCAATCCATTGATATATTTAGAAAACTCTTATGGCGAAGTTTAAAACACAAAATAAGTACTTTACAAGGTTTTGATCCTGGCAAACTGAGAAAGCATACAAATTTGCAGGGACACTTATTAGCTTGTTTATCAAAGAAAGTGTGTCAACGCCTTACATCATTTTAGGATGTTAGCTGTACATCACTCAACAATGCGAACTTTAGATAGGAGGATGTACTATGCGAAAACTCCTGCTTTATGTTTAGGAGAATTGAATAGGGCACTTTTGCATGGTACTGTGGCAGAGGTATAAAAGGTTTGTGATGATGTGCAGTTTTGTTTCTTTGGTCCAGAACAAGACTGTAGGGACACTGAAGAGTTGATAACAAAAGGAGTTGCAGAGCAGGACACAGGTACTACAATTGATAGTTTTGAAGAAGAGATTACAAAATTTAAGACAGTATGTGCCTGATTATGATGTTGTAGAGACCGCCACTGACAGCCTGTCTGAGGCGGTATCCCCGCCATCGGAAAGGGAATCTCTGTCTGCCATATTATAATGGCTTATGGACAGGTGGTGGTCGGAAACTCCAACCGCCACGGTCCCTTCAGGCGGTCTGTATCCGACCTCCTGTTGGACCTCCCTTTTGTCTCAGAATGGCGGCGGTGCCTGTCAGGCACCGCCGTAGGGATTTCAATATCCCTTTCTGCCGGTCGTTCTGCGGCGGTCAACCTGCCGCAAAGCAGCAGGCGGAAACGGATTTGGGGCCCCCCTAACCCCTTGGGCCAGGGACATAGGCACAGGGGGGCTCCTAAGGTGCCCCCCTACATATCCCTACACCATTCGGTAGGCACTGTATGGTGCCTACCACGTAGTAGTGCAGGGATATGTGTGGGATGCCTGTTTTGTCTTGCAGTGGGGTGCTGCAGAATGCAGCATCCGCCGCAATACAAAACATGGGCATTGCGACCCCCACAGTGGCAGTCGCATCGTAATTTGCCCTGTGGGACCACCGCCTTGTAGCCGTGCAGTCCCAAATAGGATACGATGGGGGATGGACGGAAGTCCTTCCGCCATCCTAATGACCCCCAAAGTTCTGAAAAACGAGAGTATGTTTGTATATGTTGTTGACGCACTCACTACAAGAATCAAACATGGACTGTTGTAAAAGAGAATGATGATAACGGGCAAAAGTTTGCACTGTACTTATTTGTAGAAGAAGAGGATAATAAAATACCTACTAGAGCTGTGCATAACATGTTAGAACTGGTGCCATTCCAGACGCACTTCAAGGTTTAAATATTTATGAGTCCATTCTTATCCAAACTATACATCCATTTTAGGCTACAGTACGTATGGAACCATAGACAGGTAGGTTACCCCCAACTGAGCTGCAGAAAGGTCAAACGGGTAGAGTAGTGTATTTGCCATTAGATGTCAAGAAAAACATTGAAACAGTAGAGGTAGACAGAGATTTGGAAGAAGGACTAGTAATTCTTGTAAATGGCGTGCCTACCAAGAACAAAAAGATATGGCAGGAGTTAGCAGATGTTACCAAAGTTAAAAAAGCAACTTTATATTGGGTACAAAA
Organism: Triturus cristatus; assembly: GCF_964204655.1. Classification (NCBI taxonomy): domain Eukaryota; kingdom Metazoa; phylum Chordata; class Amphibia; order Caudata; family Salamandridae; genus Triturus; species Triturus cristatus. The sequence goes on from NC_140592.1 coordinate 771,263,078, forward strand.
CAATGTTTACTATAGAAATGTGGAAAGACTGCAAGATATCACACATATGGAGGATCAGACATTTCCATCAACAGGTCAGATTGAGAAGGTGGATCAGTCCGGAACAAAATAAATTTCTGAACATTATAGCATTCACCCTTTGCCTTCTGAAGAGGTTATTTGTGATGCCATTGAGCTGTTTCAAATGGAGGAGGCAAAACGAGCTCCAATAAGTCTGTGGGAAAAAAGTTTAAAAGCTCTGTGTTTCCCGCATCTTTATCCTACTGGAGTAGGTGGCAGGTATGACGAGCGACATGTGCAAATACCTGCAGCTGAGTATAGATGTAGTAGACTTTATTCAGAAGACCCTAGATTTCGTTAGTGTATTGCAAATGTATTTCAGGTATTATTTGAGAGTGACTTGTCTGTCCTCTCAAATGCGGTGAATCATATTCTAAAAACAGGCTTAAATATATATCAGCAAGAGAACTTTTGGAGACAGTTCAATGAAAATATGAGCACTTGGAATACAATTTAATAAACTTAATGGCATGTCAGCTTGGGACTAATTAATATTGGTATCGGCATCATGGTGAACTCAAGCACATTTTGAGGAACCTTGGACCACCTACTTGGTTCCTGACTCTGAGTTGTGCTGAGTATGCATGTGATGACCTGCTAGAATTCTTGCAGGAGGCAAATTCAAATAAAAAAGACATTCATCCAAAGACGCCAGAAGAACTGCGCTCACTAGACCCTGCAAAAGTTTGCAGATATTTTAATCACATATATTTCAAGCAATGATGTCTTTCATCTTGAAGAAAACAAACTTCCTCTTGGTTAAGTGATTGATTTCTTTTGGCGTAAAGAGTACCAAGCCAGAGGCGCTCCCCATATTCACATGCTGTTGTGGGTAAAAGATGCCCCAACGTTTGTAACAGACAGTGATGAGTCAATCAATCAATCAATCAATCAAACTGTTTATTTGGTCCATTTAAAATACAAATCATAAAAGTACAAACCACATTTAATAATAAATATATAAACATTTGACACAAAGTCCATTCCTTTATACCGAGAGCCACTCCTATAAGGCTCACGTTGTGACCATATATACTGTACAGGGCTGATATACTTCACGACCATAAGAAGATTAAAATGGGATAGAAAATAAAACCAGCAATGAGTCAGAAAACCTTAACAACTACGACGCACAACCCATTTATAAAAACATCAGTTAAAAAGGAAAGTTAAAGGAGCATAGGGCCCCCAGAATATGACTTCAATACTGAGACAATGTATTTTTTTCAGCACAGACACCTCCTAGTCACATTTAGAAAAACTAGGGCTACAAGAATTATTTTCTTCTTCTTAGGCAGGCCCATAAGAAAGAAGATATAGAAAAGCATATAAAAGGGTCACAAAGTTTCTCAAGCAATATAATGCGGGCGGCATTGCTAAAATGTACATCGTCTTAAAATTGGGAAGATACATTTTTCACATTCTTCCTTGTAAAAACCACAAAACTTGAATATGTGGAGGTCAGACTGCTTTAACCTGTTATCACATGGGCAAAGTGTCAGATCAATATGGCTAAACCTCTTTGCGGGGAAAGCCCAACATCAGAGGGATTAGGTTCATACAGAGCCTCAGCAGGATGTGCCTATGCTGCGGTAATCCGATAGTTTCTAAAATAAAAATATTTCCCTATTAATATTGGTGGTGTCAGTTGATATAACATGACTTATTGCTTTGCGCTGTTGATTTCCTGGGGATCCTAGGTAGCCTTGGATAAATAAATGACCTTTAGTTCTTGCTTCGAGATCTTCCAGCATGCACTGGGGTCAGTGAATAATTCCACTAACCCCAGTGATACTGGAGCCAAGTGATTTTATGATTATTATTTAATTTTAGACAGTTTTTTATGATAGACTGTGTTAAGTTTACTGTGTCCCTGCACCATATGGAATGCCATAACATAATTGGGGCTAGCTTTGAACAATCTGACCACGTAGGTTAATCCTAGTTCTTGGAGACAGATGTAATTTGGAGAAGAGGGGGATGGAGACTAAACTCTTAAAAAATCTGTCTTCAAGGTTTTGGAGTAGAGCTACGGGAGCCATACCCCACACTCCTGCCCCATAAGATACAGCAGATACTGTCTTTGCTTGATATATCTTTTTTATTGGCTCTAAAGGTTTTGAGCCCAGCATCTTGCTGCCATACTCCTCTCCATCACTAGGGCCCTGTTGTCCACCATGATATACCTAGACTGTTTTTTATCAAACAGGATTCCAAGGTATGGAAAGGAATCTACCACCTCAAATCTCTGTGTACCTATGTGGAAGTGGGGTTTTCTATTGGCTGGAGATGCCCCTGTTATGAGAACAAAGGCTTTAGATTTGTTGACTCTCAGGTCCAATGAGGACATAAAGGCTACATATGCTGTTATCAAACATTGGAGGGCCACCCCCGTTCTTGCAATTAAAACTGCATTATCAGCATGGACCAATATCGGTACATTGAGTTTATCAAAAATGGGAACATCTGGTGTTGACCCAGTGAGGACTGCCTCGACCCCATTTGTATAGATTGAAAATAAAAAAGTGGCGAGGATACACCACTGTCTTACTCCGCTGGTGATTTTAAATGGTCGCGTACATTCTCCGTTTTTATCAAAAATGTGCGGTTGAGCTGGATTACAGTTGAGAAATTAAATTAATTATTGCAATCTCAATCCCTATAATCTCCATTATGTTCCATAGTTTGGAATGGCTCACGCAGTCAAATGCTGCTGTTAAGTCCACAAACGCCATAAAGGTCTGGCCACCCTTAGCTCTAGTATATTTATCTATGGTCAGACTTAAATTGAGGCACTGATCTATTGTGCTGCTATTGCTTTGAAAGCCATACTGCGCCTGGATCAAAATGTTCTTCTCTCTTGCCCATTCTTCCATCCTATGTAGTAATAAACAGCCCATGAGCTTCGCGGTAGTGTCCAGCAGAGAGACTGGTCTATAATTCTTGGTTTCTCTTTGTCACCCTTTTTATATATTGGCGCAATTATGCTAGACTTCCACAAAGCTAAGGGGCCATTTCTTGCTCTTGCATTAAGTACATTTGTTAGCAGCAGGGCCCACAGATCCTAGTGTACTGAAAAAAGTCAATGGGAACCCCATCAGGGCCTGGGGCCTTCCCAGAAATACATTTACCTAACCTAATTTTTATGTCATCTAACGAGCATATTAAATGCTCCTTCAGAACTGAGTCTGTGGTGGAGGGGTCATTTGGGGAATATCAGTAGAGCCAAAAACCCGCTCAAAATGAGCCACATACGCATCTTCACTGACATGGGAATTCAGCGTGGGATCAGAAGGATTTTTGAAAAAGAGAGCATTGATCACCTTCCAAAATCTCTGCTATTTTGGGTAGTTGCTGCGTATTCAAGAATTTCTCAGGCCTCCTCCCTCTGGACTCTTTTCCTAGCCTTCCTTGCTCCTGAATAAATTTTGCGCAGGGACTTTATCAGAGCACTATTTCTAGGTCAAGCTTTGAGTGCAATGTGGAAAGCTTTTAAGGATCTTACGCAAGGATGGTCTAAGCAACAGTGTAATGGAGCTTCGATTTTAGGCTTAGAGCAGGTCAGAGCCAATTTTACTTCCTCAAGGAGTTTCAAAAAATGATAAACAAGGGAGTCAGGGGGGCTATAGGGTTCCAAGCAATTTAGAACATTTTCTGTGTTACTAGATATTATTTGCAGGACTAGTTTGGCGTTATCAATGTTGCTCCATTTTAGTTGATAGTCATTTTTCCTCGCCAAGATTGGTTTCTGAATTTTTAATATTGGCATGGTGTTTCAGGGGGCCACTGTCAATGTAAGGAAAAGGATTGCGTGGCCACCAAAACATGAGAATTGTGCATCAACTTATCGATCTTTCCCTGGAGAGGCTCAGATATCAATACATAGTCAAGTGTAAATTCATACTCATTACCGAAAAGGTCTTAAAAAGATCACCTATTAGTGGATCTACCTTGCAGATAACTTCCAGGTTTCTGGCAACTAACAGCCTGTTTAAACTGTTGCCTATTCATGATGGTTAAAATGGCAAATGGGGTCACCCAACATATCTTCTAAGCCACAAACCTTATTTAGTTTGAACATGCATGGCTGGGCATTAAAGTCACCTAAAGTCACCTACCCACACAATATTAAGACCTTTTTTACAGGTGGCTGTGTTAATTTTATTAATCTCTCTCTATCTAATGAGACCACTACTGCCTGCATGTTGCCCCCAAAGTTATTGTTATAGAAATGTATTAAAAGCCAGTCCCAGTCACTTTCCCCATCAACCAGGAGAAGATGGAAATAGGGACTCGGGCTCTTAAATTTCCTAATTTTTACTGTCAGGGTATTTGAAATTAGGGTCAATTGCCCCTCCCCCTGCTCTTCCTTAAGAAGATGGAATTGCCTCTGATTGAAACGAACGATACCCATCAATAAATGTGAGATCAGTGGCCCATGTCTCTTGTATTGCAGAGACATAGGTCTCTACCAAGGAGTATAAAAGGCATAAGGACAGAACCACGAATCAGTGCTATGTTAGTTTATCACAATGGAAAATATTGTGCTTATTTAACTTACATAAACAATAACAATACATTAGCAATCTAGTGGGTAGCATAGCAGAGTATGGAAATCAGCATATTTCCAGACCTCAGGCATTCACTTATAAAAGTGACATTAGCAATATTTTTTGGGGGATATTAGCAGTACATTTTCAAGGCAGTCAAGTTCAAGTTCAAGTTATTCTTTATTCGGTTATTAATACAAATAACCATAAAAGTACAAAAACAAAATCACATTTATATAAAATTACATAGGGCCACATATGATAAAAACCGAGTAGGTTCAGATCTCAATTGTTTTCCGCAATTTATAAACATTTTTGAGGAATGAGGAAATAAATACGACAGTTAAAATATTGTCCAATTTCTGTACAGCTAAAAAAGCAGGGCGACAGCGATTAATTTCCATCATTTTTAGCAAAGGTACAACAAACATTTGTCTTGGTCTAGTATAAAATTTACAAAAGAAAAGTATATGCATGTCAGATTGCACTGATAAATCATCGCAGGGACATTTACTCATGATTTTTGACCAATTATTCATATTTGGAAAGCTGAGTGCTCTAAATAATAGATTAAATCTAAAACGTGTCAATAAAAACCTTTCATAATCACTCATTTGTAGCTTTAGATATGGCTGTAAACTATAGCAGGTTATAATTTGCTCGTGAGCTACTACCGTAGTTTTCTTAAATTCTGCTTTTACTCTGGTCTCTTGCAAATAGGTCATACATTTATCTTTTAAACACTTCCTCGAAATATTACAAAGAGAAAGAGGGTCAGTAAAGTAATCCCCTAGACCTAGTAGCGTGAGAAAATTATTGATATAGTGCAACCATCTAATTTTCCCACACTTCTCTAGACCCATTGCATTTCTCATGATCATTCTGTTTAAACCAGATTCATCTACGGTCCATATTCTATGCCATAAAAGAACTGGTGCAGTTTTTATTATGTCTTCTAAGTATGTTTCCCCTAGTTCATTATGGCAAGAGTATGTTGACACACTCTGTGGGACGGCCAGGAGATATTTCATAAAATTGTTTTCGACAACTTGTCCTGGCGCCGTTTCTCTTTACACTTTATATCAATAACGTGGAAAAGACTCTGATAACAGAGTGTAGGGATGTACCAATGGTAGAAAATAGATCATGGTGACGTTAGCATATCCCCATAAGCCTGCTCCATAAGTGGCAATTGCTACACAAGTTGCTTTGTAAACAGTCAACATTTCTTTAATTGGTTTCTTCCCTATTTTCCGGCTAAAATTTTTTAAAGCCATAATAGATTTACAGTACAACAGTTTCCTTGTCTTAATAGTATTGTTCCATAGCCCAGAGCTATCAATTAAGACTCCTAGATAAGGAAATGTTAAAGTGTCCTCAACTGGGGTGGTTCCAATATAGATTACTTTTTTCTTCCTCTGTGCACCCGCCCCGCAGTGCATGGTGAATGTCTTAGAACAATTTATGCTTAAATCTAGCTGGTTCATAAAATCCGAAAAGGAAGTGACTACTCTTTGCATGGCCTGCGGTGTTCTAGCCATTAGTACCGCATCATCTGCATATAACAGAATTGGGATTGATCTATTTTCTACCATTGGTACATCCCTACACTCTGTTATCAGAGTCTTTTCCACGTTATTGATATAAAGTGTAAAGAGAAACGGCGCCAGGACACAGCCCTGTCTTACACCCCTTCTGATTGCAAATGATCTAGTGCATTCACCATTTTTCCCATATCTTACTCGGGCCGATGCTCCTGCATAAAGGTCTCTCAGGAAGTCAATAATCTGCTTATCCACACCCAGTTTATCCATTACTAACCAAAGTTTACAATGTGTTACTGAGTCGAATGCTGAGGTAAGATCTACAAAAGTTAAAAACATTCGTCCCTCTTTCACTTTGGTATATTTTTCAATTAAAATATGCAAATTCAAACACTGTTCAATTGTACCAAGACCTTTCCTAAAACCGTACTGCAAGTCACTTAAAATATTTGCTTCATTAGCCCATATATGTAGCCTATCTAAGATTACCCTTCCTAGAATTTTAATAGTAGAATCCAGGAGTGATATTGGGCGGTAACACTTGCAGTTTTCACGATCGCCCTTTTTAAAAATTGGGACTATCAGGGATTCACACCACGATGGCAGGAGGCCTTCTTTCAGAGTGGCATTAAACATACGTGTGAGGATTGGTGCCCAGAGTTCCTTGTTGTTTTTGAATAAATCAACAGGGACTCCATCAGGGCCTGGTGCTTTCCCTGCCAAACTTGCATCAATACATTTCTGCACCTCTGTTATTGTTATTTTAGGTTCGAGTTGGATACTCCTCTGTACATGATCTCTCAGGTGACTATCATCATGGGTACTAACAATATGATCCTGTACAATGGAGTACAAATTAGTAAAATGCTCGGCCCACTCATTCTCAGTGATTGCTACATCTAGTGGGTCCGTGTCACTAAAATTTAAAAAGGGGGCATTGACAACTCGCCAGAATGAGGCGGAATCTTTACTTAACGAGGCGTCACATAAAGCATCCCATGCTTCTACTTTTAGTGCATTTTTCCTGTTTTTAAGGGTCTGCTTATAGACACTCCTACACTTCCTGATTAGGTCAACATCCTTCTCAGTAGCATGTATAGCATATTTTAAACTTTTATACGCCTTCGTACATTCAGTATCAAACCACCTCTTCTTCCTTGTGTTCGTTCCTTTAGAATCAACCCACAATAACTTTCTTATTTGAGCAGTGATTGATGTAAAATTACTAATAAAATCTATATCTTTGGCATTTACATCTGTACATACATAAAATTCTGGCAACATGCTTATAATTAATTTCTCCTGAAATTCTACGGGGCAAATTTTTGTCCACTTCAGAGCATAACCATTTTTTCGGACCATAGCGATATCGTCTATTATCACTTTAGTTTTGGTCCTACCACGATAGTTCTTACATCCCATGGTTATTTTAAAGCTTAATGGAAAATGATCACTAAGTGGGCAATCCAAAATTCCGTATTTCCAGATCATGTCCCTATGTCTAGTGGTCATTAGGGCATAATCAATAGTTGTATTTGCCCCTCTGCCATTGAACGTTGGTAAAAAGGGGATTTCCGGACTGATCAACTTATTTACAAAGTCCAGATCATTTTCAAATATTATTTCATTTAAACAATCCCCTCGTACAGAATGCTCAAAATGACTAGAGCCTTTGTCTCTATCCAGTTGTATCCCACACAACCCATTCTCGCCACTCCTGCATATTTGGCAATTAAAGTCTCCTGCCCAAATAATACAGTAATCCTCTGACCTCCCCCTAGTTGCCAAAGTGATGTTGCTACCTAATAGTCTAAAAACATCCCTTGGGTCTTCACCTTGGATGTTATCATAAAAATTAATCAAAATTATGGAAAACCCCTTGTTAACTGTGATCCTTATAATATGATAATATACATTATTAAAAACTAACTCAGTTTTAACTCCTACTAGGAGGTTCGAAACATACGTACAGAAACCTCCTTTAGCCCTACCATAAACTGAACTGACCGCTGGGGAAAAAAATGTTTTAAATCCATTAATATGTATGGGTTCAGTTGTCCAAGTTTCCTGGAGGCTAATTACATCAGAATCGCCTACCATTTTTTCCCAATTTTCATTACCCACTTTAGACCTCAGTCCTGCAATGTTCCAACTCATAAGGGACCAAACTTCCCCGCTAGGTTGATCATCATCTAGATTGTTACTACTATCAAGAGGCATTTCCTCACCACGGAATGCCTCAATTTGTGAACTATCACTAATAGGGACCACCTTAACTATCTCTGTTTCGGTGGAGGTATTCCGAAGCCCTTGGTCCCTTGTCTGATACCTTTTGGGGATATTCAAAACAGTGGGTCTGTTATCTCCCTTGAGTCAGTCAATATCTTCTAACCCCTGCAGGCTCTGAAATCTATTTGCTAAAGGGATTGTAAAATTTGGACTAACATTGTCTCTATGTCTGTACCCATAATTCCCAGAATACCAGGTATTTTCTCTCCTTAGATCCAATAACGGGTAAAAATAGGTTAAATCTAGAGTGTGAATTCTGCCAATATTATAGTTTGGTTCCCATTGACAAATGTAACTCACAGCTCTTCTGTCCCTCAAGTTTATGATAATACAATCTCCTTGGATATCTTTATGCCTTTGTCCAATCCAGTGTACCCTCCTAACATTTAAAATTTCTACACGAGTTTGTCCAGGCAATGGCCTATTGTGATTCAGCCAGTAAATTACCTTATTCTTGAGTTCCTGATAATTTTCTATCTTTCCGTCACTCAATTCTGGTACCCCGGTTAACACTACTGTATAGGGTAATGACTGTGGAGGGAGGTCAATATGTATTTTCTTAACCTTGTCATTCTGTTCATCAATGTTTTGGTTTATCATTCCCTCCTTATCTCCATATCCCTTACCTTTCTCTTTTTCAATTCTTTTTTCACCAGTATCTATTTTATTCGACATATTTTCCCCCCTAGATATAATAAGGGGTGCATCCTCCTTCTTACTCCTTTCAGATAGAGTCACTGCTACTGATGTATGCGGTACATTAATAGCAACATCATCTGCACTAGGAGTGCTTACTGCAACTTGAGATTTAATCAGTGCGCCATGATTTTCCAAAGATTCTACAATACCTACCCCTTGCTTTTCTAAGCCCTCAATTTTATCAAAGAGGGACTTTAATCTTCCTACCACTGGCAGTATCAGGGACTTCATTACCTGCTCTATTTTCATCATAAAATCTACCAAATCACTCAGTGTAATGGCTTCTTGTAAAGTGGAGTTTTCTTCAATACTACTTAGTGGCTTTCTTTTAGCTCCATTCTCTTAGCGAGGGGGTAAAACAGATTTCCTATTTTTCCCTTTTAATTTCCCTTTCTTACGCACAATCTGTGCCACTTTTGTCTTCGGTCTACTATCCTGTACCTCCTGCAAGGAGGTTACACCAATTTTCGAACCCATAGAGTTTGTATCTTCATTCTCACAGATAATTATCTCCTCCCTATGATTGGAGACATTATTCGTATTAGGTTGTCCTTCACTTAGTTCTAATCTAGGAGTTAGAGACAACCTATTGTCTCGATTCATGAACTCATCAGGAGGTGTACTTTGTGAAGTTACAACACAAATCGGGTCCTTGACCGGAAAGTCCGCATAAGAGGCCATTAATATAGATTCTTGTGACAATTGCATACTCAGCATAGCATTAGAGCGATCCTCTGTATCCTGTTGATGTTGCGCTAACAAACAAAGACTAGGAGGTAGTGATAGCCGCCTCTCAGTGCTCTCAATAGCATTGGCGACGACTCCAATTGTTTTTTGCAGCATCCTGTCTATTGCTGTTAGACTTGGGAGAGGAGTCTTAGCAGGGACTTTAGTTTTAACAGATGAGCGAGTAGCCATCCGTGTAGTTTTCCCCATTGTTCACTCAGAATATACAGTTCAACACTTAGATTTATGCAAGCAGCTAAATACCTGTGGTAAAGGTCAAGGGGGGTGGCCCGGCCCGGCCTCCTCTGGCCCCGGATGGCCACAGACGGCCCGCCCTTTGCCCGGGCTTAGCCCGGCGCGTCCCGCACGCGTCCCGCGAAGCGGGTCCCTCAGCAATTTATGCGCCTCCTGGCGCTTGCTCCGTGTCACCTCGTCGCGCCGCCGCTGAGGCTGCCGGGAGTTGCAGTCCCGGGGCGGCGACGCGGAAGATGCTGTTGTTGGCGGTGGCGGCAATGGCGGCAATGGCGTGGCGTGGCGTGGCTCAGCAGGTAAGTTTTGATTCTGGCAGCTCCCCCCCGCTCCGCCGGTCCCTCAGCAATTTATGCGCCTCCTGGCGCTTGCTCCGTGTCACCTCGTCGCGCCGCCGCTGAGGCTGCCGGGAGTTGCAGTCCCGGGGCGGCGACGCGGAAGATGCTGTTGACCCTTGGACCCTTGGCGGTGGCGGCAATGGCGGCAATGGCGTGGCGTGGCGTGGCTCAGCAGGTAAGTTTTGATTCTGGCAGCTCCCCCCCGCTCCGCCGGTCCCTCAGCAATTTATGCGCCTCCTGACGCTTGCTCCGTGTCACCTCGTCGCGCCGCCGCTGAGGCTGCCGGGAGTTGCAGTCCCGGGGCGGCGACGCGGAAGATGCTGTTGACCCTTGGACCCTTGGCGGTGGCGGCAATGGCGGCAATGGCGTGGCGTGGCTCAGCAGGTAAGTTTTGATTCTGGCAGCTCCCTTGTCCTGTTGATGATCCCCCTACCTTTTTAGCAGGGATTGAAACGTCGTCAACACCCACATCGTGACTCCGAATGTATGACAAATTTTGTGGAGCAAAAGTTGTCCTTTCTCATTGTCACTGCCTTGAAAATGTACTGCTTGTGTCATGACAAATGTATTGCTGATATCACTTTTATAAGTGAATGCCTAAGGTCTGGAAATCTGCTGATTTCCATACCCTGCTAAGCTACTCACCAGATTGCTAATGCATTGTTCTTGTTTATGTATGTTGAATAAACACAATCTTTTCCATTTTGGATAAACCAACACAGCACTGATTTGTGGTTCTGTGCTTATGTTATGTTATGTTATCTTATAGGGGTATTTGTAAAGCGCACGGATACTCCTAAGAGTGTCCCAGCACTGACTTAACCCTTTTGGCAGAACAGTTGGGAGCGGCTATAGGTAACTCCGCTCTCATTGAAACAGCCAGGTTTTTAATTTTCTTCTAAAGCTGAGGAGAACTTGTCCCTGTCTCAGGAGAGGAGGCAGGTTATTCCATTGCTTAGTAGCGGTCACCCGGAACGAATGTCCGCCCAACCGAGAGCGTGCAAATTTTGGCACGACCGACAACTTCTAAATTGAGGATCGCAAGGTTCTGACAGGGGCATATGGCTGGATTCTGCTCCTAATGTAGGGAACTCCAACATTATGAAAGGCTTTAAAGACTAGTACCAGAACCTTGAAAATCACCCTTTTACGCACCGGGAGCCAGTGCAAGGACATCAAGAGATGCGTCATATTAGTTCTGAGATCAACCAGCAAGACGGCCCTTGCTGCCGCGTTCTGTACCACCTGAAAACGGCCTAGTAGGTAGTCAGGGGTTCCTTTTATACTCCTTGGTAGGGACCTATGTATCTTATAATACGGTATACCCTCAGTCCCTCTTGACACACAGGGTTCCCTTGTTCCTTTTTACTCCGATGTCTCTTGTAGGCATAAGATATCCTGATTTTGCCAGTACGCTAGCCAATGGGGATTACCCAACTTTGACCCAATGCCCGCCACATTCCAGCAGGCTAATTTCATACTTGCTTCTTGCTCCCTTATCAAACAATCAATACTTTTTTGTTCCCCTTGGTTTATGGCCTTAGATCCCTTCTTCTTAGGTTGATTTGTAACAGCAATGGATAGTCAATCACAGGCCCCCAGATCTGTCAGGCGTGAAATCTGTTTTCGGCACTCATCCCATAGACGTCCCCGCTCACCTGATTTTGAGTTTCCAGCCAACCCTGCACTCAAGGCTCTTCTAGCCACATTCGTAGGAGATAAGTTGTGTCTATAAAAGTAGTCCAAAGGTAGAACAGAGATCTGTTTCCTTAATAAGTCGGCTTCATGAACCCAGCCTAAAAGGAACCTTGCTACATGTTTATCATTGAAATTTACTATGACACAATTCCCCTGAAGTGCTTTAGTTGAAGGGCCCACACACCCCACTCTCCTGGCCATAATGATGTATCTAGCCAAACCCTCACTCCTTCCTCCAGAGTTCAAGGTAGGTGGTTAGGTAATGGAGTGTTTTATGCATGAGCTGTGCCGTTGATTCCCTTTGCCCCTCTCTTAGCACAGGACGTTTGTCAAGACCAGGGCTAACGGGGAGGCTGCAGGGCAAAGATCTAATGACTGGTATGCTTGGTTATTGTGGGCTACTTGGCCTGCTGCTATCTCTCCTTCCACTCCGTTCTTTTGTCCCCCCCTGAGGCTGTTAAATCTATGAAAGGGATTCATTCTACCTAAAAACGTATTCCCCCCCCCATATGTTTCTCCTGATGATCCAGGGACTGTGAGGAGCTGGTTGCCAGAAACAGCATCTGGTGGTGGCTACCTATGGTTGGGGAGATATATTATGTTTAAATCAGGTGCCCCTTCCATAGGTTCCCCTGTGTTTGAAGGGCACCTCCATGATGAGGGGTTAGTGAAAAAACCAAACCGGTTGAGCTATTTTTATCAAGGAGGGCTAATCTTTCCTCTATCTTCGTTTATCTATGCAGCAGTGGCTCAAGTAAAAGGTTAGTCATGTTTTCTAGCCTCTGCCATTCGGCCTCGTCTTTGAGCAAACAGGAAGACTTCTCAGGCGGGATTTGGTCTTTTCTCTTCTCAGCTTCTATGAGCGGTGCTCCCGTTGACACTCGGGTGAATCTCGTGGTTCTTTGTTTTGGAACCCTGAAACCCCTTTTGCTCTTAGCCGCTGGCTGAACAACTGATTCAGATAGAGGAGTTAATTCAGATTCGATAAAATCACGGGTGAGAAGTTAGCTGGGGCAGAGGGAGCTTCGCTCCCACTCCTTGCAAGTGTCTGAATGGGCCCACCAGGTGAGGGTAATATTGATTCAATGTTCCATCTACCCTCTTCCAAGGAGATCCGGTGCTCCGTGTGTACTATCGCCTGAGATAGAACATTAGCACCCCTAGAAGGAAAAGCATCTAGGGAATTCACTATCCCCCCCACATGATCATTTGGGTTTACCCATTTTCCTTCAGGAAAGCTTTTCAAACGGAAGAGTGATAAATCCTTTTCCAAGGCCGTGTGTCAGAGGTGGGGCCCGGACCAGCCTCCTCTAGGCTCCAACAGACATGGATGGGCCTGCCCTTGGCCCGGGCTTTGCCCGGTGTAGGACCCGGCCTCGTGGCGTGGCCCATTCCGACCCGTAGCAACACCACACCTGATCTCCCACCCCGTAGTAACACCACACCTGATCCCCCACAGAACCCGGGGCTACCCCCGTCCTTCCCTCCATCTTCCCGACACCGGGCCCCCTCCCTACTCCATCGGCCTTGTGTCCTCCAGCGACCAGGCCCTGCACCCCAGATGGCCGCCCCCGACCCCAGCGCAACCCCAGCCTAGGCGCGCCATGCCGGCTGGGGGGAGAAAGAGCTCCCAGTGAGCAGGAGAGAGAGGAGCAGTTTCACTCACACCTCTGGCCTCCTCTCAAGCGATGGTTACGATCGCCCTTCGGCCACCCTGAGGGCTGGCTCCACGCCTGCTGTGTGTCTGGGATCCCTCCCGACACTGCCTTGAAAGGATCAAAGGACCGCTTGGCAGGAACCTCCAACAAACGACCCCCAGGGCCAAGACCCCTGCCCGTGAGGACTCCGGACATCAAAGGGGAGTCGACCCAGGCGCTCTGGGACTATCGGCAGATTGAACCTGAAACAAAGAGAGCCCTGCTGACATGGTCGCGGCTAAAGGAACATCATCACAAGATCCGACGAAACTCTTGGAACCTTGGTGAGCCCCGCAGACAGCGTCGCGGCTCCACCTGGCAGAGACGGACTTCTGCCTAAGTCATCTGAGCCCTGCAGACAGTGTCACGGCTACTCCTGGTAGAGACGGACTTCTGCCTGAACCAACTGAGCCCTGCAGACAGCATCGCGGCTCCTCCTGGCAGAGACGGACTTCTGCCTGATACATCAGAGCCCTGCTGACGCCGTCGCGGCTCCCCTCGCAACCTTGAGAATTCGAGCCCGGCAGACTTGGTCACACTCAAGTACTATCCTGGTCCGGCTGGACCCCAAAGACCGTCCCGTATCCCCCGGCTCGAGGATTGAGAGCCGTGCGCCGGATACGCACCTGCATTGACCCTGATCCTAAGACTGTCCCGCTACCCCTACCCCCACCGAGACTCTGTGAGCCCTTGCTCTACTTGTACAGACGAATCTACGGATCATAAAGGTCCCAATATTTCTAGATAAAGAATACGTGCTTCAGAATCTATGGTGTGGTGTCTCTGTGTTGCATGGTATTAAATCAGCGTGTACGATCCTAGATGCGAGACCCAGCCCAGAGGGGATCTCCCGCCAGTGCTCGGCTACCTCTCCCGGAAAAGGCGGGTCGCAGGGTGGTCAGGTACATATTCTGTTCTTCCCTGAGGCCGGCCCTTCTAACACCCGGGCGCACGAGGACCCAGGTGGCTCATGGGGGAGGAAGTCCAGTGACATTTCTCAACACGGCTCTATCCCCCTTCTCAGCTGACTCAGTGGCAGCTATACAGGCCGCGGGGCTGCGTTGTGCCTTTGAGCACGTAAGGATCCAGGAGGCTCACAGGGGATGAAGTCCAGCGGCATTTCTCAACACAGCTCTCTCCCCCTTCTCAGCTGACTCGGTGCCAGTAGTTCCTTGCACTCATCCAATCACCCAGGCGCCACCCACACACTTATACAATCAACCAGCCACTACCCATGCACACATCTAATCACCCAAGCAGTTCTCATGCACTCATCCAATCTCTCAGGCAGTACTCATACACTAATCCATTCACTCAGACACTACTCATGCACTCATCCAATCAGTCAGGCACTACTCATGCACTCATCCAATCACCCTGGCACTACCCATGCATTAATTCAGTCACCCAGGCACTACTCATGAACTCATCCAATCACCCATGCACTCATCCAATCACCCAAGCACTATCCATGCACTCACCCAATCGCCCAGGCACTATCTGTGCACTCATGCAATCACCCAGGCACTACCTTTGCACTCATCCATTCAATAAAGGGCTGTCCATGCACTCATCCAATTACCCAGGTGCTACTCTTGCACTCATCCAATCACCCAGGCACTATACATGCACGCATCAAAAAACCCAGGCACTACCCTTGCACTCATCCATTCACTGAAGCACTACACATGCACTACTCCATTCACTCAGGCACTACGCATGCACTCAGTTCACTAGTTCAAACACTACTTGCAGAAATTGCTGAACTGGAAGCTAAACTGAAAGATAGTTACGCAGTAGAAGAAGCCAAGATCAAACTAACGGAAGTAGAAAAGGAAATGAACTCCTATAATGATTATCTACTCAAAAGAAAGACAGATAAACTCAATAGAGACATCAAATTCTTTAGTCAAGAAAAAGTATACCCCTATCTAGCGGAGCACTATTACCACCCAGAGCCAAGTGGGGATTCCTTTGATTCATATACCACCAATTGGTCCCATAAGAAAGTAGTTACTTTCTCGGACACCACTGATTCAGATAGTGAGACACCAAATCAACATCAATCAAGTGGCCCGAATAGAGCACAAAATAGCAGAGAAACATATACCCCGCCTTTTTTATCCAGGCGCAGGAATTCTCAACCACGTTGGAGAACGCGATACCAACCCAGGTACAGGGGCAATTTTCAACAACCACAAAATCAACAATACCCCCCGCCCCAGAATTACCGACAAGCTCCCCCACCACCGAACCAACAATACCCCCCGCCCCAGAATTACCAACAAGCTCCCGCTACGTATACCAACCAGAATCAATATTTGGTGACCAGAAATGCACAGTACAGGCGCGACTAAAAGAAATCCCCATTTTCAATCTAAGCAGTCATCCTCTAGATTACACCACGGAAACACTTCTCTCTAAAGGTCTTTCTTTTGTTCCACATCGCAATATTAACCAATTCGAACTATTCAAAGACATGATGGCCTTTTTCCGTAAAATAAGACTACAGAATTTCTTCGAAGATAATCAAGAAGAATCTTCAGTAGTAAATAGATCAGGCCTTAAGCCTATTTCCACATTTCTTCCATCTTTAGAACAGGTGGCACCTGAAATTTCCGTGTTTGAACATGTAGTGTTCAATAAACTTTCTGCAATTACCAAATATATTCTACCGCCACAATATAACATCACGTATGAAGAACATCTAGGGTTAGAATCACTAAAACTCAATAAAGACCTCATTATCAAGAGTTGTGACAAAGGCGGAGGGATAGTCATTCTAGATAAATCCCAATATATCCAGAAAATGGATCAAATGTTGAATGACCAATGCCATTATTCCAAGATTACTAAAAACCCCACTAAAAGGGTACAAAACACCATACTTCAGCTTACTACACAAGCCCTTGAACAGGAACAGATTTGTCAAAAAGAATGGGAATTTCTCAACATCATAGAACCCAAAATGGCAGCCATTTATGGCATCCCTAAAATACACAAAGAAAGCACAAATCCACCGTACAGACCAATAGTAACCACCAAAGGATCTGTCACAGAACCACTATCTAAATATGTAGATACCATTTTAAGACCATTTGTATCACAGATTCCATCATACATACGGGATACCAGTGATATTATCACTAAAATTGAAAATCTACCTTTCAATGAAAATACTCAACTCATGGTTACCATGGATATCACAGCTCTATACTCCAATATTCCACAATCGGGAGCCTTAGAAGCAGTAGCCTGGTTCATGGAGACGTTTAACATCGATTGCCCAAGACTATTTATCTTGGAGTGCCTAAAGTTGATACTCACGGAGAACACCTTTGAATTTAATGGCTCCCTATACAAACAAACCAAGGGAGTCAGTATGGGAGCATCATGTGCTCCCACAGTGGCTAACATTTACATGGCTCTATATGAAACAAGATTCATATATAATGAAATTGCCCCCTTCAGTGAATCTATAACATCATGGTCCAGGTATATAGATGATGTCTTCTTCATCTGGACAGCAGACCCTGAGGTCTTAGCACAATTTGTTTCCTGGTTGAACTTGTGTGACGACAATATTTTCTTTACAGCTAATTCTAACAATATCAAAGTGGAATTTCTAGACATACAAATCCAAAACAATACAGACCACCTTGAGGTAGATCTATACGTGAAACCTACAGCACGTAATACACTTCTTCACTTTGATAGTTTCCATCCCCTCACACAAAAAACCAGCATACCTTTCAGTCAGTTCCTGCGTCTCCACCGAAACTGTACAAACTTGCGAGACTTTGATCTGAGATCTGAGGAAATGAAGCAGAAATTCCTAACTAGAGGCTACCCCAAACGCCTCATACGAGACTCGTACAAGAGAGCAAGATTCTTTGACAGGCAACATTTGTTAACACCCCGTCAAAGAACCTCTAACTCGAGATTGGTCTTCATATCAAGACATTCGACTATGAATGCAAAAGTGCGCCATGTTATCAATTCGAATTGGCATATTCTTAATGCCACTAAACCCAAAAATCAAGCCTTACCAAAACCCCTATATGCATACAGAAAAAATAAAAACCTTAAAGACTTGGTAGTAAGATCGCGCTTACCAAATAAAACTACAGCCATCCAAACAGAGTTATGCAGCACTGGCCTCACTAAACTGGTAGGCAACTTTAAATGCATGTCTTGCACAGCATGTGATTTTGCGATAGAAACGAAACAATTCACCTTTAACAACAAAAGCATACCACTCATGAGTTTCACCAATTGCAAGACCACCAACGTTGTGTACTTACTACTATGTCCCTGCAATCAAGGCTATGTTGGAGAGACAGCTCGTATGCTGTCCACTAGACTGACAGAACACAGGTCAGCAATACGTACTCAGAAAATTCAAGCCCCCCTGGTTCGCCACTACATGGAAGCGAACCACACGCCAGACCAAATACGGTGGCTTATCTTAGAGAAAATCAAAAACAATTCCACCACCACGGGCACTAGTATACGTAAAAAAAGAGAAGTATTTTGGATTTTCCATCTCAATACATACCTTAAAGGTATGAATAGTGAAATACCGTGGGAACAAGTGATTAAATATAACAGCAATTAAGCTGCAGATTGGTATTCATTCTTGCAGTATACGCATCTCTTTTTACTCCAATTATGTCACTTTTTTTCTATCTGTATAGGCTATCTTTAATGCACAACAACTCATATAGCTATATACTGCAATTATTATCAGGTCGATTTCTGAAATTTATCCCCACTCACTACTTGGCAATTTCCAATATATCTTTTGTTATTATCTATTCTCCCCTTCCAAGATGGCCGCTACATTTACCACCACGCATTACCCCTATGAGCGGCAGTCCTCTTTCTACCTCTGCAACACCACACCATCTTCCAATCACAGGAAACAAACTCTATATGAGAGTCCTTAGGCTTCACATCGATACTTTTCCGACCGGCGAAGCGTGAGCAGCAAGGCATCATATCGGCGACACCTCTGTGCACAATGACGATTCTCTGGGTCGCGTAGTACAATATCCCCAAGTAAATGCATTTTGACTCGCTACTAAAAAATATCACCATTAGAGAAGACACATACACTCATACATTGCTTTGCGCTATTGTCTCTCATTAGATTTTCACGATTTAGACGCATATTTACCTGCCGATGCTACTAGAGAACGTCATCTGGTTCGCACTATAGTATATTCCCAAGTAAGTGTATTTGGATCCGTTGTTTTGGGAAAAATATTACCAATAGAGAAGACACGTACACTCACATAGCGCTTCGCGCTATCGTTTCTCATTAGATCTTTACGAACTAGACGTATGCTCGTCCACTGAAGCGACTGGAGAAACGGTATTTCTGCTTTACTGTGAAAAACAATGAATAACTTCTAGATATAGCTCGGATATACTTCCAAGTAAGTCTACCCACCCTCGTTACATTTAAATCAGACGCTCAGCACTGCCTGATTTGTTAGCTACAACCACCGACATACGGTTTTTCATTTTTTTCAATTACTAGACCTCCGTATGCGACTTCCCTCTCCTTCTTATATGAAACTCCAAGAGCCGGATTCTTTCGATTGTAAGTCATATCACCACTCTCAGGATACATTATACTGAAACAATCCTCAGACTAGTTCTTTATTATTGATTTCATTCTTCTCCATCTAGATAATCGTATGGGTCGTTGTCTACCCTGTCTGAATTTTTATGAAATACCACGTTCATCGTACCATTAAAAATTGCACAGCGAGACTGCATACTTCATCCATTTGGACGTAGGTCAGCTTCATATTTTCCATACTCTGATCTACTAGCACGCCGGTCTCCATATATTCTCACCATACACATCTCTCTCTTTTTCCTTTTTTGCTTGATTCCAGACACAATAAAGTCGTATACATACCAAGGAACCTAGAATCTCTGTGATACACGTTTAAGGCGCACAAGTCCGCTCCCCTTATTCCACTCATTATTCGTAAGTCTTCATTGCTTCCCTGTAAAATGACCCAGCTTCAGTCCATAGTCACATCTTTATCAATTTCTCTTCCTTTTCAGTCTTATTCTTAGACGTTTTTTAATCAATGGGGTATTCAATCAAAAGTCACATTTGGTGATGGTTTTATATAAGGTGTAAAACATTTTTTAGTTCACATTTAAAAGATGTCCAATAAGATACAGTTGACTAGTGATTTTAAATGTTATTTCGTAGAGAATGCCATTACAGGACATTTGAGAGCATCTCCGTTTGTTGTTAACCTTAATACTCAGCACACTCTTGACAGTTGTTTATATTTCACCTAGGTACTGGTGAACATATTGTATGGCCCCCTGATGAAGGCACATGCCGAAACGCGCGTAGGATTGTGGATACATCCTAAGGCCATAGTAACACTCAACCCTTTGCTCAGCAGTCTTTGAATATTGTCATGTTAAATGTGTAATCTATATACTGATGTCTACATTGAGGAGACTTCCCATGTTATCTGTGTCAGACAATTTTACACATGTATAATCAATTAAAGAATTGTGATCAATCCTTATATGAACAGCAAATCTAAACATGAAATTCTAAATATATATATTTTTTTCTACAAAATCATAAAAATAAAATGTTTAATAAAAAGTATTTGGGCTCTAATTAATTCTGGGTTCAAGAGTATCGCTGATTTTGTTTTTGAATCTGTTTCCTAAATCTATGTTTCTTTGCATCCACTACGCATGCACTCATCCATTCATCCAGGCACTACCCATGCACACATCCAATCACCCAGTCACTACCTTTGCACTCATCCATTTACTCAGGGAGTACCCATGCCCTCATCCAATCACCCAGGCACTATCCATGCACTCACTCAATCACCCAGGCACTACCCATGCACTCATCCAATCACCCAGGCACTACATTTACACTCATCCATTCAATGAAGTGCTACCCATGCACTCATCCAATCACCCAGGCGCTACTCTTGCACTCATCCAGTCACCCAGGCGCCACCCACGCACTCATACAATCAACTAGACACTACCAATGCACTAATCCAAACACCCAAGCAGTACCCATGTACTCATCCATTACTCAGGCACTACTCATAGACTCATCCAATCACCCTGGCATTACCCATGGACTCATCCATTCACTTAGGCACTACTCATGCACTCAGAAGGGGGATGGGAGCCCACTGCTTTACCTTCCAGTACAGTTCACCCCTTAGCAATATGATAAATGCAGTTCACTGTAAACCCTTACTTGAGTTTTTGCTGAAGTGTTTCACCAAATTGGTGCAGGTTACTGCTGTTAATCTCAAGTAACTGTTTAAAGCGAACTGCATTTACCAGGATGCTAAGGGGTGAACTGTGCTGGGATGTGAAGAAGTGTGCTCTCATCCCTCTTCTGTTTGAAAAGGCTCCCTTGAGGCACTGAATTGACGAGCTTTAAGAGATGCACCTGTGCACCAGAGCGAGGTACTGAGACCTGAGAGGATTGTGGCAGTTTCTCAGCAACCTCAGATTAATTTATTTTTTATCTCTACTGATGAAAGCTAATATCCAGAAACAGGTGTCTAGAGAATAACAACACTAACCTACACTGACTTTGGTGAAACACTTCAGCCAAAACTCATGTAACTCATTTAAGCGTTTATAGTGAACTGCATTTACCATAATGCTAAGGGGTGAACTGTGCTGGGAGGTGAAGCAGTGTGCTCCCATCCCCCTTCTGTTTGACAAAGCTCCATTGAGCCATTGAGCTGATGAGCTTTTGAAGATGCACCTGTGCATCAGCGAGAGGTACTGGTAGATGAGAGGATTGTGTCAGCTGTCTCAGCAACTCCAGATGAAATTTGTTTTTATCTCTACTGATGAAGGATAATATCCGGAAAGACATGTGTCTATAGATTCACAGCACTAACCTGCACCAACGTTGGTGAAACTCTTCAGCAAAAGCTCAAGTAAACATTTAAGTGAACTGCATTTACCATAATGCTAAGGGATGAACTGTGCTGGGAGGTGAAGCGGTGTGCTCCTATCCGCCTACTACTCATGCACTCATCCAATCACTCAGGCACCACCCATGCACTCATCAGATTACCTCGGCACTATCCATGCACTCAACCAATCACCCAGGCACTACTTATGCACTCATCCAATCACCCAGGCACCACTCTTGCACTCATCCATTCCCTAAGGCACTACCCCTGCATTCATCCAATCACCCAGGCACTACTCATGTACTCATCCAATCACCCAGGCACTACCCATGCACTCATCCAATCACCCAGGCACTATCCATGTGCTCACCCAATCACCCAGGCACAATCCATGCACTCATCCAATCACCCAGGCACTACCCTTGCATGCATCCATTCACTGAGGTGCAATCCATGTACTCCTCCAATCACCCAGGCGCTGCTCTTGCACTCATCCAGTAACCCAGGCACTACCCATGCATTCATCCAATCACCCGGGCACTATCCATGCACTCACCCAATCACCCAGGCACTATACATGCACTCATGCAATCACGCAGGCACTACCCTTGCACTCCTCCATTCACTCAGGCACTACAAATGCACTCATCCATTCACCCAGGTACTATCCATGCACTCATCCAATCACACAGGCACTACCTTTGCACTCATCCATTAAACGAGGCACTATCCATGCACTCATCCAACCACTCAGTTGCTGCTCTTGCACTCATCCAGTCACCCCGGCACTAACCATGCTTTCATCCAATCACCCATGCACTCTCCATGCACTCACCCAATCACCCAGGCACTACCCATGCATTCATCCAATCACCCGGGCACTATCCATGCACTCACCCAATCACCCAGGCACTATACATGCACTCATCTAATCACGCAGGCACTACCCTTGCACTTCTCCATTCACTCAGGCACTAAAAAATGCACTCATCCATTCACCCAGGTACTATCATGCACTCATCCAATCACCCAGGCACTACCTTTGCACTCATCCATTAAACGAGGCACTATCCATGCACTCATCCAACCACCCAGGTGCTGCTCTTGCACTCATCCAGTCACCCCGGCACTAACCATGCTTTCATCCAATCACCCACACACTCTCCATGCACTCACCCAATCACCCAGGCACTATACATGCACCCATCCAATCACGCAGGCACGACCCTTGCACTCCTCCATTCACTCAGGCACTACAAATGTGCTCATCCATTCCCTCAGGTACTACCCATGAACACATCCAATCACCCAGTCCCTACCTTTGCACTCATCCATTCACTCAGGCAGTACCCATGCACTCATCCTATCACCCAGGCACTATCTATGCACTCACTCAATCACTCAGGTACTATCCATGCACTCACCCAATCACCCAGGCACTATACATGCACTCATCCAATCACCCAGGCACTACCCTTGCACTCCTCCATTCACTCAGGTACTACGAATGCACTCATCCAGACACCCAGGCACTATCCATGCCTTCACTCAATCACCCAGGCAGTATACATGCACTCACCCAATCACCCAAGTACTACACTTGCACTCATCCAGTCAATGAGGTGCTACCCATGTACTCAGCCAATTAATCAGACACTACCCATGCACTAATCCAACCACCCAACCAGTACCCATGCACTCATCCATTACTCAGCTATGACTTATGCACTCATCCAATCACTCAGGCACTACCCATGCACTCATCCAATCACCCAGGTGCTACTCTTGCACTCATCCATTCACCCAGGTACTACCCATGCATTTATCCAATCACCTACACACTATCCATGCACTCATTCAATCAACCAGGCAGTACCCATGCACTCATCCAATCACTCAGACACTACCATTGCACTCATCTATTTACTCAGACTCTACTTATGCACTCATCCAATCACCCAGGTGCTACTCTTGCACTCATCCAGTCACCCAGGAACCACCCCGCACTCATAAAATCAAACCAGACACTATCCATGCACTAATGCAATCACCCAAGCAGTACCCATGCATTCATCCATCACACATGCACTACTCATGCACTAATCAAATCACTCAGGCTCTACCCATGCACTCATCCAATCACCCCAGCACAACTCATGTACTCATCCAATCACCCAGGTACTACCAATGCTTTAATCCAATCACCCAGCCACTACAAATGCACTCACCCAATCACCCAGGCACTATCCAATGACCCAGGCACTACCCTTGCACTCATCCATTCAATGAGGTGCTATCCATGCACTCATCCAATCACCCAGACGCTACTCTTGCACTCATCCATTCACCCAGGCAATACCTATGCATTCATCCAATCACCTATGCACTATCCATGCACTCATCCAATCAACCAGGCAGTACCCATGTACTCATCCAATCACTCAAACACTACCCTTGCACTCATCTATTCACTCAGATTCTACTCGTGCACTCATTCATTCACTCAGGCACTCATTCAATCACTCAGGCACTACCCATGAACTCATCCAATCACCCTGGCACTACCCATGCACTCATCCAATCACCCAGGCACTACCTTTGCACTCATCCATTCACTGAGGCGCAATCCATGTACTCCTCCAATCACCCAGGCGCTGCTCTTGCACTCATCCAGTAACCCAGGCACTACCCATGCATTCATCCAATCACCTGGGCACTATCCATGCACTCACCCAATCACCCAGGCACTATACATGCACTCATGCAATCACGCAGGCACTACCCTTGCACTCCTCCATTCACTAAGGCACTACAAATGCACTCATCCATTCACCCAGGTACGATCCATGCACTCATCCAATCACCCAGGCACTACCTTTGCACTCATCCATTAAACGAGGCACTATCCATGCACTCATCCAACCACCCAGGTGCTGCTCTTGCACTCATCCAGTCACCCCGGCACTAACCATTCTTTCATCCAATCACCCACGCACTCTCCATGCACTCACCCAATCACCCGGCACTATACATGCACCCATCCAACCATGCAGGCACTACCCTTGCACTCCTCCATTCACTCAGGCACTACAAATGCACTCATCCATTCACCCAGGTACTACCCATGAACACATCCAATCATCCAGTCCCTACATTTGTACTCATCCATTCCCTCGGGCATTACCCATGCACTCATCCAGACACCCAGGCACAATCCATGCCTTCACTCAATCACCCAGGCACTATACATGCACTCATCCAATCACCCAGGTACTACACTTGCACTCATCCATTCAATGAGGTGCTACCCATGTACTCAGCCAATCAATCAGACACTACCCATGCACTAATCCAACCACCCAACCAGTACCCATGCACTCATCCATTACTCAGCTATGACTTATGCACTCATCCAATCACTCAGGCACTACCCATGCACTCATCCAATCACCCAGGTGCTACTTTTGCACTCATCCATTCACCCAGGCACTACCTATGCATGTATCCAATCACCTACACACTATCCATGCACTCATTCAATCACCCAGGCAGTACCCATGCATACCTCCAATCACTCAGACACTACCATTGCACTCATCTATTTACTCAGTCTACTCATGCACTCATCCAATCACCCAGGTGCTACTCTTGCACTCATCCAGTCACCCAGGAACCACCCCACACTCATAAAATCAAACCAGACACTATCCATGCACTAATGCAATCACCCAAGCAGTACCCATGCATTCATCCATCACACATGCACTACTCATGCACTAATCAAATCACTCCGGCTCTACCCATGCATTCATCCAATCACCCTGGCACAACCCATGCACTCATCCAATCGCCCAGACACAACTCATGTACTCATCCAATCACCCAGGTACTACCAATGCTTTAATCCAATCACCCAGGCACTACAAATGCACTCATCCATTCAATGAGGTGCTATCCATGCACTCATCCAATCACCCAGACGCTACTCTTGCACTCATCCATTCACCCAGGCACTACCCATGCATTCATCCAATCACCTATGCACTATCCATGCACTCATCCAATCACCCAGGCAGAACCCATGTACTCATCCAATCACTCAAACACTACCCTTGCACTCCTCTATTCACTCAGACTCTACTCATGCACTCATTCGTTCACTCAGGCACTCATCCAATCACTCAGGCATTACCCATGCACTCATCCAATCACCCTGGCACTACCCATGCACTCATCCAATCACCCAGGCACTACCCTTGCACTCATCCATTCAATGAGGCGCAATCCATGCACTCATCCAGTCACCCAGGCACTACCCATGCATTCATCCAATCACCCGGCACTATCCATGCACTCATCCAATCATGCAGGCAGTACCCTTGCACTCCTCCATTCACTCAGGCACTACAAATGCACTCATCCATTCACCCAGGTACTACCCATCAACACATTCAATAACCCAGTCCCTACCTTTGTACTCATCCATTCACTCAGGCAGTACCAATGCACTCATCCAATCAGCCAGGCACTATCTATGGACTCACTCAATCACCCAGGTACTATCCATGCACTCACCCAATCACCCAGGCACTATACATGTACTCATCCGATCACCCAGGCACTACCCTTGCACTCCTCCATTCACTCAGGCACTACAAATGCACTCATGCATTCACCCAGGTACTAACCATGAACACATCCAATCACCCAGTCCCTACATTTGCACTAATCCGTTCCCTCGGGCATTACCTATGCCCTCATCCAATCACCCAGGACCTAGCCATGCCCTCACTCAATCACCCAGGCACTATACATGCACTCATCCAATCACCCAGGCACTACACTTGCACTCATCCATTCAATGAGGTGCTACCCATGTACTCAGCCAATCAATCAGACACTACCCATGCACTAATCCAACCACCCAACCAGTACCCATGCACTCATCCATTACTCAGCTATGACTTATGCACTCATTCAATCAACCAGGCAGTACCCATGAACACATCCAATCATCCAGTCCCTACATTTGTACTCATCCATTCCCTCGGGCACTACCCTTGCACTCCTCCATTCACTCAGGCACTACAAATGCACTCATCCATTCACCCAGGTACTACCCATGAACACATCCAATCATCCAGTCCCTACATTTGTACTCATCCATTCCCTCGGGCATTACCCATGCACTCATCCAGACACCCAGGCACAATCCATGCCTTCACTCAATCACCCAGGCACTATACATGCACTCATCCAATCACCCAAGTACTACACTTGCACTCATCCAGTCAATGAGGTGCTACCCATGTACTCAGCCAATTAATCAGACACTACCCATGCACTAATCCAACCACCCAACCAGTACCCATGCACTCATCCATTACTCAGCTATGACTTATGCACTCATTCAATCAACCAGGCAGTACCCATGCACTCATCCAATCACTCAGACACTACCATTGCACTCATCTATTTACTCAGACTCTACTCATGCACTCATCCAATCACCCAGGTGCTACTCTTGCACTCATCCAGTCACCCAGGAACCACTCCGCACTCATAAAATCAACCAGACACTATCCATGAACTAATCCAATTACCCAAGCAGTACCCATGCATTCATCCACCACACATGCACTACTCATGCACTCATCCATTCACTGAGGCACTACCCATGCATTCATCCAATCACCCAGGTACTACTCATGCACTCATCCAATCACCCATGCACTAATCCATTTACCCAGGCGCTACCAATGCACTCATCCAATTACCCACGCACAATCCAATCACCCAGGCACTACCCTTGTACTCATCCATTCAATGGGACGCTATCAATGCACTCATTCAATCACCCAGGTGCTACTCTTGCACTCATCCATTCACCCAAGCACTACCCATGCACTTATCCAATCACCTTCGCACTATCCATGCACTCATTCAATCACCCAGGCAGTACCCATGCACTCATCCAATCACTCAAACACTACCCTTGCACTCATCTATTCACTCAGACTCTACTCATGCACTCATCCAATCACCCAGGTGCTACTCTTGCACTCATCCAGTCACCCAGGAACCACACGCACTCATAAAATCAACCAGACACTATCCATGCACTATTCCAATCACCCAAGCAGTACCCATGCATTCATCCATCACACATGCACTACTCATGCACTCATCAAATCACTCAGGCACTACCCATGCACTCATCCAATCACCCCCGCACAAACCATTCACTCATCCAATCGCCCAGGCACTACTCATGCACTCATCCATTCACTGAGGCACTACCAATGTATTTATCCAATCACCCAGGCACTACCCATGTACTAATCCAATCACCCAGGCACTACCCATGCACTCACCCAATCACCCAGGCACTATCCAATGACCCAGGCACTATCCCTGCACTCATCCATTCACTGAGGTGCTATCCATGCACTCATCCAATCACCCAGGTGCTACTCTTGCACTCATCCATTTGCCCAATCACTACCCATGCATTCATCCAATCACCTACACACTATCCATGCACTCATCCAATTAGCCAGGCAGTACCCATGTACTCATCCAATCACTCAAACACTACCCTTGCACCCATCTATTCACTCAGACTCTACTCATGCACTCATTCATTCATTCAGGCACTCATCCAATCACTCAGGCACTACCCATGCACTCATCCAATCACCCTGGCACTACCCATGCACTCATCCAATCACCCAGACACTACTCTTGCACTCATCCAATCACCCAGGCACTACCCTTGCACTCATCCATTCAATGGGGCACAATCCATGTACTCATCCAATCACCCAGGTGCTGCTCTTGCACTCATCCAGTCACCCAGGCACTACCCATGCATTCATCCAATCACCCAGGCACTATCCATGCACTCACCCAATCACCCAGGCACTATATATGCACTCATCCAATCACCCAGGCACTACCATTGCATTCATCCTTTCACTGAGGCACTACCTATGCATTCCTCCATTCACTCAGGCAATATGCATGCACTCATTCATTTACCCAGGCACTATCCATGCACTCACTCAATCACCCAGAAACTATCCATGCACTTGTCAAATCACCCATGCACTATCCATGTATTCACCTAATCACCCAGGCACTATCCATGCACTCACCCAATCACCCAGGCACTATACATCCACTTATCCAATCACCCAGGACCTACCCTTGCACGCATCCATTCACTGAGGCACTACCAATGCACTCATTCAATCATCCAAACATTACCCGTGTACTCATCCAATAACCCAGGAAGTCCCCATGCACTTGTCAAATCACCCATGGACTATCCATGTATTCACCTAATCACCCAGGTACTATCCATGCACTCACCCAATCACCCAGACACTAACGTTGCACTCATACTCTTACCCAGGCACTACCTTGGACTCATCCAATCACCCAGGCATTACCCTTACACTCATCTATTCACTCACACACTCCTCTTGCACTCATCCATTTACTCAGGCATTACCTATGCACTTATCTTTTCACCCAGGCACTACCCATGCACACATTCAATCACCCAACCACTACACTTGCACTCACCCATTCACTCAGACACTATGTATATGCTCATCCATTCACTCAGGCAGTACCCATGTACTCTTCCAGTGACCCAGGCACTACCCATACACCCATGAAATCACCCAGGCACTACCCATGCACTCATCCAATCACCCAGGCACTACCGTTGCACTCATCCGTTCAATATGGTGGTACCCATGCACTCAGTCACCCAGGCAGTACCCTTGCACTCATCCAATCACTCAGACACTACCCATGCACTCATCCAATTACACAAGCACTACCCATGCTCTTGTCAAATCACCGATGCACTATCCATGCATCCAGCCAATGAACCAGGCACGACTGTTGCATTCAGACAATTACCCAGGCACTACCTTGGACTCATCAAATCACTCAGGCACTACTCTTGCACTCAACCATCTACTCAGGCACTACCTATGCACTCATCCATTCACTCAGGTACTACCTATGCACACATCCACTCACCCAGCCACTACCCTTGCACTCACCCATTCACTCAGGCACTATGCATGTGCTCATCCATTCACTCAGGCAGTACCCATGCACCCATCCAATGACCCAGGCACTAACCATGCATTCATCCAATCACCCAGGCACTATCCATGCACTCACCCAATCACCCAGGCACTATATATGCACTCATCCAATCACCCAGACACTACCGTTGCATTCATCCATTCACTGAGGCTCTACCTATGCATTCCTCCATTCACTCAGGCAATATGCATGCACTCATTCGTTTACCCAGGCACTACCCATGCACTCACTCAATCGCCCAGGAACTATCCATGTCTATTATTGAGTAACCGGTCCTGTCACTCTTCGTGCAAGACTTAATACGCTTCTCCAAGTTATCGGACCGCTTCTTCTTGTCTGAATTAGAATCCACAGATGCCTGCCTACACCGGCAATTTAGCCCACTCTGATTCTATCTGCTCACACTTGTCTCGTCCTGATGATGTTCTCACACTCATGAAATCAAAACGGCATCGACCCTTACAACCAAAACTCTATTACTGCCACTAATTAACTTGGAGTTTTGCATATTATTGTTGTCAATGCGATGTAATTTTTAATGTCACGAACACCCCTCACTTCACGCACTTTTCACTTGTTGTGTGAGCACCTGAACTATTACTAGATTTATACTATGACACTCCATTTATGCTGTTAATAAATGTGAGTTCATACTAAAACTTTGTGTCCCTGCATATATTGCATAACCAGTCCGGCCTGGACTACTTTACTTTGTTTAAACCTGACTAACGCTGTCTAAAATACTTAAGTGGCCTAGGCCACACGAGGACTTTAGTGGCCTCATCCTGACCTTTGTTTTTCAAAATACTTAAACACCCTGGGTCATAATATTGGGGTCCCCTTGCTCTTTGAAACTCATCCATTACTCAGGCACTACTCATGCACTCATCCAATCACTCACGCACAATCCATGCACTCATCCAATCACCCGGGTACAACCCATGCACTCATCCAATCACCCAGGCACTACTCATGCACTCATCCAATCACCCAGGCACTACCCTTGCACTCAGCATTCACTGAGGCACTATCCATGCATACATCCAATCACCCAAGCACTACTCATGCACTCATCCAATCACCCAGGCACTACCCATGCAATAATCTGATCACCCAGGCACTTTCCATGCATTCACCCAATCACCCAGGCATTATCCATGCACTCATTGAATTACCCGGGCGCAACCCATGCACTCATCCAATCACCCAGGCACTACTCATGCACACATTCCAGGCACTACTCATGCACTCATTCCAGGCACTACCCTTGCACTCAGCATTCACTGAGGCACTATCCATACATACATCCAATCACCCAAGCACTTTCCATGCACTCACCCAATCACCCAGGCATTTTCCATGCACTCATCCAATCACCCAGGTACTACTCTTCCATGCATCCATTCAAGGAAGCGCTACGAATGCACTCATTCAATCACCCAGGCACTACCCATGCACTCATCCAGACACTATCCATGCACTCAGCCCATCACCCAGGCACTACTGTTGCACTCCTACAATTACCCAGGTACCACCTTGGACTCATCCAATCACCCAGACATTGCCCTTGCACTCATCCATTCACTCAGGCACTACCATGCATTTATCTATTCACTCAAGTGCAACTCATGCAGTCACCCATTTACTCAGGCACTACCCATGCACTCATCCAATCACCCAGACACTACCCATGCACTTATTCAGTCACCCAGCCATTATCCATGCACACATCCATTCACCCAGGCACTACCCTTGCACTCATCCTTTCAATGACACACTACCCAGGCACTCATTTAGTCACCCATCCATTAGCCATGCACACATCCATTCACTCAGCACTACACTTGCACTCATCCATTCACTGAAGTACGACCCATGCACTCCTCCAGTCACTCAGGCACTGTGCATACGCTCATCCATTCAGCTAGGCACTACTCATGCACACATCCAATCACCCAGTCACTACCTTTGCAGTCATCCATTCACTCAGGCAGTACCCATGCACTCATCCAATCACCCAGGCACTATCCATGCACTCATCCAATCACCCACGCACTACCCTGGCACTCATCCATTCACTCAGGCAGTACACATGCACTCATCCAATCACCCAGGCGTTATCCATGCACTCATCTGTTCACCCAGGCACTACTGATACACCCATTCAATCACCCAAGCACTACCCATGCAGTCATTCAGTCAGCCAGCCATAATCCATGCATGCATCCTATCCTCAGGCACTACCCATGCACTCCTCCATTCACTGGGGCACTACGCATGTCCTCATCCATTCAACCAGCCACTACCCATGCACTCATCCAATCACCCACGCACTACCCTGGCACTCATCCATCCAATGAGGTGCTACCCATGCACTCATCTAGTCTCCCAGGCACCCCCTGCATTGATACACTCAACCACACACTACCCATGCACTAATCCAATCACCCAATCAGTACCCATGCACTCATCCACTAATCAGGCACTACTCATCCAATCCCTCAGGCACTACCCATGCACTCATCCAATCACCTCAGCACAACTCATGCACTCCTCCAATAACACAGGCACTACCCTTGCACTTATCTATTCACTGAGGCACTACCCATGCATTCAACCCATCACCCAGGCACTACTCATGCAATAAATCAATCACCCAGGCACTTTCTATGCACTCACCAAATCACCCAGGCATTACCCATGCACTCATCTAATCACCCAGGCACTACCCTTGCACTCATCCATTCAATGAGGTGCTACAATGCACTTATCCAATCACCCAGTCACTACTCTTGCACTCATCCACTCACCCAGGCACTACCCATGCATTCATCGAATCACCCAGGCACTATCCATGCACTCACCCAATCACCCAGTCACTATACATCCACGTATCCAATCACCCAGGCCCTACCCTTGCACACATCCATTCACTGAGGCACTACCAATGCACTCATTCAATCACCCAGACATTACCCATGCACTAATTTAATAACCCAGGAACTATCCATGCACTTGTCAAATCACCCATGCACTATCCATGTATTCACCTAATCACCCAGGCACTATCCATGCACTCACTCAATCACCCAGGCACTATACATCCACTTATCCAATCACCCAGGCCCTACCCTTGCACGCATCCATTCACTGAGGCACTACCAATGCACTCATTTAATCACCCAGACATTACCCATGCACTCATCCAATAATCCAGCAACTACCCATGCACTTGTCAAATCACCCATGCACTATCCATGTATTCACCTAATCAACCAGGAACTATCGATGCACTCACCCAATCACCCAGACACTAACATTGCACTCATACTCTTACCCAGGCACTACCTTGGACTCATCCAATCACCCAGGCATTACCCTTGCACTCATCCATTCACTCACACACTACTCTTGCACTCATCAATTCACTCAGGCACTACCTATGCACTTATTAATTCACCCAGACACTACCCATGCACACATTCAATCACCCAACCACTACACTTGCACTCACCCATTCACTCAGACACTATGTATACGCTCATCCATTCACTCAGGCAGTACCCATGCACTCTTCCAGTGACCCAGGCACTAGCCTTGCACCCATAAAATTACCCAGGCACTACCCATGCACTCATCCAATCAACCAGGCACTACTGTTGCACTCATCCATTCAATAAGGTGGTACCCATGCACTCATCCAGTCACCCAGGCTGTACCAATGCATTCATCCAATCACTCAGGCACTACCCATGCACTCATCCAATTACACAGGCACTAACCATGCTCTTGTCAAATCACCCATGCACTATCCATGCATCGAGCCAATCAACCAAGCACTACCTTGGACTCATCTATTCACTCAGGCACTACCTATGCACTCATCCATTCACTCAGGTACTACCTACGCACACATCCACTCACCCAGCCACCCTTGCACTCTCCCATTCACTCAGGCACTATGCATGCGCTCATCCATTCACTCAGGCAGGACCCATGCACTCATCCAATGACCCAGGCACTAACCATGCACCCATGCAATCACCCAGGCACTACCATGTACCCATCCAAGCACCCAGGCACTATCCTTGCACTCATCCATTCAAGGCGGTACCGATGTATTCATCCAATCACCCAGGCACTATCCATGCACTCACCCAATCACCCAGGCACTATATATGCACTCATCCAATCACCCAGGCACTACCGTTGCATTCATCCATTCACTGAGGCACTACCTATGCATTCCTCCATTCACTCAGGCAATATGCATGCACTCATTCATTTACCCAAGCACTATCCATGCACTCACTCAATCACCCAGGAACTATCCATGCCTATTATTGACTAACCAGTCCTGTCACTCTTCGGGCAAGACTCAATACGCTTCTCCAAGTTATCGGACCGCTTCTTCTTGTCTGAATTAGAATCCACAGACGCCTGCCTACACCGGCAATTTAGCCCACTCTGATTCTATCTGCTCACTCTTGTCTCGTCCTGATGATGATCTCACACTCATGAAATCAAAACGCAATCGACCCTTACAACCAAAACTCTATTACTGCCACTAATTAACTTGGAGTTTTGCATATTATTGTTGTCAATGCGATGTAATTTTTAATGTCACGAACACCCCTCACTTCATGCACTTTTCACTTGTTGTGTGAGCACCTGAACTATGACTAAATTTATGCTATGACTGTCCATTTATGCTGTTAATAAATATGATTTCATACTAAATCTTTGTGTCCCTACATATATTGCATAACCAGTCCTGCCTGGACTACTTTACTTTGTTTAAACCTGACTAACACTGTCTAAAATACTTAAGTGGCCTAGGCCACACGAGGACTTTAGTGGCCTCATCCTGACCTTTGTTTTTCAAAATACTTAAACACCCTGGGTCATAATAATGGGGTCCCCTTGCTCTTTGAAACTCATCCATTACTCAGGCACTACTCATGCACTCATCCAATCATTCACGCACAATCCATGCACTCATCCAATCACCTGGGCACAACCCATGCGCTAATCCAATCACCCAGGCACTAGTCATGCACTCATCCAATCACCCAGGCACTACCCTTGCACTCAGCATTCACTGAGGCACTATCCATGCATACATCCAATCACCCAAGCACTACTCATGCACTCATCCAATCACCCAGGCACTACCCATGCAATAATCTGATCACCCAGGCACTTTCCATGCATTCACCCAATCACCCAGGCATTATCCATGCACTCATCCAATCACCTGGGCACAACCCATGCACTCATCCAATCACCCAGGCACTACCCATGCACTCATCCAGACACTATCCATGCACTCAGCCCATCACCCAGGCACTACTGTTGCACTCCTACAATTACCCAGGTACCACCTTGGACTCATCCAATCACTCAGACATTACCCTTGCACTCATCCATTCACTCAGGCACTACCCATGCATTTATCTATTCACTCAGGTACAACTCATGCAGTCACCCATTTACTCAGGCATTACCCATGCACTCATCCAATCACCCAGACACCACCCATGCCCTTATTTAGTCACCCAGCCATTATCCATGCACACATCCATTCATTCAGGCACTACCCTTGCACTCATCCTTTCACTGACCCACTACCCAGGCACCCATTTATTCACCAAGACATTAGCCATGCACACATCCATTCACTCAGCACTACCCTTGCATGTTGGACCCGGCCTCGTGGCGTGGTCCCGGACCCTCCTACCAGACCACACGGGGGCAACCCCATCCCTTCGAGGCCCCCCTGGATTGAACCCCGCTACCCGCGCCAGCCTTCGCGACGCAGGCTGCCCCCGGCCTTGGTCCCAGCGTAG
Organism: Triturus cristatus; assembly: GCF_964204655.1. Classification (NCBI taxonomy): domain Eukaryota; kingdom Metazoa; phylum Chordata; class Amphibia; order Caudata; family Salamandridae; genus Triturus; species Triturus cristatus. The sequence continues at coordinate 771,298,862 of NC_140592.1, forward strand.
CCCCGACATCGAGGCGCCAAGACCCGACCAAGGGGGGGTCGAGTGGCCACTCCACAGATCCCGGCGGAGGAGAGCTTCGATGGGGCCTCCAGCCGCCCCCCGACACCTGGTTCTGATCGCCCTCCGGCCTCCCTGGGCGCTGGTTCCGCCCCCCGCTGGGTGTCTGGACTCTCTCATCCCGGCCCCTCTGACCCCCCAGGCGCGAGGGTCCGGACATCAAAGGGCTCCAGACCTATATCTGGGGCAGCCCAAAGCCAGGACAGTAGTTGTATCCTGGAGTCAAGAGCCCTGCTGATCGGATCGCGGCTGACCCTACGGAGAGAGACTCATTGCCTGGAACTTGGAACCTCGAGCCCTGCTGACTGCGTCACGGCTCCCCCTTGCTGAGAAGAAGATCCTCACGGAACATCGGAGCCCTGCTGATATCGGCCCGACCCTGCTGACATCGTCGCGGCCCGCCCTCGCTGAACTAACCATCGGAGCCCTGCTGACATCGTCGCGGCTCGACCTCACCGAAGCCACCCCTCGAGCCCTGCAGACGACGTCCCGGTTCCCGGAACCCCCCCAGCTCGAGGATTGAGAGTTGGGCGCAGGGTGTCCCTGCACCAGGCTGGTACTGAGACTGTCCCGCTACCCCGTCCCTGAAAGACCCTGAGACTCTTTTGGATCCCTGGATCCGCCTGTAAATATTGCCACGGAGACCTGCCTTTAATACCGATAAAGACTTGTGAGAATTGATACCCTTGTTGTGTCCCTTTGTGGGGTTGCTTGGCTGTTACGATCATCGGAGAAGGACCTCGCCCAGGAGGCTTCTCAGCGGCGCTCGGCTACTTTCCTACGGAACGGTGGATCTCGGGGTGGTCAGTCCGACTCCATCTGACTCCCCGGAGATCGCCCTTCGCACATTGGTGCCAGCGGTGCGATCCGAGCACGACGCAAATCGTACAGCGAGTAACTCACCCACTACCTACCCAGACACAGAGTAACCATGAGCAACCAAGAGACCACCCCTGACCGCTGAGTTCCAACAAGAACGGTTGGAGGAATATACCCATAAGGAACTAAAACAGTTTTGTAAAGACAAAGGCATTGCGACCACCGGATTAAACACAAAAGAGGACCTGCAAAAAGCCCTAAGGGCCTGGGTAGAGTCCGAAGCGGCTTCCCCCCAAACAGAAGAAAACCCGGTGCCAAACGTGCACCGGCAACCAACCGCAGCCCCAGCAGATGGGAGAAGAACCAGCATGGAGACCGGCCTCTCCCCGGAAGAGATACGAGAACGGGAGAGGGTCCGGACCCACGAGTTAGAGCTCACCCGACTCCGCCTGGACGGCGAACTCCTACTAGCCGAAAAGAAATTGGCCCTAGAGCAACTGCGGCTGCAAGAAGAAATAGAGGAGAAGAAGCGGCACCGAGAACTGGAAGAGAGGAGGCTAACCCTCGAGCATGAGAGGGGCCTTAAAGAACTTGAAATTAAATCCAAAAATGGAGAAACCGGCACCCCCGGAAACAGGGACACCCCTCCGCCGGCCGAGGCAAAAGTACATATCCCCAAGGATGTCGTCAAGGAGTACTACAAAAACGATGACATCCAACAATGGTTCAAGGCCTACGAGGTAGCCATGACCGCCCATTGGGTACCCCAAAAATATTGGGGTGCCGGCCTATGGAGACGGTTCCTCAGCGAAGGCCGAGACACCCTACTACAACTCCCAGACGACGTGATGACCTCTTATGACCATATGAAAGAGGCACTGCTCACCCGCTATGGTCTCACCTCAGAGATGTACCGCCAGCGCTTCCGGGACTGCAAGAAGCTCCCCGGTACCACCTGGGTGGAATACGTAGACTTTTTCAGCAGAGCCCTGGAAGGGTGGATCAAGGGCAGCAAAGTCACCTCCTACGAACAGCTCTTCGACCTCATTGTATGGGAGCACCTCTCCAACAACTGCTTCATCGAGCTGAGACAGCACCTCCTCGACAGCAAGCTGACCGAGCCGCGGAAGCTCGCCGCCGAGGCCGATCGATGGGTGAACATCCGGGTCCCTCGGAACTCGATGGGGGAGTACCAACGGAACCCCCGGGGCCCCCCCGCCAGCGCGGCGGAGGAGGAGGATCGAACAGGAACAGAGACTTTCCAGCAGGGCCGCCCCGGAGTCCTCCCCGGGGACCGCCCCCGAACCGCACATCCCCGTCCCTCGCCCGAAGAGGGGCCCCCCTAGCCCGACCAGGGCCTCGACCGACGGTGACATGCTACAACTGCCAACAGCCAGGGCACTATGCCACTGACCCGACCTGCCCCGTGAACCGACGAGCCAGGACCACCGGGCCACCCCCCCGCCAGTTGGCGGCCGCTGCCCTGGGGGAAGGGGGAGAAGAGGAAGAGAACTACGACGCCGGGCCAACCGAGTGGGAACCCGCCGCTATGTCCTTGGTATGCCTGGGCAGCCGGGAAATGGTGCCCCGGGCCCCCATCCCGAGCAACACCCAGAAGTACCAACAGTGGGTCACCATTAACGGACGCCGGGCCGAAGCCCTCCGTGACACCGGAGCCAGCATGACAGCCGTCCGCTGCCACTTGGTGACCCCCGAACAAATCCTGCCTAATGTTCTGTGCCCCGTCCGGTCGGCAGACAACACCGAGAGCTTGTGCCAGATGGCCCGGATTCCCTTCGAGTGGGGGGGAGTGTCGGGCATGCTGAAGGTGACCGTCCGCGACGACGCCCCCGTAGACTGCCTCCTTGGGAACGACCTGGAAAGTTCTCCCTGGGCCCACGTCGAGCGCCGAGAGCATCTGGGAATGCTGGGACTGCCCGAGTGGGTCTGCGCAACCACCCGGTCCACGACCGCCCGGGCCATCCGGCCGAGCATAGCTGCTCCCCCCGAAGAGCCGGAGTGGCCCGAACCACCACCTCCCTCCGTCGAAGAAGAAGCCGATGCTGAGCCTGGACCGCCCAAACTCACCCCGGACGAGGTCACCGAGCTCGGCGACCTCCCCGAACTCGCCCAATGGCGCCAAGAAGGTGGCCCCACAAGGGAGCAGTTCCGCCAAAAACAGAAGACCTGCCCCTCCCTTGAAGGGACCCGACAGCAAGCAGCCGCCCAGGCCACCGGAGATCAAACGGGGACCCACTGGGTCTATTGGGACAATGACCTCCTCTACAGCGAGCAGAAAACCGCAGAACTGGGGGCCAGCCGAGTGCTGGTGGTCCCCCTCCGATTCTGAGACTTCCTCCTCAATCTGGCGCATGATGTGCCCCTCGCCGGGCACCTGGGGCAAGACAAAACCTACAGCCGCCTGGTGACCCACTTCTACTGGCCCAGAATGCGGAAGGACGTGGACAATCATTGCCGAACCTGCCCGACCTGCCAAGCCAGCGGGAAGAGTGGGGGAAGGGTCAAAGCCCCTCTCCAGCCCTTTCCAATAGTAAACACCCCGTTTGAGCGAGTGGGGATCGACATCGTGGGGCCCCTGGACCCCCGAACCTCCCAAGGACATCGTTTCATCCTCGTCCTGGTCGATCATGCCACCCGATACCCTGAGGCCATCCCTCTCCGAACAGTGACGGCCCCCGTGGTGGGCCGGGCCTTGATGGGAATATTCTCCAGAGTGGGTTTCCCCCAGGAGGTCGTGAGCGACCGAGGCACGAACTTTATCTCAAAGTATATGCGGTCCCTGTGGCAACAATGCAGGGTCACCTACAAGTTCACCACCCTGTACCACCCCCAGGGGAACGGACTAGTCGAACGATTGAACCGGACGTTGAAAGGAATGATCAAGGGCCTGGAGGAGCCCCTGAGATGCAAATGGGACATCCTGCTGCCCTGCCTCCTGTTTGCCTATCGGGAGGTCCCGCAGAAGTCTCTAGGGTTCAGCCCCTTCGAACTCTTGTACGGACACCCTGTCCGAGGCCCCCTCAGCCTGGTCAAAGAAGGCTGGGAGACTACCGTCCAGGATGCTCCTCCCGACGTCTACCGGTACCTCCTGACCCTGCGGAATCAAACCCGGTAATTCAGGGAACTGGCCGAAGCCAACCTCGAGGCCTGCCAGGAGGAGCTGAAACGCTGGTATGACCAGAACGCCTCCTCCATCAAATTCGAGCCAGGCCAGCAGGTCTGGGTCATGTCGCCCGTTGACCCCTGTGCTCTCCAGGACAAATGGACCGGGCCCTTCAAGGTGGTAGAGAAGAAGAGCCCCGTCACCTACCTGGTCGACATGGAGTCCCCCAGGAACCCCCTCCGGGTTCTCCACGCCAACCGGCTCAAACCCCACTTTGCCCGAATGGAACTTAGCCTACTGTTGGCTACGGACGATGGGGCCGAAGACGACTCCGAGCCCCTACCCGACCTCCTGAGAACCTCCGAAAAGGACGGCTCCGTAGAGGGAGTCATCCTCTCCGCCACCCTGACTTCAGAGCAGCGCCAAGACTGTCAAGGACTGCTGCATCACTCCGCTGCTCTCTTCTCCCTCACTCCCAGAGTCACCCGATGGTGCGTCCACGACGTCGACACCGGGGACAGCCCCCCCGTGCGACACTGAGCCTACCGAGTCCCCGACCGGTTGCGGGCCTGCATCCACGCCGAGGTCTCCAAGATGTTGGCCCTGGGGGTCGTCGAACCCTCCGACAGTCCCTGGGCCAGCCCCGTGGTCCTGGTGCCGAAAGCGGCCGCCCCGGGCGCCACCCCGGAGCTCCGGTTTTGCGTGGACTATCGGGGATTGAATGCCGTCACCAAAACCGATGCCCATCCCATTCCTCAGGCAGATGAACTGATCGACCGCCTAGGAGCAGCCCGCTACCTTAGCACCTTTGACCTCACCGTCGGATACTGGCAGATCGGGCTCACCCCGGGCGCCCAAGAGTGTTCGGCTTTCTCCACCCCCGATGGTCACTACCACTTCCGAGTGATGCCCTTCGGCATGAAGAATGCCCCGGCGACCTTCCAGAGACTGGTGAATAAGGTACTGGCCGGCCTAGAGGCGTTCAGTGCCGCCTACCTGGATGATATTGCGGTATTCAGCAGCCACTGGGCCGAGCACCTGGGGCACCTCTGGGAGGTCCTGACCGCCCTCCAAAGGGCCGGACTCACAGTAAAAGCCAGCAAGTGTCAGATAGGCCAATGATCCGTAACCTATCTGGGACATCAAGTGGGGAGCGGCCATGTGGCTCCCCTCCAGCCAAAGTTCGGAGCCATCGTGGCCTGGGAGCCCCCAACCACCCAAACCGCTGTGAGGGCCTTCCTGGGTCTCACGGGCTATTACAGGCGGTTCATTCAGAACTATGGAAGCATTGTGGGCCCCCTCACGGAGCTCACATCAAAGAAGCAACCAAAGAAGGTGCACTGGAGGCCCCTCTGTCAGGCGGCCTTCGAGACCCTCAAGACAGCGATGTGTACCGCCCCCGTGCTACAAGCCCCCGACTACAGCAAAGAGTTTGTGGTACAGACTGACGCTACGGAGTCGGAGCTGTCTTGTCCCAAGTGAACTCTGAGGGGGTTGACCAGCCGGTGGCCTTCATCAGCCGGCGCCTGCTGCCCCGGGAGCAGAGATGGAGCACCGTTGAACAGGAGGCCTTCGCCGTGGTGTGGGCCCTCAAGAAGCTCCGGCCCTACCTCTTCGGCACCCACTTCCGGGTCCAAACCGACCACCGGCCCTTGCGGTGGTTAATGCAGATGAGAGGGGAGAACCCAAAGTTGTTGCGGTGGTCCATCTCTCTGCAGGGGATGGACTTCACTGTAGACCATCGGCCCGGCAACGACCATGCCAATGCCGACGGCCTGTCCCGCTTCTTCCGCCTCGGTGAGGAGAACCCCCAAGAAGATGGGTGACTCTCCCTGCCTTCAGCTGGGGGAGACGCCTGTTGGACCCGGCCTCGTGGCGTGGTCCCGGGCCCTCCTACCAGACCACACGGGGGCAACCCCAACCCTTCGAGGCCCCCTGGATTGAACACCGCTACCCGCGCCAGTCTTCGCGACGCAGGCTGCCCCCGGCCTCGGTCCCAGCGAAGCCCCGACATCGAGGCGCCAAGACCCTACCAAGGGGGAGTCGAGTGGCCACTCCACAGATCCCGGAGGAGGAGAGCTTCGATGGGGCCTCCAGCCGTCCCCGACACCTGGTTCGGATCGCCCTCCGGCCTCCCTGGGCGCTGGCTCCGCCCCCCGCTGGGTGTCTGGACTCTCTCCTCCCGGCCCCTCCGACCCCCCAGGCGCGAGGGTCCGGACATCAAAGGGCTCCGGACCTATATCTGGGGCAGCCCAAAGCCAGGACAGTAGTTGTATCCTGGAGTCAAGAGCCCTGCTGATCGGATCGCGGCTGACCCTACGGAGAGAGACTCATTGCCTGGAACTTGGAACCTCGAGCCCTGCTGACTGCGTCGCGGCTCCCCCTTGCTGAGAAGAAGATCCGCACAGAACATCGGAGCCCTGCTGATATCGGCCCGACCTCGCTGAACTAACCATCGGAGCCCTGCTGACATCGTCGCGGCCCGCCCTCGCTGAACTAACCATCGGAGCCCTGCTGACATCGTCGCGGCTCGACCTCACCGAAGCCACCCCTCGAGCCCTGCGGACGACGTCCCGGTTCCTGGAACCCCCCCAGCTCGAGGATTGAGAGTTGGGCGCAGGGTGTCCCCGCACCAGGCTGGTACTGAGACTGTCCCGCTACCCCGTCCCTGAAAGACCCTGAGACTCTTTTGGATCCCTCGATCCGCCTGTAAATATTGCCACGGAGACCTGCCTTTAATACCGATAAAGACTTGTGAGAATTGATACCCTTGTTGTGTCCCTTTGTGGGGGTGGGGTTGCTTGGCTGTTACGATCATTGGAGAAGGACCTCGCCCAGGAGGCTTCTCAGCGGCGCTCGGCTACTTTCCTACGGAATGGTGGATCTCGGGGTGGTCAGTCCGACTCCATCCGACTCCCCGGAGATCGCCCTTCTAACATTGCACTTATCTATTCACTGAACCACTACCAATACAGTCCTCCATTCACTCAGGCACTATGCATACACTCATCCATTCAGCAAGACACTACTCATGCACACATCCAATCACCCAGTCACTACCTTTGCAGTCATCCATTCACTCAGGCAGTACCCATGCACTCATCCAATCACCCAGGCACTATCCATGCACTCATCCACTCACCCAGGCACTACCCATGCACTCATCCAATCACCCAGGCGTTATCCATGCACTCATCTGTTCACCCAGGCACTACTGATGCACCCATTCAATAACCCAAGCACTACCCATGCACTCATTGTCACCCAGCCATTATCCATGCATGCATCCTATCCTCAGGTACTTCCCATGCACTCCTCCATTCACTGGGGCACTACGCATGTCCTCATCCATTCACCCAGGCACTACCCATGCACACATCCAATCACCCAGTCACTACCTTTGCACTTATCCATTCACTCAGGCAGTACCCATGCTGTCATCCAATCACCCATGCACTACCCTGGCACTCATCCATCCAATTAGGTACCCATGCACTCATCTAGTCTCCCAGGCGCCCCTTGCATTGATACACTCAACCACACACTACCCATGCACTAATTCAATCACCCAATCAGTACCCATGCACTCATCCACTAATCAGGCACTACTCATCCAATCCCTCAGGCACTACCCATGAACTCATCCAATCACCTCAGCACAACTCATGCACTCATCCAATCACACAGACATTACTCATGCACTCATCCAATCACACAGGTACTACCCTTGCACTCATCTATTCACTGAGGCACTAGCCATGCATTCATCTTATCACCCAGGCACTACTCATGCAATAATTCAATCACCCAGGCACTTTCTATGCACTCACCAAATCACCCAGGCATTATCCATGCACTCATCCAATCACCCAGGCACTACCCTTGCACTCATCCATTCAATGAGGTGCTACAATGCACTTATCCAATAACCCAGTTACTACTCTTGCACTCATCCACTCACCCAGGCACTACCCATGCATTCATCCAATCACCCAGGCACTATCCATGCACTCACCCAATCACCCAGGCACTATACATCCACTTATCCAATCACCCAGGCCCTACCCTTGCACGCATCCATTCACTGAGGCACTACCAATACACTCATTCAATCACCCAGACATTACCCATGCACTCATCCAATAACCCAGGAACTACCCATGCACTTGTCAAATTACCCATGCACTATCCATGTATTCACCTAATCATCCAGGCACTATCCATGCACTCACCCAATCACCCAGGCACTATACATCCACTTATCCAATCACCCAGGCCCTACCCTTGCATGCATCCATTCACTGAGGCACTACCAATGTATATTAATTCAGTCAACCAGACATTACCCATGCACTCATCCAATAACCCAGGAACTACCCATGCACTTGTCAAATCACCCATGCACTATCCATGTATTCACCTAATCGCCCAGGCACTATCCATGCAATCACCCAATAACCCAGACACTAACGTTGCACTCATACTCTTACTCAGGCACTACCTTGGACTCATCCAATCACCCAGGTATTACCCTTGTACTCATCCATTCACTCACACACTACTCTTTCACTCATCCATTCACTCAGGCACTACCTATGCACTTATCTATTCACCCAGGCTCTACCCATGCACCCATGAAATCACCTAGGCACTACCCATGCACTTATCCAATCACCCAGGCACTACCGTTACACTCATCCATTCAATAAGGTGGTACCTGTAGGAGAGTAGGATCTGCTTCACATGGGTACCCCCACTTTTTGCTGGTGTTTCACTGTTTTTCGACCTTAGTCTGGCTGTGGCCCCCCTAATCAGGACCACAGCCTAGCTGCTTTTTCTCTAAAAGGGTTTCCATGCACATTAGGTACATATCTAATTGGATTCTGGAGTGCCTTATAAGCCCCTAGTATATGGTATACTATGTACCTAGGGCATAGGTACCTCAGAGGCCTACCAGGGGCTGCAGCATGTGTTATGCCACCCCTGGGAAGCACTCCAAAATGACACCACAGGTCTGCTACTGCAGCCTGGGTAAGGGTGTGTTTGCACCCCATACTGTGGTATAGGCTACCTATATCACTACCTTATACTGACATATATAAACCGATAAGCCACTCCTATGGCAGGCCTTGACAATCCTGAAGGCAGTGTGCTTGGTTTTATGTGAGAGGGTGCCCAAGCATGAGCTGAGCCCCTCTGCAGCTTTCGGAAAGACTTCCTTATGGCTGTTCTATGATACAGTAAAAGTTAAAATAGTCAGCGCACTCAATCTTAATAAAAAAAGAATCTGTGATTTGAATGTTAGGATCAAAACTCAATGCACTATACAAAGTTTTTTTGCGTGCAAACCAGATAAAGGTAGCCAACCTAAGCAACAAAGGAGGAAGCAGGTGAACTATCACCTGTATACCGGATGTGCAGCGTTAAACGGAATTCTTACTAATAAACACACTCCTCAGAAAAGAAAGACAATAGTGTCTACCCTAATAAAAATCAACAATGTTTGTATTCATTAGATTTTAAAGTTATCAAAATATTGTTAGTCAAAATATTGCACAAGGAAATTATACTTATGTACATCACCGAAAGATACAAGACATTTAATACATTTTCATGTAGGGAAATAAAGACGTCAGCAATAATCATGAATCGCAGAGATTGTTGACGCTGATTTGATTGTTGCTCAATGCATTTCGAGATTACCAAAAATCCCTTCTTCAGGGGCCTCTATATGAAGAATGAAAAAAAGAACAAAAACACATTGTTGTACAACATATACTCACTGAAATACAACATACAATAGCAGATGCAGCGTACATGGCCAGAGTGGTGAGATCACCTGTACGTGTTCAAATCCAAACAATTATATTCTCGTATGAAAAAAAGGAAAGGAGTGCTCAAGAATTTTGAACAAAAGTAGTGCGTCTTGTGAAAAAAAAGGAAAAGAGAGATAGACAAGTTTTGTACCAATCCAAAGAAAAGGGAATGCGCAATTCTGTAAATGAAAAATTAAGAGTGCTGAATAAACAGCACTTACTTGTAGCCAAAAGGGTCTGCTGAACTGTTGCTGAACGGAAAATGTCAGTTCACTCTAGTTCTGAGAAACGTGAGAGGAACCAAGTTAAAATGCTAGCTCCTTGTTATGAAAAAGCATGCCCCCAGAATGTGCGTGATGGAGTCTAACAATGAGTGATAATAGAGCATGGGGCATCCCTAGATCTTGCAGAACTTTCCATAACTTATTACGAGAGACAAGGTCGAAAGCTGATTTTAAGTCAACGAAGGCAGCATATAGGCTGCCTTTTTCCAGGACCACCGTCTTCCAATATAATAATGTAAAGCGAAAGGTTTGATCGATTGTACTGGTACTTGCCCGAAAACCAGCCTGGAAGGGAGACAGAATATCATAAGAACTAATCCAATCCTGGATTTTATTTAGGACCAACCGACCCATGATCTTCTGAGATGAATCGATTAAACTAATGGGTCTATAGTTCCCGGGTACTGATTTATCACCCTTTTTATATATAGGAATTATCTCAGCTCCCTTCCATGACTCTGGTATCGGCGAACCTTTGGCTATTTCATTCATTAATATCAGAAAATAACGGATCCATAAACTTTTGTCGGAGAAAAATAGATCAGCTGGAATCCCATCGGGACCTGGCGCTTTACCTCCCATCAGAGAACCCAATGCAGTGTTAATATCTTCTTCAGTAAATGCCGAATCAACATAGTAAATGTGTGTGAGCTCAATTATCTCCCTCTCTTCAGGGCCACCAACATATTGTAATTGAAAATGTGATACCCAATCCTCTTGACTTACATAGTTTACCAGTTCTGCTGGGCTACTCTCCCTACCCCATTTTAGGACCTCCCAAAATACTTTTTGGTTGTTGTTTTCGCAAGCACTTTTTAGGTCCTGCCACCTGTTTTCATCCCAGCATTTTTTTGCCCAAAGCAAAACTTTCCTATATCTTGACCTGGCTAATCGGATCTTTTGGATTTCACCTTCCCTGATAGCTAGACCCAATAGACTACGGGCCTCTCTACAGTCCCCATTCCACCACTTGCTCCCCTTCATTTTTTTAGTGCCTTTTAGTTTTTACATGCTTTGAAAAGTAGGAACAAAGTTTGGTAAAAAAATCAACATGTGATCCAGTAAGCATCTCGGGGGGGGGTGCCGAATTAAATGAAAGTTCTTCCATGTCTAGCACCGCCTTGCCTACATCTAATGAGATCCTGGTTATGGTTTCTGGTTTTGCTACTAGATTTGCCCATTTTAGACGCCTCATGTCGTTTGTGGGGGCTAGGTCCAAGGTTATCAACCCCTTTTTTGATCACTCCCTCAAAAGCTGCAGACAATGGATTGTGGTCGCTCTCAGCGCGTTGGACAACCTTCATGTCCTTAAGCTTATTCCAGAACTGGTAATTGATTAAAATATAGTCTATACGACTCTGACTGAAGCCGTTGTTAAAAGTTGATGCTCCAGCTCCATCGGACTGGGTTCTACCGTTTAATGCCCTGAATCCTTTTTCCATGCAAAGGGAGTTCAACATATATCCTGGACCTTCGACTTTCTATCACGACTAGAAGATGGAAGAAATCTCCCTTGGGGCCAAGGAGTGACTCCCCTGCTTGGCAGGCACCAAAGAAGCAACTGATCGGTCTGCAATTCTGAAGCTCCCGCTGGACGCCGAAGTCTCTGCATCTCCAGAGGGGGATTTCCAGACTTTCCAGAGGCTACCCTGAGTCCACAGCAAAGCTGAGGCTCGTGGCTATCGTGGGTAACGTGGAACCATGACCCCTGGACACCGTGAACTTTTGCAGCAACACTATCTTCCTAGTCATCCTCGAAGTTTTGCTTTGGGCTCCAAGTAGCCCCAGCCTTGAGCACCTCCTGCACTAAAGATTGTTGGCCTCCACTCCACGAGTGACCCATGGGCCAGCTTCCAGTGAGAACGCTCGAGGCTCCTTCGCGATCACTAGCCCATTGGCTAGCAGGTCCCCACGAAGGCAACTCCACTTCTGCTGGGGCTTTTCTGGTTGCTCCAGACTTGCCCTTACTTATCCTTGCTGAGTGAGTCCATCAGACCTTGCTGGTCTGCACTGCAGTCCTTTCTCTGATTTCCTGTGACTTGCCGTTGCCAAGGCTTGTTGGGTCCTTTCTGGTCGCCGACACCGCAGCACTCGACAAACTTTGTGGGACAGCTCGAATCCGGCTCGTGGACTTCATCTCATAAAGAGACTAGAGGGGTGTGTTTTATCTTAAATACATATATTTTGAATATATACCTGGTGTGGTTGTCTTTTCATTTGATCATTCAAGAGACTATAGACTGGTAAAACAAGCTGCTTTACATTCCTTCAAGACTTAGCCTGAAGGCTGCTCTCCATTGCTACCACTAGGATAGCTTTCACATGAGGTTGTCTTTAACCATTCACCATAAGGGGTTGTTTGGACTGATACAAGGTGCCCACTAGAACTAGTGGACAGCATATATCAGGCCACCTTTTCACAATACCCATGCACTCATCTAGTCACCCAGGCAGTACCCATGCACTCATCCAATCACTCAGGCACTACCCATGCGTTCATCCAATTACACAGGCACTACCCATGCTCTTGTCAAATCACCCATGCACTATCCATGCATCGAGCCAATCAAACAGGCACTACTGTTGCACTCAGACAATTACCCAGGCACTACCTTGGACTCATCCAATCACTCAGGCACTACTCTTGCACTCAATCATCCACTCAGGCACTACCTATGCACTCATCCATTCACTCAGGTACTACCTATGCACACATCCACTCACCCAGCCACTACCCTTGCACTCACCCATTCACTCAGGAACTATGCATGCACTCATCCATTCACTCAGGCAGTACCCATGTACTCATCCAATGACCCAGGCACTAACCATGCACCCATGCAATCACCCAGGCACTACCATGCACCCATCCAAGCACCCATCCAAGCACCCAGGCACTACCCTTGCACTCATCCATTCAATAAGGCGGTACCCATGCACGCATCCAGTCACCCAGGCAGTACCCATGCTCTCATCCAATCACCCAGGCACTACTCTTGCACGCATGCGTTCACTGAACCACAACCAATGCACTCATTCAATCACCCATGCACTCATCCAATCACCCAGGCACTACCCATGCACTCATTAAATCACCCATGCACTATCCGTGCATTCACCCAATCACCCAGGCACTATCCATGCACTCACCCAATCACACAGGCACTAACTACCATTGCACTCATGCAATTACACAGGTACTACCTTGGACTCATCCAATCACTCCGACATTACCCTTGCACTCATCCATTCTCTCAGGCACTACCCATGCTTTTATCTATTCACTAAGGTGCAACTCATGCAGTCACCCATTTACTCAGGCACTACCCTTGCACTCATCCAATCACCCAGACACTACCCATGTACTCATTTAGTCACCCAGCCATTATCCATGCACACATCCATTCACTCAGGTACTACCCTTACACTCATCCTTTCACTGAGGCACTACCCATGCACTCATTTAGTCACCCAGCCATTATCCATGCACACATCCATTCACTCAGGCATTACCATTGCACTCATCCATTTACTGAGGCACTACCCATGCACTCCTCCATTCGCTACGGCACTATGCATGCACTCATCCATTCACGTAGGCACTACCCAAGCACACATCCCATCATCCAGTCACTACCTTTGCAGTCATCCATTCACTCAGGCAGTACCCATGCACTTATCCAATCACCCAGGTATTACCCATGCACTCATTCAATAACCCAGGCACTACCCATGCACTCGTCAGATCACCCATGCACTATCCATGGATTCACCCAATCACCCAGGCTCTATCCATGCACTCACCCAATCACCCATGCACTACCGTTGCACTCATACAATTACCCAGGCAGTACCCATGCACTCATTCAGTGACCCAGGCATTACCCTTGCACTCACCCATTCACTCATGCACTATGTATACGCTCATCCATTCACTCAGGCAGTACCCATGCGCTCACCCAGTGACCCAGGCACTACCCATGCACCCATACAATCACTCAGGCAATACCCAGGCACTCATCCAATCACCCAGGTGCTACCCTTGCACTCATCTATTCAATAAGACAGTACCCATGCACTCATTCAGTTATTCTGGCAGTACCCATGCAATTATCGACTCACTTAGGCACTACCCATGCACTCATCCAATTACCCAGGCACTACCCATGCACTCGTCAAATATCCCATGCACTATCCATGCATTCACCCAATCACCCAGGCACTATCCTTGCACTCACCCAATTACCCAGGTACTACTGTTGCCCTCAGACAATTACCCCTCACGCACTAAAAATCTTTAAGTGTCATGCTTCATCATAGAGGTCTTCCCGTCCCTCTACGGGGTGGGGCGTGCTACAACCTGCGAATACGTGGGAGAACTTTTGTTGTGAAATAGGCTATGTGTAGTATGGGGTGAGAGTGGTATGGTCAGTGATGAGAATGTGATGAGTAATAACAATTCCCTGGCTAGTGGAAAAAATAAATTTTATTCACTTCCCTAGCTGGAAATATTTTACATTTGGGGATGCATAGGGGGTATATTATGATGAAATGCCCCCTACTGGGTCAACATGTTTCGTAAGCCGTCCCCACGGCCTACTCGTCAGGACCTAATATAATCCCTACTGCACTCGAAATAAATCTTACTTATTATATATTGTATGCCTATTTTTCAAAAAATGACATGCAAAAAATGTAGCATATCATAAAAAGGGAAATGGTCCCTTGTAGTCTCAAAACCAATTTGGTATCTGTAAGAATAGAAAACACATAGTAAACAACACCATTGTTTGTTTTGTTGAACACATCACCATAATGTGGAACTACACTTTCTGGCAATTTTGCTGTGATATATTTTTCTAGTAGTTCATGTGCACCTTACTTCTGCATTGAAAACAGGTTTGTGCTGCCCGATTGGTGATAACTCCTGGTTATTGGTAAAACACATACGTGAAGACATAGAAACATTTTCACAAACACATGTTTGTTTTTTCCAGAGGCGCCTCTTACAGGGAATAGGACACACAACCGCTCTGACAAGCGCGCAAATAAACCACACATGCTTATCGTTTTTAAATTGAGCTATATACTTTCATTATCATACTTGTATAAAGAAGTGTGGTTTAAATGTTTTGTTAAAAACCAAACATATGTTTGTGAAAATGTTTCTATGTCTTCACGTATGTGTTTACCAATAACCTTTGCACGAATGTATGACGATACAACGACCGCGTTGTTACCACGCGTGGCTTTAGTTTGCAAGTCGTTTCTACAACTTGTGCTCGATGGCGCGCTGGATTTAGGAATAGTATAAATTACTATTCCTACTCCAGTTAGCGCAACAGCAGGGAATGTGTTGGATTTAAAATCCAACACATTTCCTGGTGTTGCACGCCATCTAGCGTAAGTTGTAGAACCAACTTGTGATGTAAAACCACGCGTGGTAACAACGCGGTCATTGTAACAACCGCGTTGTTACCTACCTGTGCGGTAACAACAGCGTTGTAACTGCTGTTTCCCCATTTGCACTCATTCATTCACTCCGGAAGTACCCATGCACTCATCCAATCATCCAGGCACTATCCATGCACCACTCAATCACCCAGGCACTATCCATGCACTCATCCAATCACCCAGGCACTACTCTTGTACTCATCCAATCACCCAGGCGCTAGTCTTGCACTCATCCAGTCACCCAGGGGCCACCCACGCACTCATACAATCAACCAGACACTACCCATGCACTAATCCAATCCGCCAAGCACTCATCCATTACTCTGGCCCTACCCATGCATTCATGCAATCAACCAGGCACTACCCATGCACTCATCCAATCACCCAGGCAGTACCCATACCCTCATCCATTCACTCAGACACTACTCATGCACTCATCCAATCACTCAGGCACCCCATGCACTCATCCAAGCGCCAGGCGCTAGTCTTGCACTCATCCAGTCACCCAGGGGCCACCCACGCACTCATACAATCAACCAGACACTATCCATGTGGAAATATGGATTTTTATGATCAGTTATGTCCCCTATCTTGGACCCCAACGGTTTCATGTATAAATCACAAGTACATGTATGTTCCCTCCAGGTCCAGTTATGAAGACGCAAATACATGTGCGTCCACCGTTAACATGTCCTCTTTCAGATCCGCCATGAATGGGCCGGATATTCCATTCCTAAGTACGAAAGGCCACCGGCTTTATATGGTTCACTTATGCTATTTTTCAGTCCAGGCGAGTAGGCCCTGATTCTGCCATCAAGCTTTTCCTGCCTTCTGCCTCTGAGAGCTCCAGTCTGAGCCTGCATCTGTGACCATGAACTTCGTCTCATTCCCTGCGCGGCTCACGGTGCCTGACATCAGCCTGTGGCCTGCCAAAAACTGTATTTCACCTTCGAAATTATCTGCTCCGCTCCCTGCCCAATGCATTCCTGTCTAGTAGTTTAAGTAAACATTCTTCCAGCTACCGAGCAGAGGCCCGGCTTCTCTGTCTTTATGCAAGTAATTCATAGCCCTATTATTATGGAAGACTTCTGCCCTCGCATCTAGTGTAGACACTTAGACGCTTGTACACGCACTAACAGTCAGTATAGTCAGTGTAGAATAAGATTCTACTCTAAGAGACCTCTCTTTTGTGATACCATAGTTCTTTAAACATAGGATGTTAGATATGATTTGGGATTAGGTTGACTCGACCCTCCAGACTTCTGTCGCCACATGTAGAGCTAAATGTCAAGTCCCCTTCACCCCCTAGTTGCACGTCAATCACACGTCATGCTGCTACGCGCGCATTTCTGCCAAGTATTTCTGCTGATATTACGAAATTCTTTCATGGAACCACCCCATTATGACATCATACCTGATGACGTTCTTTAGTTACGCCCACTTTTGCTACGCATGTATGTTTTATCTTCACTATCAATTGTTACGCCTCCTGCATTTGCTTCACTGTAATGCCTATTGTATAAAAGTGATTACTTATCAATAAAGTATGTACTTCACTTCCTGAACCTCCGTGGTGATGGAACCTGGGGTCACCGATCCGAATCGTCCATTGGAATAAAGCCCATTCCGAACCTCTAATATCACGGATTCTGCCTCTTATTTTACTGAGCTATTTTTATTATGTTTCTGTATCAAATTAAGTCCCGGTAATTAAATTATTTACCACATGAATGGCGCCCGAACAGGGACACTTTCTCATCTCACGCGCCGGTGGTGCGTTGCAGGCCCGGTCTCCTGCCACAGCTGGACGGACAACAACGCGTACCAGCAGGATTTCCTGTATCTCCCTCCGGTCAAGCGGGGGCGACTGAGGCTGCGATCAACACCCAGACGAGGCGGTGAGAAGTGCGAAGTATCCCGACCAGAGCCTAGCTGAGAGAGCAAGATCCGAGGTATACAGAGGCCCACCAAGTTCCGAAGTTCCGAAGTTCCGAGGTTTCCGATGTTCCGAAGTTTCCGAAGTTTTCGAGTCGAGTCCAGTCCAGTTCAGTTCAGTTCCGTTCCGAGGCCTTCCGTTCCGAGCTACCCGGTGAGTACCATTACTGGGGAGGCGTTCTGACGTGCACATAGGTTGTGCCGGTCAAGACGGGTTTGGGTACACAAATCCGGTCTGCACTGTTTCAGCAGTGTATCTGTACTGTTTAGCAGTATATCTAGTATATCAAGTATATAAATTCAGAATAATTCAGTTAATGCCAAGAATTATGTTTTGTGATTAAGTTTTCTTAGATCGTCATCATCATTGGTGCTCACTTAAACGTTAAATGTTATATGTGTTAATACGTCCTGCATATTGTGGTGTGAATGACTGTTCATTATTGTGTTTATTGTATTAAGTTTGTTCAAAATCAATCAATCAAGTATCAGATCAGTTCTCAATATGCCGCTCTTTTCGAAACTAAGACAGATCACAACTAGAAAAGGGGTACTCGAAGAAGCTGTTCCTATTCCCCCTAGGGACACTCCAGGGTACTTCATGTATCATAAACACGGCTTAGACGCTATATTATTTCTTGATTTATGGGTAGACTACACCAAGGAATTATCAGAAAGTCAGAGGTGGCCCGCAGCTGGGACCTGGGATGCAGAGTGCATCATGAAAGTAGAGGAAGAGTTATGGAAAAGGAAAGCCAGACAGTCACAGAAAGACGCCGTTGATTTATGGCGTAAAGAATCTCATAGACGTACAGAAAAAGCACTCAGACAGGAAGAGAAAAATAAAGAGAATTCAAATAAAGTCAGAGAAAATCTATTAATTGAAGAAGGTACACGAGTGAAATCAGAACAAGTAGACAGACAAAGAAAAGCCCTTATGAATGGTATGTATCCCCTTCTGGCCGAGGGATTACCTAAGGCTACTCCGGAGATACCAAAAGACTTGCCACCCCCATTGTTCCCAATAAAAATGCATCCTAAGGGGCATCCTAGAACAGCAGAAGATGTTTTTCTTTCCTCATATTTAGATGACGCGGCTCCCGAGTATGCTAACCCCGCCCCACATAGACCGTCTGCCGGGGAGGTTCAGCGCCAAGATCCTGTATCTGTATCCCTACAGCAACAAATCCTGACACAAGTTCCGGCAAGCACATCTGTTTCCACATCTGTTCCTACAGCTGCTTCTACAGCTGTGTCCACACCTATAGTTGCTGTATCACGTTCAACGAATCCTTTCACGCCCGATACCCCAGACGGGGCTACCGGAGGTGCTACCAACATTTTTTCTACGCCACCCAGAATAAATAAACTTACTTTTCAAGAGTCAGCGCATCCACGTACGCCCAAACTCATAAATTCCCGCACGCTTAAAGAACTTCTTGTAGATTGTAGATATGACCCTGTGCCCGGCAAAGAGGACGAAATGATCTTGGCATCATTACGTATCAGACGAGCTGCGGTGTATTTAGGGAAGCTACCAGGAATGATGGTGCATCTAGATAATATATACCATTATGTCCAAACAGGGCGAGATTCTGAATGTATTAACAGAGCTATGGAATGCCAGAAAGTGGAGATACAGGGGGAACTGTTACGTTTCCTCATAAATTGTGTGATCAGAAATCAAGACCGACCGGGGGTAGAACCGGAAACAATGGAAACTCTTACCAGATGGAGCCAGAATATATCAGAAGGGAGACATGATAGGCAAAAATGTATAATAGCCATGTGCCGAAAGATCCGTAAAGAAATAGAACGACTACACGAAGAGAGATTAGCGGTAGACCAGTTCGAACAAAACGAGGAGGAGGAAGGATCAGGACTGTCCACAGGACAGTCAGAAACCGTAGCCTATGTAGGTAGAGGAAGATCTTGTAATAGTACTAGATGTTTCACTGACCCGATACGTCCGATATGTCCAGATAATAACAAGAATTTCCAAACACCTGTAATAAATATAAGGTCCCCCGAGCATTCGTTCCAAGCCGCTGACAGATTACTCCGAGAACGAAGGGGTTATCATTTACTCGATTCTATGGATGAACAAGAATTAGCCAGGTCAGCCGTTCATTGGGCTGACAGTCCCGGAAAATATGGTGATGATACAGTAGCACACACATTTTTGAACCTCACCCCAGATGAACAGCGTTTAGCTGGGATTTATATGATTCAACAACTTCTTATACTTTATAAGAGTCAACATTCCGATCCTGGTCTTTTACCTGATATATTGACTGAATTACTCACGAATAGATGGAGAGGTTCAGGTACTAAGTTAATTAGAGATATATTAGAATCAAGAAAGCAGTACATTCTTTTTGTATGCCCAGAACATGTCTCACTGCCCATCAAGGAAAGAACGACGTATTACATGGACAGACAGAATCCCTTACGAGAAGTACACCCAATAAAGGGCGAGGACAATGAGTTTAAACGTGTATTTGTATATACGCCCATATCGAAAATAGAATTGTTAGAAATGAAGAAGGTGGTACCCAGTCATGACAAAGACCCAGCGGGTTTTCACCGAGAAATTAAAGACATGTTACTCATGGGAGAGTATACCTATCCCGACATTATGACAATATTAAAGGTATTAATGCCTGCTGGCATTTATGAAAAACTCAAGGAAAAAGAGTGGGAGGTGGGAGACCAAAAGATAGACTGGACAGCATTAGAAAATGAAGAAAAAGCCCGAGGTCCAGGTTCGGGGCTTGGGGATAAAACTAAAGCGCTACCAGGTTTACTAGTACAGGTACTGCCACGTTTATTAACTACGAAAAAGGAAGACTGGGGTGCAATCTCAGCCTGTAAACAAAAGCAAGATGAAGACACTAGTGATTTCTATGCCAGATTTGAAAAATGTTTTGGTATAAATAGTGGCATAAAAGCAAGTAGCGAATCATACCCACATCTGTTTGTGACAAAATTAGTTGAAAATTCCTTGCCCCAAGTGAAGAATAGAGTATTAAAATTCGAAAGTACCTGGCAAGGTAATACCCCATCACAAATGTTACAAATGTTACAGTACCATTACAATAGAATTAGAGAGGAACAAGAACACGAACAGAGACGCATGAAAGACACAA
Source organism: Triturus cristatus (assembly GCF_964204655.1). Classification (NCBI taxonomy): domain Eukaryota; kingdom Metazoa; phylum Chordata; class Amphibia; order Caudata; family Salamandridae; genus Triturus; species Triturus cristatus. The sequence continues at coordinate 771,319,500 of NC_140592.1, forward strand.
AAATGAAAATGCTAGTCTCCCAGACAGTTCCAGCTGAAAGTCATAAAAAGGGTACGACACAATCCGGTGATTCAGCAGGACCTGTAAAAGGGACATGCAACTATTGTAAACAACCAGGTCATTATATACACGATTGCCCAGTCCTGAAGCGTAATATCGCCACAGGTAAAACACAAGAAAGACCACGGCCACCTAGACAGGATCAGAATGAACAAGGAGCCCCGCAGCATGCACAGTCCATGCCAGCTCCACAACAGTCTATACAGTTTGTGCCAGCTGCACCAGCGCTGCCTGTTGCTGCCACACAAACCACGACACGACAGCTGTACCAGACCGCACAGTATGACTATCCTGATTATCAACGATACGCATGAACCAGCCTAGAGAGGGAAGTCGACTTACCCCTTATCGAGGTCCCTGTAGACCAAGAAGGACCTTATGTACATAGTGAACTATTAGGCCAGGATAGAAAATTTTTACTTGATACAGGGGCAAGTCGAACAACTATAAAACGTAGTGAAGTTCCAGGGGAACCCCTCTCAGGCTCACAGAATATTTCCCTTGGTTTTTCAGGAAAACCTATTGTTAATGAAGTATCACAGCCTCTTCCACTTACGATAGGACCTTTGACCCGAACTACAGATTTATTGCTTACTAAATCATGTCCAGAAAACTTGTTAGGTATAAAAACACTGAAAGCTCTAGGAGCTATAATATGTTGTTCTCCGGAAGGAGTAAGATTGTTTTTACGCGATTTCAAAGGTCACTATGTGTCTCGAGACATGGATCCCCGACTGCAGACTTTACCTACACATTTATGGGCACAAGGCCCTACTGATGTTGGTTGCATGAATATTACACCATATCGAGTTACACTAAAGGCAGGAGTGGTACTACCACGAATGCGACAATACAAGTTACCACCAGATGCTGTAGTGGCTTTACTACAAATCATTGACGAGCTCATTGCCCAAGGAGTGGTTGTGGAAACAGACTCCAATGTATGTAATTCCCCGATAATTCCGATCCTTAAACGAACAGACCCAAAGGCCCCGCCAGTGTATCGATTGGTTATTGATCTGCGCGAATTGAATAAATGCATTGTGCCACAATTCCCTGTGGTCCCAGATATCTCGTCATTACTGACAGCTATTGATTCCGGAGCAACATTCTTTACTGTAATTGATCTCAAGAATGCTTTTTTCAGCGTCCCAATAGATCCGGAAAGCCAATACTTGTTCGGATTTAGTTTAAATGGACGTAGCTTTAAATTCACACGCGCACCTCAAGGATTTACAGAAAGCCCCAGCATCTATAGCCAAGCACTGAAACGAGAACTCGACAGTATCCACATGCCAGGAAACACTGCCCTGCTTCAATATGTCGATGATCTGCTGATCACCGCTAGAAGCGAACCTGAATGTGAGAAGGCATCACTGACGGTTTTACAATGTCTAGCCGAAAAGGGGCACAAGGTGTCCCCTTCTAAGCTGCAATTCTGTGTCCAGCGAGTTGTTTATCTTGGACACTCGCTGTCCAAGGAGGGAAGGCAGCTTACACCCGACCGCATTCAGTTAATAGCTAACATGCCGATACCCAAGACACAAAAGGAGGTGCGGGCTTTTATAGGCCTCACTTCATATTGTAGGCAGTGGATCCCTCAGTATGCATTTCTAGCAAAACCACTCATTCAATTGACAACACAGGAGGCAGCCACATCGACTGTTCTCCCTTGGACTCAGGAACATGCACAAGCTTTCGAAAGCCTAAAGAAAGCTTTATGTCAAGCACCCGTTTTAGCAACACCATGTTACTATAAACATTTTACACTCTTTGTTACAGAACGCGAAGGTACTGCTTTGTCAGTACTCACTCAGGAACAAGCAGGATCACACAAACCGTGTGCTTATTTTTCTAGTACATTAGATCCCGTAGCTCAGGCTTTGCCTGCATGCCTAAAATCAGTGGCAGCAACAGCTTTAGCAATCAGACAAAGCGATGCCATAGTATTAGGACATCCATTGACAGTTCAAGTACCACATGCAGTAGAGGTTCTCTTGAACCGCACACAAACACAACACTTGACTATAGCACGACTCACTGGTTATGAATTAACATTGTTTCAGCCACATATAGAAATCAGACGTTGTAGTACATTGAATCCTGCCACACTGTTACCTGTAAATGGAACAGACCCACTAGCTCATGATTGTATTGAAGTTATCACTATCACGACGAAACCCAGACAAGATTTGACAGACGTCCCATTGTCAGACCCAGATCTGACGTTGTATGTAGATGGTTCATGTATGAGAACAGGTACAGGAGAATTAGTGGCCGCCTACGCAGTCACAACAGACACTGAAATCATTGAAACAAATTGCATAAATACCTTGTCCGCTCAAGCAGCAGAGCTCATCGCTCTGACACAAGCCTGTATTCAAGCCACAAATAAAAAAGTCAACATATACACTGATTCACGTTATGCATTCGGAGTTGTACATGACTTCGGCGTGCTGTGGCGAGAGAGAGGTTATTTAACTTCTCACGGTGCCCACATTCAGCACGGACCCCTCATTCATGCCTTATTAGACGCAATACATCTACCCACTGCAATATCAATTATGAAATGTAAAGCTCATACGAAAGTTACTGATATCATTTCTCAAGGCAATGATCTAGCTGACAGAACAGCTAAACAGACTGCTCAAACTCAAATATCCGACATGACAAAGACAATAGTCCCGACACCAACACATTGCATGATGGTTAAGGATCCCGCTCTTGACGTAATTGACATACAGACACATGCTACTCCAGACGAAATAAAGAAATGGACTGAATTAGGAGGGATCCAAACGGATCAAGGATGGATGACGAAGGAAAAATCTGTGTGGTTCCTTCCTGATTCAATGGTCCAAGTCATTATTAACACTGTACATAGTCCAGCACATCTAGGAGAAAAAGCTATGCTAGACAGCATCCAACACATTTGGTTCAACAAACATTTACGAGCAGCAGCTAAACAAAAGGTTCGTACCTGTATGATCTGTTGTCAGTTTAACCCGGGAAAAAGCATTCCCGTAGAACAGGGTGGATTTCAGCCTCCTGATCACCCTTTTGAAGTCCTCCAGATGGATTATATCCAGATGGAACGATGTCGAGGATTCAAATATGTTCTCGTAGTTGTCTGTGCTCTTTCCCGTTGGACAGAGGCATACCCGGTTTCAGATTACACTGCCCCGACTACTGCCAAACAGTTAGTTCGAGAATTCTTCCCACGGTACGGTTTACCACGTGTTGTCTACTCAGATAACGGCCAGCCGTTCTCATCCGAACTAATGAAACACGTTTCACTTTTGTTAGGTTATCAGTGGAAGTTTCACTGTGTCCGACACCCCGAGGCAGCAGGCCTCGTGGAAAGACATAATCAGACCCTGAAAATTAGATTGTCCAAAATTTGTAGACAGAAAGGTGTCGACTGGGTAGTAGCTTTACCAGTTGCACTCTTTTACATGAGAATGGTAGCACACTCTCGAACAGGGCTATCCCCGTATGAGGTGATCTTTGGCAGACCACCAAATATGTGGGGGACGCCTATACCACGCAAAATAACTGATATTGACTGTAACATGCTGACAGATTACTTGGCTTCCTTGATGTCTGCACTACAATCTTGTCGTTCACAGGTAGCTGCAGCTTTTCCTGACAACACTGAGGTGAAACCCCATGACGTAATTCCAGGAGATTTGGTCTTAGTGAGGAACTTTGATCGGAAGTCTCAGCTGGATCCTAGGTGGAGGTCGCCTCAGCTCGTATTACTAACGACGAGGACAGCCGTGAAGATCGAGGGTCGAAAAGGCTGGATACATTCAAGTCATATCAAGAAATTTCATGGACTACCATCAGATGTAAACGACCCACCTTGCGTGTCTTCCCCGAGTGACTCTAAACTTCCTTTGGCTGAATTGAATAGTCGTGAACTATATAAACTAAAACTCAGGTCTAACCAGTCAGGCAATTTGATTGTTTAAGTCCTCTCCAAGGTGAATCGGTCGAATTTGTCTCTGACATGTATCCCTTAGACCTGTATAGAGAACGAAACAGAAAGATAAAACTGAAACGACATGTGTACTGTAAAGCACTGCGTAGTCATTGCACAGTGACGTTATTAATTTTGTTTTTCTTAAGTCTTTTAATAATTACTGCAAGTATATTGTTGCACATATATTATCCTATTTCTAGACATGTTTATAATGTTACTGCTGAGCATTCTTTTAGTGAATTACCTCCGCATGAGTTGTCTTATAGATTTGCGCTGCGCAATAACACGTTTATCAGTATGTTACATCATTCCCACCAGGTTAGCAATGCTACAAATTGTTGGATATGTGGCCGACTCCCTCCCTATCAGAATTATAAAGGAATTCTACCTCTCTTTCCATACCCGTTCACACACAACGGCTCCTGTGGAGCATGGTTTAGTTTAATTAATTCCCTAGATTCAAATTCTGCAGTTTATCAAGACAACTGGGTATGGGGAAATTTGAACTTAGTTTTACTTAAAGTCTGCTACCCTAACAAGGAGGGACTTCCCAAAAGAACAGGAACTGATCTGGAAAACGAAGTGTATGGATTAGGTAATTTTACGCTTAATCTTATGATCCTAAATGTCGAATCCGAAGCTACTCCAACTTTGCCCGCCATGTCAGTATTTCCAGTAAAAGGTGAATTATGTGTAAGAAAGAATGGTTCCATACATATGGGCCATAGTAGATGCACCACTATAATAGAATTTAGTGATCAAGGCAAGTCTACATTTAGAGCTTCCCGCCATTCCTACTTCATATGTGGTCAGACAGCATACATACGTTTGCCTCTAGATTGGGATGGTACCTGCTACATTGGATTCCTTTTGCCACCTGTTTTTCTAGCTCCTCCTGATTATTACAGAAATACTCATTTAGTACACAATAGAGAACGGAGAGATCTCCCAATAGTCGACTACACTGAAACAGCATGGGAAAAATACACAGATTTCAATAAAGGTCTCTTTCCCTATATAGGTACCGTTACTAATAGTAAGCTGATACGTAGATTAACTAGAACCCTTGAAGCAGTAGTGAACGAAACTATTTCCGCCTTAGGCAATTTAACAGAAGAGCAGTCTGCTATGCGGATTGTTGTGCTTCAAAATCGTCTTGTCCTTGACGTCATCCTGGCCGATAGGGGCGGAGCTTGTAGGGTCATCGGATCAAGTTGTTGCATTTTCATACCAGAAAATTCGCCGTCTGTATATAAAGCCATAACTCGCCTTCATAAGATTGTAAGCCAGATACACCAGAATCCAGGCACCTGGACTTGGTCCGGTTGGTTTTGGAGTGTATTATCTACCTTTGGATGGAAGGTCCTATCCTTCCTAGGTGTTGGCTTTCTCACACTATTCAGTTGCTGTCTATGTCTACAATGTGGACCAGCGATCTGTGGTCTGTGTGCCACATCGTGTATTCCACCACCAAGATTTCATTTATCCCAGAAGAAAAAAGAAGAACAAATGATGCTATATGAGCAGATCGATGGATTGATGAAGATTGATATCTCTTGACGGGCAAGTAGGGGACAAGGAGGGAATGTGGAAATATGGATTTTTATGATCAGTTATGTCCCCTATCTTGGACCCCAACGGTTTCATGTATAAATCACAAGTACATGTATGTTCCCTCCAGGTCCAGTTATGAAGACGCAAATACATGTGCGTCCACCGTTAACATGTCCTCTTTCAGATCCGCCATGAATGGGCCGGATATTCCATTCCTAAGTACGAAAGGCCACCGGCTTTATATGGTTCACTTATGCTATTTTTCAGTCCAGGCGAGTAGGCCCTGATTCTGCCATCAAGCTTTTCCTGCCTTCTGCCTCTGAGAGCTCCAGTCTGAGCCTGCATCTGTGACCATGAACTTCGTCTCATTCCCTGCGCGGCTCACGGTGCCTGACATCAGCCTGTGGCCTGCCAAAAACTGTATTTCACCTTCGAAATTATCTGCTCCGCTCCCTGCCCAATGCATTCCTGTCTAGTAGTTTAAGTAAACATTCTTCCAGCTACCGAGCAGAGGCCCGGCTTCTCTGTCTTTATGCAAGTAATTCATAGCCCTATTATTATGGAAGACTTCTGCCCTCGCATCTAGTGTAGACACTTAGACGCTTGTACACGCACTAACAGTCAGTATAGTCAGTGTAGAATAAGATTCTACTCTAAGAGACCTCTCTTTTGTGATACCATAGTTCTTTAAACATAGGATGTTAGATATGATTTGGGATTAGGTTGACTCGACCCTCCAGACTTCTGTCGCCACATGTAGAGCTAAATGTCAAGTCCCCTTCACCCCCTAGTTGCACGTCAATCACACGTCATGCTGCTACGCGCGCATTTCTGCCAAGTATTTCTGCTGATATTACGAAATTCTTTCATGGAACCACCCCATTATGACATCATACCTGATGACGTTCTTTAGTTACGCCCACTTTTGCTACGCATGTATGTTTTATCTTCACTATCAATTGTTACGCCTCCTGCATTTGCTTCACTGTAATGCCTATTGTATAAAAGTGATTACTTATCAATAAAGTATGTACTTCACTTCCTGAACCTCCGTGATGATGGAACCTGGGGTCACCGATTCGAATCGTCCATTGGAATAAAGCCCATTCCGAACCTCTAATATCACGGATTCTGCCTCTTATTTTACTGAGCTATTTTTATTATGTTTCTGTATCAAATTAAGTCCCGGTAATTAAATTATTTACCACAGTGCGGTAACAACAGCGTTGTAACTGCTGTTTCCCCATTTGCACTCATTCATTCACTCCGGAAGTACCCATGCACTCATCCAATCATCCAGGCACTATCCATGCACCACTCAATCACCCAGGCACTATCCATGCACTCATCCAATCACCCAGGCACTACTCTTGTACTCATCCAATCACCCAGGCGCTAGTCTTGCACTCATCCAGTCACCCAGGGGCCACCCACGCACTCATACAATCAACCAGACACTACCCATGCACTAATCCAATCCGCCAAGCACTCATCCATTACTCTGGCCCTACCCATGCATTCATGCAATCAACCAGGCACTACCCATGCACTCATCCAATCACCCAGGCAGTACCCATACCCTCATCCATTCACTCAGACACTACTCATGCACTCATCCAATCACTCAGGCACCCCATGCACTCATCCAATCACCTAGTCACTACCCCTGCACTCATCCATTCAATGAGGCGCTATCCATACACTTACCAATCTCCCAGGTGCTACTCTTGCACTTATCTAATCACCCAGGCACTACTCATGCACTTATCCAGTCACTGAGGCACTATCCATGCACTCACCCAATCACCCAGGGACTATCCATGCACTCCTTCAATCAGCCAGACACTACCCTTGCACTCATCCATTCACTGAGGCACTACCCATGCACTTGTCCATTCACTCACACACTACGCATGCACTCATCCATTCACCCAGGCACTACCCATGCACACATCCAATCACCCAATCACTACCTTCCCACTCATCCATTCAGTCAGGTAGTACTCATGCACTCATCATTCATTCAGGCACTACCCATGCGCACATCCAATCATCCAGTCACTACCTTTGGACTCATCCATTCACTCAGACACTACTCATGCGTTTATCCATTCATTCAGGCACTACCCATGCAGTCATCCAATGACCCAGGCAGTACCCTTGTACTCATTTATTCACTCAGTGACTACCCATGCAGTCATTCCACTATCCATGTACCATTCTTACATTCATTCATTCTTCAATATGCCACTCATCCAGTCGTTCACTATTGCAAACATTATAGACGTAATTATACACTCACTCATTCATTCATTTGTTTTTAGAATTGTAAAAATGCTTTTTTTTTTAGTTTTCGTGTTTTTTGTGATTTTTCAACGTATAAATTTTTTTAAAGCAACAATTAACTGCAATTGGCAGTGGAAAAACTTGAAGAAGCTCTCGAAAACATGAGAATACTATACTGCGAGGACCCAAAGACAAAATCAACACTTTTGAGTCTTGTAACTGTTGCGGAAAGCTGTTATGCTCTGCTCACCAGCACTAACCTCAACTCCACAGTCCATACAATAAGTGGCCATCCAGCTGCATTCAGGTGCGATATCCTGAGACTTTTGTTGAACTTCAGAAGGCACTCTTTGTCCAGGTGTGGATACACTTGCTAAAGATGTAGATGGATGTTCAGTCTCTCGTCGCCTCTTCGCAGCTCTTAATCGGTTGTTGGGGAAAGTTTTCAGATGGTAGAGCATTGCACAATTTTTGCGGCAGTTTTGGATTCTCCAGAAGGAATTGTGAAGAACTCTCATGCGATGCTGCTTTTTTTCTGTGGAGGCCCCTCATCTTCAGACTCTTCAGAATGTTCTTCCTGGTTTTCCTGTTGTTGCTGGTCTTTCCCCTGTTGTTCTTCTGTTGTTTGAGTTGCCATTTGTTTAATAAAGCTCTTAAAATTACACCAGAAAAATCCCAGACCCCCTTCTCTCACTGAAGTGCTCTCAGAGAATGAAACAGAAAGGTGTATGGGTGTGTTCTTCCCAATGTTAAAGTTGAAAAGTGTATTATCCAATCATATTTCTTTGCTTCCCGGTCACATGATCTTTGCGATGAGCAGCGTCATTATGAAGACCGGAAATCGAACAGAATAATCTTTTGTTTGAAAATAAGTAGTCAAACATAAATGTTAGTTGACTGATTATAAACCCCAAATGTGTATAGTACCATGTAATACGTATAAATAAGTGTTATACACTTTACCAAAAACACGCATTCATCGCGGTTACGGACATCATCACTTCTTCTGGCATCGCCCTGATCACACAAAACACCAAAAAAATGGCTTTTAATTGAAATAATTTTTCCAAAAGTTAGGTTTAAAGAGTATAGCAATAAACAACTTGCATCAAATAATAATTAAAATATGTCTAAGTATGTGTTTCCCGAGTTTTAAAAATACACACGCACATCGTGATTACTAACAACGCTGTGGTCTACAGAGTCACCGCGAAAATATAAAACATCACATTGAAGATGTTTTTTCACAAAACCATCACACAAACTCAAATATGAACTCTACATTACTAAACAAGTGCCTGCTATTGAGTAAAGTCTGTCTATATATATGTTTCAGACTTCCTCAAAAGCAATCGCCTTTCGCGACGTCACCGCAGGTATCACGACGTCATCGTGAATATAAAAATGTAATGAAAAAAAACTAATCTTACTGATCCACTAAAGAAACTACAAGCTTATAAAAATGCACCTTATTGAGCCATTTTAGATAGAAAATACAATTTAAAAACCTTAAAAATTCAATACAAAATCATGGATTACATGGACATTATAGTTGGGAAATAGAATTTCAAAAACCTTAGAAATACACTGGAAAAAAAACAAAGGTTACAGGGACGTTATAGTTTGAAAATAGAATTTTAAAAAACTTAAGAAGTTCACGGAAAAAAACGAAGGTTACAGGGATGTTATAGTTAGGCTGACATTTCACTCGTACAAAGCTAGAGAAATTCAGCATTTATAGTTAGCTGAGCTAATTACAACTCACGCCCATGCAATGCACTCATTATGACCTCACATAGTACATCACTCAAGACATGGTCAGTGACATCACTGATAAAATCTCAAATGACATCACTGATGACATCCTCCACAGAATCTCTTATGCATCCACTTATACCCCAATATAACCTTTCATACACCCACTCCTACTTCCACACTAAAATTCTCAAAACCATTGACACACCCATACCAGTACTTACACACCCACTAACTGCTTCATAGGTCTACACACACATCAACTCAGTTACCCATACAGCCACTAATATACCAACTTACTCACTAATACAGCCACTGATATATCCACTATACACCCATACAGCCACTCATACACTGTCAGTCACTCATAGAGCTACTCAAATACCTACTCACTTACCTATAGAGTCAATCACACAGCCATTTACTCACCTATACAGTTATTCACACACCCGTGCACTTATTCATACAGATACTAACATATACTCTGTCACTCATACAGCCCCTCACACATGCCCTCACTAACCCATACAGCCACTATAACAATCCCTCACTCACACATACTGTCACTCATATACTCTAACACTCAGCTATACTGCTTTTCACATATCCAGTTACTCACCCATATCCACTGACACATCCATTCACTTAACGATACAGCCATACACACACTCAGTCACTCATACAGTCCTACACTTACACACTCACTAACCCATACAGCCACTGACTCACCCACTCACTCATCCATGCAGGCAGTCACACACACCCTCACCCACCCACACAGACACTCATACACTCATACGGGTACTCAGACAAACAATCAATCACCCATACAGCCACTCGTGTACCCACTTACCAACCCATACAGCCATTTAGACACTAACTGACAAACTGATACAGACATTCACACAACCTAGTTGCTCACTTATACATTCACTGAGACACCTAATCACTCACTTATACAGTCAGTCAGGCACCCACTGAATCATCCATAAAGGCACTCATACACCCAGTGATTCATCAATACACCTTCGTATATATATTTTACACTCATAAACATTTTAAAAACACTCACAGTCACTGGATGATGTCATGAGTGATGTAATTTGAGATGTCATCAGTGATGTCACTGACCAAGTCATGAGTGATGTAATATGTGAAGCCATAAGCAGTGCATTGCGGGGGTGCGAGGTGTGGTTAGCTCAGCTAACAATAACTGCTGAATTTCTCTGGTTTTATATGAGTGAAATGTACTATAACTACAACGTCACTGTAACCTTTGGTATTTTCAGTGAATATATTTATATATAACAAAGCCACAGTCCTCATGAATATGTTGTGACTCGTCAGCAACTGTGCACGTCAGGATATGAGGAGCCCTGTACACATGCAGTCCACAGAAGAAGCATGACAACGCTTAATAATGTGCACTCTCCTCCACAAAGGGTAATAAAGCCAAAAAAGTTGGTTGATGAAAAGGTTTATTTAGCCACAGCCGAAAAACCCAATGCGGTTCGGCATCTGTACGCCTTTGTCACTCAATACCACAAAACGTTATGCCAACCCACTCCACACCACGAAAGTATATGTCACAACACTCTATGCCATGACACTCTATGCCACTCCACTATACTATACAATGCTGTACTCCACTCTATAACACTCTGCACCCCTCCACTCTACGATAATGTACTCCACTCTATGGCACTGCACTCTACAGCACTCTACCGCACGCTAGTCCACTCCACTCTATTCAGCTCTACAGCATGCTACTACACTCTACAACACTCTACACAATTATCTCTATGCCACTCCATGCCACTTTTCTTCACTCTACTGTATGACACACTTCTCAATGTATTATTCCCTCCTCCACTCTATGCCGCTCCACTCTTCAACACTGTATGCCACTTCACTCTGCCACATTCTACAACACTGTATGTTAGACTTGGCATCTTTGGTGTGATTTCCCCTGATTTTTTGCCTTTACCTCCCCACCGAAACGAGAAGAATGGTCAACCAGGCCCTCGTCAGCAGCAGGTTGGACTACGGAAACGCCCTCTACGCAGGAGCCTCAGCCAAACTCGTGAAACAGCTTCAACGCATCCAGAACGCCTCTGCACGCCTGATCCTCGACATCCCTCACCGCAGCCACATCACACCCCACCTGAGAGACCTGCACTGGCTCCCCATCAACAAGAGGATAACCTTCAAGCTCCTCACCCACGCACACAAGGCACTCCACAGCACCGGACCAGCATACCTCAAAAGACGACTCAGCTTCTACACCCCCACCCGCCAGCTCCGCTCCGCCGAACTCGCCCTCGCCACAGTCCCCCGCATCCGAAGAGCGACCTCCGGCGGCAGATCGTTCTCCCACCTCACCGCCAAGACCTGGAACACCCTCCCCATCCACTTGAGGCAGACCCAAGACCTGCTGACCTTCAGAAGACTCCTCAAGACCTGGCTTTTCGAGCAGTAGCAGCTTTCTCCACCCCCCAGCGCCTTGAGACCCTCACGGGTAAGTAGTGTGCTTTACACATGCTATGATTGATTGATTGAATAATTGATGCTGTGCTGGATTTCATTTTTGCTGGCTTAGATGCTTTGGGCACTATGCCACTGCTGAACAGTGTCAAAGTGCAAGTGCTCCCTGTGAAATTGTAATTGTGTTTAGTACTCCCTGATTGGCATATTTGATTTAGTGGTCAGTCCCTAGTAAAGTGCACTGTGTGTGCCAGGGCTCATAAATCAAATACTACTAGTGGGCCTGCAGCACTGATTATGCCACCCACACGAGTAGTCCTGAAATGGTAACTCAGACCTGCCACTGCAGTGTCTGTGCGCAGTTGTTAATGCCATTTCAACTTGACAAGTGCACCCACTTGCCATGCCCTTTTCTTACATGTCAGTCACCCCTAAGGAAGGCCCAAGGTACCCCCGTGGGCAGGGTGCGGTGTATGTGAAAGGTAGGACATGCCCTGATGTATGTGGCATGTCCTGATAGTGAATTACTGCCAATTTCGATTTACACTGTTGCAAGACTGTAGTGAGGATAGGGACACATTGCGGACATTGCTAAGTTAGCATAAGTTAGTATATGCTTGGCCGCCATTTTGCCGCTTTTGCTCACGTTACTACATGCCAAATTTCTCGTAAACACTTTGTTTGCTCGCTTTCACATGAGAACTGTCTGCATTTCACATATTTAGTTGAACACTCTGCTCCTCGTCTGTACAGGGTGTTCAAGGTCGAAAAACAATGAACTCTGTTGATTTGCTTTGGTCAGTCTCATGTCCCTAGCCATAACATAGAACACAGCTGCAAACCTGGAAATCTGGTGCTTTTAATATTGCCTTGCATCCATGTTAAGACACTTGGAGAAACGTTTTCCAGGATCAAAGAGCTGTGCTCATCCGGTGATGTAAATTCCTGCATCTGAACTCGGAGGTATGGGGTCCCCCTGACAAAGCCTGGAGGTCTTCTATAATTATAATAAACTAGCTTCTAGCACGGAGAGGGTGGCAAGGCGCTATAGTCCGCTATAGTCCTGTTTCCACCATCATTATAATATGATTTCCCCTTTTGTTCTATATGGAACTGTAACAATGCTGATTTGTTTGATCTTATATATATTGCTGCTAGAATTGGCTTGTGTACTGCATTACAGAGCACGCTAGTTAAAATAAACATTTTAAACTATTCCTTGACTCTATTTACTCATGTTGTGGACAAGTACGAGAGTTTGAACGAAAGAGTGTTCTTGTTCCCACGTATCCTGAGAGGGATGGAGTAGCATGTTCTAGAATGTCTAATCATTGGTAGCTTTGTTGTAGCACGGAGAACGAATGAGACACTATAGCTAGTTGGATTGGGGTTCTGGGCACCGAGGGGGGTATTTTGGTACACCACTACACACTGAGGTCCTGGTTTCCTGCGCATAGTTCTGTGTATGTGCAGAATCACTGCAACAAGGCTACTTGCTCCCATAGGACAGAATGGGGAGTTTGTTTATAATATCTTATAAACATAACTGCCCCTGGGAACAAGGTAGGAGAATACAGTTTAGTATGCCTGGACTCAGAATGTTGAAATGCATCTTTTAGTGAGGGTGATTTTTACATTCTGTGTTTGAAAATACCACTTTTAGAAAGTAGGCATTTTCTTGCCTAACCGTCCAGTGTGCCTCTGCTAGGATGTGGATTGACTGTCTGGGTTTGAAGTGTCAGAGGCTGGGGAGGATGAGAGGCTCCAGAGAGCCTGATGAGTCAGGGCAGGGCAGGGCTGAATAGACCTGGGTTGCATTTAGAGTAGGGGGAGGAGATTTCCTTCCACCTGAATGGGCCAGGTCTGCTTTCCACAATGCTGTCTCCACCTCTTGCCAGGAAGCTGCGCCAGAGAGGACAGAAGTGGTTTTGACTGGACACAGGGCTGCTCTGCACAAAGAGAACAAAGAAATTTTGGGGTATAAGTATCAGACCTAAAACCCCTGAACTTTAGACTACTTCTGGAATCAAGAGAAACCTTTGCCAAGGAGAAGCTGGATACACTGCGAAGATGTACTCCCCTTACTGTGTGTCTGGGGTTGGCCTGCAGTTGCTGTTTCTGCCAAGGAAAGGAGAAGGACTTTGCTGCATGCTGTGATCCCTGCTTGAGGAAAGTCTCAAAGGGCTTGAGTAGAGCTTGCCTCCTGTTTTTGAAGTCTCAGGAACACAAAGTTTTCACCTGCAGCTCCCCTGAACTTCCTTGCTGGGAGTTCTGACCTGCCAGGAGTGCCTGTGACTGTGTGGGGCCTCTGGAGGTTATTTCTGCTGCTGGGAGCAGGAAAGCAATGGAACAACAACAAAATCAACGCATTGCTCTTCATGCAACAGTTTTTCAGACACAACACCGTGGTGCAAGAAGAATCTCCCTGCACCGCCGTGCAGCTCCTGAAACCGACACAGCGCCTGTCGCCTCTGCAAGAATCGACGCTTCAAGAGATCGAGGCTGAGGAAATCAACGCAGCGCCACTCGACGCTGACACATCGTTTGCCGACGCATCCCGGATTTCCACGCATCGTCCCTGTGTGGCAAGTTTTCCCCGAAACATCACCCGCAGATCAAAGTCGTCTCAGAATTGACACATCGCTTCCCCCTTCAGAATGGACCCGACGCACCGCTTCCCTGTGTCCAGCGGAAAAGGTCGCTTCGAATCCACGAAGGTCGCAGGAATCTATGCATCTTTTTGTTTTTCAACGCTTCCCATCGCTGCAGCTGTTTGGCTTGGTGAATTTTGTCGAAGCGACAGGTACTTTGCAGGAATCACGCATCCATAGTTTTGAAAGTCATTTTTCCTAATACTTGTATGTTGGATTTTTGTCTTTTTGGTCTTGTTTAGTCTAGATAAAGATACTTTGTTTCTAAACCGGTGTGGTGTCCATTTGTGGTGTTATCACTGTGTTACTGTGAGTGTTGTTACAAATACTTTACAAATTGCCTTTGGGATAAGCCTGTCTGCTCATGCCAAGCTACCAAGGGGGTGAGCAGGCGTCATCTAGAGTTTGTATCCCCCTAACCCTGACTAGAAGCAAGGCTCCCTATTTGGACAAAGGTACCTACCTCTGCCAACTAGAGACCCCCATTTCGAACACTGTACAACAGTCCACTGTACAACACTCTACTCCACTGTATGCAAATCCACTCTACTCCACTCTGCCACACTGTACGACACCACTCTACGACACACCATTCTACAACACTACACTCTGACACTCTACTCTACGAACCTATACTCTACTATATGCCACTCTACGACACTGAACTTGAAGACACTCAACATGACAACACTCCAAGCGACAACACTACACTCTATGATTTGAAATAAATGTTTATTTTTAAAAAATTACATTCAAAATAAAAAAACAAAGGTTAAGGCTAAGATATAGTTAGAAAACCTTTGTTAATGTTTTCTATACAAAACCAACATAAACCACACAAACATTAGAAATTCTACAGAAATGTTTATAACTTACACATATAATTTCTGCCCTGGTCAAAATGTAATATAACTCACCCATCTCTATACACAGTGTTGTCAACTCACTAGCCACACTACATGAACTATAACTTGCACATTTCCCTATGCACAGCTTAAACCTTTTCATATTATATCAATTATCGCATGTTAAATGATAGCATTCATAACGAGACTCATAGCATCTCAAATGACATCATTATAATAACAATGCATGTTAGCAGGCCGAGTTATAGTTCATGATATCAAATAATAGTAGTGTAGTTTTGTTTTCTTTATATTGTTGAGGGTTTGGCAGCTCCCCTGTGAGTTGTTGTTTAGGGGGTGGGCCCTTCTCAAGAAACAGCCACAATCCTTGTCAGAGTGAACCATAAAAGTCACTAAATCAACCTGTGGTTAACCCTGTGGTAGCTTGGCACAAAAGCAGTCAGGCTTAACTTAGAGGCAATGTATAAAGTAATTATGCAGCATTCGAACAGTAATAAAGTAAAAATAAAACACAAGAAAATCCCACACCAATTTATAAAAATAGAGTAAAATGTAATACATTATTTAACATCAAGACAACAAAGATCCAATCAGTAGAGCCGGAGTTATGGACTTTTAAAATTTCAAGTAAAAAATAGCACCTAAAAGATCAAAGTGACAAACATCTAGTCGCGTGAGATATGGGCAAAGTTGAAAGTTATGGCGGACCACGATGGAACACAGTTTGAATACACAAAGTAGATTGGGCCCGGTCAGTGCTTACCTTCGGACTTAAAAGAGTTTTTGAAGAAAAATATATGAGTAAGTATGTTTTGACTCAGTCTCTCTTTTTGGAAGTCAAAAATCTCCGGCAGGAGAAAGGTGCTGGCTGTCCAGCGACGGGATCCGAGCCGAACGCAGATCATAGAAGCAAGTAACCCAGTCGCTATCCATCCAGACGAACAGAGACCATGAGCAACCAGGAAACCACCGCGACCATGGAGTTCCAACCAGAACGATTGGAAGATTATACACACAAAGAGTTAAAGCAGTTCTGCAAGGACAAGGGCATTGCAACCACCGGCCTAGGTACCAAGGAGGAGATGCAGAAAGCCCTGAGAACCTGGATAGAGTCCGAGGCGGGCCCCTCCCAGAGTGAAGGTACCCTGCCCCTAAATGCAGCCACGCCACCAGCACCGACCCCAGCGAACGGAGGGAGGAATAGCCTAGAAACCTGCCTCTTCGCGGAAGAAATACGAGAGCGGGAGAAGGTCCGGACCCATGAGCTAGAGCTCGCACGACTTCGGCTGGACGGCGAACTCCGGCTGGCCGAAAAGAAATTGGCCATAGAACAGCTACGGCTACAGGAGGAGATAGAGGAGAAGAAGCGGCATCGAGAACTGGAGGAAAAAAGGCTGACCCTCGAACACGAGCGGGGCCTCAAAGAACTCGAACTCAAGGCCCAGAAGGGGGAGACCGGCACCCCCAGCAATAGAGACGCTCTGCCGCCCACCGAAGCCAAGTTCCATATTCCCAAGGATGTCCTCAAGGAGTACTATAAAAACGACGACATCCAGCAGTGGTTCAAGGCGTACGAGGTGGCCATGACCTCCCATCGGGTACCCAAGAAGGATTGGGGTGCCGGCCTATGGGGTCGGTTCCTTAGCG
The DNA here is from genome assembly GCF_964204655.1 of Triturus cristatus. Classification (NCBI taxonomy): domain Eukaryota; kingdom Metazoa; phylum Chordata; class Amphibia; order Caudata; family Salamandridae; genus Triturus; species Triturus cristatus. Next base: position 771,336,788 of record NC_140592.1, read on the forward strand.
AGGGCCGAGACACCCTGCTCCAGCTCCCGGGAGAGGTGATGACCTCGTACGACCATATGAAGGAGGCCCTGCTCACCCGCTACGGACTAACCGCGGAAATGTACCGCCAGCGTTTCAGAGACGGCAAGAAAATCCCCGGTACCACGTGGGTAGAGTATGTTGACTTCTTCAGCAGGGCCCTAGAAGGTTGGATCAAGGGTAGCAAGGTCACCACCTACGGGCAGCTGGTCGACCTCATTATTTGGGAACACCTCTCCAACAACTGCTTCGTGGAGCTAAGACAACACCTCCTCGGCAGCAAGCTGACCGAGCCGCGGAAGCTCGCCGCCGAGGCCGATCGATGGGTCAACACCCGAGTCCCCCGGAACCCGATGGGGGAGTACCAGCAAAACCCCACCGGACCCCCCCGCCAGCGCGGCGGAGGAGGAGGGTCGAACCGGAATCGGGACATCCCAGCCGGGCCGCCCTGGAGTCTGCCTCGGGGGCCGCCTCAGCAACACCCCTCCCCGAGCCTAGCCCGAAGAGGGACGACGCCACGCAAAACCGGCCCCCGGCCCCCGATAACCTGCTACGGCTGCCAACAAACAGGACACTATGCCAGCGACCCTGCCTGCCCCATGAACCGACGAGGTGGGACCAGCGGGCCCCCGCCCCGACAACTGGCGGCTGCCGCCCTGGGAGAAGGGGAGGAAGAGGAAGAACCCCTCGACGGGGGGTCCTCTGAGTGGGAGCCGGCGGCCATGTCCCTGGTCTGCCTGGGCAGCCGAGAAATGGTGCCCCGAACACCTATCCCGAGCAACACCCAGAAGTACCAACAGTGGGTCACTATCAATGGACGACGGGCCGAAGCCCTCCGTGACAGTTGTGACCCCCGAACAGATCCTGCCAAATGTGCTATGCCCCGTCCAGACGGCCGACAACAGCGAAAGCATGTGCCAGATGGCCCAGATCCCCTTAGAATGGGGAGGGGTGACGGGCATGCTGAAGGTGACTGTCCGCGACGACGCTCCAGTGGACTGCCTCCTGGGGAACGACCTAGAGAGTTCCCCCTGGGCTCAAGTGGAGCGGCGAGAGCATCTCCGAATGTTGGGACTACCCGAATGGGCCTGCGCCACCACCCGGTCCATGGCCGCCCAGGCCCCCCGCTCGTCCATGACAGCCGACACCGTCGAGCCCGAGGGGCCCGTGCCACCACCTGCCTCCAGCGAGGAAGAAGCGGGCACCGATGCCAGGCCCACGGAACCCTCCCCGGGCGAGATCGCCTCTCTCGGCGCCCTCCCAGAGCTTGCCCAATGGCGCCACGACGGGGGCCCCACCAGAGAACAGTTCCAGCAGGAACAGAAGACCTGCCCCTCCCTCGAAGGGGTCCGACAGCAGGCGGCCTCGCAGGCCAACGGTGACCAGGCCGGAACACACGGGGTCTATTGGGCCGAGGGACTACTGTACAGCGAGCAGAAGATTGCGGAACTGGGGGCCAGTCGAGTGCTGGTGGTCCCCCTCCGATTCCGGGAGTTCCTCCTTAACCTGGCACATGATGTGCCCCTCGCCGGGCACCTGGGGCAGGACAAAACCTACAGCCGCCTGGTGACCCACTTCTACTGGCCCCGGATGCGGAGGGACGTGGACAACCACTGCCGGTCCTGCCGGACCTGCCAAGCCAGCGGGAAGACGGGGGGACGGGTCAAAGCCCCTCTCCAGCCCTTCCCAGCAGTCAACACCCCGTTCGAATGGGTCGAGATAGACATCGTAGGGCCCCTGGACCCCCGGACCACCCTGGGTCACCGCTTCATCCTGGTCCTCGTAGACCACGCAACCAGATACCCTGAGGCCATCCCGCTTCGAACTGTGATGGGGATCTTCTCGAGAGTGGGGTTCCCCCGAGAAGTGGTGAGCGACCGAGGTACGAACTTCATCTCTAAATACATGCGGTCCCTGTGGCAGCAGTGCGGGGTCACGTACAAATTCACCACCCCATACCACCCTCAGGGGAACGGACTGGTCGAGCGGTTCAACAGAACCTTAAAAGGAATGATCAAGGGCCTGGAAGAACCCCTAAGGCAGAGATGGGATGTCCTGCTGCCGTGCCTCCTGTTTGCCTATCGGGAGGTCCCGCAGAAGTCCCTGGGGTTCAGCCCTTTCGAATTGTTGTACGGGCATCCGGTCCGAGGACCCCTCAGCCTGGTCAAGGAGGGCTGGGAGACGAAGCCCCGAGATGCCCCTCCCGACGTCTACAGATACCTCCTGACCCTACGAAACCAGACACGAAGGTTCCGAGCCCTGGCCGAAGCCAACCTCGAGGCCAGCCAAGAGGACATGAAACGATGGTATGATCAAAACGCCTCTACCATTGAGTTTGAGCCAGGCCAGCAAGTCTGGATCATGTCACCGGTTGACCCCTGCGCCCTCCAGGACAAATGGACCAGGCCCTTCAAGGTGGTGGAAAAGAAGAGCCCCGTCACCTACCTGATCGACATGGAGTCTCCCCGGAACCCCCTCCGGGTTCTACACGCTAACCGGCTCAAACCCCACTTTGCCCGGACCGAACTAAGCCTACTGCTAGCGACCGACGATGGGGGCGAAGGCGACTCCGAGCCCCTACCCGACCTCCTGCGGATCAGCGACCACGACGGTTCCATCGAAGGCGTTCAACTGGCCCCCTCCCTGACCCCGGAACAGCGCCACGACTGTCGGCAACTGTTGCAGCCCTTTGCGGCCCTCTTCTCCCTCACTCCGGGGGTGACTCCATGGCGTGTCCACGACGTCGACACTGGGGACAGTCCCCCCGTGCGACACAGAGCCTACCGAGTACCCGACCGGGTGCGGGCCTGCATCCAGGCCGAGGTGGCGAAGATGCTGGCCCTCGGGGTCATCGAGCCCTCCGACAGCCCGTGGGCCAGTCCCGTCGTCCTGGTGCCAAAGGCCGCCGCACCAGGCACCCCCCCGGAGCTACGATTTTATGTGGACTACCGGGGCCTGAATGCTGTTACCAAGACCGATGCCCATCCCCTTCCCTGGGCCGACGAGCTCATCGACCGCTTAGGAGCAGCCCGCTACCTGAGTACTTTTGACCTCACCACCGGGTACTGGCAGATCCAGCTCACCCCCGGCGCCCAAGAGAGATCCGCTTTCTCCACCCCTGATGGGCACTACCACTTTCGGGTGATGCCCTTCGGCATGAAGAACGCCCCGGCCACCTTCCAGAGACTGGTGAACAAGGTCCTGGCCGGGCTAGAGGCCTTCAGCGCGGCTTATTTAGATGACATTGCCGTATACAGCAGCCACTGGGCTGAGCACCTGGGGCACCTCAAGGCAGTCCTGGCCGCCCTCCAAAGGGCCGGGCTCACGATCAAGGCCAGCAAATGCCAGATAGGCCAAGGATCAGTGACCTATCTGGGCCATCAAGTAGGGACCGGTCAGGTGGCTCCCCTCCAACCGAAAGTTGATGCCATCCAGGCATGGGAACCCCCCACCACCCAGACAGCTGTCCGGGCCTTCCTGGGCCTCACCGGGTACTACCGGCGATTCATCAAAGACTATGGGAGCATTGTCGGCTCCCTCACAGAGCTCACGTCAAAAAAGCAGCCCAAGAAGGTGCACTGGACCCCCCGCTGCCAGACGGCCTTCGAGACTCTCAAGACGGCGATGTGCACTGCCCCCGTGCTACAGGCCCCTGACTACAGCAAGGAGTTCGTGGTGCAGACGGACGCCTCCGAATATGGAATTGGGGCCGTCCTGTCCCAGGTAGATTCGGAGGGACTCAACAGACCCGTGGCCTTCATCAGCCGACGGCTGCTGCCCCGGGAGCAGCGGTGGAGCACTATCGAGCGGGAGGCCTTCGCTGTAGTGTGGGCCCTCAAAAAGCTCCGGCCCTATCTCTTCGGCACCCACTTCCGGGTCCAGACCGACCACCGGCCCTTGCGGTGGTTAATGCAAATGAGAGGCGAGAACCCCAAGCTGCTGCGAAGGTCCATCTCGCTGCAAGGGATGGACTTTTCCGTTGAACATCGGCCCGGCAATGACCACGCCAACGCCGACGGCCTGTCCCGCTTCTTCCGCCTTGACGAGGAGAACCCCCAAGGAGATGGGTGACTCTCCCTGCCTTCGGCTGGGGGGGACGCCTGTTGGACCCGGCCTCGTGGCGTGGTCTTAACCCTCTTGGATCATGCTTGCTCCACGCACCAGCCCACGCAGCCCGGCTCCCTCCGGCCTCGGCCCCCGCGAAGCCCCGACATCGAGGCACCAAGATCTGGCCAGGGGGCACCACCTGGCCACTTCACCACTCCCGGAGGAGGGGAGTTTCGATGGGACCCCCCCCCGTCCCTCAACACCTAGGTGCGATCGTCCTCCGGCCTCCCCGGGCCTGGCGCCTCTCCCGCTGGGCGTCTGGCCTCTCCCAGCCCGGCCTCTCCGCCCCCCCAGGCGCAAGGGTCCGGACATCAAAGGGCTCCAGACCTATATCTGGGGCAACCCCGCAATGGGACAGTAGTTGTATCCCGGAGTCAAGAGCCCTGCTGATGGAATCGCGGCTGACCCTACGGAGAAGAACTCTTGCTTGAGACTATACCACGAGCCCTGCTGACTGCGTCGCGGCTCCACCTTATTGAGACAAGGAACCTCATGGAACATCGGGGCCCTGCTGACGCTGTCGCGGCCCAACCTCGCTGAAACCTCCCTCGGAGCCCTGCTGACGTCGTCGTGGCTCGAGCTGAACTGAAACACCTTAAGAGCCCTGCTGACCTGGTCGCGGCTCGAACTCCACGAACTGATCGCCAGAGCCCTGCTGACGCCGTCGCGGCTCGACCACTCCGAGATCCGGAGTCCTTCCAGCTTGAGGATCAAGAACTGGGCCCAAGGTACCCTCGTACCAAGCTGCTACTAAAGACTGTCACGCTACCCCGTCCCTACCCAAGACTTTGAGACTCTTGTGGATCCCTCGATCCCCCTTGTACATATCGATAACCGTAACTTCTTAGATGCTGATAAAGAACTGCTCGTCTTGATAAACCTCCTCGAGTCCTGTGTGGTGGTGTTACTGTGCTAGTACGTTATAGGAGAAGGACCTCTCCTAGGAGGCTTCTCAGCAGCGCTCGGCTACTTCGTGCAGTGTGGGGGCCCCTCTGGGTGGTCTCTCTGACTCCCCCGAGGTCCGCCTTCCAACACTGACTGAACGACACTGAGTGACACTGACTGACACTGACTGACTGACTGCCACTGACTGACACTGACTGACTGACACTGTTTGAAACTGACTGTCACTGACTGACTGACACTGACTGACAATGACTGGCTGACACTGACTGACTGACAATGACTGACTGACACTGACTGACACTGACTGATACTTACTGATTGACACTGACTGACTGACACTGACAGACACTGACTGACCGACCCTGACTGACTAACACTCACTGACTGACACTGACTGACACTGACTAACTGACACTGATTGACACTGACTGGCACTGACTGACTGACACTGACTGACTGACTGACACTGACTGACTGACTGACACTGACTGACTGAATGACACTGACTGACTGACTGACACTGACTGACTGACACTGACTGACTGACTGACACTGACACTGGCTGACACTGACTGACTGACTGACACTGACTGACAGACTGACTTTCAGACTGACTGACACTGACACTGACTGATTGACAGACTGAAACTTACTGACACTGACTGGCTGACACTGACTGACACTAACTGACACTGACTGACACTGACTGAAACTGACTGACACTGACTGACTGACACTGACTGACTGACTGACTGACAATGACTGACTGACACTGACTTACTGACAATGACTGACTGACACTCACTGAAACTGACTGACTGAAACTGACTAACTGATACTGACTGACATGACTGACACTGACTGACTGACTGACACTGACTAACATTAGGTCTTGCCTTTCATTAAGTTAAAGCCATTTGCTTTGCTATACAATACCATTAGCAAAGCAAATGGCTTTAACTGAATCAAAGGCGAGACCTATTGCATTTTCAATGCGTGTTTTAGTATCCAGTTGTTCTGTGTGCTAAGAAGAACTCCTAAATAAAGCAGGGTTCCAAATGCGTCCACAGTGTTGTATTCCAGTGAGCGTGTTGTTAAGACATAATTGGCGTACAGGGAACATGATTATATGTAAAGGGTGTGAAGTATATATCCCTGCTACCAGCCATTGACTTGATGTAATTAGTGTGACTCCTAGGGGGCTATTCAATTCAGAACTGGGATACAAGTATTTTTATGTGTTTAAAACATAGGTGTTAACAAGTTGTTGATGTTCTTTCAAATGTCAAAATCATAATGTATGTATAATGTTTTGTGGGGTATCTTTTTTATGTATGTAGGACAACTGTATATGAGTTGTTATACACAAAAAATGCTCTGAGAATATTTCAGATTATGAAAAAACAAAATGGTGATCGCAGTAATTAATTTGTGCGCTCATGAAATAAGTGAATGTGTCTAAGGATCGTCAGCATTGGTATTCATATTGTTTTCCTATTGTATTAGTGGCCTAGCCTTGCTGACGCAATATTGGCCCAACCCCTGTTTTTATTTGAAAACTTCCTAAAAGTGGCATTTTCAGAATTGTGACTTAAAATCTGACTTTGCCAATAAAGAGGATTAAAAACTACAAATTCTAAGACTCCAAACATGACATTTCTATCTGCTATATATCAAGAATGAACAGGGGGGGGGGGGGCGTAGAAGGGCTCTGCGAAAAAAGGTCCAGCTAAGTATGCCCTTAAAGTGTACAAGAAAAATGACAAAGCTGTTCCTGAAAGTGGGTCAGTAAGACAATGTGGTGTTCACGGACAATAAAAATTATGGATATTGAGGCCCTCACACAAACTAAAGGGTGTCGTGATTTACGTCCCCCTTAGGATGTATCGCATCATCATCGGGCTGCTCCTGCGTCGAGTCGGCTGGTGCAATACCCGACGGGCTCTTGTTTAAGGAGCACTCTTGTGGAGATCTTTTTATCCAAGGCAGCCGGTGGGTGAATGGGTGTGTGGGGTTCTTAGGTGATGTAGATGATAGGTAATACTGGCTAAAAATAGGGGTCGGAGTGCTTTCTCAACCAATTTATTAGGAAGCCTCCTCCCCTAATTGAAAAACTATGAGGTTGAGTGTTAGTAACTTAGGGTAATAGACTAGGTTATATACACTGTCTCATTAAGGTCGACATGTTTCTCGCTCTGATAGAGAAATAAAGTGGTTTTCTATCTACATATGAAGCCTATCTATGTATCCAAGATAACAGTGAGCATTCTTAATCTTAGTTCTAGTTTTACCTGCAGCTCGGTCTACCTGTAGAGGGAGAGGAAGGCCACGAAGGTTATAGAATGCGTAAAACAATCACTGTATATTTATATTGTATCACGTGAACAATTGAGTGCAGCTAAGGTGAAGGTGCACTCTATATGTGGTGGGAAAATAAAACGAATATATACATAGTGAACCTGAACCCTGTGAAGTGACTACTCCTATAGGTGATGAAAGTGGAATTTATGCGTGCACTTACCCTAAGAAATCCAAAGGATAGTGTCCTGCAGTTCCTGGTAGATAACGCAAGGAGTACCTCGCGTTCTGAAAGTAATTAGGGAGAGAACTAGAGGATCGGAAACTGTTAAAAAACACAATACTCCAGGGTTATGTTAACCCCTTCTCTTATTTGCAAAGCCAGATATTTGTACAATCATGTTGTCATGGTGGAGAGAACATAGAAAATAGAGGGTTAAGTACAGACTTCCCAGATCCAGAAGTGGTGTAGTCCCTAGTCTCTATCTCACAACATATTGCTTGTTCGGCAAATGCAAATAAAACAATCAAAAATTCAAACAATCCAACATGTTAATGTCAGAACAGCGTGTGAGTGTAGTGGGTCGTTCTATCAGATACCCACATGAGTAAGACCCCAATGTCTACCAGGAACTGCAGGACACTATCCTTTGGATTTCTTAGGGTAAGTCCACGCATAAATTCCACTTTCATCACCTATAGGAGTGGTCACTTCACAGGGTTCAGGTTCACTATGTATATATTCGTTTTATTTTCCCACCACATATAGAGTGCACCTTCACCTTAGCTGCACTCAATTGTTCACGTGATACAATATAAATATACAGTGATTGTTTTACGCATTCTATAACCTTCGTGGCCTTCCTCTCCCTCTACAGGTAGACCGAGCTGCAGGTAAAACTAGAACTAAGATTAAGAATGCTCACTGTTATCTTGGATACATAGATAGGCTTCATATGTAGATAGAAAACCACTTTATTTCTCTATCAGAGCGAGAAACATGTCGACCTTAATGAGACAGTGTATATAACCTAGTCTATTACCCTAAGTTACTAACACTCAACCTCATAGTTTTTCAATTAGGGGAGGAGGCTTCCTAATAAATTGGTTGAGAAAGCACTCCGACCCCTATTTTTAGCCAGTATTACCTATCATCTACATCACCTAAGAACCCCACACACCCATTCACCCACCGGCTGCCTTGGATAAAAAGATCTCCACAAGAGTGCTCCTTAAACAAGAGCCCGTCGGGTATTGCACCAGCCGACTCGACGCAGGAGCAGCCCGATGATGATGCGATACATCCTAAGGGGGACGTAAATCACGACACCCTTTAGTTTGTGTGAGGGCCTCAATATCCATAATTTTTATTGTCCGTGAACACCACATTGTCTTACTGACCCACTTTCAGGAACAGCTTTGTCATTTTTCTTGTACACTTTAAGGGCATACTTAGCTGGACCTTTTTTCGCAGAGCCCTTCTACGCCCCCCCCCCCCCTGTTCATTCTTGATATATAGCAGATAGAAATGTCATGTTTGGAGTCTTAGAATTTGTAGTTTTTAATCCTCTTTATTGGCAAAGTCAGATTTTAAGTCACAATTCTGAAAATGCCACTTTTAGGAAGTTTTCAAATAAAAACAGGGGTTGGGCCAATATTGCGTCAGCAAGGCTAGGCCACTAATACAATAGGAAAACAATATGAATACCAATGCTGACGATCCTTAGACACATTCACTTATTTCATGAGCGCACAAATTAATTACTGCGATCACCATTTTGTTTTTTCATAATCTGAAATATTCTCAGAGCATTTTTTGTGTATAACAACTCATATACAGTTGTCCTACATACATAAAAAAGATACCCCACAAAACATTATACATACATTATGATTTTGACATTTGAAAGAACATCAACAACTTGTTAACACCTATGTTTTAAACACATAAAAATACTTGTATCCCAGTTCTGAATTGAATAGCCCCCTAGGAGTCACACTAATTACATCATCGTCTTACTGACCCACTTTCAGGAACAGCTTTGTCATTTTTCTTGTACATTTCTATCTGCTACCAAGCAAAAGTTATAACTTAATAAATGTAATAAGATATCATAATGTTTTCCTATGCGAGAAGTAGGCTTCACAGTAGTGAAAAATGGATGTGTGAGTTTTTCACTACCAGGACATGGAAAACTCAAAAGTACATGTCCAACTTTTTAAATACAATGCATCCTGCCCTATGAGTTGTTCAGGGCGTACCTATGCGGTGACTTGTATTAAAAAGGGAGTTTTATGCCTGGCAAGGGGTTTATTTTGCCAGGTAAATTAGCAATTTAAAACTGCACACTGACTGCAATGGCAGGCCTGAGACATGTTTTGAAGGGCTACGTAAGTTGGTAATTAGCAGACTCAATAAGTGCAGCCCACTAGTAGGATTTAATTTACCGACTGTGGGTAAATGGTATACCACTTTATTAGGGACTTATAAGCAAATTAAAAATGGCAATGAAGTGTAAGCCAGTTTTAGGGATTGAGCACAAGCACTTTAGCACTGGTTAGCAGTGGTAAAGTGTACAGAGTTCTAAGGCCAACAAAAAAAATGCAAGACAAGATAGGAGAAGGTAAAAGGTTTGGTGGACAACCACACTAAGGGGGTCATTAGGATGGCGGAAGGACTGCCACCGCCACCCGTGCGGTGGCGATCCGTCCACCTTCAAACGTGGATTTCCTACCCGCCATATTAGAATGGCGGGCGGATCCAGACATCGACCGTGGTGGACGCAAAGACCATCCGCCACGGGACCGCCATAAGCACTCATACAGATTGCCAGGCGGACGGTCCAGATAGGTTAAAATGGTGGCAGTGCCTAGCAGGCATCGTCCACCAAATTAGGATGCTGGCTACAGCCGGCCTTTCCAAGGCAGCGATACCGCCATAGAAAGGCTGGCGGGGATTTGTTACGGGCCCCGTTGCAGGCCCCCCTTGTGTTGGGGGGAGTTGTAGGTACACTGGGGGGGACCCATGGTACCCTCCTACATTTCACAGCACTAAGTGGCAGGCACCGTGTGGTGCCTGCCACGTAGTGCAGTGAAATGCACATTCTGTCTTTTTGGCATCGTGGCAGTTGCTGCAGTCAGCAGCACCAGTCGCAATGTTAAATGGCAAGATGCAACCACCATGGTGGCGGTCGCATCCTACTTTGGTGTGCGGGACCCCCGCATGCATGGCGGACGGTCCCTGTCACCACCACAATAGCGGACGGACTCCAGTCCATCCGCCATCCTAAAGAGCCCTTAAGACTGATGATAGGTTTAACATCTCCCAACAATAAACATAATTTCTAAAACTCATGTACATATTTCGAAACATCAGGAGAAATATTAAACTTGAACCACTTAAGAGTTGACATTGACAAATTCATTAGTCATTAAAAATATCACATTTATCACTGTCTCACTGTACAAATATGAACTGTTTCGCTGGGTGTAATCATTCAGTGTTGGAAGATTTTGAAGATAAATTCATTTACATGTTTCGATGGAGAGAACTAATAGTGTTCACCTTCTTCAGGGCCGTCTAATAATATATATTATCTATATGTGGTAAGTGTGAAGTTTTTGCACATGATTCATGCAGTTTTTTTTATCATATGACTTTGTTACTGGTGAGTGTATGCTTATTGAGAGATTAATTTGAGGTATATTGGGGAGCGTTTCTTGAATTTTGGTTTCTTAACCCTGTCCACCTGGTATTGAGGTGTTGCTCTTGTTAAATCATAGCTCTTCTCATATTAGCCATCATCTGCTACATAATCTTCATATTGCAACGACAGAAAATGTGTTTCTAGTTCAAAAGAATCAAAAGTTACAAAAACCAAAGCAAAGGGCAAAACATAGTGGTGCACAGTGGTAGGCCCTTTTCAAAAATTCACTGGTCTCCTTTTAGATGATGATTGCTGTTTTCAGGTATTACACTGATGCTAATGAGATAAAAATTGTGCCCAAGCGTTTGTAATGTGTGCTAAATTGCTGCTATTGCAATTATGAGATTCTGTGGCCATCGTACTTCTGCATCATTATGGATTTACATTAACCACATTTGCCACATAATTTACTATTTGCTGCATATTTTGCAGATTTCATCCAAAAAAGCGTCTAGTTTACACGGATTTCAAGTTACAATAATATATGTGCAAAACATTGTGTCTTTCAGTTCGAGACCGATTTGCAAAGGTGAACTGGTCAACTTTTAGGTAGTGATTGTTGTAGGTGTTAAACTGCTTCTAATGAGACAAAACATTTTCCCAGACAGTATTAATAGGCGTTAAAACGTCAAAATAGTGAAAGAATACTGCCATAGAATTTCCACACAAATTAGTCACCACTGCAGTATTATTATTTGTTTCTTCGGCCTTGGCCACTTATTTGTAGTAGCCCAGGATATGGAGTGGGAGGCTTCATTCTGGCTCTGCAATGATTCATGCTACGAGGTTACTGGACGTTCAGCGATGTTCTATTAAAATGTTTAACCAATCACAAATCTCAGCAGGTATTTTAAGTATATTTGCCCTGTCCTCCTGTCAGTTCTGAGATAGCAGGGTATATGTGATCACACTTCGAGCCCGCACACTGTTCCTTGAGAGCGTGCGGTTGTAGGTCCTTTCTAGGCAGGGGGGCTGCGCACTCGCTTCCTGGCAGTTCGTCTGCTGTCAGAGGACAGAGCCCAGTCAAGGACACGCTCGGGGGGTGTTGCGCCCCCCAGGTCTGGCGGTGGCGGCCTGGAAATGCCTCTCATCAGCACAGAAACCACAGCGGGCAGTTGAGGAATCTGTGAGGAGGGACTGAGCGGACCGTCTGCACCAGAGGAGCAGTGAGAGGGCTCCCGGGGCTGGGGGCCGAGAGCAGAAGAGACAGGAGCAGCCGGCGTGTGATACAGGACCACGCGCTGCAGCCTCACCAGACCAGAAGCCGTCAGTGCTGCGAGAGGACCACTGAGCCCCAGACCTGCGGGACCAGCAACAGTCGATGCTGAAGGACCAGGGAGGCTAGTTCTGCAGGGGCAATAAGTGCTGCTGAGCCCGGTGTGTCTTTTGCTGCTGAGCCCGGAGCAGTCAGCGCTCCAGGAACTCCAGGGTGACGGGGTCAGAAGCCTTGGAGCTGCAGGAGCAGCACGTGCTGCAGGAGCTCAAGTGCCACAGGAGTAGCTAGTGCTGCAGAGCCAGCCATACTCTGAAAGCGGTCCCGGGGCAGGTGGTGCGACAGAAGCAGAAACTGCTGCACGACTAGGAGCCATCCGTGCTGCAGGGTCGAGGGGAGCTGCAGTGAGGACCCGGGGCCCCAGTGTCGCAGAGCCAGGGTAGCAGTGCTCCAGCGCTGCGAGGGGAACCGGAGCAGGAGGGCGAGTTGCAGCGAGCTGCACACCGAGGAGGGAGAGCTGCAAACCGAGGAGGGCTGCACCGGTCTATCCCTGAAACTGCTGCTCTATGGATATCAAAGCAGCCCCTAACGGGGTGGCTACCATCGAGGACCGGATCCTGCGGATCACCGGCTACTATGGCTACTACCCGGGCTACTCGAGCCAGAAAAGTAAGGCGCCAGCGCGTGTGCTGCAGAGCGTGGCGCGCGCCTGCAAGTGTGCGCAGTGCACGGGCATTGCAGTGGGTTTGTGTACATTAACCGCACTCCAGCAATGTGTCCGGATTACTTGGCAAATAGAATGTGCGTATATTGTGCTTCTGTGCCACTGCAGCTGCGAGAGGATCTGAAGGCACGTTAACGCCGTACATTGGCAGGTGGGGTCCGTGGTGTCCCCCGAGACACGGGATGGTGCAGGGGAACTGCAGCAAGAGCAGCTGAGCTGCGCGCTCTCACCTGGGAGGGGGGGGGGGGGGACTTCTCAGCCCTATGGAGAGCAGGCTGGCGAAAACAGAACGCCGATAATTTATTATGATCACCGGAGGGAGGGCAGGGGCTGCTGGGACAGGAGCGGGGGAAGAGGGGGGTTGTGTTTTCGTCTATTCTGACTGCATAATGTGCAGCGCGGAGAGCCAGGCGCGTGAGCAGCTAAGAAAGTTCTCACGACTCAGTGTTGTGGTCAGACTTAGAGAGTGGGGGCAGTGAGGCCAGGTTGGCAGGGAATCCTCTCGGGGGCCAGGGGCAGTGGGCTAGGGGTTAACACACCTGAGGCCAGGCGGGACTGGGAGTGAAGCCCTTCTGTGGACAAAGGCAGTGAGGCTAGGGTAAGGTTTCCTGAGGACACTGGGGGCGTAGTAGTAATGAAGCCCATCTGGGGGCAAGGGCAGTGAAGCCGAGGTAAGTCCCAGAAGACAGGAGCACGAGGCTCGGTTAAGGATGAAGGTGCAGTGGGGCCATGGGCAGCGAGGCTGGGCTAGAAATAGAGGACTGCCCCAGGACAGGGGCAGTGAGGCTGGACAGTAATGAAGCCCATATCCGGACAAAGACTGGGGGACGCTTCCGTGCGAACAGGGACAGCGAAGGCGGGCTATCAACAGTAGGGCTACCTTCAGATCTGAACCTGGATACATTAACATCCAAAAAGACAATGGCTCATATGAACAATTTTCAATTTAATAATATACCAATGGCTCATATGAACAATTTTCAATTTAATATTCCACCGCCAAAGGTGTGTACAAGAGTTAACAAAGCAACGTTTTTTTTGTAGCCAAAGTAATTAGCATAAGGCGTATTTTTTTTGTAATGCCCTGGGACAGCGCCATCGAGGTCGCATAGTAGTGAAGCACCCCTCAGGACAGGCGCAGCGGGGCCTGGGAGGGAGGGCGCTATCGCGATAAAGTGAAGCGAGGCTGGATTAGGAATACGGCTCCTGTGGGGAATGGGGCAGTTAGACCAGGCTAAGGATAGAGCTCCCACGAAGGCCCAAGAATGAAGCGCCTCTGAGGATAAGGGACCTCTTCTCCTGGCTACCGGGGCAGTGAGGCTGGACTGTGGGTAGAGGTCCCCCGCTGGACTGGGGCACTGAGGCAGGGCTGTGAATGGAGTGTTCCTCTGTGGGTGGGTGGAATGATGCCGTGCATGAATGAACCCCCCCATGAGAACGGGGAACAGTCACTCTTGACTATAGATCAAGCCCCTCCTACCGCTCACCCACGGCTATGTGATTAGGTCGTGGGCGCAGGCTACCCTCGGAGAGTCCTTTTTAGGTCTCGCCTAGCTATTGCGTTTACGCAATCGCTATGCAAGACTCTAGTAAGAGAGGCATTTCAAAGTGCTCCCAAAAGTGGATTGCATGGCGAGCACGCGCACAATCACGTGCATCGTGCCGCCATGCAATCCATTTGGGGAAGCGCTTCAGCCCACTGGCGCGTGCACGTGTAGCCACAGCCTCGGCATCATACTTCACAGGGTCCGCTCCCCCGTCTGGAATGCGCTCCCCCGCCACAGCATGCTTTGTCGGTCTCTTTTTATTGTCTCTTAGTACGTCCCTTTTCTGTCACTATCAATGCCTCTTTCTCCAGCTCTTTCGTTTTCTCATTCTCTCCAGTTCACTTTCACTGTCTCACTAGCCCGCCTTTTCTCTTCTTGTGCCTTGTTTTAATCTCTTTCACCACCCACATTCTTACTATAACCACCCAGGGGGCACTCTGAATCTTAACCCTCCTGTTTTCTGGGTCTCTCCAGCCACTTTCCTCCCTTCTGGAGACACCCTCTTCATAACCTACTTCTGTACTCTCCCTTGTCACTAGAGTTGATCTCTCTCTAAGTTACCAAGCACTCTCTCCACCCTAGATCATGTCTTTATTACCCTTCTCTACCCGGACACTCTTACTCCCCTCCAACACCCACTCCTCGGTGATCTCACCGCCCCCCCCACCATCCCCACTCTGTTCTAGATATCTCCTCCACTCTCTTTCTTTCAGAACTGTCTTTATCCACATCTCATCCACCGAGATCTCGCACCCCTCCTGCACTCCTCACTCTGTGCTCGGTGTCCCCTCCACCTCTCAGAGCTCTCACTGACCCTTACAGACTTTTTAAAGCATGTTGCGGCAGGATAGCTCTGTGGGTTACTGCGCCTACTGCCAACAGTCTGCCTGCAGCCTGCTAGTCCCAGATTCCCATCTTGGTTTCACTCCTACTTCTGTCGTGGCACGTTGGACATAAAACCACTTTCCATGGTTTGGACAATCATAAACAATGGTATTTGTAGCGCCATGAAGCCGCGAGACTGTTCTAGGAAGCTTTTTGCTCGATATTTGATTATTGTTGACTGAATGAATGGTGTAGTGTGTGTCAGTCCTTTACCTGTGATGAAGGTGGGCGGGGGGCGCTCACTCATGAGAAAGAGGCGCTGGCATGTCACTTTTCACCCGTGAAGCCTAAAAATGTTGCTCTTCACTGGGGTAACGTTCTTTTACATGTCGAGATTCCACTTACAGAAGACTTCTCTTGTGGGCGCCAGAGAGCTCTCCCTATAACAAGCATTGGCATAGCCAATAGGTCTCGCTTTTGGGACATTATAAGTATTTAGTTATGCAACTGTTGCATGGCTAAACACTTATAAGGTCCCAAAAGCGAGACCTATTGGCTATGCCAATGCTTGTTGGATGGGTTCTTGGCTGTGTCGGCAATAGACCCCTGGGGACAGGCTGCTCCACTCAAGGGGCAGGTGCAGACGGTTCAAAGAAAAACAGTGGACAGTGGTAGACAGCCAGTGATGATGGTCCTAGGACAGAGAGACGAAATGCCTGGCTTTAAACACCTGCTCCTCCTGGGGGCAGGGAGCCAGGCCTGAGACGCTAAGAGAGGAAGCTTAGACAAGCTGTTACCGCTCTCTCCTGGGGCCCTGGGCACAGACTTAGGTCCCTGGGTACATTACCTCTGGATGTACCTCTCTGCGACTCTCCTCGGGCCGAAAGATGACCCGGTCCTCCTGGTTATTATGTCAAGTGGAACAGGGCATCTCTGCATAAACCTCCCCGTAGACCGACAACACACCATAGGCCCTATGGTGGGAACACTTTTTACCCTAGTACTTCCTGCCTGTCTAAAGAGCGCGGGGCCTCGAGGCCTACCCCGTGTACCGCGTTCACCTCACCTCCCCCTGCCTGGCAGCGCAGTGCATTTGTACCGAACATGTCACTGTTCCGCTCTGGCATCCTAATATACAAACACCAAGATTCACAGCCTCCCTCGCCGTGTGCATCTGGAGATAAAAAAATAAATTAAAAAAAACAGGACGGGGTCAATTTCCGGGTGTGTTTTTAGGCGCTCCCAGGTGAGAACTGATCAAAGTGCAGCACATTCCACAACTATGGGCGTCTGCAATCACGTGCTCATACGAGGGCCGAACCTCCAGCATTACTGGTGTGACCCTGTCTAGGGAGCACAGGTTTCTTTAATTCACATCACATTCCACGACCACGCTGACTTCCCGAGTCAAAAACGCGAGTCAACAGTCAAATGTGATTTAACGCAAGGGGCTTGATGTATGCAACCACAGAAGTGTATGACAACTTCGGATCATTTCAAAGTCTCCCAAAAGTCCGAAAATGTCGGAAAAAAATCCAAATAGTCCGAACCATTACAACCTTGGTAGGACTCTTAGAACGTGGCCCCTTACACATTGGACAATACCAATTGGGATCGCTTCAATATAGACATGGGCCCTTGCAGGGGGTATAGGCCTCGGAAGCATGGGCCCCTTGCACCGCGAGTCTCTGCAGCATATGACCCTTTGCTTCTGTTTCCTACAGTGTGCCCCCTGCAGCATGGCACCCTGCAGTTTCTAACTCTGTCCTGGAAACAAGTGCCCCTTTATCATGGAGCCTCACAGCATGGGCGGCTAAAGCACGCCCCCTGGATGAGTTGTGATTGCAGCACGTGCCATTGTAATATAGAGCGCTGCAACATAGCCATTGTAGTGTAGATCTTTAGAGCATGAAGCTCCGAGGTATGCAGTCATTGTAGGATGGGCTGGGCTCATGCAACATTGACCCCTTCAGCCTAGATGATTTTGGAGGAAGCATGGACCCCATCAGCATGGGCTATTGAAGGATAGACTCCTGCAGCGGCACTCTTGCAGCGTGGGTCACTGTAGGAAGGACTCATGCAGCATGGGTCATTGTAGGAAGGACTCATGCAGCATGGGTCATTGTAGGAAGGACTCCTGCATCCTTCACACCTGCAGCATGGGTCATTGTAGGAAGGACTCCTGCATCCTTCACACCTGCAGCATGGGTCATTGTAGGAAGGACTCATGCAGCATGGGTCATTGTAGGAAGGAGTCCTGCATCCTTCACACCTGCAGCATGGGTCATTGTAGGAAGGACTCCTGCATCCTTCACACCTGCAGCATGGGTCATTGTAGGAAGGACTCCTGCATCCTTCACACCTGCATCATGGGTCATTGTAGGAAGGACTCATGCAGCATGGGTCATTGTAGGAAGGACTCCTGCATCCTTCACACCTGCAGAATGGGTCATTGTAGGAAAGACTCATGCAGCATGGGTCATTGTAGGAAGGACTCCTGCACTCTTCACACCTGCAGCATGGGTCATTGTAGGAAGGACTCCTGCAGCATGGGTCATTGTAGGAAGGACTCATGCAGCATGGGTCATTGTAGGAAGGACTCCTGCATCCTTCACACCTGCAGCATGGGTCATTGTAGGAAGGACTCCTGCATCCTTCACACCTGCAGCATGGGTCATTTTAGGAAGGACTCATGCAGCATGGGTCATTGTAGGAAGGACTCCTGCATCCTTCACACCTGCAGCATGGGTCATTGTAGGAAGGACTCCTGCATCCTTCACACCTGCAGCATGGGTCATTGTAGGAAGGACTCCTGCATCCTTCACACCTGCATCATGGGTCATTGTAGGAAGGACTCATGCAGCATGGGTCACTGTAGGAAGGACTCCTGCATCCTTCACACCTGCAGATTGGGTCATTGTAGGAAAGACTCATGCAGCATGGGTCATTGTAGGAAGGACTCCTGCACCCTTCACACCTGCAGCATGGGTCATTGTAGGAAGGACTCCTGCAGCATGGGTCATTGAAGGAAGGACTCCTGCAGCCTGCACACCTGCAGCATGGGTCATTGTAGGAAGGACTCCTGCATCCTTCACACCTGCAGCATGGGTCATTGTAGGAAGGACTCATGCAGCATGGGTCATTGTAGGAAGGACTCCTGCAGCCTGGACCCCTACAGCATGGGTCATTGTAGGAAGGACTCCTGCAGCAGGGACCAGTACTGCATGGGGCATAGTAGGATGGACTCCTGCAGCATGGACACCTGCAGCATGGGTCATTGTAGGAAGGACTCCTACTGCCTGCAGCCTTGCAGCATGGGTCATTGTAGGAAGGACTCCTGCAGCCTGCACACCTGCAGCATGGGTCATTGTAGGATGGACTCCTGCAGCAGGAACCAGTACTGCATGGGTCATAGTAGGATGGACTCCTGCAGCACGTACACCTGCAGCATGGGTCATTGTAGGAAGGATTCCTGCAGCCTGCACAACTGCAGCATAGGTCATTGTAGGAAGGACTCCTGCAGCAGGGGCCAGTACTGCGTGGGTCATTGTAGGAAGGACTCCTGCAGCCTGGACCCCTGCAGCATGGGTCATTGTAGGATGAACTCCTGCACCCTGGACCCCTGCAGCATGGGTCATTGTAGGATGGACTCCTGCATCCTGCACACCTGCAGCATGGGTCATTGTAGGATGGACCCCTGAAGCATGGGTCATTGTAGGATGGACTCCTGCACCCTGGACCCCTGCAGCATGGCTCATTGTAGGATGGACTCCTGCATCCTGCACACGTGCAGCATGGGTCATTTTAGGAAGGACTCCTGCAGCAGGGACCAGTACTGTGTGCGTCATAGTAGGATGGACTCCTGCAGCACGTACCCCTGCAGCAAGGGTCATTTTGCTTTCTCGCCCTAAGTGCGCCAGGTATGCCCAGACGTGGGTCCTGGGCTCACTGTGCCACTGGAATCAAGCTATCCTGGCTGAAGAGGGGTGAAACTCCGAAACCAGTCCTAGGATGCTTGTTTCCGGTCCAGGGAGGACCTGGCTTGGCAGTTCGGGCTGAACTGTTCCCATGAGGCATAGGGTAAAGACTGATTTGCATATGGCCAGGTTTAAACTGGGGTGGCATGGCGAGCACAAGAATGATGGATTTAACCCAGATCTCTTGACTGGGGGTGAATGTTTTGATTTGTTCTGCATTCCGTCCATCAATTGTGTGTCTTTTGCATTGTAGGAAGGACTCCTGCAGCATGGGTCATTGTAGGAGGGACTCCTGCAGCAGGGGCCAGTACTGCGTGGGTCATTGTAGGAAGGACTCCTTGTGCCTGGACCCCTGCAGCATGGGTCATTGTAGGATGGACTCCTGCATCCTGTACACCTGCAGCAATGGTTCATTGTAGGAAGGACTCCTGCATCCTTCACACCTGCAGCATGGGTCATTGTAGGAAGGACTCATGCAGCATGGGTCATTGTAGGAAGGACTCCTGCAGCCTGGACCCCTACAGCATGGGTCATTGTAGGAAGGACTCCTGCAGCAGGGACCAGTACTGCATGGGTCATAGTAGGATGTACTCCTGCAGCATGGACACCTGCAGCATGGGTCATTGTAGGAAGGACTCCTACTGCCTGCAGCCTTGCAGCATGGGTCATTGTAGGAAGGACTCCTGCAGCCTGCACACCTGCAGCATGGGTCATTGTAGGATGGACTCCTGCAGCAGGGACCAGTACTGCATGGGTCATAGTAGGATGGACTCCTGCAGCACGTACACCTGCAGCATGGGTCATTGTAGGAAGGACTCCTGCAGCCTGCACACCTGCAGCATAGGTCATTGTAGGAAGGACTCCTGCAGCAGGGGCCAGTACTGCGTGGGTCATTGTAGGAAGGACTCCTGCAGCCTGGACCCCTGCAGCATGGGTCATTGTAGGGTGAACTCCTGCACCCTGGACCCCTGCAGCATGGGTCATTGTAGGATGGACTCCTGCATCCTGCACACCTGCAGCATGGCTCGTTGTAGGATGGACCCCTGAAGCATGGGTCATTGTAGGATGGACTCCTGCACCTTGGACCCCTGCAGCATGGCTCATTGTAGGATGAACTCCTGCATCCTGCACACCTGCAGCATGGGTCATTGTAGGAAGGACTCCTGCAGCAGGGACCAGTACTGTGTGGGTCATAGTAGGATGGACTCCTGCAGCACGTACCCCTGCAGCATGGGTCATTTTGCTTTCTCGTCCTAAGTGCGCCAGGTATGCCCAGACGTGGGTCCTGGGCTCACTGTGCCACTGGAATCAAGCTATCCTGGCTGAAGAGGGGTGAAACTCCGAAACCAGTCCTAGGATGCTTGTTTCCGGTCCAGGGAGGACCTGGCTTGGCAGTTCGGGCTGAACTGTTCCCATGAGGCACAGGGTCAAGACTGATTTGCATATGGCTAGGTTTAACCTGGGTGGCATGGCGAGCAAACGAATGATGGATTTAACCCAGATCTCTTGACTGGGGGTGAATGTTTTGATTTGTTCTGCATTCCGTCCATCAATGGTGTGTCTTTTGCATTGTAGGTAGGACTCCTGCAGCATGGGTCATTGTAGGAGGGACTCCTGCAGCATGGGCCAGTACTGCGTGGGTCATTGTAGGAAGGACTCCTTGCGCTTGGACCCCTGCAGCATGGGTCATTGTAGGATGGACTCCTGCATCCTGTACACCTGCAGCCATGGTTCATTGTAGGATGGACCCCTGCAGCATGGGTCATTGTAGGGTGGACTCCTGCACCCTGGACCCCTGCAGCATGGGTCATTGTAGGATGGACTCCTGCAGCCTGCACACCTGCAGCATAGTTCATTGTAGGAAGGACTCCTGCAGCAGGGGCCAGTACTGCGTGGGTCATTCTAGGAAGGACTCCTGCAGCCTGGACCCCTGCAGCATGGGTCATTGTAGGGGGAACTCCTGCACCCTGGACCCCTGCAGCATGGGTCATTGTAGGATGGACTCCTGCATCCTGCACACCTGCAGCATGGGTCATTGTAGGATGGACCCCTGAAGCATGGGTCATTGTAGGATGGACTCCTGCACCTTGGACCCCTGCAGCATGGCTCATTGTAGGATGGACTCCTGCATCCTGCACACCTGCAGCATGGGTCATTGTAGGAAGGACTCCTGCAGCAGGGACCAGTACTGTGTGGGTCATAGTAGGATGGACTCCTGCAGCACGTACCCCTGCAGCATGGGTCATTTTGCTTTCTCACCCTAAGTGCGCCAGGTATGCCCAGACGTGGGTCCTGGGCTCACTGTGCCACTGGAATCAAGCTATCCTGGCTGAAGAGGGGTGAAACTCCGAAACCAGTCCTAGGATGCTTGTTTCCGGTCCAGGGAGGACCTGGCTTGGCAGTTCGGGCTGAACTGTTCCCATGAGGCACAGGGTCAAGACTGATTTGCATATGGCCAGGTTTAACCTGGGGTGGCATGGCGAGCAAACGAATGATGGATTTAACCCAGATCTCTTGACTGGGGGTGAATGTTTTGATTTGTTCTGCATTCCGTCCATCAATGGTGTGTCTTTTGCATTGTAGGAAGGACTCCTGCAGCATGGGTCATTGTAGGAGGGACTCCTGCAGCATGGGCCAGTACTGCGTGGGTCATTGTAGGAAGGACTCCTTGCGCCTGGACCCCTGCAGCATGGGTCATTGTAGGATGGACTCCTGCATCCTGTACACCTGCAGCCATGGTTCATTGTAGGATGGACCCCTGCAGCATGGGTCATTGTAGGGTGGACTCCTGCACCCTGGACCCCTGCAGCATGGGTCATTGTAGGATGGACTCCTGCAGCCTGCACACCTGCAGCATAGGTCATTGTAGGAAGGACTCCTGCAGCAGGGGCCAGTACTGCGTGGGTCATTGTAGGAAGAACTCCTGCAGCCTGGACCCCTGCAGCATGGGTCATTGTAGGGTGAACTCCTGCACCCTGGACCCCTGCAGCATGGGTCATTGTAGGATGGACTCCTGCATCCTGCACACCTGCAGCATGGGTCATTGTAGGATGGACCCCTGAAGCATGGGTCATTGTAGGATGGACTCCTGCACCTTGGACCCCTGCAGCATGGCTCATTTTAGGATGGACTCCTGCATCCTGCACACCTGCAGCATGGGTCATTGTAGGAAGGACTCCTGCAGCAGGGACCAGTACTGTGTGGGTCATAGTAGGATGGACTCCTGCAGCACGTACCCCTGCAGCATGGGTCATTGTAGGATGGACTCCTGCAACTTGGACCCCTGCAGCATGGCTCATTGTAGGATGGACTCCTGCATCCTGCACACCTGCAGCATGGGTCATTGTAGGAAGGACTCCTGCAGCAGGGACCAGTACTGTGTGGGTCATAGTAGGATGGACTCCTGCAGCACGTACCCCTGCAGCATGGGTCATTTTGCTTTCTCGCCCTAAGTGCGCCAGGTATGCCCAGACGTGGGTCCTGAGCTCACTGTGCCACTGGAATCAAGCTATCCTGGCTGAAGAGGGGTGAAACTCCGAAACCAGTCCTAGGATGCTTGTTTCCGGTCCAGGGAGGACCTGGCTTGGCAGTTAGGGCTGAACTGTTCCCATGAGGCACAGGGTCAAGACTGATTTGCATATGGCCAGGTTTAACCTGGGGTGGCATGGCGAGCAAACGAATGATGGATTTAACACAGATCTCTTGACTGGGGGTGAATGTTTTGATTTGTTCTGCATTCCATCCATCAATGGTGTGTCTTTTGCATTGTAGGAAGGACTCCTGCAGCATGGGTCATTGTAGGAGGGACTCCTGCAGCATGGGCCAGTACTGCGTGGGTCATTGTAGGAAGGACTCCTTGCGCCTGACCCCTGCAGCATGGGTCATTGTAGGATGGACTCCTGCATCCTGTACACCTGCAGCCATGGTTCATTGTAGGATGGACCCCTGCAGCATGGGTCATTGTAGGGTGGACTCCTGCACCCTGGACCCCTGCAGCATGGGTCATTGTAGGATGGACTCCTGCAGCCTGCACACCTGCAGCATAGGTCATTGTAGGAAGGACTCCTGCAGCAGGGGCCAGTACTGCGTGGGTCATTGTAGGAAGAACTCCTGCAGCCTGGACCCCTGCAGCATGGGTCATTGTAGGGTGAACTCCTGCACCCTGGACCCCTGCAGCATGGGTCATTGTAGGATGGACTCCTGCATCCTGCACACCTGCAGCATGACTCATTGTAGGATGGACCCCTGAAGCATGGGTCATTGTAGGATGGACTCCTGCACCTTGGACCCCTGCAGCATGGCTCATTGTAGGATGGACTCCTGCATCCTGCACACCTGCAGCATGGGTCATTGTAGGAAGGACTCCTGCAGCAGGGACCAGTACTGTGTGGGTCATAGTAGGATGGACTCCTGCAGCACGTACCCCTGCAGCATGGGTCATTTTGATTTCTCGTCCTAAGTGCGCCAGGTATGCCCAGACGTGGGTCCTGGGCTCACTGTGCCACTGGAATCAAGCTATCCTGGCTGAAGAGGGGTGAAACTCCGAAACCAGTCCTAGGATGCTTGTTTCCGTTCCAGGGAGGACCTGGCTTGGCAGTTCGGGCTGAACTGTTCCCATGAGGCACAGGGTCAAGACTGATTTGCATATGGCCAGGTTTAACCTGGGGTGGCATGGCGAGCAAACAAATGATGGATTTAACCCAGATGTCTTGACTGGGGGTGAATGTTTTGATTTGTTCTGCATTCCGTCCATCAATAGTGTGTCTTTTGCATTGTAGGAAGGACTCCTGCAGCATGGGTCATTGTAGGAGGGACTCCTGCAGCATGTGCCAGTACTGCGTGGGTCATTGTTGGAAGGACTCCTTGCGCCTGGACCCCTGCAGCATGGGTCATTGTAGGATGGACTCCTGCATCCTGTACACCTGCAGCCATGGTTCATTGTAGGATGGACCCCTGCAGCATGGGTCATTGTAGGGTGGACTCCTGCACCCTGGACCCCTGCAGCATGGGTCATTTTAGGATGGACTCCTGCATCCTGTACACCTGCAGCCATGGTTCATTGTAGGATTGACCCCTGCAGCCTGGGTCATTGTGGGATGGACTCCTGCACCCTGGACCCCTGCAGCATAGCTCATTGTAGGATGGACTCCCGCATCCTGCACACCTGCAGCTTGGGTCCTTGAAGGAAGGACTCCTGCAGCAGGGACCAGTACTGAGTAGGTCATTGTAGGAAGGACTCCTGCAGCAGGGGCCAGTACTGAGTGGGTCATTGTAGGAAGGACTCCTGCAGCACGCACACCTGCAGCATGGGTCATTGTAGGAAGGACTCCTGCAGCAGGGGCCAGTACTGAGTAGGTCATTGTTGGAAGGACTCCTGCAGCAGGGGCCAGTACTGAGTGGGTCATTGTAGGAAGGACTCCTGCAGCACGCACACCTGCAGCATGGGTCATTGTAGGAAGAACTCCTGTAGCAGTGACCAGGACTGCGTGGCTCATTGTAAGATGTACTCCTGCAGCACGCACACCTGCAGCATGGGTCATTGTAGGATGGACTTTGCAGCAGGGACCAGTGAAGCATGGGTCACTATAGAAAGGACTCCTGCAGCCTTCATACCTGCTACATGGGTCATTGTAGCAGGTACACCTGCAGCATGGGTCATTGTAGGATGGACTTTGCAGCAGGGACCAGTGCTGCATGGATCATTGTAGGATGGACTGCAGAAGCATATGCCACTGCAAAAAGAAACTATACATTATTGACCCTACGTCATGCATGCTGCGTAGACTCTGGCAAAAAGAACAATTGATGGTCAGAATGCAGAACAATGTCATACATTCTCCCCAGTACATAGATTTGAGCCTAAATCCATCGTTTTTTTGCTCACCATGCCTTCCCAGTTTGGACCAAGCCATATGCAAATCAGTTTTGACCCTGCGCCCAATGGGAACAGTCCAGCCCTAATTGCCAGGCCAGGCACCCCCTGGACTAGAAACAATCATCCTAGGACTGGTTTCGGGGTTTCACCCCTCATCAGCCAGGATAGCTTGACTCCAGTGTCATGGAGAGCACAGGACCGACGTCTGGGCACACCCGTCCCACTCGGGGTGACAAATGCAAAAAGAACAACTGATGGACAGAATGCAGAACAATGTCATTCATTCACCCCAGTACAGAGATCTGGGCCTAAATCCGTCATTTTTTTGCTCCCCATGCATTCCAGTTCGAACCCAGCCATATGTAAATCAGTCTTGATCCTGCGCCCAATGAGAACAGTCCAGCCTGAACTGCCAGGCCAGGTCCTCCCTGGACTGGAAACAAGCCTCCTAGGACCAGTTTCGGGGTTTCACCCTGACTCCAGTGGCATGGAGAGCACAGGACCCACGTCTTGGCATACCCGTCCCACTCGGGGTGACAAATGCAAAAAGAACAATTGATGGACAGAATGCAGGGACCAATGGTGCATGGGTCATTGTAGGATGGACCCCTCAAGCATGGGTCATTATAGAAAGGACTCCTGCAGCCTTCACACCTGCTGCATGGGTCATTGTAGGATGTACGCCTGCGGCATGGGCCATTGTAGGATGGACTTTGCAGCAGGGACTAGTGCTGCCCCGGTTATTGTAGGATGGACTACAGAAGCATGTGCCACTGAAAAAAGAAACTATACATCATTGACCCTACGTCAAGCCTCCTGCTGCGTAGACTATGGCAGCATGGCCATTGCAGCATGGACTCCTTTAGCCTGTTCCTCTCAGCATGGACCCTCTGCAAAATGGACCCTTGCAATTTTGGCCCAACTCCCAGGAGTTGTGCAGCGTGGCTCTTTGAAGCTTGGGTTCGGAAGCACAGGCGTTGGTGTGAGTACTCCTAGAGCATGTATATGGACCACGCACGCAACCTCGGCTTCATCCTGGACTCATCCTTCTCCATGACCAGACAGGTCAACTCGGTGACCTCGGCATGCTTCAACACCCTCCGCATGCTCCGCAAGATCTTCCGCTGGATCCCCACCGACACCAGGAAGACCGTCACCCACGCCCTCGTCACCAGTCGCTTGGACTATGGGAACACTCTGTACGCCGGCATCACCATCAAGCTGCAGAGGAAACTGCAACGAATCCAGAACGCTGCCGCACGACTCATCCTGAACATACCCCGCCACCACCACATCTCCGGACACCTGAAGAAACTTCACTGGCTCCCAGTCAACAAGAGGATCACCTTCAGACTCCTCACCCACGCACACAAAGCCCTGCACAACCTCGGACCAAAACTCATCAACCACCGCGTCTCCTTCTACACTCCTCCGCGCACCCTACGCTCGACCGGACAAGCCCTGGCAGCCGTACCCCGCATCCGCAAAGCCACCGCCGGAGGAAGATCTTTCTCTTTTCTGGCAGCGAAGACCTGGAACTCCCTTCCCAGCCACCTTCGCGCCATACAGGACCACCTCTCCTTCAGAAGGCAGCTCAAGAGCTGGCTCTACGAGCACTGACCCCCCCCCCCCCCTCCCCCCCAGCGCCTTGAGACCCTTACGGGTGAGTAGCGCGCTTTATAAATGTAACTGATTGATTGATTGATTGATGGACCACATCAATATGGAGAATGCAGCATGGTGCCCTGCAGAATCGGCCCCGCAGCACTGGCTCCTGTGGCATGGATGTCCACAGCATGGCGCCCCTCAGCATGGACCACCAAGAATGAACCCCTTGCAGAGTCGGCCCTGCAGCCCTGGCTCCTGAAGCAATGTGGATGTCACCAGCATATGGGCCCCTTCAGTATGTACCAGCCTGGCATGGACCACTGCAGTGTTTTTCTCGCACTGTGGCCCCAGCAGCACGGATGCCCTCACCATAGGAACCCACACCAGAGACCCCTTCAGCATGACCCCCCACAGTATGACCCCTGCATCATTGACCCCCGAGGCAAGAGTCACTGCAGAGAAGCCCCTTCCCAGCATGAGATGCGTTGAGTCCAGCTATTGGTTTCAATGACATCTACACAGCAATGCAGTTTCTGACCACATTTTTTATTTTAAACAAGACAGTCCCACAGGTTTATTCAGAGAGGCCTCCATAGGCCGCGCGACTAACCGACACCCTTGGCTTAAAATTGTAAACTTTTATGACACTGTCCTTCTAAAAAAAACTGCTCTCACGTAAAAGCCATAGCGGGAGAACGGAGGGCGTTGTGTGTGTGTGTGTGTGTGTGGGGGGGGGGGTGGGGGGTGTTGGTATTACAGATCTTTATTTATTCGGCGGGGTGCAGCTGTTTTGACCGTGTTGCTAATGCATTATTTTCTGGCAGTTTTCACCAAATTGAATTACTCTTTTGAACTGAGCCCTGGGATCCAATGTATGAGGAGGTCTGGATTTATTTGGCAACATCGAGCGATGCAATACGCCAAACGGAAAGGAACAGCTGACCTCACAAACCCGAGACAGAAAGAATACTGTACACAAACGCACAGGCGCTCTGTGCTGCGGCCTGGGGTGTTTGGAAGGGATGTACTGACGCCTGCAACGCGAATGTGGTTTTCAGACGAATTATCCTCAAATACGAAGTATAGTCCAAGATGAGATGCAGCGGATCTTTTCTGTGGTTCTTGGTAGGGGTCTCCTGGATGTTTTAATGTAGCTAATTTGCTTGTTAGAGCATCTGTTTCTGTTTACCAACTCTTGGTGGCTCTCTAGATATCATATGGGCTATATAGATATTCAATTTGGTATTAATTGTCTGTAACACACCTATAATTTGATATATGCATATAACAAAAACACTGCCGGGTTTTGCCTCCTTATTTGATATTTTGTTTGAGAATTTATGGAGCAGGTATTGTGTATTAACACAAAAACTCACAGCATGACAGAACATTTGAGAATGTAAGTTACCAATATTTTTACAGATGGTAATGTAAATTGATCTGGCCTTGTCTCATGCGATGATGAACGGGTTGCCTACTTATCGTTTTGAGTAGTCGCATTCATTTCACTCAAGGTGGTATGTTTGTTCTAAAACGAAGGATACAGATTTCAAGCTGGTACTACAAACAGACAGGGGCCTCATTTATAAGAAACTGGCGCATCAGCATCGATGCGTCAGTTTCCTTGCGCCTGGCCAAATGTCCGTGCAACACCATAGATGCGCTGTATTTACAATACTGGGCTCCATGGTGCATGGATTAAATGATGCATCAGAAATTCTGACACATTTCTTGGCGCAAAAGTGACGCATTGCTGGAGTTGATCGTAAAACTGACGCAACTCCAGCAATGCGTCAGAACACATTGGCAAATCCCATTTTAAAAGCCCTGCATCATTCCTTACCCCTGGTCTGAGCAGACGTAAGGATTTTGATGCAGTGAATTCATAGAGTGACACAGTGAAATGTTGTAAATTTAACTGCGCCAATTCTATGTGACTTTTTTGCTTGGGAACGCCTATCCTGCATACATTATACCTGGCGCAGGTATAATGTGATGCAGGGCTCTACAAACTGACGCATTGGACCCAATGAGTCAGTTTATAGATGTGGCGCAGTGTGGCGCACTGATTGTGCCGCTGCTGTGTCAAAAAAAAGTGATGCAGCGGTGAAGCAAGGGGCTTGTAAATGAGGCCCAAGATGCTTAAACGTCTACAGTAGGCAGCACAAAACACAAAAAACACTACACACATAAGAAGCAATCGCCTAGACATCTCACAGTGACCTGCCAATGCACCTGTGATTTAAGCAAGTACTGCTAAATATTTACACAATAATTGGTTAATTGCTAGCAATTGGGTGTTACTAATGTTCTATGAAAACAATAAAAAATAGTGTAAAGGTGGGAGGAAATACTTCAAGTTACCTTCCACTCTTTAGTTGTTTTTGTAATTTTTTAAGGAAACCTGAAGTATGGATTAGAGAGAAATCGATCTCGCTTGTTGTTGATATCTTTGCCAGTTAGTACTATGTTAGGCAGTTTATTAAAACAATGGACTCGATTACTCCTGGCTTACTCTGCAATTCCAGCAGTAAACCAGGAATAAGCCATGGGTACTACAAGAATAATTATCCCCTAACCATAGTAAATGTTTTGTGAATCAGGCCGAATGTATCTTTATGTAGAAATTGCAAGTAGTATATTTTCATCCAAAAGTACTTACCAATTGAAGTTATGTGATGTGAATTTGTAGAGCATGACTAATCACCCGTGAGGGTATCCGGCGCTGAGTAGGGCAGGCCTGAGAGGGAAGGAGGAGATCATGCCTGTTTCATCTGGAAGAGCCATGTGTTGAGGTTCCTTTGGAACTCCATGAGCGAGTGAGAGGTTCTAAGGTGTTTTAGGAGGCTGTTCCAGGTCTTGGCTCTGAGGTATGAGAAGGAGCGTCCTCTGATTCTGGTCTTCTTGATACGAAGGAGGTGTGCTCTTGCCTGGGACGCAGATCGAAGGTATGTGATTGTTTGGTAGAAGTTGAGGTGGTGGTTGAGGTAAGCTGGGCCGGTATTGTGAAAAGCTTTGTAGGCGTGCATGAGTAGCTTGTACTTACATTTTTCATTGACTAGGAGCCAGTCGAGTTTGTTGAGGTGTAGAGAGATGTGTTTATTTCGTGGGATGTTCAGAATGAGCCTGGTGGGGGCGTTTTGGGAGGTTTGGAGTCGGCGTAGGACATGGGCCGGCATTCCGATGAAGAGGGTTTTTCTGTAATCATGCCTACTTGTGATAAGAGCCTAGGTCAGCATTCGTCTGGCGTTTAGCGGGATCCACTTGAAAATCTTGCATAGCATTTGTAGGATCTGGAAGCATGATGTGGAGACAGCGTTGATCTGTCTGCTCATGTTGAGGTTGATGTCCAGGATGGTCTAGAGGTTCTTGGCATGCTACGCAGGGGTGGGTGGGGGTGCCAAGTTCGGAGGGCCACCAAGAGGTGTCCCGGGGAAGTGGTTGTTGCAGGAGATGAGGACTTCGGTTTAGTCTGCGTTGAGCTGGAGGCAGTTGTTTTTCATCCAAGAAGCGACATTGCACATACATTATAGGGTGCTCAAATCAGTCTTAACCATGGAACTATCATAAAGCTGTTATATGACTTCTCGCCTTCATAAAGATTTTGAAACCTTCAAAATTGTTTTACTGGTGGTTGAGAAACATAACATAGCTATATTTTACAAAGCAAGAAAAAGTTGCAGTGAAATTTGAGCCTGATTTAGAAATTAGCAATTGATCTCACAGGAAGGAGCATAAGAGGGTAAAAGAACCAGGACGCCCTCTACTCATAGGTTTAAAAAACAAAAGCCTGGTTATATGGTAACACTTGTATATCACATTTTTAAATGAGCATCACATTGTTGTTCTCCGGTGAAGCAAGCCTGGCTATCTAGTCATGCCCACCCATATGTGTTATTTAAATTTAAAAAAAATCCCACATTAAGTCAGGAGCCCACCAATCTATATTTCTGGGATGGACCAACAAGTTCTAAAAAAAGTGTGAGGTGGGTCAGAAAGTGTCTCCCGTAAGCAACACCAATGGAGCTACTGGTAGGTACTCACCAGTTGGCTCACTCTGTCAGCATTGGCTTTTTCCTGACAAAAAAAGAACGTGACCTAACTCTAAATAATGTGAAAAGTAAAAGAGAAAGGTGTATCAATGAAAGTGATATCTATCTTAACATCTAAAAGGCCTGTAGTGCAAGGGAGGCCATCTATACTCTCCTTAGGTTAAAATTGAGTTGCGGACACCTGCCACACATATCCTTTAATTTTTGATAGTGTTTGCACTCAGTTAAAATAATAATGGCATAGTTAGACCATTTTAACCTGAACGTCCGACATGTTTCATTTCCGATAATTTGGTGGCAATTTTATCAGGGCACGGAGACTCAACTCCGCCTCGAGAGGGTTCCGGACCAGGTAGTTGCCAGGTGAACTCTTACCAGCAAACCACAGTTTGCACATCGCCGGGCTGGGAGCTCGCATTTGTCATACGATCCAGAAATTAGCAAGTCAACATTTTTGTATTTCGGTAATTATATGATCTTTGGTTTTGAATCTAAAATTTGAGTATTTTTTAAGTCGTACATTTGAAAGGCTGTTTTTTCACATGGAACCCAGGAAATCCTTTTAAATTTCGAGACTGTGAGTTTCCATTACGTTTAAGTCAAGAGTCAATGGCAATGTGTTTAGAATTCCCTTTAATGAGGAGGAGCCTGTATTGTAAATGTATTTATATAGCACTTACTACCCCTGACTAAGCATAGATGTGCTCTATAATCAATTAGGGGATTTTAAAGTGCGCTACTCACCCGTGAGGGTCTCAAGGCGCTGGGGGTAGCATGCTAGTCAATGGGTACCATGCTAGTCAAACCCAAAGTTATTGGTTAACTCACTGTTTATTATTATGAGATTGCAAGAAAGGTTACACAGAACAAGAAATTGTGATTTATGGGAGTTGGACATGTAGATATGTTAGAAAAAGTTAGGTAGAGCATGAATTGTTACTCAGAAGAAAAGTTCATGATTTGTAAGAATGGGTTTGGTTAGTTTACTTAAGTATAGTAGAGAGTAAGGTGGCAGCCATGTGCTAATTTCGGGTATAGTCGGAGGCACCAAAACAGGCAGAGAAGTGTTTGTAAGAAAAGTATAATTCACATGTGGTTCATTAGGCGTCCCTTTTTAAAGTAGTTGATTCCGGGAGGAGAGAAATAGTTGATTACGCTTAGGATTGTTTTTTATCATTTATGCATCCCCCCTGGATCTAGACTATATCCATTCCTAATTTTGTAAAATTTTATCTTCAATTTTATTGTGTCCTTTTTATGACATTTAAATATATATATATATTTCACCACTTATATGGCCGAGTTCCCTTTTTCTTCCTTATGTGCATCTTTGTAAAACTGCTGTGAATTTAACGATAATGAACTCGGTAATATTGAATGTGCTATTGTAAAATGTTTTTAAGCGTGTTAATGTTTTATTGTCAAATGTACTTTTATGGTCTTTTGCGGCCGAAATAAAGTTTTTGGTATGGAATGGATATAATTCACATATAAAGATGGGAGAGAGAATAATCCCTAGCTATAAATCAGGTTAATTTTCGTGCAAGGATGTTTTGGAATATTGAGATTGGATGCAATCTGGGGAAGTAGATTAGAAAGAATGATCGAAAGTTTATTACATGTGGGCAGGTGATGTAAATTGTTGCATCTGAGGTTGGTCAATTTGGCTGTTAGTGATGGTGTGCAATTTGTCTGTTTTTAAAGAGATATTGAACATTATTTAAATTGTTTGACTTTGTACTAGTTTTTTTAAATATGTGTGGTGAGCTTTTGAGGAGTTGGCAGTCCCTGGGGGTTACATAGAATCATTCTGTAATGGGTTTGTTTGCAACAGATGTATGGGTGGTAAGGTTCTAATGGGATGTGTTCTCTCTGATATAAGGGGTAGTAAATGGTTTTGACGGATTTAGCCCTTACTTGATCAAAGTCGGTGCTGCATGGTAAATATCTGTAGGCAGAAAATGAGCATTTGTGGACTCTTTTTTGGATCACATTGGGAATAACCAGCTGTCAACCAGCTCTCCGAACTCTTAAGTGACTTTCAGTGGCTCCGATATTTGCACATAGGAAATTCTATAGTTTTGCCCCTTATGCAGAGAAAATAATTCTACCAATGGTTTTCTTCTTGTAAGCAGGAATTATTAAGTGTGGTGCCAGTCTCAAACATAAGTTCCTGGAGGGAGTATTTTGTGATTTTTGCTTGAATTATTTTTGGACCTTTACCATTTGTAGCTCTGTGTGTGATGAATAATAGTTTGGAAGATAATCTTTTATTCTTGGGAGCCAGTACAGAGTCTTCAGGACCAGAGAGAAGTAGGTTTGTTTATTTACATTTATTCATAGTCTTGTTGCTGAGTTTTGAATTTGTTGTAGCCTTTTCATAGTTGAAAGTGTAATGCTGTGGTACAGTCCCCTAGCATAGTCAAGTGTTATGAGGGTGGGTGATGTAGTGGCTTGTAACTTTTGAGGAAATCCAAGGGGTGGGAAGATGTCTCTAAGTGTTTTCATTGTGCAGAAAGTTAATCAGGACATCCTGTCTAATTGAGTATTCATGGAAAGTGTAGAGACAAAGAAGATTCTGAGATTTTTTACACTTTTAGTAATTGTCGGCTGGGTCCCAGCTCCTCTGGCCAGAGACATATAGGGTCATAATTTTCTCATTCACCGCAGTTCAGTATTTCAGTTTTGGAAGCATTCAGCTTGAAGCCATTCCACATCATCCATTGACCTATGGGTATGAGGCATGAGTTCAATCTGGATGTTCTTATGTCTGTATGGTTTTCCAGGTTGTGAATGATCTGTGTGTTGTCTGCATATTTGTAGTAGTTGAGTTTCGAAGCTGTTGTTAAGCTTTATCAGTGCTTTCCTATATATATTTAAAAATAGAGGTGAGATGTTAGATCCTTGCAAAACTCCTGTTTATATGCAGTAAGAATTTGAAGAATAAGGTGGTGTGTGAATCTGGTATGATCAATTGTTTAGGAAAGAGGAAATCCAGTTGAAAGTGTTACTATTTATACTGACTTCTTTCAGTCTAAGAAGTATTGTGTCATGGTGCATTGTGTTTAAAGATGCTGAAAGCCCCAGAAGTAGTAATGCAGTTGCACCATTCTTGTCAACTATGATTTTTGGTTCATCTTAAATTATGATTAGGGTAGATTCAGTCCTTCTCCCTGGACAGAATCCTGTTTGCCAATGTGAACATAGTTTGTTTTCTTCTATGAATTCTCACAACTGGTGAAAGGCTGCTCTTTCTATAAGTTTACTAAGAAAAGGTACACTGGAGATTGGTCTGTAGGTGTTGGAGTCGTGAGGCTCCAAAATTTTCTTTTTAGAGAAACGACTATAGCTAGAGATCAACCATAGAGAAAATTTCAAACATAAAATTAATAGACTATTGAACTGGATTCACGTCCTCCTGGCCCACAGACTGATGTTGAGTGGCTAATGAAAAAATATTTCCCCTGCAAAAAAGAACACCAATGTGTCTATTTAACTGGCACTCGGTAATATAGTACACACTCTGTGATTGGCTGCAACTTGTAAGCAATATACAAATATATGCATCTGCATTAAGGTGCTTTGATAATCTGGACCCACTTTTATTTCCTTGCAGGGCATTGGCTGTCCACTGTTAGAAGAAGGCTGGGTCCTAATTGACCCATGTCGCAATATGGGCTTGATCCATTTCTTTTAATTTTATGATTTTTTTTTTCACATTTATTTTAGTTAAACTTTCTTTCCCAGTAATCACCTGGCTCAGGGGAGCCTGAACCAGATGTTAGGAGTTGCTGGACTCCTGGTTCGTGGTTTAGTGTGTCCAATATTTTAAATTCCTGATGCTGACTGGAGCTCAGCAATTGGTCACGCCCCCATGCCAGCCGTGAAATTCAATTGCAGAGCACTTTCGCACAACATCTGCATTAAGGTGCCTTTATACTCTGGACCTACTTTTATTTCCTTGTAGGACTTAATTTCCTTGTAGGTCATAATTTGACACAGAACAGTTATACCTGTGACACCTGGAAACTCAAGTGCCAGTTAGATCTAGCACGTGATGTCTCAAGCCGAGTGGATATCACCAACGGAACCCCTTGGAAACATAAGCTCATTTGTCTTCTGCTGAATACGCATTCGGCAATTAAACACAGATATGAGCTGTTCGAGTACTTGTACTCACATTCCTCTGATACTGAGCAAGTAAGTGCTCTGACCCTGATCTAGCTGTTGCACTTCCAGTGGGTTATGTCATTAATAGATTAGATCGGGAGGTAAGCGGGTAGGAGGTTCACCGGGGCCGTGTGAGACTACTTGCAAACCTATTACCATAGCTGATTGTGAAGTGCTTTTTTTCACCTGCAAAGTGAATTGTAATTCAAGGTTTTACGGTTTATTGGTCTACAGACCACGCAGTTCCAAACTGAAATGTTCAGAAGCACTTAGTGATTTTCTTGACTCTAGTGTACATTATCCAAATTTTACAAGAATAGGGGATTTTAATTTTTATCTGGAAGATGTGTCTAATAAAGACTATTAAGATACTCATTCATAATATGAATGGATTCAACTTGAAACTGCTGATATATACTTCTATGCATATCGCAGGTCACACTCTTGATGTAATCTTTTAAAACTATCCTGACCTACAGTGGGAAGATACCCTCCCCGTTACTTGGTCCGACCATCTGATGGTGCGTTTCAGTATCACTCTGAATCCTATGACTAAGCTGATTAATAAGGCCAGTCAGGGAAAAGCAATTAGGGCATGGAACAAATTGATAAGAACAAACTAGTTTAGATCTTAGATGCCTCAAAACCATCTTTATGCGGTGATCCAAATGAAGCCGCAGATAGTTATTTTAGTTCGTTATTTAAATTGGATCAATGAGGCAGCACATTAAGTGGCCACTAGTAAGATGGTGAGAACTCACTGAACTCGTCCAACTGCTCCTTGGTATGCACAATCCTTAAAGGATTTTTAAAAGAATTTGTTGAATACAAGAAAAAAATCTTGAGGAGTAATTACTCCTTGAAAGAGAGAACAAAATCTAAATTGATCATTCAGGAATATAAATCCTTGATTAAGGTGGAGAAGACCAAGTATTTTTCTGTCAGGATCAAACTGGCCACCAATTCTCCCAGCGAATTTTTCAAATGGTGCATTTATTTTCGTGTCTTCCCACTGTGAGCTTAATAACCCCTAGCCAAAAGCGATGTGATGGTTTGCTAGATTTTTTCAGAAAAAATGTTGAGGATATTCCTCTAGTTGGAAACAATCTGGGTTTTTGTAATTTGCACTTTTAACAACTGAGCAAGTAGTGGAACTAATAGGGATCACTAAATCAGGTGCCCCAGCAGAACTGTGTCCCCTGAAAGTGTTATATGAGATTCAGGATGCATTATGGCAAAAAAAATCCCCCAAAAATGGAAAGAGGCATTGATTCTCTTGTTACGAAAAACCTACGTTAAACCAGAGTGAAGAGAAGAGCTTTCATCCAATTTCTCAGCTCCCTAATTCAGCAAACATTTTCGAGAGACATCTAAATGTCTCGATCTCGGAATTTGTTGATCACAATGGGATTCCTGGTTGAAGCCCAGTTTGGGATTAGAAATCCCACAGTACGAAATAGGCCCTGGTGGTAGCCACTAAGGATATTCAAGATATAATGGGCAAAGGTGGGAAGGCTGCGGTGGTCCTTTTAGAGCAATTTGTAGTCTTTGACACTGTTAGCCATCCAGTCCTAAAACATAAGCTAGCTAGTCGGTTTTGAGGGTCTAGCTCTTGATCCCCACTGCCCTTCTTTGATGGTAGGGAACCATCAGTTTCCTAGGAGATTTTTGGCCAGATATACGACCTGCAAAATAGCGCATCGCAAATTGCGAGTCATTTTGCAATTAGCGATGCGCTATTTTGCATGTACAACAGTGTGTTTTACACTGCGATTCCCAATGGGGTCGCAAATTGCGAGGCTCATGAATATTAATGAGCCTCTCGCAATTTGCGAGCCCATTGGGAATTAAAGGCCCTCCCAGGGATGGTGGCCTGCTGGGCTCAGCAGAACACCATGTCTGGGACTGCTTTTTTAATAAAGCTGTTTTTTTTTCTTAAATGCAGCAAAACGGGATGCATTTAAAAAAAAAAAAAAACTTTGCAGTTTCATTTTTTTAAGGGCAGGCAGTGGTCTCTGGGACCACTGGCTGCTCTTAAAAAATATTTTCCAACATACTCACAAAGGGGAAGGGGTCCTGGGGACCCTTTCCCCTTTGCAAGTGCTTTACCACCTACTTGAAGTAGGTGGTAAACTGCGAGTGTTTTGCGGCTGCAAATGCGGTCGCAAAACACTAGTACATACCATGTTGACTCGCTATTAGGAAGGGACGCCCCTTCCTAATAGCGATAGTCGCAAATGCTATTTTGCAAGTCAGTGGCTTGCAAAAAAGCATTTGTACATGCTATTTCCTGTTTTTGCGGCCGCAAACAGGAGATTCTCCCGTTTGTGGCCGCAAAAAAGGGTCGTACATCTAGCCCTTTATCTTGAAATCTTTCACCTTACCGTGTGGTGTACCGCAAGGGTCATCTTTAAGTCCCACATTACTTAATTTGGACATGGTTCCATTAGCCAAACTGATAAGAACATTTGTTTGTTCAACTATATCATATGCTGACGATATCCAAATAGTAGTATCTATTACCAACAGCATAGAGGAGGTGGCTGATCGATTTAACAATGGCATGAGAGCCATTGTGTTAGAACTGGGGGTCTCTAGTTGGCAGAGGTAGGTACCTTTGACCGAATAGGGACCCTTGCTTCTAAGTCAGGGAAAGGTGATTACACTACTGGATAACCTCTGCTCACCCCCTTGGCAGACAGGCTTATCTCAGAGGCAGTGTGTTCAGCATTTGTGTACACATACAGTAATACAGTGAAAATACTACAGATGG
Organism: Triturus cristatus; assembly: GCF_964204655.1. Taxonomy (NCBI): domain Eukaryota; kingdom Metazoa; phylum Chordata; class Amphibia; order Caudata; family Salamandridae; genus Triturus; species Triturus cristatus. Next base: position 771,374,588 of record NC_140592.1, read on the forward strand.
ATACCACACAGGTTTTATAAAAATAAGTATTCTTTATAAAGACTTAACACAAGACCACAAACTATAAAAATCCACAATACTGTACTCAAAATTGACTTAAAAGATGGTAGAAGTAACTTAGTTCAAGTTGATGGTAAATGCGACAAAGTTCTCACAAAAGTACCTGGATGCGTAACGCAAAATAAACAAAAGGCTCACAGAGTTGGAGATGCGTCGGTTCCTTGCTTCGGGGGAGACAATGCGTCGCGCCACAATGCTTGCGCAGAGTAGGGGATGCGTCTTGATCCTTACCAGAGAGGAGGTGATGCGTAGATTCTCGTGGCCCGGTTGCGATGCAGCAAGATGGCGCCTCGATGCGATGCGACAATCCATTGCAATGCGACAAGATGGCGCCCTTGATGCGACAACATGTAGACGATGCGTGCACGCCCGGCGGCTGTGCGGCGAACTCTGTAACTTTGGAGCCGCCTGAGGTCCTGCGAAACTCTTCTCCGGTGATGCGACGGTGACCCCTGCGGTGGCGACACGCTTCTCCGGTGAGGCGACGGCAAACAGTTGCGACGAAGACACGCTTCTCTGGTGATGCGGCGGCGGCACGCTTCTCCGACGATGCGATGGCAACAGCTGCGGCGGCGACACGCTTCTTCTCGTTGAGTCGCGCTTCCAGCTCCCAGCGACACGCAGGCTTCTGCAGACAGAATTCCCAGCAAGGAAATTCAGAGGGGAGCTGGTGGTGAAGTCTTTTGTCCTGAGACTTCAGCAGGAGGCAAGCACAAGTTCAAGTCCTTGGAGTGATATTCTGCAAGATGATGAAAGTTCTTTAAAAGTTCCTTCTCCTCTCCTTGGCGATGAAGATACCACTGCAGGCCAACCCAACAACACAGCACACTGGCGGGGGGGGGGGGTCCAACTCCTACAGCTTCCTTTGGTTCTTCTCCTTGGCAGAGGTTCGTCTTGTTGTTCCAGAAGTGATCTCAAGTCTTGGGGTCTTGGTCCCCATATTTTTACTACTATTCTCTTTGTTCTCTGAAGGCAGGGAGGCCTGGGCCTAGTCCAAACCAGTTCTGGTCAGTCTTGGAGCACTTTGTTTACAGGACTCCTTCTTTCCTTTGACAGTAGAGGCCAGGGACATCAGATGCCCCACCACTGGAGGTGGAGCCAGCATTGTGGAGGGAAGGCACATCCCTATTCAGACCCAGGTGTAACTCCTCCCATCACTCTACATGCAGATCTCTCTATTCAGCCTTGTGCTGACTCACCCTGCCCCCTGGAATACCCCAGCCACTGTCACTCACCAAACCAGACACACAATACATAACTTAGCAGAGGCAGGCTTGGACAGTTAGGCAAGAAAATACCTACTTTCTAAAAGTGGTATTATCAAACACAGAATGTTAAAACCAACTTCACTAAAAGCTGTATTTTATCATTCTAAGTTCAGGCATACTAAACTTGAATTTCTAAAAATTTTCCCTGGGTCAGTTAGGATTATAGTATGTTATAATCAAACTGCCCATTCTGGCCTATGGGGAACAGGTAGCCTTGCAATAGTGAAAAACGAAAATGGCTGTAATTCACTATTAGGACATGCCACACACACCAGGGCATGTCCTACCTTATACTTACAATGCACCCTGAACCTTGGGCCTACCTTAGGGGTGTCTGATATGAAGATAAGGGAAGGTTTAGGGACTGGCAAGTGGGTGCACTTGCCAAGTCGACATGGCAGTCAGAGACTGCACACAGGCTCTGCAATGGAAGGCCTGAGACACTCTTTACAAACTACTTGTGTGGGTGGCACAACCAGTGCTGCAAGCCCACCAACAGCATTTGATTTATAAGCCCTGGGCACACAGGGTGCACTCTACCAGGGTCTGACAACTAAATCAAATACCCAATCATGTCACTAATCAATACATCAATTTAACATAGGGAGCACTAGCACTGTGGCACTGAATAGCAGTGGCAGAGTGCCCAAAGCATCTAAAACCAGCAAACAGATCAAAAACAGAGGCGGCAATCCGAAAAAATGGAAGGGAGACTCACGCCAATGGTACCAGGTCTAACACATAGTAAACTGGATGAGCAGCCGCTGTCTTAAGTTCAGTCTGATAAGACAGAGGTGCTTATCTTTGGAAATGGCATCTCTTTTTGGGACAGTGCTTGGTGGCCCCGGGTTCTGGGGACTCTGCCAACTCCTGTTCTGAAAGTGAGAAATTTGGGAATCATGTTTAATTCCAAACTCACTTTCATGGAGCAGACTAAACAGCTCATGCCATCTGTTTTTTTGTATTGAAAACACTAAAGAAGATTCTGCCTTCTTTACCTTATGAAAACAGTTATCAGAGAATACAGAACGCAGCAGCTCGCCTGCTCAGAAATATTAAGAAATTCGACTCTGTCTCAAAAGTCTTGGAGGAAGTACAATGGCTCCCTGTTAAGAAGAGGGTTGCATTTAAAGCGCTATGTATAGCCCATACAGCCCTCAATCTGGCAAGCCCTGAATATCTTAAGAGAAGACTTTCATATTATTCACCAAGCAGTTATTTGTGAACTGTAAATGCAGAAATATACACGTCAGCTTAATTCTTTCACAAAACCTAAAATAAATAAATATGGATAAATACAGGTAACATTAGCAAAAAATAAATATGGATAAATACAGACGGAAATGACAAAAATATAAATACCAAAAAACCGGGAGTCCTATGATCTGCAGCCTTTTATGACATGGTGGTGCCAAGATTTCTCAAGGCCTCCTGGGGTGGCAGAGATTTTGTGTACCACACTTCCAAGCTCTGGAATCCTATTCCTGGACAGTTGAGAGCCAATCTAACATGCATATTTTTAGGAAACAACTGAAAGCCTGGCTTTTTGCTTACCTACTGTAATTACAGGATATATAACTATGACATCTATCCCCAGAAGAGTCTGTAAATTCTAGCAGTTGAAAACAAGTCTTGCTTTATAGTTTCATTTCACATCCCAAAATTAGATCATCTGTTGGTATCATTAATGTTTAATTACAGTGTATTGTACATGTGCACTCTCAAGTCCTTGCTGCCTTTGTCCAGAACCAAAAATGTCTGTTTGGGAGAACTTTGTTCTTAGACAGTCAAAGAATGGATCAAGCTTCCCCTTGGGCTCTGTCTGTGACCTCGTTTGCAATCCTCCAGTAGAAGTTGAAAACTTTGCTTTTTAATCTACAACATTAGGGCCTCTTTTAATTACATTTTCTTGTTAACATTAAAGCTTTTGTTTTAATTATTAAGCTCTCATAATGGTGTGCCCCACCAGCAGTGGCCCATGCAGGTAAGAGTGGTGGACTGGTGGGGCCGGTTTGGGGGGGAGGGGATTTCAACAGACTACGACGAGGGTAAATAATTATTTATTTAATTTTCCCTCATGATCGTCTGGTGAATCCACTCTTCCAACCCGACCTCGCCGCTCTTACCTGCACGGGCCTCACCTGTGCCCCACTACATCGCCATAAAACTCCAACGTATGTGCACTTTATATATACTATATAACAACATAACACACCAATATTAACTTTTTGAGCTTCATCCTCTATTGGGTTAAGAAACATGCTATTGGAAATTATAGAAACTTATGACTACCTGTGATTTAATACAGTAGTTGATTCCGCTCATAACCTGTAACTGTACACAATAAAATGGTTGAGTCTCAACCATTATTAAGAACTGGATCAGCCATGATACATTTCTAACACCTCTGTGTTTGGCCACCTAAACACACATACTAAAACTCAATGGATTTGCAAGCATGATTTTTACTTCTAACTTTTGCCGTAATTGATTGGCTTGTAATACAGAAAATAACTGTCTTTGTGGGGGATAGATCTTTGCATCCATTTGCTGACTGCCAACTTGCAAATACATTGGAAAGGGAGAAGTTGGACCATGTAACGAAAGCAATAAAAGCTAATAACGGTTTGTCACAAGACGCTACAATGGTACCTATATTGTTCAGCCATTTTTTACTTGATTTATGTTAAAGTATAGAGAATGTTTATATCTTTCCTCTCTGAAAAAGGACAAGGTCCCTGATCATTCTATTATATGCAGACAACGTATCATTATGTGATTCTACACAGATTTGTGTATAAATGTTATTAAATATATTTGAGAGATAAAATGAGATAAACCAGTGGAGTGAAAATATAATAGGATGAATATCATTGTTTTTAGTACTGAGAAACATCTTCAAAACTGGCATATGAGTGGAATGCAAATTGACAAAGTAAAAAAATTGCCATTATTTGGGTGTGATCGTAGCAGACTTCGAATTAGGTGACATTGACAGTGCTTTGGGTATAAGCTCTCCGTTGGCCGCAAGAGGCATTAAAAATGTAATTTCACGCATGAGCGGTACACTCTTATTTCATTCCTTCATGGCTATGAGGCTAAAGAATGCTGGATTCTTCTGCCTGCAACTTCTGCCTGGCCGGAAGGCAGATTAAAACATTTCAATGGTAGGGCAATATCAATCTGAAGGGATTGTTTGCAGTATTGGCTGGTGTCAGGGAAATGTGGGCGAGGCAGCACGGGAGCGGGCGGCAGCAGAAGGGGAAGGCTGAAACAATTTTTAAAAACGTACCTGCTGGTCTCCTGCTCGCCAATCTGCTTGCCGGTCTTCATCTCCTCTGCGCACAGGCTGAAGCTCGCAGCGTCCCCTGTGGCCAATCCCGACGCGACGCTGCTCTCGCCATGAAAGCAGCATAGGGATTGGGCAGAGTGCACTGTTTTTGTGCTCCATCGGGAGCTGGGAGCCTGTGTCTGTTGATTTCTCCATCCAGCAACACAGCAGGGTTGGAGAGATGTCAGTGCGCATGAGGGTTTGGCCGTCCTAACCGTCATGTCCACTGATAGCAGGGCCCACCAATCCTCCTTCCCCTGCTGCAGTCCTGTGGGCCCGCCCCCAAGACTCAGCAACAAGATGAAAAATAAAATGATCTGCATTTTTTTAGATCATTTTATTTTTCGTTTGCCTCTGCAGGCAGTGGGGCGACGCCCCTCCGCCATAGCTGCTCATTGTTTGCTGCCTTTACCTCGACCTTGTAGGCAGCAGTACCTATAGAATCTAGTAGGAATGGGGTTAGGATCAGTATTAGAATCTGTTAGGATTAGGGTTAGAATCATCTAGGATCAGTATGAGAGCCCTTGCCGAAGCTCTGAACTTTCTTCATGCACTTGATTTCAAAATGGCATCTTACCATGTAAGGCCAGTTCCAAAAGAAATCTTGGGAGGTAAAATGTTGCAGGAAAATTATTGTTCTAGGACTTTTGGGATGAAAATGTGTAATATGTGTTGTCCCTTCCATGCAAGATCTGTCAACTCTGAAGTTTAGATGGTGTGGCTATCTAGCTAGGCTAAATTGTTCTTTTTCAAAGTGATGTTATATTACTTAAATATGACCTGTTGGCAACGTTTTAATTTTCTACACTGATCTTCCTCCCGTGCAACAATATTTAAGGCACTTCTGTCACCCCTTTGCTGGAAGTGAATATTAAATACCGGTTTTAACGAACATGTATTACTTGCAGTAAAGAGAGCTTAGTTTGATTTCCAAGCTGTAATGCAATGAAATCCATGCACCTTGTGCCACTAGAATAGGTGTTTTTAATTTGCTATAATTTCTCAGACTTTTTAAATTGTTTTTCAAAGATTTGTAACAATGGCCTGACTTCACTCTTTAAAGAACATTGGGGCATATCAACAACAACCGGCGATAATTATCGCTGAGCGCACTTAGCGCTCGGATAATTATCGCCGGCTAGCACCGATTTTTATCGCTGAGATAGCGTGCTATTAGCAACGCTTATCTCATCAGCGATAAAAATCCTAGCGCTAACTGGCTAACGTGAGATTATCGCTGGAAACCCAGCGATAATCTCACGTTAGCTAGTTGATAGGGACTCACAAACTTAGCCATGACATCCACCTGCCATAGGATATCATGGCTAAGTCAATCCTGAAGCAGGCGTAAGGAAAGTAGCGATAACAGGGGTTATCGCTACTTTTCCTGACGCTATGCTTCATAGCGTTAGACTTGCTGATAGGAGAAATGTCGCTTAGCGACATTTCTCCTGTCATGCCAGGTCAGGAACGCTCACTTTGCTCTCATTAGAGATGCAAAGCTGGGCGTTAGGAATCCTGACTCTAACGCAAGGTTTCACGCGTTAGCGTGACCTTGCTGATTAGGCGATAAAATTATCGCCGCTTTTCGGCCGAAAACGGCCGCAAAAGCTGCGATAATTTTATATCGCCTGCTTGTTGATATGCCCCATTGAAGTATTGCTTATGTGAAATATCGAAGGGGATATGATTTAAGATAACACTATTAAATATTGTGACAAAATGCTTAAATGAAAGTTGAGTAAAGGGATTATAGTGGGCAATATATTTTTTCTGAGATGTGCTTGAAGTGATTAGAAAATGGTCTACCTTTAAAGTAATATGCCATTTCTCCTTAAATATTATGATGAAGTTCACATTACATATTTGTTTATTTATTTAGCGAAAATTGTTGTACAGTATTGCACAACTGGGTTATCAGTGGCGTAACACAGCCCCTGCAGTGCGGGGGAAGAGGGGATGAGCTCCAGGGAGCTCCCTCAGCACAGTAACCTGGCCTGAGACCCCATGACTGAGTCCATAGGGGGCCCCTCCATGGAGTTTGTGGGGGGCTCTAGTTTCACGACACTACTGGGGGGTATGCTTCAAACACAGTATATATCACCAGTATATATCACCAAACACTTTGTTGAGTATGGGAGGTGTGGAAAGGTAGCAGGAATCCAGAATTATCTGTATTAGGGTGACAGAAAAGGGCAGGAAACACAAGACATTTGTAATATTATTTAGGGCTGCTTTGTCACACCTCGCCTCACTCTTTACTTTGCCTGCCCCTAAGGACAACTCCAGGGAGTCTGGAAGGAACTAGGTAGCAACAAGGGGAATGATTTCCCTTTCTGCATTTTGAGTGGCATCATAGGTCTCTTGAACTTGGTGCTCATTCCCTATAATGCAAAGCAGCATCCCACAAAGGAAAACATCTGCAGTGTTTACAGCTATCCTTCTGCAAATCTATATATTTTTATGGCTCTGGTGTTTAAATGCAGATGAACATTTGGGCGAAGGCATTGTCAGAAGGAGGGGAGATCATTAGTTTGAGGGGGTATTGATTATCAAATTTCCAGTACGGATATGCTTTAGAGGCTTTTTGAGCGTGCTTGTGGAGCTGGAGTGAATATTGGAAAGAGAGTGGCCAGAGAGGAGTGGTGTAGAAAGATGGGTTGCCTCTTGGTCCTAGTGTTGAGGTTGAATTCACCCAAATTGATAAGAAGAACAGGGACTTCTGGTCAAAATCATCTGTGCAAGAGCTTTAAGCTACTGTATTTCGATATATAGGAAAAATGTGAAGTATAAACAGTGAGAACATAGTGATACCAGTCTTATCTATGAAAGTATAGATTCCAGGGGTTGGTTGGAGTGGACGTGACAGACAACATGAGTAACAGATCAAGGCTACAACCTCAGCAACAAGTTGGAGTTGTGTGCAACAGATTAGCCCAATTTTGTAAGAAGCAATTCAAGTTAAAGCGCTAGAAGAAAATGTGGGTTTTGTGGTTGAAGTGGTCAGTAACAAAAGTTGTCTTATTTTAGATCAGGCTTTCTAAGACAACTGAAGACTGATTGTGTGGGAAATGTCTTTTTTCCAGAAGTGAGAGTCCTTTGAGTGTTCAGTCTGGGCAGGGTTATAATGTTTGGAGAGGGTCTGCTGGAACATCCTGGTGAAGGGCACTACTAGGACAGGGAGATCAGGGATACTGTGAAAGTGAGTAAGAGAAATGATTGGAAAGCGTGAGTGATATAAGAGGCCAGAGTCCATCGCAGGGAGAAACAAGAGGATGAGCACATTTAGGTGGAAAGCATGGATTCTTGTTTAAGGTTAGAGATGGGGGGGGACACATGCAAATGTGTAGAATAATCTAGGATACACTAGGCACATATGGTCACAGTTAATAACTTGGCCATGGTGTGGGAGCATCAATTGGGCACTGTTGGCCATGTGTCTGATGAGAACAGGTCACCATAAAGCAGAAGTGAGGTGTACTTTGCCGAGCATCCTTATGGCCATGGTCTCCAAGCACTCCTGTTGCATCTCAGCACTTTCAGAGCATGACAAGGGGCACATGGATGGATCTTTAGATTAGGAGGGTAAGTTCTTTGGACCAGGTTTTTCTTCTATGTGGAAGGCAGGACATATGCCAGAGGGATGAGACGATTTGTCAGTCCACCACAACATGTAGGAAGTCTCCTTATTGATGAAGCGAGCACAGGAGCGCTTTCCATAGGAGAGATCTTTGTCAGTGGATGTTTTTATTACCAAAGAGTGAGTATCACTTTATGACCAAGAGATAGTACATTAAACTGTAATCTTTTTCATACCATGAGCTGTTGCAATGCTTTCAATGCAAGGGTGATGTGGCTCAAACCTTTATGACTAGGATGCGACAAGCAGCATGATACTCATTCAGTGTAACATGGTCAATAATTAAAGGAAACCTTTTAGTTGGACATACTCTTGGCAATCACATTGAATTGGAATTTGTCAGTCAGAACGGCATCAAAGATTGCCAAAAAGTTGCTGGGGAAGTGGAAAATTGGGACTGGCTGTTTGCTTGATAAGGCTATAGGGCCAACAGGCTCAGTATCAAGATCTTCATTGTGGCAGCATTGAAATGGTGTCTGATCAGGGACATCCATGTTTTGACATGGCACGAATAGCCACCAATATGTTCTTGGTCCTGCGAGCGGTCTTTGATTTATGGGTGGATATGGGTGTCACTGGCATTTGTATACAAAATGACCTCAATGGCAGGTAGGATATGGGAACGCAAGATCAAGTGACTGTGGAACATGATAACTGTGGAGAATGTTATGACATAAGAGGATTGATGAAATCCTTATCTGGAAGGTGCAAAAAACAGAAATGATGCACAACACACCAAGGCAGTGCCCTCTGCGCCCGCCTCTGCCTTAAGTTAGTTTAGAAACCCGTTGATCAATAGTTTTGAAAGCCCTGGAAGGGCTGGCAGTATAATGGCACAGGTACTACTTAATTCCATGGTGGTTAGCATTTCTTCCCATGTGCTTAACAGGGTCCCATCAGTCTAAACTAGAAGTCAATGAGCATAAGATTTGTTTTCAGGCTTGCCGGTGGGTTAATATGGCTTCCAATTGTTTCCAATGCACGGAATACTAGAAAGAGGCCTATAGACCCACCGAGTCACTGGGCTGGCCTCTGACATTTTCATGGTCTGTTATTGATTGTTTGCTAAGTTCAACTGATACTGCTGTAGAGGAGAGGAAAATGGTAGCAAGTGAGGTAGCTAGACAGGTTAAGTTTCACATGTCCAGGTCTTGCGCCTTAGCATTCCATATGTGTTTATTGGTGCTGCGGTCTACTTGAGAGAGAACTCATTTTTTTTAGACTTCCATCAAATCAATGGGTTGAGGTACTCAAAAGTGACAGAATTTGTGCAGGGGCTTGAGCCAGAAGTGGGTTGTGTGTTGTGATTTCTGTCTTGAGGGAGTGAATTTTCTCTTTGAAGAAGTTCCTTAGATAATCAATCATTGAAGGCCATGCCCTTACTTTGCCCGGTGGATGGCATTTGAGCTTTTGGGGACACCGAGGGATTGAGACTCATTATCTGCTATTTTGCATATTAGGTTAGTGAAACCCATTATGCCTCCAATGTTCATATGTAAAATATGCCGTAATCATAAAACATGTTCATTCTTTTGAATGATCATCTGATTTGCCATCCATGCTAAATGACCTTAATTAAGTTGCTAGCTCCAAAGCCATTCATGAGTATCCATGTATACATACAGGAATATCAACCTTCACAAGCAGATATCCCATAGTATTGGCGACAAACAGAGGATACAATGCCTCCCATGTTATATGCCCCAGTTATTCACAAAAGAGCACCACTGAGCCCTCATGCAGGAATGGCGCATGGATAATTGGCCCAACAGGCAAAAATGCATTTTTACCCATGGCCGTAGACTCCCCTCCCAGCTGCAGTATGGCACCCTTTGGTGCCTCCTGCTGGTGATGCATTAAAGCTCCTGCCATATCTCTCCTTATGGACACACCAATCCTCCCCTCATCTTATCGGTGCTACCTTGCCAAATAGCAGACATTTGTTTATCTGCAGTTATTGCTAATGGCTCTCAGAGGAGAATTTAATTAGACTGCCAAGAAGGCCAGTTGTACATTTGCAAGTATTATGTGCACACACAGGCAAGTCTAACTTCTGTAGGTCTCATCATCATTAAGAATCATGCCTGATGCACTGGTAACCTCAATGCGTGTCTTTAATCGATCCCCCACAACTCCTTTCTTTGCTTTTTCTCTGATTAAACTTTTTTTGAGGATCCTTTTGGCAATCTGCCAACACCAGGATAACTACTGTGCAGGGGAAATTGCGCAGCTATCTTTGAATAGTGAATTAGACAGTCATTTTCAGCGCACTGGCTGTCGTTGTGTGTGACTCACACCAGCATATTACTATATCAATCTTCCATTCCTAATTTTTTATCAACTCACTGATACATGTGTGAAATATTCATTTGAAGCAGGAGCATTCTCAGAGGTGGGATTCAAATTGCAGTACTCTCACCCTTTGCAATTTTGGGAAATGTAACCTTCCTGTACATTGACATAATGTGCAAATACGATTTACCGCTGAGAACGCTCTGGGCCGTTTCTACCAATTTTCTCTGATCAATAGACCATTTTAGTAGCCTGAGAGAAAAAGGGGTTAGCAACAAATGTAAATCTTCAGGTACAGTGTGACTATTGGGACCACATATGAAAAAAAGTCTGAATCAGTAACTTGAAGTTAAAGGGTTTATTACAAACTCAAAGCCAGACTAATACAAATCAATCTCAAGAACATACTATAAAAGTACAGGATTATCATCAAAGGAAGACCAAAGCGATGTACAATATTTGTTATCAACAGCATGGAGCATATAGAAATTTCGGTGGCAGCAATGCAAAAAATAAGAAAGAGGATTTGATGACTAGATAAATGGTTTCATACTTCTTCCCATACATGGAAAAGATTCAGAGAATCTACTAAACACCACAAGTGAGGTATATTTTTATTAGGAGACCTGGGGGACTGCTTGGTGGTAGGAAGTTTGTGCCGCCCGGTGATCCCACACAGAAATATGAGGAAAATGTGACTTTTGAGCGAAATTTGAGGTTGGAGGGTATTCTGGGTAGGAAAACATTGGGGGATACATGTAAGTTGCATTTCCCTGGACTCCCCCGGGTGTCTAGTTTTCAGAAATGTCTGGGTTTGGTAGGTTCCGTAGATGACCACCAAGCCCAGAACCAAAAATACAGGTGCCCCCTAGCAAAACCAGGTCGTTTTGTGATAGATCATTTTGATGTCTCCATAATACATTTTGGGCCCTTCCCTTTTGCGGGCACTCAGCCCACCCACACAAATAAGGTAGCATTTTTATTAGGAGGCCTGAAGGAACGTTGGGTGGTAGGAAATTTGTGCCAGACCAGTGATCCCACTACATTACCTCACAGAAATGTGAGGAAAATGTGACTTTTTAACAATATTTGAGGTTTGCAGGGGATTCTGGGAAAGAAACCTGGGGTAGCATTTTTATTGGGAGTCCTGGGGGAACGCTGGGTGGTAGGAAGTTTGTGCCAACCCGGTCATCCCACAATCATCTCACACAAAAATGTAAGCACAAAATAAGTTTTTGTCAATTAATTAAATTTACAAGGGCTTCTGGGTAATTAAACCTTGTGGGATCGACACAAAGCATGCCACATATTATTCCATTAGTGACCAGATCCCAAAAAGATGTGTGGGCAGAAGGTGTTCACTACATATAGAGTATGCACTGACTGTAAAAATCAAGAAAACACCAAAGCATTACTGCACACCCATCCACTAGTCAATCACAGGCATACTGGTTGGATTTGGCATGAGGGTAAGTAAATGGTTCATAAAAAAACTTTATTCACCAATGACTTTACAAAATAAAATCAGCAAAAGTCATTGTTAATATTTTCAACATCATATCAGAGAACTACTCTCTTACAGCTGGTGAGCTGTAAAGCTACGGCAAGCACCAACCGCTTTATAGTCCATTCACACGCCTTTCATGCGTTGCACACAGAAAACCATTTACACTACCAGTTGCAGGCCCAACACAATACAACACTTACAAACAGCGCTATTCAAGGGCCCATCACTCTCCTAAACCAACGGGACTTATACACCAAGCACCCAAACATCAGACAACTGACAAACACACCTCAAGCAAGTCAATACAGATACTGGATACCAGCCACCAACACACCTCCAGTCCACGCACACCACCAGCGAAGCTGCAGTCTATGCACACCGCTAGCCAAGCACCAGTCTACACACACTGCCAGCCAAGCACTAGTCCACACACACCATCAGCTGAACACCAGTCAATGCACACTGCTAGCCATGCGCAAGTCCACACACACCTTCAGGCAAGCATCAGTCCACACACACTGCCAGTCAAGCACCAGTCCATAAACACCACCAGTCAAATGCCAGTCCACGCACACCACAAGCAAGCGCCAGTCCATGCACACTGCCAGGCAAGCACCAGCCCACACACACTGCCAGCCAAGCAACACTCCACGCACACCGCCAACCAAGCGCCAGCCCACGCACACCACCAGGCAAGCTCCAATCAACGCACACCGCCCAGCAAGTGCCAATCTATGCACACCACCAGGCAAGCGCCAGTCCACACATATCCCCAGTCAAGCACCAGTCCACACACATTGCCAGCCAAGCACCAGTCTACACACACCACCAGTCATGCGCTAGTCCACTCACATCACCAGCCAAACACACCACGAGCCAAATGCCAGTCAACACACACTGCCAGGAAAGCGTCAGGTGACTCTACCCTTGCCAATGAGGCCAATGATGTCTCCCTAAACGTGGGGAAGCATTTCTTCTCCACCAGAGGGAAGAGTGGGCTTACCTGCTCACTTCTGTTCTCCAGTGGGGAAAATTGTGACATCAGATGTCACAGATGTGCGGGGGGAGAGAGATGCAGAAGCAATTCTGCATCTGCCCTGCAATTTTTTAAATAAAAAAAGAATCCTCTGGATCTTGCACAGGAGAATCCTTTTAAACCCTCCCCGGTGTCAGCCAATGGCTGACTGACTCACTGGAGAGGGTGTGAATGTGTGGCGGCCATTGGCTGACATACGCACTTAAAAGGTTAAAATATTGACATGTAAGTATGGATACATTTTCTATACCGAAGTCTATGTGGCTTATATATATATATATATATATATATATATATATATATATATATATATTCACTTAAAAAAACATAGGTTTCACACATGTTATAGTTAGCTGGACATTTCACTCGTAAAAAACCAATGAAATTCCCCCGTTATAGTTAGTGCAGGTAACTACAACTCAAGCGTTTTTTGTTTAGTTCTGTTTCACACTAATCGTTTTCTGTACATAGATCAATTTAACAGCATTTGAGAAAAAGCCACAATCCTGGAATGGTTTACTTTGAAATATGGTGGGTATTGGCAAGGAGTTAAATGATGAATTTGTGAGCTATTTTAAAGTCCATCTTAGTTTGGCATTGCAAGAAACATTTTTTTAGGTATGAATATTACACTACCAAGCCATAAAACCTTTAATAAAAGAAAATGCAACAGTGAGAATTGCATTCTAGAGTTACTTTTTTTTTTTTTTTAATAGTCTTTATTGATTTTCAGCAATTTATACAAGTGAACTATAACAGCAGTAACATGTCCAGTATTTCACAAGCAGTTACAGGAGGTGGGGCGTCCAGAATTCTAGAGTAACTTAAGGTGATAAAAACTAAGTTTCAACAAAGTCATTTTATTTATTTTTTAACATAAGATGCCAATTCAAAATGTACTGTTTGCTACAGCAAAGATAATGGAAAACAGAGATGGCTATACAATGTTATACTCCATTACCAATGCCTACATGTACCCTCGAGCAACTACACAAGAGTGGTTGACAGAAGCCAGTCCCTAACTGACTAGAACGATCCTGCCACTGTACTTACTTTGAAATAGACCTAGAAAATGATCATTACCCTCAGAAATTCAGCTTATGCTTCCAAAGAGATAAATGAGCTCAAAACTACAGAGCTTCAGAGCCAATTCATTCAAACGTAGTTATGTGCAAAGAATAGTAGCAGGGAAAGTGAGCCTCATTTGCTCCACACAAGAAGCCCAGGAATGACACTAGTAGGGTTGTATGATGCTGCTACACATGCTTTTACCACGCATGCCTTTACTACACATGGTCTACCATGCATGCCTGCATAGAGTTAACAATTGTATTTTTATATTCAGGGGGTGGTGGAGGAACCTCCCAACCCCACATTTTGTGTTTTTTCCCAATAAATTGGGGGTAACGCCCCCAAAGCCAGCTTTAATTGCCCTTACCACCCTATGCCCCTATCTGAGTTAAACACTGCTCAAAATTCAAGTAGAACATTGGACTTTATGAGGAGCATCCACGTACAAGTGAACGCAGAGGTATGAACATCCAACCACTCAAATTTGATGCCCTTTTGCAGTAATGACATCAGAGGAAAAACAATGTCAGCAAAAGTTTGGACAAACCTTGCATAATACTTACAAAACCCCCAAGAAGATTTGAGTTGTTCTGTACTTTTGGGAGTCTGCATATCCCGGATTACATTTAACAAATCTTCTTTCCTTGAAATTCCCGAGCTGGTAATTGTGTGTCCTTGGTACTCTACTTCATGCGTGAAAAATTGCACTTTCTCCTCCAAAATGGTCAGCACTGTATTCAGTAAAGTAGAGTGCTGATCATCAGTTTTGGAATACACATTAATATCGTCCTGGAATGAGACCACCCCATCGATCTCTCGAACAGACAGAACATCAATTTTTGAAATACCGATGCTGTGGACGTAAACGAAAAGGCATCCTGACATATCTGAATACCCCGCCGGGTGTAATAAACGTAAATAAATATCTTGATTGAGGAGACAACGCAACCTGATCATAAGCTGATTTGAGGTCTATAGTCGAAAAAACATTCGCCCCATCCAAGTTTGCTAATAATTAGTTAATTCTAGGCAAAAGATGGCAATCCACTAGAATCTGATTGTTAACAGACCTCATTTCCGGACAGTCGAAGATCCATTTTTTTTTTTTAACAAAACGATCGGAGAAACCCACTCTGATTTTCAACAGGTTTGATAATTCCTTCTTTACTCATATTCTTTAGCATTTGAGACACTTATGCTCGAACAGACAAAGGAACATGTCTCAAGTTGTGTTTTACAGGAACAGCATCTTTTTTTAGTTGAATGTGGTGTGAAAAACCTTTCACTTCACCCAGTTCCTTGCGAAAAAGTTTCTTTTGTTTATCTAAAAAGCAAACTAATCTGTTATTTTTATCCATGACAATACAAAGTGTCATGGATAATCCAGAGTCCTCAACAAAACAAACTTGTACCTTACCATTATGATGAAGAGTGATGTTGAACTTCCCTTGATGTCTCCAACCTAATACCTGCAACCAATCTACAGCGACATACACTTTCCCGAAAATGAATTTATATCTGAATTTGATCTTAGAAATGAAATAGCCCTTTATTAAAATTTATTTTCCTCCAAACACACAAACTTTGCTATCAGAAGGCTCAAGATCCTTATGCCAATTCTCACTAAAAAAATATACCTGAACTAGTAGTGTATGGAGAACCGGAGTCTGCCATGACTTGTAATGATCTACCGTCAATTGTAACTTCACACAGAGGTGGAACTTAAGGTTCTCCATCCACATCACACGAGGAAACACCAGAAATCAAATGACATTCCTCAGATTCACCAACACAAGGTCCTGAACCAACTGCTTGAGAAGTAATCATGCAATCATCATTCTTCTGAACAGGTTTATTTGGAACCAAACTTTCTCTGATGCACAACACCACATCCTGTTCACACTGCTCCTCATTCACATACTCCTGAACAATAGAAACTCTTTTACCCTCGCTTAAATGAACGTTGCCAAAATGACCCATTTTACCACATTTAAAACATTCTTTACCCCTCGCTGAACATTGCTTATACTGACCTGAATGAGATATAGAAACCTCAATGGTTGCAAACTAATTTAGACGTAAAATTATTGTAAGGGGTAAAAGGTTTTGAAAATTTTGTTTTGGAAAGACCCTCTTTGCTATTATCTTTAACTGATAATGCTGCTAGTCCCACAACAGTGCTGTCCACATTAATTGTTTTAAAAGAACTAATAGTGCGCTCAACACGATTTGCAATGTCAATTGTTTCTTGTAGAGTAGGATTACATTGGCCTAAAAGCTGTTCTTGGATCTTTTTGTTGGAACATCGAATATTCAACTGATCTCTGATGTAAGTATCAACTTCAACGCCAAACGCACAGTCAGCGGCAAGCACCCTCAATGAAGAAACATAGGCATCCACAGATTCATCAATCAATTGGTGGCGGGTATATAAATTAAATCTTTCTAAAACAATGTGTGGTTCTTCCCTGAATCTTTTCTTCAATATATCCAAAACCTCTGAAAAGCAATCGTAGTCACCCGCTTCAACTCAGTAAAGCTGTTTTCCTTTCTGGAGTAGAAGTTTCACCATTAATAGCAAAAAGGTCATTATTAAAATGACAAAGCCATTTGTCCCGCTTCATACAGAACGTTCTTGTCCCGTTAGTATGGGACGGGCAACAGGCAGCTAAGCTGAATATTCGCTGTGGTATGAACACCGCTGATTCTTTAGGTCAGGCTATGGCCTCTTCAGTAGCACTCTGTCGCCATGCCTGGTTGCAGACTTCTGAGTTTTCAGAGCCAGTTCAGGCCCTTTGATATGCCTTTTGATGGCACCTGTCTGTTTAGCGCACATGCTAACTGCTTTGTGGAGATTTAGAGATAGTCAGGATGGAGAAGATTTTTAACTCTGCCGACTGCTTTCCTAGTTCACAGGGCGATGCCCATTGGCTCTTCCTTTCTGACTCCCTTCCCAGGGTGAGACCCGGTGAGGTATTCCTGCTTGCTGCAAGTACTTTTGTTCTTTTTATTCTGTCAGTGACAGGTTAAGCTTCCAGTGGTCTGGGACGTATGTTTTGTAACTTTATGTACACCCGTTTCTTGCTGGAACTAGAGTTTCTCGCCGGGTACTTATTCCATTGTGGGTATTTTATTTGCGCTGTGCAGAGGCACTGTGGCCTTGTTCCCTGTTCATCGTTAGACATTTAAAGTTTTTCCTCTGTATGCTTAATATCCTTTATAGGGGCTAAAGTACTGAGTTTGGGGCTAAAGTACTGAGTTTGAGCACAAAGTGTTTAGTGGCTTACGCAGCTCACCAGTAAGATGTTACTTCTCCTAACCCTTCAACCATAATGTAGCTTTCTTTCCATATAGGAAGTATTGGGTCAGATCTTCAAGAAGTGCTAAAAACCTTCTACTGAAACCGCAAAGATTCAACAAGAAGATAACATATAACCGAACCTTTTCAGGGATGGCGCCCAGAATTTGGAATGCTCTACCCCCAGAAACTAGACTTAATCCCTCTACTGCATCTTTCAAAAATGAAGTGAAATCGCTTCTCATGGCTAAATTCACTTGAGCATGGACTACTGTTATTATGCGACCCAACGTATCTTCTACATGGAACTTTATAATGTCTACTGTTCAGCCAGGTATCCTTGTTATTGTATCTATATTATGCTTGATATACAGGGAACGTTTTGTTATTTATCATATACCTATGTATCTACGATAGGATGTTTATACTATCATTGACTATCATTGAACTTTATGTTATTTACCATATACCTATGTAACTAAGACACTTACCTTGTAAAGCGCTCTGATACCCTCAAGGGTCTAGTTCACGCAATATAAAACTCTCAAAATAAATAAAATAAATAAATAAATCTATTGTGAAAAGGGTCAGCTTCAAGTCTTTGTGATGCGTCATAGGGTGTTCTATGGAAAGGGACCCCACTGCCTTCAGCATTAGTATGTTCATTATACTCATGCATGCAGAATGCACTCATCTGATGCTCTTCAAGTGGTTGTACCTAAGTATAAGCAGAGGCGGCTCTTCCACTAGGGTGGAGGAGCGTCGCCCCACTACTTTCTCGCAGTGCGAGCAGCAGAAACATAAAATGGTAAAACTACGAAAAAGCAGAAGTGTTTGGTTGTATGTGGGTGGGCGGGGCTGCTCTACAAGCAGGGCTGGGCAAGGGAGGAGTGGTGTGCCCACTCCTGAGTGAGCATGACTGGTTTGGTTGGCCCTCTGGGGCCTCCCAAACCAGTCATGTGCACTCTGCCCTACATGCAGCCTACATGGAGAAAATGGCCTCCCTAGAGGCGCCAGGCAGGTCAGCATTGTGATTGGCTTAGGGGAGGGGAGGGAGGCTGCCTGCTTCCTGTTCCTTTCTGAGGCAGGAGAGGAGAGCAGGAGACAGAGCTGTGTAAACGCGGGACAGGGCCGTTAAAAAAATAAAATAAATTAAATGTACCCCCTCCCCACGCGACCCTCCCCCCCCGCCCGCAAATAATGCCGGCCGCAACTGAGTATAGTACAGGGGCAGGTCTTTTTCTATCTGAACTGCTCATCTCTAGAGTTCGCTGCCCCTTCCTTTGTGCAAGTTGCATTATCTACTTCATTAGATAATGCACCTTGTCGTCGCGGAGACTCCCCCACGACTGCAGGGCCTCGATTGCCAAGGACCATTCTGAATCAGGTCTAACATGGTTGGATTATGGCATAAGCTCAATAACGCTTGTAATGACTGAAATTGGATCTTATTCTAGCATTTAATATCAGCTATCCACCCAACTATTAATTTCATTGACTGTTCATTGAAAGTGGCTTTCTCCCTTTACTAGGGACTTGCAAGTAAATTTAATGTGCAAATTGGGTGTAAGCCAATTGTGCCATGCTTAAAGGAGGGAGCTGAAGCACGTTTGCACTGGTTAGCAGTAGTAAAGTGGGCAGAGACTTAAGTTCCAACAAAAACTGGTTCAGCAAACAAGTGTCTGAAGGGAAAACATTTTGGATGACCATGTAGAGAGGGTCAGGTTCAACAATCTCATAGTAGGTGTCAATCATTCAGGTTTACAAGGATAAAGGATTGATCTTAGTCTGCAATGGCAGATAACTACTTGTAGTTTGACTGCATGTCAGCGAACATATGGAGTCTTGTGGTGGTTGTTGGAAGGCCCTTATAATACTGGGTGAATCAATTTGTGTAGTTCTTGAGACCATCAGCCTGAAATCGAGATGCCGGTTGACATTGCACAACCACAAAGACTTTCCAAATTCTCTCATAAGTTGACCCCTTGTCCCAAATACATTAAGGCCTGTAAAGACACCCAAAGGAAGAGTATTGTTTCCATTACTAAGAGAATGGTCTAGTATGATGATTGCTTAGCCAGATGTAAAGTGCAAAAACTCAGAGCAATGAAATCTGCAGCTATATTTTTCTTGTAACGTCCAGCTCAAGCTACATGAACACATCAGACTGAGTTAGATGGTTTTAACCAATGTGTCTTTTATCCAATATACCGATTTTTATAATGAATAAGTCAGACAGTATCTTCTAGTATCCCAGTTAGATCTGTTACCCTTAGGGTTATCGTCCCTCAAACGTTAGCCTTCCTCCCCTTTTTTTTGTGGATTTTGTTTTTGCTGGCCTCAGGACTCTGCACGCTTTTACCCTGATAACCAGTGCTAAAGTGCATGTATTCACTCTTAAAAAATGATAACACTGGCTTATCGCCAATTGGCATATTTAATTTACTTGTAATTATTTTGTAAAGTGATACTACATGTACCCAGTGCCTGTAAATTAAATACCACTAGTGGGCCTGCAGCACTGATTTTGCCACCCAGTTGTATAGCCCTTTCAGAATGTCTCACGTCTGCCATTGCAGCCTGTGTGTGCAGTTTTAAACTGCCATGTTGACCTGGCAAAAAACACCTTTTGCGAGACCCAAACCTTCCTTTCTTAATACATATAAGTCACCCTTAGGGCAGGCCCTGGACAGTGCAGAGGGCAGTGTGTAGTGTATCTAAAAAGTTGGATATTTACTTTTACGTTTTACGTGTCTTGGTAGCAACTTGTTTTTCACTACTGTAAGGCCAACGTTTCCAATAGGATACCATTGGTGTTATTTTATTACATTTAATAACCTGTAATTTCAAAAATGGGAACAGGTAACCAGTTCATGCTTGGTGTCTTTGGAATTGTAATGAAAAATCCAACTTTGAAAATGCCACTTTTAGAAAGTTGACATTGTCCTGTCTTAGCCATTTGGTATCTATAGCCTGTCTATGGGTCACATGACAGGGTGTGGCTGACAGCTGGGCTTTGTGCATTCTTTCTAGACAGCCACACACAATAGAGAGCTTAGGTGTGCCTGGATGGGCCATCAGTGGCAGGATGGTAGGGTGTAGCTGGGCACAGCCCTACTTACACTTAAATAGGCTGTGTCCTGCCTCCACACAAAGGGCTACATACCCCCTGTAGTTAGTCTGGAGTCAGGGCAAAGAAGGCAGAAAGCCCGTGCACTTCAAAGAGAATTTCTAGAAGCTTCTCCCACCTTCCAGGGGAAGGGTATCAGGTATACATATTGGGCCCCAGACACCACTTCTTCAGTGCACTTCTGGACCTGTCAATACTTTGCCAAGAAGAAGGACTGCTGTGCTACTAAAAGGACTGCCACTCTTCTGGACTGTTGCCATGTTGAACTGCTGCCTTGGTGGACTGCTGCCTTACTGTGCTGACATTCTGCCTGCTGCCCTCTTGCCCGTTGTGAGAAGGACTGGACCTGCATCTGTTGTACCCAGGACCCTAGAGTAACTACAAGGGCTAGTTGGCTGGCCTCATGATTAAAGCCTCAGGGACAGAAAGCTCCAACAACCTTAAACTCAGCCCCTGGACTCTGCCATCTGTGAGTCCTACCCTGCCAAGTGGTGCCACTCCAGTCCTGGACCCTTTAACGTGGGCCTGAAGATGTTTTGCCTGCCCATCTGAATGGATCCTGCATAACTGATACATCTCAGCTGCTCTGTGGTGCAAACCCCATGCAGAACGGATGCATCACTGCTGTTGCTAGCGTTCTCCCAACAGAAAGAATTCCACATCGAATCCGTAGTTGCATCGGAACTGCCGCTTGTGTGAAGCTTTCCCGACGCAGGCCCCCCACATCTCCCGTTGACGACAGTCTCAAAGATGCTCCATGTTCACACATCCCAACCTCACAGCTCCTTGGAATCTATTCATCGTCTCGACTGCTTGACACATTTTTTATGGCAGATTTCTCATCACAATTCCTCATCAACGGGATCCTCGACAACGATGCAGGACCTTGCATTGTAGCTCTGCACGTCCTCAGAACCAACGCATCACATCAGCTGTACGACCCATCCTTGGCGCTGGACCCTGCAACGCTCTTAAACCAGGATTTTAGGTACTTTGCTCAGCGGGCCTAACTGGGTCCCTGTAGGTGACTCATGCTCAATCACAACCGGCCTTCACTTGTAACTTTGTCCTAGAATGCATGACCAGATACCCACAGTTGGCGCTTTGTGCTTTTTGGCACTATTTTTATTGAAATGTTAAAAATTGCATATCTCTGGTTCTACTGATTGGATTTTTATCATTTTGGTCTTGCGTATTTTTGTCATTTTTGGCCTTACTTTATTTATTAAAGAATATTTTATTTTTCTACATCTATTGTGAGATCCTTTTATGGTGTGTTATCACTGTGTTGCTGTTTGAAGTGTTGCACAACTGCTTTATACATTGCTTCTAAGTTAAGACTGACTGTCCGTGCCAAGCTACCAGGAATTTGAGCACTGGATAATTTAGATTTTGCTTGTGACTTCACCTTGACAAGGATTGTGGTTTCTGTTCAATCAGCAACCCAATTTCTTACAATCCCCTTCCCCAAAGCCTTCAGCCTAACTAACACAGTTACATAAGGGTTGCCTGGAGGAAGATGCAATGGTGCATTGGTGGTGGTAGTCAAATATCCTGGGGGATCAGCGTATTTGAGTTGTGTTGTACAATTCCAGAAGGTGAAGACCCTAAACCTTCTTCCAACTGAGTCTGAGAAGGTCAGGGACTTCACAATCGGGTCTGAGCAATAAGTAATTGCCTACTGGTTCGGACCCTGTTGTTTACTTACCTGAGTGTAAGAACTAGAAACGTGAATCACAACAGTTGTTATGAACAGTTGACCTGCATCAAAAGTTGAATCTCAATCTTTAATAGCCAGTGTCAAAGACTGCAGACTCTTGTGGGAAGTTATAATAAAATCAGTAAAGGTAAAAACAAATTGCATGAAGTTTCTGAGTTAGATTGAACTTTATTTTCAGGACACAGATTTACACATATGGCTCTAGCTTTCGGCTTGATAGACTTGCCCATTGGTAGCAAGTCAGCCTGTAGATTACCAGCCTCTGGCTTACCAGTTTCAGGAAGGACACCAGAAAGGGTACTTATACCCATAGGTGGAGATATAGACAGAACTGCTGTTCAGTGTGTGCAATGTTGAAATTAGGGTCCACCAGCCTTTTCAAGATAGCCTTCAAAGGTGGTGGCATGTGATTGATGTTTTTTTCCTGGAACTGTCTTTACAGTGCTTGGTGTATTATGTTTCAACATGTCCAGTGTATGTGATTTAAAAATTAAAAGAACCTAGAGAAGAGGCCCAGTGTCTTCCTGGCTCTGGCGGGCCTCGGATTGCAGTAAATACTGTGGGAGTGTTAGGTGTTCTTTAGTACTGCCATGCTGGTGTGTGGGGGTGGGGGAGGGATAGGCATCAGGGGCACTGGCCAGTTGAGTTCCCCCAACACATCCTAGGTCCTTTCTGCTGCCACCTGCTCCTTGCTCCTATTGTTGTCCAGTGGTGCATGAATACAAGTTGGCCTTTAGGAATGCAAGGCTCATGGTGGACAGGGCTTGTAGGCACTGAGTCAATTGAGATCCCAACACATCGCGGGTCCTTCTTGCTGGGCCCAGGATCTGGCTCCCATTGGCGTCTCGCAACAGGGGAGGCCTTCAGTGTTACTGTGCTAATGGTGGAAGGGAATTTTAGGCACTGTGGACTCAGGTCATTTGAGTGCCCTGGCATGCCCCAGGTCCTTCTTGCAGTTCCTGACTTGTGTTGACGTCCCATGCTGTGGGAGTGCTATCCATCCCCGATGGGTGGTGCACATAAGTGCCAAATCAAGACCCTTCAGCATGTCCTGGGCCCTTCCTACTGCTCTCGACTCTTGGCTCTTTGCTTTTTTCTTAGTTTTCATTTCATGTCACATTTTTTGTTGTACAGTTTCTCTGTTAGTAGATGTTGCTTGCTGTAGACCTGTGAAATAACAGAAGAACCCCTTTATTACTTCAAAAGGAGACTCGTAAAAAGTGTTGCTTTTACATTTCTGCTATTTACGAATTACTGGATCATCTATTTAATTGGGAGTGAGCTATTGTCATTCTTTTATTGCTACCATATCGTAAACTTTTTGAAACGCTAGTTATACACTTGAGATGAAAAAGAACAAAATCTAAATTCCCTGATAAGCTAAGAAGCACACATGTTGGAAAGATTTTATAGCTGTGGTATAAGTCCTAATAATTTCTAGCCAGCTTTTCAAGTATATAGTAAATGAGTCAAGGTGATTTGTTTGTCACCTTACATCATTGCGATTGTAATAGCATTTATATAGCACTTCCTATCCCTGACAAGGTATTGGAGCGCTTTACAGTGAGTAGCATGCTACTTCAGAGCCCAAGATTAGTGGTTAATCCAGTGGTGTTTAAATTATTAGGTTTAATCATGCATAAAGAATGGAAATAAAATCAATGCATTTACTTCTGTTTCTTTGTGGTAGATTAAAACTAATACCAATTAGATGTGATCGTTAGTGGGGCTACATAGTTTCCGACAAATGGTTGATGAGCCGGATAGGCTGACTGAGGTTAAGTATCGTTAGATTGATGAGATAGAGTTTAAACAAAGTAGAGATTGTGATCAATTAAATGAGGTGTGAGCCATTTGCAGAATTACAATAAGAGAGATTATGCAAACAGACATGAGAATGAGACATGGCTATACTCAGAGGAGACATGCAGAGGATGGAAAGTAAGGAGAAGGTCACTTTGAAGAAAGAAAGGATACGAATTAATGAGAAGTAATTCAAGGTCAATTTTTCATGCAGCTTTGAGGGGCAGAATAGGAGAAGGATTTCTGAGATAGCAAGCAGTTTGAGAAAGTAAGCTGTAGAAGAAATAACATTATATACAGCGCTCCAAGTTCAAGGCAAACAGCTTAACCATATGAGTTTGAATGGACAGAGCTTTAAAGCTTAAGAGTACAAGCCGGCTGTGTGCTAAGCATAAGGTAGCTCTTTCAGCATAGACTGGATTGTCCTAACCTTGGAACAAGGTCTGTAGGCTGGCTAAGGGGAGATGGCACAGAAAAAAATGCAAAGCTTCATTTAATGACGCTCTCTTGTTATTCTGTATTAAAGGTTTTTCCACTCAGTCACTAAATATGGGCTGTTTGGTACTGGTTGAGAGTTTCTCACTAATGCGCTCTCAGATTTAAATCTTGTTTTGTTTCTTACTCCCACTGTAGGTTGTTTCTTTGGCACAGCAGAGTGACCGTAGAAATAAAAGGTACTTAGCGCTAACAGCCCAAGTCTATGTTGTGCGTGTTTCAGTAAGCGGCCAGTGTGGTATATGCATTTTATGTATATGTGTAGCAGAGTTAAGGAGGCCTGTGTGTTCCATTTTGGAATGCCTGGCCTGTCCATGTGCACAAGATGGCGGTAAGGAGTTTTTACCAGACAGTAGAAGTGTATTGCTAACGTTCCTAAAGCTGGAGGGAGGAGAACTATACACTGAAGTGAGGACAGAGGAGACAAGGCTCTTATCGACATTTTATTAGGTCCTTTCGTTGGCTGCTGATGAGTCTGCCTATAGCACAGACATTTAGTATGTCGGAGGTGCTACTCAAAAGTGTAAAACAAACAAAACAATGAACTGGGGGTCTAGTCAAATCCTGCTTGCTGAGCGGAAATGTAGAGAAAAACGGGCTAAAAAAGTCCCAAAGAACAAAAAGAGGTGCTACTCAGCCTTTACTGTTCAGAGTGTGAAGGGTCCTTTAGGTGAGGCCAGGATTTTGTCTCTTTTCCTGATCACTGTCTGTGTGACTGTTAGTATCCACGAACATGCCAACTTTTTAATCCCAGGAAGAGGGAGATCAAGAAAAAAAAGATTGGGGTACTTCATTTTTTCAATGACATACATTGAAGCAAA
Source organism: Triturus cristatus (assembly GCF_964204655.1). Taxonomy (NCBI): domain Eukaryota; kingdom Metazoa; phylum Chordata; class Amphibia; order Caudata; family Salamandridae; genus Triturus; species Triturus cristatus. Next base: position 771,400,060 of record NC_140592.1, read on the forward strand.
GGCAATTTTCGTCAGCAGACAGTTCAAATAAATACATTTTTTAGCTTCAAAAATAGGGAGCCTCCAACCTGAATCGGGTCTGTTGCCACCTCTTTGTGCATCTGTTGGGGGTACTCAGGATAGACATTACCCTACTGATAGGAGCGGCACTCTGCAGATAGACAGCCAGGGTTCTGAATGTTTGAAAAACTGCAGGTGATACTTTCTGATGAACCTTTTATCCAAACTACAGAACGGAAAGTTAAACTTTCAGTTTGTAAATAAACACAGACACCACAAACACTACGTGCTGAGGTTCAAAGATGGAGGTGGTCTCAGAGCTGGTTCAGCACACAAGGTCAGAGGCCAGCTTTCAGCAGAGATGCATACTTCCCAAGCATGGTTGTGTCATTACTTTGTAGCCAAAAACCACCATTGCTCTGCATCCATGCTCCTGGGCCAAGGACAATACAACAACAAGCATTTGCAATGCAATAGGTCTGCATTCATGAGCGTTTGAGCTATTGGAATTGTAAATGACAATGCATTTTATTTATGTGTTGTTTTTAAAACAGATTTTAAAAAAAGCATTGTCATTTACAATGCCAATAGATTCAGCCCTTGCAAATGCGAACCCTACTGTATTGCAAATGTGTGCTATAGAAATTAGAAAAAGCGCTAGGAGAGAGCGTGTCCTGCCTGCAACAGCAGGGAGGACAAAGCTATTTGAGAAAATAGTGCTCAGATTCTGTAATTAAAGTCTATGAGCAACAACACAAGTAACAGGGGCTGTCGCCATGGGAGGTTACAAAATGAGACAAGGCGGTACTAAGGAGGATACTAAGCCTTTTGACCACCGTAGAGCCACAGTTTACAGTGGACAATGACACAAGCCAATGAAAAATGTGGGCGGAGAGTGTGTGGAGCTTCAAGTTCCTACCTCAATACAGCATGCCTCGCAGAGCAGCGCAGGCGCTGCCCAGGCTCGACCTAAAAACATAACCCATCTAGCACCATCACCCACCACCCGCTCACCCTTTCAGCCTTTTCTCCTGTAAAGCTTGAAGCACAGAAGCACCAGTACAGGCTGACAAAAAATCGGAACGCATCCTTTACCCAAAAGCACCAATAAATGTGAAGTTTTCAGGCGCCCGGCGCTGCTGCGGCAGCCCAGTGCCTTCTCTGGGAGCCTGTATGACCTGGGGGGTTAGTACTTTGCCTTTTGGGGAGTAGCAGATGGATATTTCTGTAGAAAATTAAGTGGTTAGAGGAAGGTGCTATTCTGCACATCCCATTACCTTTTATACTTGCTGCTTACATTGTCCAATAATGCACCATCTCACATAGATGGCTTATGTCCCAAGTGGATTTTTAGGGCAGGATAATTCATTTCTGATAGGTCTATCAAAACACAAGGGTGGCATAGCAAAGAACTGTTTTTCGATTCACACACACACACCTGCCACCCCCTGAAAGCGTCACAAAATGGATCCCTGACCACCTTGTAACTTTTGCCTCACTTGCAAAAATCAAGCGGTATGCAACGGTGATACAACACTTTTTGAAGTAAACGTACCCTGGCTCATGTAAATGAAACTGCATGTGCTAGGACAGTGGTGCTTCTTGAGAGTGGGAGGAGAGGGCTCCCTCGCCCAAGAGCTGAGATGCCCATTAATCCTGCATGGTGCTGCTGTTGCAACCACCGGTGCCACTGCTGAGGTAAGTCCCCAGCGCAATGGTTGCAACTGGAAATTAGTGATGCCTGATGTTTCTTGTACATGTTGCCTATCTTCCCATTTAAAGTACTAGACATTTGCAATTCTAGATAAAATATACTTTATAAACCTTTTATTATGTTACTTCTTTTGAAAAATATCAAAGCATTCATTTTATCTGGCTGGGTGACTAGAATGAATCAAGGCATTGAGCAATGGCTGTGCTAGCAGGACGCCCCTTTTATATGCCTGTCACTTAAAAAATATCTATAGTTGAATTATTTGCATCACTCCTCTTTTTCATCATCATCAAAGTTTATTTCTAAATTCAAAACACTAGAGGCTCTACAAACATCACAGTTTATCTTAATACATACATCACATTGTAATTAACACTTCAGTATTATCACTTTGATTTCCTAAAACCTACCACAAATGGGCCAGGTTCCATATAGCGCTTCTGTGCACAAGTGTAACTTGCATACAGGAAAAGTTGTATTGGTACACATCTGGGGGCAGATTTATGAAATAGTCACCTTGCTGCGTTGCATTGTGTGACAGGGAAAGGGCAGGAATGTGCCATATTTCGCATCAGTGTTGGGGAGAGGAAGTCTTCACATGGAAATATATTTTCAATGTAAAGAAAAGGAAAAAGACTGTAATTTAGCTTCAATTTATGGCTGCATATTGTCCTCATGGATGTCATTTAGAGTTTGCCAGCTGTCACATCTGCGACTCCTGGCTTGCTCACTGCGAACCCTGGCATTGTCTTTGTGGCCCCTGGCCACAGAGGTGGCACTATCAGTGCCAAGAAGAGAGGGGCAGCTTCGCCCTCTTTGTTTTTGGCTCATTTTTTAATTACTCTAACGGTGAACAATTGCATATAATTCACTGTTAGTTTAATAAAAACTGGAGCATTAGGTAAGTAAAAAATGTTTTAAATGTATGTTGTGTGGCTGCTTGAGGGTGAGAGTGTGTGTAAGAGAGGGAGTGTTTATGTGCAAGTGTGTGTATGTGCACATGTGTGTATGAGTGAAAGTGGCAGTCAGTGATAAGAGCGGCAATAAATGCGATTAAATGTCAGTAAGTGGGTATGAGCGACTCAGGGTGAGTGAGAATGATAAAGTGAGGGTAAGAGCGTGAGTAAGTCATTGTGAGTGAGTTGCTGTGAGCTAATCACTGTAAGAATGAGTGACAATGTGTGAGTGAGAGTAAGATTGAGTGCAAGATAGTGAGAATAAATTAACACCAGTGAGTGAGAATGGTTGAGTAGAAGTGAGTAGGTGAAAGTGAGTGTGAGTTAGTGAATGTAAATTAACTTGAGTTGAGAAAGTGGTATGCTTGTGAGTCTGCTTTTGGCCCTTGCAAAATGCTGGCGTTGGCATACCAGAGGCAATTATTAACAGAGAGGGACCTAGCATACTAGAGATGATACTTGATATTTGGGACATGCATGGAAAAAGGCTGGGGCTGGCATTCTTAAAGTAATTCTTGGTATGGGACACCCATGGCATAATGCTCGCGCCAGCACCCTGGATGTGATTCTCAGCAGAAAGGATGACAGCTGTGGCACATAGAAGGGGGGCAGACATCACAAAATGCTGGCCATATAATACTAGGGGTAAATGTTGACATAAAGGTCACCCATAGTACATAGATAGCATTAATTGCAAAATTCCAATACTGCCATATTATATGTAATTGTTGGCATAATTGGGGGACCCATGACAAAATGGGAGTTATTTCCTGCATATAGGGGTACCCGTAATCAATTTTCAAAAAAAGGGAGGGTCATCGTCCTGAGACATAAGGCTTCATGGGTTGAGCACACCATAAAGGATTTATATATTTAACAAGTGCCCTTTTGTAGCCCATGGCTTTTTAGCAGATTTATGTGAAAGATTTGCTTTAAAATGCATGATTTGACTCATTCTTTTCAAACTTTTCTTGTGGGGAGAACCCCTTAACCCAAAACTCGTTGAAAAGAGCTCTGGTTCATTTGTTTTGCTCAGTACAATTAAGGGCAAGTATTGTACTACATACTCCCCACCACTTTCACAGGTTAAGGCAGGAACCTATTATATCTGGATCCAAAAGTGATATTTGTATTGCATTTTTATAGTAATGAAACATTTATAAAGTAACTTCAGTGATGTCAATTAACGTTATGTCATCTGTGTTAGGTTCAAGACACAGCACTTCCTAAGAAAATTCAGGGTTAAAGATCATATGATGACAGTTCCTTTGATGTCAATAAAGTCAAAGGGTGTGTGATGTCACGTCCGCTACCGCTGGCATTTTGGTGAATCGACGTCCATGATTATCTTCTGTGCTGCGAATGTAGGCTAGGAGGAAACAGCCTAATGGCGGGAAGTAGGAAAATCAGGGTATTCTATTGCTAAGTTAAATTTTCTTTATTTGATTTGCAACAGCAATCATAAAAGCACAGTACAAACAATTAAAACAGTTAGAAATATTCAGTGAATACATGAGCTAGCCAGTAGCTACAAATTCATACATAATAGTCTGATAAAAGTCTATATAAATAGCGGCATACATCTCAATTATCTAAAAATTACCAATACAGTAATGTTAGTCTAGCCTATTTAAAATGCAAAGGTAAAAAATGTGAAACATGCAATAACGAGGGAAAAATTGTTGTGAATGAACAGTGTGGGGCTCATCCCAATAAACCTAACAAACAAAAACCTCAATTTTAGAGTCCATTTTGTTAGTAGGAAATAATGGGAGCCACCTAAAACCATTAATCTAATCATCATCATTATAAATATCTTTACAAATTTTGCGTATACAATCATGTAAAACACATTATTAAGGAAACGTATTAATAAAATAATTCTATAACACAGATTTTATAATATTTTAACAACTTAGCAGAATACACCCTTGCCAGAAACCAGAGTAAAAAGTAGCAGACTTTAGGCGAGTCTAATAATTGCAGGTACAATAAGGCTCATCTCATTTGATTAAAACTCAAAGGCACAAAGAAAGGGCGGACATACTTTTGTCTTAAGGCTGACCTGTTAGGACAAATAAAAACAATGTGTAAAGTGTCTAGTGCAGTAGTCAAATCACATGTGCAAAAAGGTTGATTTGATGGTTTACGCCACCCCATCAACAACTAAGGAAACAGGTTTAATCAAAAGTACATTAACAGTCTTCTGTGCTGGACTGACTTATCCAGAGTTAAATACATTTCCATTTAATTTGTGGATTTCACCATCCTAAAGTGCTTGTAACTGTCTTTATGTTAGCCCCTTGGAGCATTACCTCTCTTATGGTTAGCCGAAAGGCCTCTTTGACCCAAACTAGCTATGTCCAATTTGCAGATCAACTCTGGGTTGCTGAACAGCTGGGGTTTGCCCAACGCCCCTAGAGTTGTTTTGGCATAGCTTAACCATCGTATGCGGTGGCTCAGATCCCTATTCATACGGTCAATCACAATCTTTCTGTTAAATTCTAGCTCACTCTTAAGGCATATAGAGAAAAACAAAATGTATTGGCCGGAGTTGAATTAAATCAGAAATAAAATCTGCTCCCATCTCTTCGTGCACAATTTCCTCTGGAACACAGTGGGGAATTCGTAATAACCTCCTAAAAAATTGTTTTCAGCAGTTTGTATTGGGTGACAGGGTTTATATCCCCAGATTTCTGCACCAAACGCCACGGTCGGGAAGCTCTTCACGTTATAGAGATGTAATATAGATTTAATGTTGCTATGTCCTAGGCGATTAGCAAAGGAATCTATGCCATGAGCTACTCTGTTTAAAGATTGTATATGCACTCTTACCAGAGGTCCCCAATTAAAATTGGTTATCCAGCAGAATACCGAAATAACAAAACCTATTCACTTCCCCTAAACATTGGTCCTTGATCTAGTGAGTTTTCGGTTTCACGTTTTTTACGCTTACTATCATAGTATAAGACTTAAGATAATTAATATTCAGTCCTAAATCCTCCATAAATTTAAGGAAACAATTTAATAATAACTGTAAACCATTTGATGTTCACGCAATAAGAACATAGTCATCCGCATACAATAATGTCGGGACCATTCTAGTTCCCACCATTGGCGCGTCCCGCCAGTGTTCTCTTAAAAACTGGTCTAGCCTATTATTATACAGGATAAAGAGCATGGGGCCAAAAAAATAACCCTGACTAACCCCCCACCCTAGCTGAGTATCCTATTGCATCTGTATGATGTTTTGAGGAATAGACAGAAATCAGAAAGCTCCGCAAAATATAGGTTCTTGTCTTTGTTTGCAGAGATTGCGGACTTATCTTTATGAAAGGAAGTTCAGGCTGCACTGCCACATTTATTCGCCAAAAACAACTTTGATGGCTCTTTTTAGTTAAGTAAATTTGAAACCTGTCAATTTGTTTAGATTTGTTTACTTTAATGTGAAAAGACATCCCTTATTTACAAAGGTGCTGAATAGATTTGATGGCCTGCTACATTTAGGACTTGCATAAGTGTATTTTCCTGCCATTCCACATCATGAATGAAAACAACTTTACTGAAATGTGGCAGAAAAGGATAAGTGGTCCAGAACAAGAAATAGAACAAACAGATATCTATAAAGAGCAGAAAACTATTTCAATGGACAATATGTCGTTAAGATAATGATGTCTTCAAGTACACTGTCCGGTTTAGTTTCTTTGATGAAGACTGTCGGTACCCTATAGCTGGTAATAGACATGACAGTTAAGTCAATGTAAACCAAGTCAGCAGTTCAAAGTTCAGTCAGTTCAAGTGGGTGTCATTCCCATGACTAATTTAGTAAATACAGAGGGCTTGTTCTGTAAACATTTCTGACTGGATCTCTTTCATGTCTTTGCTGGTAAGTAAAGTCAGAGCTTGGTTCAAACACCTTTTACCCAGGAGCGGCTCCTACCGGACAGGGATGGTGGGCAGGGAGGTGGGGGGGAATAAATAGAAAAAAACACTTACCTGGCTAAGGCCGGCCGCCGCCTCTCCTCTGTCTTCTTCTTATCTTCCTGTCTGGAGTCCGGCAGCAGGATGCACCTGGGTTCACAGGGTCCCCTAAACTAATCACAACGCTGCAATGCAGCATTGTGATTGGTCTGAGCACCATGGTTCAGTGCTCAGACGGGTAATGGGAGTCTGGGCATGTTCTCCACCCAGGCTATAATGCAGCCTGGGTGGAGGACATGTAAAGTGCGCATGAATTTTTGGCCGGCCTGAGACGGCAAGCCAAACATTCATGCAAACTTTTAGAGGGCAAACCACTCCTCAAACTGGCCCCTGCTCTGTCAGCAGAGCAGCCCAGCCCCGCACCAGGAAATCTAAAACTAAAATGATAACAACATTGGTTATTATCATTTAAGTTTTCCTTTACTTTCTGCTTGCAGAGCAGTGGGGCGACACTCCTCCGCTTTAGCAGAGGAACCGCCACTTCTTTTACCACCGTATTAGGTAAGCAGATTTCTGGAGGTGGTAATGTTTGACAATAATGTTTGTGCATATTTGTGTTGTGGCATTTTCTTGGGGTAGTGACATGCTGTACTGCTTTTTGTCCTTTTGTGATTTCGTTCATCATTTTTGCAACATGATGATGCTGTGTTTTGCTGTAGGTATTATTTTGTATTCAGGATTTGACTGTTCTGTTGTGTTGTGCTGTTATGTTTTAGTGGTCTTGTTATGTTGCTTTGAGGATGTTCTTCTGTCATGTTGTTTGCTTTAGTGATATCAACAAATGCAGTTACATTTCCAGACAAATATAGCAGTACCTTTAGATTTCCGGTGACAAGCAGCCATTTACGACTGCCTGTGGCAGTGTGGCATGAACCTGTCTTAAATTAGCACTACTAATGCCCACTTTATGTGATGAGGATTGTAGTCCTGATTGTCAAGTTTAGGAGAAGTGTTAAAGAGGAATGTAAGAATCTCAGCCAATCCAGAATGATCATTTCAGCTCATGTCTTCCCTACAAAGTTATCAACACCTGCTTGCTTGCATGCTTCCTTCCTCTACTGCTTCAGTTACTTAATTTGGGTCAATCCAGTGGCTTTCATTTAAACCCAAAAATATGCTGGAATTTATATTGACTACATAAATAGACACTAAAGTTGTTTTTCAAACTGATGGAAGGCCCCTCCTAGGAATTTTGAAATTATACTTGACTTTAACATATTCAGGACAATTTCTGCGTTCATTTAATTTAATGCATCGATGCTCAAGTTATATTAAGGAGATATTGCAATACAGTATACAGATATTACATTAAAAGGGATTGAAATTAGATGTAGATATGACTGTACAAGGAAATCATCATTCACCAGGTGGAATAAAAAATAGATAAGACAGTTTTTAAGACATTTCGAGCACTCCAGAGATTAAACTTCATTTGTTGCCATAATTTCATTACCTATCACATACTGTTGGTGATCTTATTTTATACAAAAAATGCTTTTCTCTAGTGGCGAGACAGAGTTTTAACTTTTCCTTCTCAGAGAGCCATTTATAATTTATCTAAATGGGATGAAGCAATGTCTTTCTCATATTGCTTTAAAGACGGCAAAATATTATCAAAAGATTTAAGTGCCTGATTTAGATGTAGCAACGGTGACGGAGTACCCTTTCCGCCAACCTGAAGGCCGCCTGCCTGATTTACTGAACGGTGGACCTTCAGTATGTAGATGGTGGAAACTACTCTGTCTTCGCTGCCTACGTACCCGTCGGATCGCCCAACGGAGTAAGGGCCTTCGGGGTTCTGACCATGTGTCCTTTAGAGTGGGAGGACACATAGCCAGTTTTTACTTTTACAAACCACTACCTAAAACGTGGAGTATGTAAACATTAACACCTTTCAATGATCCCCACACCATGAGAGAACACTCCAACTTCGAGAAGGTCATTGCTTTATTATTTATTTTCAAAAGCAAAATCCCACTTTGGAAAATGACTCAGAGAATACTTCTGCATCATAATTTACTGCATGGTGCTACAAATGGCAAAAGATAGGTGACTACATCTTCACTCTTCTGTGTCGACTGCAGAACCAATATCTGTAGGCCAAAAAGAACTCTTAGAACAAGGATGAAATTTGTATTAAGCATCAACAAACCAACTAACTGGAGGTAGGGGCTTCAACCTCTACATGAACAAACTTTGGAATTCCCTCTCTCGCTGTATCAGCTCTACAGAGAATCTCCTTATGTTTTGGAAAATTATTTTAAAATAATCAATGTATGGTTGTGGAGTCCTGTATGTTGCATTGCTTAGTTGTCTGTCATGGATTAATTACTCTCTAAGTCACTGTTGACGGTCATTCTGATTCTAGTTCAACAAAGGCTTCTAGTCTGCCTAGAGTGGTGCAAGACAGGATTAAATGGGTGTATCAAACTAGAGTGGGACTGGAGACCAAAGTCAGACCTGGCAAAAATGTACAAGCCAGCCACAAACTGCAACAGACCACTGCGAGAACAGATCCTGGGGGGCATGGTTGGACCATGTCAGCCAATCCAGCACTGAACGCAGCCTTCAAGTGTGCCGCCCAGCAGGAGTTGTCTAAGGTGACACAATCACTCTGCTAGCCCTGACCTCACCAGATTCTACTGTTTCACAAATTGTGAGACCTCTGACTGAGTAATGTTTCTTCTGATCGAAACCTGAGATCATGTGTTACTATTTGGTATCACACCAGTGCCCTCTCTTTACATTGCAGGATGAAGGGCAGACATCACAGCAGGCTATTTGCGCATTGTAAGGACAACGTTTTTGCTACCACTCTTGTATGGCGAAAGAAACTATATTAAGTTTTATCATGTTGCTTTTTGTGATCTTCTTAAAATCAAGCTATTTATCATTATTTCGGATAAGCTTGTGGTTATGCCAAATCCAGCCTATGATGTTATGTAATCATGACCTGTAGCAGGGTTCAACTTTGTTTTCTAAGGGACCAAGTGACAGTTGGTTAATTCCTCTTCTTATCCAGGGAGTTTGAGAATGCTCACAAGTGTATGTTTGTTAGCATTCTAAAACATCCAAGGTAAGCCACTTCTTGGACTTCTCACTTTGACCTGGATTTGTGAATGTGGATTTGTCCAGACTCATTTCGGAGACGTCTGCAGAGGTAAATCAGTTCACGCCTACCAAGAATGACAAAAGAGTGTCACACAGCACTTCATGCTTCCTCCAGAAAGAGAACTCTTTATTGTCTTTGTGGATGTTAAATCATCTTTAGAAAATGTTAACAAAGACAAGCTGTGGCAAGCATTACAAATAGAGGAGAGCATTCTACTCATTAATCTAGTTTGACCTTTATGGAACTTCACTAAGGTTACAGTTGACTGTAGGATGAAAACTGTTGAGCCAAGCAGAAGCCTGTGCAATCTAGCACTTTGAATCAACTTTCTGGTCAACCATGTTTATTCCCTTCAGTGAAGATGTTCCATGTGCTTTCGGATTGCTCACCCATAAAGTACAAGACTATATTTGACTAGGAGTGCAAACCAAGAGTGCTCACTCAGAATAGGCAGTGGCTGCTGCCCTCTCACAAGGTTACCGTGTGATTACTGGATAATGACAGCTGAAATGCTAGTAAAATGGCACTGGCCTTTTTACCTGTGCACCTGGAGAGAAGCCTCTGAAATGCTGACTGAAGCCCACATAGAGGTTTTCCCGTCTCAAGAAAGTCGGCCAACCAGGTGCAACAAAAACCTTATTTCCCAGCTGAGCATAAATTAACTTAAGGCATAGCCTTTGCAAGATGGTTAAGGAACTGCTGGAGATTCCTGATAGGCAAGTGTAGGAAACCTGCATCGCCCTTGTATACCCATTACCATTGCATGACTTTATGAGGGCGAGTATCGCTTTTCCAGATGGAGATAGAGACACACACAAGTCTTATTGGCATTTGCTCTTCTTGTTAGGACAGGGTCCCACTGATCGATACCCGTTGCCATGACTAGGTAACTGAGAGAACGCATCTGTACCTATATAATATTCCAGACAAGTGTTTCCATAATGAAGTCTTGCATTTGAGGGTGGGAACTGACCCTGCGTGGTGTATCAAGGGATTAAAAACAGATGTTGCTAAGAATAATTGTCAGTGTCCCTATAAGCGAGGTAGTAAACATTCAGTGAACCACCTACTAATGGATTGTAGGAAAGGAAAAAGGTTCTCCAACCTGTATTTAAAAAATATGCGATTCAAGCGAGGGAAATGGGTCTAGATTTGATTCATGGCCTCTGATTCTGTGATGTAGCTATTGCCATTGGCCAATATTTGTGTAAAAGCATAAAGATTTAGGTGATATTACCCCCGTTCTTAGAGCTAAAGAACTCAGCTGGCATGCGTGTTTCTACTTAGTAAGGAGATTTTAAGAACAATAAGAGGATCTACTTATAGGAATAGGTTTAGAGATGGGAAATTTGCCCCTAGCAGAAGCATAATTAAGAGAGATCCCTGTGGTTGTGATCAGCTGCTAAGCACATTGCACTTCATAGATGCCTATTGGGGTAAAATGAATTGTTTACTATTGGTTAAATTCCTATTATTCTTTCTAAAATGCTTTAAACACGTGATATTTTGCACTGTGGATTGTATTGAGTCTTGGTATGGAGGGATTTTAAAATTCATTTGGAAGTATGTGTGGTTCAGTGATTCCACCATGTATTGTTGTTTTAGGCCATTACAATTGTATACTTTTATCAATTGGGAAATGTGTGTAATACTTCTATAAGAATGTATTTCATGGAAATAAAGTAATTTGACTTGACGTGACTTGGTAACTGCTTGAAAACTCATGTTAGCCCGTACGATTCCAGAGATATTTCAGTTAATTGTATAACAGGACCCTCACCCTGAGTCCCAATCCACCCATTTCTACTGGGAAGGAATGAATCCTGTGAGTTCTCGAGGTACTATTCTGCCCTGCTGCCTCCACCTGAAATCTTTGACTGTGACCAGCCATTGACAAGAGAGAGGTCCCTAAAAGTTTGTAGTCCCAAGTTCCTGCTGTTGGTGCTAGCCCATATCCAACACCACTAGTTTCCATGTATGGCTTTGGAGACCCATTAGAGCAGCATGTCATCTCTGCTTAAACTGTGTATGTTGCCTGTTGGCACCATACAGCAGAAAGCTACTCGTCCTGTTAACTGGACACTGGGGGTTTGAATTTGGACCAGTTCCAAAAGAAGACAGCCTATCCCAATTTAGGATAGTGGTATCCTGAGTATAAAACCTCAGTGTACAAGAACGAAAATTCTGACTAGAAATGAGATTGTATATCAACCACAGCTAGCAAAAATTACAACTGTCCAATATACTCAAAATATTAAATTAGGATTAATTGTGTTTCTTTGTTAATTTCCATTGTCGAACAGATGGCAAACTGTTCATTAAATGCACAGTGTCATTGGAGAAAAAGAAAATACATAGGAACAGCAGTCACAACCTTAAATACAGTTTTTATAATCCATATGTGTTTTATTATCTCAGATGCCATAGTTTTCTATTTCATTACATTTAACTGAATGTATGCATTTCAAAATGCATTTTCCCAAATAAGTAGTTTATGGTGATTTTGTCATTATATTTGTTAAAATATACACCATCTAGCGTTTCAAAACATCCGTTTTCATACATGGGCCTTTTTTCTCTGACACCTCTCTTCTTGAGAGCAAAGCTGCCTTTTCTGAAACCTGCAATTTACATGTAATTGTTTTTCCTGCAGCCTAATCCCTTCGTCGTGTTGTTTGCTGGGATTGTTTTTGCAAACAATCTTCAAAGACCTTGACATTGTGAATGACAATCTTTCAGAGGTTCCCCGCAGGAGTCAAATGTGTTTCTCTTGAGCATTCTTTCGCTTGCCGCTCGCATCATTGACCTGCTTCGGTTTTTACTGCCTGTTGTGAGGAGGTATTTGTTTCTCATCAGTTGCAGCATGATCCTAAAATAGCCCTTCGTGGTCAAGCTATACGTTTGCCATTTTTAGCCGTATGCTACTCACGTGTCGGCCAATATACCTTTATTGATTGTTAATTAACTTGTTTATTTCAGTATTTTATATTGCAATGACATGCAGCTTGTTGTCCACCTGAGTGGATCATGCCTCACTTGGGTGGATTATGCATACTATTGAATAAATGACAGAGAGGTATAGTTTGCAGCTATGTGCCCAGTGTGACGTCAGTATGGTTAAGGTAGTTGTACTAAATCGAGTGGTTGTCAGTTCGAAGGCATTGCTACTAATATACAGGATGTAAAGTGTTAAACTATATGAAGTTTAAATATAAAAAAATATCCAAAATTGTTGCATTCATTTGATCAGGTCTGAAACATTAGCTTTGGACAAAGCAAATTTCTGTTGCAGCAATTTATCTCAGTGCATTCGAAGTCTGACACATAGGCCCTTATTACGGTGTCGGGCGGACGCAACCGTTGCGGGGAAGGAATCGCCCGACAATAGGTCAGCGGTTCCAACACCCTAATTAGGATGCGACCGCACATGGTGTGGCCACAAACTTCCATTTTCTAAAGGGAGCTTGTGCGGCGGGCCGAAACCGCCCTCAGGACAAGCTCCCATTGGAAAATGAAAGTTTGTAAACATCCCTGCACCGTGTGGCAGGCACCTCATAGTCCATATGCAGAGGGCCAGGGGGGAAGGTGGCCCTGCTAGGGGCGACCCAAAGTCGCTTTCGGAGAGCCAATCCATGTTGGAAAGGCCGAAATGGATTGGCTGTCGTAAACCAACTTCGTAATCCCGACTGCAGAGCCGAGCCTGGCTCCTCCATCATTGAAGGTATTACCATTAGTCCGTCAGAAGAGAAGCGGAATCAACTTGCTGTTTTCCCTCCGACTGCCAGGATCAAAATACGGCGGTCAGAAGGACAAATCTGGATGTCGGGCTGAGAGCCTCCAACCGCTGGTTGGAGGCTCTACACCCGACATCCAAATCGGGCATATAGTTCACAATAGAAATACATTTTATACAGTAATTTAAACTGTTTCACATTTATTACTATTTTTAACAAAAGTGGAATTGTATTATTGCACATTATTCCTGACGTTGTCTCAGTTAGACATGGAGGTTCATGTGTTACTTGACAGATTCACATTTAGTAAAATTAGGTTTCTATGAGATACATTGCTCCTATACCGAAATACGGGCAAATTTATTTTACTTTCCTTCTCTCCTACCCACACAAGAGGGGTTGGAAACCCTCGCCTTGCTAGAAATCTCATCTCTTCTGTACTATAGTTTTTTTGCACTATGAATTTATTTAGTGATGTTTTGCAGTAGTTGGTAGGTATTGATGGCCACTGCTACGTTGTAGCGTTTTGTGTTTATTTAGCTCCACAGAAATGGACCTGACAGTTGAAGGGTGTATTTTTGATTTAATCTTCTCCTCGTTGGTTTTTTGGTGCATAAATTAATTCTGCATTCTTCGAACACTATCCTCCAGACAAAGGTTGTGTCAAAATTGAAGGAGCAATATAATTTAAATGTATATCTCAAATTGTACCGAAGTTTGTTGAAGTAGTGGTAAACAACATGATGAAATAGGCATTTATGTCCTCAGCACTTAAACACGAAGGCTCGGAAAATAAGAGTTTATCTGAACATGCTGCAAAAACTTGTTTGATTGTGAGATTTTGTTTCCTTGGCTACTGAAGAAATTGCTTTAGACTTTTATCCAGTGCACTTTTGAAATGTCATTTGTTAATATTGCTTTATTGTGCTCTTCGATGTTTGTTTTATATGCCCTCTTTAAGCATATCCTTTTTCTTCAGATTTGATGGCATTACAATCTCTGATGCCAAAGTATCACATTATATCAAACTTACATGGTAGTCAAGATATTACCTTTTAATTTGATGAGAAATCTTCTGGGAAACATCTTTCCTATCAGAAAAGAGATATAAAGAGGAGACATTCTGACTTTAGCAAAATGATACAGAAACTGGTGGAAATATTCGGAGGCCCTATTTAATTTGGTAAAACCTATGGGTAGGAATAACATCAATACTACTGAGAGAAGAAAAGGTACAATTCACCCAGCCCCAAAAAGCAAGGTCCTACTTTGTTGCTTCATTCAAATTGACCCATACATGGGCATATTTTGCTCTACTATCTCCTACATTGTATATGAGTGTAAGACAGATTGTATAACAGAAGTCGAAGGTATGTCCATGTGGGCGGGATCCATGCCTGATTTTCAGGTTATCCTTATAAGATACATTTGTAAACACTGCAATTAAATGGAACTTATTTCCATCATCAATGATATTCCTGAAGATGTGTGATGGATCTGTACCTACTGTGGTCATTCCTTGTCTATATCATCCATTTGTTTTCTTTTGCTGATAACATCACTGCTATTTGGTTGGCTTATTTGAGTTTAGTACACATTCCCTGCACAATTTAGCATACAGTAGCTGCATGCACCTTAGAAACAACTGTCAAGGGATATTGTAAGAAAACAGCAAGCTGTGGTTTGTTTCGGGATATTTGTTTAATTAGCTGCCTTTTTGAGGGACAGCAACTGCACTCTGCGGAAAAGTAGGTTAACGCAAGGTGGAAAGAGCACTCATCTCTCCCTCAGGGTGTAAAATGACCCACTTTTGTTCATATATTGAAATGTAGAGATCTGTTTTTACTTCTGTGGTAGTAACAGCTATCTAGTTTATTATTTTCTACATGTATCTATATTATTGGATTTTTCAACAAATGCAATTAAGCCGCAATCCATGACACAGAAGTCCCACCTTTGTTTAAATACATATTTGCCTCATAGTTGCCTCCATGTGTATACATTTTAATTCAATATTTGCTGCCACCAGCTTAATGTAGTGCAATGTCCCAAATAACAGAGTTTGTTATTTCACAGCTAACCCGACAGCTCTTCATCTACCCATTGCTTAATGCATGGCAGTAGTTGAAAAGTGGTGGGCACTGATAATCATTTTTGGGGATCAGGTGGTTTTTTTTATTAGCAGAATTTGTCGCCAGAACATGAGAGAGAAAGGCAGAAAAGGGAGATTTAAAAAAAAGAGGAAAGGGAAGATAGTAAAATACTGACAAGGCAACAAAGCAAGAAGGAAAATAACTTTCAAGACTAAGATAAAGAAAAAGGAAGTGTATGGAACAAAGAGGTATGAGAGGGAATCACGACTGGGCAGCCGTGATATTCAGCAAACCTTTGCATTTAGTAGTGCAGACAGCAAGATTGTAGAAACAATTTGGGCACTTAAACGTAATTTGTTTTCACAAACTGAGCACTGTATCTCGCTAGAAAGGGTGGCTGTTTGAGTAATTCTCTAATTTGCATATGGCTGGGTCCAAACTGAGGTGACATGGTGTGCAACATAAGGATGGATTGGGATGATGCCCTGAATAATTACTAGTGGCTAAGATTAATTCAAGTATTCCATCGATCACTTTTTTGTATACTTTAGTGAGTCACCTAAGTAGGACGGATATGCCCAGATGTTGTCCCGTGCACACTGCGTCACTGAAACCAAGCTGTACTTGGCTGATGAGCCCATAACTAGGGCTTAACCAGTCCTGGGTTGCCTGTGTTCCGGTTCAGGGGTAGCCTGGCTTGGCAGCTCGGGCTGGACTGTTCCAATTGGAGCAGGATCAAGACTAATTTGCATGTTACTGGGTACAAACTGAGGTCACATGGTGTGTAAAATAATGATGGATTGGGATGCAGCCCGAGTTATTACCAGTGACTGAGATTAATTCAAGCATTCCATCCATCACTTATTTGTATACTTCGGGGCAGCGGTTCCTACCAATGCTTCAGAAATGACCGCTGGCTTGGTGGTTTCTGAATTTGTCAGGTGGTTACTCTGTAAGGGCGATGGAGTAATTTAATTTACCCCTCAGTAAACAGTGTCCAGCCAAGTCATAATGAATAAACACCATTCAGCCAGAATATAAATCAACTGTCTGTTTAGACAAAATAACAGTTGTTAAGCCAGGTCTGCGATTGAGATTGACATTGACAAAGCTTTTAAACAAAAGCTGTATCCAATTACTAACCATTGGAACCTACAGACAATAATTAAACAGCTACTGAAAGGCCAGGAGTAATCACCTTCTTTGAAATTGCAAATAGTGTCCTTCAGTTCTGTTTAAATTCTTGTAGAGAATTATGTACTCCGACTAAGCTAAAACCAATATGTTTAGCTGGTGCAGTGCAGACATGGGAGAAGTGAATTTTTACATGTAATGCAGAGGAAGAGGATTGACAGCATTATTTACATTGCCTTAGATATGGACAAAATAGTCGTTTTCAGGATCATTAGTTAGTACTAAAAAATAAGTAGATAAAAAGTAAATTAAGACAAGTCAAGGCACTCAACTGACGAGGCCCAAATAGACAGAACCCGATCCAGATCAATTACTAGTGACTGAGGTTTAATTCAAGCATTCCACCCATCACTTTTTTTCTTTCCTCATTGAGATACCCTAAATGCGATGGATTTGCCCATAAGTGGATCCTGCGCAAACTGTGCCACAGGACCCAAGCTGTAACCCACTGATGGGGTTTAAGTAGGTCAAAACTGTCCTGGTTGTTCCTTGTGTTCCCATTCAGAGGAGACCTGACCTGGCAGTTTGGACAGAGCATTTCTTTTGGAGCAGGAACAAGCTGGCTGTTTTGTACATGGTTGGTTTCTATCTGAGCAAAACAAAATGGTGGCTTGGAATGGTGCATGGTAAATGCCAGTGGCTGATATTATTTGAGGCATTCTGCACATATCTTTTTTTTCATCTGAAATTATTTAACATCACCACGTACAACTCAGATACAGATGATAATCGCATCTCTGCCACGTAACTCAACTGAACATCCCAGATGGATGAGCCTACATAGATATTTCACGAGGCTAGACAGTGCCTCAGTTGGAAGACAAATGGGAGTCTACTGCATGGAATAAATGGAAAAAAACCATTTACTTGGCCTTCAGCACTGGGATCATCCAAAGAGCATCCCAAAACATTAGAAACACAGGAGTAATGTTTTATTCCAGTCTTTAACATTTTAAGACCACTTTGTAAGCCAGAATATAGAATGAAGCATAGAAGATCAGCAGTTTTGGCCCAGTTGGCTTCTGTAATGTGATCTACATTGTCCCACTAAAGAACGGCAAAAGGATGAACAAGAGGTTGAAGCCTGGAAATTGATGTGCCAAAGCTTTGGAACTTTCTTTACTCAAATGCAAGGTCACAACTAAACTTTGTACTTTTTGCTTCTTACTTATTAAGGAACTGTATGATGATCCTGTTTAAGGCCCCTGTTTACCCCACTACCAATAACCTTCAATCAAAATCAAGCCCTTTTGGTCTGTTGTATCAGTGTTGACTATTTATGAACAACTATTGAAACTATACTAACAAATTTTTCTTAATCATAACTTTAACCTTTTTCTCACTATTTTGTCTGTCATGAAAACATCTTGGGTGCATTTTTGGCAGAGGTGTAGACTGACTGTTAAAATCCACTTCACTAAAGCTGTACGTTAGGATTGTGTCTCCGTACCGATGCTGTCTAACATCTATATTAACTCTATTGATGAAACCTTGATTCTAGCTAGATCTGTTGTCTCTAAAATTAGTCTCCGTCATGTGCCAGTTGTTTTTGTCTGCATACAGGTGATACGGTCACAATACCTTCCATTCAAGAAATATTTGCACTCGTCTGTTCAACTAAAGGATTCATTACGAATGGTACAAAGTGCAAAAATATGACCGTCAGGTACAGAAAAATGTTTCCCTACTACCTTGATAGAATTCACTAGGACTCCACTAGGACTGCAACTACAACTGTTGCAACTTTTGAAAACGTAGGTGTTTTAAGGATAGTGATGATCTCTGGTACCAAAGAACCACATGATATTGATCCAACAACGTGCTCTTGTTTTGTGCTTCAATAAAGAATTCAGAGGGTGTGCAGTTTTGACTTCACATAAAGCATATGAGCCTAATGCTCCCTCAGTGACGCTTCAAGGTGCCAGATTTTGGGGCCATACAAGTCTTATATATCTCATGATTGCCTTTATGTGCTCTTTTGAATCTTTCAGTTTAAATCTCAATAAGACAATTGAGATCAGAACTAGGTGTTACCTGCATTAATTACATAGTATCTCTTCAGCTGTTACTATTATTGATTTGCATTTGGGGCAATCCCAATTATCAGTATTTAGGGCAATCCTAGAAGATGTGTTGGTTCTTATGCATTTTTACAAGATTACAAGGATTAATTATTTTAAGAATACATTAATATGGATGTGCCTTTAAAAAAAAATAATTATACTTGTTTCACCACAATCAATATTACCACTATTGGGGCAAAATTCAGATTGAGGTTTTAAATACTTCTGGCCTTGCTTGCTTCTGAACTGATTGCCTTTCTTATAAAGCAAACTCCAACACAGAAAGCTACATTTACCAAATGTACCCAAGTTGATGGCAGATATTGGTATATGAAATTCAGGTTAAGGACTTTTACACAGGGCTAAATTGCGAGCAAATGGTCTTCCCAAGTATCTTCTCTTAGGTTATCATTTAGCTCCTCTGCTAATGTTTCCTTTTCTTATTTTTTCATTGTTATTATGCTTCTAGGCAGATAATTTTTCCGTTATAAAAAGGCCCATTCTATCCCCTCTCTTGCCTAGGGCTACTGGAATAATGCTGCAATGGTGGACAAAATTATGAGGCAGGATTGACTACGTTATATGTCAAGAAAATTCAATTTACACGAGATCAAGCTGCACATTCTTTGGTAGTATTGTTTTACAATTTTTTATTTTACCACACATTAACACTGTCTGGACAAATGCTTCTGCTCATTGATACCAGTTTAACATCTGTATTAGCAATCATCAAGGTCATCTGAAGGTGAAGGTCAGGTGAAAGGCGACCAGTTAACCTCTGCAAAGGGTCTGATATCACTTGTGGCATATTTTGTGATCCGTTTGGGATGGAAACAAAATATATTTTTATTGGAACTGCTGCTACAGAGATTGATTACGTGGAAACCTCTGTAAATTCGTAACAATTCAGAAAATGTGATGGGTGCTTAATTGCATACATTAATGGCCAAACCCTTGCCTTATGCCTGAAAATATTTAGATCATGCGGCTCTCTTCTTACTGAACTTGCTGGATTTTGAATATGTGGTATATATTCGGTGTAAAAAATAAGTGCTGCTTGCTATATTGCTATTAATGGTTCACTTAAATGCCCTTTAATTAGACTTTTCAACAGATTTCTCTGATTAGTCACAAAACTTTTTTAGGAACTTGATTCTTTCCCTGATCTCTAGTCCTAATGAGGTGGCGTCACATTTTCTTTACTTTTTAGTCTGTGCTTTTGTCCCTTTCTATTTAATGGTCTAGTTCTTTTTATTGGGCAACATGTTCATGACACTATTTAGTTTAATGAGGGTTGTAGTAGCCTGCTTTAAATTGTGCTTGATTGGTTTGTTCAGGGCGTAATGAATCCATTTCCGAACAAAATTCTGATAATGAACCAAAATAAATAAATACATGAATAAAAAAATTAATATGTTTCAGCTTAACATAGGGATTGACATTAATTTGCTTAATTATGCATCATTTGCAGCTATTTTGATACTCATTTTGAATGCAACTGCTAGAGTTCATTATGTAGAGTGATACTTTCCAGCTCTGCATTGGGGTTATGTAACACCTATCAGCCTTAGTGTGGTCTTCCCCAGAACCTTTTGCCTTCTCCCCTCCAGTTTTACTGAATTTGTTTTTGTTGGCCTTAGGACTATGTGCATTTTACCACTGCTAACCAGTGGTAACATGCTTATGCTTACTCTCTCTAACACTGTAAAATTGGCTTGCACCTGATTGGCATATTTAATTTACTTATAAGAACCTAGAAAAGTGTCATACCATATACCCAATGCTGCTAAAATAAATGCTACTAGTGGACATGGAGCCTTTATTGTACCACCCTCTCAAGTGACCCCTTTAAGCATGTCTCAGGCCTGTCATTTCAGCATGTGTGCTGTTTTAAACTGGCAATTCGGTCTGGCAAAAAACAAAAACAAACCCTTGACATGACTAAAACTCCCTTTTAAATAAATATAGGTCACCCCTAACATAGGCTCTAAACAACCCATAGGGCAGGGTGCAGTGTATTTAGAAAAATCATGCTTCACTTCTTTAAGACCTACCTCTCCAATAGGATAAAATGTGGTTACTTTATATATATATATAAGTGATAGCTTTTGTTTGGGAACAAGTAGAAATACCATGTTTGGTGTCTAAAAAATTGTAATTTAAAATCCCTTTTAATGGTAAAGTTGGATTTTCACAAGCCAATTGTGACTTTAGACATCCTGGGGCCAGGGCATGGAGGGAGGAAGTTCCAGACACTTCTGTGATGGAAAAACTACAGAAGTTTTGAGCACTTTAAATCTGGCACCAGGTTTACAATTAGGACCCTCACACCCACTCTTCAGTTAATTTCTGGACCTGCAAAGGATCTCAGAGGACTGCCCTGCTGCCTGTGAACTACTGTGTACTTCAGAGGACGCCCCTGCTCAACCAAGAGCACTGCCTTTGTGCCTGAAGCTGTCCTGTGCCCCCAGTGGACTGCCCTGCTGCTTGAGACCTGCTTTTAAGATTGAACCCAGGTCTACCAGAGTGACTCTAAGGACTAGTTGGCTGGCCTACTGATTAGACCCTCTGGGTCAGAGAAGGCTCCAGCTATACTGAATCCACACCTGGACCTGAGTGAGTGCCCATCCAGTCCTGGGGTCTTGGAAGTGTTACTAAAGGTGTACAGATAGCCCAAATCCAAAACTCGGGACTTACTTGTATTGTGTTTTCACTTATTACTGTTTGAGTGTTGTATAAATACTTTAAACATTGCTTCTCACTTAAGCATGACTGCTCTTTTGTCAAGCTGCTAGAGGATTAATCACAGGCTAATTTAGTGTCTTTTATGGTCCACCCTGATAAGGATTGTGGATGTTGCACATCACATTTTCTCCCAGGTTGGCATTACTTTGTTTGCTTGAATTAGCTTAATTTGCAGCAATTGTAATACTTATTTTGACTGAAACTGCTTGAGGTGTGACTGCTAGAGTGACATTCACCTATGCTTGTTTTCACTAGTCCGGTTGTTAACATCCCAGTATTCTTCTTGTTTGCTTGTGCTGTATACCAGGCGACCGCTGGTTCTGGAGAGTGCCTTGCTCTATGCACCCTCTTCCCTTTCATGGTCTGGGCCATAGAGTTAAATAGCTGTAATTACCACTTTCATCAAGTGAAGGGTCTTATCTACCAAACAAGATCCTCTACACCTCAACCAAGGTGCAGGCATTTTGTAACTCTTGAAGCTTCTATCAATACTAATACATGTCTAACTTTGAGGTACCCTTTGAAATTGAAATCCAAACTAATTGGCCCCTCTGATTGGCTCCTGCTCCTGAGTGACTGAACCCTGGGTTGTTAACTCATTTGAAAATAGTCTCCTTTGTAGGCAGAAGAATAGAATAACCCAGGGCAAATCCTTCACCCTAATGGAAACCCAACAAACTGGAAACCTGAAGAAGTATGGACCCCATATGATCATTCTAATATTACATTTAGAGTATACAAGGTGAGCATATCCAGAAGTAGTAATGCTGATGTGAGTGGCTCTTTTCCTTCTTGTTACAAAATTGTAATCCAGTCATACATTATATACTTAACACATGTAATGACAGAGATAAACATATTCAGTTGAAATTATATCTTTGATGATGTATATTTCACTTTTATGTGTATTGGTGAATAGTACAGTGCATAATTTCAAGAGTGAGTTGCTGATATTAAGGAGTGGAAGGATATTAGTCTTAGATTGAGTCTTGGTTTTTAAAATATTGACGTTTAGACCCCAGTGGTGAATTAATTCATATTTTTCTTCAGGACTTGGAGAATTGTGTCAGACTATGCCATCTGTTAGCCATCATCGAGGAAAAATTCAGTTGCTAACTTTTTATGGGAATATGGTAAGGAAGACTAAGTACACAGGGTGTGAGAAGGCCCTAAACACGTGCAATTACTTCTACAAATCAGGAAATAGTCTCCTCGCTTGAAAATAGCATTCCACGGTCCACCTAGTGACCTTGGACAAGATACAGCTCCTGCCATGTATTTGACTATGTTTGTATATTTCTAGACAGATGTTTTGAAGAGAAATTACTGCTTACCTTACTCCAGATTATGGAAGATTAATAATTGCAGTACCAATTGCCCATTCCTTTCAAGCAGAGGCTCAGACTTTGGGGCCAAACCATCCACCTGTAGCCCCTGGACTCACTGGGAGTTCCGGAGCTGTGCAAATGAGGGGCAGCACCAGAGTGAATGGCGGTACTGAGAGAAAGATGGGAGTGGCTAGTGCTGGCTGGCCCCAGGCTCTGTGTAGAGATGCATGTAAGTGTTCACCTTAACCATAACAAGCACATTTACTCTCTGCTCAGCTTAGGGCAGACATGTGCACATTCTGTAAAAAATGTTGAAATGTATAAATGTATGTTTAGGCGATGTTATTTTTCTTATGTATACAGTCACATATTAGCATGTGGGAGTAGTTTGTGTAAGCGGCAACATGAGGGGTGAGCGCACCAGTAAACTCCACTCAGCCAGCGGGGGTGGAGTTTTTGCCGAACTCCACACTCCAAGCGGAGCTCGGAGTAGCAAAACTCTGTGAAACAGCAGAGCAAAGTTTACCGCCCACCCCTTGTCAAGACATGTCATTGGCTTTTACCTTTTGCTCTAGCCTCTGATTGGAAAAACTCTAGGTTTGAAATGGACATCCTGAGCTTTCCTTCCTACAGTTCCTGTGAACTTGCCTAGCTCAGAGGTGGAATTGTCAGGAGACTTCTTTTTGTTGACTCTTGGTTTGCTTCTTTTGCAAGGAAACGGTACAGTTCTTATGCAGTTTGTATTTATTAACTTCTCCAACCCCATCTCATTTTTTTAATTAAGAAGGAAAGAATCCACAAATATAAAATATATCAAAGAATACAAATAAATAAACACCTATAGCTACTCTCTTATGGACAACCTGAATTTAGTTCTATTTTCTTCTAGCAATTATTAATGCTTTATTAAAAATTCATTTTTAAAAGTAGTCGATTTTTATAACTAGGTCTATTGCAGTAAAATGCTCTCCCCCTTTGATTACGCACTGCACGTTGGGCCAAGGGAAATCAATGAGAGGACAGATCTAGTGTTAGTCGGTGGTTTCAAGAAAGCCAAAGAATTTGCACTTTGAAAGACTTGTCTTATTCATGCATCCCGCTCCTGATATTGCTGCTGATGAGCCTTCATGCCGAGTTCTACTCTCGAGCTATTGCTCTGAGATTGTGTACTCAGCCTCTCTGTGATAAATAGGCTGACAGTACACATCTTAAAGGCATGTAATATCCTTTCCTCTGCCTCCTTATCTTGAGTCCCCTCTCTGCACCTCTCAGTCTATTTTTGACAGAGGTAGAGATTACTGTGTGGCGGCCCTCTTATCCAGCTCGCTACTTCTCTGTGTCTTTGTTGCAGCTTTTGATAATCATCATCATCATGGAGCTTATATAGTGCCTAAACCTGATGAGGACAATCTAGTGTTATCCTTATTTCAAGCAAAGACCTTGTTGTACAACAGTGTGTGCTCTATCTCTTTCTTGATCTCTGTATCAAAGTATACCATTATTGCTATGCCTCAACTGATGTGCAACAAACCAGCAAAGCACTAACATGGTCCCTCAGCTCTTCCATGTCTTGACTGTGCTCTCTAGCAGCAACGGTGTATCTCATTCTTAGTACCTCAAGAGTGTACGTGACCTTAAATTCTTTGCACCATTGTCAAATATTCAATTGAATCCTAAATGTTCAGAACTTCCACCCTTGTCAATAAATGTAGTTGAACTGCATCATCAATGTTTGTTGGGACAGGGGCCATAATGACTGTTAATAAAAATGCAGCAGGTGGTGTGTAAAGGCTTTTGATGCTTATCTTTACAAAGAGCAAATCAGACACAACACACTTCATAAGTGCTTTGAAGTCATTTGAGACATTCCATTCCACGATATAAGCATTCATTTCTAGACATAATACCAGTGAAAATTTAAAGATACAAGGACGAGCATTGAGTACAAATCCATGCTACTGCTGAGCTCCAAATCAATATACTCCAAATGACTAACCTGGTGGTAAAGCGAAAGCCCAGTTGTCATCTTTACCTCCAGTCTTCTCTCATTCATTTCAAGTAGTAACATTACAGGTTCACTTTGCAAGCGCAAACTGTTCAGATTAAAGTCTTGTCTTGCTTAATGTCTGCTTGTCAGCTCTCAAAAATATGCAGGCTCAAATAAGCAACAAAGTGGTTGGAGATGGAGGAACAGGACCAAAGGGCCTGTGGCCAAGCTTATTTGCATACAAAGCAATACACAACACAGGACCAGAATCCCTGAACAGCTGCATATACTTTCACCAACCCACCAGACACCTACGCTCTGCCTCACTCTCACTCGCACACATTCCCCGCATCCGCAAAAGCAAAACTGGAGGTTGCTCATTCTCCTACAACGCACCCATGACATGGAACGACCTCCCTCAACACATCAGAGCCTCCTCCTCACTTCTTGAGTTCCGCAAGAAGCTGAAGACCCAACTCTTTGTATAAGACCTTGGGGACCACAAACGTACTCACCTGTCCAAGCACCTGGATACCCTCTTGGTCTCGGGTGATTGGTGCGATATACAAATCAGCATAACAAAATAACAGAGGAATTGAAATACACACATCTCCAACTGACTTCTTACTGCACAAATGACAAACAGTGCTGCAAGGGTGGATAACATTTCTGGCATGGGAAGAGGGGAGGCCGAAAGAGGCCCTATCCAAGGTCACCAGGCTTAAATAGAACAACCTTTCAGTATCAAAATAGATTGAAAAGAAAAGGCTTTCATCAAGGGAAGTAAAAGGGCACTACTCCTGATTAAATGGAAAAGAATAAAGAAATGCAAAATGCCTCTCTCACCGTGATTAAGGTAAAATGATAGTTTTACCTTCCTAAAGAATAGTTGTTTTCCCTATGTTTTTTACATTTAAAGCGAGGATCATGACTGAACGTTTCTGAGTCAGAATAATTTGAGAACAGGCCAAACAGCAGCAGTTGTTATGTGGCACGCTGTGCTTTAATTGTTTATAAAATGTGTCCGTTTGTTCATTGTCAAGTCGAGGGTGCCATCTTGTTAACTCTTCATGAAACCATAGTTGTGAAAACGTTTTTTAGACTTGCAGCTATGCGTTCTATGATTTCCTTCCAAAGTCTAGCCTTAAAGTATTTGTAATATTCTTGTGGAGAAACACCGCGAGAAAAGTGATAGAATGTGCCTGTCTGTTAACAGAAGATGAAGTTAGCGTTTACAGAGCAGCGTCTTCTCTCTCTCTCTTCGATAGCCAAAATGAGGGACTACGCTTTCCTGTGCACAGAAGCCATCTTGTCATGTGCCCTTTGCAACAAAAAGATGAATACATGAGCTGGTATAAAAGGGAATATACAAATGCAGTGCAACGACTGTCGGAATTTGCTTCTGTCAAAAAATGGAATAAATAGATAAAACTAGAAAACAAGTTCAGTTTGAAGAGCTTTCCTTTAGTTCAATTTATATTACAAACAGCTCTTGCTTTAACTGTTGTATATTTAAAAAAGAAAGCCAAAATGAAACATTGGTGGGTTGTATGTTAAAATATTGTTGCACGACTATCGCTTCATAATATTTTGGGCAAAATAGAGGAACAAAATATGGAGAGGGTAGGTGCATATAAGTAAATATAGATTTACTATTCTTAACTCCCCACCTACATATGTTGAAGCGTCACAGTAATTAGATGTGGAGCAATCTATACTATATTTACATGTTCTAAATTTTTCCAAGAGATATAATCTTATAGAAACATAAAACAGTAAATATTACAAAAGAGTATAAAATATATTTTCAAATATCAAATTGCTATTCAGACAAACGATCCATCAGGCATAGTGGTTTGTCCTTTAACTCATATTAACCAACTATATTTAAATATATAATCTTACTCTGTTGATATTTTGGTCCTCGAAATGTTGCGCACATATTATGGTACAACAATATTCTTTCAGCAATAATAAGTATCTATGTATCTATGTATCTATGTATCTATGTATCTATCTATCTATCTATCTATCTATCTATCTATCTATCTATCTATCTATCTATCTATCTATCTATCTATCTATATATCTATCTATTTCATATCTGTCTGTCTTCGTGAGAAATTATTATTGCACGGAGATAATTTGGTAGCTTTTTGACAGAAATACTATATTCAGTAACAATATGACCCATGAAAACAAAAATACAGACACGATGGTTACATAAAGAAGAGTGGATGCCTATGAGAGTTTATGGTATATGGTAGCTGAACAGGACAAAATCGACAGTGAGTCCATATCATGCATTGAACAAATATTCTTAAAGAGTTTGCTGTTATTGGTCTATGGGGGTGAGGGACAGCTGGACAAAGGAACTCTCAGGGTCATTTGCCTGGGTTCATAAGAGAATGTTTACATGAATTATTTGTCCAAACACCGAATGGCATGATTGTTATAGTGAATAATGGATTTGCAAAGCTGTCAAACCTTTGCAAAATTGGGTGAGTCAAGTTTGACAGACCTTTTTGATTTAACATGACAATTTGCTTAAATGTCCTGTGGAGAATGCAAACTCTGACACAGCCGTCCATGGGTTCCCCTGTTAGTTTCCCCTATAGTCCAATGCCATTCATTCACAGCTATGGTCCACCACATGCACTGCGTTAAACATAATAAAGGTTGCATCTTTATAATTGCAGAAGAAAATCCATCTTTTGTGCATAAGGTATGGGAGGTATAATTGAGATACTATTATTTGTGTTAAAGAAGACAGACCTATTATGACAATGGCACTATGGACGTAGTAGAAAAGTTATCTTCGCATTGCCAAAGGTAACATTCATATTAGGTCTTCAGGACTGTAGATATAATTGAATAACTATTTCTCAGGCAATTGGGAGGACTAAACACTTACAAATGATCAAACCTGGAAAGGAATTATGGTGGGCACTGATTACACACTACTCAGAGCTTACAAAGGAGATGAAAAGCAACCTGGAAAGAAATCAACATCAAGTACCGTTGTCAAAGCCAGATCAAAGCACAGGCAGAGGACACTAACAGTAGTGACACTCACGCCACAGAATAGATGACCACATCCACCTTAACCACAAAACAATAAAAAAACTATTATGGTAATTTCTGCCTACTTACTCATTTTCTATTGAATTTCAATGCCAAATTTTCCTGCATTTCCAAGGAATGGGACACTTTTTTTTGCATACCTTGTTACCCCTTCACTAATTTTTTATTTATTTTTTCTTATTTGTCTTCGTACTGTTTCTTTTTTTACCTAAACTTGGTATGGACATTAACGTTTTCTATTTTCTTAGCAATTGTCTTTCTTGTTGGCGTTCCAAACTAATCTTACACACTTTGTCTCGGCATTGTCTTGCTGGTCAAGCAAAGCTGCCCAAGTGAGCAGTGCTTAATTTGTAAAAAAAACAAAAGTAAGTGAAAGGGCCCTTCTCAAGAGGCCACTGCAGCTTTCATCACTTTTTGCCCCTGCCAGCAGCGCCAGTAACAAAACCATCACAACTACCAATCATCAAACTCCTATAAGTGTGACAATTTGGACTATTCCAGGCCACCAAAAGCTATAAGAATGGGCTGGATGGCAGGTATAATCATTTGCAGTGTATATTGAATACTCTAGGTGTGCTCACCTCAAAATTAGACCAACAGCTACACCATGTGGTGGACTGTCATAAGTGCTGGTGTTAAGAATCAAGTGCCAGAGCCGAGCACCGGCAAACACCGGCTCAAGTTAAGCACAACAAGCTAAGGTTACCCTCACAGAATCCTGTTTTACTCCCTACTCTTCTGCTTAGGCAGTGTGGGAGCCTAGCCCAGCTCACACCTAGATTATGGTTTCTTTCCTTCATAGCTTGCCACTGGATTTCCTTAAAACTCTGGGGCATATTTACAAGCCCATTGCGCCGCTGGTGCATCACTTTTTTTGATGCATCGGAGGCGCAGTGTCCAGGCCCATATCTAGAAGGACACATAAAGTCAGCCTGCATGACTTCTCATGGTCTTGTAAATATGGGCCCTTTTCATGCATTACTGTGTGAAAGGGGTGTTCCATGGGGGTTCCCATGCAACATCCATGGAACTTGATGCATTCCCAGAGTTACAACATTTTGTAAAACTGGGGATGCATCAGAATCCTACATCTCCCCATGGAAGGCATGGGAATGGCACAACGAGGAGAAACACTTGTATTTCTCCTAGTTTTTTCCTCTTTTATGCGTGCTGCATAGAAAGAGGCAAATGCCTAAAAAAGCCCCCGATAGCTGTTATACAATAACTATCTCTCATCCCTAACCCCCATACTTATTCAAATCTAACTTAATAACTGAAAAAAAGGAAAAAGGGAGAAATGGGCGACCATTAGAAATTCTTTAACTTTAATCCCTGAGGGGAAGAACCATGTCTGATCCACCCAGATCACTTTCAGGTGAGCTGGATTCAGTAAATACGCTTGACCTCCCCCCGTCTTGAAATGGTTTAATCAATTGGCGCAATTGCCATCATCTCTCGACAGTTATGTGGCAAAAATTAGGCCAAACAAAAAATAAAAAATCACCCACAGTTCGTTTAGCTTCAGGTCTACCCTTCTCAAAAATAGTTTGTCTCAAGAGAAAGTTTCCACAGTAGACTAGAATAGCGCGAGGATTCAGGTCTGGTTTGACTGGATGTTTTTTGGATGAAAGGAACCCGGTGAGCCCACTATACCTCCTGGGACCAGTTCCAGCCTTCTAGATCAGGAAAGAGTTTACTAAGCAAATCCACCATAAATATACATGCATCCGATCCCTCCTTGCCCTCCAGAACCCCAAGGACCCACAAATTATTACATCTTTGATGATTTTCCTGATCCTCAAGTTTCCATTGAATATCAATCAATTGGGATTCATGAGTCTCTGTCTGTCCTCGACTGCCCACCACATCAATCTCAAGAGCAACTGCTCTAGTCTCGAGATGTCAAGCATTCCCCAATGGCTTTAAAAGACTTAGCCACTTTTCTGACTGCCCCTTGCACTTTGAGTATGGCTGCTTGCGATTGATGACTGTCTTGCCGAGTTTCCTCGTGGTGCGACACGATAAATTGAAGGATTGTATTCAGAGTAGGAGGTTTTGTATTATGGACGTCTTGGGAGTGATAGTTGAGGTGACAATCAACAGCTCTGTTGGTGAATAATCCCACTTCAGAGCATTTTTTCCCCAGCTGCATTTTGTCATGCTGGTTTCCTAGTCATTTTGTGCGCTGTGATGGGTGAATCAACACCACTTATATCAGGCGTACTGTCGTTTTCACTAGATTTCATGAGTGAGCCTGACCCATCTGCTGACCATGTCTCATCAGACATCGAAAAGAAACAGTCATTAGTCTAGAGATCATAATCAATTGTCTCATGCTCCATCCCCGAGGCTTGTGCCAGTTACTGTCGAGCTGTTGATGTTTAGCTATATTTGGGGGGCATCTATCCCTCTCTTGCACCACTGCTCCTGGGCCCATTACTGCTTTATCCAGCAAACCCCCTTCAGATCTGCAGTAGCCTCAGTAGTTTGGGGTCGGGCTGTATCCTTCAAGCTGCCATGTATATTACAGTCAGGCAAAGGCAAACAAGTTATAGCATTTACCTTATCCATGACAGGCATCACACTCAGCTGCTTTCCAGGCTTTATCTCCCTTCCCTCAGGCATCTGTAAATCTTCCTCCAAAGTTAGAGTTTCCCCGACCTGGTGGGGCACCTCACCAATGCCAATACCCTCAGTGACTCGCTCTCGGCAGCTGGAAGCCTCCACTCCACCGGCAGTGTCCAGCAGTAGCTCCAGCACAGACTTACCGGCCAAACGTTGCAGGGGCATAGCCCACCTTTCCCCTTCCTTTCACCCGTAATCTGCATCTGGGCAGCGGGTGATTGTCGTTGAGTGCTCTGACGTGCTGATGCTGTAGATGCAGGATCCACCCCCAAGCACAAACCTACCGAACCCACCAAGGCATGCGGTACTCTGGGTGGCAGGGGAGCATAGGCGGCCTTTCCTTTTGAGCTACCAACAATCTTGGGACCCATTCCTTGGACCAAGCACCACGTGCTGCAACCACTGCAATCAGTGTGGTCCACCGCTTCCACCCACAGCCAAACGTAGGCAAGTAAAACCTCTCCTTGTCACTGAACTATCTTACAGCACCTCGTAAAAGGGAGTGGTACTTAAACGGTGGCAATAAGGCTGGTTCAGTTTTGGTTCGTTCACTGGTCAGAGAGGCTGCTTTCATTCTTCACAGACCGAATACAGTCTGGGTGCTTTTCCGGGCTGGGGGGGTAGGGAGGAGAGGGAGGGGATCTGGGGGATCTGGTGGAGAGGTGTTGGTTGGAAATGAGTAGAGGTCGGGGTTGGGGGCATGAAAGGAGGGGGTAGGTAATGGGCGGCAGGAAAAATCCAGAGAGAGTGTAAGGAAGATCCAAATACAGAAGAGTTGGGTAGTCAGTGGAATATCACCTTTTTCACTTTTATCTATAATAGGTAAAATAACCATATGCTCAGTAAACATGGGTGATTTAAATGACAAGGCTAAACAATTAAGGGTTGGTGAGATATTAAGATCTTTGGGCCCGACATAATATGTCAACAAGAAACCCATACTCCATGGGGTAAGAAGGAAACTTTCATGATAAGAGGGTATACATTAAAAGAATGTTCTACTCAGACCTCTATTATTAGGGGCGCAGCTATCCACGCTAGAAATAATATTGGAGCAGCAAAGCGAGTCTTAGCGGACAAGTTGGGTAGATGGGCAGTGGTTGCACTGCCTGTAGGGCTGACGGTATGCACCATTTATGGTTTTAACCAGGATGACCCCAAGGTATTGGAAGATCTGGAGGTGGAACTCGCACATGGCCAGATCCATTGATAATATGTGGGGATTTAAATATACACCACAATGTGGGTGGTGCCCAAACAATTAAATATAAGGGAAGAAAACCCCAAGTTCATAGGGCACTGGCCTTGTTAAGGGTCAGCCACGGTCTGTCTGATGTGTGGGCTGCTAAGAACCCTCTCAACCCAGGGTACACGTATTTTTCCTGTCCCCATAAAAAAATATGTCAGACTAGATGACTTTCTTGCTACATATACTATGCTTAGCAAAGTAGGAATTAAAAATCGCCGGAAATTATTGTCATATCATAATCCTTTAATATTGGATATTACAGTTCAGGGGGGTCTTAAGAACCAGGTTAAATGGACATTTGACAGGAAACTTCTTTCTAATGAGGCATTCACTGAACATATCAGGTGCTGGGCAGTAGGTTATTTTGACATAAATCGCTACAGCCCAACGAGGAGAGGTTAGGGATGCTTTTAATGCTGGGTTGAGGGGGGAGAAAATTAGCTATGTGGGAAGGAGGAGGAAGCAACAGAGGGATGATGTTAACGAGTTGATTGAAAAGCTAGCAAAATTGAAGAAAGGACATACAGTAATGATAAGCCTGGGGCAGGAGACGGCGCAAAAACAAAAGCAGCTAAAATTAGATGTTGCGATGGCTAAAGCCAAGATAAGTAGCTATAATAGTAAGAGAATTGTTGAAGTATTCAAAAACACATCAAAATGAAAATTATGAATATGGAGAGTCAGCAGGAAGGCTTTTAGCATCACGCACAAGACAGAAGACAGCCAAGAACAATATTATTAAAATTAAAAAGAAAGACAGTGTGTATGTAACGGACCCTAACAATATATTCAGTATATTTGAAAGATTCTACAAAGAACTATATCAAGAGGACCCCCTTTGTTCTACCTCTGAGGGGGAGAAGGAAGTGGGAGGGAGCAGATGGGAGTGATTGATTCAGCAGTAAGTCGGGAGTTGAAGTCTGACATCGCATTGGAGGAAGTCATAGATGCTGTGCACCTGATAGCTGCAGGCCCTGATAAGATTCTGCGCGAATTATATAAAGTGCTACAGGCCAAGCTAGCCCTTTTACTCTTGGATCTGTTCTTGGGTGTACAACAAAACGGGAACCCTCCTCAATGTTGGCAAGGTAAAGATATAGTCATCTTTCCAAAGAAAGGCAAGCCATTGGATAACCCTGCCTCTTACCGACCAATTTCCCTAATAAATGCTGATGCTAAACTTTATTCTAAAATCTTGGCTGTCCAGTTTGGGAGGATCATAGCTCATGTAGTAACTCCATGGCAACATGGATTTATACCAGGTAGGGGAATTACAGATGACATCAGACCTGTTATAGCCTTGTTCGATATAGCGGAAGTAACAGGTAACAGGATGGCTATGAAAAGAATTGTGAAAATGCCATTAATTGTTGCTTTTGTGCAGGAAGGTGTTCCTTCCTGCACAAAAAGAATTATCAACGTAGTGCAGGCACTCTTGCAAAATTATGCAAGGGTGCCTGCGCTGGCACATGTCAGCCAATTGTGTGCCCGCACAGGGAAAAGCACA
This sequence comes from Triturus cristatus, assembly GCF_964204655.1. NCBI lineage: Eukaryota > Metazoa > Chordata > Amphibia > Caudata > Salamandridae > Triturus > Triturus cristatus. The sequence goes on from NC_140592.1 coordinate 771,433,432, forward strand.
GGAAAATGCCATATTGTTGTTAATACTACGCATGCCTTGCTTTGAAAATGACACAACACAGCACAGCTAAATGGCTTGCGGCACCGCGTTGCATCCTTTTCTTGTAGACAAGGACCTCTGTTTATTCAGTGGGATGCATAGACCTAAATAGAGATCCCTGTGTCCATGATCTTGAGTTTATAAAGAAGGTTATAATGTATTTCTACAAATTATATATTGTATTAAAGCTCTAATTAGATTTACAACTATTAATTTATTTAGTTACATTTTGTTAAGAACTCTTTACTGGTTTATATTTGCTCATTGAGGAGAAAAGTAGGTTTAGCAGTTGGAATCATCAATATTACATTGCTTTAATATATCACACCCAGCTTCTTCAAACAATATTGAGATTTATGACCGATCCTAATCCTCCCACCCTTCTACAGCATCATTAAACCTCTATTTAAAAAGTTAGCAACAGGCATATTAAGTGTTACTGCCTGTTCTACAATCGGTTTAATGATATTCAATGTGCAATTAATTTCTATCGCCTTTAATACAACATAAAAGATTTGGGGGCTATAGATCTTCTGTTACCTCCCCAGGTACTGGTAGCTAAAATGTGAGCACACATTGTCTCTCAACATGTTTTTATTTCTTTATTTCTTTATTATTTATAAGGTTTTATATATTGTGAACATGACCCATGAGGGTATCAGAGTGCTTTACAAGCTGTCAGGAAGGAAGAAACAGTAAAACAAACAACAAACTCGAGAGCTAAACAAGATGTGGTGAGTCCCAAAAGAGGCAGGAGGTCACTAACGGGACCAAGTCATCACAAAATATACAAGATCATAGGAGCCCAGAACTGTACATGGGTATAGCAAATGTAGACATATTTGGAAGGCTATTAAGGTGTATGAGCCTTAGACCCATATTTAAACGTACTTGTTGACACAGTACTTAATTTGTGCCGTTGTTTGCCACTGCTCTGCACCAGCTCCTAATTCTGAACACTGCCAGTTTTCTTATGACAGTCTACCACCTATTGGTGCTGCCTGAAGGAACAGTAGTAGCATCCTACGCAATACCTTGGGACCTGGAACTTATGTTTATCACAATTATACATGTATGCATATAATTAATTTCAGAAGCAAGCTTCATTATCCGTACCCTCCAGAGAGCCTGGGACATTCTACACAGGTCCATAAGGTGAATTCTTTGTTTTACTGGGAACCAGTTGCCATCTTTCAGATTGGTGTGGCCTGGCTTCACTGTGTGGTGATGGTGAAAGCTTATTTCTGCTGGTTTGTTATATATCAATCAGGAGCAAGTTTTCACATAATCACCCTGAGAAGACTGAAACCCTTCTTACCAGCAAACGACTTCAAACAAGCTGTTCAAGCCCTAGTAATCCCAAGAGTGGAATATGGGGCTGTAGCCCTATGCGGCCTCCCCAGATCGACCACAGCCCCACTTAGAGCCGCTATCAACTCAGCTGCGAGACTCATCACAGGTTAAAAAAGAAACTCTCACATCTCTCCAGACCTTAGAGCCCTCAACTGGCTACCGTTCGAGGCTAGAAATCATCTAAAATTTGCATGTATGACACACAAGGCCTTACATCATAAAACGGCATGCTACCTAGCTCAGAAACTGGTGCTCTCCTCTGGTAATAGAGCCTCCAGGAGTTCCATGAATCTTCTACTGAGACCACAACGATTTGCCAAGAAGAAAACTTACAACCAGTCCTTCTCTCGAATGGCTCCCAGGATCTGGAATGCTTTGTCCGCCGAAACAAGACTGAACCCTTCCACGGCCTCATTTAAAAAAGAAGTGAAAGAGATACTCATGGCTAAATTCACTTGATTTATTTACTTATTACTGTAATATAATTACTAGTCTGTATTATTGAGCACCTTGTATTGGAATCACCTTTATTTAGATTTTTTACGCTTGTTTCTGCTTCCGTTCATTTGCCATGTAAAGCGCTCTGATACCCGCAAGGGTCTTGTTCGTGCTATATAAAACCTTCAAATAAATAAATAAATAAATAAATATCACCTGGAGATGCATGATCTATCTCTTGGGAAGTCCTAAATAGATTGCTTAACAATATTCTGACCAAAGGAGAATCTGGAACCTGACTGGGTTGAAGGTATGAATGGAGTATCAAGAATTACCTTCAGTTTAATTTTCGAAGGTCCTTTGTTCCTTTTACCATTGTATTGATTTCTGGGGTGAAGTAAATGATCTTTTGACTGTCTCCTTTCAGGATGAGCTTTGACTTGAACCCATGTGGGCACAGAAGACTTAACTTGTCCATAAATAAATGATCTCTAGGCATGATGTGATGCCAGTGTGATTCCTTCCTCCATCCTTCAGAAACAGCTGCTGGTTTGTGTTGCCTGTGTACATCTCAACTGGAATTGGCGTAATTCAATGGCCTGTGCCATGAGGCACAGATACACTGTGGGTAGCGAGCAGAAGACTACAGCTATTTGGAGAAGTCTTCAGGCTCTTTCCTAATACTAGAGTTTCCTGCGCCACTTCAGACTCACTGATTCTGATATCAGACAAAATCTTCGATCAATTGCTGGTCCGTTCATCAGATTCATAACCAATCATGTGGTCATGACAGCACTTTTTCGTGGCTAGCTGTTTTACATGCTTCTAAGAGATTCAGCTGGAGTTATATGGCAATTGTGCAATCATCTAAGGATATAGTGTTCTCTAATTTCATTCCTCTGGCATGTCCACAATCCAGGTTGAAGGTCCTACAAGAATGATAATACTGCACCACTTGTGGTAGAGCATGATTGACAATTCTGCTGCAATTACAACCTGGAAAAGCTGTTTAGGGCTGTAGTCATATAAATCCAATGTTTCTTCTTCTGTAATCAGGCTTAAGGGGTGGTCTCTAAATACTCATTTTATTGTGGACTTGTCTTTTTATTAACTGTTCAATTATCCTGTGATATTCTCTCCTTTCGCATGTTGTTAACACATCTTTTTATACTCGCATGCAGCTCAATATTTTATTCTGGTGCTGTTCTGCGATTATTCTTTTAGCATCTATCTGAGTTTGAATTTATTTTTGTACCTCTGTTGCACTTTCTAAACTGAAGTTAGCCATCAGACTTTTAACAATTTATTTTTGTTTTATGGATTTTATATTTACATTTGCATGCAGTGTTCAGTGTACGTGATGTTTTAAATAAACAATAAATTAACCCCACCCAGTAGGCAGCAGAATGAAAAAGTGGGTATAATGCTTTGATAGTGGAGACCATGGTTGCTGCCGGCATTATATCTGGGGAGGTAGCCCGCCCATATAATGACACACTGCACAATGATTGTTTCATCACATGGCCAACACCAACATCCTGGGAAGGGAGTGTCTGTCCAAAATCCATGTGGGAAAAATCTGATGCCTAGCCCATCCGTCATAGCACCCACGGTTGAGCTATCTAAATTTGATCAATATCTCTAGTTCCTTCCATCTCTCGTATCAAGAACAATTTCCTTTTATGCAGAAAGTATCTTATTTATCTTTACCTAGGAGAAGTTCACCAAGGCAACTGTGGTAAATAATTCAGCATGCATTGTACAGTGAAATATAGACACAAAAAAGACGGTAACATGAATTTGCGCATGGTCTACGTTTTCAGCATTTTTTTTGCCTTTCTATAATGTGCCAGATATTCTATGTTTAAAAAGTGCACAACTCTAAAATGGCGTTCTCAGAATAATCTTCATGAATAAGGAGATACTGGGTGGAAGTAGATTCTGTAAAATGCACTCTCACATGACGCTTTGCAACATTTATAAATATTCTTTCCGGGGCCACTTACTAGGCTCACTGTATTGAAGCTGTTTTCATAGATTTTATGTGACGAGTAATACGCGATGAGAAATCCAATGACCTTACATGCCTTTTGTCGTTTTATTTTTGGTCACGTTCTGCGAATTTTTCCAAAGTCTATTATGGGTCATCTTCACGCTTTGGCAAACTGCAATGGCATTGTGAGGTCAGTATTAAGACGCTGATGATTTGGTGAGAAATAAATCGGCTGGTGACACTGCCGCCATTTTGTATGTGGATACAGAGTCTGTAAATCGAAAATGTCCATGAAACGAGCAGACCTTTTCCTGTTCAATTTGTCAACACTGACAGTTTTTCATTCCAGGACTGAAAATGCGGTTGTGGAAATGTGCAAGCCCCTGCTGACAGCCTACAATGCGAAATGTACTTAGCGAGTTGACATGATTCATTAGATGGCTGGTCGAAATTGTAATTGAAAGTACCAGAAAGCTCATTTTCTGTTGCTCTCCCTATGCTTGTTCTGGAGAGACATTATGATTGAACAGCATGCTGTATATGTATTCACTGGAAGTGTAAATAGCTAGGAAACTGGATTGTTTTGCTGAAATGTGCTGGGTTTCAAAATAAGACTGAAATGTCATGATGCACTTAGTGTTTTTTAGCGAATATATGTGCTTCTTGTGTTTGATTAATTTAATAGGAATAATGGAATAGATATGGAAAAGATTTAGGGGCTAATCTAGGAAGGGCTGATAATATTGTTGAAAACCGTATAGAAATCTTGCGGGCTGACCGACTGTCCCCGCAGGCGACCCTCATATGAGGGCAGCCCCTTTAGTGCCACAAGATGGCACACTGGGCAGTCTAGTGTTTATCCAGAGACCCCGGTTGGGGTCCCCTGCGCGTCATTTACGTCCGGTGGGGGGTCGGGGAAAGGTATATTGTCCTCCCCCGCCCCCCTGGCGGCCTCTTTGTTCCCTCGCCCTGACGCCAACTCACATTGGTAGAACTGAAACGTGTGCCAGTTCAGTCAACGGAGGGCAAACTCCATGTGCAATACACATGAATATCACAAACAAATTTAAAAGACAGACGAACACTGATATGGCCACAAACACCCCCATGGGAATGCATTGCACATCATGCCCACACAACTCTGATAATATATGCGCACTGTGTACAAACATTAAGACATCCAGCATGAAGCAAACAGCAGGCGAAGAACTATAATTAGGAAAGGTAAACAAGAGTGTTCAAACAAAACACAGCAACATCAAAATGCAGTTTTGAAAATGATCCCTTAGCACCAACGCTACATTTTCTGTAACAAAACAGTGTATAGTCTATGCACACTCAAACACACACTTGTTTGGGCGCACAAATCTCACCACAGGGGCACCACAAAAGAACATGATAACTTTCAATAGGTACAACAAAATCTTTGTGCTACCAAAGTGCCTCTCTCTTAATTCTGAATGCCCACAAGGACAGAGGACACATCAATCAGCAGTCTCGCCATAAGACTGGTATATAAACAGGGAGCCAAGGAGCGAAGAGATTACCAAAATGACATGAAACTTCCATTACAAACAAACATTCATGTTGATGTTTCAGAAATGCCCCTGTGACACATCAAAAGGATACAACCACAATGCCTACATATTGCAAACATCACCTACGTTGCTATGACCAAGCGAACACGGTGCTGCCCTTCTGACAACCTTACAAACAATCCCAATACATCCCCCCAAAAAAAACTAAACAGTTTCAATTATACCAACAAGAGATTATTGCAATACCAGCAGCCAAGCCCAGCAACTGACACTGCAACAATGAACCCACTGAGCTGAAAACTAAGGGTGGGCGTAGTTCGCGAAGTAGCACTTCGCGAAGCTACGCAAAGTGAAGTTCGCACTACGCGAGCTACGCGTAGCACTTCGCGAACTGCGTAGTAACATGTTCGCACTGTGCAAGATGTTGTTTTCAATGATTGCACAGTGCGGACAAGCAACCAGCACTGTGCAATCATTGAAAATGGCATCTTGCACAGTGCGAGCTGTAGTTTTCTGCTGCTCGAGTAGATTTTTACTCGAGCGGCAGCTTTCTCAACGCGAACTGGTAGTTTCTCATCGCGAGCGGTCGCGAGCATACGCGACCCCTCGCAATGAGAAACCTGACCTCCTCGCGTTGGGAATCTCGCCGGGAGGTTTATTTTCCATGCTCGCGATCGCGAACAAGGAAAAAGTCTCGCCAGGATGTCATTTTGCTTGCTCGCGGTCGCCAACTTGACGTTGAGGACCGCGAGCAAGCAAAAAATGACCGCAGCACTACGCAACACTACGCTACGCGTGTTCGCACTGTGCTACGTGCAGTTCGCGTAGTGCGAAGTAGCGCGAACTTCGCAAACTACGCGAGCGTAGCGTAGTGCTTCGCCCAGGCCTACTGAAAACATGATTAGTTACTCCGCCTAACAATATGCAAAGCCAAGATGGGCACATACTTACTAGCCAAAACTTTGAATTAATCTCACTGAATGTCAAGACTGACATAAAAGATATCTTCTGACACCTGAACGTACAACCATGTCCATAAAACTGCCTATCCTTTGCAGTTGACAACCACACCTTATCATACCTGCCAACTTAAAGAACAATCGCATAGTGTGAGGAGGGGATGGGGCCTTGAAGGGGGCGGGGCCTTGTGCCAAAAAGTACCTGCGAGGGACGTTTGTCCCCACGCTGCGCCCAAGTCCCCTCCACCCCAAAAAAAGAAAAAAGCTTGCCGAGGCTGGTGCCAACGCCCTGGGGTGCTTGCACACCCCTAAATGGACATCAGCAGCTCAATGCCTTGGATAACGAGCTGGAAAACCACAATTTACAGTGGTTTGCAGCTCGTTTTCCTTGCCACCGTGTGATATCGGCTCCTCACCAGAAGACCGTGTGATAAGAGCCTATATCGTGTGTCACACTGTGGCGAAGTGTCAGTTGACAGGTATTCCTTATAGACCCCACTGTATAGGGTCACCAGGTGTCCGGGACATGCTGGGACAGTCCCGGTTCACACCAGCTGTTCAAGCAGATTTCGGCAAATTGGGCTCATGTCCCGGGTCGACTGAAAACGGTGGGATGTGCCTTTTTATGTTTACCAAAGCAGGTATAGTTAGCAGCTGTTCTAAGAAAGCAATTTAATTAACAGGCATGCTACAGTCTTTATAAATTGCATTTTATTTATGTTCTTACTGCTTCTTCTGCAATTCTCTGCTAAGGAGGACTGTCATCCTGTGCGCTCAATTGAAGTAAAATTGCTGTCCTTCTATTTTTTTTAAATGTCCCAGTTTTTGGCTTTAACATTCTGGTCACCTTAACCCCACACACGTAGCCCACTTTTGTCATCTTGGGAGGGCACCTGGGCACCCATCCATATCATTCCAGCGTAGATGAGGGCACTCTCGCCTATCATTCCAGATGCATCGTTGCTTTGGACAGGCGTACAAGAAAGCGGACAAAGTCACACACATCCAGGAGCAGAGAAGCCTAAGATCTTAATGGGGCGTTGACCACGGCCTGAAATCTCCACCAAGAAGAACTTCCAAATAGCTTCTCATAGGGCATTCCAGACATGCAGCTAGCCTAAGGACACATACCAGGCACCTCTATCACAGAGGTTAATGCCAGGAAGCACAGCTCCGCCAGTAGCGACCAGAGAATGACTGCACCAACACATAGAACCAGAAAGGTAGGAACTAGTAAGACGTCCAAATGCACCAAAGAAGAAATGGTAATCCTGGCGCAGTACATACAGTCGCATGTAGAGCTGCTCTGCTGTTGTGGCAAAAAAATTAAGAGCTTTATTGATCGCCGCAGAGCCTGATATCTGCAGTGATGATTTCTCTTCTCAATCACAAGATAGCCAAAGAGAGATACTAACAGTCAAATGCCACCAGACAAGACTATCAGTGAATAAACACTGCATTTAGAAACTGGCATGTAGGGCACTGCAATAGCACCAGATACCTCTATTGGAGACAGATTCACATACTTCCAGACACATAACTGATGGGAAAACAGAGGAGCCATGGGGCTCACCAAGAAGCAATCAGCAGGGATTTCATGGGCAGACACTGACCAACAGAGCAAGAACAGGCATGTGGTAAGACTAAACCCTCATAGCTCACCAAATGGCTAATTAATTCTGGAACAATGTAGGAGAATGCAATTCATGCCTTTAGCAGTGTGTGTCGTTTGAGACCTATATCGGATGGGGTGGTCGGTGGATCGCCTGTTTCATCACTGGGTGAATAGAAATTGAGGCTATAATGCTCATATATACACTTTGCAGTTGCATTTCAACAGTATTGTACAAGTTGTGATGGTACTCTGGTGTGTGCAAGAGTTCATATTCCTGATGTACATGTGCTTATACCTCCCATAGAAAAGGGATTATCAAAGTGTAGTCAACAACCCGTTACGGTGGCAGAGTTACAGAAGAAGCACCCAAGATCAATCATTCCATGACTATATTTTGCAGAATGCTAGTGGGTATGTTGTTTAGGTGTCTACAGTCTGTCTGATGTGTGAGTGCAGCTGGTACTCCCATTGCTCCTCATGGCATGGGCACAAGAGTTTGCCAATAGGATTAAGATCATGACCTGGATGAGTCTTAAAGTTTCTGGATTTCCTTCTTTCTGTCCTGCAGCATATACAGTGCTTAATTTGAGTCGGTGGTTTCTGGTGCTCAACACCAGCACCTAATTTCAACCCCAGCGCTTGTGACAATCTTCCACTGGGTGGCACAGGCTGGCTAATTTAGAGATCTCCACAACAACAGTTAATTATTAGTCCAATATACATTATAAATGACTATTACCGCTGCCGAAGCCATTTTATAGCTTTCGGAGCCTGAGATAGTCCGAATTGTCACACTTGTAGGAGTGTGATGGTTAGAGGTTGTGATGATAATATCATTGGCAGCATGTCACGGGCAATATGTGGTACCAGCTGCAGTGGAATCCTGACGAGAGCCCTGGCACTTATGTTTTTTTTTAGCGAATTAAGCACTGAACATATATCTGTAACGTGTACCACCCACGATCAGCCCACTTAACTAGGTAAGTGCCTTTTGCCCGTGGTGCTACTTCTGATGTCAGCACATGTACTGGGGCACACATACACTGGGATAGAAATACTGACAGCCACACACACGGAGATGGAAAACACACACACTGAGCGAGAAAAACAGTGCCGCGCACACTGGGATAGGTAGACACTGTGGATGAATCGGTCAGACTCTCATACAATCATTAGTACAGAAGTGACCCTCACACACTTTGCAATAAGGAGCATATCAGCCTCCCTTTATCTGAGCAATACCACTTCCAACTATTGCCACCAAACCATGTTGAATCAGGCTTTGGTCTAGAATTATTAACAGTGAAGTGTGGTCTGTGCACATCTGTGAGTATCTACAACTCCACGCGGCCATAATGGCATTAGGGCATAACAAAGAATTAGTTAACATATCAAAACATGACAATAAGGTGTGTGATGAAGAACCGGTATGATGTGGTAATAAGTACATTCTTCATCAAAAGAATGTGCTTCCATTTTACAGTCCTTAGATGCTGAAGTATTGTGAACTCCAATTCCAGCATGTCTTCAATATTGCAAGGGGAAAACACATCTGCATGCATTTATTTTTAAATTTAGGGTAAGAGCGGCTGTCTTTCACTGAGAGCGGGATCATCCTCATAGTATAAAGGACTGTGGCAAGGAAAAATAGAACTCGGTGCCCTACTGATTACCAGCAAGGAATCCACTAACATGGTGCACTTCCACTATATTAATTTCTACTTTTAAATTACGCTTATTTGCGTATGCCAACGCAGTCATTCATATTCCAAATTCCTTTTCAAATGTAAGAATAAGCAACTTGTGTGTGCTAAGTGAAGTTACTTGCTTTCTGACTGGTTGAGTAAGAGATGGGGCAACTATTGAGCTTCAGGAATTGAGTTTAGTTCTTTGGGCGTGCTAATGTTGCATTTGTGGCCACATCACATTAAGTGAGCAATGGAAGTGCTAATTTAACACCCATGGGCATATATATGACAGCCTTGTATCACGTTTGTACCACACAAAGTGGTACATGCATGACGCAAGGCTCTGAGTCAGATTTATGAAGCCACGCAAAGGCGCATTTTGCGGTTTTAAGTGCCCTCATAGATCTTGAGTAAGGCAACACAGCGCAAATTGACGCGTCGCCATACTCTGTGCAAAGAAGCCTTTCCATGAGCGTTGCGTTGAGTGTTTCTACACAGTTCACATGGGTTTTGACGCATTCCCAGATTTACAGGGACTTGTAAACCTGGAAATGCATAAAAATCTTACGCTTCCCAGGTCAGGCTTAACAAAGAGAAATATCTTTCTTTTTTATTGTGTTTCCTCTCTCTATGTGGGCAGCACTCTGAAGCACACATAGAAGGAGGAAAATGCCTCTCTGGAATGTTTTCATGTGGGAAGGTGCACCTTCCTGCACAAAAACAATCATGCCCACAACACAGGCACCCTTGCACCATGGTGCAAGGGTGCCTGCATTGGCGGTAGGCTGCCGAAACGGTGCCAGTGCAGGCGGCAAGGACAGGAATGCATCATATCAGATAAATACAGTGCATTCCTTCCCTTTCACTTTGGCGTAGGGCAGCCCAGCACGGTGCTAAAATCCCACAAATGAGGCCAACAGTCTCTACTACGGTTTGGGGCTGACTGTTGTGTTCATTAGCTTGAGTGCAAAATCAGTGATATTTTTCCACCTTAGACAGTGGTAAAGAATTGTCACTGGAACTCATAACAACATAAAAAACACAAAGCAACAAGCACAAAAAACAGCAGAAAAAACGAAATATCATGACCTCAACAAACTGCAAAAAGATGAATGTGCACATGCATTCTTGTCACACATTATCACTTCGAGAAATCTGCTTTCATAATATAGTGGTAAAAAGTGTTTGCACCAGGCACTGCGTTTGTTAAAACCAGGGAAATGTAATGGCACTGGTCAAAAATGTTTTGTGGTTCAGCCCTGTATGCGTTCACTGGGGCCTGGTTTAAGAGAAGTCCAGTCATAGACAGGCACTTCCTGATAAAAGCAATTCACTTATTTGCCTGCATCCTATTTTAACAATTTATTTCAAGATATTCACATGCCTAAACTGAAATGTAAACACTGGCTATAAAAAGGTTTGAGACCAGCCATTTAAATGAGAATAAAAGAAATTATGGGTGTTTAAGGTTAAAATTACTTTTTAAGAACCGTTTTGTATGTTCAGAAATGAAGAAACTTTTTTAAAGCAGCAACCAAAGCCAAATACCAACCAAACCTCTCAACTTCACAAATACAAGTCATTTTTTAGTTTTAGTTTTCTATTTATTCATACACATGTGTAGCTGCCAATCACTTATGTGTGACACCTTCAGCTAGTTCTGGCTTTTTAACCAAAACAGCTTGAATTCTATGAGTTATACTTTTCTCCAAAATTATAAGAAAAATGCTCCGGATTAAAAACACAGGATTGGTTGGAGGTTTCACACACAACGTGGGGCACATGTATTTGTATTCCTGGATTTGTAGAGTGCAACACAAAACAGAGGCATCTTGGCACTATAGAAATAATCACTACTAGATTGTTCCAGCTCAGACACTAGTACAGATAGAGCCACGTTTTTAGATCATTCTAGACTTGAACAGGTTGTTGTCAGAGTGAAGAGTTAGTGCAAGTGTGTTCCAATTAGCTTGTGCTGCTACCGAGAAAGCTTTACTATCTATGGAGGAGCACTTGATCTTCTTGATTTGTAGGAATCATTGATGTGCTGATATAAGTTATGTAGTGGATGGTACCACTGAACAAGAGATGTTGTGGATGGTATCACTGAACGAGAGATAAAAGCAGTGTCTGTTTATCTCCATAGTTTGCCTAATGCACTTGTCACACAGACTTAAACGAGATGCCTTGACATACAGGAAGCCAGCTCTTGCTCACCTAAGACTTTTATGCCCTGATGATGACCAGTTTATTAACCAGGGCCGAAACGCTGTTGACGCTTCCAACAATTGGAAAAAAGTAACAATTGTCTTGTTGCTAGTTCATTCGAAATTTAAAAGCTGCATTTATTACTAACAGTTATTGCATTGTTGCTTTTCCACACTCCTTGTACATTTCTCCTTTTAATTCACTGTGTGTCCAACCGACACTGGTTTCTGGAAATATGTATTGTTGAAAAATGATCAACACCAATGAAATAGTTATTTTGTTACAAAAAAGTAGCGGCATTATTGTGACATATTCATGATTGAGTTTCTTTTCTGCGTGAATTAATACTAATCAATTGAATATCCATATCTTCTACATATATCCCCTGTTGCACACTCATCTGGTAAAAAGCGGCCTGCTCTACAAACAAAGGCAACACTAAAGGAATAATAAATTAAAAACAAAAACACTGGCACTGAAGGGAACTACCTTGTGTGCGGATGTGCTCCCCATGAAAGGGCTAAATGCTTTCACTCACAGTGTAATTAGCTAGTGACTGAAGTAGGCTGACATATTGCCTGATGCTGTATGCCTTAGTGGGGGAAACAACATATTATTGACACAAGAACAGGCTGAAAAGAGGTGGCTGAAAGCCTCTTTATGTAAGTCTTTTGTACATATAATTTTAGTGAAATTAAAAGGTCTTGGCTAATGCCAGACCTAAAAGCGGCAAAGTAAGAATGTCTTAGGCCCAAAAGCAAGCAAGGAAAATTGTACTGCTATTCGGATATTAGCTATAAGCTGTAATTAGGGTGCTTTGGACCACTTACACCTCTGAGCCTCTGTGCTACTGCACATGATGTCCTGTCAATAGGTACACCAAGATTTTAAAGTTTGTGGTGTTCTTTGTTGGTAAAACAATCATCATTGGTAAAGTCTCAGTGATTTTAAATTTGATTACACTGAAAGTTATGCTGTTTACCTGTGATACATGAAGTGTAGTTCTAGTGGCGTCTGGCATGTAAAGAGGGTTGGGGGCGGGACAAAAATAAAAGTTAAAAAATAAATAAAGAAAAAATTATCCCACTTATCTACCTGGCGCAACGTCCTCTTCACTCCAGTCTTCTTCAGGCAGGCTTCAGCAGGACCCGGGAAACTGCACTAACCAATCCTGGCACTGCTCTCATGCAGCATGAAAGCAGCGCCTGGATTGGAGGGAGCGGCCTACTTTGGTGCTTCCTAGGACACTGAAGCCCTATGCTGTCTCTAACCCAGCTGTATAAAAGCTAAGACAGCTGGGCTAGAGAGGTTGAACATGCTCATATCTGGCTGGCCGTCACAAGACAGCCAGCCAAAAAGACATGCCCACTTTAAACTTAAAGTGCCCTGCCCATCACTGCTTCCTGCTGCTGCCTCACTGGCAGCAGCAGAAATCAGAAAGTCTGTCTCCGCCAAGACGCTCAGCTCGGGATAGGGTTTTAAAAAATAAAATGGTAATAAAGTTCATTTATTACCATTTTATTTTTCTAACTCTGGGGGCAATTTTTAAGTGTGGCGGCGCGCCCCACCTTAACGGAGGAGCCACCCCTATGCTGTTCACGTATATGATCGTAATAGCCACGTAAGAAAAACCTCTTGCCAGCTGTTGTTCTCTTGCTTTATTTCTATTTACAAAAGGCTATTTTAGTAGCTAAGGTGGAAATAAAAACGGCCCTGTGGTGATTGCAGACATTGCGTTGTAAATTAGATTTTGTTTAGCCTCTGTTAATGAGCCTATATTTTCATGGTTTGTTTACACAGGAGACCACAGGTTTCTGTGTAACTGCTCTAAATAGACCATCTGGGAACAGTCGTTATTCTACAATGAATGTGTGATGTCTCTAATTCTTGATTTTACGTTCATCTCTATCCTGCTTTATTGAGTCTCTTATTTCTGTTTGTTAAAGCTTTTAAGACTTTTGTCTAAATTAAGCAGTTTTAATACAGGTAAGGTATTCCTTGCAGAGAATGCGTGATACTTCAGTGAAAAGAGCACTGCAGCGTAAATCCAATATTAATTTGCAGGGGTGGGTAAACGTTTATTTCATGTTTTGGGAAATTATTGTCAACATTTATTTAAACAACAAAGCAACCATATCAGGTTGTTCTGCCTGGACATTCGGTGGATTCTATCACCTGGATTCTATACGGGAATACTCCTAGTCTGATCGCAGACAAGGTCTTCTTTGTCCAGCTGGGTAAAGAGGCTCACAACTGCCTGGCATGTTGTGCTTATATTTTGAGCACACCACACAGCACAATTTGCCTGCATCTCTGACAAATTAAAGGGGCATAGCTTGAAATCAAGCCGTGCTGTGATCCTCCATGAATAAGTGGAGTTTCAACAAGAACGCTGAGAAATGTGCCTTTTTTTCTTTTTGTTTAAGCACTGTATGAGAGAGATTATTTTATACAACTGTCTCCTCCTCATCTGTGTTTCTTTTTCTCACCTTACCACAGATGCTGTTCTTGCTTCCTCCCTGCCCAGCTTCCTTCGCTGCTCTTGCTTACCCATCCCCATCTTATATGTTTGCTCCCCCTGCCCTGGCCATCCACTCCCCATTGCCAATTTCCTTCTCCAGCCCCTACCACCGCTTCTCTGTTGTCTGTATGTTTCCCCATCCTCTCTCGCCCACACTCCATTGTCTGCGTGCCTCCCCATCCCCTCCCAGCCTCCACTGTCCATGTGCTGCCTCAGCCCTGTCCTCCCAACCTCGGTTTTCACCTTACTTCTCAAGTCCCTCCTCCCCCCACCCTTCATTTCATCTTGTTGCCCCTCCCACCAGCAATCCATTGTCAGCTCGCTTCCCCGGCCCCTCCAAGCCACCTTCCACTGTCAGCTTATGTTCCTATCCCTTCGTCCTGGCCCTTCGTTGCCAGCTTGCTGCCTCATCCCCTCCCACCCTTGCTCTGTTGTCGGCTTGCTGACTCCCCCGTCCCACCTGCCCTCAATTGTAAACCTGCTGGCCAAGTACTTACAATATGGCCTCTATTGTCTGCTTGCTGCCTCTGTCCCTCCTGCCCAACTTCTGATGTTAGTTTGCTGCCCAAGCCCCTTTCGTTTGCCCTCTGTAGTCAGCTTGCTTCCCCAGGCCCTCCTACTCTCTGTTGTCAGCATGCTGCTCTATTCCCTGCCCTCCATTGTCAGCTTTATTCCCCATCCCCTCCCACCCTTCATTGCCAGCTCTCTCTCCCAGGCCCTCCCGCCCACCCTCTGTTGTCAGCTTGCTCTTCCAGAGCCCCCAGCCTGCCCTCTATTGTCAGTTTGCTGCTCCTTCTCCTCTTGCCTGCTCCCTGTTGTCAGCTTGCTGACCCATTCCTTCTGCACACCCTCCATTGCCAGCTTGAATCCCCATCACCTCCTGGCCACCCTCTGTTGTCAGTGTGCCGCCCTATACCATCCCTTCTGCCCCCTGTGGTCAGCATGCTTCACCATACTCTCCTGCCCAGCCTAAGTTGTCATTATAATGAAGGGGTAACCCAAAATTAGTCCTTGGACCTGGGTGTCGATTGGTATGGGAAACAATGGTCCTAGACCTATTTTGTACACAATTATTTCTTTTATAAACAATTGTAATGCAGTAGAGCTTATGAGCATATGTAAAGTCAGCTTGTGGTTACATAGATACAGAAACAATTAAAGTATGATGTGCAAAAACCTAAGAGAATTCAAAACAAGTATTTATTAATCATATTTTAAATCAACCAATCGTCGATATTTTACTAAGTTGTAAAAATTCCAGGGGGAAAGAAAAAGGTTGCTCCAAGGGAACGTGCGAAAGGGGGTGCTCTAATGGAGAGAAAATAAGATAGGAAAGGGGAATGCAAAAACTGCATTTATTGGTATGTAAAGTAGTAATACTATTACTCACACATGCTACAAAATGCTATTTACAAACCTGAGGAGCTGGAACATCTGCCTCTTCATCTCCAATCTTTTCTGTGTGGAGCTCTCCCGCCACACAGGTATTCTTTTCAGAAGTAAACATGGGGGAAGGGCAAGGGAGAGTAGCTGAAAAATCATGAATACTTGCTCCTAAATGGGAGCGGTTTAGGGAAATTTAAGGAAGGGTATATACTTTTTTCCTTAGCAATTTAATAAGTACTGGATTTTATGCCTTTCCAATTTTTTTCTAGTTTCATCTTTAAATCCACATGTAAACCATGTATTTTCTGGTTGATTTATTTCGTTTTAGCCTAGTTCTCTAGCTAATTGGGATCACATTTACTGGGAGTTATATCCTAATCATTAGTCTTGCAAGTTTTATGTTGTCTCTTATAATAATACTTCTATTTCCATTTCCCATTGAGTTAAATAAACCTTTCTCTCCATGTCATCCTCAAATAGGGCATTCTGTTCAATTTGCCTTGCCTATAAATATTTGGAACACCATGTGTTATTTGATGCTTTACATTCCAGTCGTAGAACCAAAATGATTTTCAGATAGGACATGGTGTGTTGTTCTCTTCGTCGGACTTTGTGAAATGTCCAGCACAGGATTTAGATGCATTTAACTTTTTGAGTTTCATCTTCCGGAACTGTAAGTCAAGATCTTTTTTGTTTGCTATATGATCAAAAAAATTCTAAGATTTACTCAATTTGAGTAGCAACCATTTTTGCTAGTCCTAGTAGCAAATGTGTGTGCCACAATAGGCTGTAAAAGTCCTGTCAACACTAACAACTGTAACTTAATCAATGGCCCAGTAAAAGTCATATACGCTAACTAAGCCAAATTCACATTTTAATCATTAACAACTGAAAGAAATTGTTCTCTGTGGGGAAGGGGATCAACAAACAACATTTATAGAGCTCTCACAGTCTATCTCGGCCCAGCAACTGGAATACGCTATGGACCTGTAGACGATGCTCAAGGCTTTGAATCTAATGCAGCTGGAGAGTGGGACAGGGAGTCATGATGAGATGTTTTAGATATGGGAGATGTGATTAATTCTGCTGACCTATGTGAGGCAAGGCACAGAATTCTGGAGCAGTTGAAGGAGATTGATGAAAACCCTGAGAATGCTTAGGTTAAGGGGGTTACTGCAATTCAACTAAGAGAAGAAACCATCTGTGACTTTTCTTACCTAGTTCTATAAATACAGTGATTACTCATATCTTCCACACACTCTTCAGGATGCAATTCAAATGTGGAAGCCGCCCTATTTCTAGGCTTTTAACATACCTTAAATGTGTTCTGTTAACTACCCCATTCCAATGCTTCATAAATTCTTTTAGTCTTTCTTCTGTTTTTGTTAATTGAGACACTAGGGTACAGCAGAAGAAAATGTGTGAGTCCATTTTAGGAAAGAAATGCTCCCTTAAATCGATCTCAGCCATTTTTGCTTTAATTTTTAGTTCCTTTTCCTGTCCTTTGTCACTGAATGGAGAATAACCAATGACTGAAAATCCACACTCCTCCTCCTATCATCTTGCCTCTAATATAAATAATTCATATCCATTTATCAGTGGACTACTGGGTGTGTAGGTGGGGCCTTAAGGGTTTGCATTTAAAAGAGTTTCTTATACTAGTCCTATCCCCAAAAAGTTACCGTTAGTCTTGCTTTTCCTTTTAAGGTATTTGTCATACATTTGCTCAGCACATTTTCTTGTTATGACACATTTGTAGTTAGTCATTTATTTAGACATGCTCCTTCATACTTTATTGATGCTAACTTATAATGATGGTTTTGCACATGGCATTTTTCTTCATCATTTAACATTGGGCTTATTTACATTTAAATTGGCTTATTTTGCTTACATGAATATACTACTATGCCGCATTCTGGCCACTGGTTCCTTTAAAGACTGCGGAAACCCTTATAATGTAATTATTATTAGCAGGATTTGAAAGCCTGATATAGTTTTGATAGTGTTGCTGTATTCTTATGCCACTAGAGGGCAACTATTTTGATTTGAGTGTAACAAGTCAAAATGTGTGGCTAGCTAAGATGTTAAATATTTTGTTGGTGAGAAATACAGTTAGCCAATGCCCATTAGCCATTTCATCTGCTTCATTGGGGAATATGAAACTTCATTCATAAGTAAGCTATATGAATGCCATCCATACATTTATTGTGTGAACTCAGCATGATGTACTTGCCAGATGTTTGGGTCATATTCTGAGATTTTACTCCCCTGAAATGTGACATATCTAAAAGCAGGCACTGCAGCTGATGTTATTACCTGACTGGAGGGCATTCGTAAGTACGTACTTTTTGAACCCATTCTATATCTATTGAGCTGCAAGGCTATGTACAATTAAAAATCTGTCTTTTAAGCATAGTTTTCACTGCCCTTGGGAGTCTGTTATGTGCTGCAACTCCCAGAACAGTCTGGACTGCTGTGTTCTATAAACCTGCAGTGTACATATGATACTGATTTATGGTGCTCTGATTAGCACAAAAGATGCTTTACAGCAAGGCACACTCTTTTATCACTAAATTCTCCTCCTGAAGTACTGTCCTAAATGGGCTGTTCGTTCCTAAGAGGGCAATCGTCTAAGAATCCCCCAGAATAAGGAAGAGTAGGTCCGGCTGTCGGCGATGCGGCGAGTAAGTGGTTTTCATTTTTAGGTCTCGCCTGACCCAGCGCATGCGCTGGTCTGCCGAGACTTATTGAGAGGGCTCCAAAAAGTGCTACCAGGCCAGCTAGAGCTACAGTGCATGTGCGCGGGCCGCTTTGATGTTTGATCGCGATCACTTTCACTTTCGCGGCCACAGAGCCACTTGGCATAGCCAATAGGTCTCGCTTTTGGGACCTTATAAGTATTTAGTTATGCAACTGTTGCACGGCTAAACACTTATAAGGTCCCAAAGGCGAGACCTATTGGCTATGCCAATGCTTGTTTCAAAAGTAAGTTTACCTCGCTGTCATCTATTGACTCCCCCCACCACAAACCCCCACCTCACCGCTCTTGCCTGCACAGGCCGCACCCGAACTCACTTGGCATTTTAGCCTAGGCGAGATCGGGAATGTTACAAGCCTTAGGTCATCTGTGTGTGGGAGGGGTCCTGTAGTGCGGTCCGGCGGGAGGCAGTGAGAGTGGCACTCACTTTAGTAGGGCTACAGTGGCGGCTCCTCGAGGGAGTGCTGCAGGGCAGTGAGGCAGTGCGGGGGATGGGCAGGTTGAGGGTAGTAAACTCCGGCATACGGCCGTCCGGAGTTAAGTAAATAAATAAATGAATAAAACAAAATACAATGCGAGCGCTGCATTGCACAGACAGATACTGCTAACAAGCACTGGCAATGCCAACAGGTCTGGATTTCATTTGATTTTTGCCAGCTGTGGATATTCTGTCTGGATTCACGACATGTCGCCAACTGGATTGTACCATCAGACCCATCCCGGGTATCCCTCCACAGATCATTCCTGCAGCCCTTGACGCGCCCGCCTCATTAATTGAATTAGATTGCAGTGCGGACCTTCTGGGACTATCATACAATTCATCACTCGCCCTCGGGCTCCCACCATCCTGAGTCCTGTTGATGATCCCATACACTTAAGGGATCGACATGCATCGACTTTGTTCTTACGAACCCTGGAATTTATTACTTTTGTTAACCGGGTCGTATATCAGGAACACTCTGTGTCACGTTGTTTATCACGTTTGAGCAGCAAACACGTTTTCTCACTCACACAATACCAAGAGTTACTGTCATTTTTATGTATATGCATCCTCCGATGTATTCCTTACATTAAATGTTCTGTAGAATATCCGTTAGTATTTTGTTGAATTATGGAACCTTGTTCCTTTCCTCAACTTCATACCCCTAGGTCCATTGTTATTTCAGGATAAACCCCTGTTAACTACCTCACTCACACGTCTATTTTTTTTTTTTTACTCATACCTGATGGCTGGAGTGAGTGGGAGTTAAGGCTGTGTTGACAACTTAACTGGGCAACTTGTATTCTGTTATATTTTTTTAAGATTTGGGTCGTGGATTTTATATCCCTGCAATTAGTATGTTTATTTACCTCCACCTAAACTAAAGTTTAACTAAATTATCCTCAGTAAATAACCATTCATTTTAAAACAAAACTACGGTTCGGTCAAATTCCTGCCGTTTCGCAAGACGCGAAGGAGGTGGTATTAGTTCATTTCCGGGTCCATTTTATATTGCGACTGAAAGACTTTTCACGTGCTAAAAATCTGTGTGAAATATTAACTCGGTATCGGAGGCATTCCTGACTGGACACAAGTGCCCGCAAACTGCTGGCTTCGCCAAACTGTGCGGACATTCAATCACGGCGTTGCTTTTCATTATCAGGCTTAAGTGAAGCCTAAAAATGAAGTGCTTTCAATTTCGCATGAGTAGGCAGTCCGCCACTTGAAGTTAAATTGATAGATTAATATACTGTTTAGGTATGCTCAGCAAAGCAGGGAGCGCCATTAGTATGCTAATCGCTTATTTTTGGTTGAACTGTGTTGTTTTTTTAAAATTGTATTCTATGTTAGGACGCTGCTTTCAGTAATTCACAAATGCTTAATAATCCGAAAATATTTTAGTTTTAAATCCAGAGCAAATGAAATATAGACTTTGTTTTTGTGAACAGTACATATTTGTTGACAGTATTCTATGTAGTTGACCATGTGGCTGTCTCTGATTCATTGGTGTATCTGTGGTGAAATGCCAGCACACTTTTTCAATAATGTGTGCCATGTCTGTAGGTTTTTGGGATTAAAGTAATGAGTAAATTGCCTGGAGCACTAATTAGGTAGGGCTGATTTTCATTAAATCCTTTATGTAAAAATGTACATGTCAAGAATAGAGGTGATTTTTATTGAGAGCATTTCTTAATCTCAGGAACTATAGTTCACAGCTGCATAGAAAATAAATTGGATTTCCATTCTAGCCCGTTCTATTTTGAGTGCACAATCACCTCATTTGCATCGAGCTGGTTATCCCTATTCTGTTAAAAACAGGATTTTGCGCCCAATTGGGATCACAACTTCTCCTGTCATACCACTCTGAATCTCACACCATTTTTGCTAGGTAAAACCTGGTGAAATTAGTTCTGAGAAAATAGTGCACATTTCGAATTTTGAAACTCTGAAGGCAGAAATCATCCACATTATACCTGATTCTTTGCAAAGAAATTGCAATTTAGAGGTAATAATGTACCCAGGAACTAATGCACTCAGTGGTATAGCTGTGAGCCAGGTGCGGGTTTGCCTCCCAATCAACTAGTAGCCAAACCTTAAGTGTGCTAGAAGAACGAGACTAGAATTGAGAGAACTATAATTTCTTCACTGTGTGACCCAAGTGTGCAGGGTTGTTCCCCATGCTGATTTTAAGTGTACAGAAATCTTGATAATAAATACAGAAACCATGCCTATGCTTGAAACCAGAAATCACACAAAAATGTCACTCTTAGAAATTTGAATTGCCGCCAGTAGATGGGAGACTCAGGGAGAGGTGGGAAAGGTATCTGGACGAGTGAATACCCATCCAAGCCTAGTGATATTGTTGTGAGCAGACCGGCCTAGTCGCACTCCTTTAAAGACATATGTTCATTCATTATAAGTTTCTCACCAGAGCCTATTACACCCCCAAGGAACTCCAACTGACAGACAGCACTCGACCCTTGGGATGCCCTTGTTGCATCATGGATCCTGAAGAATGTACAGACCTGACCTAGCCCTGTTGATCCATACAGGCCTTTTGGTCAGATTTTTCCCTGTAGTCAATGACATAGGCTGCACATTATTGCAATATGCACCCTTGCACCTATTGTTAAGATTCATAATGGACGTCCCCAGGAGCCGGCTGAAGCTGGTCACA
Source organism: Triturus cristatus (assembly GCF_964204655.1). Classification (NCBI taxonomy): domain Eukaryota; kingdom Metazoa; phylum Chordata; class Amphibia; order Caudata; family Salamandridae; genus Triturus; species Triturus cristatus. The sequence continues at coordinate 771,455,086 of NC_140592.1, forward strand.
CTACTGCTGATTCTGGCTTGGTGATTTGTCACCAGGACCTTATTCCGGGAAACTGCACAACACTTATCAGTGTCTGGCTATGGGATGTGGTTTTCTGTAATGCAGTGGAGAAACATATGTAGAGTTGCAAACCCTTGGAACACGACCAAGAGATATTTGGGGCCCCTTCAGAGAGTACACGGCAGAGTGGAGGGAGACTGACTTTTCTTCCATCCCATAGAACACTGCCGGGTAGGTACAGGCTCATCAGTTTGCAGAGGGAGGGCCCCATTGTCTTCTTTCCCTTAGACGTGCACACGAGCAACTGAACATGCATATTACAGTTATGTTTTCTTCATATCCCCAATATATTTAGACCACCAGCTTCCCCCATAACGTCGTTCCTTATATACATCCCTGATCTGGAGTGGCTTCTCCAGTAATTTCTAGTACCAATGTTTTGCCATGTACATGTTAACTGCCTTTTTTCTTTAGTGACTGTTGTTTTTTCTGCTTGTTTTTGTATGCTTGTCTGAAACCAATCAATAAATAGATTTCCTAAATAAATAATATGGCATGGAAACAGTGTACAGTGTTAAGCAATTTCTCCCATATGTGCACAGATGTGATGGAGACAAACGGGTCAAATGGTCAGCAAGCAACACAGGCTGTGTTTCTTAGAGCTTTAGTGAAGAAGGTGAAGGATTCACTGATGAAGGTGGTGGAAAACTTTAGCCCCACCACCCCCAGAGTGTTTTTCGTAACATGTACTGAGCAAATATTAGCCTGGTGGCAGATTAGGGTTTGCCATACACAATTATCTATGAAGTAAAATACAGAGAAAAATTGCAGGGAAAGTAAAGATGCCCTTCTAACTTTAAGAATAGTGCTCTGATGGATTCAGTGAGAACCCAGTTAAACTGTTGTGCTACTCGGTCCTTAATTTAGAATACAAATCGATAATACAACCGAAAAGTTGTATGTGTGTGAAGGAGCTGGTGGAACATGTTCTGGATCAGCTCTAGAACCTCGAGTCAATGGTACTTTTTCTCAGCATGAAAGCGGAGGGGGGAGAGAAATTGTTAACAAGGTCAATCAATCCAACTACAGTTCTCCAGAGACATTAGGAATCACAGACTACCGAATAAAGTTAGTTAATTTATTGCAAAGGCAAAAACAACTGGATATACAGACACCTCAAGGCGAGGGTGTAGAAATATATTGGGACTAATACAAAGCCAAATCTACGAATAAAGTTAAGATAGTACAGCATACACAAGATTATTAACTCAAGAATCAGGATACAGAAAATTAAGGAACAAGTATCCAAGTTCCTCTGCATCGAAGGTTCGTAAAAATGAAGCATTAATCTGTCCCTGCACTAACACCAACGTGCCATCCCTAGTTAAGCATTTTGCGGGGCAGGATCAGTTAAGGTGTCAGCGTGTGGAGTGTTCCTTAGAAGTCTCTCCATTTCTATTGGGTCACGTAGCATGAAGCTACAGAGACAGAGCTCGTTCTAAGATGCTCTCACTCCAAAGGGCAGAGAAGAAGGGGGTTTCTCTCCCTACTTACAATTCTCCCGATATCTCAGGTATCTTCCCAAGATGCATTTCAAGTCACGCCATCCGATCAGGCCACATTCTTGTAGGTAGTTTCCATGAGCTGACGACTTAGCATGATGACCTTGATTCCTAGGCTCTCTCAGGTGAGAAAGTACAACAGTTCTCCTTATCAGTGTTAGCTCCCAATGTATCCTCTTCTCTCCTGCCTAACTCCTAAAAAAAGGACATTATTGTAACCAACAAGGGCGCTTCTTCCACCTGCAACATAAACATGAGAAAGAACAGACTCTAACATGCACATGGAATTCAACTATTATTTTCTAATGTGAGAGCCTCCAGGGAAAATATATTTCAGGCCTACAAAATTCAGTTAACATACGAGAAATGAGCATGAGCTTTACAAAGTTACAGAGAAATGAACACATGTGCAGTTAGTATTTCATCTGCGTATGAAATGACACAATTAATAAACAACTTCAATAATAAAAACAATTGTGAGTGGCAAAATACAGGTGCTTCGGTTAGTATTCTCTGCTGTTCACATTTGATTGTCTACAGAATTCTTCATATGCTGTACGTTTTGGCCTATACACGCCACGTTCATGTTATTATATTACAAGATCCTAACACTCAAGTTAACACAACAAAAGATTATATGTGGATGCCGTCTATGTGTGTGATTTATAATGCACCCTTACAATGAAATTTGGATTTTGCGCTACATCATGTGTAATAAGAGTCTTACTGTTCGATCAGAATCTCTGGAAAAAGAAGTGTGGACATAAAGTTGGACTTCAATAATCTTGATATAGTGTTATTTGAGGTAATCCAAAAATCGAGAGATACTATTGTAAATCAGTTCCAAACTTATTTAGTGGAACCACAGCCATGTAAGAGTTTGTGCACATTAAATAATATCGAAGGAAGTTGGCATCTCCAAAATATACAAAGATTAAAAAAATTACATTCACCATTCAAAAAAGTAACTTCAAAATTTTAGAAACTTGAGCGAGCAGATGTTACTGGCCCAAGAGTGTCAACTAAATAATTAGCCAATGGCAGACTAAACGTACGTCTTAAGCGATATCGAAACCACAACATTTACGTCAACTCAAACCCAGTATTCTCCTTTGGGAAGAAGATGCATTCAAGGATGATGTTAAAGCATTAAGCAGATACTGTAGATATGCATGTGGAATATAGCCAAAAACAGCAGCAATGTAGACCAAGGTTGTACACAGTATGAATAATGCCGGAAGGAGAGTATAATTTTAAGATGACAGGATTTTGAGATCGATTCCACACAAGCAGTGTTCCTTCATGGTATACATAGGACCATCAAGTGTGCAGTATTTGCAGAATGATATACTTATTTTTGGGTGTAGCTGAGCAATCCATACTGAAACATTGCACAAAGTCTTATGAATATCGCAGAATGTTATCTTTTGGGACTAGTCACTTATCTGAGGTATAACATTGAAGAAAATGTGTTGCAGCCTAACATATATTAGTTTGTCATTATTTAAGCACTCTCACATAGTAACCAAAATGATCTTAGGTAAATTCTTGATTAGAAGTATTTTATTTCAATTAGTCACAAGTTTTGAGATACGTGATAGTCAACATATGGCTTAATAAGAAGCTGGTGCAGTTTTCTTGGATTTAGCAATGCCTCTTCACCTTAAACATATGGAAACATCATACGTATCACCTTTCCATGAAGAGTGTTGTTGGACTTGGCCTTCTCTGCAGGTTCACCCCCAAGCATTTTGCCTTCACCCTTCTGGTTTTCTGAATTACGTTTTTGTTGGTTTTAGAAAACTGCTGACCAGTGCTAAAGTGCTTGTGCTCACTCCTTAAAACATGATAAAGTTGGCCCCTACATGATTGGAAAGTGGTACACCGTGTATCCAGTGCCTGTAAATTAAATGCTATTAGTGGGCATACAGCACCCATTGTGGCACCCATTTAAGTAGCCCTTTAAAACATTTCTCAAGGATGCCATGTCAGCCTGTGTTTAGTTTTAAACTTCTAATCAGACCTGGTAAATGAAAACTTTTTCCAGGCCTAAACCTTCTTTTTAATGCATATAATTAACCCGTAAAATAGGCCTTAAACAGCCCATAGGGTACGGTACAGTGATTATAAAAAGTTGGTCATGTATTTAAGTTGTATATGTCCCAGTAGTGAATAACTCCCAAATATATTTGCTCTTCTGTGAGGCTTACATTTAAAAAGTGATGACATTTGTTTGGGAACAGGTAGAAAAGTCATCTTTGGTAGCAAAAGAATTGTAATTCAAAATGCTCTTTAATGGTAAAGGTGGATTTTAAGTCACAATTCTGAAAATACCACTTTTAAAAAGTTGTCATTTTCTCATCCTAACCATTTGGTGCCTTCAGCCTGTGTCCTGGGTCACATGACTTTGATTAGAGTTGCAGTAGAGGATTGGTTTAATTTGTGTGATTTTAACATATAGGTATTGATGTATGGATTTTATTGTAATTTGCATTATAAAAGAAGCCCATTCCTGAGGGTTTGGAGCTCACTCTCGCTTAATTTTTAGGAGGCGACTTCACGTCACTCTGACATCTGATTGATAACTTGGATCTACTTTCTTAGAGCTGAACCGTATTTGGGACAGCTTATTCATTTCTTGCATTTTATTCTGAACATCATGTTAGTGATTAATTGACTGACACCTAACCATTTATTTTGGGTTCCTTAATGCCTTTAAGCCTTTCAATAAATCTTTATGGTATGATTATAATATTTGTCAGTGTTCATTGTAAAGGCTAATGTGTTTTACATAAATTTTGAATTGTATTGAATACTGAAGCAATTTGTTGCACAAGTCCATTTGCGGAGAGTTAAAAATTGAATTTCTGGTGGCAGAGGTATGCACCCTATCCAAGCAGGAACCACAAATCTAAGTCAGGGTAAGTCACAACACACCTTATACTAACTTGTGCTCATCCACTGGTAGTTTTGAATAGAGCAGTCAGGCTTAATTTAAGAGGTAATGTGTAAAGTATTTGTGCAACACTTTAAACAGTAAAACGGTGAACACACCACACAAACAGATCCCACATAAAGTTACAAAAATAGAACTTAATTTAATTAACAAAACAGGACCAAAACTGCAAAAATCCAATTAGAAGAACCAGAGTTATGAATTTATAAAGAATAAACTGTCAAATAGTCCTTAAAAGCATAAAGCACCAACCAGGGATATCTGGTCGCACTAGACCGAGCCAAATGCAAATGTTCAGGGCAACCACAATGGAGCCGTGTCGGATACAGTTTCAGATAAGTCTTGCTGAAGTTTTACCTTCTCAAGAATTGTGGCAAAAGTCCGTTCGCATTGAAGAAGTGCGCCAGGAGCAAGGAGAGCGTCACTGGCAGTGGTGCGCAGGGTATGAAGAGCTGCCAGGATGGATTGGAGCCTCGCGGCCATGATCGGAGATCCTTGCTGTTTGTAGAGATGAACTTGCGCCAGCTCAAACTGTTCCATTGTGCGAACAGCATGGTTTCGTAGTGAACGGGCCTGATCGTGTTCGTAGAGAACCCACAAGCTTGATTTAAGGAGCCAAAAACCCAAAGGGCCCACGACCTGAGAGGCGCTTCTTGGAGGTCAAGAGTTTGTTTAAGATGGGTCCAGGAGCTGTGGAGATCCTGTTATATCCCTGAGGCTCAGATCAAGAGACCAGCAGACTAGCCCTTGGAGTCACTCTGGGGTCCTAGGTTCAAGATGGGTTCAAGGGCCAATTCTTCCTCTCCAGGTAAGAAGGCAGCAGGTGGCAGGTCCACACAGTAAGCCAACAGTTCTTCCAGAGCAGCAGTCCAGCAGAGTGACAGTCCTTCAGCAGCCCAGCAGTGCTTCTTTATGCCAGAGAATCCACAGGTTCAGAAGTGTACTGAAGTGGGAGGGTCTGAGGTCCAGTTCTTATACCAAGTGGTGCCTTTGAAGTGGGGGAGACACATAGAAGAGCTTTCAAGTGCACAGTGGTCTTCCCTTCCTGGCTCCAGACCCACTCACTACATGGGGGTATGCAGCCCTTTGTGTGGGGACAGAACATCCAGCTCCTTACTCCCATCCTCCCAGGATGGCCCATCAAGTCACACCTAAGCTCCCATTGTGTGTGGCTGTCTAGTGGGAATGCACCAAGTCCATCTGTCCCCCTTCCCACATAGGCTGCAGGCACACAAAAGTAAGAGTAGCAAAAAGGCCATCTTTCTAAAAGCGGGATTAAAAAAATTATAAGGATAAATTTGACTCTGCCATTAAGGAGGATTGATCATTACAGTTCCAAAGGTACTAAACATGACAGATCTTCCTCCTTCCAATTGGGAATTATAGCTTCTTAGATGTAACAAGGAATCCCCAATGCTAACCTATGGGAGGGGTAGGCCTCACAGCAGTGAATAATTAATCTGGGGGTTTTCACCGCCAGGACACGTAAAACTCAAAAGTACATGTCCTAACTTTTAAATACACAGTACCCTGCCCTATGGGCTACCTAGGGCCTACCTTAGGGGTGACTTATATGTAATGAAAGGGGAGTTTAAGGCTTGACAAGGGGTTTTAAATACCAAGTCGACACAACAGTGTAAACTGCACACACAGGCTCTGCAGTGACAGGCCTGAGACATGTTTAAAGGGCTACTTAAGTGGGTGACACAATTAGTGCTACAGGTCCACTAGCAGCATTTAATTTACAGGCCCTGGACACATGCAGTGCACTTTATTAGGGACCTATAGCTATAATATATATGACAATTGTGGGTCATCCAATTAAACCATGTTTAGGGTAGTGAGCACAAGCAGGTTAGCACTGTTTAACAGTGGTAAAGTGCACAGAGATAAGGCCAACAAAGCCAAAATCAGCAAAATTGGAGGCAATCAGGCAAAACGGTTGGAGGAAGACCAATCTAATGTTGGCAGGTTCAGCGCGGAGCAAAAGAATTCTGCTCCCAGTTTGTCTAAACCACTGTGCATTTATACATTAGGATAAAAAGTGCCATCATAATTCATATTGATGTATTTGAGATTAAGTATAAAGCATATTATGCTTTGTAGTGATCAAGTAATGAATGTATTTTATGGCCTTACTTTATGGACTGGTTGAGTTGGAAATAAAAAAGTGCATTGATATTATTGCATAAAATATTGTCTGACCATCAAAAAGGAGAACAATATTTAGGGGAATAAACCTACACATTTGGAGATATGCCTCTGCTGTTTATACGTTCTGCCCATTGCTTTCGCTATGCCTCAATTCTCACAAAACAGGCTGATGAACAGAGGTCTGTTAATACTAGAGCAACAGGCCCACTCATAATTTTCCAAGTTTTGTGACAGCATGTTGCCTATTAGGTAATTAATGTGCCCTAGCATGAAGTTTTTGTGAGGGAGGGACACGATTCATTCACCTGCTACATTGTAGCCAAATGGCGATGTTGTTGAGTCTGTGACTTAGTTGATACAGTGTTAACAATAACCATAATCTCTGTGACTACTTACATCTCTTAGCCAAAGACCTTGCACTCTAACCTGTGACTTAAGGTCTCATCACAAAGACTACAGGAAGATCGGCTGCCCTGTTGAGCCAGGGCAGGCTTTTTTAAGGCAATAGCAATGTGATGGTGTAGCTGCCATGGTGCTTTATCCCAGAGAGAAACTTAAGAGTTGAATCCTACACTCTCACTCCTCCACACAAATCCTCAAATTAAGCCCAGCATAGATACACTGGTACATGACAAGTTGCATACCACACCCTCACCCTCCACATTGGCTTGAATGACCAGGGATCTGATGCATAGGAACATGTTTTAGGCACTCTTCACTAATGACAAATGCACACCAGGTTTGGCATTCTCTTAATGGCATTTTTCTGAGCCTGAATACATAAAAAGTAGCCTCTTTGAGCATATTGTTTCCACTTTCTAAAAGAGAACTTGTCCCTACCATCATCTGAATATTCATTGATGACTCTAAAGACAGAAGACCTGATATAGCTTGGCGCCTCAGCTGAGATATTTTAATTTAATATCAACACGCTTGTTTGCTCACAGCAATGTGGGTGCAATATTATTATAGTCTCAAGATTGCAGTGAAGGTTTTTAGTCAACGAGCCTGGTGGTGTTCTAATATTAATAGGCTTGTGCATATGCAATTATTTGTAAGCGGTTTGCAATATGATGCCACAATTCTGCTTATTTCTGCTGACATGAGCAATAAGAACTGTGTGATGAGTAAATGAAGCAGCTATTGGGTTGTGGAGGGTGTTGTTTTAATTCCATATTGACATACTTGTATTGATTCAAGAAGCACTGCCTTAAAGTAAGATCCACATCAATATCACCAGTCAAATTCCATCAACCCAATCTATATATGGTCAACACTTGATTTACAGCTTATAGCTACTTTTACAAGGTTGTAAAAAGAAAGGATTGAATTCAATCTCATATTTACATATTATTCAGTAACAAAGGAATATCAATTAATAACATAAGATAGAATTGACAACCATTTACTGTTTTTCTCCAAACCTTAATATTTTATTACGCTTTAATTGTTATTTGAATTTATTTCTCTCAGATATTTCCTTATCCTATCAGATTGATTTATCATCCAGTGGTGGCTCCTCCGCTAAGGCGGAGGAGCGGCGCCTCACTGCTTTTAGGCAGTGTAACTAAGGAACAATAAAATGATAATAATGTGATGGTATTATCATTTTATTGTTTACATCTGATTTGCAGGCTGTGGGCGGGTAGGGCTGCTCTGCTTTGAGAACAGGGCAGGGGAGGAGTGGTTTACCCACTCCTAAGTGCATAATGACACTTTAACCGACCCTCTCAGGACGGCCAAACCGTCATGCGCACTTTGCATGTTCTCCATGCAGACTGCATTACCACCTGCATGGAGAACATGCTCAAGCCCCCAGTTCCCATCTGAGCGCCGAGCCACGGCACTCAGACCAATCACAATGCTGCATCGCATCGTTATGATTGGTCAGGGGAGCCTGAGCGCTTACCAATCACAGCGCTGTATTGCAGCGTTGTTATTGGTCAGAGGAGCCTGGCAGTGCTTCCTGGTTCAGCCGAGTCCGATGTAGGAAAGACGTGGGACCCGGCGATAAGGTAAGTGGTTTTATTTATTTTCTACATTACCCCTCCCCCAATCTACCACCTCCGTTCTGTGCTGGCCGCCACTGTTATCTTGCCTATCTGCCTATCTGCTGCTGCATGATCATGCCACATGGAGTTTTTATATTGACCCAAATTATACTGGAGCTTGTCGGAGCTACAATTTAAATTTCTAATTGATTTGAAGTGACTTGTAACTCACACCTGAAAACACAATTTGAAAGCTCGGTAATAAAGTTTAGTTCTCAATTTCTCAATATAAATGTTTGGGGCTGTATCAGTATGGGTATCTGTAATGAGAACATGATAAATTGTAAGTAGAAAAATATTGATTCATGAGTTTTGATTGTAAGGATTATTAGTTCAGAGCAATTGCCCCACTACCGCTTTTCCAATGCATTCTCTCCTTGATCATGTTTCCTTCATATCCAAAATATGAGTACAGCATACTTCATAAATTTCGATATTTTATATTTTAGTAGTTTGCTGTTTCATATCTTTTGGAGCCCACAATGGCTGGAAAAAATTGATACTTTGGACAAGAATCACTTTTAATACATTATTAACCCATCCAATAAGTGGCACCTCCATTTTCATTATACTTTTGACTATAAAATAAGGTTGCACCCTAGGATCTATATTGCTATTTATTCTCCTCAAAATTGTCTTGCTTTTTGCAGTCTTGTTTAGCAGTTCTAAAGGCAACTAAAATCACACTTACTCTGTATTTTGAAAATGTCGGCAAAGAAAGACGCACATACATGTCAAGGACTCATTGTCTCCTTCCATGGCCGTGGTGACAACAGATCCATTAGGGTTGAGGTCAGACAGACACTCAGGATCAAGTAGTATTTTGGGTCTTTAACTGGAGAAAATACATGACAACTCAGGTACATTTTTCTGAATCTAAAAATGTTCCCACTGTTCAAAAATGAAGACAACTGTCCTGATATTGATTTGATTTGATTTGATTTTTGGGTTTATATAGCGCTCGAATGCCCGGAGGCGTCCTGCTTGGAAAACCATTGGCACCTCTTAGAAAACATTCATTTTGGATTCCTCAAACAATCATTAAACAGAACGTCTTCTTCGAGTATCGAGAGGCGGGCATCAATCTCAGACATCAAAGGCTGCCAGTTGACAAAGGGATCTACCAAGTCCAGTTTGACCACTTTAATTGCAATACAAAATGCTTGCTGCACATAGATAATCTATTAGCCCATCATGGACATTTGTTCACCAAATTCATTGATGCCATAGGAAACTGGTCCCTGTCCAGAGCTACGCCCCTCAAGAGTCTGTTCGAGATTGAAAAACTTTATTTGGGTAATAAAAATATGACAATAAAAGCACATAGAATAACAGTAAAACAAGTATACAAAGAGCCCACCAGGGCTTTTTGACTATAACAACAAGGTAAAATACAAATAAAAATGATTAAAATTACAATATACATTGTAATTGTGCAAAATGCAATAATAATAACAACTCTAGATCAATGCTTAAAACTAAAGGGGTACCATTAATTATTCTGTGACCCTGAGTGATTTCCTAGTGTTGCTCACATAGGCAAACAAGGATGCAAGGGCAAAACACATTTTTATATCTTGCAGTTCCATCAAAAATTGAGAAGCTGCTTTGTAAGAACGCAGACCTTCACTTAAAAAAGGGGTCTTAGGTACTTTTTCCTGCCTTCATGATAAAATGTACAAAATATAACTGCGTGTAGTGCGGATTGAGGGGTTACGTTATCACAGGGACTCTTGAAATCCTTATGTGTCCACATAGAGCCTGTAGGAAATGCTACCAAGTGGTGAAAGATTGATGAACAGAATCTGATCAATAAAAACCTATGATGTATGTTATGAACCCATCCCAAGCAGTGCTGGAGCCCATAAGAAGTTTGATAAGATGTATATAATGCAACTGTCGGTTGAATCTCAACTTTCCTTCTGGTTATTTGCCCAAATATATCCTTGACCAGTTGCTTCAAAGCATTCTTAGGTATCCCTGCTATGTATCCCGGATACTCCCATAGGTTCATGTTATTGTCAGCTATGATTTGCAAGGCCTTTTTGATTTCAGATAGCCATGGAATCTTATGTGCTTGATCTAGCGTCATGCAATCCCTTATGGTGTCTTGGGTCAATGTGGCTACATTTTTGTCAACACTGATTGCCAAAGCAACAACGGGCTCACATCTAACAGCACTGTTATGGGCTTTAAACCAGGCTCTAAATGAATGGTGATACTGGAGGTTGATTTTGGGATCACTAACAACCTTCTTAAAAATCTGTCCTCTTGATTGTCTTCAAGATTGTATTGTCTCCTAAGCCCCACATACACGTGCTATAAGTTGCTACAGAATATGTCTTGGCTTTGTATAATGTTATGATGTCAAGAATTCGCTTAGACCCGGGCTTAGCAGCAAATCTGAAAATGGCCTCGTCATTCCTGCCCATATTAGTAGCACTAGATTCTTTGTGTGTTTTCCAATCCCCATTGTCTGAAAAGCTAAGTACAAGATAACTAAAGAGTTTTGTGCTTACAATCCTTTCTCCCCTTAAATAAAATGGTAGGATTTCCCTTTTTTACTAGTGCATGACATGGTATATCTTCAAATCTATTCCTTCCATGAACTCACAAAAGCAATTAATAAGCACTTGGAAGCTAGCTGGGGTTAGAGCTAAAAGAACGGCATCATCCGTGTACAGCAAGAGTGATATCAATCTATCCGATACTCTAGGGGTACCAAGTAGTTGAAGCGTTCATCAATACCGTTAATTTAAATAGAGAAGAGAAATGGACCCAGAACACATCTCTGTCTAACTCTTCAATAGATATTAACGAGATTGGTGACTTCCCCTTTTATTTCATAGCATACCTTTGCAGCAAGGTTATTGTACATATGGGCAAGTAGTGCAATGATATCTCCAGGGGCCCCCATATTGGTCATACGTCTCCATAACTTATTATGGTTCATCAAATCAAATGTGCTACTTAAGTCCATAAAGCACATGTACAAATTACTTGGCATGGTGTTTCCGTATTTACCAGCTAAAAGATTTAGATTGAAAGTATGTTGTTGGCCTCAGCCCATTCTACGAATCTCTCTAATAGTACTCTTCCTAGTAATTTTGCTGAGGAGTCCAACAGTGAGATTGGTCTATAGCATTTGGGATCCTGTTTAGAGCCTTTTTTTGATATTGCATTAATAATGAATTCAGACCAGGTAGGTGGTAAATAACCCTTTCCAGCCACATTACACACCTGTGTTAACAAGTGCACCCAGAGATCAGGGAGACGCTTGTATGCATCTATTGGTACCCCATCTGGTCCAGGAGCCTTCCCATGCACGGATTTATCTAACAATCTCTGAATTTCCTCTATATTGAATGTAGTGTCAAATTCAGTGGTGTTTGGTGGTTGACACTCTGCCACTATTGGATCATGTGAAGGTGCGAAAATGGAGGAAAAGTGATCTATCCATACATCTACCCCTATGAAGTTCTCTAAATTCGGGTCAAAGTTGTCATTGAGGAATGGGGCACTTATTATTCTCCAAAATTGATTATTATCCCTAGTGTCTGCTGCCTGTCACAGATTGGCCCAGACTATATCCTGCAAGTTCTGCTTTCTTAACTTTATAACCTATTTGCATCGTATTCTGCTCTCTATAATGGGAGCACGGTCTCTTGGGAATACATGTAAAATTGTATTTAAATCCCTACATGCCTTAGAGCACTGACAATCAACACACCTGTAGTTCTTTTTACTGTTGACCCTGACCACTTTACTCAGATGATAATTGATGGATTTCGATATTGCAATATTTGAGTAAATGACTGAAATGGGTTCTGGATTATTCAGCAACCAGGAGTAAAAATTGTCCTTTTTACCTCTCAATAGGTCACGCATGAGTTGATCTGTGTTGACATCTGTCCATTTCAGCTGAATCGTTGACTGTGTTACTTAATAATTATGTGCGATGACAACTGTCTTACTATTAGCCGGAATAGGCGGCTTGAGTGATAACTTAAGAGGTTTATGATCCCTTACACAATTTTCTCCTATCACCAGGTGGATCAGTGTTACATCTCTATTTCTGGAAATCAGTATGTGGTCTATATTGCTCTGACCCCTGGTACCTATAAAATTATATTGTTGGCTGTCAACCCCTGTGGAATTGGGGACCATAATATACATATAATATCTTAGTGCTAACTTATTTAGATGGGTACCATACAGACAGTGTGTGAAATGATCCAGATCTTCATCATTAGGGTCATCATACTCACATACCTGATCAAGGGATAAAGAACATTTAGGCAGGTTAATGTCTCCTGCCTAACAATAAACATATCCCTATCCTTGTCTAGCAAAAGGTTCTCCAGGGCATGTTCCAGATCAATTACAACTTGGGCCCTATGTTTGTCAAAGATGTTATTATAAAAGTTAATAATCGAAAAAGTATCAGCCATGCTCAACAGGACTAATTGGAAGTGTGGGGAATCCAAAAATATTTTAACAATGCCATGGGTTGCCGTGGTGTAAACAAATCAATGTCGATAGGCCCCTCTTTGCTCTGCCCATCCTGGAGGCAGTAGCCAAAATACAGACTGAAGTAAAACTATCTATCGCTATGATAATTGGTAGATCAAGTCTCTTGAAGGCAAATGATCTCAGCCCCCTTAGCATAATTTCCCCAATCTTCTGTTGTAGTTTTATTTGTCAATTCCGTAATGTTCCAAGAAACAATCCCCACATTTTTTGGTGGATCCAAGACTGACTCTGAGGGGCAAAAATAACAAGGCTCCTCTGGGGATCGGGCTGTGTTGTGGATATGGACTGGTTCAATATTGGTAGCTAAATGACCTTTCAATTCAAGAACATTGGGGCAGTTAGGAGTGCTTGAAAGTCAGCCCTTTTCCTCAATATGTGACAATAGAGAAAAGCAGTTGTACTATAGGATCTGTGGCCGCATGGTGCTGTTTTTAAGTTGATGATTGGGTATCATTAACGGAAGAGGAAGACGAGGTGGCCTATAAAAGAAACCCAAAACAGACGGCTTTGATTTCACATCTTCGATTTGATGACTGGAGGCTAGATAACAGGGCCTCTACCATGTACGGGTATCTGAAATTGATAAAGTTACAGTCCCCATGCTCAAGAGTCTGTTATGTATTGTTTAGGGACTATGAGATGGACAAGGAATGGAAACTACAAGAAGAATAAGATGCTCTCAGGTCTTACTGAAGTTTCAGCTTCTTCCTCAGGGTAGGACTGTCCTATAGGGCAATCAGGCAGTCACTGATGGGCTAGTCTGACAGGCGACTGTATGGTTGTTTTTTTGGCTGGTTGTGTGCCTGTTTTGTGATCTGCTGTGCCCATTTTTTATGTTGATTTCTGTGATATTAAACAAACATCACATGCAGGAAGCTCAAATCCATGCAGTATTCCATGCCTTGCAAAACACGTATACAGCATGTTTTTACAAGTTCAAAACTGTCCCAATTTGCAAACATTGTCCACTTTTTTTAGCCTTTACATTCACAAATGGGGCCACTTTTATTGTAGTGATGGGCCTATATTATCCCAGTGCAACCCTGTGTTGTCTTCATGTCCACTGAGACCTAGGATAGCAAGGGCCGCGGCAAGAGTTCCAAAGGGCAAAAACGGGGTATCAAATGGTACCCTTAAAAACCTGTGTTGACTTCCAAGCTGTCCACGTGCAATAATCCTGTAAAACTCATTAATATGAAATATGTTACCCTAAACTGCATATCTCTCTGACTATGGAGCATTGCTCTAATCGGGCCAGTGCCTATTTAGACTGAGTTCTAGCAAAGCAAAAAAAAAAACATATATTGCATGAGCGTCCTGTGGAGCCTCCTATTTCTATCATGCACTGAAGGAAATTAAAAATTCTGTACTTATCTGCCTGTCACATACAGGAGCGGTGGTGCATCACCTGAATTTCCCTTTATCACACGCGGACAAAGAGACATGGTAGGCATACTGTTGTTTACCTTTGGTGTGAAAGGTACTAAGACAATATTTCATTGCAATTGATGAGCCAAGCTCCTTCCTTTGTACACATGGCTTTCCAAGGTCAACGCTAGCAAGCAGTCGAAGCGCCACTTACTTTACATTTACTTAGTCGTGTTTTATTGCTTATATGTTGGTTTTATGCAGACTGTTAAATAAATATCTTTTTGAATGCTGCTATGGGTTATTTTGGCCTAGCAAGAACCTTTATTTCGAATTTTTAAGCATATGTTTCACAGGTATTAAGTTGCACCCATAATTTTATAGGGCACTTACTGATGTGTAGGTTTTTCAGGCACAATTCATAGGCTACACCCCTTTTAGAGTCCCCAACCTTTTTATCCCACTGAAGGCATTGTTGTGGGGTTAATCAGATATATGCCAGAATTGATCATAATATATGTACTACAGTTGTGTGAAAATCAATAATGTCTTGCTCTTTATAACAAAAGCTTACAAACCTAATGTAAAAATGGGGACATCAAAAAAGTAGTAAAGGACCTGGCAAAGATCCAGATGTCTTAATCTTTGACTAATTTGCTTGTATCCTTTCTCCTTGTAGTATTTTAATTAAACATTTCTGCTTAGCCTACACGTTGTTTAAAAACCCGCTTAATGAATGTGACAACGCACAAGAAACCAAGTGTATGTGGTTTCAGCAAAAAAAGCAATATTGTTTTCATTCATCTTAGCTGCAAAGAGGCTGAAAGCAGTAATTGCTTTTTTGACCCAAATTTATCAAATGACTGCTGTGCATAGATATTGTTGTTTAGTACAAATAACTGAAAATTGTTGAGTTCATACAACTACAGATGTGCTCTTAACTTCTTGAGACAGTCGGCACTTTGGAACTGGTACAATCCATCGCTATTTAGTACTGTCCGCTTTGTATGAATCTGTTAAAAGTAATGGTGTTTCATATTGATCTAAAAATCCTACAAACAAATGCAAAGATGTGATCCATGTGATTAACTTGTTGATTGGTGTCTGCACTTGGTGATGCATGTGAATTTTTCTTTGATGAGGCCTGTGGCCATGCTGTTTTCCCATCATGTCATATCGCTGCAGGGCACATGAGTTTTTTCAATAGGTGGTAAATAAGCCGGTTTCATTATGCTGCACTTCTGAACTGGCAGTACCATCTGTCATTAACTTGGCCAATGGTTATGCGACCATTCAGTTGTGCAGCTTTTAGGTGTAGAGTTGGTGGTGGAAGGCTGCCCCTATGGCTTCCAGGAGAGCTCACCGTTTTTGTGCCAGAATGGTAGGACGGCATCGACTGTGGCTGTATTTTCTGACTGGGATTCGAAAAATATGGGAGAGATACCCTTCTAACCAAAAAGGAAAGGGTCAAATACCAATCAAAACAAGAAATGTAATAAATATTGAATTATATCAATGAAATATTGTATACAGGGGGCCAGATTTACGACCCTAGTAAATTGCAACTCGCAATTTGCACTTGATTGCGAGTCGCAATTTACTATGTACTACATTGTCAGAGACACTGATTGCGATTCCCAATGGGGTCCCAAATGTGAGGCTCATTAATATTAATGAGGCACTCGTATTTTGCGACTCCTTTGGGAATGGCTGGCCCTCCCAGGGATGGTGGCCTGCTGGGCTCAGCAGACCACCATGTCTGGGACTGCCTCTAAATAAAGCAGCTTTTTTTTTAATGCAGCCCGTTTTCCTTAAAGGAAAATGGGATGCATTTAAAAAAATAAAAATGAAACTTTTTCATTTAATTTTTTAAGGGCAGGCAGTGGTCAAGGGACCACTGCCTGCCCTTAAAAAATATTTTTGCATGAATTTGCAAAGGGGAAGGGGTCCCCTGGTGACCCCTTCCCATTTGCGAATGCATTACCACCTACTTGAAGTAGGTGGTAATTGCGAGTGTTTTGCGACCGCAATTGTGGTCTCAAAACATTAGTACATGGGTTAGAGAGTCGCTATTTGGAAGGGAACCCCCCTTCCAAATAGCGATTCTCTAAACACTTTTTTGCGAGTTGCAATTCATTTGCGACTCACAAAATTTTGTTAGTACATGGTCATACTAATTTTAGCATGCGCAAATGGGTCGCTAACTCATTTGCGCATCCTAAAATTCGTCGTACATCTGGCCCAGGATGTTTTAACTATGATAGTAAATTTGTATATGTAAAGGTGTGATTATATTGAATAAACTAGACATTTTTACATTAAATAGTGTTCAGTGTTAAGACAGTGTAGTGCATGAAAGTGAAGAGTGCATTTCCTTTTATTAACATAAGGCATATTCTTAATTTATGGTGTTGACAGTGAGAGCGTGTGACTCAAAAGAGATCCTGTCTTGTTTTTATTTCCTGACCAGGATTGCCATTTCTGTTTTTTAGAGACCCGGCACATTGCCAGGTTGTGCATGTTAGGTATTGCTGTGCTTTGTGGGAGAAGTCACTCACTCGTCACTTCCAACTATGTCCCACTGCTGTTGTCTTCTGTGGTAGCTGCCATCTCCAGTTGTATCCAAGGGCTCTCTGTGGTGGGTGACATTACATACCGGTAAGCGGATGCTTGTGAGCTACTCTGCTTGTGACTGCTGGGTAAAGGTTTTTTGTTGATGTCATTTCTCAAATGTCCAATTCTCAGTTGGGGTTTTGCTCCCCCCTGATGTGTCTGGCAATCTAAGCTTTCCCCCAAAGCCTCTCTATGACCCTGAAGCATTTGGAATTATTTGCATCAAACTTTTCTTCGATTAAAACAATATATCTTCACATCGCTTGACACAGTCCAAAATGGGATAATAACTTTATTGCTGACTTCACTGACTACTTCAAAACAACAAATGCTTTTCAACAAAAACCTCTGCATTTGCGACCTCAGTCTTCACTGGGGTCACCAAAAGGATGTACATGTCATAATTTCAGACCCACATTAACCACCAGTATAATCTGGACCAACTCTCATAACTCCCCACTCACATCAATGGCAAAATTGTCTATCTAGTGATATCGGGCTAAATGAAACTGAAATGTCTCACGCACTAGAGGTAGAATTGTCTCACCATTTTCGTTTTGCAATGGTAATATCTCTGACTGAGGCACCATCTTTCCAGCCTTCCCCCAAGGCTGGTTTAAAAAGACCTTTCACTCATATCCCACAGCGTGCCTTGAATGGTGCTATCTCCAAGACCACATTTACTAATACAAAAATGTTTGTGTATCTCATCAAAAAGCAATATGATATAAAGGAGTAGTCTAGGGGGAGAAGCAAGATGACAGCCGCCTGAGGTGACTGTAGAAGCACTGTCCTGAACCGTGAAACCGAATTCAAAAAAAGGGGAAAGAATAGGGCTGTAAACTACTTACGGAGTGGCATGTCCTTGGATGATTTGTGTGCTATTGGCGGGGTTCGGCTGGTGGTCGGAGACTGTCCTGGAGCAACGTCGATAAGGCAGTGCTGGTTGACTCTCAAGCGACTGATCGCAGTAGCTCTCGTCCACTCCGGCTGTGATCTGTGTGAAGGCTGCTCGGTGGCAGGAAAGATGGGTCCGAAGGCAGCTGGAGCCATATTAAAGGGGAAATCTGGGAAGTCCGGCGCACCTCCACCGGGATCATCTAACTCTACCGGGGACTTTCCAGGAAGTACGAAAGCGCGACAGGGGAACCAGACGAACACCGCTGCCAATCAAAACTGACTGCAGGAGCTGTCGGAGAAGGGAGGAAGAGACGGGACATCCACTGGATGACGTCTGCCCAGCCGTACTGTGCCGTAGCTGCTCCGCGCTCCGGAGGAGAAACATGCATAGGCAATAAGACCAGAGGCCGTGCGAGTCGGGGGGTGAAGCGCCGGCCACAGCAGTACAGCTATTGGAGCCAGATAAGGAGCTACTAACTTCATCAGGAGCTGTAAGTATGCCTCCAGAGGGAGGCTCAGAAAAACTGTTGGCTGAAAAACTAATTTGGTCTGGTGATGAGAAGGTTTATGGGAGTGCGATAATGGGCTTTCAGGATGACAGTGTGTTTATTTATTTATTTATTTTTGAGATTTGTAAAGCGCCTGGTGACCCGAAGGCATCCCCGCGCTATAGTGCTGTGAAGTCCGGGACGGGCGGAAACCAGGAACTATTTGGGGAAGAGGAGGGTTTTGAGTTTTTTGCGAAAAAGTGTGTGGCTGGGTTCCAGACGTAGCAGACGAGGAAGTGCGTTCCACGTGGAGGAGGCCTTAACCGAGAAGCGGCGTCCACCAGTGCGCGACTTCTTGAATCTTGGGACTGTGGCCAGATGTTCGCTGTCCGAGCGGAGGTTTCTGAGGGCTTTATAGGGTGTAATCATATCTTTGAGGGTGGCGGGTCCAACCCCATTGATGAGTTTGTGCGTGATGCACATGGCCTTAAACTCCACTCGCTGGCGGACCGGAAGCCAGTGAAGAGATTTGAGGGCCGGTGTGGTGTGGGCTCTGGGGGGAAGGTTGAGAATGAGTCTCGCCGCGGCATTTTGTACACGCTGAAGTTTGGTGAGGGTGGTCTCAGGAGCCCCGAGAAATGCGGCGTTGCCGTAGTCCAGGCGTGCTAATATGAGCCCCTGCACCAGAAGTTTCCTGGACAGGGGGGGCAGGAGAGGGAGGATCTTCCGAATTGAGCGGAGAAGACCAAAACATGTCCCCGCGGTCTTGACTGCCTGGGTCTTCATGGAAAGGTCCTGCTCCAACCAGAAGCCCAGTGTTTTAATTTCTGTCTTGGGCGTGGGGATGTCACCGAAGGAGTCTGGCCATGCCGAGGGAGGGACCGAAGACCATTTGTTACCCAGCAGCATGATTTCTGTTTTTGCCCCATTCAGCTTCAGTGAGGATTCGCACATCCAGGTATGTATATCTTGCAGGCAGTTGAGTAGGATTTCAGGGTTCTTGTCCACCTGTGACAGGGAGACGACGAGTTGTGTGTCGTCGGCATAGTTGACTATGTTTATCCCATACCGGGTAACCACATCCTCCAACGGGGCCATATAGACATTAAACAGGGTGGGACTGAGCGAGGACCCCTGGGGCACACCCCGCGTGAGCGGGAGGGGGTCTGCTCGGAAGTTACCGTCCCACACCTGAAATGAACGTCCCGTGAGGAAGGATTGAATCCAGGCATGTGCGGCTCCCACAATTCCTGCCTTGGCCAGGCGGTGGAGGAGGACACGGTGATCCACCGTGTCGAATGCGGCACTGAGGTCCAGGAGGATCACTGCCACTGATCCTCCTGAATCCAGGATACACCTAGTCTCCTCGATGACGGAGAGGAGTGCGGTGTCTGTGCCGTGGCCTGGCCGAAATCCGGTTTGTGATTGACGTAGTATTTTATTCGTCTCGAGGAATTGGGAGAGTTGCACATTGACCAATTTCTCCGCCACCTTGCTGAAACAGGGAAGGAGCGAAATGGGTCTGTAGTTGGCCAAATCGTCCGGGTTTAGGTTGGATTTTTTCAGCAGGGCCTTGACGACTGCGCCCTTCCAGGATGAGGGCACTATGCCTTGGGCCAGAGATGTGTTTATCAGATCCCTGATGGTAGGTGAGATGCAGGGAGAAACAGTTTTTAAGAATCTGACGGGTACTGGGTCCAGGGGGGACCCACTTCTCAATTTAGCCAGCGTGGTAGTGACCTCATCGAGGGAGATTTCTCTAAAGGAGGACAGCCTCGGGCTGGTAAGGTGGGCGTCTAACTCCACCGGGGAGGGGGGGCTGATTAGGGGGAGGGATTCCACGATCCGCGTGATTTTGGAGTCAAAGAATGAGGCTAAGTCCTTACATCTGCCCGGCAGGGGGGGAGAGGCTGCGGGAGCTGAGGGTATGTTAAGTAGTTCCTTAACTATCAGGAAGGATTCCTTAGTGGAATTGGCCGCGTTTTTAATCCTATTGTCATAAAAGGTCGATTTGGCTAGTTTGATGGCCGATTTATAACGTCTTACTGCTATATTATAGGTGTCTTTCTTACTATGTAGCCAGTCTTTTCTCCACAATCTTTCCGCTTTTTTACATTCTTTGCGGAGGTCACGGAGTTCCGGGGTGTACCACGGGGCATGACCTAATGACCTGTTTTTGATCTCCCGATTTTTTAGGGGAATGAGGCTATCAAGGGAGGAGGAGAGCCAGCCTCGTACTTGGGTGTCAGCCTCGGACGGGTCAGCCGAGAGGCTCGGGGTAGAAGAGTCCAGAGCTGTCGCCCAGTCCCCTGTTGAGAGTTTGGCCCACGATCTGTCCTTGGAAAAGGTGGGGGCTTTATGGGGATTCTTGATAGCCCCAGGAATGTTAAAGGTGATAATAAAATGGTCCGTCCATGGGAGAGGTTGGGAGTCGGTGAATTGGAGGAAGGGGATGTTTGAGAACACTGGGTCAAGGAGGTGTCCTTTAACGTGTGTTGGGCCTGAATTGGCAAGGAGAAGGCCATGGGAAGCCAGGTCACAGATAAGATCAGCGGCGCCTGCGTCCAACGTGTCATCAAAGTGAATGTTGAGGTCGCCTGTTAGTAAAAAGTTAGATGAGAGGTGGGCTGAAGAGGAAACAATTTCCAAAAGGGAAGCTGCGAAGGGGGCGAAGTGCCCGGGAGGCCGGTACACCAGAAGACCTGATAGGGAACTGGACGGAGTAAGCTGAAAGGTGAAGAGACAGCTCTCTGAGTCCGGGGTTGTCGTAGTGTTAATACGACCGGCGAGGTGGTCCCTGAAAATGATAGCAATTCCCCCTCCTCTTCCTAAAGGGCGAGGTTGGGACAAGATGAGGAAGCCGGGGGGGAGAGCCAATACCATGTCGGAATTGGAATCGCCCGTGATCCACGTTTCTGTCAGGAAGAGTATGTCCAGGTCTAGGTCGTCAATCAGGTGATTTATATGCAGAGCATGCTTCGGAAGCGATCTGCAATTAATTGTCGCCATTTTAATGACCGGCGGTGGGATCGGGGATTTAGGGAGGTGTAGCTTCGTCGGTTTGCAAATGGTGCAGCTGACGTAGAGGGTGTTAGGATCTTGCAGGACGTGGCATGCGCTAGATTTCCGGGGTCTGAGGCTGAGTAGCTCCTTGCGTGAGTACCTCAGCTTAGTAGTTGGAGGGGCCGGCATAGAGTCTGGCCCTAGGCCCGGTCGTGCGCGGACGGGCGCAGACGGGCTTGCCTTTGGCGCGCCTTCGGCGCGCAGTCGGCGTGCCCGCTGCGCGCGTCCGCTGCGCGGCCAGAGGCACCGTCTCATGATAAAGGGGGAGGTGGGGGGCGTGGCCGATCGTCAGGGGCGTGGCCAGGCTCAAGGGCTTGTCGGGATGGCGGCAAACACCGAGGCAGCTCTTTGATCAGCTGTGCGGTGTGCGGGGATGCCGGTGTGCGACCGGAGTGACGGTGAGTTTAAAAAAACAGAACAGGTTTACACAATTTAAGACACAAGTAAAACTCCCGGCTTCCGCCTCAGGAGACCGCAACAGTGCTAATGCGCGAGGGGGTAGAGTTGCGCTTTAAGTAGTGTGCTGGGGGCGTGGCCGATCGTCAGGGGCGTGGCCAGGCTCAAGGGCTTGTCGGGATGGCGGCAAACACCGAGGCAGCTCTTTGATCAGCTGTGCGGTGTGCGGGGATGCCGGTGTGCGACCGGAGTGACGGTGAGTTTAAAAAAACAGAACAGGTTTACACAATTTAAGACACAAGTAAAACTCCCGGCTTCCGCCTCAGGAGACAGCAACAGTGTTAATGCGCGAGGGGGTAGAGTTGCGCTTTAAGTAGTGTGCTGGGGGCGTGGCCGATCGTCAGGGGCGTGGCCAGGCTCAAGGGCTTGTCGGGATGGCGGCAAACACCGAGGCAGCTCTTTGATCAGCTGTGCGGTGTGCGGGGATGCCGGTGTGCGACCGGAGTGAGGGTGAGTTTAAAAAACAGAACAGGTTTACACAATTTAAGACACAAGTAAAACTCCCGGCTTCCGCCTCAGGAGACAGCAACAGTGCTAATGCGCGAGGGGGTAGAGTTGCGCTTTAAGTAGTGTGCTGGGGGCGTGGCCGATCGTCAGGGGCGTGGCCAGGCTCAAGGGCTTGTCGGGATGGCGGCAAACACCGAGGCAGCTCTTTGATCAGCTGTGCGGTGTGCGGGGATGCCGGTGTGCGACCGGAGTGACGGTGAGTTTAAAAAAACAGAACAGGTTTACACAATTTAAGACACAAGTAAAACTCCCGGCTTCCGCCTCAGGAGACCGCAACAGTGCTAATGCGCGAGGGGGTAGAGTTGCGCTTTAAGTAGTGTGCTGGGGGCGTGGCCGATCGTCAGGGGCGTGGCCAGGCTCAAGGGCTTGTCGGGATGGCGGCAAACACCGAGGCAGCTCTTTGATCAGCTGTGCGGTGTGCGGGGATGCCGGTGTGCGACCGGAGTGACGGTGAGTTTAAAAAAACAGAACAGGTTTACACAATTTAAGACACAAGTAAAACTCCCGGCTTCCGCCTCAGGAGACAGCAACAGTGCTAATGCGCGAGGGGGTAGAGTTGCGCTTTAAGTAGTGTGCTGGGGGCGTGGCCGATCATCAGGGGCGTGGCCAGGCTCAAGGGCTTGTCGGGATGGCGGCAAACACCGAGGCAGCTCTTTGATCAGCTGTGCGGTGTGCGGGGATGCCGGTGTGCGACCGGAGTGACGGTGAGTTTAAAAAAACAGAACAGGTTTACACAATTTAAGACACAAGTAAAACTCCCGGCTTCCGCCTCAGGAGACAGCAACAGTGTTGGGAGGGCTTCAGCAGCTAGGAGGGGAAGATGTCCCTTCCCAGGATTTAATGAGTCAGTTAAATGCGGCAAACTCCCCGGCCTCTAAAACTGCTCAGCAATCAGGCGCCCTGATTCAGGATGCTATGCAACTAAACCAAGAGACAGAAATGGACCACAATTACTGCTGTTTTTTTTCTCTCTCGGACGGGCTGTAGTGGTTAGTAGATGGATCAGGCTCCTCAACAGGGTCGAGTGTGAATGATAGCGACCCTGATACAGCCGGAGATCCCCCCTTTACGACAGCACGGAGAGTTGGGGAAAAAATGGGCCACCGCATGCAAAGGGCTGGGAGACTGAAATGGGATTACTCCTTAACTGACTCATTAACCAACGTTCAAACAACCACCCCCCAAGGTACATCTGGTATTAATCTGCCTACATTAGATACCATTCTCAAATCCATAATGTTGCTCTATGAAGAAACAATAAAAGATGCACGCAAAGCACAAAATGCAGCAAGAAAGGTGCAGGGTGCTGTCAGAAAGCTGACTAAGACCTATAGTGCTATAGAGGAGTGCCTGACTGAGCTCGAAGCAAGAGTCCACAACGTTGAAACAGAGTTGGCTGACAATCATACGCAGACTAAAGCACAAGAAAAGCAGCTTGTTGATATTCAGTGGAAACTGGAGGAACAGGAAAATTGCCAGCTGCGGAATAACCTGAGGGTACTGGGAATTCCCGAAGGAAAGGAAGAATCAGACATTAGGGTGTATAGGGTTAAATCTTTTCCGTCAAGCTTTTCCTGAACCTACTGATTGGAATTGGGAGAAAGAGATTCAGCCAATTCATAGGGCACCTTTTACCCTGAGACAGGCAGTCAGAGAAGGTTTCAAACCAAGGGCTGTCTTGGTTTTCTTTGGGAACTTATTTCTACGGCAGCTAATCTTTTGTCATGTTACAGTTGAAAAGTGGTGTCGATTTTGTCAATTGATTAAACCCTTTCAGGATAAAGGGGCCCAAGCTTTTCTAAACAACCCTGCATGTCTGTTAGTGGTCTGGCAGGGCGAGACAAAATTCTTTACCTCGGAAATAAAAGCCAATGAATTTCTGATGGGGCTAAAACAATAAAAATCGCAGTGTGTTAAGTCAAGTTAGGAGACCATGTTTATATTTAGCTAATCTTTTTCTTAGTTTTTCTTTTCTTCTTTTCTTCTTTTTCTGCCTGCTTGCTCTAACATAGATAGAAACTCGGGTTCAACGCAAGAAGAGATAAATTATTAGAGCAGGTCTGAGGGTCTCCAGGAGTCAGAATGAAGAATGCTCTTTCTCTTGCAATTAAGCTACGATGTTCACATTATATTCACAGTTCATGGAGACTGCTCGCCATCTTCGCACAGACCGATGTGCAGTCTGGATACTTCTCAGGGATTGGGGGGAGGGAGTTGGAGGTGGGGTCAGGGGAGGGGATCACGGGGGGATGGGTGGGGTTTGGTGTAGGAGAGGTTGGGGGAGCACGGGGTGGATTCATGGAGGATCGGGGGAGAAAAAAATGCTCAGAGAAGAAATAAAAAAAAGGTGAATGGAATAAGGTTAAGAGATGGTATGGAACGTTTCTATCAAGCAATACTAAAGATGGGAGAAATGTTGAGCTGGTCAGCTTATTAGGCCAAAATGGGTAGAATTACTATTTGCCCAGTTAATGTAGGGGGTTTAATTGATAGAAGTAAGCGTTTAAGGGTTACTGAGATGTTAAGAACCATAGTTACTGACACAATTTGCCTTCAAGAGACACATATCTCATGGGGTAAAAGGGGGTTCATTTCGGTTAACGGCTATACACTATTGGCTTGCTCCTCCCAGAGCTCTAACATTAGAAGGGTCGCTATTTTAGCCAGAAATAAACCAGGGCAGATGAAATGAAAACTTGTTGATGCATGTGGTAGATGGGCCTTGGTGGATTTAGAGGTCGGGATAACAATAGGCACTGTATATGGCTCAAATCAAGTGGATCCGAAAGTGCTAGAAGACTTGGAGCTGGAATTAGCATCCTGGCCTACTCCCTTGAGTATGTGTGGGGATTTGAATCTTAATCAGGCAGTAGGGAGGACTGTGATTAGTGGATATCAAGGAAGGAAACCTGGAGTCTATAGGGCTCTACCCTCATTCATTTTTAGCCATGGACTAACTGATGTTTGGGATTTTAAGTTTCCCTCTGATCCTGGCTATACATATTATTCGTGTTCTCATAAAAGATATGTCCGTTTGGACTAGTTCTTAATATCAAAGCACATTTTGGCTGAGGCAGAAATAGAGAAATTACCGAAATTTATTTCGGACCACAATCGCCTCGTTCTCGAGGTAATGATCCAACAGAATTTAAAGCAAAAATGTCAATGGTCATTCGATAGGAAATTATTGGTAGACCCGAATTTTATTGATTATATTAAGAATAGGATACATTACTACTTTGATACAAACAGATATAGTACATTGTGTATCATGGTATGGGATGCCTTCATGTCAGGACTAAGGGGGGAGATAGTCAGCTTTGTTTCTCACACCAGGAAACAACAGGATTTGGAGAATAGGAGGCTATTAGCAAAACTGACTGAGCTTGAGAAGGAACATTTGATAAAGACAGTGCAAAGGTGGACATAGCCCAAACCCAGTTAGAAATTAGACTGACCCAGAATACCCGACCCATAGGATTGAGAGTTATGAGTTCGGGGAGGCAGCTGGGAAACTTCTAGCTCTACAGATAAGACAAAAGACGCTTAAGAGCCAGATATTATCAATAAAAAAGGAGGGGAAGACTTATACGGATCCGGATAATGTAATATGAGTTTTTCATATGTTTTATCAGAATCTATAAAATGAGGGCTGTCAGGGGCCATCAGGTGCTCCCCAGAAGGGGTATCGATATGAAGAAGGAAGTCAGATTCTGCTGCCAGGGTGGAGCTAGAAGCTGACTTCTCATTAGAAGAGATACAGTACCTCGCCTCAGGGAAAGCAACCAGTCCGGATAAGATCCCATTGGAGTGCTACAAAATATTTCAAGCAGTATAAGCCCCCTTGCTATTGGATCTATTCCTAGGGCTACAATAAGCCGCCGCACGCCTGTGTCCTGGAAGGGCACTAATATTATCATCTTTCCTAAAAAAGATAAGCCTCTGGATAAACCTACCTCTTATCGATCTATTTCCCTAGAAAATACAGATGCAAAAATGTATTCTAAAATCTTGGCAAATCGCCTAAGAAGGGTCATAGTCTGTCTGGTCACGCCATGGCAGCACGGTTTCATACCCGTAAGGGGTACAACTGACCACATAAGATGAGCTGTGGCACTGTTTGACATCACTAGTGAAACCAGTGGCCAGCTGGCTATTATCCTTCTCGATGCTGAAAAAGCATTTGATCGGGTGGCATGGGAGTATTTATGGGGAGCCCTGGCTGCTAAAAGATTTGGCCCCAGGGAGATAACGGTTGTTAAGGCAATGTATGCAGATCCTTATGCCAGACTTCAGTTAATGGGCAAAGAATCAGACACTATAATAGTGGCTAGAGGAACAAGGAAGGGGTGCCCATGCCCCCCCATATTATTTGCTCTTTACAGTGATCCCTTTATCGAGCAGATATTACATAATAGAGTAATCCCTCCGGCTATTACCAATGGCTATAAAACCAAAGTATTAGCATATACTGATGATATTGCCATAATAACATCTAATCCCGAGACGGCTATAAAAGAATTAGAAATTATGGCTGAAATAAATGGCTGTGAGTCAGGATACTTAATGAATAAAATGAAGACACAGATAATATGTACAGACAATATTTTCTTTCAGGACATTAGTCAAGTGGCCTCTGTCACATATTTGTGGACTCTCGCTTTTTCTATCACTCTGTCTCCACATCAATCTGTTAAGGGTTTACTTGTGTATAGACCACCTGGTTCACCCGGTACGTTTTTTGAAGATCTGGACTCCGTGTTGTTGGGGCTGGCCCTGAAAGCGGAACACTGCATCGTGGCAGGGGATTTTAACTTTCGGTTGGATGATCCGTCTGACCCTGCTGCCATTAAACTTTCTGAGGCTATGGCCCCGCTGGGACTGATCCCTCATTTGCAGGAGCCTACGCACGAGAAGGGGCACACTCTTGACCAGGTGTTCTCGTCTTCCCCTCTTGAGATGATTGAGATTACACCAGTACTATGGTCTGACCACTCGCTTGCCAAATTTACGATCAAAGGCACAGTCAAATCGGTGGCTGCCTTGGCACTGCAACAGGGTCGTGCCCATAGGGCATATCATCGTGTGACCCCAGAGATGCTGGCCCAGGCTGCTGTGGATTGCCCATGTTCCCTCTCTGGAGATCTGGATAAGGACTTGGAGACCCTGCAAGCTTGGCTTCTAGACAGGCTGAATGACCTTGCCCCGGATCTGACACCCCGTCTGACACCGAAACGGGTCTCTGCGCCTTGGTTTACCGCTGCACTGTCGGCTACGCGGCAGCAGTGTAAGGTGGCCGAGAGAGCGTGGCGGGCTCATTATGATACTGCAGCCAAGCTGACCTATAAAACGGTGGTCAAGGCCTATCACCGGGACATCCGCCTGGAAAAAAAAGCATATCTAGCCAGGAGAATAGATGCGGCTCCTAACTCCTGCAAGGAGATTTTCTCCATTGTGAGAGAATTTATTTCCCCACGGTCTAACATCCTAGACGAAAAACCGTCTGGTACCTGGGCTTCGGACCTTGCTGACTTTTTTACGAGCAAGATCCAACACATACAGGATTCTTTTCCATCGCCTGGGCTTTTGGCCCAGACTAATCCTGAGGCCACCTTATCCCCGCGGGCAGGGCCTGGTGTGACACTGAGTGTGTTTCCTCCGCTCTCTGCCCCTGACTCTTTAGCGCTAATGGGCAATCTTAAATCGGGTTCGCCCCTCGACCCTTGCCCTGCTAAATTTTTAGCGAAAGTTGCGGAGGTGATTAATCCACTGGCAAATCCGCTGTTAAATCTTTCGCTGAGTCAGGGAGTGGTCCCGTACGCCTGGAAGCAGGCAATGGTGATTCCATTGCTCAAAAAGCCAGGCCTGGATCCGAAGGCCCCGGTCAATTATAGGCCTATCTCTTTGCTGCCGGCTCTCACGAAGATTTTGGAAAAGCACGTTCAGGTTGTGCTTTCCAATTTTCTTGAGACCAATGAGATTTTGCACGCCACCCAGTCAGGTTTTCGTTCCCATCTCAGTACTGAGACTGCGCTCCTTGAGGTCTCAGAAACCATTAAAGGGGTTCTGGACTCTGGGGGCAAAGCCATGCTGGTGTTGTTGGACCTGTCGGCGGCGTTTGACACCGTCCCCCATGATGGCCTTCTCGCAAGACTCTTTGAGATAGGTCTGCGGGGGACGGTGTTCGGCTGGTTTTCCTCCTTTCTAGCCGGACGCCGGCAAACGGTCTGGGCCTCGCCAGATTCCGCCGTGATGCCGCCTCTGGGAGTCGGGGTCCCACAGGGCTCCATTTTGAGCCTGACCCTATTTAACATCTTCATGACCCCGTTGGCGGCATTGGTGGAGTCGTATGGGGCCCGGATCGTATCCTATGCCGACGACACCCAGCTCCTCTTCTCATGTATGAGAGGTGGAGACTTTAATGGGGAGAGCATTCGGGATTGCCTTGGGGCTGTTTTTCAATGGTTCCAACGGAACAGCCTCAAGTGCAATTCCGATAAATCGGAGGTTCTCTTCTTTGGGTGCGACACAGAGCCAGACTGGCAGGCCTGGTGGCCGATTAATATGTTTCCCCCGTCTTGCTCCTCCCAAGTAGCCAAGAACTTGGGGGTCAAGATGGATAAGGGGTTAACATTGAAATCCCAGATCCTGGGGGTGTCGGGCATCTGCTTCGGCATCCTTAGGATGCTGCGGAGATTCCTTCCCCTGCTGTCGGAGGAGCATAGGAAGCTGACAGTGCAGGCTTTGATCGGGTCCAGGTTGGATTATTCGAACATTCTTTACCTGGGGCTGCCGGAGTATTTGCTGCAGCGGCTCCAAGTGGTGCAGAACGCTGCTGCGAGAGCTATCTTCGGATTAAATAGACGGGCCAGTGTATCGGGCCTGTTGAAAATTTTGCATTGGCTCCCGATCCGGAAACGGATTGTTTTTAAGGCTTTGACTCTGGCCTATAAAGCTCTCCACGCGGTGGGAGCAAAGTACCTTCAAAAAAGACTGGTCTTCTATCATCCGACCCGGTCTTTGAGGTCGGAATCCCTGTTTTTGGCGGTTGTTCCGCGTGTGAAGAGAGCTCGTCTGGGTGGCCGCTCTTTTGGACTACTAGCGCCACAGTTGTGGAACTCTCTGCCACTCACTCTGCGGGGAGCTACCAGCCTACTAGCGTTTAGGAAAGGCCTTAAAACCTGGCTGTTCACCCAGTAGCCTGTTTTTTCTTGCATGTATTTGTCTGGCATTCGGTCTTTTTTTCTTCTTCTAACGTTGTTATGTTATTCTGTTACAGCACTCCTTCTCCTAAAGCGCCGGGACACTCTTTTTGAGTAGCCGTGCGCTATACAAAAGAATAAATAACATAACATAACATAAAGATAAACCCAAAGATAGAGACGATTACCTGGTTGAGTGAGTGAAAGGACTGATGGATAGGCGTGTGAGTGAAGGGTGGATGGGTGGATGAATGAGTGAAGCGATGGTTGTGAGGATGGCTGAGTGAAAGAATGAATGGATGCATAAGTGAAAGTGAGGGTGGATAAATGGATACACTTGTGAATAGATGGCTAAGTGAAAAAACTGGATGGATGAATGAAAGAGGGTGGGTGGATGGATGAAAAGGGTGAATGGATGGATGAGTGAAAGGGTGGATGGACTATTAGGAAGGATGGATGGATTAATTAAAGGGCAGATGGATGAGTGGAGTGAAAGGGTAGATAGTTGGCTGGAATAATAGGATGGATAGAAGGATGAACAAAAGAATAGATGAATGGAACACCATGATCCCCCAACTTTAGAAGCTACAACTGGGTGGAGTTCTTGATAAGCCTCTTCTGTCTGCAACTTGGCAGACAAATGGAAGTTAGTGAGTGAAAGGATAAATGGATGGATGTGTGAGTGAATGGGTGGATGAATTGGTGAGTGAAAGGATGGATGGGTAGATGGATGGATGAATGACTTCAAGGATGGATGAGTGAAAGAATGAAAGGATGAGTGAAAGAGCGGATTGATGTATGAAAGGATGGATGAGTGAAAGAATGGATGGGTGACTGAAAGGGAGGGTGGATGGACAGATGGATAGAGTGAAAGGGGAAATGGCTGGATGGAGTGAAGGGGTGGATGGATGAGCAAAAGGATGAATGGATGAATGAAAGGACTGATGGATGAGTGAAAGGATGAATGAGTTAAATAATGTATGAGAGAAAGAATGGATGGATAAGTGAAAGGGAGGGTGGATGGATGAAAGGGTAGATGAGTGAAATAATGGATGAGTGAAAGGGAGGGTGGAAGAATGAAAGGGTATGTGGATGGATGAGTGAAAGAATGGATGGATGAGTGAGAGAAAGCATGGATGAATAAGTGAGTGAGTGGATGTGTGAATGAGAGGGTAAATGGATGGATGCGTGGTTAGATTGAAGGATGAGTGAAAGGATGGATGTTTGGATGGTTGAGTGAAAAGATGGCTGGATGGATGAGTGAAAGGGAGGATGGCTGGAGTGTAAGGATGAATGGATGGAGTGAAAGGGTGGCTGGATGGAGTGAAAGGGTGGATGGATGGATGAATGACAGGAAGGGTGGATGGATTAGTAAAAGGGTGGATGTAGGGATGGATGAGTGAAAGGATGGATGGATTGATGGATGGATGGATAGGTTTGGAGATGCATGCATAGATTTGAAGATGGCTAGGCGGAAGGATGGAATAGTGAAAGACTGAATGATAGATGAAAGAATGAATGGACGACGGAATGTAAAGGTGAAATTGTGGTTATTAGCAGGAGGATGGAAGTATGAATGAATAGATGCTTGGATAAAAGAGACAAGAGAACTTGTCTGGGAGGGTCATGATGACTTGCTTCCTTTGCTTGGTGCCACTTTTTGTTCGAAGTGGCGGGTATTTTAATTTTCTGGCTACTCCCTTGTTTGTTCCAAACAAATTGATTTTGATGGCAAAAATAAACAAATTCTCATTTTATAAAAACCAGTAAGTGTGCTTCTGATCTAGTTCTGTGTTCCATTTAAATGTGGACATCAGTGGGGGTTCTGGTCTTTTGGAGTGCACCTTTGTACTGTACTATTTTAATCCAAACACCCCCTTTTCTTATCTCAGCTATTAATAATGATCTTAATTGATCATTCCTTGGTTAAATGAAAGCCTAAAGAAAGTATATCAACAAAATTACAACCCTTAAAGAAAAGAGATTAACATCAAGGGCCTACAGTCCCTAGTTTTCTGAACAGGTATTCTTCAAAAGAATGGCACTAAAGCTAGTACAAAAATACAGATATGATGCAACCCTAACAAATCTCTCGGCCCCTAAAGCCACTAAGACATTAAGGGATTACATTTTAAACACAACCAACCCTTCTACTGATGAGTACTGACCGCTCGTCCCCACTCACTCATGGATTGTGTTCAATCCAGTCTCGGAAGAGTGCCTTACTAAGTAATCTGGGGATAACTACTTGCCCCATACCAGTTGGGTTCTGTAAACATTGTAGCGATAGTAGATGACACACTTTCCACAGTTAACAAATGAGATGGGTGTCTTTTTATTGTATGGATTTTTTCAGCGGCCGTTGATTCTATCAACCATTAAATTAGTGGGTATGCACCCATTAACTTCTTTTCTATCCAACAGCAACAACTAATCATGATAGGAAACTTGTCATCTAACACATCCCCAATCATATGTTACATACACTAAGGTTCCTTCCACTTTTTTCAGTTTCCTTTGGAACCATTCAGAAAATTGATGGATATTGCACGTATAGAATTAACAAATACACTGGCTATAGCCAACTCTGCTTAAAAATTTACACTATTCAAGGTATTAAAATTTCTAAGAAATGCTAAATCTCAAAACTGGATGTCTTGTGACTTATTCCCCAAAAATTGATTTCATACATCATCACCAGTTTCATGGTGTCGAAATCTATGAAGGCTGGTTGTATGAACTAAGGACAGTTGGATTTACACCTTTCATAGCAACAGAAGTGAAACTGCTTAGGTTCTGGTTTGACCCTCCATTAACCCTGTCATCGCATAGTGAACATACTGTAAAATCATCCAAATTAATTCTTCATTCGAAACGTCTGGTATGTAGGTACACTCTTTTAACAATTACCTCTTGCCTTAATGCTTCTCCCATCCTTTTCCACCTTTATTATTTCTTTAGTCTGCTCCTTTTGACACTTTTTCTACCTCAGTCACCCATCCATCTTCCTGCTTTACTTACTACCTTCCGTCTCTCCTTCCTCCCTATCTCTCCTCCCTCTCCTCATCATTCATTTCCTCTCTTCCTTTCCTATTTCTTCCTTTGCTGTCTGTGACCTTCTACGTTTCATGACTGTCTCCCTGACATAATACAGACTCTTCGTCTTCTTCGTCCTTTGCTCCATTGTTTAATTATTTTTTAATGGTTTATCCTTGTTAATAAGTGATGTTAGCTAAAAGCCAGTGGACAGTCCTGCTAACATTGTTATTGCAGCTTTAGCAGGCCTCCATGTTCTCCTGTTCAGTGGTTAGCTTAGTGAACTATAACTTGTGAATTTCTGTGGGGTTCTTCGGCAAATAAAATGTGATGTTATGACTGATATTTTCACCAAACTGTAAAGTCATTTTTAACCTTTGGATTTTCCAGTGAATTTCTAGGGTTTTTTAACGTGAAGAAGGATCTTATTACCAAACCTAATTATAATGTTACTGTAACCATTGAATTTTTCAGCGAATGTATGTTTTTTTAAACATTAAGGGGCCGTTTCCGATCCCACTCGGAAGGGCTCCGAACGCGATCCGGCCGTAAAAAGTACGAGCCGTACGCGGGGTTTCCGTCCGACTCGTACAGCTGTACGAGCGAGCAAGTACGATGCGAGCAACGTGAAAATCGCCCACTGAATCGTTTACGGGTCCGAACCGGCCCGTACATCTCGTCCGTAAGCAAACCGTGCCGTGCAATGGAAACTATTTACGACCGAGCCAGTACGATGCACGATTCGGACAGCCGGATCAAGTCGGAGCCTCCGACAAGTAAACGCTCCGGGAAGCGGTCTTCGGTTGACCGTGTCGGACCCCCCTTCACCCGTAGCCTTACGAGTCGGTCATGGGGGGGACTCAAGGGACCCCCTTCACGTGCATGTACGCTGCGAGTGGCACTGACGCATCCCGACTGCAGGAGGCACGCTTGTGCGCAATGTACCTTTTTCATCAATGGGAGCCTATGTACGCGTTGTACAACAGGCTCCCATTGACTTCAATGGGGCTTCGAGGGACCGGTGTCGGTCAGCGCTTGTTCGCATCGTACTCGGGCGCTCTGAACCGAGTCGGACGGAGCCTTTTCCCAGCGAGATCGGAATCGGCCCCTAAGTAAGACCTTAAACCATACCCAAAATCAGCAGGTGGCTAATACCTCACCAAAGACAGTGTGCTGCATGGGGTTGGCAGCAGGGCCTGACCTGCTCCCAGCCCCACATGGGCAGCCAACCCACACCAAGATTGGCTGCTGAGCAGGCCGTCGAATCCCTGTAAGCGGCCAACTGCCCACAAACCCCATCTCACTTTAAAAAAATAAAAATAAAATGTTTCACGCCGGCAGTCACACTGGCTCCCGAGGGTGTCCACACGGCAGTTGGGGGGAGCAGCACGCTGGGTCCCACAGAACACATGCATCAGCTGTTAAAACCTCCTGTGAGAGAATTGGACCCTCAGCATTCTCCCCACCCATATAAGGAAGTGGGTCAGGGTACCTCTACCCTGGCCCCTATTACCTGTTTTTTTAACGTTTTAGGACACTGTTACTGGGCCCCCATGTCCTGTAATGGTGGGCACAACATTTTCCTTCATTTTCTTTCATGTTGAGGCCAGACCATAAGATCACAAGTATCATTGGGACCACCGAGTCCCGCACAACTGAACAAGCCTACAGGGAAAAAAGCCCTCTTGTACAATCAAAATGCTCAATTATTTTAATTAGTAGTCTTCTGTAATCCCACAGGAACAACTGTCCATATATCTCTATTTGTTTAACCTTTATTTCTCCAAAATAGCTGAACAGATTTATATAAAATAAAAACTCTGGGTAAATATTGTGCTTTCTGCCAAATTTGGTGTAATTCTGTTCTGCGGTTTTCTCTGTAGCGCTGCTGAAGAATCGCTATGGAACCTGCATGGCAAAATTGAGTTTTAAGCCCCCCTTTTTCTAGACCCCTGGTTGATGGATCACACCAGAACTTTTCAAGAAGGAGCTTAAGTTGATGAACTTACTTTTGGAAAGTTTCATGAAGATTTGTCAACTCATGCCACAGGATTCAGTGAAACAAAAAACAATCTTCTTGAGAAAGGTCTAACCTCACTACAACTACACAATGGTGACTGGCTTGGGCAATATATGCACTGCGCTAATCATATGCCTAAAATCTTTGCTGGAAAAACAGCCATTTGAGGAGAGCAGATTCAGAGAGTCGCTGGTGTTGTTGGGTGATTTTTATTGGAGCTGCTCTCCACCTAAACTAGGGAAGCACCCAGTGTTTCTTGCTTCATTTTTTGCTTAATTAATGCAATTCTCTAAGCCTGAAAATGGATTGTTTTGACTTATACTGGGTGCTCCCTTGTGTCTGGAAAAAGCTAAACCTCTCTGAAGAACTATGATAGTGAAACACCTGCCAGTGGTTGCATTTATTCATTCCAGGTTGGCTTGTTGGTATTTTACCGTTACTGTGCCTGAAGTGGTAAAAGGTTTTTGTCAAAAGGAATTGTTTTGACTTATACTGAGTACTCTCTTGTGTCTGGACAAAGCTATACCTCTCTGAAAAGTTCATAACAAGAGCGCAACATGGGTCGGGTTGCCTTTTATTCATTCCAGGTTGGCTTAGATGGTACTTTACCAATCCAAAGTCAAAATACTGTGCATGAAGTGGTGAAAGTCTCAGTGGTTGGTCGAGAGGCCTTTTTTCCAATGAGCCTTACACTTTCACAGGAGCAAGAGGTTCCAGCGAATACCTTGAGCGCTCTGATTGGCTGGCTGTTGGAATTTTAGAATTTAAATAGCCACAATTACTGTTTACTGTGAAAAATTGGATGTGTTGTCGAAATGAAATAAAAACGCTATATAAGGGGGCAGCAGAAAAGTATGTCTAAGGGATAAGCACTGTGAAGAAAATAAATGCATATTGTTTTTTACTAATTTTTGCCATATCACTGGATCGTGAATAGGAAAAAGGGGGAGATGAGTTCTCAATACACTACATTAGTAGGAATGCTTATTGTGGTGCTTGTGTTTAAGGGAGAATTTGTAAGATAAAAGTACAGCAACATGTAGATTGTTATTTTTTAGGGGGTTTGTTCGATCTTGAGAGACTCGCATGGGAAAGACTACCATGAGGTGTTTGCGATCCTCATGTGAGATTTGCATGGAAAATTACTAGGCCTGCCATTAGGTATTTTACGATCCCGCTGGAGTCTCGCGAGATCGTATGGGGAGAAGTAAGAAAAAAAAGGGCCAGGGCTCAACCAATAGTTACCATTCTTATTACATGATTGAAGAAATTCTGTGATGTGATTGGGTGCAGAACCATAGATAGCTCACTTTGTCCTGGTGCTTTAGAGGAGAAAGAAGTCTTGTTGAGTTGTGCTCAGCAGATATTAATTTATCAGGAGTTGAAAGAGACTGGTGTGGTCATTTGCATTTAAGAAAGAAGTCCAAGTTCAGGTGTTTAGCAATATATTTCTAAAGCTTTGGACCTGATTTAGATCTTGGCTGATGGGTCACTCCATCACAACAGTGACGAATATCCTGTTCTCCAAAATATAATTTCCATTATATCAATGTGACGGAGTAACCCGTCCACCAAGATCTAAATAAGGCCTTTAGTTGTGAAGTGCTAGTAAGTGTACTAATGTTGATACATTTATTCTACAGTATGTTTAGAGAGTGAAAAGTTGTTTGGGGAGGTATTAATATAGGTTTTGAGAGGTACAGATTAGAATGTAGAGAGATGTGAGCAAGGTTTGCAGATTGTGTTAAAAGATGAAATGTAAAAACTATGTGTATTTGTAAGTAAAGTAAGTAGAGTTTCTGAAATCATAAAACAAAGAATGTAATACTGCAAGCTGTACTATTGTTATGAACCTTGTTGTATGTATACGTTAGCCCTATGAAATGTTTGAGTGGTGATGTTGCTTTTTCTAGAGTGAAAAGCTGAGGTAGTTGCTAGCAAAGGTGTCTCAAGAGGAATGTGTTATTTTCTGAACTTTTATGAAATGAGGTTTGAATGCATTTTATGATTTAT
The DNA here is from genome assembly GCF_964204655.1 of Triturus cristatus. Lineage (NCBI taxonomy): Eukaryota > Metazoa > Chordata > Amphibia > Caudata > Salamandridae > Triturus > Triturus cristatus. The sequence continues at coordinate 771,492,008 of NC_140592.1, forward strand.
TTGTGGTAAAAAAGTGCACTGGGTGAGGGTGTAGAATTTTTCAGGAGAAAGGAATAACAAGTTACTGGTGCATTAGATGTAAATATGTGATAGTAGGTGGGTTTAAAAAATATACTGCTGTATCACTGATATCAGTGATGTCATCAATTATGTCATTTGAAATGTCATCATTGATGTCATAAATTATGTCATGGAACATATCATAAGTGATCTCATATATGAGGGGAGGTCATAAGCAGAGCATGGCGGGGGCACAAGTTATAGTTAGTGCTGCTAACTATAAATGGTGAATTTCTGTTTTTTTTAGTTCAAAACATTGTCACTGAGACATTTACCTGACTATAACTTTACTTTAACCCTTGTTTTTTTCAGTGAATACATATGTGGCATCCTGTTGGCCTTAGGACTCTGAGCACTTTACCACTGCTAACCAGTGCTAAAGTGCATGTGCTTCTCCCCTAAACATGATGACATTGGTATACCTGACTGGCATATTTGATGTTCTGGTAAGTCCCTTGTAAAGTGGTATACCATGTACCCAGGGCCTGTAATTTAAATGCTACTAGAGGGCCTTCAACACTAATTGCGCCAACCACATAAGTAGCCTTTCCAACCTGTCACAGGCCTGCCACTGCAGTGCCTGTGTGTGCAGTGCGACTTGGCATTTTAAAACTACTTACCAATCCTTAAACTCCCCTTTTATACATATAGGTCATCCCTAGGGGAGGCCCTAAGTAACCCTAAGGTTAGGGTGCTATGTAAGTAAAAGTTAGGACATGTGCCTTTATGTTTTACATGTGGTGGTAGGTAGTGACAAACAGCCTATTTCGTTTTTCGCTGTTGTGAGGCCTGCTCCTCTCATAGGCTAGAATTGGGAATTCCTCAATACACTTTTAAGCTCTAATTCCTGATCAGAGAGGTGTAGCTTTTTCATGTTTCACATGTGTGGAATGGTAATGATAAATCCTCTTAACTGGTGAAGTTGGATTTAACCTTGCTGTTTTAGAAGTACCCCTTTTAGAAAGTGGACATTTCTCTGCAGTTACTGCTCTGTGTGCCTGACAGGCGGTCTCCAATACACGTCTGGGTTAGGTGACAGCTTCACGTTGTGTATTCCTTCTAGACAGCCACAACCACAGGAAGGTGAGGCTCATCTACATTTTGAGCACTGATCTGCACTCATCATCATTCTGATGGGTCTTCCCGGGCAGCGAGGAATGGGAGGAGCTGGCACTTACACTTTAATAGGTAGTGTCCAGTCCACACACAAAGCACTGATTTATCCCCTGGGTTGCAAGGGATACTTGTGCACTTCAGAGAGCTGCTTTGAAGTCAACCCCACATTAAAGACACATTTGAGAATAAGCACTGGGTTTCAGACCCTCTAAAATCAGACACTTCTGGATCTTGAACTGAACCTTTGTCAGAAGGACTGCTGTGCTGTTTAAATGACTCAGCTGGACTGCTTTTCTGGAAGGACTACTTTCCTGCTTGTTGCCCTTCTGTCTGCTGCTCCATGACTCTGCTGAAGGAAAGATGGACTCTGCCTTCCCTCCAAGTAATTTCCATGGGCTTTCTGGCTTGCCTATGTTTTCTGAAATCTTCAAGGACACAAAAGACTTCCTGCATTTCTGCTGGTGCTGCTGGACTGTGCCTTCTGTGGGTCCTACCCTTGCCTGAGCTTCCCTCTCCAAGTTCTGGGCCTCAGAAGTGGTTTCTGGAGCGGTTTTCTACAAAACTGATGCATCGTCATTTTTGCTCCTATCAGAACCGCCACATCGCCATTTGACACCGATGCAAAGGTTGTTCGATGACAGCAGTTCTACATCCTGCACGGCCTGTTGACGATGCTCTGTGCATTTCGATATTGACCCATTGCCTTCACCTCAAGAAAGCTCGACAACGACGCAGCGACCCGACTGTATGGAAAAGATCAATGCATTGTGCCCTCAGCGTGGATGCTTAGCTTCATCCAAGGCACTTTCTCAGTAGGCCCTGCTTGGGTCCTGTAGCCGGCCTGTCTCTATCTGGGTCAGCTTGAAATTTTGATTTGCACCAGTCCCTCCGACCTCAATTAGCCTTTTGACATCTAAGCACTGCTTTTGCATTTAATCTCGACTTTTGCTGATTGAATATTTGTCATTTAGGTCTTGTTTTACTCAGATAAATATTCTCTATTTTTCTAAACCTGTGTGGAGTCTTTTTAGTGGTGTACTCATTGTGTTACTGTGTGTGTGTTGCACAAATACTTTACACATTGCCTCTGTAGACAAGCCTGACTGCTTTGTGTAAAGCTACCAGAGGGTGTGCACAGGTTATCTTTTAGTGTGTATCTAACTTACCCTGACTAGAGTGGTGTGGTGGTTCCTGTCTGTCCTGGGTGCATATCTCAGCCAACCAGGGATCCCAGTTCTAACTAACTAACTATATATATACCTTAGAAATCCACTGAAAAAAACAAAGGTTACAGGGACGTTATAGTTAGGCTATATGCTGTCAAGCATATTGCGGCCTCAGGACCGCCACACAACTGCCTGAGAAAAGTGGTTCCCTGGTGGTTGCGATGGTCCCAGGGCATCCCGACCGCCCTAGTCACAATAGGGCAGTCAGGAGACCGCCACTGTGACCGCCAGACTCATAATAAGGTCCTTGGACTCTTAACTAAACTTCAGCACCTCCATATCCAAGACTCACTGTCTTTAACATGTTGAGATAGAACAACGTTTTAGAGCAGTTATTGTTTTTTGTACCTGATAGATAAAAAGACCAGTTACTCTCTGCAAAAATAAAACAAGCTTTGGAAATGCCAGTAGGTCTTTACAGCAAAACCTTCTGCCTTTGCCAAGGAATTTTTGGGTTAGATAGACATCACAAATGAGCATGCATCAACAGGGGCTATGTTTGAATGGATTTGGTAAAGCATTATGAATGCATTGAAAGTTTGTTCGTATTGATGGGCACCCATCTACAGCAGCATATGTAATGTTTTAACAAACTCATTAAAAATGGGCACTTTGATGCACTTGCATCCGCTGTGGCCATCTGTGAATGGGTATGTTAATATAATACCCATTTCTAGTTGCCCACTGAGCATAATTGTGCATACATACTCAAGGGCAGGTATCTTGAATTGGGTGCAAATATAGTAAAACATGGTCACCTGCCAATACCCAAGCAGGCACAAATAACTTTAGAAAAAATCGGGCAAGGGGAGCAATAGAGAAGCATCAGTAGGTGGATATGAAAAAAAAGGTAGGGGAGTTTAGGGGAAGTAATGGATAAGCTAAATAAAGGGGGTAAGCAACATGGAGATCTGGGGGTAGGGAAATTGAAGGTGAAGCAGCACATGTTGGAGACAGCAAGAAAATACATACACTTCCAAAAGTGCCTCAAGTAAAAGAAAAATTTAGTTCTCTGAAATCAAGCAACACCAGCAGTGGAACAATACAAGTCAACAAATAAAGACACTGTGGGACTAAAATGCTCCTGGGCAGAAGAAACATAAGAATGTAGAGGAAAAGCCATTGAATGAAGAGTAGACAACTGAGATAGACAATGAAGCCACTAACAAGCAAGGAGCTTACCCAAAATCCATTCTATGTGTATTGGAAACAACAGAATGTGCTAAAAGACAGCTAATGCTGTCCGTAGTTGAGACCTACAAATTGTTTCTGACATGAAAACTCCAATTTCCATCCCAGGAATTGGTCACAACATTCTTATTACAATCAGCAAAGGCAAATAATGCACTTTAACTTGATATGAGAGTGATTAAAGACTGCATAGTGTTTATGAAACAGTTGAACACTTTTGTATTCCCAGAATTATGATGAAGACTATGAACTTATTATTTTAGGCAGTTGGAGTTCATTATGATTACACCATGTTGTCAGTTACTAACAATGCCAAGCTGACCCTTCAGGGATAGTTGTGTGCTCTGTGATAAACAATGAAACATGTCATAATATAACTTACTTTATCACACAGCATGAGGGACACAACCCCTTGTAACCTGGAAACCCCTGTGACTGATACTCCAGTAACATACAGCAGTATGGCAGTCTAAAGTAGAAGTTGACAACTTCTCATGCAGTAGCATCACATAAGAGGCAGGCACTTGAGGAAAGAGCACCTGGCCCTAATGTGATACACCAACAAAATGTGAGCAGTCCGTCCAGCCCTGACTTATGAGTGGATACACTATTTGGCTGCATTTGTAAATAGCAGTCCCAGAATAACATAGCCTCCAGTTTGTGCACTCTTTGGAGCTCAAACTGTCATGCTGAACAATAATGGCATGGAGTTAAATGCTAGAACCTGGTAAAGTATGCTACATGCAGTAATTTGTGTTGGTGGTTGCACGTGGTCACATCAGCATTTATTTTATGGCACTCACGGGCTTATTACGATAACGGCCAGGCGAGCGTCTGACTGCCATCACCACGGGCAGTGGACCGCCCGACAAGACGTTGGAGGTCCCACCCCCCAATTATGAGTGCCTGCCGGGCTGGCAGGTGTAAAAGTGCTCAATAACACTGCAGCTTGTGCTTTGGCCCTGGAAAAGGGCCGCAGCACAAGCCACAGTGGTATTGAGCACTTTGTGCACATTCATGCACCGTGTGCCAGGCATCATGTGTTGCCTGGCACATGGTGCATGAATGTGCATGGGGGCACTACACATTCCGCTGGGGCCACATTAAAGTGGCCCACCGGGAATGGGGCCCTGCTTGGGGCTCCCAGAGTCCCTTTTTGGCTGTCTTTTCATGGCGATGGGACCGCCATGAACAGGCTGTTGGAACAGGGACATCGTAATCCTGACAGTGGTGCCTGAGCTGGCACCACCTCCATTCAGGATCATGATTCTGACCGCCACCTCATCGGCATCAGTAGAGCCTGGCAGAGGTGGCAGAAAGCCCCCCAACAGTCATGGGTTTGACCATCAGCATCGTAATGCTGCAGTTGGCCCGAATGTCTGTCTGTCGATGGGACCACCACTGACGGCCTGTCAGTGGCGGCCCCACCAGCATCATAATGATACCCATAATTTTGACTTTGGCCCAGACCAAGGGAGAGCACTTTTGAAAAGGGAGAATGAAGTCTTATTAGAAAGGTAGTCAAACAGTGGCAAAGGTAGAAGCAACAATGAAAAAGGAACCTAGCCCTGTAAGATAAAGAGACAGAAACTGTAGGATGGTGGAAGAAAGAAGAATGAGGACGAATCAAGACTAAGCAGCTTTAGGACGCTCCAAACCTAGCATTTGTTAATAACCCAGCAGACTGCTAAGAATACATGTTATATCTGGTGTATTGTATTATGCATCTTCCCTGGAGCTTTGGTTCTTGCAGCTCAGCCAGTATGAGTGTGGTTTGTGGAATGTTGGAGTGCATGGTGATGCAATGGAATGCTTGGGTGCCTGTGAGGTTGAGAGTGTCAGTTGGAGTAAGGGCCGAGCAGCAGGGAGGCTGCTCCTGGTGGGGCTATCGTAAGATCTAAGCTAAGAGCCTATCAATATACTTACCTGCAACTAAGACCAACCAACCTTCATCTATAACCTACACCTCGGCTACTGGACTTTTTCATCATAACAATAACCTTGGACCCTTGCACTTATTTTTCCACAAATTAAGCCTGGGCTAGTCGGTGTGGAACTCTAAGAGTGCATATGATATTCTGCACTCCTGCCCCCCACATCCGCTAGAGAGTGTTTCTGAGAGTTGCACATTAAAACACATGTTTTGTTATAATTAACTCCATGTGTATGCTATTATTACTTAATAAATGCCATAGGCACACAAAAGAAGCACTGGCTATCTGCCATCTTGAGGTTACTGGATCTGTTTCTCTGTAAGAGAGTCCAAGGAGGTCCTTCTGAAGACAACGTCATGCAAAGAGTGTTTAGCCAAGCAAACTGCTTAGATGAAACTGTTCTTGTATTTTGTAAGGATGGTGGAGTGTCGCTGTCAGAAAAACAATAAGTATGTTGACATGCTCATTTTGGCATCACATTGTCTATGATGCTTGCAGAAGCACTGTGTCCTCCAATGGCAGAGAATGCCTGATGGCGATGAAACCTACGATGTACTCTAGAGGCGGGCATTAAAAAACGTTGAAGATGGCGAAATGGAAGACATTTTCTCATTATCTCATTCCGCCTGCCAAGTGAAATTGAACGGTAAACGCGTAATTTCAAATTTCGCTGCAGGCGAAAAAGTCTTACGTTTAGGGCGAACTACAAACTAGGCCTGGGCGAAAATTTCGTTCTGTTCGCGGAAATTGCGATAATTTGACATTTTCGCGTTCCGCGGAGAGCGCGAAAATGTCAAAAATTCCGGTTTCCGCAGCTTGGCGATAATTTGTTTCTTGCTCGCGCTGTAAAATAATACATTCTCACGCGCGCGCGATCGCCTTACCTGAATCCCTGCGTTCGCCGACAAGTTTTCTTGATCCGGTCGCGTTCTCCATGAGATGTTGTATTGTTTTTAGCCATTTGCGCTGTCTCGCGACAGTTCGCGCCCGCAGTGACGTCATGCGTCGCGCGATCACGTCTTTCTTCTCGCGATCATGCACTGAGATACAACTCAAAACAAGATGGCCGCGCCCGCAAGCAACCACATGGGTAAGTTGGCGACCCGCAACCATGCAGAAAATCTCGCGAACATGCCGGAAAAAAACTTCCGCATCTTCGCGATATTTCCGCTTGTTTGCGATAATTTTAAACATTTTCGCGATAATTTGCGAAAGTTAATTTCGCAAATTCCGCCCACCCCTACTACAAACCACCAGAACTGACCATGAACGAGGATATTTGGAGATTCAATGGCTACTTCCTACAATTTTTTACGACCGTAAGATTACTCGAAACGACCTGTTCAAGTTCTTATAACTTTGCATTCATCATCAGCACATGCACTGCTCCCTAACTCTAAGACTTCTGGCTGCTGGCCCCCACCAGGGAATCTTCGGCGCTTGTTTAAACTAAGGAGACAGTAATGATTTTGTTGCAGGCCAGTAACATTGTCACGTGCACACAGGGCCCTCTGACGGGAAGGGTGGCAGCTATTAAAAGCCTTTACAGTTTGTGGAAAGCAGAGAACAAAGTATGGAGCAGGAAGACCACCTAGTGGAGAGAGAAGAAAGTACCTGCAATGTTTACAACATTTTTACTGTCATAAATGAGTGTTGGACATTTGGGGCATAAAGTGAGAAGTATATTTAGGTAGGCACGTGACTTTGTGCTAACACAAACAAGCTGTGAGAGACTGAAAGAGGGTTGCCACTTAACTCCAGTCTTTCCTTATTTGCTCCACTCTTCTAGAGTAAGTAAGGCAAAGGAGCGCATGTGTGGCATATCCGTTTGAGGCGGTTGGGGAGACATTTTTTATTTAATCGTTTCAAAATCTCTTTGCAAATCATTGAGGGGAACAACAACGACAAAATGTTTTCTTTTTAAAAAAATGCTGTAGTGTAAATATTTTATGCTAATTCTCTTGCAAAATAGAGGAGTCAGAAAACTACTATGGGAAGCATTTTTGTGATATACTGCGGACAAGTTCAAATTCCGAGCGAGCTTTAACATCATTTTATCGGTATGATGTCAACAAATTTGCTATATCATAGGAGCTAAGTTTTATGCAATTTTTTTTTACTGTTGAGCGTTGTTTCAAACAGGAAATATCTCGTAGGAAATCGGTTCAATGAGAGCGTCTTGCAGGGACATTGTTTATTTTGGACCAGTCCTCTAGCTGGGACCTCACATCATTTTTGAATATGAAAAATGTTCTCATGTTCAGTTTTCACACTGAAATACTATAGAGAGAATTTCAAGAAATTTCATATGTTTGCATATTTTTCACGCAAGTTTGCCAAATAATATTTTGCAATTTCTCACCAACCTACTAATAATAATAAAAGTTATTTACAGTGTTTTGAAACAGTACAAAAAATAGTGATGTTAATACAAAAAGTGAATTTCCCCCGTAGCCAATTCATCCACTAACTGCAAGAATTCAGAGGACGGCTCATTTGTTTCTCGACACTTATGAAATTTGTGATACTCAATGCCTTCCACGATTACTTCGTCAATCGCCTGCTGTGGCATGTGGTTGGTACCACTTTTAAGATATGTTTTCATACTGGATTGTCGAGTGGCATTTAGATTTTGCAAAATCGATACTTCAGTATCTATTACTTTTGCGGTATAAGCATGTATGTTTTCTGCTCACGAAATTTGTTGTACATATTTCAAATTGGCACTTTGGTTTTTGGATTATTCTACACAGAAAGCTTTAAATACACTGTGGATATCTACTACACAAATATTGTGGAGATACGCACATACTGGTAAGAATAGGTTTAGTATTCCTAACTTAACATAACATTATCTTGACAATATATATTCACAATATATAGACGTGGTGTTAATAATATCAAATCTATAGTTACCAATACATACTTACTTTCCCAATGTTTTGTAGTCCATATATAGGCCCCAATATTTTGTAGAACATTTCCCCCACGGTCTCACATAGAACTCCTCTAACCTATATCTTTGGTGTGGACAAAAAAAGAACTGAATGGTGATGGATGTACTAAATTCACACAATCAGTTCAAATCCCCATTTATGAAATGTAGGCCCTTATCTAACACATTGTCCCATAGACACAATGGGAAAATCAATTTGCTGCATCAGGTCCATAACGATGTTCTTTTTTTGTTGTTTTTTTACCCTCTGCACTTGTAAAATATATTTTCAAAGAAATATTTTACTTTTTAATGTTTTCATAACGAGTTTTAGCCAAGCAGCCTGAATAATGTATTGATTGGCATAGCCGAAAGAAACATCTTTAACTCATTGACCTGAGTCGTTTTCTGTTTGATGGGGTCATTTTCTCAGTCCACTGCTGCTTTCTTTTGATACGATTCACTTTACATTATCTTGAGCCCACGCTGACAACGCACTTTCTTGCAAGGCCATCTGAAATGATTTATGTTAACTTTTAGACTTCCTTTTTGTGCTTCATAATATGCCCCTAGGGATGTGCTTCTATATAATTTTAGATTTTCATTTGTCGTCCTTTATGTCTTGTTCGTGAATTTGCAAACTATGTTTAAAGCAGAAATTCTGCAAGAACAGCAGCAGAGATTTTGCTATTTATATTACGTGTCCCACTTTGTCTAAAATTGTTTTCCTTGGAGTATGCTGTATTTATTTTATGATGAGAGTGGATATTTTTATGCAGTGTTAAAACCTTGCATAATGTCTGATTCTGTAGTAGCATGCACGACTTTGGCCTACTTGAAGGTGCACATTTCATCAGTGTATAAAGGATAAAAGACTTTGGGGGATATTCTCAAGGAAGTGGCGGTGAAAGACGTTAGCCTCCTTGGCTTAATGCCTCTTACCGTCTCTTCGGAAACGCGAGGCTGCACCCTATTCTCAAGAACCTGGTGCAGCCTGGTGTTTCCCCCTGCGATGGCGCTTAGTTTCACGACTTAGCGTCAATGCAGACATCCTTGCACCAATGGTGTCTGTGTGCAGGGGAGGGTTGTTTATGTACAGGAAGGTACCCCTTCCGGCACATAAACAATCCTAAAATACCATTTTGTAATTTTCATGTACATAAACAAACCATGGCATTTACTTTTTCCATGTGTGCTGCACAAGATAGCACACATGGAAATAGCAAAAACGAGGAGAAATAAAGCATTTCTCCTCGTTTCGCCAACTTAAGACCAGGATTTTCCTGGTCTTAAGTTCGGCGCTGCCACCTATTATCGCCGCCCTTGATAATAGGTGGCAGCGTCGAACACAATGGGTGTTGCGGTGGAACGCCCACCGCAACACCCTCTGCACACCCCTTTCACGCTAAATTTAGCGTGAAAGGGGCCTTATTCTCAAGGCAGCGTTAAGCCACTTAACGTGGCTTAAAGCCACGTTAAGTGGGTTAACGCTGCCTTGAGAATAAGACGCTGACCCTATCGCCACGGGAACATCAGAAAAAGTGAAAATATGGATTTTTATGATCAGTTATGTCCCCTATCTTGGACCCCAACGGTTTCATGTATAAATCACAAATACATGTATGTTTCCTCCAGTTCCAGTTATGAAGACGCAAACACATGTGCGTCCACCGTCAACATGTCCTCTTTCAGATCCGCCATGAATGGGTCGGATATTCCATTCCTAAGTATGAAAGGCCACCGGCTTTATATGGTTCATTTATCCCATTTTACAGTCCAGGCGAGTAGGCCCTGATTCTGCCATTAAGCCTTTTTCTGCTTTCCGCCTCTGAAAGCTCCAGTCTGAGCTCGCATCTGTATCCATGAACTTTGTCCTACTCCCTGCGCGGCTAACGGTGCCTGACTCGATCTGTCTGCTTGCCAAAAACTGTATTTCACCTTCAAGATTATCTGCTCTGCTCCGCTCCCTATTCAATGCATTCCTGTCTAGTAGTTTAAGTAAACATTCTTCCAGCTACCGAGCAAAAGGCCCGGTTTCTCTGTCTCTATGCAAGTAATTCATAGCCCTGTTACTATGGAAGATTTCTGCCCTCGCATCTAGTGTAGACACTTAGACGCTTGTACACGCACTAACAGTCAGTATAGTCAGTATAGAATAAGATTCTATCCTAAGAGACCTCTCTTTTTGGATAACATAGTTCTTTAAACATAGGATGTTAGATATGATTTGGGATTAGGTTGACTTGACCCCCAGACTTCTGTCTCCACATGTAGAGCTAAATGTCAAGTCCCCTTCACCCCCTAGTCGCACGTCAATCACACGTCATGCTGCTGCGCGCGCATCTCTGCCAAGTATTTCTGCTGACATTGCGAAATTCTTTCATGGAACCACCCTATTGTGACATCATACCTGATGACGTTCTTTAAGTTACGCCCAGTTACACCCATTTTTAGTTACGCATGTATGTTTTATCTTTGCTATCAACTGTTACGCCTCCTGCATCTGTTTCACTGTAATGCCTATTGTATAAAAATGATTACTTGTCAATAAAGTTGGTCCTTCACTTCCTGAACCTTCGTGGTAATGGAATATGGAGTCCATCAATTCGAATTGATTTTGGAATAAAGCCCGTTCCGAACCTCTAATACCACGGATTCTGCCTCTTATTTTACTGAGCTATTATTATAGATTTTCCGCATCAAATTAAGTTCCGGTAATTAAATTATTTACCACATATATGGCGCCCGAATAGGGACCCTTTCTCATCTCACGCGCCGGAGGTGCGTTGCAGGCCCGGTCTCCTGCCACAGCTGGACGGACAACAACGCGTACCCACAGGATTTCCTGTATCTCCCTCCTGCCGAGCGGGGGTAACTGAGGCTGCGATCAACACCCAGACGAGGCTGTGAGAAGTGCGAAGTATCCCGACCAGAGCCTAGCTGAGAGAGCAAGATCCGAGGTATACAGAGGCCCACCAGTTCCGAAGTTCCGAAGTTTCGAGTCGAGTCCAGTCCGGTCCGAGTCCAGTTCAGTTCAGTTCCGAGGCCTTCCGTTCCGAGCTACCCGGTGAGTACCATTGTCGGGGAGGCGTTCTGACGTGCACATAGGTTGTGCCGGTCAAGACGGGTTTGGGTACACAAATCCGGTCTGCACTGTTTTAGCAGTGTATCTGTACTGTTTAGCAGTATATCAAGTATGTCTAGTATATAATTCAGAATTACCTAGTTAGTGCCGAGTATTAAGCTTAGTGACTAGTTCCCTAAATGGCCATCATTTTTGTTCATTAAATGTTACATGTTAAAATGTTTTAAATACGTTCTGCATATTGTGGTGTGAATGACTGTTCATTATTGAGTTTTGTTGTATTAAACGTGTTCAGAAGTAGGTATCAGATCAGTTCTCAATATGCCGCTCTTTTCGAAATTAAGACAGATAAAAACTAGAAAAGGGGTACTCGAAGAAGCTGTTCCCATTCCTCCTAGGGACACTCCAGGGTACTTCATGTATCATAAACATGGCCTAGACGCCATATTATTTCTTGATTTATGGGTAGACTACACCAAGGAATTACCAGAAAGTCAGAGGTGGCCCGCAGCTGGGACCTGGGATGCAGATTGCATCATGAAAGTAGAGGAAGAATTATGGAAAAAGAAAGCTAGACAGTCACAGAAAGATGCCATTGAATTATGGCGTAAAGAATCATATAGACGTACAGAAAAAGCACGTAGACAGGAAGAGAAGAGTAAGGAGAATTCAGATAAAGTCCGAGAAAATCTATTAATTGAAGAAGGTACTCGAGTAAAATCAGAACAAACAGACAGACAAAGAAATGCCCTTATGAATGGTATGTATCCTCTCCTGGCCGAAGGGTTACCTAAGGCTACTCCGGATATACCAAAAGACTTGCCACCCCCGTTGTTTCCGATAAAAGCACATCCCAAAGGGCATCCCAGAACCGCAGAAGATGTTTTTCTTTCCTCTTATTTAGACGACGCAGCTCCCGAGTATGCTAATGCTGCGCCACATAGACCGCCTGCCGAGGGGGTTCAACGCCAAGACCCTCCTCCGTCTGTACCTCCGCAACAACAAACTCCGATACAAGTTCCGGCAAGCACATCTGTTTCTACAGCTGTACCCACACCTATGGTCGCTATATCACGTTCAACGAATCCTTTCACATCCAGCACCCCAGGTGGTGCTACGGGAGGTACAGCAAACATTTTTTCCACGCCACCCAGAGTAAATAAACTTTCCTTTCAAGAATTAGCCCACCAACGTACGCCCAAACTAGTAACTCCTGACGCGCTTAAGGAGCTTCTAATAGATTGTAGATATGACCCTGTGCCCGGGAAAGGGGACGAAATGCTGCTGGCATCATTACGTATCCGACGAGCTGCAATATATTTAGGGAGGCTACCAGGAATGACTACACATTTAGACAATATATATCACTTTGTCCAGTCAGGACGAGATTCTGAAAGTATTAATAGAGCCTTGGAGTACCAGAAAGTGGAGATACAGGGGGAACTGTTACGTTTCCTCATAAATTGTGTGATCAGAAATCAAGACCGACCAGGGGTAAATCCGGAAGAGATGCAAATTCTTACAACATGGAGTCGAAATATATCAGAGGGGAGACATGATAAACGATCATGTATAGTAGCTATGTGCCGCAAGATCCGCAAAGAAGTAGAGCGAATACACGAAGAAAGATTAGCAGTAGACGAGCCTGAACAAACCGAGGAGGAGGAAGAATTAGAACTGCCCACAGGACAGTTAGAAACCATGGCCTATGTAGGTAGAGGAAGATCTTGCAATAATACTAGATGCTTTTCTGATCCGATACGTCCGATACGTCCAGATATTAGCAGAAATTTCCAAACTCCTATAATAAATATAAGGTCCCCCGAACATTCGTTCCAAGCCGCTGACAAATTACTCCGAGAACGAAGGGGTTATCATCTACTCGATTCTATGGACGAACAAGAATTAGCCAGGTCAGCCGTTCATTGGGTTGATAGTCCCGGAAAATATAGTGATGATACATTAGCGCACACGTTTTTGAACCTCACCCCAGATGAACAGCGTTTAGCTGGTATCTATATGGTTCAACAACTCCTTATATTATATAAAAGCCAACACTCCGATCCTGGTCCATTACCTGATATATTGACTGAATTACTCACGAATAAATGGAGAGGTTCAGGTACTGAGTTAATTAGAGAAATACTAGAATCCAGAAAACAGTACATTCTTTTTGTATGTCACGAACATGTCTCACTGCCCATCAAGGAAAGAACGACGTATTATATGGATAGACAGAATCCCTTACGCGAAGTGCACCCGATAAAAGGTGAGGACAATCAGTTTAAACGTGTGTTTGTATACACACCCATATCTAAAATAGAACTATTAGAAATGAAGAAAGTGGTACCCAGTCATGACAAAGACCCAGCGGGTTTCCACCGTGAAATTAAAGACATGTTGCTCATGGGAGAGTATACCTATCCCGACATTATGAAAATATTGAAGGTATTAATGCCTGCGGGCATTTACGAAAAACTCAAGGAAAAGGATTGGGAGGTGGGAGACCAGAAGATAGATTGGACAGCATTAGAAAACGAAGAAAAAGCTCGAGGTCCAGGTTCAGGGCTTGGGGAAAAGACCAAAACACTACCAGGTTTACTAGTACAGGTACTGCCACGTTTATTAACTACGAAAAAGGAAGACTGGGGTGCAATCTCAGCCTGTAAACAAAAGCACGATGAGAACACTAGTGATTTCTATGCCCGATTCGAAAAATGTTTTGGTATAAATAGTGGAATAAAAGCAAGTAGCGAATCGTATCCACATCTGTTTGTGACAAAATTAGTTGAAAATTCCTTGCCCCAAGTTAAGAATAGAGTATTAAAATTCGAGAGTACCTGGCAAGGTAACACTCCGTCACAAATGTTACAAATGCTACAGTACCATCACAACAGAATTAGGGAAGAACAAGAACATGAACAGAGACGCATGAAAGACACGAAAATGAAAATGCTAGTTTCCCAGACAGTTCCAGCTGACGGTCATAAAAAGGGTATGACACAGTCCAGTGTTTCAGCAGGTCCTGTAAAAGGGACATGCAACTATTGTAAACAGCCAGGTCATTATGTACACGATTGTCCAGTTTTAAAACATAATATCGCCACAGGTAATACAAAAGAAAGACCACGGCCACTTAGACAGGATCAGAACCAACAAGGAGCCCCGCAGCATGCACAGGCCATGCCAGCTCCGCAACAGTCTATGCCAGCCCCACCACCGCAGCCTATTACTGCCACACAGACAACGACACGACAGATGTACCAGACCGCACAGTATGACTATCCTGATTATCAACGATACTCATGAAACAGCCTAGAGAGGGAAGTTGGCTTACCCCTTATCGAGGTCCCTGTAGATCAAGAAGGACCTTATGTACACAGTGAATTATTAGGCCAAGACAGAAAATTTTTACTTGATACAGGGGCAAGCCGAACAACCATAAAACGTAGTGAAGTTCCAGGGGCACCCCTCTCAGGCTCACAGAATATTTCCCTTGGCTTTTCAGGAAAACCTATCATTAACGAAGTATCACAGCCTCTTCCCCTTACGATTGGTCCTTTGACACGAACTACAGATTTATTGCTTACTAAATCATGTCCAGAAAACCTGTTAGGTATAAAAACTTTGAAAGCTCTAGGAGCTATAATATGTTGTTCTCCGGAAGGAGTAAGATTGTTTCTACGTGATTTCAAAGGGCACTATGTGTCCCGAGACATGGATCACCGACTGCAGACTTTACCCACACACTTATGGGCACAAGGCCCTACAGATGTTGGTTGCATGAACATTACACCATATCGAGTCACACTAAAGACAGGAGTGGTATTACCACGAATGCGACAATACAAGTTACCCCCAGATGCTGTAGTGGCTTTACTGCAAATCATTGACGAGCTTGTTACCCAAGGAGTGGTTGTGGAAACAGACTCCAATGTAAGTAATTCCCCGATAATTCCGATTCTTAAACGAACTGATCCAAAAGCCCCGCCAGTATATCGATTGGTTATTGATCTGCGCGAATTAAATAAATGTATTGTACCACAATACCCCGTAGTCCCAGATATTTCTTCATTACTGACAGCCATTGATTCCGAAGCAACATTCTTTACTGTAATTGATCTCAAGAATGCCTTTTTCAGCGTCCCAATAGATCCGGAAAGCCAATACTTGTTCGGATTTAGTTTAAATGGACGAAGCTTTAAATTCACACGCGCACCTCAAGGATTCACAGAAAGCCCCAGCATCTATAGCCAAGCACTGAAACGAGAACTTGACAGTATACACATGCCAGTCAATACTGCCCTGCTTCAATATGTCGATGATCTGCTGATCACCGCTAGAAGCGAACCTGAATGTGAAAAAGCCTCACTGACGGTTTTACAATTCTTGGCCGAAAAGGGGCACAAGGTGTCCCCTTCTAAGCTGCAATTCTGTGTCCAGCGAGTTGTTTACCTTGGTCACTCGCTGTCCAAGGAGGGAAGGCAGCTTACACCCGATCGCATCCAGTTAATTGCTAACATGCCAATACCCAAGACACAAAAGGAGGTGCGGGCTTTTATAGGCCTCACTTCATATTGTAGGCAGTGGATCCCTCAGTATGCATTTCTAGCAAAACCACTCATTCAGTTGACAACACAGGAGGCAGCCACATCGACTGTCCTCCCTTGGACTCAGGAACATACACAAGCTTTTGAAAGCCTAAATAAAACTTTATGTCAAGCACCTGTTTTAGCAACACCATGTTACAATAAACATTTTACACTCTTTGTTACAGAACGCGAAGGTACTGCTTTGTCAGTACTCACACAGGAACAAGCAGGATCACACAAACCATGTGCTTATTTTTCTAGTACATTAGATCCCGTAGCTCAGGCTCTGCCTGCGTGCCTGAAATCAGTGGCAGCGACAGCTTTAGCAATCAGACAAAGCGATGCCATAGTGTTAGGACATCAATTGACAGTACAAGTACCACACGCAGTAGAGGTTCTCTTGAACCGAACGCAAACACAACACTTGACTATAGCAAGACTCACTGGTTACGAATTGACATTGTTCCAGCCACACATAGAAATCAGACGTTGTAGTACATTAAATCCTGCCACACTGTTACCAGTAAACGGAACAGACCCATTAGCACATGATTGTATTGAAGTTATTACTATCACAACGAAACCCAGACAAGACTTGACAGACGTCCCATTGTCAGACCCAGACCTGACGTTGTATGTAGATGGTTCATGTATGAGAACAAGTACAGGAGAGTTAGTGGCCGCGTATGCAGTCACAACAGACACTGAAGTCATTGAAACAAATCGTATTAATACCTTGTCAGCTCAAGCAGCAGAGCTCATCGCTCTGACACAAGCCTGTATTCAAGCTACGAATAAAAAAGTCAACATATACACTGATTCACGTTATGCATTCGGAGTTGTACATGACTTCGGCGTGCTGTGGCGAGAGAGAGGTTATTTAACTTCTCACGGTGCCCACATTCAGCACGGACCCCTCATTCATGCCTTATTAGATGCAATACATCTACCCACTGCGATATCAATTATGAAATGTAAAGCTCATACGAAAGTTACTGATATCATTTCCCAAGGCAATGATCTAGCTGACAGAACAGCTAAACAGACTGCTCAAACTCACACATCCGACATGACAAAGACAATAGTTCCGACATCAACACATTGCATGATGGTTAAGGATCCCACTCTTGACGTAATTGACATACAGACACATGCTACACCAGATGAAATAAAGAAATGGACTGAATTAGGAGGGATCCAAACGGATCAAGGATGGATGACGAAGGAAAAATCTGTATGGTTTCTTCCTGATTCAATGGTCCAAGTTATCATTAATACTGTACATAGTCCAGCGCACCTAGGAGAAAAAGCTATGCTAGACAGCATTCAACACATTTGGTTCAACAAACATTTACGAGCAGCAGCCAAACAAAAAGTTCGTACCTGTATGATCTGTTGTCAGTTTAACCCAGGTAAAAGCATTCCCGTAGAACAGGGTGGATTTCAAACTCCCGATCATGCTTTTGAGGTCCTCCAGATGGATTATATCCAGATGGAACGATGTCGAGGATTCAAATATGTTCTCGTAGTTGTCTGTGCTCTGTCCCGTTGGACAGAAGCATACCCGGTTTCAGATTACACTGCCCCGACTACTGCCAAACAGTTGGTTCGAGAATTCTTCCCACGGTACGGTTTACCACGTGTTGTCTACTCAGATAACGGCCAGCCGTTCTCATCCGAACTGATGAAACACGTTTCACTTTTGTTAGGCTATCAATGGAGATTTCACTGTGTCCGACACCCCGAGGCAGCAGGTCTCGTGGAACGACATAATCAAACTCTGAAAATTAGATTGTCCAAAATATGTAGAGAGAAAGGTGTCGACTGGGTAGTAGCCTTACCAGTTGCACTCTTTTACACGAGAATGGTAGCGCACTCTCGAACAGGGCTATCCCCTTATGAGGTGATCTTCGGTAGACCACCAAATATGTGGGGGACGCCTATACCACACAAAATAACTGATGTAGACTGTAATATGCTGACAGATTACCTAGCTTCCTTGATGTCTGCACTACAATCTTGTCGTTCACAGGTAGCTGCAGCTTTTCCCGACAACACCGAGGTGAAACCCCATGACGTAGTTCCCGGAGACCTGGTGTTAGTGAGGAATTTTGACCGGAAGTCTCAGCTGGATCCTAGGTGGAAATCACCTCAACTCGTACTGTTAACCACGAGGACAGCCGTGAAGATCGAAGGTCGAAAAGGCTGGATACATTCAAGTCATATCAAGAAATTTCATGGACTACCGTCCGATGTAAACGACACGCCTCGCGTGTCTTCACCGATTGACTCAAAGCTTCCTTTGGTTGAACTGAATGACAAGGAACAATATAGACTAAAATTGAGGTCTAACAAGTCAGACAATTTGATTGTTTAAGTCCTCTCCAAGGTGAATCGGTCGAATTTGTTTCTGACATGTATCCCTTAGACCTGAATAGAGAAAGAAACGGAAAGATGAAGTTGAAACAACATGCGTACTGTAAATCACTGCGTAGTCATTGTACAGTGACGTTATTAATTTTGTTTTTCTTATGTCTTTTAATAATCGCTGCAAGTATATTATTGCACATATATTATCCTATTTCTAAACATGTTTACAATGTTACTGTTGAACATTCTTTTAGTGAATTACCCCCACATGAGTTGTCCTATAGATTTGCGCTGCGCAATAACACTTTTATTAGTATGTTACATCATTCCCATCAGGCTAGCAATGCTACAAATTGTTGGATATGTGGCCGACTCCCTCCCTATCA
This sequence comes from Triturus cristatus, assembly GCF_964204655.1. Classification (NCBI taxonomy): domain Eukaryota; kingdom Metazoa; phylum Chordata; class Amphibia; order Caudata; family Salamandridae; genus Triturus; species Triturus cristatus. The sequence continues at coordinate 771,510,903 of NC_140592.1, forward strand.
GAACTATAAGGGAATTCTGCCTCTCTTTCCATATCCGTTCACACACAATGGCTCCTGTGGAGCATGGTTTAGTTTAATTAATTCCCTCGATTCAAACTCAGCAGTTTATCAAGACAACTGGGTATGGGGAAACCTGAACTTAGGTTTGCTTAAAGTCTGCTACCCTAACAAGGAGGGACTTCCCAAAAGAACCGGAACTGATCTAGAAAATGAAGTATATGGATTAGGTAATTTCACGCTTAATCTCATGATCCTGAATGTTGAATCCGAAGCTGCACCAATTTTGCCCGCTCTGTCAGTATTTCCAGTTAAAGGTGAATTGTGTATAAGAAAGAATGGCTCCATACACATGGGCCACAGTAAATGCACCACTATAATAGAATTCAGTGATCAAGGCAAATCTACATTTAGAGCTTCTCGCCATTCCTACTTTGTATGTGGTCAGACTGCGTATATACGTCTGCCTCTAGATTGGGATGGTACCTGTTACATCGGATTCCTTTTGCCACCTGTTTTCCTAGCTCCTCCTGATTATCATAGAAATACTCATTTAGTACACAATAGACAGCGGAGAGATCTCCCAATAGTCGATTACACTGAAACAGCATGGGAAAAATACACAGATTTCAATAAAGGTCTCTTTCCCTATATAGGTACAGTCACTAATAGTAAGCTGATACGTAGATTAACCAGAACCCTTGAAGCAGTAGTAAACGAAACTATTTCCGCCTTAGGCAATTTAACAGAAGAACAGTCTGTTATGCGGATTGTTGTGCTTCAAAATCGTCTTGTCCTTGACGTCATTCTGGCCGATAGGGGCGGAGCTTGTAGGGTCATCGGATCAAGTTGTTGCATTTTCATACCAGAAAATTCGCCATCTGTATATAAAGCCATAACTCGCCTTCATAAGATTGTAAGCCAGATACACCAGAATCCAGGCACCTGGACTTGGTCCGGTTGGTTTTGGAGTGTATTATCTACCTTTGGATGGAGGGTCCTATCCTTCCTAGGTATTGGCTTTCTCATACTATTCAGTTGCTGCTTATGCCTACAATGTGGACCAGCGATTTGTGGTCTGTGTGCCACATCGTGTATTCCACCACCAAGATTTCATTCATCCCGGAAGAAGAAAGAAGAACAAATGATGCTATATGAACAGATCAATGGATTGATGAAGATTGATATCTCTTAAGGGCAAGTAGGGGACAAGGAGGGAATGTGGAAATATGGATTTTTATGATCAGTTATGTCCCCTATCTTGGACCCCAACGGTTTCATGTATAAATCACAAATACATGTATGTTTCCTCCAGTTCCAGTTATGAAGACGCAAACACATGTGCGTCCACCGTCAACATGTCCTCTTTCAGATCCGCCATGAATGGGTCGGATATTCCATTCCTAAGTATGAAAGGCCACCGGCTTTATATGGTTCATTTATCCCATTTTACAGTCCAGGCGAGTAGGCCCTGATTCTGCCATTAAGCCTTTTTCTGCTTTCCGCCTCTGAAAGCTCCAGTCTGAGCTCGCATCTGTATCCATGAACTTTGTCCTACTCCCTGCGCGGCTAACGGTGCCTGACTCGATCTGTCTGCTTGCCAAAAACTGTATTTCACCTTCAAGATTATCTGCTCTGCTCCGCTCCCTATTCAATGCATTCCTGTCTAGTAGTTTAAGTAAACATTCTTCCAGCTACCGAGCAAAAGGCCCGGTTTCTCTGTCTCTATGCAAGTAATTCATAGCCCTGTTACTATGGAAGATTTCTGCCCTCGCATCTAGTGTAGACACTTAGACGCTTGTACACGCACTAACAGTCAGTATAGTCAGTATAGAATAAGATTCTATCCTAAGAGACCTCTCTTTTTGGATAACATAGTTCTTTAAACATAGGATGTTAGATATGATTTGGGATTAGGTTGACTTGACCCCCAGACTTCTGTCTCCACATGTAGAGCTAAATGTCAAGTCCCCTTCACCCCCTAGTCGCACGTCAATCACACGTCATGCTGCTGCGCGCGCATCTCTGCCAAGTATTTCTGCTGACATTGCGAAATTCTTTCATGGAACCACCCTATTGTGACATCATACCTGATGACGTTCTTTAAGTTACGCCCAGTTACACCCATTTTTAGTTACGCATGTATGTTTTATCTTTGCTATCAACTGTTACGCCTCCTGCATCTGTTTCACTGTAATGCCTATTGTATAAAAATGATTACTTGTCAATAAAGTTGGTCCTTCACTTCCTGAACCTTCGTGGTGATGGAATATGGAGTCCATCAATTCGAATTGATTTTGGAATAAAGCCCGTTCCGAACCTCTAATACCACGGATTCTGCCTCTTATTTTACTGAGCTATTATTATAGATTTTCCGCATCAAATTAAGTTCCGGTAATTAAATTATTTACCACAATAGGGGCATGAGAATATGCCCCTGATTCTGTGATTTGCTGTTCTCACATGCTTCGCCAGCTAATACAATAGCCCACCTTACATTGAGCCACCTCAACTGTGTAAAGTCTACAAAGCAGTGGTGGTTTCTGCATGATGGTGGGAGTGTGTCGCCCCCCACCTGCTGCAGCCACACTAAACGTGAAAAATAAAATGGCGATTAAATTATTTCAGTGCCGTTTTATTTTTTACGTGGCGCTCCCGAGCCACCAGCGTGCCCCTTGCTGGGAGAAATGGGGCGTGTCCTCCTCTGCTGCCGATTGGCAGCATAGAGGACTGTAGAAGTTAGCTGGATGCTCTAAAGTGCGTGCGTCAGTTTGGCTGGCTCTCCTGCGCCAGCCAAAAGTGACATGAGCACTTTGCAGCTCTCCACCCAGCTATTTAGGCAGCTGAGTGGAGACCAAGCACAGGCCTCCAGGGCCTAAAGGAGCATACAGCCAGCCCGCTAGATCCAATTGTGGCACAGAGTGGCACCAGGATTGGTTAAAGGAATTGGTTGGAGCATTAGCACTCAGCCAAGGGAACAGAGCAAAGAGGACGTTGGATGTTGGGCATGCAGCAAGCAAGGTAAGTGAGTTTATTTTGTTTTATTCGTAGCCAATGACCTTGCCTGCATGCACGCTCCCACCCATCACCCATTTGCCAAGCACAACAATATATCTACCTGCCAGCCGCCCCTCCTACAAATGAGCATAATGGCACAGGGCAGTGGTAAATTTCCATTCTCATTTATGCTAGAGTAGGGCTCTAAACGTTTCTATTGCAAAGGGTGCCTTCCCTACTCAGGCTGTTGACCTGTTTCACTCTGACATCCACCCATGAACAGATTTCCTTGGTGAAGCTTATATGGTACCAGAATATCATTAACAAAATATTGCCTGACCAAAATATTGTGTCCTAAATATCATTTACAAAAATATCATCCCATTGGAGTTAATAATAGCTAATATATATTTAGGACACAATATTTCTGTCAGACAATATTTTTGTTGATGATATTCTTGCTTAACCGGTGGAGCCACCACAGTAAGAGACATTTTTTAACCATTCGAGTTTCTCACCAGTCGATTGGTCGTGTTTGGAGCAGTCCAACTTAAACCAGTGCTTAATCTGGTAAAACCTGTGCCATAGCCCAAGATATCTCTGAGGAGTCAGTGCAGCTTGCAACATCTATGGTCCCTGGCAGCACAGCCAACTATCAGTAACAATGCCACCTACTAACCATTAAATTCCTAGACAGACCATTTGAACTATACCAGGTATCCTAAAGCTATATGAATGGCTTGGGCATGCTGGTATTTGCTTTCAATTTTAATTGTATATTGACTAAACAACCTGCTCATATAAAAATAAACTGACATCGCCACCAGGTATTAAGAAATAAGTGTCAGTGCCGGGCACAGGCAAACACCTGTGCAAATTAAGCACTGGCTTAAATAGGCCTCACCTGAGAAAAAAATGGAATATGAAGGTTTAAACGTTCAGTATTGCACAGATAAACGGTGAGAGCTGAATCCCCATGGCCTCAAACTCATTTTTTCGACAGATTTTGTCAATAACTATATATGCAAGCCTTGCAGAAGACATTTTTCCTAAACAATAAAATCCAGCATTGCACACTATTGTCACCACAGCTCAGGCCTAGAAACAGTGACAGGGTCTTTTATGAGTGAGGTCTTCTTAAAATAAAAGCTTGTCGTTGCAGATTCAAGATTTTATTATTTAAGTTTAGTTCTAGCAAGAGGTCCATGTACACATAATAGAATTAGTTACATTTTAATACAAATATGACAAACTTTAAAAAAACTTTACAACATACCATTTTATTTTCTGGACATGGGAGAAATTAGTCTGCGTTTTCAACTGAGAACACATTAAATCTGAGGAAAGAAATCTTCAAGTGGTGTCAACGCATAATGTGTGTGGTGGATCATGATTACCGTTTTCAGCGTGAATGTTGCCAGCACTGCTTGCTCTGTAAAAAAAAAAAAAAAGATGAGTGAAGGGACCCATAGGTGTTCTTAGGAGCCCACCACCAGCACTGCCGATTGACAGTTGCTGAATACCGAGGCTACCTAGTCTTGATTCCACCTCATGCCTCTGTTTTTTCACCCCCCCCCATAGTGTGTTTTTTTTGCTGTTTTTTTTAATACTGCATTCTCCTTCAGTCATTATTTTCCTGTTTTTTTGCAACTTCCATCTTTGTCTATTTTCTGCCTTTGTGTCTCCTGTTCTGGATCACAACCAGATGATGTAAAATAATTCCAGGTCTCCAAAAATGAGAGGCAAAGTCCACAACCCTCAATCACCAACAGGACAAATTAAAGACTGATTGGCATTCACAAGGGCTACAGCCAAAGAACACTACTATGCTGAGAGCTGAACCCTTATTAGGGTTGTTACATGGGCATATTGGATTGTTTTACTTCACTTGTGCAGGAGACAAAGGCTCCTTCTTATTAATCTGTCAGTGTGTCACAGTGATTTTCAAACCGCTTAAATACTTGAGAAAGAAACAAATGAATGGAGAGCTATGCAAACATTTTTGTATTTTTCAGACTGAAGAGTTAAATCGCACTCACTTGTTCACAGTCAACTTATTCAGTGCTATTTTTTACTTTTATTAGTCATTATAACCAGTCTGAAAGAGGAACGAGCATTAACAGTAATGAATGGTTTGGTGTATGCCATGGTGTTATATAGTTGTTATTATAAATGTTGTTGGTATTAGTAGTAGTAATATTAGTAGTATTTTGTTGCTATTATTATGATTTGAAGCTGCATGATTTTTATTATTATTATTTTTATTTGTATACATATTCATATTATTATTATTACAAAAAACTTGTTTTTAAATGATTAGGAAAATATATTTGTCACTTTATATAAGTTTTAAGTTTTATTATTACACAAATTAATTCTTACCACAGCAGTAATTCATTTTTCTGGACCATGACGTTTGAAGTTTCGTCCATCACACAATTAAAACAACATACAATTTTATCTTGATAGTAATAAACATGTATATAAACTTCACCATTTAAGTAATTAATGCTAATTTAATGCCCCCTATTGGTCATTGAGAAGGTAAGTAAGTAAATTTTATTTGCACAGTTAATAAAAAACATTGCAATTCCACATTATAAGAATAAAAAGAAGATACAAAAATACATTCTCTACGTTTTCCTAACACATACTTAAATTCAGTCTAAAATGATAAAATCTTCCAGGTTAAGACTTTCATTATACCATTTCCGTCACTTTGATAAGTTTTACAATAAAAACAATATAATTGTGTACAGTTCATACTATCAAGTGACTCCAGGGTAAGTTAAATAACAGGTTCCTGCATCCTTATCTCCACCTCTTTCATAAATTTCACCAAGTTGCAGTTGAGCCGCAAGTCGTCGGGGGAGAAACAGGCAAGCACGGCATTCCTTCGGGTGCGTATTCCTCGTTGGTTAAACAAACATTTAAGCAAACGTTTCCTTACTTCTAACAGTTTTTCACAGGAGCATAAGAGGTGTGGCATGTCCTCAATTGCCTTACCGCATAGCCGACATAGGGCGTCCCCTTTGTCCCTCTGCCAGTGTGGAAGATGGCATCTGCAAGGAATCAGGCCCATTCTGAGTTTTAAAAACTTCAGCTTTAAAAATCTTGAGTAGCCCAGATTGAAATAACTCTGTTGACCTTGATTTGAATAGGAGTTTAAGACAAACCACCCATGTGACCTCCTGGCAACTGACTCCTTGTCTTCTATCCATGATAGGTGTTTTGTTGTTTTCTTTACCAGTCTTTTAATAGTGGAATGATTGGTGGAAGTATTCCACAACTCCTTTAAGCCTAGGTTCGCCAGGCTTTTGGCCAGATAGTTAGCAGCTTGGGATACTTGATTCTGCTGTAATTCTGACCATAAAAGGCTATTAAGAGACCCTTGTTTTGCCTTCCTAATTTTATCCCACGTAATTATGTATGCCCCCTGTCTTGCAAGCACCTGTTTGTGACCTCCAAACTCTAACCTCATTTGGGCCGGGGATGTGTATTTGGGTAGACCAAAAATGATCCTGTATACTGATGCCACAGTTTTGTCCAAAGTTCCTGCATCTCTTCCTCGTTGAGCTTCACTGCCATAAGTAATGGTAGGCAAGAGTTTTGAGCGAATAACTTGTATTATGGGGGAAAGAGATGGACTAGTTAGTTTTCCATTTAATTTTTTTAGCGAGACTGCTATGGCAATGCCTTTTCCTCTGATACTTTCTTTTTGTAGAGTAAACTGGCCACCACTGTCAATTATGACCCCTAGATATTTATACATGTTTGTATCCTCTATACGATTTTTATTCCAAAACCAACTGTTCGATGACTTTTTTGGCAAATCCTGTCTGATTAACCGGGATTAAAGAATGTTCTGAAGCCCAGGCCTGCAATTTCTCCAAAAGGATTCCAGCATTGAGAAGGGAGTTTGTTTTAAATTATTTGTTCCCTTCTAAGTCTTTAGTATAAGTCTCAAGAGTCAGAAGGAATGAACAACCAGGGCTTGACTTAAGGTTTGGTGGGTAGCCCGGCGTCCGTCAGGCTGAAGGAGGACATTACATCCGCTACCCTGACTGACTACCACCTACCAGCACAGCAGTGATCTGTGTACCCTACGAGGAGGCGCTGTTATGACAATTCGTGTGAAAGTACCAAAAGTTTGGTGGGTGGTTGCCATCATTTTCGATAGCCATTCCCCAAACGTTTTGTTTTTAAAAAATAAACTGCAAAAGTGGGGGATTGTTTTGAAAAGCAAAAAATTAATGACCCCTATACCAAGGGAGTTTTCCCTGGGTGTTGGGTCATTACTTTTGCTATGTTCGTCACTGTCAGGTTTTCCCTTGCGGTGGCAGACAGAAAAGAACGTACATCAGACCATCATCCCTAAATATGGCGGGCACTGTGATGTTCTTACTCTGGTGGCTAGCATTCCGTCAGGCCATCAGTGTATTTGTTCTGTTGCTGGGGCCAAGAGGGGCACCGCCCACAGAAAGTTGACAGTTCACCCGACTCTCAACAGGGTGGGCAGACCGAAAGTTTGTGACAGAGTACCCCGTCTGCCAAACTCAAAATTTGGCCTTAAGTCAGAGAAGGGCTATAGTTGCAGTTGTAAATGGTAGCCTTTTTTTTATATCCATGGATCTCAATAGACTTGCAGACAATAATGGATCTTCCGATATAACCATCAGACTATCTCTTGCATTTCTTCGCCAAGGCAGTGGTTAAAAATCTGCCAGCTCAAGACATCCCGCTTTGGTGGAAAAACAACCTCGGGCTATTAAAAAACATAAATTACACTTGTGAATTAATCTACACTTTACATTTTCTCTTACACTTTTCAGTAACTTGGCTTCTTTTGGCTATTCACACAACTTGAGTGTAAGGTTAGTCAAAACTGTAAACTTATGCTTTTCCAACACCTAAAAAGGGGGAGGGGAGACAAATTTAGAAGTGTAACTTACTACAAATTAACACAGTAGTCAGTCCATCACTACACAGGGCCAACCACTGTGCACTGCAAACCTCTCCCATAGAAAAAATTGAAGTTAGGAACTTAAAATAAAACACCATAAGCAACAATAGCAAATGAAATTAAATTATTTAATATAGTAAAAAATATAAAGATATATATTTTACAGTAGTTTCTAAAATAGTACATATTTTTTATTTTGAAATAAAATATTGTAATTAAAAATTAAATGTTAATATATTTTAATAACATATAATCAAACTACTTTTACTTAATTCTGTGCTTCGCTTTGAATAATTATTAATAGATAATAAAACATTTTTTTATTTTGGGGCATTTATTTGTTAATTTAGGCTTCAACAAGATAATTGTAATTTAAATTAATATTTTCAAATATGTAAAGATTTAGTTCAAAATCAAGTTACTAATGCATAACATTTTAAAAATTTAATTTTACATTAAAATAAGTATATAAAAAAATTTCCAATAATATTTACCAACATTTATTTTTACAATTTTTTGCAAGTTTAATAGACGTTTTTTTAATTTTCCCAATAGTTTGTCATTGAAAGATACCACAATCAGGGTGGAAAAGTTTCCTATACTTTACCATGCTGACATCTCTGCCTCAGCTGTAGAGATCTCCCTATGGTAAGTTATAGGAAAAATAAAAAAGTTTATTAAATTTGGAAAAATTATAAAAAATATTTTTAGGATAACTTTTAATGTAAATTAATGCTATATATTTTTACTAAGTCTAGAACAAAATACAAAATGTGCTCAAGTTGATTTGAACATTTTTGTCTTGAATAAATAAAACTATATACGTTATTACACGATGATATTGCATTTCTGGATACTTTTGCCAGTAAAAGAGCAAAGAAACCAGTTTGTTTTTTTTTACAGAAATTTGTGTGCATGCACCAAACTAACGCTATAATCTTTTGAATACAGAATATTCCCCAAGGCCAATCAAATAAGGGTCTTTAACATGCATGTGTACCAAACATTTCCACTTACATTTGGTTGAAGATTTTTGGGGAAAAGGCTTTATCAATTGGACCCAGACAGTTTTATGCTAGAATTTTGATATCAAAGATCTTGTGAGACATAAATATCCTGGCTTAAAAATATATTACTCCATTTGGTGTAGTTTCTCTATTAAATCCAAAAGGGCGATATATTTGTAGACGATGTTTAGGACACCATGCTTTTGTCACACAATATTTGGGCCACGAAATTCTGGTACCATACCAGATAGACTATATCAGGGCAGATCTTTCTGATCACACTCTGTTTCATGTGAAAATGTCAGTGTGGAAACTTCTGTGATCATGGCATGGTTCTACTGCTAACCAACTTTATATTGAATTTGTGAAAATATGTGTAATGCAACATAGTCCTTGTCACATGAAATTTGGTAGTATAGATTTTACATTTATACAGTGTATACCCTACAACCGTTACCCACAGCTACCAGCAAGACACAAAACGTATAAAAAGTGTAATTTGGGCTGTTGGAGTCAAATGATTACATAAGATTGGAACTTGCCCTAGATTAAAGTAGGCATGTAGGATACCAGGTGTAGGGGAAGGGCTGTGGAATCCAGGTAATCACGCAATCAGAAGCTGTGGTAGTAGACTCCGAATAAAACACAGTACCTTAGTCATATGATTTTATTACCTTCGTTTTTTTACCAAACTCTTCATAACAAAGGTATTGTATTGCAACATTTATGTAGCTCTTACTACCCCTATGTGGAGCGCTGGAGAGCTTACCTACATAGGTAGCACGCTACACAGTGTAGGGTGTTTGGTTGCAAGTGTGCTATCTTTGTTTTGATTCTATGTGGGAAGTGTTTCCATGGTGTGTGTGGTGACCACTGAGGTGTAGGAACGCAGTGCTCAGCAGTGTGATGGATAAAGAATTGTGAGAGGAAGGCACACATTTGATGGTTTTCAGTTAGCTGGTAGTTTGATCAGCTCTGCAGGTTTCTTTATGGCATTTCATATGATGTTAATCCACTTAGCTCCTTACTGAACTGGGTTGTTCAATCTGATATATTATGGGGCATATTTAGTAGAAAATGTCAGAGCATGGACCAACAGCAAATTTGGCAGTGCCGTGCTTTGACATTTTTAAAACGTAGGGATGCGCCGTGTTAACTACAATACGGCGCACCTCTGTTTTTCATAGCGCTGGTGCTGAAATTAGGTGCCTAACGCCAACACAGGTACCTTTGCACCATAGTGCAAGGAAGCCTGCATTTGCAGGCAATGATTGCTTATGTGCAACAAGGTGTACCTTCCTGCTCATAAACAATCCATAATGGCTATGTATTACTCCTATGTGTGCTGCATTCTGCAGCACACATAGAAGTAGCAAATCATTATTATTTAATGATTATGTGTAGGAAGGGACACCTTCCTGCACCTAAACAATCATTAACCCCTTCTGTGCCCATGACGAGCTGGACTCGTCATGGGCCGCGGTTGCGCTGTGCCCATGACGAGTCCAGGTCGTCAGGAACCCCGCCCGCTAATGCAACGCCCGGCACAGGGCGGGGAAAGGGCGTGGCACACAAGGGGTTAATGGCTCTTTGCTCTTTCTATGAGTGCAGCAGAATGCAGCACACATAGAAAAAGCAAAAACGATGTGAAATAAAAGCATTTCTCCTTGTGCACCATTCTAACGTCTGCTCTTTCATGGCGTTCGTTTTTGGCACTGCCACAGATTTACAACTCCTTGCAAATCTGGGGCAGCGCCAAAAAGCAGTGGGTGTTGCAGTGGAACGCTCACAGCAACACCCATTGCACAGCCCTTTGCCACAGAGGACTGTGGCGGAAAGGGGCATGTTTACAAGGTGCCGTTAAACCACGCTAAGTAGTTTCGCACCACCTTGTAAATATTGAAAATTACGTTAAGCCACCGGAGCGTCAAAAAAAGTGGTACACTGTTGGCAATAGGTGCTTGTAAATATGCCCCTTTGTTTCAGGTTGACGGTCCTTAGCAGGATAGGATTTAGGGAAATATGTACGCCATTTCTAAGAACAAATGTTTTTATTGCACCATTTAATGGAATTATTGTTACAAATTATCCATTGTTTACCTTCTGTCTTCAGTGCTTGCTGACACTCCCTTTTCTACTGACAACATGATAGTGCTGTAAGCCTGAAATATATATTTACTTTTCCAAAGCAAATATTTATCGCACCTTTCCTAAATTGTCTCCATCACGGGGAGAGTTTTTTCCCAGTATGTGACATGTTATGTGCCGGTGCTCAGGCAGTTGCCAAGGAAGCCGCTTTCCATTCTTTGATTTTTAAAGCCCTGGTGGATTCCTGGCTGGAAAGCACAACGCACAGGCTCATTACCTCACTTACACACAGGACGGGTCCCCCAGGGAGGCCACTCCCACAGGTGATCACTTCCTAATCTACCTTTCTGAAAAGAAATCAGCCCGCTTTGTTACCTATAAGGTATGAATAACACAAATTTCATGTGTGGTGGATAGTGGTGAATAATATTTCACAGTATATTGATTTTTTCTGCTCAAACTGTGAGTATCGAATGTATATATTGTATAATATTGACACAATTCTGACTTAATCTCTATCATGATGTATTTGTACAGATAGCTTCGGACTGTTTTATTTATTAATTTGTTTATGTATTTTTTTATTTTAAAATGTATATTTAATTAAGGGATAAATAGGCCAAAGAACATTCTGCAAGGTTGATTTTTTTCCCGTTAGTAATTATCACTTAACTCTTTCATCACATCAATTAGTCACATTAGTTTCATTCCACTAAAATGATAGGGGTAGAGAAAGTGACATCACACACCCTTTGAAACGGCTCATATTGCAGGAAGTGACTGTATACGTCCCCTTCAGACTCCTCTGACACGTCAGTGTATATATTTTTCAAATAATATCCGTTTAAAACTCGAGGCTGTAAAATGCTAGTTTAAAGTGAAGAAAAACGAAATAACAACATTAAAAGCAAACTTATCTGTTATCAGCGTAGGCTACACACAAGGGCTGCAACCAGCCATTTACATGTTGCACCTGCTACCTTTGCCTCTAACAGTTGCGCTAAGGTAGTCTGTTACTTAACCTCTTTATTTCTGTCATTTTCATATTTTCTCTTTATAGAATGTTTTATGAAAAAAGTACGCGTCATCTTGTTCATCTTGAAACATAACTTGAAAACTTGAAACATAAATGTTGATAGTTTAGAGTTTGGTCTTCAAAGACCATCTGTACATCAAGTGTGCCCATCCCAGTCTGAGGCCTTAATGCCGAATATCTCTGTAATAAACATTTAGAGAAAACTAGAGTTTACACTCAAATTGGTATCACAAGTAATATGATAATGCCTCGTGAGATGTTACTGCACTTGAGTTTCCCAAGGGGGCCTTTCGGCAGGTAAAACGTGGAATAGTTTGTTTGTGGAAAACAGTCCAGGGTTCAGGAATTAACTGTGGAAGTTGGCGCAGTAACACCTAACTGAGCAACACACCATATTGGAAAGGTTTAATACTGCTATAATACAGCGGTGGCTCCTCCGCTATGGTGGAGGAGCGTCGCCCCCTCTTCCAGCAGCGTAAAGAAAAGAAAAAAAAACGATTATAAACCATGGTTTATTATCGTTTTATTTCATGTTCCGGAATCTTGGGGGCGGTGCCAGGGCGATAACAGCCACCCACAGGGAGTGGTATGCACTGTTATCAGTACACATGACAGTTTGGCAGCCTTCTCAGGCCGGCAAACCATCATGCGCACGTTGCATGTTCTCCACGCAGGCTGCATTACAGCCTCGGTGGAGAACATGCCCAGGTCCCCAGTCCCCGTCTGAGCACCGAACCACGGCGCTCATACCAAGCACAATGCTGCACTGCAGCATTATGGTTGGCTCAGGAGAGCCTAGGTGCTTCCTGCTTCCGGCCGGAGCAGAGCAATGATGAGGACGGACAACAAGAAGAGATGCGGCGGCAAAGACCTATGTATAATTTTTTTTTTTTACTACCCCCTGGTCCTCTTGCCCCCTACCCCTGATCCATGTCAGCCGCTACTGCTATAATATTGCATCACAGAATTACCAGGAATTAGGCAGAATAAAACCGTTTATGGGCAGGCTGCTTATGTCTGGATCACAAGTCTCAGCCTATGAAAGTGCAAGTCCTAGATTTAATGTTCCTGGATTTTGGAGCCTTTGCCTGATTATCTGCAACAAAACTTTTTGTGCCAATGGAAAGCTTTTGAAAGTTGTTTCAGTTGCGGAAAGTTTTAAAGACCCACCTCTTTAAAGAACGCTACATCACCAAGCATTAACTCTCCACAACCCAGCTTTGTCTCCTATTACTCATTGGCTTCATGCTTGACTTTGACCATCTACATCACTCCTCTGCCTTTTAGCTAGGTTTGCACTATTGAAATACCATTCACACACATGCATACTTATATTGATTGGACCTTTTCAAAAAGCGCTGATAACAGAGCACAACACCTAAAACGCAATGCATCTACGCATTGTCAGCCAATGAAAACTGAACAGTGCTTTTGGTTCTAAATTTGAAGCTTCAAAATACTGGGAAGTGGATTTTTCGGTGGAGTAGCTACTTTTTGAAGCTTTTGCATATTCCTACTTAGTAACTCCTTGTTGGTTTTATTTAATCTTTGAATCAGCCATGCTCTGTCCTTACTTTCTATGTTAGATCATTTATTTCCAATTTCAGATTGTTTCCTCTGCTTGGCAAGTCAGCTTTAAAGCTCTTGAGAATGTATAAATTGGGGAGGGCGGTAGAAAAATGGATTGACTGAGCTAATCTTATTTCTTTAAGGTGTAGGATGGCAGAGCTTAGACCTCTGTTAGGTGCCTTTTCAGGGATAAGCAACTGAATGTGAATGAACAAGGTTTCCGAGATTTACCATTTTACATTGCAGCGTCAATTACAATATTTATTTTAAAATAATTTTGAAATAATTCACTTGTGGATTTGTTTGTGCTGATGGGATGCGGTTGTTTGTTGGCATTCCTTTGGAGCTTGAGGGATTGAAGGAGGTCAGGGTTTATTAACTGTAGTAATGTTCAGGAGGGATTTTTCTATTGGTTTCTCTGTGAATATAGAATTGAGATTACAGACCATTTTATGTACGTATGGGGTTGATTTCCCTGATCCTAGTTGTAAGCTCTTCTTTGTGGGAGAGACTAAGCCTCCCAGTTATAGGGTGTGTTGGATGTACTTTGTTTTTAGGTCTGTCATTAGCCAATACCATTTGGTATTTAAAAAAATCTGATAAAAAATACATATACATAAATACATAGAGGGGATTTCAATCAGCCCTCCTTATGCATTGTTCATTCTTTGTGTTTTTAACATTTTGCTATTTCCCACATATGCATACTACAGTGAGTCAGCCTATTTCAGCCATTGGTTCCCCTCTCTGTGAATTACAACATTTTTCCTAAGCACAATGTACACATGTGCCAGACACGTACACCTCTTCAGTGCCATGGACTGATGGTCCATTGTGTCCTTTTTCACATAAATACAATCTTTTCTCCTTCGATAAAAACATTGTTTTATCCAACAGCTCACTAGCAACTGCTACAGAGTCCTTGATGTTTCTTGTTAGACTCTACATTCTGTGCAGTTGCAACTGGTGGTGCCCATCTTTTAATGAAACCATTTGAAGATGGGCAAGCATGGGTGGCCATCGTGGAATATTTTCTGGCCATTCAAAGATGGCTAGTCATCCATGTACATGCTTGCTCATGCTGGGGCAGGAATTTCTTTCTATGCTTTCGACCCTGCCTAGCCCTATATCTAATCGAGGAATTTCTTGGATAGATTGTTGTCCTCTGAGACATGGTATTGCGGGTCTGTGTACTAGTACTTTGTTGGTGACCAGATGTTGCTGAGTTGTGTAGGGTATGAATATAGCATGTTACAACGCATGCTATTACATCCTGTACTGTTAAAACGCGGTCGTTACAACGACCGCGTTGTTAGTACGCATATCTTTACATCGCAAGTCATTACAACGACTTGCTGTAGGGGGCGCGCTGGACCTAGGAATAGTATTATTTACTATTTCTACTCCAGTTTGTGCAACAGCAGGGAAGGTGTTGGATTTCATATCCAATACCTTAGCGCCCCCTACAGCAAGTCGTTCTGATGACTTGCGATGTAAAGGTATTGCGTACTAACAATGCGGTCATTGTGATGACCGCGTTATGAAAGCACTGTGTTGTAACAACAGAGTTGTTAACACAGTTTCCCGTAGGGAATAGCTGGTGTGGAATTTGCTGCTGACTGCAGATTAGATGTTATGAATACATGTGATCATCGGTGTTGGGGTTTCCTTAGCATCCCAGTCCTCTGGAATGCATGTTGGTTAGAATTTGGGATGGATGCATTATTTGTTTGATTTGTATTTTGTCATTTGGGTCTTCCAGTAGTTTACATTTGTATTCAAACACTTTTAGGTGATTATCATTTAAATGGGTTATTACCTTCTCATTTTCTATGGTGTGTATAATGAGCTCAGAGCATGTGGTGCCATGTTCACCTATTTCTCTTGCAAAATGATACTGTCTAGCTTGAAGAGCAGGGCCTCCATTCTGGTTTTCTGTCTTTCTTATCCTTCCTCTCTCATTCAGATCTC
Source organism: Triturus cristatus (assembly GCF_964204655.1). Lineage (NCBI taxonomy): Eukaryota > Metazoa > Chordata > Amphibia > Caudata > Salamandridae > Triturus > Triturus cristatus. The sequence continues at coordinate 771,526,531 of NC_140592.1, forward strand.
TCTCTCCCTATTGCTACTTCCTTAATTTTTCTCTTAGTCAGCTCCTCTTTTTGAGGTGGACAGCTTAAAAAATTAGTGATTTCAAGTCAAGAGATTGTCCTATATCAAAATGGCCCATAGGTAGTGAACATCCGTGCATCCTCCATAAAGAATGCTTTGTAGCGCTTCAGAGTTACTAATATATATATGTGTTTTTCTGCTCTGATTTGAAATGCTAACTTTCATAATAGCCCTGCTCCTCAAATTAGCCAGCTTGGCAATCATGTTAATTGCACCCTCTGAACATTTTAAGCATTCACATTTGGTTTTCATGATGCTACAAATGTTGCTTGTGGCACATCATTCATTTAGTTCCCCTGTGCCTGCCCAGTGTTCCAACTGGAATGAGGTCAGGTTCACACACATGATAGAGGAAACAGACATTATGAAATATCTATTGAGATACAAAGTTTGCACTTGAAAGGGGAGAAATAAAGTGATATCTTAAGGTTATGAAATGCATATTGATGAATCCCATGACAAGAAATGCATGGTGTTCCTAAATAATATGTTATGAGATTTCTAATGAGCAACAAATACTCCGAGAAGTGTCCTGGCTCTAACACAGTATTGAACAACTGCCAACAGGTTAGAGAGTCATAAGTCCTGAAAAGCCAGATCTTACTAAAATGTAGTAACAGGGGTTCTTAGGAAGTGTGCAAGGAAGTTCAGTCCACAGTTTTACAGCTCTGGCTTAAAATGCTTTACTATCCGAGCAAGTGTGCTTAATTCTTAGTAAGATAAGCTACAGGGTCAAGAGAATCGCAACAGCATGAAGGTGCGTAGCTGGTAAAAATGTGTGATAAGGATTGGGGGCCAATATGGTGGACTACTTTGAAAACATGGCACAAAGACTTGAAAACAACCCTCTTTCCATCGGAAGTCAGGAAAGGGTTTTTAAGGCTGCAGAGTCATAAGAAAACTGCAAGAGTCCAACGGCCATTCTGGCAGCTGCATTCTGGACCCTCTGCAGTTTCCTCATTAGGCCAATGCCCAGACCTAAAAAGAGGGATTTGTAGTAATCCTGATTACTCAGTATGATAGCCTAGATCACCAAATGGTGACTTTTCTTTGAGAGGAAAGACAGAATTTTCCTAAGTACCTTCAAGAGGAAGAAGCAGTATTTGACCTGCCCAAATAGCAAAAGTTTCGGGTCACGAGATATCCCCAGGTTTTTAACTGTTTTAGCAGGGGCAGGCTAGATGGGAAAAGAATGAGGCCCGAAGTTCCTTACGAAAGGGATGGAAGGCAAGAGTGTCTTATCCAAAGCACCTCTCTCATCAGAATTAAACTGCAGCTAGGACTATTGCAGCCAAACTGACACCACAGTTAAGCACTGATGAAAAGGTTCAAAAGAGTCACCTCCCGACCTGTCCACGGCATGATAAGTTGGATGTTGTCTACATCATTGGTACAGCAAAGGCTGATCGATTTTATCAACTTCACCAACGACGTATACAGATGTTGAAAAGCATCAGGCTTAAAGCTGACCTCTGGGGGATGCATTGGTGTTGTGTCTCAAATTCAGACACAATCGAAGGTAGATAGACTGCCTGAGACCTACCCTTCAGGCAGCCGCGGCTGCTGCAGGTAAGAGCAATGTGGCGGTGGGGCTGGCTGGGGGGAGGGGGGGGGGATTTCAAGAAACGACCACGAGGGGAAATAATTTATTTAATTTTCACTCGTGGTCCTTTCTCGAAATCCCCACCAGCCGGTCCCACCACTCCACCCCTCTGCCTTCAGGTAAGATCTGTGCCAATTTGAGCGCCTTGTCCCAGCACCAGTCTCCTGTAGCCAACTTAGTAGAATGGTAAGCAATACTGTATCAAAAGCTGCAGATAATTCTAATAGCAGAAGAGCCAATGGCTCTTCTTTGTCCATCATCAATAGAAGGTTCTTGACCATGGTTAACTTGGCAGTCTCTGTGGTGTGTAATGGATGAAATATCTACTAGGCAGAGTCCGAAATTTAGCCTTCCACCAGTAACCCGGACAGAAGTTGGTTGACAAACTTCTTCTGGATCTTAACCGCAAATGGTATTGGTTGAAAGTTAGAAAGAACAGAGGTGTCAGCTCTCTTTTTTTCAGCAAGGGTTCAATCAAGTCTTTTATCCACACCCTGGTACATAGCAACTTATTAAGGAGATGTTATAAACCCCAGGAAGTGGAGGTCAGAGGACCTCAATTGTCGCTTTTTCGACAGGGCAAGAGGCAAAGGGTCTAGGGTGATATGGGTGTTGCTGGATGAACTGTTCCAAAGATAGAGGCTTGCAATGAGACAACTAGGTGCTCTGATCTGAATTACTGGTTGTTGTAGGCAAATCCTTGCCCTCCGATCTTGCCAAGTTAATTAAGAGTACTGCATATGCCTCCCATTGAGATGAAGACTCACCGGGATGAATCAAAGAGTTAGGAGTAGTAGAGATGTTATCTTTGAAAAAGTTGGACATGTTATCTGCCAACTCCTGAGTATTCTCAATTGTGTTAGCATATTTAGGAGCAGAGAAGGAATTCACAATTCAAACAACTGCTTAGCAGAGTTTTCAGCCCCCAAAATTTTGTTGGTATTGAACTGCAGAAGCAACAAGTTTTTTATATTCTCTCAGGGCCTTCTTCAGTAGAATCCTGGCTGACACAGAGTAGTCACAGTACCAAAGTATCTCCAACTTTTTGTAGTCCAGGTTGCCTCACTCAGTGCAGTCAATACTATGGAGTAGTAGGTTGGTTATTATCGAAGCTCTTATATGGCAAAGCCATATCCAAAGCTGTCTCTATCCACTCAGTATGTCTTGTAGAAGCCTAAGTGGTGAATTCCAGATTAACACTGGGGTTAGAGTCCCTCAGACTGTGAGGAAAGTATGAGATGGAAAGTTTTACCCTTGGACACTTTTTCTGTGATTAGTTAATAGTCTCTTCTTATCCGTTACTCTAGGGGCTTACTTAAAAGAAAACAGCACCGGGAAGTGAAGTGTTTACACCAATGAGACACTGTTCATACAATTATTTAACTCTTCTGGTCTAAAGAGTAAGTCAAATGTGTGAGGCAGTGTGAGTAGGGCTTTTGAATGGCATAGATAGACCAAAGCAGGAATGCCACTAATACGTTTGCCAGCTATGAGACTTAAAGGAGAGTCAGTCCAGATGTTAGCGTCCCAGACTACTGTCAAATTTGTGTACCCCAAGGAAGGTGGGAGTACCAGGTCCATAAAAGGGTCAATGAAGGCGTCAACTGGTCCTGTTGGGTGGTTGCATGTTATTCCACTGAGGAATGCCAAGGTTGAGGAGGAGGCAATACAACCCAAAGTCTCTACAGAGGGTGATTCCAGAAGAGCCAATTCCCTAACCGAGATTTTATCCTTAACCATAATCGCCATGCCACCACCTCGTTGGTTAGGGTCGGACTGGTGCATTATGGTATACCCAATAGGACACATTGAGACTATGTCAGGGCTACTCATGTCTATCAGCCAAGACCTAGTGAAGAATAACAGATCTAATGTCACCTGATCCAAGAGTTAGTGAATTTCTATTGTATGGCTGACAGCTGACTGTGCATTAATCAGAGCACATTGAAGTCTCACTTGGTCTGCCATCACTCCCTCAAAGTCCTTCACAGTGTTCTCCCTCATGTGTCTTGTAATCTTGTCCTCCTCCAACCTCTGCGCCCTCACCTTAAAAAACTGACATAGCGACTCCCTTCTCTCCTGCCCACATATTGCGCTCAGCCTTCCCAGACTTTCTGGTGAGATTAAGGCAATGAGATGTATTAACACAGTTTCCAAAATTCTTAGGACCAAGCCAAATTGATATCAGGCAGTGTCTCCCTGAAGTATCTCACCTGGAATCTGAGGTAAATTTGTGCTGAAAAACAGGCATCATGGCTGGCTCCACAGCAACATCTGTGTGATTTTTATAGGGTCTTTCCAGCCCACTCATCAATGCCCCAGAACAACTAGCGCGCCAACACAAAATGCCATCACAGTTTAGCCCTCTAGTCAAAAAAGAAAAATAGCAGACAACACTGGCTGGGTCATACACTGCATCGGTCCATATAATACTACACTCCAACAATATAAGCCCTTCAGAAAGCTACAAGAAAGCGCGGCCGACTTCAATGCTAGTGGCGCAGAGAAAGCGAGCCGGTGAATAAAAATCATAACTAAAAATTGAACAAAACCACTCAGCTATGCTCAAACAGAGACTGAAACAACTGGCAACAAATTTAAAGCAACATAATTTATTAGTATAAAGCCGTTTTTCACTTTAAAGGAGGAAACTGTGTACCTATAAGTGCAATTTTAAAATATTTGTAAGAAAAGGCAGCTAGCAGGATATCAAGTACTCTTTCAGGATAAAACTCAAACTGTCCGTTAGATTAAAAATCAGTACTCAAATATACATTCATTTGATGAAGAGCTAAAAATTGGAAACAAACCAAGACAGAAGCGAATGATGGATAACACTACCCCTCTGCTCCCAACCGTGCTGAATCCAAGGAACCTAATTAATTATGGCGTGGTTGTTGCCAAATGTGCTGAGCTAGCACATGTCAATCTCTCACCTGTCCTGTTTCTCAAGGACCAACAGCTATTTTGAGTGGCTCCTCTGGCATCACCTGAAGTCTTACAGATGTTTGTAAGGCTTAGCTTGTAGCAGTCAGTGATGGGACCTGCTAGTCAACTTCTCGGGTAAGGGAAAGAGGTTGTGGTGCAGTTTGCAGAGCAGTAAGGCCTGTGGTCATTCAGAGGATGTAAGGGCTCCTTCCATATTTGCTAAAGGAGAGAGTGTAGTATGGACACACCCGAATATCCAGGCCAGGTGTGGCCATAAATATGGCTGCAACAGGTCTCTCAGCCCATTATCTCTCTAACGCACGGTTTAAAGCTTGGGTCTAAGGCATGGTCTCTGTGATACCAAATTAACTGTTTGAAAAGATTGTCACTATCTCACTCATCATGATTGTCTGGAGAACATGAAGCCTTACTTTGCAGATGATAGATACTAAAATAGAAAATGTAGGATGCTAAACAGGGACAAGGGGGTGTCTGTTGGCTTGGAAGAGAGACAAAATAAGGGAGTTATCAGTGTAAAGACATGAGCGCATTGTATAACACTGATCAATATTATATCCATGAGGGGGAAGTGGGAGACCCTTAGAGGTTCGTCTTAGCCACAGATCATCTTACAATTACATTGTTAGTTTACAGGGGAAAAACAGATGCTGGGCCAATACAGGCTGCCAACATTACAGAAAGGTCTGATGTATATGTAGATAAAAAAAGAGTATATGTAGATAAAAAAAGAGTCTGGCTCGAGGGTGCGGTCACTCCTCTGCAAGGCAATCTATTTTAGTTTGGTTTCTGATGCACTAAACATGCCAAGAATCTTTTTTTTTTTTTTTTGCAACAATTCTTTAATATTTTATATTATGCGAAAACCAAAACATGTATCACGCATTTTACATTGGAATAGGTAGTTTAATAAGAAACGTTTTATTTTGACATAGGATAACTGATGATATAGCACAACATGCACATCACATTGTCGAACAATTTCAAATCTAAAGCAGATCATGATCATGTAGCATCACAGTGTCTGGTCAAGACAACTCACTTAGCAAGTATGCAAATCTTCCAAGAGATTCACTCTGTAATACCTGCAGATATCGAACATGCATATTAATCCAATGCTCTATGCAAAATCCCCATGTCACAGTCCCAAATGTATCCTCTTTTTCACAGCCCACTGATAGTCCCAGCGATGCAATCAAACTCAGTGGCTGCTGGCAGGGCCCAGGGGGTGGCGGGGCAGGATGGGGTTTGAACAAAAAGCAATAAAATAATACCAATTAAATTTTTCCGTGGCCGTCATCTCTCAGTCGTTCCTTCTCTTCCTGGCGAGTCCGGAACCAGGAAGCACCCGGGCTGTCCTAATTCAATCACAATGCTACAATGCATCATTGTGTTTGGTTCACCTAAACCAATCAAAATGCTGCATTGCAGCATTGTGATTGGTCTGAGCTTTGTGGTTCGATGCTCAGATGGGGACTGGGGGCCTTGGCATGTTCCCCACCAGGCTGTGTAATGCAGCCTGGTGGGGAACATGCTAAGTGTGCATGACGCTTTGGCTAGGCCAAGCCGGCCGGCCAAGAAGTCATGCGCACTTTGAGAGTGTGCACTCACCACTTCTCCCAGATGCTCCTACACCAGCCCCACCCCGCCCTAACCCAGCCCCATAGCAAAGGAAAACAAAAAGTTAATAACAAAGTTATTATCAATGCCCTTTTTTATTTTTCTGCTCTCAGAGCAGTGGGGCGACGCTCCTCCACCTAAGGGGAGGAGCCGCCCCTGATCAAGCTTACGAAGCTTCACCTTAAAGTGTAGGTGTCAATTCCAAATGGATTATAATACATTTTCTACTAACACAGCTCACAAATATCGAAAGTTGGCTTACAGGGAGTGTAAATAGGAGGACCATATCTACTCAAATATATTCATTTTGTCAGTATGTATTACTTTTTTACCAAAGTTGTGTATATAGTTGTAAAGTTTGAACTGAAATCCGCTATACCTTAATGCTCCCTACTGAATGTATTCCCAAGGTGAGGATGTACTCGTCAAGTACCTTTGTGTTTATGTCACGGCATCAGATAAAACACTCTAAAGATGGTTTAGAAAACATTGATTACTTATTCATATGCAGCTATCCAGTAAATTTCCTTCTGCCTTCTGCCATTCATCCAATGTCGATATAGAAGTTGACCTCCAATTTCGCAGTTTACAGATTTTGGACATTGCTAACCACCAACCGTTATGTTATTCAAGCCCGTAACAGCCATCATATTGTGTAGACTGGCTAGTGTCCTGAAGGCAATATCTGAGAACTTGGTAGTCCTATGAATGATTTTATGGTCATAAATATTCTGGCCAATATTAATTATCAACATATTCAAAAGCTTACCGATCGGTAGAGTGTCATGATCTTATTCACTGTAAGGCCAACGTGTAGTCGTAGAAACATTATCCCACCTGCACCCATCTCATCATAAATGTGGATCAAGCAAGAGTGTTTTCTATACTAAGTAAAATATATAAAATACGTACATTATATAATTTGTCTGAGTACTGTGTAGGTATTTCCAAAAGCGTGAACAAGGATCGATCTATCTCTATTGAACCATTACAATGATGCTTATAGAAATACATTGCTTACCCAGCTTTAGTGGCGGCTGGCAGAGAACGAGGTGGTAGGCGTGGGGGCATGGAAAAAAGCAATAAAATAAAACCACTTACCTTTTTCCATGGCCGCCATTTCTTCATCGTTCCTTCTCTTCCTGGTGAGTACGGGATTAGGAAGCACCCAGACTCTCCTAATCCAATCACATCGCTGGCATGGAGCGTTGTGATTGATCTGAGTGCTGTGGTGTGGTGCTTAGATGGGGGCAGGCGGCCTGGGCATGTTCCCCTCCAGGCTATGTAATGCAGACTGGTGGGGAACATGCTAAGTGCGCATGACGCTTTGGCCAGGCCAAGATGGCCGACCAAGCAGTCATGCCCACTTTTATAGTGTGCGCTCACCATTCCTCCCAGGCTCTGATCCTAGTCCCACCCCAACCCAGCCCGGTAGCCAGCTCTCGGAGCAGAGGGCGGCGCATCTCTGCCTTAGCGGAGGACCTGCCACTGCCCAGCTTGGTTACATTTGTGATCTACAAAGGGATCCACTGTACCATATGCCATTTTTCGACAATGGTGTACACTACAATAAAAAACTATTAATGTCTATAAGGATTTTGAATTATATTTGCAGGCTTGCACTATGTCTATCCAATCTTGGTCAGTTTTAGAGCTTTTTGCTTCCAAGGCCGTTTTTTTCAAGAGTTCCATAACTCTCTAAACTCTACTTGTGTCTGTTGAGCTGACTGGGGATTGATGGGTTTCATTATCTTATCCATGGCCCTCTGTTGTTGTTTAAAAGTATCTGAGTACCAATTTTGTTGCTTGGGTCGTTGTAGAAATGTCAATTTACTATTTCTGCTGTTGTTGTTGAAGCTCCATAATCAAATCATAAGAGAGGAAAATTATTAAACACCACAAATAGAATCTGTCCAGATCAGTGCCACTCTATTACAATACAAACCTAAAGGGGTGAAAGTAGAAAGTAGAATTTTGAAATAAAACGTCACACTTTATGATTTGAAAATACAAAATCAGCCCCTTGAAAAACATATGTGGAGCAGTGCTCTTCCGAACTGTAGCTTTAATTTCTGATGCACTTCTCTATCTATTGTTAATATTCATGTTTTACAATGCTTACTAAAAGGCACATGTTTCTGAAATTCATAGAAGTGATTCACCAGCTCTTATGTGGGGTGTTTTAAAAAGGGAAAGAAAGGTGACCTTCGAAAGAGGCTGCAGAGAAATCTAATTACACAGCTCAAACTATTAAAATGTAAGCGGTGAGCCATTTTTAGTGCACCACCCTCCCCCATAGAGCATGAAACAATATCTTAGATATTGCAACAACCCACTCGTCATTCTATCAAACTAAGTCGTTGTAATGCTTTCCAAAATTCTATTCCACCTTCAAACTGAATTTTTTGTTTTTTTATTTTGTGAAATAGTATCATGTCTTCTGTTTCTTCCCCTGCATATTTTCACTTCTTGCTTTCTGATGCATTTTTCTCTGGTACTGCAAAACAGAGACACGAATTTCAATTCATGAACGACCATAACAAAAGCTCTCTTGGGTTGAAACTCTGTCAAGAATGTTTAATGTGAAGTCTAAATGCTCGCGATCAAAGTACCGAACAAGTAAAACGTCAAGTTCAGAGGAAACAAGACGGAAATTCTACATTGTTACCTTTTGAGTGGGATCAAAATAATGTGTAAATTGTTTTACTCTTTGAACTGGGTAAGGGGAAGGAATTAAAAATAATTGTCATTATCTATAAACTTACAGGTTTGAATATCAAGTCATTTAGAAAGGACTGTACCAGTCTGCCCAATTGACATTATTTTTTGGCATCAGATCATGTATTCAATATCTTATGTCACCAACTCCACAGTTGTTGTTACTTGGAAATGAAACAATGGCTTTATGATAGCTAAACTTCAGCAATGAATTAAAAACTTATGCTGGGGCAGCTCCTCCGCTAAGGCAGAGGAGCGTTGCCCCACTGCTCTGAGAGCATAAAAAATAATAATAACGTTGTTATCATTTTATTTTTCTTTGCTACAGGGCAGGGTTAGGGTGGGGTGGGCTGAGGTCAGAGCCTGGGAAGAGTGGTGAGTGCAAACTCTCAAAGTGCGCATGACTGTTTGGCCGGCCGTTTTGGCCTGGTCAAAGTGTCATGCGCACTTAGCATGTTACCCACCAGGCTACATTACACAGCATGATGGGGAACATGCCCAGGACCCAGTCCCCATCTGAGCACCGAACCACGGCATTGCATTGCAGCGTTGGGATTGGCTTAGGGGAACCAATCACAACGCTGCATTGCAGCGTTGGGATTTGACTAGGAGAGCCTGGGTATTTCCTTGTTCCGGACTTGCCAGGAGGAGAAGGAACGACGGAGGGACGGCGACCACAGAGAAAGTTAAGTGGTTTTATTTTATTGCTTTTTTTTCACCCGCCAACACCACCCCGGTTCCCTTCCAGTTGCCACTGAACATATGTTTCATTATTGTTGTGAGTACATGCTCAAATGCCACACATAAATTACTATGTAGTTCCTCTTAGTCTTCTTATGTTATGTTATGTTATATTGCAGGGTTTGTAAAGCACGACTAATCACCTCAAAGGTATCCAGGTGCTGAGGAGGTGTGAAGGGCATCTGCAGGGTCTTAGTTGAGGTGCCAAGTCTTCAGATTCCTATGGAATTCCAGAAGCACGAAGGAGACCCTTAGATGTAGAGGGAAGATGTTCCTGGTTTTGTTTTGGGTGCAAGGTATGAAAAGGCTAGTCCTCCTGCTCTGCTTCTGAGGATGCTGTGTGTGTGTGCGAGAGAGAGAGAGAGAGAGAGAGAGAGTGAGGCAGAGCATAGGTATCTGGTGGGCTAGTGGAAGTGGAGGCAGGGGTTGAGGTATGCTCTTGGGCATTGCCTTGTATGCATGTGGGAGGAGTTTGATTTGGCAGCGTTTGTGTATCTGCAGCCAGTGGAGACCTCTGAGGTGAGGCGTGATGTGGGTGCACCAGGAGAGGTCCGTGGCAAGTCTGGCAACAGCATTCGTGATGGTCTGAAGATGGTGGAAGAGGTGGTTGGGGATTCCAGCATAGAGTGCACTGCCATGGTTAAGTCTGCTTGAGTGATGGTACAACTGTTGCTCTTGGGAATTCAACTGAAGATTTTCTTAAGGCTGCGTAGCACATGGAAGCAGAATGAGATAACTGTGTTAACCTGTGCGTCCATGTTAAGTTTGTTATCTAATATGATCCCCAGATTGCATGCATGCGTGGTTGGTGAGTGATGGAGTAGGACTGAGGTCTGATGGCCACCAGGTGGAGTCCCTGGGGAGTTTTTGTTCCTTAAGATCAGTATTTCTGTCTGGTCCGTGTTGAGGTGGTTCTCATCCATTCTGCTACATTGATCATGCATTCCTGTGAACGCAAATCAGCGGAATCACAGTGGAGACATGCCAAGATATCCCACCATATTAACTGCATACAGGTGCCTAGGTTTCTCATTTTCAACCTAGGATCATGAGGAATAAGAAATGCATATTGCCACGAAATTGGAAATAACATGTGCCCGCATATTGCCACCACGCACTAGTAAAGCCAGCAGGACTGGCATTGACCACCAGAATTGTGGCTTTGTCAATGCGTGTTTATTTCATTAATACTTGTATTATTTGGTTATATACATGCAAAACATTTTTGTTAGGGAAGCAGTAAGAAAAATACAAAAATAATTCTTGATGTCAAAAAGCACACAGAAATTTCATCAAAAAGTGACACGCGCATCTGCGTGTCAAAAGAGTTGCACAGCCTGATACACATTTGTAATCCATTGAAACACGTACTCCGTATTTTTTCAAAGTTAATCCCATTTATTTTCCATTTTAAATCCATTTTTATCCGTCACGTCAAGGATGTAAAGTTATTTTTTCAAGCATTTTCATTAGCGCAGGAATTGCCCATCCAGGCCTATTCACAGGCACGTATAAACTTCATTCCTCTGTATTATACAAGTTAACCCAATGCATTTCGGTCATATGAGACCTTCTTCAGGGGTATCTAAAAAGTGGTTAAAAAACATTTGTTAAATGAGAACTTTTTTTGATCTCACCCAAAATAAAGACTGAATGCTATATTTATAACTGTACCATACTTTGTGTCTCTCCCTCATCCCTCAAAACCTTAACATAAAACATAAAACACTCCCCCTTCAACCTCCCATTCCCTATCCAAAGCGTCTACAAACATAAGAGCCACGATGTTCCTCTCGCCTTTCAATTGATAAAGTTTTCCATTCTAAACCGCCCATACTTCAAACCTTCTAACCCTTCTTTTCACAATTCTATCAAATTCTTTCTCACTTCAAACTTTACTGTACGGTCAATACCCTCCCCGATGTTTACCTCTCGACAACTTGCATTCTGCTCGGTCGTTTTCTCTCCTAATGTTTAGCGCGTTGGCATCGGAGTGATTTTATTCAAAAACGTTTATCCGCTACACCTGTAGTCACCTCGTGTCACATGGTACACCAACCCCTCCTCCCCCCAAATGCACCTCCCACTGAAAACCAAATTACCCACGTTACCCAACCTTACTATTTGACTGCATCACCCACAATACCTCATAATACAAAGAAAACTCAAAGAGAACAAACTACGTGGAAAGCAAACATAACAACCCTGTGTACTTCAGTTCTTCACCATGACGGTTCACATTGCACAAATGTTCTTGTATTATTATATGACACAGAGAGTCCTTGGCGTGACAACGTTGCTTCGTGAAATTTTTACTTATTTCTTCCTTCTTTGGGGTGCTGCCAGGGTTGGAATGGCATTCAATATATCAACAGTCACAGTGACCTGAAGCACACCCTCTTCTATCCATGATTATTTATAAGTCAAGTTCATCAGATTCGGCGTGCATACTCTTGTTAGGCGCTCCATTCCTTTAGTGCCTTAAGAAATTTCATCAAAAAGTGACACGCGCATCTGCGTGTCAAAAGAGTTGCACAGCCTGATACACATTTGTAATCCATTGAAACACGTACTCCGTATTTTTTCAAAGTTAATCCCATTTATTTTCCATTTTAAATCCATTTTTATCCGTCACGTCAAGGATGTAAAGTTATTTTTTCAAGCATTTTCATTAGCGCAGGAATTGCCCATCCAGGCCTATTCACAGGCACGTATAAACTTCATTCCTCTGTATTATACAAGTTAACCCAATGCATTTCGGTCATATGAGACCTTCTTCAGGGGTATCTAAAAAGTGGTTAAAAAACATTTGTTAAATGAGAACTTTTTTTGATCTCACCCAAAATAAAGACTGAATGCTATATTTATAACTGTACCATACTTTGTGTCTCTCCCTCATCCCTCAAAACCTTAACATAAAACATAAAACACTCCCCCTTCAACCTCCCATTCCCTATCCAAAGCGTCTACAAACATAAGAGCCACGATGTTCCTCTCGCCTTTCAATTGATAAAGTTTTCCATTCCATCCATTCATAGGCGAGAGGAACATCGTGGCTCTTATGTTTGTAGACGCTTTGGATAGGGAATGGGAGGTTGAAGGGGGAGTGTTTTATGTTTTATGTTAAGGTTTTGAGGGATGAGGGAGAGACACAAAGTATGGTACAGTTATAAATATAGCATTCAGTCTTTATTTTGGGTGAGATCAAAAAAAGTTCTCATTTAACAAATGTTTTTTAACCACTTTTTAGATACCCCTGAAGAAGGTCTCATATGACCGAAATGCATTGGGTTAACTTGTATAATACAGAGGAATGAAGTTTATACGTGCCTGTGAATAGGCCTGGATGGGCAATTCCTGCGCTAATGAAAATGCTTGAAAAAATAACTTTACATCCTTGACGTGACGGATAAAAATGGATTTAAAATGGAAAATAAATGGGATTAACTTTGAAAAAATACGGAGTACGTGTTTCAATGGATTACAAATGTGTATCAGGCTGTGCAACTCTTTTGACACGCAGATGCGCGTGTCACTTTTTGATGAAATTTCTTAAGGCACTAAAGGAATGGAGCGCCTAACAAGAGTATGCACGCCGAATCTGATGAACTTGACTTATAAATAATCATGGATAGAAGAGGGTGTGCTTCAGGTCACTGTGACTGTTGATATATTGAATGCCATTCCAACCCTGGCAGCACCCCAAAGAAGGAAGAAATAAGTAAAAATTTCACGAAGCAACGTTGTCACGCCAAGGACTCTCTGTGTCATATAATAATACAAGAACATTTGTGCAATGTGAACCGTCATGGTGAAGAACTGAAGTACACAGGGTTGTTATGTTTGCTTTCCACGTAGTTTGTTCTCTTTGAGTTTTCTTTGTATTATGAGGTATTGTGGGTGATGCAGTCAAATAGTAAGGTTGGGTAACGTGGGTAATTTGGTTTTCAGTGGGAGGTGCATTTGGGGGGAGGAGGGGTTGGTGTACCATGTGACACGAGGTGACTACAGGTGTAGCGGATAAACGTTTTTGAATAAAATCACTCCGATGCCAACGCGCTAAACATTAGGAGAGAAAACGACCGAGCAGAATGCAAGTTGTCGAGAGGTAAACATCGGGGAGGGTATTGACCGTACAGTAAAGTTTGAAGTGAGAAAGAATTTGATAGAATTGTGAAAAGAAGGGTTAGAAGGTTTGAAGTATGGGCGGTTTAGAATGGAAAACTTTATCAATTGAAAGGCGAGAGGAACATCGTGGCTCTTATGTTTGTAGACGCATTGGATAGGGAATGGGAGGTTGAAGGGGGAGTGTTTTATGTTTTATGTTAAGGTTTTGAGGGATGAGGGAGAGACACAAAGTATGGTACAGTTATAAATATAGCATTCAGTCTTTATTTTGGGTGAGATCAAAAAAAGTTCTCATTTAACAAATGTTTTTTAACCACTTTTTAGATACCCCTGAAGAAGGTCTCATATGACCGAAATGCATTGGGTTAACTTGTATAATACAGAGGAATGAAGTTTATACGTGCCTGTGAATAGGCCTGGATGGGCAATTCCTGCGCTAATGAAAATGCTTGAAAAAATAACTTTACATCCTTGACGTGACGGATAAAAATGGATTTAAAATGGAAAATAAATGGGATTAACTTTGAAAAAATACGGAGTACGTGTTTCAATGGATTACAAATGTGTATCAGGCTGTGCAACTCTTTTGACACGCAGATGCGCGTGTCACTTTTTGATGAAATTTCTTAAGGCACTAAAGGAATGGAGCGCCTAACAAGAGTATGCACGCCGAATCTGATGAACTTGACTTATAAATAATCATGGATAGAAGAGGGTGTGCTTCAGATCACTGTGACTGTTGATATATTGAATGCCATTCCAACCCTGGCAGCACCCCAAAGAAGGAAGAAATAAGTAAAAATTTCACGAAGCAACGTTGTCACGCCAAGGACTCTCTGTGTCATATAATAATACAAGAACATTTGTGCAATGTGAACCGTCATGGTGAAGAACTGAAGTACACAGGGTTGTTATGTTTGCTTTCCACGTAGTTTGTTCTCTTTGAGTTTTCTTTGTATTATGAGGTATTGTGGGTGATGCAGTCAAATAGTAAGGTTGGGTAACGTGGGTAATTTGGTTTTCAGTGGGAGGTGCATTTGGGGGGAGGAGGGGTTGGTGTACCATGTGACACGAGGTGACTACAGGTGTAGCGGATAAACGTTTTTGAATAAAATCACTCCGATGCCAACGCGCTAAACATTAGGAGAGAAAACGACCGAGCAGAATGCAAGTTGTCAAGAGGTAAACATCGGGGAGGGTATTGACCGTACAGTAAAGTTTGAAGTGAGAAAGAATTTGATAGAATTGTGAAAAGAAGGGTTAGAAGGTTTGAAGTATGGGCGGTTTAGAATGGAAAACTTTATCAATTGAAAGGCGAGAGGAACATCGTGGCTCTTATGTTTGTAGACGCTTTGGATAGGGAATGGGAGGTTGAAGGGGGAGTGTTTTATGTTTTATGTTAAGGTTTTGAGGGATGAGGGAGAGACACAAAGTATGGTACAGTTATAAATATAGCATTCAGTCTTTATTTTGGGTGAGATCAAAAAAAGTTCTCATTTAACAAATGTTTTTTAACCACTTTTTAGATACCCCTGAAGAAGGTCTCATATGACCGAAATGCATTGGGTTAACTTGTATAATACAGAGGAATGAAGTTTATACGTGCCTGTGAATAGGCCTGGATGGGCAATTCCTGCGCTAATGAAAATGCTTGAAAAAATAACTTTACATCCTTGACGTGACGGATAAAAATGGATTTAAAATGGAAAATAAATGGGATTAACTTTGAAAAAATACGGAGTACGTGTTTCAATGGATTACAAATGTGTATCAGGCTGTGCAACTCTTTTGACACGCAGATGCGCGTGTCACTTTTTGATGAAATTTCTTAAGGCACTAAAGGAATGGAGCGCCTAACAAGAGTATGCACGCCGAATCTGATGAACTTGACTTATAAATAATCATGGATAGAAGAGGGTGTGCTTCAGGTCACTGTGACTGTTGATAAAAAGCACACAGTGGCATTCTAGTCCCCGACACTTAAGGGCACTGTTTTGCGGGTGGATGTGCTCCTTGTGAAAGGGCAGAATGCCTTCACTCACATTGAAGTTTTCCAGCAACTGAAGTAGGCTGACCCATGGCCCCATGCTGTTTGCTATAGTGGACAGAAGAAAATTATGATTCACACAATAACAAACCAATGGATTAAGAGGGCTCTATCAAGTCCCTATAAATATATTATACATGGAATTTTAGTAATATCAAAATACCTTGGCTGACACAGTGCTTAATTTGAAAAATAAATAAGTGCCAGGGCTCTCATCAGGAAGCCACTGCAGCTCGCACCACACATTTCCCCTACCATGCTGCCAACGATAGTAACAACACAACTACTAACCATCATACTCTTACTAGTGTGACTATGCAGACTATTCAGGCCACCAAAGCTATAAGAGTAGCATGGGCGGCAGGTAATTGATGTATAATTTTTTTTTTTTTTTTTTTTTAAACCTTTATTCAGCATGATTACACATTACACAGCCTCATGCCTACAACCATCAAGTGGCCGGCAGCCTGGTACGAGGGTGGAGTTTAGAGTTGAACACAGCTGCCTGCCTACAACCCTCTAGGGGCCGGCTGCAGCATATGAAACAGTGATAATAGGATGCAAACTCGAAGAACAGGTCATATCTATCGTGGAAGACTGCACAGTCAGTAATCGTTTCATAGTAGTATATCTCGGGTGTGTAAAGGCGACTGTCAGTACTGTGTAATGTTACTCCCTCCCTCCCCCTCCAGCACACAGCGCAAC
The DNA here is from genome assembly GCF_964204655.1 of Triturus cristatus. Taxonomy (NCBI): domain Eukaryota; kingdom Metazoa; phylum Chordata; class Amphibia; order Caudata; family Salamandridae; genus Triturus; species Triturus cristatus. The sequence continues at coordinate 771,543,099 of NC_140592.1, forward strand.
ATAGCAGTACCATGAGATACATCCATGCCGAAAAACAAGAGAGGTAGAGGGGGACTAAAGTCTCGTTGCGTGTTGACATCCCAATAATCCCCGCCTCCTCAGTTGGGGTGCAGCCTCAGAATGAACAGTATGAAAACCTAATGTTGATGGGGTGGAAAGAGTGAGTTATATCTGAGGGTGTGACAACAGATACGTTTGAAGGGGACCCCAAATGTCAATTGGCCGGGATGCGGAAGGGAGGAGTTCTGCGTATAGGAGTACATTGTCCTGACAATGAACCATGTCTTTGATCCAATCCTTAAATTTGGGAGCTCTACCCCTCCCCCATCTACAGGCTACGAGTCTCTTAGCCATGAGAAGGGCGATAGTGACAAATCTACGGACCGGCTTCTTAATAGTTTTGGTGTAGCCCAATAGTGCCTGCGTCGGAGAGGGTACAAGAGGGACGTCAATCATTTCGGAAATGCCGGAATACACATGTTGCCAGTAAGTGGCTAATTCACGGCATCCCCATGCCGTATGAAGGAAGTCTGCCGCGGGAGCGTGGCAGCGCCAGCAGAGATCTTCTTCTCTGAGACCCACCCTGTGCATGTGCGCAGGAGTACAATACAGCCGATGTAGGAATTTATAGTGAATCACCCTAAACCTACTGCTGGAGGAGATTTGTTCGGTTTGCAAGCAACAATAGCTCCAGAGCTCGTCATCTATGGGCTGACCCAATTCCTCCTCCCATTTGGCCCGTGCTCTACAAGGCAGGGAATCTGGTGAAGTACGTAATGAGTGGTATAAGGTGGAGACCGCGTGTGAAGGAGTGACAGCCTTGAGTAGTTGATGGAGGGGCTCTAAAATAGGTGGTTCGCTAGGGAAGTCCCCCGTCAGTGCTCGGATTCCACTACGAAGCCTGATATAAAGGAATGTGTCCATGGAGGTTGGGGCAGTGTCCTTGAATAAATGTGTCAGGGAGCGGAAGAGGCCATCATGATAGAGATCCCCCATGTCTTGATATGGAATTTGGCCATAAAGTTTTTAAACAATTGTTCTTGTAAGAGGGGCAATAGGGGGTGATATGCCAGGGGAAGCAATGGAGAATAGAGCAGTGTCGTGTCGGTGAGTTTCGCTATGTATCGCCACGCTAGAACGGAGCTGGAAATAGTGGTGCGGTATGTCGATCGTGTCTCTGGCGCACTAAATATCGCCCCTGTCAAAGGGATAGGATCCGCCAGCCAATGTTCCACAGCTGTCTGTGGTAAAAAGGGAGTGGGGTGGATCCAGTGGTGAATGAAGTGGGCTTGTGCGCTGTAATAGTACAGCTCAAAGTTCGGCAGGTCCAACCCCCCCTGCACGAAAGGACGAGTCAATGTCTCCCAACTGAGACGCGGCCTCTTTCCTCCCCAGACCAGTCGAATAAGTTCAGAGCGCAGGAGTTGAAAAAAAGACCGGCCAGGGTAGTAGGGGATATTTAGGAAGAGGTAGAGGAGCTTAGGAAGGATCACCATCTTGATGAGGGAGGCTCGGCCTGCGAGGGAGAGAGGCAGCGTGATCCACCTGGCCACGCAGGTCTGAATGTGATCAAAGGTGCGACCATAGTTCAGCCGCATCAACTCCTCCCGATCACGAGAGAGAAGTATGCCTAGGTATCTGACTTCATCCTCCTCCCAGCGTAAGGGGTATTCCAGCTGGAACGGCCGAGCAGCCGCGGTAAGCGGAAAGACAGTGGACTTGCCCCAGTTAATATGAACCCCAGAAAAGCCCGCGAAGCGAATAAACTCCCGAAGGATGGGATTTAGGTTAGTGGCGGGATCCCGGATGTATAGTGTGATGTCATCTGCATATAAGGAGATTAGCACCTCTCTCTGGAGACAACGCAACGCCTTGTCTCGGTGATGTTGTCGGAGCCGGGCAGCCAGCGGTTCCATCGCCACCACAAACAATAACGGGGATAGGGGGCACCCCTGACGGGTGCCCCGCGAGATCGCGAAAGCCTCCGATATCCGCCCATTTATCCCCACCCTAGCGATCGGCCGGTCATACAGGATATCGATCCAGCGTGTGAAACCCAGTGGGAATCCCATATTGCGCAGGATACAGTGCAGATAGTCCCATTCCAGGGAGTCAAGGGCCTTGGTGGCGTCCAAGAAGACCGCCACCAATGGCAAGTCAGGGTCTACATTGTGCATAATGGAGAAAAGCGTCCGAAGATTATTGGAAGTGGCTCTGCCAGGAACGAACCCAGCCTGATCCGACAGCACCAGACCGCCCAGTAACAGCTGTAAACGGTTGGCTAGAACTTTGGCCAGAATTTTTGCGTCGCAGTTAATTAAAGAAAGAGGGCGGTAAGAGTCGCAAGAATGAGGCGGTTTACCCGGTTTTAGTAGGGAAGTAATCAGCGCTTCCTGCATTGATGGGGGGAGCGCACCAGACTCATGTGCCTCCAGAAAAACTTCCCGGAGCACCGGAGCTAGGATATCTATATAGGCCTTGTAGAAATCCATGGGCAACCCGTCTAGACCGGGGGCCTTTCCAGATGCCATCTGATTGATTGCATCTCTGATCTCGTCCAGGCCTATGGGTTCCGCCAAGAACTCACGCTGGCGATCCGAGAGCCAGCCCAGGGTGAGCTCTCTCAGGTAGTCGTCCATGTCCAGCGCGCCAACTCTGGTGGAAGAGTAAAGTGTAGAATAGTGTGTAGTGAAAGCCGCCAAGAGCGACTGTGTGTCGCGTATGGGAACCCCCCCTTCCCCCTCAAGTTCTAACACAAAATTGGAGCCACGTATCGGCCGCACCGCGCTCGCAAGGGATCTACCGGGACGTTCACCCTTACCGTATGCCCGAGCCCTGAAGTATTTGCCCCGGAAGCGGACCTCTCTGTCAGCAGTGGAAGTGTATTCTGACATCGCCGTCCGGTACTGCGCTTGCGCATCCGTGTTGACGGCAAAGTCTGGACTAGTTTCCAGGGTATGTAGCGTGGATTCTAACTTATGTAGTGTGGCGCGTAGGTTCTTTAACACCCCGGAACTCTTAGAGATGCAGACTCCCCGAATCGTGACCTTCAGTGCTTCCCAGAGGGTGGCCACGTGTTCTACCGATCCCTTGTTACGGGAAAGAAAGTCTTCTAGTTCTTGACATAGCTCGGATCGGAACAGGTCATCGAGTAAGATATTGGGCTGAAGTCGCCATGTCGGGGATCTACCCATTATGTCCGGTAGGCGGAACTTGGCGAGCACTGGAGAATGGTCGGAGAATGTGCGGCCTATGTGTTGTACAGTAACCAGGGAGGGGGCCAGTGCCCTATTTACCATGATGTAATCTAGTCTGGCTCATGTGGCATAAGCATTATTCCAGTGCGTGCCCTCCATGGAGGTCGGGTGTAAGTGGCGCCAGGTATCCACGGCATCCTGAGTGTCGCATATGTCCCTCAGGTATTTGTGTGTGTTATCATAGTGGCAAGCAGAGGGGTTGGATCTATCCATGGCAGGGTCTAAAACAGCGTTGAAGTCACCTCCCCAGATGAGGTGCGTGGAGCCTACCTCACAGATCTTGTTCCAGAGAGCAATGAAGCTGCGTGGGTCATCGGAATTAGGACCGTAAGAGCAGGCCAGGGTAATAGTCTTGATGCCTATCCTGCCCCACGCCATAGAATATCGGCCCTCTCTGTCCTTGGCTGTACCCAGGGGAACATAAGGAACCCCGCGTTTTAAGAGAATAGCAGTGCCTCTTGCATAGGATGAGTATGATGCAAAGATCGAGTGCGCAGCCCACCTAGCAGCAAAGGATCCCCTACGGAGAGGGTCCATATGTGTCTCCTGTAGGAAGACCACCTGAACATGCAGTCTATCCAAAGCACCCAAGATTCGCCGCCTCTTCCTCGGGTCTCCCAATCCCCTGACATTCCAAGAAATAGCGGTGAGCAGTCCCCCCCCACCTGGTTCAGTGTGTGTGGCGTGCGTTAGGTCCTTGAACACAGGAACTCCAGGTCACTAAATCCACCCGGCGGCTGACCCGGACATGCAGCCAGACAGTAAGGGCGGCATACTGTGCTATATCAACAAATATGCGTGCAATGCTCATGCTGAAAAAAACCAACAAACTTGTAACGAATCCCTGAGAACCCACCCACCCTCCCACTCCGACATCCCAATCATGCCGGGCATCTTCCCCACCCCTCACAAACCTACAATGTTTCGTCATTTACTCATTGGGGAACACCCAAGTGGGGGACACCAGGGGTCCAGACCCGCCATCCCACTCCCCCGATATCGCACCCGCTATCCCCTGGAGCCTCGACCCAGTGGAGAAACACGGGAGGGGGAGGTTGGTGCCAGGGCGCAATCAAGTTAAAAGATCGTCAAGGAACCATCAAAAAAATAAGGGAGGGCAAGGACTGATAGGTGGTAGCTCCACCATAGCGGCGAGCGCACAGAGTCACATGTGGAGCAGCAATTTAACTTCACAGAAAAACAGGCAGAGGCAAAACAAGTATACATCAAAAGAGTAACAGCTGGAGATCCCCAGTCAGTCAAGGGCAGAAGTGGGTGATCGAGATCTCGCACTCCCCGAAGGGGAGTGAGCCAGTTCAGTAGATCTTTTGTGGTCTTTCAGAAAAAGTTCAACTTGGGCAGGATCCTGAAATATGTGGGGCTTGCCATGATGGACAACCCGTAGCCGGGCCGGGTATAACATGGAGTATTGAATGCCATGTTGATGTAGTCGTTTCTTAACCTGTCCAAATTTGCGACGTGCATCTTGTACAGATTGTGTAAAGTCTGGAAAGAAGGAGAGCGTGGTATTTTCGAAGAGGACTGGTTGTTTTTCTCTGGCAAGACGGAGAAGGGTGTCCCGATCCCTGTAATTCAAAAAACGGATGACTATAGGTCTTGGGGGCGCTCCGGGCACGGGGCGAGGGCCCAAAGTGCGGTGAGCCCGTTCCACCACCAGCTGGGGAGAGAAGGCGTCCGCGCCGAAAAGGTCGGAGAGAAGCTTCTCGATGAAAAGTTCCATCTTGCCCACGGAGGTAGTCTCTGCCAGACCAATAAGGCGTACATTGTTTCGGCGCGATCTCGCCTCTAAATCCTCATTTTTGTCAGCGATCACCTTCAGCAAGCGCTCCATCTGCGATACCTTGGACGTGGTGACCGTTGCGCCATCTTCCAACCCGGAGACCCGCTGTTCCGCCTCCTTAAACCGCTCCTCGTGCTGGTCCAGTCTATGCACCACTGAGTCCAGGCGGCGCGACATACCATCGATCTTGGCGTCAATGGAGGTGAGGCTGGTCTGCATGTTCAGGAGGAGCGCTTTCCAATCCACCTCTTCTGTGCCGCCTCCCGCAGAATCATCGTCTCCCGGCGGAAGGGCGTGGGATTTTTTGGTTGGAGCCTCGAATGGAAGCCGGGATTGTTTGGCGTGTTTGGCATCTGTCTTCCTCATATTGTCGGCCGGCCCCCCGGCCTCGGAGCCCGATCCCAACACGGAGCAGCCCCACCAATATAGTTATGGCCTGGACGTGTATGGCAGGGAGAGAGCCGGGCTGCGCCCCGGTTACCACCGACAGCGACCTGCCTGCGAAGCCTGCGAAGCTGGTAAGTCGGAGGGCCCACAGATATCCACCATGCGTCGGAGGCAGTAGTTCTTGCCAGGAGAAGGGCCACGAGCCCAGGGGGTAGTCTCAATCAGGCGCCTCCTGCACTGATAGTATCGCGGAGAGCCAGGACAGGTAGCGGAGTCCTCGTTTCTAGCCCCGTGGGGGGGGGGGGGCATCAACAGCAGAGATAACGCACCCCCCGCCGCACCCAGGGCCGTCCGGAGCTAGATGGGGCACTCCTCGCCAGCCCCGCAAGGCATGCTCCGGCCCACGACGGCAGTCCCGCAGCTCCGCGTCCCCCTCCGAGCCCCAGCTCACCCTCGTCTTACCGGTGTGTCTGGAGGTCAGCGATGGGCAGGGGAAGCCACCGCAGGAGCGTCCGGCGCCGGTATCCGCTCTCAGCCTCGGCCGCGCTCTGCGGCCTAGCGCACCAGTCAGATCCCCGCCGTAGCGTGTGCGCGGCAGCCGGCCTACCCGCATCAGCCGAGCAGTCACAGTGGCCGCGGGGGATGTCGGCGGTCTCTGCTGGCGAACCACCAGCCAGAACGCTCTCTAAGTCGGTGAGCCTGGTCCGCGTCCACTGCCCACCAAATAGGGCTGGTCAGAGTCGTGTCCCTCAGACGTAGGATGGGCTAATGGAGATTCAAAGCGCCCGGCGGGCGAGAGCCTCACGGATGTGCGGCCATGTTGGTCTGGCGCCCTCTAGCGCCCCCAGGTAATTGATGTATATTGAATGAACAATTACCTGTTGTGGTCATCTCCAAATTCGCCAGACAGGGCCACTTTGTGGCAGCTGTCACAATCGCTGGTGCTGAGAATTAAGCGCTGGAACCTGGGCACCAGAAGCCACCGGCTCAAATTAAGCACTGGGATGACACCAGGCCTGTAAAGAAGCCTACGAAATGGGAACAATTCTAATTAGGAACATTCATGCATGAAGTGACTTCCTTTAGGTTAGTTGAAGACAGCTGTGAATACCTTCCAACAGAAATTGCTCAAAGGTCAGCAAAAGATGAGAAGGATAGTCTGAAAAAACAGAACGTCACATTGAACAATGGGTGGGTCCGATGAAATGACATGGGTCAGACTACCTACATGTAGAAAAGCTCAAACAAAGTAAAGAAAAGGTGAGTGGAAAAGGGAGGGGCCTTACCAGGGAATCAGTGATACTTTCCCCTAGTTGTTGTCATTGAGCAGTAATTGCACCAAGAGAGAAATTGCAAGCATCAAACACCATTTAATGTAGGTGTGACATTAGAGAACTTTGGCACTGTCTCACATTTTATCCATATACTCTAAAATGACCTAATACTGGACAAATTAGTTAAAGACTCAGTTGAAGACAAGGGCACAACAATTTTGTGTGTTTTTTGTATTATTACTTAAGAAAATCCTTTAGTGCCTTGAAGCCCAGTGCGAGCTGGACATCATTATAGCAGATTTCAACTCCTTTTGGTCTGGTAAGTAATAAAACAGTAAACTATCACTGGATTGGGGTCCGCCCTTGCAGAGTGTGTACTACCATCGAAAAACTGAACCGCGCAGGTCCGCAGGAGGGTAGAGGACAGAGAACACTGTATTTTCTTGCTACATAATTTCATAGGGCACGAACATTGTATTTTCTTGCTACATAATTTCATAGGACACGAACATTGTATTTTCTTGCTACATAATTTCATAGGACACGAACATTGTATTTTCTTGCTACATAATTTCATAGGACACGAACATTGTATTTTCTTGCTACATAATTTCAGGGAGGGGACCCCAAGGGAATTGAAGGAAAAATCAAAATTCTAACAGGGGTAAATCCATAGCACTTCTCCCAAAAGACCAGAAGAGATTCAGACAATGGCCATGTTGCAGGCACTAATCTCAGCAGATGTCTTTGCAGTTAAACAAAACATTGCAGTTACTCCAAATGTGAAGTTTAAATGAAATTTTTAGGTCTGATTAGCCAGCAATGTGAACTTAGATGAATAGGGATATTCATGCTGGCGGGGACTGCTTCAACCGTACAGCAGAACAGTTTAATGTGTATTGATTTCATTTCCCAAGTAACACACTCGACAGAACGCAGGTATGACAGGCTGTGCAGCAGATGATAAACCTAAGCCTTTTGATAATGACAAATAGTACATTTAAAGGCCTGGGTCACAAAGAAGTCAGCATTTTTATAGACCCGCTGCTTTGCAACCTAATCTTAAGTCTGCACTATAATGGTATAATACTCCGTTGCAGCTCAAAATATGATTCGACTCAATAGGAATCCCTGAATACTCCCCATTGATATTAACAAGACAAGATTGTGTTTGCCAGCACCTCCAGAAAGAGCTGCAAAGGCAGGAATTGAGGATGCAGGGGGCAACACCTCCATCTCTGCATTTGGAGAATAAATATGTTAGAAGCTTTAATGCCCCTACTCTCATGGGCTTACGGGGACTACCCTATGCATAATAAATAATTTAGGAAAAAAGCAATACACGTTTCTGTTAACAAGGGATATTTCCTGGTTCACATCTCAACATGTATGTTTGGCCACTTAATACAGGTGCGCCCGCAATGACAGCAGGACTGGTGGGTTCTTCCTTACTTTACATATAAGGCTCTCCTCTTCAGTGGGACGAAACGTCATTATGAACTAGTTACAGAAAAATACCCACAACTAAATGAAGTGGAGATAGCGGATGGATAGATGTGTACCTCAGTAGTCCTCCCTTGAACACATAGTTGCCGGCTTCCAGACAATATGTTTCATTCTCAATAAAGTTCTTAGTCAAGGCACAAAAAGAAGAACATCAAGGAGGTGGGGCGGGGATCGACAAATGCCTCGAAATAATGCAGTTGCGCCATAACAACAGTAGAGAAGCGCGGGCCTCAGCTGTAGCGTAGTCCTCAAAGAAAATGCATGGGGTGTTCTGTGTAACAAACCAACAAAACTACAATACAATTGAGGGAATGGTCGAAAGCAAGTGTAGGTAAAAGCAGTGAAGAGGTCGAAACATCATGCCGTCTCTTGTGTTTGTGAAGCAGTGCTTTAAATGGGCCGGTACTGCCCGGTGCGGAGAACCAACACTTTTTTATTTTGAGAGGGGGAGTACCGGCTCTTCTCAAGAGCGACATAATACTATTAATTGGGGAGTACCGGCACTTCTCAGAAAACAATCAGGTACTCTGCTACAGAGTACCTGCACTTCTATTTTTCTATTCCAAGCACTGGTGTGAAGTATGTAAGTTTGCAATAATTGAGTAGATGCATACAGGTTAATTTTTTGGGAGAATAGGAAAATTTTCTCTGAGTGTGTTCACTGCAGAGGGGAAAGATTGAACTCTCAAACATTAACCACAAGAGACTATTTAGGAAAAGTCAAATTTTCTTCTATTTATTTTGACATGACCCCACTCTTCTTGGGAGGTAGACTCTCTCTTCCTTGCAATTTGTATGTTGCACAAACGCTACCTGATGGTATTGGAGTGGTATCCAAGAGCACTAGTTACATTACACAAGGACACATTATTTTTTTGAGTTTTTGTTTAGGCACAGAGAAATTATGTGATTTGCCCAGAATCACTTAATGTTGAGCCAATGCCAAGACTAGAATCTGGTTCCCCAGTTCCATTGTTGGCAGCTCTGGCCGTTATGCCACATCATTGCCCCTTTCCTCCCCCTTTTTCTCCCCCAACACTAAACCAGGACTTTCAAAGTGCAGTTTGATTGCTCTGATAACTCAAAGTCACTCTTACATATTACACTGTAGCACAATTAAGCGAGGGAGTCATAATCTCCTAACACAATGTGCATCTCTAGCTCCCTTTCTGAACCTACATACCCTGTAATACAAGCCCCCTCCTCTTTCTGCTGCAACACCAAAGGTTCCTTTTTTGATATACATGTTTGTATTGCAGACCTTTTCACTTCATGAAGTTAATGAATATTGTTCAAACAAATTGTTCTGACAATTTGCCTGAAAAGACTTACATGTATAGAAAGGTTTATTAGATTCTAATCGCTTTAAAACTTATCACTTTTATGGGAGCTTGCAAATTAAATAAAGGTGTTTACAATGTTTTTCAAGGATCAGTTACTTGTTGGGTGATTATTATTCTGAGTTGTGTTACCTTTGAGGGCGCACTACTACATGATATACAATCTCTCAACAATGGATCTCTTTTAGTTGACTAAGATTCTACTTTCAAGAAGCACATTTTGGCCCCAAAATAAGGACCAGGAATCGGTGATTGAAGTTAAGTAGTTGTAATAACATTTTTGTTTTTTTGGCATTTCAAAGATTGCAACAATACAGCACAATATTAACACTGAATCCGTATCCTGGGTTCACAATTATTATTCCACGCTGTGCAAACAGGAGAAAGCGACCATGGGCAAGCGATAGAGTTATGGTTGCACTTTTGTAGGGAATATGAGAGTGCTGAATCCCTTCATCAAGGAGTATCTGCTTCACTTCTAAGGAGACTTGTTTGGCTAGCACTGTCCCCGTAAAATCCAGGAAGAGTGTGACCTGGCCATTCCCCACCCAGAAAGGGTCCGTCTCCTGTGCCTGCTGCATCTCAGTCTTTGTAGTGCAATAGTTTAGCAATTATAGGTCAGAGCGGGCAATCCAGGACCGGCCGTTGGGCTGGCACTCAGTGTGCTCTTTCCAGGGCGTAAAAGGAGATGAGCCGAGTAGGGCCATCACCCCTCAGGAAGACCTATTATTTGCACATTATTCCATCTACTGCACACCTCTACAGCTTCTCTGCAATATTACAGACTCTGTACTCGATCCATAAAATGAATAATTGTGGTTTTCATGGTTTGTTGCAAGGGGTGCAGATCTGCTAAAGCAGTTTAATTGTCTTTCACCCTGGCGGTCAACTTCTGGTCAGCAGGAAGCAGGCCTAGTTCAACTGATGTTTCAAATAAGAGATCCCTTATATGGGAGAAAGGGTACAGGGGGGGACAAGGAGCTGGTTCTACGACCAGCAATTACAAAATTCAATAATAGGGCTAGTGTTCCTAAGGAAAACTGGAGGGGGGAGAGAAAAAGGCACAATCTCTCAGAGTGTGGAGAGTACCTGTGCCGGGGTATTGGAAATGGACAGTCAATGGGACTGTTAATGTTGCCCTTACACATCCCCTAGAGGATGTCATGCTTCATCACTGGGCAGTGCTCCTCGTTGGGCCTGCACTGCAATGCCCAATGGGTCCCCTGAATGGTCGCTTTAGCGGAGATTTTTTTCGAGGCTGCTGTTGATGAGTGCAAGTGAGGTGGCTTGTGAAGTGGGGGGTAAAGTGCAAGTAAAAACTGGTAAGGGAATTTCCAACGCTATACTTTATTAACAGGATTACCCTACCAGGGATACAAAAACTATATTGAGTTGGAGCTACCTCTGGGTTTTGAAGAAACCAGGGTAGTTAAAGTGTTTGAGATCAGGTAAAAGAACTCCAATTACTGTCTCAAGAGGGGGACCTAGTATTGGTCATACGTTCATGAATGTGTCGACATGTTTTGAGCCTGAGTTGGTCATTAGGATCTGGGGCGCTTCATCAGGACAAAAAACTTATGGTGAATAAAACAATGCACACTGAGTGGTGTCCTTACGTGCTACCTACTGTGTGTGTGTGTTGCATTGTTCCGGGTCGAACCTATAATTTGGCGGTCTCCAGCATCATCGGTTGACATGGAGGTGCCGCGGTGTAAGCGTGCTATAGTTTCAACGTGTTTGGTCAGTTCGTCAGCACCTACCCTACTCTAAGTCCCCTAGTTCAACTGATATCTTCCGTATTTCCCATTGAAGGGTGGACTTAGATTCTTTACTGGACCCTAATATCTTGTTTAGAGTGCACTGCAGGCTGAGTGGAGATAAGTCAGGCAGCATCTCTGAGTCGGACAGCTCCTGCTGTGAGTCCGGTGGAACTAAGCGGGATCCCTATGATTTAGCTTTTGCCTTCCCCATGGCGACCGCCCTTGCCCCGTGTGCCGGCAAATATTGTAGATAGTATACAGTGACTTACATTACGGCAGTTAGGCAGTGTAGACTATGCTTGCAGAATGACCATCTATCTCCTCACCGTATGTCAGATGGACGACATAGATTACACATGTAGAATAGCTATGTGTGGCAGTTAAGTAGCATGTAGAAAGGTTACACAGAGTAATGTCACAGTGTGGCAGTTAGGCAGCTTGCAGAATGGTTATACTGTTTCACTTTGCGGCAGTTAGTTAAGTAATATGCAGATGGGTTCTGCTGTTTCATACAGAGAGCGGTAATTCCCAGACTAGACATATGAAATGTTCTGTGTGCCAGCAGCTATTGATTCATGTTTACTTCAGCATGCACATATGTGCAAAGGTTAGGCAGCATGCAGAATAGTTGTGCTGTTACATAGCAGTAATCAACGCAATCACAAGGAGTACACATGAAGTGCTCCATGTACCAACAATAATTAATTATTGATTACTTCTGAGTGCATGATGCAGCAGTCAGACAGCACACACAGCACCGTTATGCTGCTTCATAGTGGCAAGTAAAGAGTGGTCAATCAATCAATCAATCATTCATTTGTATAGCGCACTAATCACCTGTGAGATTCTCAAAGCGCTGAGCGGGGGGTGGGGTGCAGCTACTGCTCGAACAGCCAGGTCTTGAGGAGTCTCCTGAAGGTCAGCAGGTCCTGGGTCTGTTGCAGCTGTGTGGGGAGGGTGTTCCATGTCTTGGCGGTGAGGTAGGAGAAGGATCTGCCGCCAGTGGAGGTCCTGTGAATGCGTGGGATGGTGGCGAGGGCGAGGTCAGCGGAGCAAAGCTGGCGGTTCGGGGTGTAGAAGGAGAGACGCTTGTTGAGGTATGCTGGTCTGGTGTAGCGCAGTGCTTTGTGGGCGTGGGTGAGGAGCTTGAAGGGGATCCTCTTGTTGACTGGGAGCCAGTGCAGGTCTTTCAGGTGGGCAGTGATGTGGGTGTGGCGGGGTATGTCGAGGATGAGGCATGCTGAGGCGTTCTGTATGCGCTGGGGTCTCTTCTGGAGTTTGACCGTGGTCCCTGCGTAGAGGGCGCTGCCGTAGTCCAGTCCCACCCAGTTTAGACACATGGAATGTTCTGTGTGCCTGCAGCTGTTGATTAATGTTTGTTTCAGAGTACACGGTGCAGCAGTAGCAGAAAGAAGTGAGCAGCGAGCAATGCAGGTACAAGGAGTACAGTCTAGACACATGAAGTGAGTTCACAGTGTGGCAGTTAGGTAGCATGTGGAATTGTCACCAGTGCGGTAGGTAAGCAGGAACACAGTGTGACAGAGAAGTAGCATGCAGAATCATAAAGCCAATAATTTATCAGTGCTGTGCCAAGCAAAGAGCGCTTCTTTCCCTTCACAGTAATGCTTGCAAGGAGAACACTCAGGCTGGTCAGACCGTAATATAGTTAAAAGATACCTACAGAGTTATTACTTGTAGCATCTACATAGGCTGAATAGTTGTCACAGTAAAGCACCACACTTAGCAATAGGATGTGGATATCAGAGTACATGGTGTGGCAGTAACAGCGAGCAATGCGGACAAACAGAGTATAGTCTATTCACATAAGTGCACTGAGTGCACGGTGTGGCAGTTAGGCAGCAGTAGGTTCACAGAGTAAGTACTTGTAATGGCTGTGTTGTGCGATTCAGGATAGTAAAGCACCTTACTTGGCAATTGGATGTATGTAATGATGCTGCCGTGCGATTCAGGACCACTCCATTCATATGTATCACAACACGGAGGGACCCAATCAGCAGTTATTGGCCATGTCACCCGGGCCTGTTCTGGATCACCTCTGCCCAGCCGCCATCTTCGTGCCCACAGCAGCAGAGCGATTGTCAAATCTCACAGAGGCGCTCAGCGCCACCCGACTTCAGAGGAGCCTTCCAAGGTCTTCCAGGTGACTTTTGGCTGCCGTTCTTGGGATAAATGACACCCAGTGTGGGGAAATTCACAGGAGATTGGGCCGATACGGAGTCGCCAGACATCGTGACCTCCATATTGGCCAGCTAGCCATGCCCTAATTTTATTGCCAATAATATTCAGTTCAGTATACATGATGTCAAGAGAATAATTAAAAAGATACGTGGTTACAGCTGGCAAGCTGAAATATCGCAATAGATCCAGTCTCAGTAGAATAAGATATAAAATAATCACAGCCACAGCAACACAAAAACTCAGAATTCCAAAACGGTTTTCCTTAAAGGAACTCAACTTCGCTCTCCTGAACTTGAATATGCTCTAAAGTCATCTTATCAAGGTTCTGATTCTAGAATAAGAATGGATTATAGAATGGGGTCTGAAGGAAATTTGGAATCACGATAAGGTGTCAGCATAGTAAAGACTTCAGTAGAAGTCTCCCAGAATTGGAATTAGTCTTTAGCATGATGCTTCACATTTGCAAGAATAAAGGAAACAGGGAGGTCTCTGCCCCTCCAAGTCTAAGGAAATCTGTTCTGACTTCTAACAGAGAGAACACAAATTAAAACGGAGAGAAACTTCAACAACAATCATATCTCTTCTCACCCCACCAGGAACCAATCTGTTCACTGCTGCTCATGGTGTGCATTTGTAACATAGCTAGAATTTCCATCTCAAAGAAGTTAGACAGTTACTGCAACCTTGAGCATCCCCGTTACTGATACGCAATGAATAGGAGGTTTTCATTTGATCATTAGGTCTTCCTGTTCCTTGCCAAAATTTCTCTTCTCGTGCCTTACTATCAATAAAACTAAAACATACAACAATACTATTTTTCTCTAGCTAATGAAATCATGAGAATGCACCTGCAAAAGACAGAAAACGCTAACCAAGGAAATACATTTCAAAATTAAGTCCTTTGGTCAGGCTAACTTCAACTAAACATTTAAACCTGCTCTTCAAATGCATGGTTATGCTTGTGCGCATGCAACTCAATAATAAATGCAAAGTGAGTAAAAGCCTACAAGATTACACTTTCAAATATTCAAATATGACTTTCAGAATATTAGCAAATTTGACTTAAAGTATAAATGTAAACGTGAATACAGAATACATCTTCATGTTTACACTGAACATTAGTGCACATTGCATACAGCTTCAATTTCTCAATTTTATTAATGCATTTAAACCAGACTTCTCAAAATAGTAGCTCGTGAACTACTGGTAGCTTTGCTATTACTTGTAAGCAGCTCTCCTGTGTGCAGCCATCTGAAATAAATTAGAAACTTTTGCTTGGTTGAAAACAAAAATGCCTGTATTTTTAGTATTCATAGTTACAAAAAAAACTTGAATTTTCAAAATATATTGAAAGCTGATACTTGAGTGATAAAAATCAAACTGCGTTGGGGAGTCTATTACTAATATTAAGTCGGTGCTAAATTCATAGAAGCTATGGCTGTTATGTATAACAGCTGATTTTCCAAAATATATTTACAGTTGATATTTGAGTGATAAAAATCAAACAGTGTGGTGAATACTATTACTTCTATTATTAACTCTGATCTAGGGAACTTCAGCTATTGCTGATATGTATTGCCCATGTAAAGGCATTCCACATTGACAAAGCATTTTTTGAGGTTACTGCTGGCAACCATGCCTGATACACAGGTACACTGTTGGTAATCTTGCATTTGGTGGGAACTACTGTAATCTTGTCTGATGTGGTTACTACTAGATCTCTAATAATATTAGTAGCTCTGGAGGAATTTCATTGAACAGAAGTGGCTCTTATTAACCCCTTCAGTGCCCGCCCCTTTCCCCGCCCAGTGCCGGCCGTTGCATTAGCGGGCGGGGTCTATGACGAGCTGGACTCGTCATGGGCACAGCGCCACCGCGGCCCATGACGAGTCCAGCTCGTCATGGGCACTGAAGGGGTTAAAGAAAACGTTGGAGGCCCCTGATTTAAACATTCACACACATTAATATTATTAAAGGCACACATAAATATAATGTCAAAATAAATGCAATATTGCATAATGATAACTTATAAAGGATGGAGACTAAGTTGTGCTACTCCACCATCATTACTGGTGTAAAGTGAATCCACTTCTCTGGACCTATTAGCATCAAGTAAGAGAGATCTCTTTGAGTAGTCCATCACTTAACTATTATATGATGCACAGAGACTTATAAAGAACCTTTGCAGCAATCACCACAGTGTTTAGTAACCTACATTGATACATTGATTTTGATAATCCAATCAGGCTTTTCTAAATAAGACATTTTTTTTTTTGCAGTTTTATATAGCACAAACTCGGCCCAAGGGCATTGAAGAACTTTATATGAGCACCAGTTACATTACACATGGTCAGATTAATTTTTTTTAGAAATGGAGCGTTTACGTGATTTGATCAAAATCCCTCTAATGAGCCAACACCGTGACTCGAACCTAGGTCAAGATGTAAAACACATTTTACAGGTCGCAAACAGCCCATCAGTTTGCGACCGGTAAAATGCATTTTCCTATGTACCAAGCCTACTGTGCGAGTCAGTAACCTATTACTGAGTTGCAAAATAGGGTTTGCGAGTTTCTATTAGGGAGGGACGTGTAAAGGGCGTCCCTTTCTAATATCGAGTTATACTGGTATGTATGAATGTTTTGCGACTGGGAATGCTGTCACAAAACATTCACAGATTACCACCAATTTCAAATTGGTGGTAAGCCATTTGCCAACATTTTTTCAGAGCAGGCAGTGGTCCCACAGACCACTGCCTACTGTAAAAAAATGAAAAGAAAACTTTTCATTTTTATTTTTAAAATGCATCCCATTTTCCTTTAAGGAAAACAGCCTGCATTTTTAAAAAATTGCTTCCTTTAAAAAGCAGTCACAAACATGGTGGTCTGATGACCCCAGCAAGCTATCATCCCTTTGACTGCAGCCCATTTCAAATGGGTCACAAATTAGGACCTGCCTCGTAAATATTAATGAGGCAGGTCCCTTGTGACCCATTTGGGATTCGCAAACAATGTCTGAGACACTGTTGTACATCAGGTTTTGCGACTCGCTAAATATCACAATTTGCAAGTCGCAAAACCGGACGGTCATTCATGTGACGCCTCATTTGGCAGCTCCTAAGTCAGCGACTCTGGCCGTAGCGCCACATCCTCTCCTTCTATTACCTGTGTGTTAATAACAGTTGCATTACACATAAAAATGGTGTGATAAATTGTAAGAATCTAGATTAACATCTATGTGCAGAGCAAAGGGTAATCTCCTATAGTTAAGTAGCCCAGGTCCTAAGATGGATAAAGTAGGTTTTAATGAGGAATCGTGAGTACAATTCCCCAAAACAGATTAGTACAATGAAGAAGAAAATAAAACAGGTAAAATGGTACCAAAATGTCAAAAAAGTGCTGAAGGGGATAAGGGGTAGTGATTTTTTTTAAGTAAATGAAAGAATAGAATAGCCACAGAGAGTGAGATAAGGCAAAAAAAGTCACAGAATGAGTGCGAAAAATGGCATAAAGAGTGAGTGAAAAGACACAAAAACATAGCAAAAGGAGTGAGAGAAAATTCAAGAAGTGCGAAAGAAATGGCACAGAGTGAGAGAAAAGGCAAGAAGAGCTAAAGAAAAAGAACAAAGAGCAAGAGAAAAGGCACAAAAAATCACTGAAAAAGTGAGAGAAAATGCACAAAAGAGCAAGAGAAAGGGCACAAAGGGTCACTGAAAGAGTAAGAGAGAAGTTACAAAAAGCAGGAAAAGTGATGCAAAAGTCACACAGAGAGAAAGAGAGAGACAGAGAGAGAAAACAAGATGAGAGAGAGCGATTGAGAGGGCGAGAGTCGAGCAGCTCCCTCGAGACACTGGAGCTGTTCCCAAGGGCCTTGGCCTGTCAGAGAACTGGTCACTTGGTGCTGAATGGCTTGTTTGCACTGCAGCTGCTATTAAATAGCTCCTGAAAGGGGGAGGAGCACATGGGGCGGTGGGCATGGCTGAGGTATAATAGAGGTGTAAAGAACAGTTAAGGAGGGGGTTAAGGAGGGGCAGAGAGGGTAGACATTGGCACTGGAAGGGGCACAAAAAGAAGATGGAGAGATAGCAAAGGCCAGAAAAAGTGCACGAGAAAAAGCACAAAGAGTGAGTGAAAAGAAACACAAAGTCTCAGAAAGAGTGCAGGAAAAGGCAAAAAGAATGAGAGAAAAGCCCCAAAGAGTGAGTGAAAGGCACAATACGTCACAGAATGAGTGAGAGAAAAGGCAAAAAAAACGAGAACAAAGCCTTCAAGAGTGAGTGGTAAAGCATAAACATGTAGCAGAAAAAGTGAGAGAAAAGGCAAGAAGTGTGAGAGAAATGGCACAGAAAAGTCACAAAGTGAGAGAAAAGGCAAAAAAAGCGAGAGAAAAGGCACAAAGAGGGAGAGAAAAGGCAGAAACAGTCACAGAAAGAGTTTGAGAAAATGTACAAAAGAGCAAGAGAAAAAGCACAAAGAGCGAGATAAGTGCAACAAAAGTCCCAGAGGGAGGGAGAGAGAAAGAGAGAGAGAGAGAACAAAGAGAGAGTGGGAGAGAGAGAGAACAAGGAGAGAGAGAGATCTATATCTATACATATAGATTTTCAAACACATACAAATGCAAACATGCACGTACACACACACACACACACACACACACAATCATGTGTGATATAAATGGGGAGTTCTCTTGTATAGCACAAAGATGCTGCAGCATATGTTTTATTGTTAGTCCTCCCCAGCAGACAACTTTATTTCATTGCATGAGCAATATTGCCAGCAGAACTATAATGCAGCAGTAATAACATCAAGAGCCCTTCTGTACAGTGACACAAGGAGATACTTTCTTGACAAGAGCATCAAGACAAGATCAGGGAACTTGAAGATAGGACAGGGTGTGGCATAGGATGAATGGGATCATCAGTTACTGAACAAAATGCAAGATAAATGAGTAGGGGTGTCCGGTAGAAAAGGGAAATTGGAAGTGTGGAATCAAAGCAGCAAAACATTTAGCAGCACAGTCTGAACTTTAGCATAAGAGCATCACATGAGCATGAATTACTAGATACATAATTTCTATGGAGGGACATAATGGCTTGAAGGCCAGAATTCCAGAAAGCTCTCTGCCCTGTGTATTCTCGGAGGGTGGGGCTAGACATACTATAAGTCTTCATATCATTACTAAAATGCAGACTTTCTCTGCATTATGCAAAGATAATGCTAATTAAAACAAAACAATGAGGCCCTCATTATAGGTACGCTTACTGCTTCCTCTTCACTTTTCAAGCATGGTGCTATGTTTGTTTGACATAGAATGTTCTAAAAGTCCAGTGTTCCAAAACACCTTACCCCTCTATGACTATGCTCCACTTTATTGTTCTTGTGTGCGGTGGTTTCAGTACTTTAAGATTGACATTTGTGCATTGATAATCAGTTCATAGAGATCCCTATATGGCCAGCTTTTCTTTTTCAGGTCCTTCATCCCAAAAAAACAAATTGTAGCCAATGCGTTTCACCTTACAAAGGCTTCCTCAGGGAGGCATATGAAAGCGGTTCCTTATGGAAATTTGTAAATGAACTTCAGTACGTATTTTCCTCCTTAACAGACAAACAACGCAATGAACTGCGGCCCAGCGGTCAGTTATCTCAACTCGTAGTAACTCAATTTGCATTTCATCCAGAGAATGCATATTAAGTAACTGGCTGCCAGTGTTTGTTCAGTGGTTTATGTACTTAAAGTGCACCTTCCTACAGGAAATGTAGTGTGGTACAAAGAAACTGACCTACACAAATTTCCTCTACGCAATATCTGTACTACCATATCATCAAACTAAGTTTATTTAGATAAGTGTAGATTTACTCAACTTGACAATACAGATCATCAATTTAAGTAGATGGGGAGTTAGGAATAGTAAGCCTGCACTTTCTGTTATACGTACTTACTTTGTCGATAAAGCAGTGATGAAATTGTTTATTTGATATTATTGCAGGTTACTTTTTTGCACCTCAGGGATTAGAGATGGGACTGGAAGTAACAGTTCCTTCACAAAGGTAAAATGTTCAACTATGATAATGAATAGCTTCACAACCGTGGCCCCAGTATTAAGCACTGATTTTCAGTTTTTAGGCACATCATATCTAGTTTGCCATCCATGTTTCATTATTCCTGCACATAAACATAATCGCTGTGTTCCTGCTACAACAAAGGTCAGATTATGTAATATAGTTAGAGTGGTTTATTGGCCAATGGTTTTTGGTTGAAACTGAAGTCCGTGCATTTACCATAAAACGATTTTATGTGGGAACTGACCCACCAGTAGGTTTCTGGTTGCTAGTTAAGTATCGTCTAGACCATATATAACTTTTTTTCTACATTCCCAATGGAAGAGCATTAACAGGACTCTAAAGTCACGAATCGGATAGCTCCAACAACAATCAGACTGTGCTGATCAGGAGAGGACTAAAATTGATTTGGGATCAGAAGTGGAAGTTGGTGGAATTAACTGCTTTTGCAACCTAAGGCTGAATGTATAATGTAGAAAGATTATATTCAGTATTGTGATTCCCATAAAGCTATAAGCAGAGGAGGGAGTTGTAATGTTGAAACTTCTGCTGAATATTGCTATTGATTCTCAGAAATGTTGGCTTGAGTTGTTTATTTAATGGATCATCCATGATTATGGTATTGAAGCTATTTGTAAGTGGGATGACAAGACTAATAACATGGGCTGTATTATCAAGTAGCTAGATGTCATGTGGAATCCCACACACAGATGTGATCATGGAGTGGTTTTCCATGTGTGTCAATTATAATACGTCTCAAGGATAATTCATGTATTCCTGTAATAATAATGTGTCGTATTTGACTACTAATACTTAGATTTATAGCCATTATGTTTTTTCTCAGCTAAAATAGATGCATATTAGTTTGGAAACTACTGAATATTAGAACATTGGAATGTTGAAATGTCCACTGAAGACAGTAGAGCAGCAGCAGCCAAGAAAACCTGATACTACAAAGGGATCCACGTCACTGGAAGAGTGATAGTGGGCTCAAATCTCTATAGATTTCACTGCCACAGAATTATATATTTTGCAGAAAGAATCAGCAAACTAAGTGTTATGAGTAAGCAGTGAAGACGAGTTTCTGATCTCTCCATTCTGTCCTCCATTCTCGCTTCTCTAACACTGCAATGCTGTCATACATCAGCCAGTACATTTACACGTTATTTCCGCATACTGTACTCTCGGAAGCTGCCTCTGGGCATTATGGAAGTCTAAGCCGAGAACTATTAATAAATGGTTGAATTGGGTAAGATTGGGTTGCAGCCATTTTAGAATGACCATAGCTATGTCTTCTTCATAAACTTGTCCCTGATATTCAGAATTGCTGTTTATTTACTTTTTGTCGGACCGAATCATGGCGACTAATTTCTCTGAAAAGCCTATTCTTTCATATGGTGCAGAAGTGGTAAAGAGAAGGCATTGCCTATGTACGACTTTCCCAACACCGATGAGTGTTAAGTTGAGCAGCGATTTAATATTGAAAACCAGCATGTTTTTTTATTTTATTTTTATTAAAGAGCAACTCAGGATAATGCTTAAGTAAAAAATGTCATTCTAAAATTCAAAATATGTTAAAATGATGAGTTTGAAATTGTTTTCAAATCAACTGACCTCTTTAGAGTGTGATTGCATATGAATTCAGCTAATCCGCCTTCAATATACATTTAAGTTGATGAGATGTTCAAGAGAACCCTGATATAAAAATACATATGAAATACACATTTTAGCAAAAGCTTAGTAGTTATCTGTTTAAATGATAGAATTTTGTGTGTATATTTTTCTAATTAAATGAAGTGTAAATTTACAAGGTGAACCTACAATTGCTTTAGTGTGCCCATGCACTCTTTTTAATGATGATTGAAGTGTTGTAGTAGCTGAAGAAATCTGCTGAGTGTATTTTCAGAGTTATGAGTGTGTCTGAGTCCCCAGGGCATCACGAGTAAATGAGATTTTGTTTTGTCATTTACTCTATTAACAGTTGCTGTATCGATCTATTTTTACTCAATTTAGAATAAAAGCACTATTTATTTTAATAGACCATTGCAGCAGGTAGGGAATATTGCCAGTACTGTCAGTAGTGTTTGTCGTTCTATAATGTTAAAAACAATTTCTTGAAGAGTTAGTAGATTTCTCAGTGTTTTGCTTTTTGTTTTGTGGCAGTCTGTTTCATCTGGCTTTGACACTATCCACCTACTGTTTGATATATTTAGCAATTTATAAATGTTACACTTGATCAAAGTTAAAACAACTGTTTTCTCTTCTCTGCTATGATTTTGTAGATCTCAGAAACTAGAATTTAAATTGCAAACAAAGTATGCGACTGTAGCCAAAAATCGTTCTGGGTATTCCATTCTAAAATTTAAAAAAAGAGCTAATTAGATCGGCCAAAGCTAACTAATGAGCAAATACAATCATTCAATCTAAAACTCAGCGAAAGATTTATTTGCCACTGCAAACAACTCCAGGGGCCATATTAAAGAAGTGCCCTGAGGGCACAACGGGCGCGTGTGCCCGCTTTATGCACCCCTTGGACATATGGGGATTACAGAAGGGACTGCAGATGCTTGTGCAACTTCTTTTGTAATACAGATAGCGCTAGCTAGCATTCAACACCAGCACTATCATTAGAGGGTCTTCCTTCATTTGCATGGGGTCCCATGCAAATGAGACAATCACTTTACCTCTGCGCCTGCTCCATATCACAGACGTGGGTGCAGAGGCAAAGATGCCTTTAGAAGGTGCACTGGAAGTGCACCAAAAATGCCTCATACTTTCAGTGCGCCATCTAAATGCAGCCCTCTAAAGGGATGAAAAGAGGTTCCATGGACCCACCCAAACATCACCTTGCAGGTGGGTGCAGTCACCCACTGCACTTGCCTGCAAGGTGATTGCTAATCCTTTTAAAAAATGTAGGTGGGTTGCTGCCTCCAAAGAGAAAGACGGAACAGCTTTTAAAAAGCTACTCTGCATTTCTCTTTAATGCGCTGCCCTGGGGGCAGCGTGAGTTTGTGGCTGCCCCGAGGACCACTCATTCTTACTGATATAGCGCACTTTCCATGTTTACACCCGGTGCACCTGCTTTAAGTGCACTGGCTGCAAACATTGAAAGAGTGTCCTATCTGTTATATGGGCCCGGATGACCTTCGACTTACAATCATTATAAGACAATTTGGCATTATTCTTTAAAGAACAAAATTGAGGAAATATATCTAAAATTTCTCACTGTGAGACACATTTGACAGAATATCTAATTTTTCATTCCAGTGCTGGGACTAGTCTCAATAAATGTACACCTCTAACACAGCAACTAATTAATATCCGTGGTCTGCAAAGTCTGGTTCCACTGCGGACCTGTTACTCCCTTATATATTCCTGCTTTTGGCTAATGAAGTAGGACCTATTCTTACAGCCCTGTTCAATAGTTCTCTGGAATCTGCCTAACCCCCATCTCTAGAAAAAAAGGCCTTGAATATGTTGTGTCTTTAAAAACAAACAGCTGATCCTGCCCTACTATTCAACTATAGATGTATTTCTTTACTAACCCTTCCTGCTAAAATCTTCGAAAAGGCAGTCCATATGCAACTTTCTTCCTACCTAGAAGAGAACATGCTCCTAAACTCTGCCAACCAGTCTTCAGGAGACTCCACAACACTGAGTCAGTCCTTCCACCCACAACTGAGGATCTCAGAGTCATCCTAGTTCAGGGTATTTTGGCTACACTACTCTTTTGGACCTCTTTGCAGCCTTTCACATGGGCTCACATCCTGTCCATCTCTACGAGTTTTTGTGATTTTGGCATTTGTAAAAAGGTCCTGACTTGGTTTAAATCCTTTTTAATTGAAAGAACAAGGGTATGCAGTACCTAATTGGTGGGAAGGTGGGGTTGGAGGTTCCAGGTATCAAAATAAGAAATACAGATTTGCTCCTTTAGGAGCAAGGTCCCTTACACACCCCAAAGGGTGTCATGCTTCACCATCCGGCAGCTCCTCGTTGGGCCAGTGCTGCAATGCCCAATGAGCCCCGCGAGGGGCTCTTTGCAGGAGGTCTTTTCTTTTTGACGATGCGAGACGAAAGGGGTGGAGGGGCATGTGCTTAAAGGTAATATGAGTAGAGGTGGAGAAAAAGGTGTGAGCAAGGTAAAAATAGCTACAGGAATCCCACAGGGTTTTATATTGCCTGGGTTCCTATGCTGTGGTTAAAACAGGAGACTAAAGATTTGTAGCTGGAGAAGGATATTCTGGCCCTCTCAAGCTCAAAATAGTGTATGTGAAGTGAGAGGGGTCAACATGTTTCATCTGTCCTTCATATTTTGATACCTGGTTCCCCGAAACCCCTCCTCCTCCCCCATTAGGAACTGCATACCCTTGTTCTTTCAATTGACACTTAGGGGCACATATGTTGGACCTGTGTAAAGCCCCAGTCCCTCTCTTTGTGGTTTAAATTCTTTTTAGCCAAGACATCTCAGACTGTAATCTGCACTCCTTTCTGTTCCATACATTTCTCAACCATATGTGTGGTTCTGCAGGACTCATTCCTCGGCCCTATGTTATTCAACATCTACATGTCGTCCTTTGCTGCCATAGTAAGATCTTTTGGCCTTACGTTGGTCTACTATGCCGACAAGACGCAAATTATCGTGTTCATCTTGGTACATCAAGATATTGCTAGCACAATCTTCCATCAGTGCATGCCAGCAAATTGAAGGCTGGAAACACAACAATTATTTGTAACTTAATAGTGAAAAATATTTAAATCTTTTTTTTGCGAACAAGTCTCTACTCGATCTCCTTCAAGGTGGTCCAAAGACCTGTGGCAATTCCTGGCCCAGTGTGCTCAGCCAAGAATCTAGGAGCTCTCTTTGAAAATCAACTCATATTTACCAAATATCTTACTAAGATAGCAGAAATCTGTTTCCTTCTACTTCAAACACTTTACATTTTTCTGTTGGTACCCATTCATGCACATAAAACAGTTGCACAGGCATTAATCTCTTCTAGAATAGAATATTGCAATGTGCTATATTTGGGAGCACCTCAATATCTTACCCAACATTTACAGTCTGTGCAAAATGCAGCTGCCCGCATGATCCTCAAACTTCCCAGACCGTTATCAGTCAAAGCACAGCTCAATGATCTGTGGTTGATGATGGTGCATAAGCATATTCAATCTAAACCCCTGTGTTTTACACCCAGAAATCTTACAGCCTAGGTTTTATTTACTTATGAAAGCAGCTGGTAACTTACACCTGCAAGATTGCTTCATTCCACTAACATTTCCTACCTAGACACTCCCAAAATCAGATGCAGCACAACAGGAGGAGTATTTTATTCCTTTCTATCAGCAAAATTGTGGATCTCACTTCCCTTAGAAATGTATGAAAATCACTTTAATTTTTTTTAAGAAATCCCCAAACCTGGCTGTTCTCCAGCATTGTCCATGTTTAGCTCCATCTCAGAATTGACTTCGTTCCTTAAGGTTTTGTTGTAAGGTCTATTAGCGCCAGGATGCCCTTGGGCAATTGTAGCGCTCTAGGAATCTACATTATTCATCCATTCATTCTAACATAATTGGTCGCCCAGCTATGGAAGACACTAGCAAGGAGGGCCTGGACTTGGCCCTGGTTATCACAACGCAGTCCCTATAGTCTGATAACACAACTAGGCTAAGGTTGGGGTGCACATGCACAGGCCAGAGACCCTGCTTATTAGGAAGGGGGAAGGCCAGGGTAGTTCTTGGTCCCAAACATTTTTACCTATTCATCAATTACCTCAATAAAGTTCTCCTAGTAGGTCACCTGTCTTTGTGGATTGAAAGAGCCAACACTTCTTTGGAGGACAATGATGTATTAATGAAAATAGATAAGAACAGCGTTGACAAAAGTAAACATTTCTTCCATATTTATTGTGCAAGTAAGCATCTGACATTCATCACAAGTAAATCAAAGGTTAGGGGAGAAGGTTGAAAACAGTTCCCCTAAAACAAATTATCTGTAGGAGGCTAAGACATTGAACTGGTGTCATCCTTTGAATATAAATGCATCGCAAAAAGCTTAAATGGCACCATGCAAAATAAAGAATTGGCTCGTAATGGGAGCAGTTGGTTCGTGTGGCCCTAAAAGTGAATAACATCATAGCCCGTTCTGCTAGTTAATACACTAAGGCCCATATTTACGAGGACCTTGCATCACAGTTGCATCTCTTTTTGTGACACAATGTGGCGCAAACCAATAAATCATATTTATGGAGATACTTTGCGTGGCTTTGAGTGGCCTCATAAATATGGAGTGAGGCAAGGGAGCGCAAAAGGCTGCGTTGCCTTACTCTGTGCTAGGGAGGCGTGCTATGGGCATTGCGGAGGGTGTTTCCATGCAACACCCATGGATTTTGACGCATCCCCAGATTTACAAGACCTTGTAAACCTGGGGATACACCAAGACCTTACGCCTCCCCAGAGGAGGTGCAATGAGGAGAAATATCACTATTTCTCCCTCCTTTTTTCCTCTTTCCATGTGTGCTGCATTCTGCAGCACACATAGAAAGAGGAAAAAACCTCCCAGGACTGTTTTATGCAGGAAGGTGCCCCTTCCTGCACAAAAACAATCTTGAATGCAACGCAGACATCCTTGCACCATGGTACAAGGGTGCCCGCATTGGCTCTAGACTGCAGAAACGGTGGCAGCACAGGGGGAAAAGACTAGAATGAGCCATATGCCATAGATGCAGTGCATTCTTGCCCTTTCCCTTGGACGCAGAGCAGCTCAGCAAGGTGACTTGCTCTGCTGCCCTGCGTCAAAATCTCATAAATCTGTTCCTAAATTCAAATATTTTATCCAAGTAGAGAATGCACCCAATGAATCTGGTGCTTCACTTGAAATCAATGATGAGGAGAGAATCATGTGCAAAATGGGGGTAGCTCTACACTTCTAAAAAGACTGAATTAAAATATGGGTTATATGAGACCTGAGAGTAATCACACCTTGGAGGAACGACTCGACTACGGCTCGGTAATATCAATATAACTTGGAAAATTAAAGCGAGAAGACTGTGAGGTATGACCTAGTAAATCTAACCTAGTGTCTGGGCTTTGTAGGATTTAAGAGCAGCCCATGTGGCCTTGTAACTAATCCTGAGAGAACAGCGCAGCATTTGTGGTTGCTTCCGTGGAGAGTGCTGCTGGGTACTATGCCAGAAGTGTTGAAATCAGTGCTTAATTTGAGCCGGTAGTTTCCGGTGCTCGGCACCCGCACATAATTGTCAGCATCGGTGCTTGTGACAGTCTGTCACAAGGTGGTGCAGTCTGGCCATTTCAGAGATGCCCACAACAACAGTTAAGTATTAATTCAATATACATCAAAAATGACTAATACCTGCCTTCCAAGTCATTCTCATAGCTTTGGTGGCCTGAAATAGTCCAAATTGTCGCACTTGTAGGAGTGTGATGGTTAATAGGTGAGTTGTTTACCATCATTGGCAGCACTGGCCGGGGCAATCTGTGGTGCGAGCTGCAGTAACCTCTTGGCGAGGGCCCTGGCACTTAATTTTGTACGAATTAAGCACTGGTTGAAATGTTTAATGAGTTTCATTTTTCAACTGCCTGTAATACCCACAGATTTTTGGCTAATTAATTGCAAAATTGCGCTGTGGAGTATTGTGTGTGCCAAAATTTCTCCCCCAAAAATTATTGGAGAGATTCTTCGAAACTATCCTCGATAATGTCTGGCGCACTTATTTGTTCAATGCAATGTATTTATATTCGTTATATTTTAATATTGCTTGCACCTGATCCAGTGGAGAATAGATAGCATTACAAATCATCAAATTACAAAAAATACAAATGATACAAAAGCAAAGTTACAAAAAATAGTCGAAGTCCAAATAAGTGACTACACAATACAAAGCCATAAAACAGGAGGAAAAGAAGGCTTGTATTAAACAATTTTCCCCGGATTAGTTTTTGCAGATACACAGTCCAAAACGCCTCTTTTTCGAGAGGTTCTGTTTGCATTTCTTGGGAGCGTGATGAGGGTTTTGATTAGAACATCAGTTATGGTAAATGGTGCGCTCAACAAATGAGAACTGCCAAGACGTGTTCGAGCAGGTTAAGTATTGTTTGAAGGCGTTGCAAATGGTCTCCCCTGGAAACAGCCAATCAGTGCTCACAGCATCCTGCAGCATCTCCAAACCATCACCTCCTCGCCGACTGCAGCAGCAGGTCTGGCCGCGACCCTGCTGTCCTGGACCAAATGCACCGTAGGCGCGTTGAGAGAAAATATTCAATGGGGAAATAGCCGCAGAGGATGAGGAAACACACTGCCAAGGTGATCCCCATTTCACCTTACATCGGCCAAGGACTGAATCCAAGGGACGTCGCAGACGGTACATGTTTGTTTTTTTAAATGTGTCTGTCTATCGGAGTCTGTTGTTTAGTTTTCAGCCGGCCTCTCTTCGTTACCAAAGGGGTTTATGACGAGCATAATAAGTGCGTGTCTGTTGTTACAATCGGTATTATTCGTGCATTATTTTGCCTTTATATCTCACCTTATGCTTTAACTGCATTGCTATGGAAGTTGTACTTTGTCGTGTATTCATTGTATCGTTGGCTAGCAATGTGCCATTTTGTGTAATGTGGGCGTGTTGAATATTGGAAAGTTTAAAAACTATGAAACACTATTAAAAGGTAGTGCGTGTAGGATCACAAACTGCAAAAGGGAAATGACAAAGGTGGAATGCTCTTTTCTGTGACCTTAATCTAAAAACCGTTCTGATTCGAACTGTGCTTCGCCTACAAGTTTAGAGATCTAAATGTTCCTTTTGATGGAGCAAGGACTGGATGACTTTCGAGCCCTGTACTAGCACGTTATTGAGAAAAAATTGTCCATTAGATGCAACCAAATGAAAGCAGACACTTTCCAATAGGGAAAATGTGTTTTTCTGTTGCAGTGAGGTTTCCAGCCCAAGTGCGTTTGGGGAATGCTGAGTTTAATCGTCAGGAGTCGACGCGCCCGACGTGATTAGCGTAAGCAGAAACGCACGAGCTCTGCTCGGCGTTACGAAAGTGATGTCCGCGTGCTACGTGGCGCATGCGCGGTGACTTTGGTTTAATGATATGTTTTCTTGAGCAAAATGATTGTTTTGAAAATATGTATTATTTAAGAAGGCAGACTATTAATGGAATCTATGCCAGCACGAGTTTTACATTCAACACTTTGTTTCTTAATGATTTAAGAACGTATTAACTAAAAGGTCAGTTATTCATGCCTTTAAATTCACGGTTGCCCTGCAGATCAATAATGATTTCTGAACTATTCTCCTTGTGTCACAACATAAATTCTACCAGATTAAGCAGCCATTTGGCCGCATAATTATTCATGCAGTCACGGCTATGTGAAGGATAGTGATGTGTACAGAAATTGTTTATTTAGTGTACGCGTTTGAGCTGGGTCAGGTAATAGGAAGTCAGAGGAGGGCGCAGCAGGGTGAGGCCGAGTAACTGCGGTGCAGTGAGGCAGGTTGAGGTGGGGTTGGAGGGATCAGCTCAGAGCAGTGCTTAATTTGAGCCAGTGGTTTCCGGCGCTGGGCACCAGCACTTGATTGTCAACACAAGGTGGCCCTGTCTGGCTAATTTGCAGATGCCCACAACAACAGTTAATTATTAATTTAATATATTTTAAAAATGACTATTGCCTGCCACCTTAGCCATTCTTATAGCTTTGGGGGCCCTGATATAGTCTGAATTGTCACACTTGTAGGAGTGTGATAGTTAGTAGTTGTGTTGTTACTATCATTGGCAGCATGGCAGGGGCAATGTGTGGTGGAAGCTACAGTGCCCTCCTGACAAGAGCCTTGGCACTTATTTTTTTTTTTAACAAACTAAGCACTGGTTTAGAGTGGACGCTGTGCTGCAGTTGGTACCATGGGCTGTCTTGTAAGCATTTACTGGCGAACAGGATTCTTGAGATCAGAAACAGGCATGGGAGACAGGGATGAAAGAGTGGTGATGGGCCTGAAGGCTGTGTGTATCAGAGGGATGCGTAACCACTGGTGGCTGTCATGGGGCTGCACCCGTAGAGCATGCCACGCCACGGCTGTTTAAGGTAGGGCACATCACAGTGGTGTTGATGGTGTTCCAGCTAAATCACACCAAGGGCAGGTAAGGAGGGTGATCCAGCTGGAGCCCATATCCGGTAACTTTTATTGAGCTGGATCTGGGCCAGTCCCAGTGAAATATGCTGAATTTACCCCGTTTCAATGTGCTCTCACCGGGCCCAGACTCTGTCTGCTTTCTATTGTGAGCAGCAGTCTGCAGAGGGTGAGGGGGGTTTCTTATTTTTACTTCCAGCTGGGCCCAACCCCAAGACTTCACTTAAAGGGCCATCAGCCCTCCTTTTGTTTGCGTCTCATCCAGTTTGCAAGCTATCTGGAGCCTAATACCAAGATGCTTGTACAATGGAGAGAAACAAAAGCACTCAACATGTTATCACTGCACCAATGCTTAAGAGAAACTATGATTGTGAGGCAGGTTTTTGACTTTACTCACTTTACTCAACCCTGATGTAGAAAGTTATGCATGCATTGTAAGAATGTCAGATGTATTAGTCTGTATGGGCCATTTTACTACTAATGATTTCAATAGAAATTGCTATTTTTTAAATGTAATTTCTTTTATAGTGCTACTCTTTCCAATGTAGGGTGGCAGAGGGTTTCACATTACACACATTATATAGAGACACTAAATCATACAAGTGTTTAAATCAATGTACAAGAAATGTTACAGAAGGCAATGAGAGTTACAAGGTGTAGGAGTCACATATCGTCACATATCATCCATAATGCTAGACATTATATTTTAAGAGTGCATAGTCTGGAGAAACATAAAGTCAAAATGTAAACACATAGTGGTAGTGGTTGCCTGTACTAATAAATCGTTATTACTACCCAAAGGAATCCTTTTTAGCAGCCTTAGAATAATGAAAGATAGAGAAAACACAATGTTCTAAACCGATGCCTTGTAGTTTGCACGTGGCTCCTTGATCATGCTTCACAGTTCACTGTGCTGCACTAGAATGACTGTAACGTATGAACTTCAAGTAACACAAGCATTGGCAATACCAATGGGTCGGGTTTATGAATTTACTGCCAAGCCAGACCTAAAAATCCATGTAGGTTAATGACTGTCCTCATCCCATCTGTGATGCTGGCAGCGAAAAAAGTCATAAATTATCTCATTTTAGAAGACACTTTAATAGCATTACAATGGCCTGTGTGTGCCTCTGAAAGATGAACCTCAAGCAGCTGGAGAAATAAACAAAATCATCAAAGCTGTGTGGAGAGCAACCACTTTTTTGAGGAAGCACTTAACTTCTGCCCAATCAAAACGTACTCATGGCTTCAAACATGTGGGCGGAGCCAAAGCCCTGCTGTCAAGCCAGACCATAAAAATAATCTCTGTCAAAAAAGCAGTAACCCTCTGGGCTATGTACATTTGATCTGCATTTTAACATTGTGCTTTGCAACAGGCACATTAACCTTCTGTGCTTCTTTATAAGTCAAGATTGTTGGTGGGCAAAAGCACATATCTCTCCAGCAAGTGTATGACCCACCTGAGTTATCTTCTAATTATTATCATAATCCCTTAAAATTGCTGGGCACACACAAATCTGTAGAGCAGGTGCCTTAAAACAGTAAGATATTTATAAATGCAGCCTGTTGGGGGCAATTAAGTAAGCTGTAACTGATTTGCTGACACATTTCTTCCTGTTGACAATTTATCCATCGTAGAGTTTTATAAAAATAAATGTACAAGTTGACTGTCAGACTCCACTTTCAACACTCCACCCCATAAGACTCCACACCCTTTCTGCTGCCACACTTTGACACCCAATTATGGGACCCCAGAGTATTTTTCCATTTTCATCACTGAACACATTAGTCTCTAGGCTGAAGATAGTGTCTTGAAAGGAGGTACCAAAATATTGTTTTTCCTTCATCAGTGTCTCTACAGACACATCCCGGTGTTGCTGCCTGTTTTGTTCTGACTTATAAATTGTTCCGTTAATGAATTAATAGCAGGGGGCAGTTTGTGAGGAATGATGAAGTTCTAACAAGTTTCTTACCACATAAAACACTATCTTCTACAATTAAGGGGTATAAGGAACTGTAGAAAAATATTCCACATTTATCTCATATCTTAATGTAGAGTTGCTTTACTCTCTGTGTCCTTTGTTTGGCAAACAAGATAGACGTATCACATGTGATGAATCCTCAGTACTCACCGGCCCAGTGGTTGTACATGGGCCTCAACTTGGGATGTAACATCATTTTCAATCTGGTCGAGGGCCTGGTGCAGGTTTGCGCACAGACCTGGTAATGGGGTGGCACTGCACAGCAGGTCCACATCACTGGTGGCAGCAGCTGCATGGTGCTGTGCCTCATGTTCCGGTCCTGGACTCTGCTGCTGCTGCCGGTCAGGCATGGGGATGCTGGCTCTCCGGCAGCCGGGCAGCCAGGAGGAGGGGCGAGCAAGATGGCGGTCACACATGCACTCTACTGCCCCAGACATAAAGAAAGACCTGGTCTGTACTCTGAGAGCTGTGAGCGCATGGTAAACTCTGTACCGCCAGCAGTAGGTGGAGATCTTGCTGAACTTGGTGCTCCAAGCGGAGCGCGAAGTGGGCAAAATTCTGCGAACTCCGTCAGCAGAGAAAAGATTGCTGCCCACCCCTACCTTTACGTGTTTCCTTTGTTAAACTGTCAGATCTATATTAAAATTATGTGTGAGCTAAAAAGATTTTCTTTTTACTTGTTTTACCTTTAGAATATTGCTCCTACAGGATATGCTTAATTTGTAAAATAGGAAGTTCCAGGGTCCTTCTATGAACACCACTGCAGCTTGCACCACACATGCCCCTGCCAGACAGTACCAACATAACTACTAACCATTGCGCTCACTAACCTATAAGAACGGAGTGCGTGGCAGATTTTATTCAGCTTCAATGTATATTGAAATATTAAACACTGTTGTGCTCATCTGAAAATTAGACAGACTGCACCCCCACATGTTGGACTGTCATTAGTGGCGGTGTTGAAAATCGAGTGTCAGGCACCCAAAGACACTGGCTAAAAATAAGCAGTGCCTACAGGGTCAGGCTTCTTCCTCAGGACTATAGTTTTTGGGATCTGACATCAAATATTGTGAAATAATCCCTGCATCATAGGGCATATTATGCAAGTGCATTCGATATATACTTTGTTTTCTCTCC
The DNA here is from genome assembly GCF_964204655.1 of Triturus cristatus. Lineage (NCBI taxonomy): Eukaryota > Metazoa > Chordata > Amphibia > Caudata > Salamandridae > Triturus > Triturus cristatus. The sequence goes on from NC_140592.1 coordinate 771,575,942, forward strand.
AGATGAGACAACAGCAGTGGAAACACTGATTCATCATAGAACAGGCACACTTTGGGCAGAAACAATGCAGGCTTCCCCCATCAGAGGACCGATAAAGCTAGGACCAAAGAAGCACAAGCCCTCCCCATCACAGGACCTGTACAAATTGGGTAGCAGTAGTGAAGCTTTGCTTCCTTGCATAACAGGTACAGCATGGCAGTAGCAAAGCAAGCTTCCCTCTCTCACAGAAGACAGCCAGTGCAATCTTCCATTCCCTGCAGAAGAGATCCAGCAAGGCAGACTTGCACAAGCTTTCATCGTTCACAGGACATGTACAGTTAAGAAATGAATGACATGTAAGTTACAGACAGTTCTCTGCAGGAGGTTCTTAACTCACTGAGAGTAATGTAGAGGTGGTTGAGTGAGTAAATATGGGAGTTCTGACACTATTCTCACTTAGGGGCTATCCCACGTTAGCATCCTGAAAGTTCTGCTGCTGTCTTTTGGAGGCCTGCTGTTTGTGTTGATTCTTTGGTTTTCAACTTATTGAGAAGTAGCCATTACTTATTAGACCATAGTTCTGGAGCAGACCTACAACAGCCTAAGTAACTATGCTCTAGACAGGCAAACAGGTGCCATCCTCTTCTGAATGGTTATGAATGTGCACGCACAAGGCGCTGTGCAGTCCCAACCTTTGTACTGCACCTTTTCAAATTTCTGAGGATGCCAGTTAGGTAACAAAAAAATAAAAGTGCCCCGCGGAGGATAGAGTAATTCAGCCGCAGCAGTGACTTCTCTTTTATACAAGTCCTCGTGTGTGTGGGGCTGAGGGATCATGAGTTAGTGTCAAGCACCCAGGGCCTTTGTCATGTAGGAATATACATTGCTTCTTCTTACACCTGATCTATAGCACACACTGTGGGGGACTCTGCTCACACAGTGTCTAAGGTTTGGTGGCATTTAATACAATTGCTGGGAGTGATCTATAAAGTTGATTTTTTGTAGTATCTGGAAGTAGTGTGAAATGAGGAGAGGGGCAGGAACATTTAGGTTCTAACTGATGTTTCACAAGAGGAATATCAAATTTAGCTTGGTTTTAAAAAGGTGCTGCTTATTATGCATCCCTTTGGCCTCTGCGCATCACATTGTGAAATGCAATAATTAATGATTTGCCATATGTAGGTATGTTTGATCATTTTAAGTGGTAAATATGAGAAAATGAAATTATATTGCCTATATTATGTTTTCCCTGCCATTGATGACTAACATGACCCCCTTAAAAGAATAGCAGTCCTGCCTTTCAAATTACTGATTACCAATTAGGAAATGTCTAAAAATAATTATGAACAGCCCCTCGAGATCAAAGTTCTTTCACCTCGGAACACTCCCAGCTTACTGTTGCTCCCCAATAAACATTTACATATTCATAATTTTTCAATAAGGATGCAGCATTTAAGGTAATAGTCTTTAAAGGTGCTGATATTGGCTGACCAATATGTTGTGAACATAATATGTGTACATCATAGCACATATATGTAGCCTTTTAACCCTGATCTGAATCGCATATCCAGAAACCCTGAGTCCCATTCAAGATTTCCCTGTTGGACCCAACTTGTGATCCTGGGAAAGGACAATGTTTTTTACTTCACGTATGTACCAAAAGTAAGAGGTTTTGGTAATACAGTAATAGCAGAGTTCAATGGGATATTTTGAACTGGATATACATGCTAAATGTGACAGGGTAAACTTCATTGATAGGATCTCTTGCATTAAGTACCTTCATGCCTCTTCAAAATGTATTGTTTTCATTTAGAATAATTGTTCAATGATTTCTATATCAGAAACATCTTGTGCTGACTGTCTAGCACTGGGATGCCTGACACAAGCCCAGGAGTGCTTAATACATTACAATTCTTAATACATTAAAGCATTGCATAATTTGAGCAAGTGGTTTCTGGGGTTCAGCACCGGGACTGAGTCATCAACACCGGCACTTATAATGCAAACTTGACCCAACGCACTTTTCATGAGCACCAGTTAAGGACACATACATTTTGCTGGGCACAGGAAGATTAAGTAATTTGTCCAGAATCATGGGATATTGAGCCTTTGATGAGACTTGAACCTGGTTCCCAGCTCCAAAGTCTGCACCTCGGTCCATTAAGCCACATCCTCTCCTCACTTGTAGGGTTTCATGTTTAGTAGTTTTTTTTTAGGCGGTGCTAACAGGAGAAATGGGCTGGTGCAACTGCCTCCTGACGAGAGCCCCAGCACTGATTTTTATTACAAATTAGCCTCTGCATTCCAGACTTTCCAGGTATCTACCTTTCGTACACTTACCTAAAGTGAATTTAACTGAACATCAATTACAAAATCAATGGCTATCCTCAAAAATTGGAAAGGATCCTGCCTCCTGGATTTACCTTGGGCCCTTTGGGTTTAAAGCATATATGGGTTCAGTATCAGAACTGGTGGGGCTTAGAACTGCATGCAAATGTGTGGGCGAGGCAGAACATATAGTTTTTGTGAATGAAAATGGGGAGGTTCCACAAAGATGGAAATTAGGTTGTGTTTGACCAACTTTAACACTGGCGGAGAAGTGAAGGAAAGCAGAGACTAAAGAGAAAGGCTGAGAAGTCCTAAGAAAAGTAACAATCATGCAAGAGGACTTGATGGATATAACTCAGAAGTGTCTCTAGATGTTTAATTCGAATTGTGATATTTACATTGCACCATGGAGGAAGCTAGTAATGTTTGTCAGATAATACATATGGTCCACAAGAGTTTATTGTAGCCAAGTGAGAAGAGCAGATGTGCCTTATCCCTCCTCCTTTCACAGAAAAATCCCAGGGATGATCCACAGGAAATGGAAGCAGAAGTAGCTATGTTTGGAGAAGTTTTGTGCTGGAACTAGAATCAAATTTGGCAATTGAGGTTTGGAACCATGACAAATAAGGTGGGGATGCTAGACAATATATTCATGTCAGAAACTGTAGAAGAAACACATCTGCTGTCTAATAAGCCACTTGGCTCATTCTGGTCTGGCGCAAGATAAAAACGTTTAATATATGTACTCTTTTTAATGCCACCATCCACTTATGAGCATTATCATGCTAAGACCTACTAAAATCAATTAATAACATGATAATCAAGGGCAAGGGTCTGTACACTAATCAAGAGTGAAGGAGAAAAGCCCATTATGGGATTATGGAATCTTCTGCTCAACAGTTCCTCACAAGACACCAGTCTGGACCATGTGAGGATTCATATCAGTAATGATCTGGAGTCTGTATAATGCGAAATGGCGCATCAGAAGCCCTAGAAGAAGAATGACTTATAGAGACTCAGTGGTGTTGGTGCACAGGGTTTGTTAGGAATAGCCCCAGCTACCCCATTTCTTAGCAGATGACTCTTTCCCGGATCAACATAAATGAAGCTCCACCAACTCTTAGACTCAAAGGTCCTGATCCCCAAACCCATTTGTACACTTAAGGTAAACTTAAATGTGCAGATGGCTGGTTTATGGGTGTACATCTTTGTTTGGCAGTGACAAAGCATTGGCTTACACTTGTAAACTCTGGAGGCAGAGACATGTATGTCCCTAATGTCAAACCTTTGAATGCTGTAATCCAAAATCTTTACGCCATCTCCACATTGAAACTCTCCAGCAAAAATCCAAAATATTTGAAGTTCTACCAACCAGATTAAAATCATACAAAATATCCAACTTGCCCTAAAATTAGTGTATAACAGCCCATTTACCACATGGCATTTGTGAACTACAGAACTGAGTATGGTGGTATTATGTCTTGTGATTGCCTATTGGAGCTATTGGTTCCGAAGACTACCAACACAAATTATTACTATTCGTAGTATTGTTTTCATTAGTATTATTGGTATTATAATTATTTTGTTTCTCATCACTATTATTATTATTATTATTATTATTCTTAGCATTATTCGCATTATTAACATTGTTATTATTATTATTATTATTATTATTATTATTATTATTATCATTATTAACATTATTGTTATTATTGTATTATTATTATTATTATTATTATTATTATTATTATTATTATTATTATTATGTGCAACAATTAAATGTTTGCACGTTTGCCTGTACCATACTACACTAAAAGAGGTGAAAAGCTGCCAGTTGGAGTGCTTGGTGTCATGCATAAAACCAAAATCGGTGGGTTTTTATCAGTTATCTTGCAGAGAAAAGGGGCGCCCTGTTAAGTTATTTAAAATAAAAAATATACCTGATTTATCCACACGAGAGAGACGCAGCACAGAAAGGCTTCCAGGACTTTTCGACAGCTAACACAGATGAATATTTCATTTCAGAAAACAAGGTCAGCTGTATTTCAATGGGTGCACATGTGACAAACCCTTATGATGGCCCATTTTTATCAACATTTAGTATGGAATGCATTAACTGTACCGAAAGCCGTCCGAGTGCAGCCAGTCGAGTAGTCGCAAATGGCACACAAACCTTTGCGTATTTATTCGACAACTCAATGTAGTTTTTAACATGCGGTGCGTAATTTCAAGTTTTTTATTTATTTTTTGGTTTGGCCTCTTGAATGTCGTTTGAGGCATTCATAGCAAATTATTTGCAGATATAGCGTTAAGCTACATGGATGTTCAGTGGAAAAAGTGGAGGCTTTTTGATTGAAACGTAAGAGAAGAATGCTAGTGCCATGCTTTAGCCTTGGCGCCAAGCCAGTGTGGCATCAGGTGTTTTCACTGTGGCGCAGTTAAAAAATAAATCCCGCCTTCACGGGAATCATTTTGTTGGCAGTCTGCAGGCTTGTATAGTACTATTATGTGAATGACCTCAAGTAGGCTTCACCTTCAAAATTGGTCAGTAGCAATGTTCCCGCAAACTGTTTTCGTTTCTGTGCAGCAATAAAGGGTCTCTGTGCATTGCGCCAAGGGCTCGTGGGCCAAAGCCACGCTGGGGCTGACTTTACAAGAGAGCGCGGCAGCTAGTGCTTTTAATTTGATTTCTGTTGCTCTCTAAGCCTTTCATCCATTCCATATATTTTGATAAAATGTGTCTTTGAATTGATTCAAACACATTTGTCCACATAACTTTGTATCATTTCTTCCTTTTTGTCCACCCAACTTTGTAGCATTTCTTCTGTTTTGATCACACAACTTTGTATCATTTCTTCCCTTTTGTTCACCCAACTTTATATAATTTCTTCCTTTTTTTCCACACAACTGTGTATCATTTCTTTATTTTTGTCCACACAAATAATGTCTTCCTTGGTTTCAAAGTTGGCTGGAAAACTATTGCTACCTGTAACTGTTAATACCAGTGGCCAACAACTGATCTAATTCTGCCCTTGTTACCTTATCTGGCAATAGTAAGAGCCCTTGGAAATTAGCTCAATTCAGTTAATGAATGCTATAAAAAAAACATAACAGTTACCCAACCAGGATGAGCACCACTGGAATGGGCAGTCACCACTACCAGGTGTGGTCCAATGGGTACATTTTTAGCCATGAACTGGAGACTTGCCATCTTATCCCAGCTTTATCTCTTTTCCTAAAAGTGATGGAAATAAACACGGAATTACTAATCTGAACCCACAACACAGTGGAATTTCCATGGGGAGGGCAGTCTGTCAGCCTCATCATCTGAGCCACCTCCACCTAATTTGTGGTCTAGTGCGCAAGCTGGAAACTGTGGAATCAGGAGAAATACGTTTTAATCCCAGCCCCGCAATAAGGCCAAATGGTGTGCTCTTGGGCAATCACTTTTTTAAAAGGTATTCCTCTTCTCCTATTTTTTGCCAAAATTGGTAATCTTTAGAATCAAGCTAAAAAGCTGCTATACATGAAAGAAAAATCAAGACTGCAACTCAATACACATTGCATATTATCTTGGGGCAGATGGTGATCTGTTTCACAGTGCTTTGACCATAATATGCTGTTGTACAAAAGTTACAGCCCTTAGCACTTATAGTACAGCATTGCAGTCTTAATTCTCCTACATTAACAAACCATTTGTCTCCGAACACATCCCATCCTCCCAGTGCTTGAGTCACCTAATCTACAGTAGTTGAGGACTCCCAAAAAGGCTCTGCAGAGATAATGAGCACCAAGGTCGTACTCCTAGCACTGCTCCACCACCCACTTTTCATTCATACATGAAAAATACATTATTACATTTTTCTGGCTAAATAAGTATAGTTGACAGATGACCGTCTGGACTGTCAATGTAGGCGATCACATACTATTTAATTTTAAGTTCTATCTTTGCTCTTACATTACGAGTACAATAATTTTCATTAAAAATATTAAAACTTTTAACATATCGCTATCAATGCTGGCTGGCGGCCTGAGAGTGGCAGAGCATAATATTGGCCATGAAATTCAGGTTCAGGTTCAGAGACAAGTTTATTTAGACATTTTTCCATAAAACATTCTAAAAACACATTTGACAAGTAAAACCTTTAAAAGAGCCCCCTCCTAGCTACCCCACCCGACCCATTACATTTCATCTTTAAAATTCTGTTTGACAGATCGTAAAAACCGAGCAATCCCAACTGCCACATCTAAATAGCGCATCTCAGACAATAACTCCACCGCTTTGTTCCTATGAAGAGCATCGTACTTAAAAAACAGAGGTCTAAGAAAATAATTGGCCCCTGACAGGCCCCTCTTCACAACACATGTTAAGAGAGTTCAGTGCTGACACAAAAGATACATATCTCTGTCAAACCACTCAAAGCGTCATAATCAGCCCATTTGTCTCTGTTCTTGATTACCATTTCCCTCTGTTTGTGGCCTACTGCCCCTCTAAGGGATCCCTAATGGGGCAGGGCAGACACTATAAAAAGCCTCTATGCGTCCCTCCCTGGATCATTGTGGAAAGGCGGTGTTAGCAAGAGCCACTCACTCCCATTACACTCCCTGACACCTCAGGCTGCCTTCATGGCCAGACTGTAGCAGGCACGGGCATTTCCTCTGTGGGTTGCCAGGGTGGGGGCTGGTTTTAGACCCCTGGGGGCCGTTTTTGTTACCGGGGACCAGCAAACAAAGGGGCACAAAGCTTTCCACTAGCACCCCCACGCCTTACCTCCCCAACCCCCGCAGCCGGCGAGCTCTTTGCCAGGGCTGGTTTCCAGTCCAGCCCTGCTCCCTTCCCCAATGTTTCCCTTGCATGTTTGCTGCACCGCAAACTAAGAGACAAATGATCTTTCTCAAGGCCTCTCTTCTGTTTGGGGGAGCAGGGACCATGCTACCAGCAAGACATTTGGTGCTGGTGTGTAGCAGATTGTTCACACTCATGTGTGTATCTCACAGTGGACTTTGGTGAGCAGCTCTTTATATAACTCGCTGTCCCATTGAAAGGATTTATGCATGGATCTTTCCATTTCTACAGGGAAACTAGAAATAAAGGCAAGGAGAGGAAATTAATTCCTATTTTAGAAAGTAAAGATATTTTTCATCTCCTAGGTGAAAGATGTAGGTGGCATATTTAATTATTTTGAAATTAAAAAAACGTAAATAAATAAACATGTCAACATTAGGAACACCCACATCATCAGTTCAGTCAGGCCATGACATTAGGGCTAAAATGGGCACAAAGAGCCCATTTTATCGCTAGCACTAATTTTAGCATTAGCACCTGTTAAGAGATGGCTAAGAACTGTGCTTTCTACTCGTTCGCTCTTGCACTTACCAGCACTTAGCAGGTAGTGTATATGAGCGCTGTAGAATGAAATCAGATAGAACACGTGCACCCTAAGCATAAATATTGTTTGTATACAGTATGCCCCATTTTTCCACAGATGTGTTTCATAAAAACAAGAGAACACCTGGCACGCATTCAATTTGTGCCTGGAAGTTTTTGCACTCTGTTTAATGTGGGGTCTCAACGGCTTTCAAAGCGTATGTTTAATGCTAAAATTGATGAGGCTTATTTTGAGAATGGCCGGTGACCCACCATCCCACCTGGTTTCTGGAGGCGCTTCCTCCGTTCCCCTGGTGGAGCACAACCTGCCATATTCAGAATTCCACACTGGTGGGTATCTCTCTGATATGCAGGGAGCTGTGAAGTTTGCCAAGCAGGCGCCATGTTTAATGCACCTGCTTGACAAACTTTTATTATCAAGAAGCAGTTTCCCAAAATGGGAGTTTGTGTCTTGGAAACAAAATCCTAATGGCCTTGATGCACAGGGACTTCTCTCTATATGCGTGGGGGACATTAGTCCATTCCCCTACTCGTGTCCACCAAGCACTGCCAAAGCCCAGGAACCTCTGTTGGGCAGCACAGCATTCACTAAGACCTTGCGGCCACCTTTATGGATGGGATGTGTAGACTAGCACTTCCCCTGACTCTAAATAGGGCTGGAGAACAGCAAGTTTGATCTGTTGGGGGTCCCGTGGATTTACGGCAGGACTCCCACTACACTCTCCAAATTTCTAAATGTGGTCAAGTTAATGAAGGAAGATAGCACTTTTACTTGTCCGTTCATCCATAAATGTATCAATTTAATCAATTTTGTGTGATTGAGTATCTTCTAACGTTGACTGCATGTGTGTTGTCTGTGACTGTGTGTTACTATGTTGTCTTTGTGTGTGTCTGTGTACGCACAACTTTCTTTATGGATTCCTGCATCTGCATTCTCGGAGGATTTGCATGTGCATAAATGAATATCTGTAGGCTAATTTGCATTGGTGCCAGTAATTTTGTTTACATGGGTTTAGGTGTGTCTGTTAATTTGTGGGTGCCTGTATGCCTTAAGGCGTGTGTGCATTGGAGCCTGTTTGTCTTTTTGTCGATATTGATGTGATGCATGCCTGTATATATTATCTACTGGCGGTCGCCAGTAGATAGTTATAGTTAGGACCGTGTTTCAATAGGAAATCTGAAAATTCTATTTTGAACAACTTTGGCGCCGGTTGACGAATCCTCACAAATTTTTCAAAATAGGTGGGGCGCTCCGCTCCGCTCCTACCCTGAAAGTCTCGGGGTGATTAGTCCAGCGGGGGCCGAGAAAAAAGGGGGGTCCCAAAACGCATTTTCCCCATGCATTTTTCCATAGGGACCTTTAGTCCAAGGTACAGCCCGATCGGCTGAACAGAATTTCTTGAAATTTGGCAGAGAGGTAGTCCTCAGGTCAGGGATGTTCCTTTTGAATATCTAGAGTCAATCTGTTCAGTAGTTCCTGAGAAAATTTCAGTTAAAGGTACATATATATCTATAAGCGCGCACGGTGACGTGCGCGAGCGCAATTCTGATTGGTTGTTAGATGTCAGTAATCATTCGAATCGGTCGAAATCAGGAAGTGTCGTCCGCCATTTTGTCTCTCGCAGTCTGAGGCAGTGAAAAACAAAGGTGGAGAACGTGAAAAGGGGGCAGGGTGGACAGTTCCTGACCCCCTAGCCTTTGTCAGGGGGTCACTGAAGGACCCCCAAGGGTGAAACATTTTTTTGTTTGTTTTACGAAAAAGCGCGGGGTGCGCGCACCGTGCGCGCACGGCACGCACAACGCATCGTGGGCGCTCGGTGCACGAAGCGCACCGAGTGCCCGCAGCGTGCGCACGGTGAAAAACCTGAAAAAAAAAATATTATTAAATACATAACTTAGCATTTAAAAAAAAACGTACAAATTCACTTAAAAAACCATAGGTTTCACACATGTTATAGTTAGCTGGACATTTCCCTCGTAAAAAACCAATGAAATTCCCCCGTTATAGTTAGTGCAGGCAACTATAACTCACGCGACTGCAATCCTCTGCTGATGACGTCAGATATTACATCACTGATGACATATGTGTCTTTCTGAAAAATAAATATTTGTAATATATGTATAGCTAAAGATTAATGGAAGAAGACATGGGTAAATAGGTGTCTAAATACAGTGATGTAATATCTGACGTCATCAGCAGAGGATTGCGGTCGCGTGAGTTATAGTTGCCAGCACTAACTATAACGGGGGAATTTCATTGGTTTTTTACGAGGGAAATGTCCAGCTAACTATAACATGTGTGAAACCTATGGTTTTTTAAGTGAATATATATATATATATATTTTTTTGTTTTTACGGAGTTTTATGTAGGCGATCTTGACCCAGTATCGAGTATTAGAGCGCTTTACATAGCACCAGTTGCGTTACATGAGGACACATTTAATTTTTTTTTGTTAAGCACGGGGAGATTAAGTGATTTGCCCAGAATCACAGGATGTTCAGCGTCATTGCCCAGACTCGAACCCGGTTTCCCCAGATTCGAGGTCCACCGCCCTAGCCGTTAGGCCAACTCCTCTCCCCTTTGTTGTTTGGTGCATGTGGGGCTTTTGGTTTATGTGCATAGGTGCCTTTAGAACTGTCTCTGTGCACCAGTGTTGTTTATCTGCTTGCAAGGTTGCCTTTATGTCTGTTAGTATGTCTGCTTAAATGTCTATGTTTAACTATGATGATCTGTGTGCATGGAAATCTCCATCAATATCTCAGTCTTCCTCGCCCTCTGTCTGTCCGCCACTCCCCCATCCATCCGTGTGCTGACTTTCAGGGTATTTCTGGTCTTTGACTGTATGTTTAAATATCTGCATCAATGTTAGGTACATGACTATGTATGAATGTTTGTATATGCGCACATAAACCTACATGAATGTTGGCATGTGTGGATGAGTACCTGCATGTCCTTTCATGGATGCCACTGCTTGCAATGAGAATGCCCTGTGGGCACTACTAGCGGTAATAACAAATATGTAATTATTAATGTAAATTATCCTAAATTGATGATGTTGAGTCAAAATAGAAGTTCCAGGGTTTTGTTATGTAGTGATGATGCTGAAATGGTTAAAGTTTATATTTCTGATACTACGTAAGCAATGGAATTGGGAACTAAATAGGGGGAAATGTAATGGACCTTCTCTCATTACTACGAAGACTCAGTCACAATAAATCAGACATCAGAGTAGTATTGAGAGCAGGGAGCGCTGTAAGTGCAAAGGGCTAATTGGACACTGTCTGCCGTTCACACGGCTGAACTGTGGATTACTGAAACTGTTCTGCCGGAACTTACCTTGTAGATCTGAGTTTTGACAGCACAGCTGTGAAACAGACCTGCTGCTAACAAGATACATAGAGTGGGCTTTTTGTCCACTCTTTCCAACCATTGACATTCTTTGACCAGCCTCTTTCAGCTGTTGGCTTGAGATTTCATCAATATTATCTTTGCCCAGTCTAATGGACTATTTGTTTCTCACAACCAGCCCTTCGCTGTTTGGGTGTATCCTTCCACCTCCACGTAAGTGCTTGCATTGAACTGCATGAAGTATTTTGTCCCCTCTGTCTCCACCTGCTGGCTTCCTCCCATGTCTCTTAATCCAATGTGCCAAAGTGGCATGCTTTAGCACATTAAACCAAGACCTAATGGCTCTGCCAAACAATGCCAAACTTTGCTTGTTAAACAATTTACCTAATAACGGGGTTAATCTGGAAGTGTAAGGAAATTGGCAATATCACAACTGTTCAATTGGTTGGCTTGTGTTTGGACTTATCCCCGTGAAGCTGTCATTTGAAAAAAAGCTGTGCATAGGAGTGCAGGGGTCCTCCAAGATTTCATTCTGCGATATCCAAATTGGCCCTCATTTAGGTTTTTAAAATATTGCAGCGAAGAAGTGTTCTGTTTGTAAAAGAAAAGGCTCTTGAACAAGTATGTTTTAAGAGGATTAGCCAAATTTGCATGGCTATTTATTCTAAGGAAGTTAACATGGCCTTTGGACTAGAAGTGTAGATAGACACCAGATTCAAGACTATTTAAAATTAGATCTCTCTAATTCTCATTACGAGTGACCCAGTAAATTGTGCCTTTTGTGCAAAAAAACTGTGTATGCAGGGGCCTCAATTTCCAGATTTTGGTGTTATTGTAAAAAACTAAAATCATGCTTTTCCCCAATGTGATGGGCAAAACCTGCAATATAAGTTATTTATCAACCTCAATAAATACTAATCCCTAGGGTGTCAGCAGCTTTTGGGTCCGATAGATATAGTATTCCCTGCCAGGCCACTCGTAAGGAGGACCTTCAATTCAAATTTAAGATGCGGTATCTTTAGGTTCTTAAGATTCAATGGAGGAAGAAATGGAAAATCAAATTTTAGTTGTTCCAGTGTTGATACTCTGAAATGTTTCTATATTTCATACACCTTTGCAATAAAATGAATCAGCCTCACTGAAGTGATCCAGGCCTTGCTAAACCACTTTAAAGTCAGAGATGTATGCAGTGTATTTCATATGTACTGCTCTGCTCCACGGATGATAATTGGAACCATTGCACCAAAACCTGATATATTTTACAGCAGGAATTAGGAAGTTGGCACCAAAAATCATTAAATGTGCAATGCCTTCTGTATTACACCTTGCATTAAATACTCACATTTTGCAAAATGTGTCAATTTATTGTTCACTACTCCCAGCAAGACATACTTTGATTAAAAGTTAGATTTTTTGTGTAACAATCTTGAGAGATGTTTTGTATTTTAGCAAATTTCACTGTATATAATATGGGAGGAGGCAACCAATTCTGATAATCTGTTGCCACTCAAATCAAGAATCAGTTGCCATTCATTTTAGTCAAAAGAACTGGGACCTCTGCACGTGCCTTTAAGTTAGAGTGCAAGAAGTGCCTTATGTATTAAACTCTGATTTTTGCCTTGTCATGTGATCATTTCTCAAAGCTTTGCAATCATTTTTTTTTACTTCACTACACCTGTGCTGAAGGTGTTTGACTGCAGTTGTAGCCAAAATGTTGAAATAATGTAAATAACACGCAACTTTTATCCAACACAGTGGTACTCATTTAATCAACTTCTAGAGATTGGAATACTGAGGTGTAAAATAGATTGGAAATGGCAGACATTCTGTTGCTATTGCCAGCTGTCAATTTGCACACATTTTGTGCTTGTTCTTGAGTTTTGAGGATTAACTGGTGAAAACAATATATCTAGCAGCTATAACGTTAAACCTCACCCACCAGCAAAAATTTGTAGGGGGGCACCGGAGTAATGGTCAGAAATCAACAGGTGTTCTCGAAATGTTTGCAATGGTGTGCAAAAGAAAAAAAAGTCCAATCCCACAAATACTGGAAAAGTTTTCTCAGCCGCACAATAACCTGGACTTTTCTACATTAGGATGTGAGATTAGGTCATGTGGTTTTGAACCCGTGTCTCATACGTTGCATCTAACATCCTGCAGAAGTTATCCAATAAACGTACATTTTTGATAATGGTGACAACAGCCATATAGGGGAAATAATTTTACGATTTTTGATTGGATGCCTGCCTTATTGCATACATAGGGGGCCATTCGCAAATAGAGTACTATTAGACATCCAGTCTGCATCTTTCCTTACAAATTTTGTATTTCAAAATTATGAAATGTTCTATAATAAAAAAAAATGCACCTTTCTTTCAACAATATTTTTTATTTTTGTCATATGCTTAATTTACCATTCATTTTATAAAGCAATCACACACTGTAATGACCCTTCAGAAATGGCCTACAGGTAATCTATACCATCGCAGCACACATGAATATCGCAGATAGCATTGTACAGCAGCTGAGTGTGTCTCTCTGTCGACCTTTAGCTCTGGATTTTGGTATTCAGTAACGTGAAAAGCATTGTCCAAGGATTTCAAGCTGTACAAATAAAGCTGCCGCGAAGTGATGGACAGCGTCTGTTTGAATCAAAACACAGGAGAACCACAGTGCGCCTGAGCAACACTCGACTACCATGAAGAAAACGACACAGACCACAGTTCAAGTTAAAAAGCTTACTTATTATTAAAAAAAACTGGTTTTACCCTTTTAAGGCCTAACTTCGATAGTCATTGGGTAGTTGGAACTGTATGTTGCTGCGTGTCATTTGCGCATGCCTAGTAGAGGATGTCATTGTGGCTGTTTTGGAGGGTATTTTAACTTCTCTGGAGACATTCCCATCTCCACCTACACTCTTTACTCGCACGAGGAAGCAGGTGTATGTCTACTGTTGGCACCAATGTGTTTGGTGGCACCAAATCTACAGAGTGAAACCTACGATCGTCGAATAGAGTTAATTACGAGGTCCACAAATTCATAAGATTCTCAAAATAGAGTTTACATAAATAATACTTTAAATTCGTGGTTAAAGAATCACACCCTAGCCCCTATGCCAGATGTGTCAAGGCACAAACATCATAAAAATCTATAGTAGTACAGAAAATATACAAATTACTAATCATATTACTATATCGAAACTCATTACCATTTCTCACAATACTTCCGATCTGCCCAAAACATGCATTTTTCTACAAAATTAATAGAAATCGCAAAATAAGAATTGCATAACATATTTTCAAATCCTGATTACAGGAAAAAAAACAAGCCTGACTCTCTATAGAAAACAAATATATCCTCATGAAGTCAACGTGCAAAGTACCTAAGATGCAAATCGAGTTACTGCGTCTCCAGTGTACCTATCCTTTTTCAGTCAATATTTTACTTACAAATAGCTCTGAGCATGCATTTTTTCATTAGCTTTTTCTAGTTCCTTACTAGCTAGGTCCGGGTGCCTAACTAGTCTCAAGTTAGTTGTATGTCACTGCCTAATAAGCAAGTAGCGCTAGCTTCCTTAAGTGTACAAAGCCCAAGTCTTAAAAAATCAGATCCTAAGAATTTCTATTAGATAATAGCATTGACAAACCGTCAAACTGTCAAACCACTCAAAGCGTCATAATCAGCCCATTTGTCTCTGTTCTTGATTACCATTTCCCTCTGTTTGTGGCCTACTGCCCCTCTAAGGGATCCCTAATGGGGCAGGGCAGACACTATAAAAAGCCTCTATGCGTCCCTCCCTGGATCATTGTGGAAAGGCGGTGTTAGCAAGAGCCACTCACTCCCATTACACTCCCTGACACCTCAGGCTGCCTTCATGGCCAGACTGTAGCAGGCACGGGCATTTCCTCTGTGGGTTGCCAGGGTGGGGGCTGGTTTTAGACCCCTGGGGGCCGTTTTTGTTACCGGGGACCAGCAAACAAAGGGGCACAAAGCTTTCCACTAGCACCCCCACGCCTTACCTCCCCAACCCCCGCAGCCGGCGAGCTCTTTGCCAGGGCTGGTTTCCAGTCCAGCCCTGCTCCCTTCCCCAATGTTTCCCTTGCATGTTTGCTGCACCGCAAACTAAGAGACAAATGATCTTTCTCAAGGCCTCTCTTCTGTTTGGGGGAGCAGGGACCATGCTACCAGCAAGACATTTGGTGCTGGTGTGTAGCAGATTGTTCACACTCATGTGTGTATCTCACAGTGGACTTTGGTGAGCAGCTCTTTATATAACTCGCTGTCCCATTGAAAGGATTTATGCATGGATCTTTCCATTTCTACAGGGAAACTAGAAATAAAGGCAAGGAGAGGAAATTAATTCCTATTTTAGAAAGTAAAGATATTTTTCATCTCCTAGGTGAAAGATGTAGGTGGCATATTTAATTATTTTGAAATTAAAAAAACGTAAATAAATAAACATGTCAACATTAGGAACACCCACATCATCAGTTCAGTCAGGCCATGACATTAGGGCTAAAATGGGCACAAAGAGCCCATTTTATCGCTAGCACTAATTTTAGCATTAGCACCTGTTAAGAGATGGCTAAGAACTGTGCTTTCTACTCGTTCGCTCTTGCACTTACCAGCACTTAGCAGGTAGTGTATATGAGCGCTGTAGAATGAAATCAGATAGAACACGTGCACCCTAAGCATAAATATTGTTTGTATACAGTATGCCCCATTTTTCCACAGATGTGTTTCATAAAAACAAGAGAACACCTGGCACGCATTCAATTTGTGCCTGGAAGTTTTTGCACTCTGTTTAATGTGGGGTCTCAACGGCTTTCAAAGCGTATGTTTAATGCTAAAATTGATGAGGCTTATTTTGAGAATGGCCGGTGACCCACCATCCCACCTGGTTTCTGGAGGCGCTTCCTCCGTTCCCCTGGTGGAGCACAACCTGCCATATTCAGAATTCCACACTGGTGGGTATCTCTCTGATATGCAGGGAGCTGTGAAGTTTGCCAAGCAGGCGCCATGTTTAATGCACCTGCTTGACAAACTTTTATTATCAAGAAGCAGTTTCCCAAAATGGGAGTTTGTGTCTTGGAAACAAAATCCTAATGGCCTTGATGCACAGGGACTTCTCTCTATATGCGTGGGGGACATTAGTCCATTCCCCTACTCGTGTCCACCAAGCACTGCCAAAGCCCAGGAACCTCTGTTGGGCAGCACAGCATTCACTAAGACCTTGCGGCCACCTTTATGGATGGGATGTGTAGACTAGCACTTCCCCTGACTCTAAATAGGGCTGGAGAACAGCAAGTTTGATCTGTTGGGGGTCCCGTGGATTTACGGCAGGACTCCCACTACACTCTCCAAATTTCTAAATGTGGTCAAGTTAATGAAGGAAGATAGCACTTTTACTTGTCCGTTCATCCATAAATGTATCAATTTAATCAATTTTGTGTGATTGAGTATCTTCTAACGTTGACTGCATGTGTGTTGTCTGTGACTGTGTGTTACTATGTTGTCTTTGTGTGTGTCTGTGTACGCACAACTTTCTTTATGGATTCCTGCATCTGCATTCTCGGAGGATTTGCATGTGCATAAATGAATATCTGTAGGCTAATTTGCATTGGTGCCAGTAATTTTGTTTACATGGGTTTAGGTGTGTCTGTTAATTTGTGGGTGCCTGTATGCCTTAAGGCGTGTGTGCATTGGAGCCTGTTTGTCTTTTTGTCGATATTGATGTGATGCATGCCTGTATATATTATCTACTGGCGGTCGCCAGTAGATAGTTATAGTTAGGACCGTGTTTCAATAGGAAATCTGAAAATTCTATTTTGAACAACTTTGGCGCCGGTTGACGAATCCTCACAAATTTTTCAAAATAGGTGGGGCGCTCCGCTCCGCTCCTACCCTGAAAGTCTCGGGGTGATTAGTCCAGCGGGGGCCGAGAAAAAAGGGGGGTCCCAAAACGCATTTTCCCCATGCATTTTTCCATAGGGACCTTTAGTCCAAGGTACAGCCCGATCGGCTGAACAGAATTTCTTGAAATTTGGCAGAGAGGTAGTCCTCAGGTCAGGGATGTTCCTTTTGAATATCTAGAGTCAATCTGTTCAGTAGTTCCTGAGAAAATTTCAGTTAAAGGTACATATATATCTATAAGCGCGCACGGTGACGTGCGCGAGCGCAATTCTGATTGGTTGTTAGATGTCAGTAATCATTCGAATCGGTCGAAATCAGGAAGTGTCGTCCGCCATTTTGTCTCTCGCAGTCTGAGGCAGTGAAAAACAAAGGTGGAGAACGTGAAAAGGGGGCAGGGTGGACAGTTCCTGACCCCCTAGCCTTTGTCAGGGGGTCACTGAAGGACCCCCAAGGGTGAAACATTTTTTTGTTTGTTTTACGAAAAAGCGCGGGGTGCGCGCACCGTGCGCGCACGGCACGCACAACGCATCGTGGGCGCTCGGTGCACGAAGCGCACCGAGTGCCCGCAGCGTGCGCACGGTGAAAAACCTGAAAAAAAAAATATTATTAAATACATAACTTAGCATTTAAAAAAAAACGTACAAATTCACTTAAAAAACCATAGGTTTCACACATGTTATAGTTAGCTGGACATTTCCCTCGTAAAAAACCAATGAAATTCCCCCGTTATAGTTAGTGCAGGCAACTATAACTCACGCGACTGCAATCCTCTGCTGATGACGTCAGATATTACATCACTGATGACATATGTGTCTTTCTGAAAAATAAATATTTGTAATATATGTATAGCTAAAGATTAATGGAAGAAGACATGGGTAAATAGGTGTCTAAATACAGTGATGTAATATCTGACGTCATCAGCAGAGGATTGCGGTCGCGTGAGTTATAGTTGCCAGCACTAACTATAACGGGGGAATTTCATTGGTTTTTTACGAGGGAAATGTCCAGCTAACTATAACATGTGTGAAACCTATGGTTTTTTAAGTGAATATATATATATATATTTTTTTTTGTTTTTACGGAGTTTTATGTAGGCGATCTTGACCCAGTATCGAGTATTAGAGCGCTTTACATAGCACCAGTTGCGTTACATGAGGACACATTTAATTTTTTTTTGTTAAGCACGGGGAGATTAAGTGATTTGCCCAGAATCACAGGATGTTCAGCGTCATTGCCCAGACTCGAACCCGGTTTCCCCAGATTCGAGGTCCACCGCCCTAGCCGTTAGGCCAACTCCTCTCCCCTTTGTTGTTTGGTGCATGTGGGGCTTTTGGTTTATGTGCATAGGTGCCTTTAGAACTGTCTCTGTGCACCAGTGTTGTTTATCTGCTTGCAAGGTTGCCTTTATGTCTGTTAGTATGTCTGCTTAAATGTCTATGTTTAACTATGATGATCTGTGTGCATGGAAATCTCCATCAATATCTCAGTCTTCCTCGCCCTCTGTCTGTCCGCCACTCCCCCATCCATCCGTGTGCTGACTTTCAGGGTATTTCTGGTCTTTGACTGTATGTTTAAATATCTGCATCAATGTTAGGTACATGACTATGTATGAATGTTTGTATATGCGCACATAAACCTACATGAATGTTGGCATGTGTGGATGAGTACCTGCATGTCCTTTCATGGATGCCACTGCTTGCAATGAGAATGCCCTGTGGGCACTACTAGCGGTAATAACAAATATGTAATTATTAATGTAAATTATCCTAAATTGATGATGTTGAGTCAAAATAGAAGTTCCAGGGTTTTGTTATGTAGTGATGATGCTGAAATGGTTAAAGTTTATATTTCTGATACTACGTAAGCAATGGAATTGGGAACTAAATAGGGGGAAATGTAATGGACCTTCTCTCATTACTACGAAGACTCAGTCACAATAAATCAGACATCAGAGTAGTATTGAGAGCAGGGAGCGCTGTAAGTGCAAAGGGCTAATTGGACACTGTCTGCCGTTCACACGGCTGAACTGTGGATTACTGAAACTGTTCTGCCGGAACTTACCTTGTAGATCTGAGTTTTGACAGCACAGCTGTGAAACAGACCTGCTGCTAACAAGATACATAGAGTGGGCTTTTTGTCCACTCTTTCCAACCATTGACATTCTTTGACCAGCCTCTTTCAGCTGTTGGCTTGAGATTTCATCAATATTATCTTTGCCCAGTCTAATGGACTATTTGTTTCTCACAACCAGCCCTTCGCTGTTTGGGTGTATCCTTCCACCTCCACGTAAGTGCTTGCATTGAACTGCATGAAGTATTTTGTCCCCTCTGTCTCCACCTGCTGGCTTCCTCCCATGTCTCTTAATCCAATGTGCCAAAGTGGCATGCTTTAGCACATTAAACCAAGACCTAATGGCTCTGCCAAACAATGCCAAACTTTGCTTGTTAAACAATTTACCTAATAACGGGGTTAATCTGGAAGTGTAAGGAAATTGGCAATATCACAACTGTTCAATTGGTTGGCTTGTGTTTGGACTTATCCCCGTGAAGCTGTCATTTGAAAAAAAGCTGTGCATAGGAGTGCAGGGGTCCTCCAAGATTTCATTCTGCGATATCCAAATTGGCCCTCATTTAGGTTTTTAAAATATTGCAGCGAAGAAGTGTTCTGTTTGTAAAAGAAAAGGCTCTTGAACAAGTATGTTTTAAGAGGATTAGCCAAATTTGCATGGCTATTTATTCTAAGGAAGTTAACATGGCCTTTGGACTAGAAGTGTAGATAGACACCAGATTCAAGACTATTTAAAATTAGATCTCTCTAATTCTCATTACGAGTGACCCAGTAAATTGTGCCTTTTGTGCAAAAAAACTGTGTATGCAGGGGCCTCAATTTCCAGATTTTGGTGTTATTGTAAAAAACTAAAATCATGCTTTTCCCCAATGTGATGGGCAAAACCTGCAATATAAGTTATTTATCAACCTCAATAAATACTAATCCCTAGGGTGTCAGCAGCTTTTGGGTCCGATAGATATAGTATTCCCTGCCAGGCCACTCGTAAGGAGGACCTTCAATTCAAATTTAAGATGCGGTATCTTTAGGTTCTTAAGATTCAATGGAGGAAGAAATGGAAAATCAAATTTTAGTTGTTCCAGTGTTGATACTCTGAAATGTTTCTATATTTCATACACCTTTGCAATAAAATGAATCAGCCTCACTGAAGTGATCCAGGCCTTGCTAAACCACTTTAAAGTCAGAGATGTATGCAGTGTATTTCATATGTACTGCTCTGCTCCACGGATGATAATTGGAACCATTGCACCAAAACCTGATATATTTTACAGCAGGAATTAGGAAGTTGGCACCAAAAATCATTAAATGTGCAATGCCTTCTGTATTACACCTTGCATTAAATACTCACATTTTGCAAAATGTGTCAATTTATTGTTCACTACTCCCAGCAAGACATACTTTGATTAAAAGTTAGATTTTTTGTGTAACAATCTTGAGAGATGTTTTGTATTTTAGCAAATTTCACTGTATATAATATGGGAGGAGGCAACCAATTCTGATAATCTGTTGCCACTCAAATCAAGAATCAGTTGCCATTCATTTTAGTCAAAAGAACTGGGACCTCTGCACGTGCCTTTAAGTTAGAGTGCAAGAAGTGCCTTATGTATTAAACTCTGATTTTTGCCTTGTCATGTGATCATTTCTCAAAGCTTTGCAATCATTTTTTTTTACTTCACTACACCTGTGCTGAAGGTGTTTGACTGCAGTTGTAGCCAAAATGTTGAAATAATGTAAATAACACGCAACTTTTATCCAACACAGTGGTACTCATTTAATCAACTTCTAGAGATTGGAATACTGAGGTGTAAAATAGATTGGAAATGGCAGACATTCTGTTGCTATTGCCAGCTGTCAATTTGCACACATTTTGTGCTTGTTCTTGAGTTTTGAGGATTAACTGGTGAAAACAATATATCTAGCAGCTATAACGTTAAACCTCACCCACCAGCAAAAATTTGTAGGGGGGCACCGGAGTAATGGTCAGAAATCAACAGGTGTTCTCGAAATGTTTGCAATGGTGTGCAAAAGAAAAAAAAGTCCAATCCCACAAATACTGGAAAAGTTTTCTCAGCCGCACAATAACCTGGACTTTTCTACATTAGGATGTGAGATTAGGTCATGTGGTTTTGAACCCGTGTCTCATACGTTGCATCTAACATCCTGCAGAAGTTATCCAATAAACGTACATTTTTGATAATGGTGACAACAGCCATATAGGGGAAATAATTTTACGATTTTTGATTGGATGCCTGCCTTATTGCATACATAGGGGGCCATTCGCAAATAGAGTACTATTAGACATCCAGTCTGCATCTTTCCTTACAAATTTTGTATTTCAAAATTATGAAATGTTCTATAATAAAAAAAAATGCACCTTTCTTTCAACAATATTTTTTATTTTTGTCATATGCTTAATTTACCATTCATTTTATAAAGCAATCACACACTGTAATGACCCTTCAGAAATGGCCTACAGGTAATCTATACCATCGCAGCACACATGAATATCGCAGATAGCATTGTACAGCAGCTGAGTGTGTCTCTCTGTCGACCTTTAGCTCTGGATTTTGGTATTCAGTAACGTGAAAAGCATTGTCCAAGGATTTCAAGCTGTACAAATAAAGCTGCCGCGAAGTGATGGACAGCGTCTGTTTGAATCAAAACACAGGAGAACCACAGTGCGCCTGAGCAACACTCGACTACCATGAAGAAAACGACACAGACCACAGTTCAAGTTAAAAAGCTTACTTATTATTAAAAAAAACTGGTTTTACCCTTTTAAGGCCTAACTTCGATAGTCATTGGGTAGTTGGAACTGTATGTTGCTGCGTGTCATTTGCGCATGCCTAGTAGAGGATGTCATTGTGGCTGTTTTGGAGGGTATTTTAACTTCTCTGGAGACATTCCCATCTCCACCTACACTCTTTACTCGCACGAGGAAGCAGGTGTATGTCTACTGTTGGCACCAATGTGTTTGGTGGCACCAAATCTACAGAGTGAAACCTACGATCGTCGAATAGAGTTAATTACGAGGTCCACAAATTCATAAGATTCTCAAAATAGAGTTTACATAAATAATACTTTAAATTCGTGGTTAAAGAATCACACCCTAGCCCCTATGCCAGATGTGTCAAGGCACAAACATCATAAAAATCTATAGTAGTACAGAAAATATACAAATTACTAATCATATTACTATATCGAAACTCATTACCATTTCTCACAATACTTCCGATCTGCCCAAAACATGCATTTTTCTACAAAATTAATAGAAATCGCAAAATAAGAATTGCATAACATATTTTCAAATCCTGATTACAGGAAAAAAAACAAGCCTGACTCTCTATAGAAAACAAATATATCCTCATGAAGTCAACGTGCAAAGTACCTAAGATGCAAATCGAGTTACTGCGTCTCCAGTGTACCTATCCTTTTTCAGTCAATATTTTACTTACAAATAGCTCTGAGCATGCATTTTTTCATTAGCTTTTTCTAGTTCCTTACTAG
Source organism: Triturus cristatus (assembly GCF_964204655.1). NCBI lineage: Eukaryota > Metazoa > Chordata > Amphibia > Caudata > Salamandridae > Triturus > Triturus cristatus. The sequence goes on from NC_140592.1 coordinate 771,598,474, forward strand.
CTAGGTCCGGGTGCCTAACTAGTCTCAAGTTAGTTGTATGTCACTGCCTAATAAGCAAGTAGCGCTAGCTTCCTTAAGTGTACAAAGCCCAAGTCTTAAAAAATCAGATCCTAAGAATTTCTATTAGATAATAGCATTGACAAGTAATGCGAGACAAGGATTCAGACATATATACACAGCCTCCACAGCATTTGAAGTGCCAGCAACGTTGAAATTTTCAACAAGCTCATAACACTGACAGTGGAAGAAGTTGGAATCTAATTCGTATAACTTTGACGCTAATTGATGGTTTCAAATGGGGAACAACCTTTACAACGCAACTTTTACAACGCACTACACTTACAACGCATTTTTTACAACTCAAAATCCATTACAACGCATTCCATTACAACGCATGACACTACAACGCATTTTTAAAAACTACCTTTACAACGCATTCCATTACAACGCATACTACCTTTACAACGCATACCATTACAACGCATAATATTACACTACACTATCCAACACTTACCCTACTGTTGCACCCCCTGGAGTTAGAATAGTAATTTTTACCCCTATACTATCCAACACTTACCCTACTGTTGCACCCCCTGGAGTTAGAATAGTAATTTTTACCCCTATACTATCCAACACTTACCCTACTGTTGCACCCCCTGGAGTTAGAATAGTAATTTTTACCCCTATACTATCCAACACTTACCCTACTGTTGCACCCCCTGGAGTTAGAATAGTAATTTTTACCCCTATACTATCCAACACTTACCCTACTGTTGCACCCCCTGGAGTTAGAATAGTAATTTTTACCCCTATACTATCCAACACTTACCCTACTGTTGCACCCCCTGGAGTTAGAATAGTAATTTTTACCCCTATACTATCCGACACTTACCCTACTGTTGCACCCCCTGGAGTTAGAATAGTAATTTTTACCTCTATACTATCCAACACTTACCCTACTGTTGCACCCCCTGGAGTTAGAATAGTAATTTTTACCCCTATACTATCCAACACTTACCCTACTGTTGCACCCCCTGGAGTTAGAATAGTAATTTTTACCCCTATACTATCCAACACTTAACCCTACTGTTGCACCCCCTGGAGTTAGAATAGCAATTTTTACCCCTATACTATCCAACACTTTCCCTACTGTTGCACCCCCTGGAGTTAGAATAGCAATTTTTACTCCTATACTATCCAACACTTACCCTACTGTTGCACCCCCTGGAGTTAGAATAGTAATTTTTACCCCTATACTATCCAACACTTACCCTACTGTTGCACCCCCTGGAGTTAGAATAGTAATTTTAACCCCTATACTATCCAACACTTTCCCTACTGTTGCACCCCCTGGAGTTAGAATAGTAATTTTTACCCCTATACTATCCAACACTTACCTTAAATGCAATTTAATATTATGCGTTGTAATGGTATGCGTTGTAAAGGTAGTATGCGTTGTAATGGAATGCGTTGTAAAGGTAGTTTTTAAAAATGCGTTGTAGTGTCATGCGTTGTAATGGAATGCGTTGTAATGGATTTTGCGTTGTAAAAAATGTGTTGTAAGTGCATGCGTTGTAAAAGTGTGCGTTGTAACGACATACATCCGTTTCAAATTGTCTTTCACATAGTTATGAACTGATGGTGAGGTAAATGATCGCAGAAAAGATGGCCTCATCTTAGATTTGATAGTCCCTCTACCTTGGATGTGGCATACCGGCTTCATCTACTGCTGTCTCCAATACCTGAAGCTCCGGCATCAAGGTCCTATCTATAGGGTCTAGTGCTGGTCATTAGCTAGCGATGGAAGCCCAGTGATCCCTGTCTCACTGTCCTGCCCAAGGACATACAGCTTACCTACTGGTAGCAATGAAAAGAATGTCGCCTGCCTGATATCCATACCCCAGTTGACAGTGTTCATCCACTGGTAGTCACAGTGCCTGAAGCTTCTGCTTGCATTACCTATTTAAATATGTTGGGTGGATCTACTTGTGACATCACTGTCTAAGGCCCCCGCTTGACAGACATTTCCCAGTACACAGCACTGGTCTGCTGTTTAAGGGGAATGTTGTGGCGTCTGCCTATCTGATCTTAGTGCACAATTGTGGTCTACAACAGTGACAGTACATGTGGTCCTCACCGCTCTATCATATCACAGTGTGAAGTAATTGTGTGTCAGCGGCATCCGTATTTGAGTCCTGTTGACTAACCTCTCATTGTGGTTGGAATTACTGCCAGTGACTCCCCACCCCCACCCACTGTCCCATGCAACTTATTAATGAAGAATGGTGACTGAACATGATTTATTTGAAATGGCTGTCAATCACTGCAGGTGCTGTTGGGAGGCATTTCAGGCCAGTATGACAAGGGAATCATCCAATTTGTTAGAGACAAGGGTCTCACCTGTAGGGAAATAAATGGCATGCTTTCAAGCACCTCAGGCAGAAATCAGTGAGTACAGGAATTTAAGTCTATTGCACTTCTATGTCATGGATGCCATCTTGGTACAAAAGCATTCTGGCAGGGAGGAATTTCCCGGCAGCTGTGTGTCTCTCTAGGGCTTACTCGTCTTTCCAATCAATTCACTCCCAGACCATTTTTCATTCAATATCCGTTAGAAGAGGCGAAGCTTGCTCAGTAAGATTGGGGAGTGTGAGCTTCTCATTTCCTAACCATCACGCTGGCATGTCATGGTAAAATACATTATTTTAAAAGCAGGGCCTTAGGGGGCTTAAGAGGCAGTGGGATGGGATAGCATTGCAGATTGCTAGGGTTACCTAAAAGACAGTATGTTGTAAAATAACCAACATTTTTATGAACTTCAAGAGTGTGTGTGAGAGAGAGAGTGTATGTGTATGTTTTTGTCTGTGTGTGCAAGTAGAAATCCTAGGTGAAATCCGACAGCCACCTCACCATACCCAACTGAAAGCCTCTGTACTCAACTGTTCACTGGAGAATACGTTTATTATGGGAGGTGGGACACCCTGAACACCCCCCTGAAGCTACACCCATGTACATTAGTTGTTTTTCTTGTGATAGGTCCCAGGCGCTACTGAGCACTGGACAATTTCCCAGTGGACTGGCAGAGTAAATACAGTTTCACTGCTGGTGTTGGATGGTTTTGTTGCTGGGGTACTTGCAGGCCACGCTTTCTGCCAGAATCAGTTTGGTGCCTTAAAATATAAGTAATGCAAAACAAATGATTTTAAAGTTTGTGCAATCAGACCCGCTCTCTTCGAAATCACTTGTGTTTGATTGTGAGTGATTCCTGTCTCCTGCAGTGTTTCCACAAGCAGCACTGACCTTCAGGGCTTTGGGGTAGTGGAGCATTGAGCCAACTCATTTCAGTTTACTGTCTTTATTTATATCATTGATTGAATAGCAATTGTTACATGTGACAGGTTCTAATCATGAACTTAGAAACATCCATGGCCCCACCACCACTGCCATGAAGTCAATGCTATTAGTGAACCAAGAAGAAAGTGAGGTGTCTTTTGCCCTCTATACATGGCATAGGGTATAACTACAGATGGTGTATCATGGGGAACTACCTTTACAACGCAACTTTTACAACGCTGTGCTATTACAACGCATTTTTTACAACGCTAAAACTTTTACAACGCATGCTTTTACAACGCGTTCTATTATATGGTAAGTACCTTTACAACGCATATACCTTTACAACGCATTTTGTGGAAATGCTTTTACAACGCATGTCTTTACAATGCATGTGTTTACAACGCAAGATGTTATATTGTAAGTACTTTTACAACGCATATACTATTACAACGCATTTTTTTTTGCAAAATATTTATCTAAATATTATTACTTGGCTAGCATTAAAATTAAAATTAATACTTGAGTATTTTTTGCATATACTATTACAACGCATTTTTTTTTTCAAAATATTTATCGAAATATTATTACTTGGGTAGTATTAAAATTAAAATTAATACTTGAGTATTTTTTATAATATAGCAATTCAAATGATTAATATTTGAGTATTTTAAAATTTAATACTTGAACATTTAGTTTAGTGTTTTAAAATATATTACTTGGGTAGTATTAAAATTAAAATTAATACTTGAGTATTTTTTTTAAAATAGCAATTCACATGATTAATATTTGACTATTTTAAAATTTAATACTTGAACATTTAGTTTAGTGTTTTAAAATATAAAAAATAGATACTTACTTAAAACTTATTTTAAATGTTGACTACTTATCTACTTAAAAATAAGTTTTCTTAAACAATAAAGAGTATATAATATTTAAATATTAAGAAAAATGATTGATTACCTATTTTTAAATACTAGTGTATTTTTATCACATATGGAAGTGTATTTTCAAATAATTTGTTATATAAATTAATTAATAATATATTTAAAAAACATAATATCAACATTAAAAAATATTTACAGTAATAATTATACCAATTTAACATTTTAAAAATTAATAAAGGACAAAAAGGAAAATTTAGAAATCAGAAATAAAATTTAGAAATCAGAAATAACAATTATAACTTACTTTTTGAAATAATTTCCCACGGTTTTCCATTGAAGCCTATGAGCGTGTTTGTCCTTTATTTATTTTGGCAGCCTCAGCATATACAGCCCGCGGAACAAGAAAAGAAGGTACAGAAAGTGAAGTAAGAGGAAGTTTTGAAAGGAAAAGACAATAGAGCAAAGGTAAGGAACATATTAAGTAATTTTACATTTATTAAATTACAATATTGGAGATTTAAAAACTTAATTAAAAATAATGACAGGAAACAATTATTTATTTCACAATTTTATTATATTTAAAAAACATGAAAAAAATAAACATATTTTTCTTTATTTTTTCAAAGTAAGTTTTATTTTTTAAACAAAATATAAAAATTGTATTTACATATATTAACATTTATTTACAGTTGAATGTTAAAAAGTAGTCCGCCATAAATAGAGAAGCACGCGATGACGTAAGGACGTGTGCGTCGACGTAATACGCCATTTTGAAGAGCATCGGAGGAGGAAGCAGCAGGAAGCTGATCTGCGTCCAGGTAGGAAATATTTTCTGTTGATATTATAGAATAAACCTTTTTAAGGGACACATATATAGTAAGGAAAGAATAAGGGGAGGGTGCCGGAAAACTAATAGATGTTTTAAAAGTTGAAAAACAAGTCCACATTAATGTCATTAATACATGCCTATGTCGGGTCGCTGAAAGTAAGTTAGTTATTTTAAAAAAGTATGTAACTCTTTCTAAATTAAAAGTTACGGTTTAGACAGTTGATTTCTTTGTTTCCAAAGATAAAGATGTACTGTCGATCTTCATTTCTTGGTTAAAAAATTGTGCGTACTTTAATATTTTGTAAATCTTATTTTGAAATACAAATGAAAATTCAGCTGCAATGTGTATTAAGGAATATGGTTTAATTTCTATTTTATAGTTTGGATTGAGTTTTGGAGATTGGTTTAGACGGAATTTAACTCGGATTTTTTCGATACTTTGAAAAATGGCGTACCGATAATGATAAATGGTTCGAATTCTATGGAACAGTAAATTTTTAAACATTGGTTTAGTTTGGATGAAATGAAGATTTGTTTGAAAAAATGGAAAAAAAACCCGACTTGTTAATTTGATAAAAAAAATTTAAAAAAAAACATTGTATGCCAATTGTATCATTGTAATTACTATAAATTTTAGCAAAGCAGGAAAGTAAGCAAATTCATTGCTTCAAAACGAAAGAATGTTAGAAAGATTTTCGAGGTAGTCTATAGCCACACACAACGAAAACTGTTGTAGAATTGCCAATAGTCTCTCAGACATTTCCCTTGTTTTGACTGTAACTCGTGGGTTTAGACTACCTGCGAGTGTTTGTGCTAATCTCATTTCTTGGAAACTTTGCTCCTTCTTCAAAGTTTCCAAAAAAGAGTAGAAGTTCGGATGTGGTTTTCCAATTGTATGATTGAAGGAGTTATGCCACCCCTCAATGGCATTGTTTGTTTTGGCCTCTCCCTCTAAACAACTCGTGTAGCAGTTCCACCACTCCACATGGAATCGTGGCTTCCTCCTGCGACCCGATCTGCTTAGGTGTCCAATCCATGTGTCCTCAAAATAATTTAGAATGGGTGCCAATTTTTCCTCGTTACTCGTATAATAAAGAGATTCTATAATTGCAGTGTAGTACTCGTCCACACTTTCGGGAGGAACAAAACAAAGTGCAGTTAATTTTTTTAGTTCAAACTGTAATTTGCTATCCCGAGAATATTCTGCAACTAGGGATGTTTTTTGTAGTTTACGCCAAAATGCCTGCGAAAAATGGAAAAAACATCCCTGAATTTGGGTATCCGTGTACGTTTTGGTGATCACATTGATCATGCTCAATTCAAAATCGATTATTATTTTTCGAGGACTTGCAGATGTTTTGCTTTTAATCACTGATAAAAGTTCAGTGTATGTTGCAGAAGTCTTATCAGGTAGCAAACTATACACTAAGGGAATTACACTATTGTTAATCTTAGCATGTATAGTGTAAATTTGAGTGAAAGGATGGGGTGTACTTTTAAACGTCCCATCCATCATCCAAATTTCACTACTTTCTAACTTAGCAAGGTTACGGGGGGTACTAAAAATTAAAATACGTTTCTGAGGGTTTTCGTTGTCATGCAGAAGGAAAGGTTCATCAGAAAAAGAAATAGAAAGATCATGAGGAATTCTAATGTCAGAGAATGTATGTGGTGTAGACAATTGAATATTACTTGCCTGCTTTTGTCTCTGAATAATTCTTCTCAAATTGGGTATTATAGGCATGTTGCTAGCAACATGACTGGGGACATGCTGTGCAACCTCCCTTAAAATGGATCCTGTAGAATCATTGGAGGTGCTTGCAATAGCTTTCATCTCATTAATTGTCTCTCTGATTTCTACATCCATTGCAGAGGCAGAGTGGTTATGTTCAGTGGTTTTCACAACCAAATTATCAACAGTAACCGCTCTGCCACTGCAATGGGTAGTGTAGTATTGCACGCACCTCCAATGATTTCTAGTTAAACTTATTCTTTCCTTACTATATATGTATCCACCATGGTTTAACAGATTTTTTCCCTTCCTAGATTTAATGAAGTTGGCTGCTCCAAGGCTAGACATTATCTGAAAAAAGGAGAAAAGATAAAACATTTAGCTTGATATTTATTAATATTTGTGTACAAAACATAACATGTAATCAATCCTTTCTTTTGCCTACTGATGCATCTTCATGGAGTAAGAATAGCACATTGTTACCCCTACACTATCCCACACTTTCCCTACTGATGCACCTTCCTGGAGTTAGAATAGTAAATTGATACCCCTACACTATCCAACACTTTCCCTACTCATGCACCTTCCTGGAGTTAGAATAGTAAATTGATACCCCTACACTATCCCACACTTTCACCAATGATGCACCTTCCTGGAGTTAGAATAGTAAATTGATACCCCTACACTATACAACACTTTCCCTACTGATGAACCTTCCTGGAGTTAGAATAGTAAATTAATAACCCTAACATTATCAAACAATTTCTCTAATGCAGCACCTTCCTGGAGTTATAATAGTAAATTGATACCCCTACACTATCCCACACTTTTCCTACTGATGCACCTTCCTGGAGTTAGAATAGTAAATTGTTACTCCTACACTATCCAACACTTTCCCTACTGATGCACCTTCCTGGAGTAAGAATAGAAAATTGATACCTCTACACTATCCAACACTTTCCCTGCTGATGCACCTTCCAGGAGTTAGAATAGAAAATTAATACCCCTACACTATCCCACACTTTCACCAATGATGCACCTTCCTGGAGTTTGAATAGTAAATTAATACCCCTACACTATCCCACACTTTCCCTAGTGATGCACCTTCATGGAGTTAGAATAGTAAATTGTTACCACTATACTATCCAACACTTTCCCTACTGCAGCACCTTCCTGGAGTTAGAATAGAAAATTGATACCTCTACACTATCCAACACTTTCCCTGCTGATGCACCTTCCTGGAGTTAGAATAGTAAATTAATACCCCTACACTATCCCACACTTTCCCTACTGATGCACCTTCCTGGAGTTAGAATAGTAAATTAATACCCCTACACTATCCCACACTTTCCCTAGTGATGCACCTTCATGGAGTTAGAATAGTAAATTGTTACCACTACACTATCCAACACTTTCCCTACTGCAGCACCTTCCTGGAGTTAGAATAGAAAATTGATACCTCTACACTATCCAACACTTTCCCTGCTGATGCACCTTCCTGGAGTTAGAATAGTAAATTAATACCCCTACACTATCCCACACTTTCACCAATGATGCACCTTCCTGGAGTTTGAATAGTAAATTAATACCCCTACACTATCCCACACTTTCCCTACTGATGCACCTTCCTGGAGTTAGAATAGTAAATTAATACCCCTACACTATCCCACACTTTCCCTAGTGATGCACCTTCATGGAGTTAGAATAGTAAATTGTTACCACTACACTATCCAACACTTTCCCTACTGCAGCACCTTCCTGGAGTTAGAATAGAAAATTGATACCTCTACACTATCCAACACTTTCCCTGCTGATGCACCTTCCTGGAGTTAGAATAGTAAATTAATACCCCTACACTATCCCACACTTTCACCAATGATGCACCTTCCTGGAGTTTGAATAGTAAATTAATACCCCTACACTATCCCACACTTTTCCTACTGATGCACCTTCCTGGAGTTAGAATAGTAAATTGATACCCCTACACTATCCAACACTTTCCCTACTGCAGCACCTTCCAGGAGTTAGAATAGAAAATTGATACCCCTACACTATCCAACACTTTCCCTGCTGATGCACCTTCCTGGAGTTAGAATAGTAAATTAATACCCCTACACTATCCCACACTTTCACCAATGATGCACCTTTCTGGAGTTTGAATAGTAAATTAATACCCCTACACTATCCCACACTTTCCCTAGTGATGCACCTTCATGGAGTAAGAATAGTAAATTGTTACCACTATACTATCCAACACTTTCCCTACTGCAGCACCTTCCAGGAGTTAGAATAGAAAATTGATACCCCTACACTATCCAACACTTTCCCTACTGATGCACCTTCCTGGAGTTAGAATAGTAAATTAATTCCCCTACACTATCCCACACTGTCACCAATGATGCACCTTCCTGGAGTTAGAATAGTAAATTAATACCCCTACACTATTCAAAATTTACCCAACTGCTGCACCTTCTTGGAGTTAGAATAGTAAATTAATACCCCTACACTATCCAACACTTACCCTATTCTTGCACCCCCTGGATTTAGAATAGTAAATTAATACCCCTACACTATCCAACACTTTCCCTACTGCTGCGCCTTCCAGATTTTGGAAAAGAAAATTGTTACCTCTACAGCATGGTACATTTTAAAAATTGTTGCAACTTACAATGTTTGTCTAAATTACCTTTTTTTCCGAATTGGTTTTCTGGCAGACTCCTGTTCAGTGGTATTGCTGAGTCGGTTTGTGTAGACACTTTTGAGGTGATTTGTTGGGGAATGGATAAATAAATGTCTGGAAAAGTTAAAAAAGAAAAAAGTTTGAAAACTGAACGATGTTGAGAAATGTGTTTAGTAAAATTATTCCAAAAAAATTTGCACATGTGATATAAGTTGCTGCACATAACTATTTCCGTAATGAAAAATACATTCTTTAGATATGAAATATAAATCTAAAATTTGAAAATGTAATCATAATTACATTGATTATTTCTTTGAAATTTAGCTATGTGATAGTCAGTCAAATATTTTAAAGGTAAAGAATCCGTGCTGTAAAAAAATACCTTGCTTTTGAGAATTCGCTTTTGTGGATGAGGTGGTAGAGGATGTTTCTTTTTGTTGGCTCAAATTTTTAGTTTTGAGAAAAAAAATCTTTTCAGTTCTAGAAAAAAGGCGAAAAAAAGATAATTAACGGTGGGTAGAAATGTAGTACTTGAGTATTTTTTAAATAAAACAGACATACAATATAACTAGTACTACATGATACTGTCCAAATTAAAACACATTACTGTAGTAGAAATAGAGATATGTACCCCTACCCTACACAAAAATATCACTGATGGTGCTTTTTCCTACAGAAAATATTAAATATTGTTTCTCAAAACTATCCATTAGTTTTCAAATTAGGTACGATACAGGAGGAATAATTGCAAAAGAATGGATTAATAATGTATCGTTATAATAAAATGGGAAAGAAAACATACCTCTTCTAGTAGGTATTTTGTTATCGTGCCTTTATCCTGATGTTTGCTGGAGGTTAAAAGGTTTTTGTGAAAAGATGTTCACTGTTGGTGAAAAAAAAAAAAAAAATTGTTCCTTTGTCAACGTTGGTTATAAAATGAAAATTATGATTTTTATGCGGTGTGATTGAGTATTAAAAAAAAACACCATTGGCATACATGACTTTATGAAATTTTTATAAATAAATTTTACAAGTAAAACCATGACACAAAAATAACATTTACCTAAACAATTGAGTTTGTCAGTCGTTTACGTGGTAGGGATGTCCAAATAGGTTCAGCTGCTGTGGAATGTAAAAATCTTCCGATTTTCTGGTTGAGGGAAATAAATTACTTGTTTTAATTTTGAGTTTTATTTTATTGATAATATATTGGAAACAGTTCATTTCTTAAGTTTTTATTAATAATAGCAAAAATATTTTTTGTGGTTTAAGAAAATATATTGCTCTAAAAACTATGGTTAACATATATATTAATAACTTACTAGTATTTGCTCTGTTGTGAATTTCGTGCTCTCTCTGAGGAGGTCGCAGTGCAGGTGACAGAGGGTCAGCTTATTACGTCTGCTCTCTCTGCTAGTTGATAGTCAACTGAGTGCAAAATGGTGTCTCACTTGTATTTATAAGTTTCACTGTGTGTCACTATTAATTTTTTTAAAAACTGCGTTCGTTGTGTTTTTTTTAATGCTTTGTTTTACTGTGGAAAATGATATTTTAAAAATGCTTTAAAAGAAATAATGTTTTTAATCATTTGCTCCGTTTTGGCATCCATTTTGGAACATGTCTTTTGGTATTGTTTACATAGAAACTGTGGTAGGACAAGTTTTACAAGTGAGGTTGGTAAAATGGCGCCTACGTGTATGTGTGTTATGTTTTCGTTATTTTACTTACTTAGCGATCTATTCATGTTAAAAATGTGTATGCAATTTAATATATTTTTTCATTACTATTTAAAAACTTACAAATGTCTTAAAACTGATTTTTATGGGGAATTTAGAGTATTAATTTTAATACTCGAGTATTAATTTTAATACCCGAGTATTAATTTGGTACTGAATTTTAGTCGATTTACGAACAGTTCTTCTCCACGTTTTAATACACTTCCCCACCCTAAAACCCCTAATTTCCCTGCATCCCGTGCCAGATTTTATTGTACTTTTAATTTAAAAAAAAAAAAAATCGCGTTGTAATGGTATGCGTTGTAATATACTTCGTTGTTACAGCACTTTTCAGTATTGTAATAGGTTTGGCGTTGTAACACAATTCGTTGTAAAGTAATGCGTTGTAATAGTACTAGCGTTGTAAAAAATGCGATGTAAAGGTATGCGTTGTAATAGCATGCGTTGTAACGTCATACATCCGTGTATCATTATAGACGTTTGCTTCTGTGCTGCACACACCCAGAACTGATGCATTTCATGAGGATGATGAAGGAAAAGAAGGGACTATGAAAAAAGTAATTGTCGCGGATTACCCAATGCGGTCGGGTGGAAGCCAGGGTTTATTCAAGATTTCCTGTTTTCACATTGTACAATTGAGCCACTACATGGTTATCTCTCTATCGCTCACATTTTATATAAAAAAGAATGCTTTGTGTGTAATTCTTTGAGGCATAAAATCAGTGCACCGTGTTAAATACACCCAAGCTATGCATGTTTCATAAGGATAGCTGGCTGTAGTGATTGTGAAGGATAATGTTTTAATGCAGAAGCTAAAATTAAAAACCAGAGCACCCACCCATGGTCTGTGCATTGAGACCATTTGCCCTGCTTAGCTAAAAGGCTTTTCATTGCCATCTATTCATGAATTAGGTAATCCACCCACTCCTTACCATCCAGCTATTCATTCATTGAGCATTGCAGCCCTGTCTCCAATCTTCATTCATCCATTCAATGACTGGACAACGTTATGTTATGAAAAATCAGTTGTGAAACACACCATTTTTGCAATTTTTAAAGTAAACTTCTTGGGAGAAAACCCCCACAAACCTTCCTTGCAATGATCACGCTAGCTTGCTAGGCTCGCTTGCTACATGCAACATGGGGGTTGCTCTGACAGCTTTGCCAGGGCTGCATTTGTTTTCCAGTCTGGCCACTGTCCTATCCTGCTTGCTGAAGGAATGTTCCTCCGTATGTGTATTAGGGTCTGCTGTTGATGTGGTTGGCGACATCCCAAGATGCAGCAGCAGTATGCAGGTCTTCTTCCATGTTCTTAATTGTAATCACTGGTGGCAGACTAAGCTTCTGTTCAAGCCAGAACTTTTCAAATTCAGTTCTCTAGATACAAAAGAGCTGTGACTGGAGATAAGGCACTTGTGATTCTCTCTCTTCTATCCCCTTTGTTCCACTTTCACCCTTCACAGGCACTGTGCTTTTTACAGAAATTGTAAGATGAAGGTGAGGCAACTGGCTTTTTATTTTTTTGCAGTTTTAATATATAGTGAGCTCAGCTCAAGGGCATGAGCACCAGTTATATTACACAAGGTTGCATTCATTGTATATGCACAGGGAGATTTTGGGCCTTATTACAAGTACGGCGGTCCATGGGACAGTCGTATTCGTGGTGGCGGTCCAACCACCACCACCTCTGAGGGTCCACCCGCCGTATTCAGAGTGCGGCTGTCGGGCCACCACTGGACCACCACGTCCGCTGGGGATCCAGGAAGGGGGCAGCAAAATGCTGGTGGTGCGGCTGCGGCACCGCTGTGCTTATTACGGCTTCGCTATTCATGGCCCCTTTCATGGCAGAGAGCTCTCCATGAAAAGGGTGGTGGAGAAGCAACTAGAAGAGCTTCTAGGCCTGGGAGTGCATGCAGGGGGCACATGTTGTGCCCGCCCTGGAATTGCACCCCAGTTCCTGCACGGTGCGGCATGCATGCTACATTCTGCAGGAACGTGCTGCATGTGCTGTCACGGTGGTGTCTGTGGTTCTGCTGGAACCTGGTAACTGACTTATCCTGTCTGAAGGAGGTTTCCATGATTGACTGATGTAACATCTGCTTTGTTACTACTTCTCTTGCAGCAATGTTGTTGGCAGCTAAAGCTGTGGACCTTGGAAGCGCAGAACAAGGCTCTAATCTCAACCTCAGCCCAACATTATGTAATTCTGGGCAAATCACTTAATATTCCTGTGCCTAGTAAGCAATAATGTACAATGGTGTTTGCATGGAAAGTCCATTGTTCACCTGTAGATGGCCCCTTGATACAAAGTAACGTTATCCACTACTATGCCTTATTGCAAGCTACTTTTCAATTTAAAACACAATTTGTGTTAGAAAGTAAATCTCAACACACCACTTTGCATTGAATCCATGTCACATTTGTGATACAAACCCAGCACAAAGCGTTACTAAATTTCCCCCATAATCTCCCCATGCTTTAAAAGCAAAAATGTGTAACATCTGGTTCTCTTATATTGTGCACTAATGCCATCAGGCCAAGTTTGCGCTATTGTTCAAATGGGCTTTCTGTTCTCAGACTATGCACCCTGTTCGAGCAGGAACCCCCACTCTAGTCAGGGTAATCTAGATACACACTAAAAGATAACCTGTGCTCACCCTCTCGTAGCTTGGCACAGAGTAGTTTAGCTTATCTAATGTGTAAAGAATTTGTGCAACACACACACACACAGTAACACAATGAAAATACCATAAAAATACTCCACACGGGGTTAGAAAAATAGATTATATTTTTATGAGTTAAACAAGACCAAAACAAGAAAACTCCAGTAGATAGGACTGGAGTTATGAATTAAAAAAAATTCTATCAAAATGTAGGGTTTAGAAGCAATTAGCACTCAGGGGTTATTTGAGGTTTCGCTGGATTGGGGTAAATCCAAAGTTCAGGCTGACCACGATGGAGGGCTGGCCAGCTACAGGACTCACACAGGTCCCGACCTCGGATGGAGGAAGTGTTGACGTCAAAGACTCGATGCCTCGGTTCCAATCCACACAGGCAGTGAAGACTTTGTTGACTAACTCCTTAACGATGCAGGGAATGTGTCATCATCAAGCCTTGCTGTATGTTGTAGTTGAGCTGCTCAGTCCGTCAAGGCGATGCCATTAATCAGCTCTTGTGGTGGCGTTGAAGGGCAATGTGTCTGATCCGATTGGTGCAAAGCCATCACTGCGTTGATTTTGTTTGTTCTAAGCAGCAGAAGTCACCTTTCAAGGGCCCAGGACTGGTTTGGCATCACTTGGCAGAGCAGGACTCACAGATGGCAGAGTCCAGGTGCAGTCAGAACAGGAAGCAAACTAGCAAGCCCTTGGAGTCACTCTAAGTTCAAATGAGAAGGGTCCAGTCCACAGGGCAGAGATCAGCAAGCAGCAGGGCAGCACAGCAAAGCAGAAAAGCAGTTCTTCCAGAGCAGCAGTCAATCAGAGTGGCAATCCGTGTAGCACAGCAGTATTTACTCCTGGCAGAGTTCTTCACAGGTTCAGTAGTACACTGTATTGGTATGGTCAGAGGCCCAGTACTTATACTCAGTTGTGCCTTTGAAATGGGGTGACTTCAAAGCGGGCCCTTGAAGTTCACAGGTCCTTCTTTCTTCCCAACCCTGGCTCCAGACTATCAGTAGGGTGTAAAGAGCCCTTTGTATGGGAAACAGGGCACTGCCTAATCGGGTGTAAGTGTCAGCTTCCCATCTCTCTTTCTTCCCAGGAAAAGCTATCGGAAGGCAGATGAATGCAGATGCATTCTCTGTCACAACTTTCTGTATTTTGGAGTCATGCTTCAAGGCACACAGTGCAGTAAGCAGAGAAATTCCCATTTTCTAAAAGTAGCATTTCTAAACTAGTACGGTTAAATCCAGCTTTACCAATAAAGAGGATTTATCATTCCCATTCCAAAGATATAAAATATGATGCAGTTACTCCAGTCTGTCTGGAGTTACAGCTTAAAAGTGTTTTAACCCCTTCAGCGCTGGGCGAATTCCGCCGCGGTGCTGAAGGGTTCGAGCGCGGGCGGGCTCATGACGGAACGGTTCCGTCATGAGCACAGCTCAACCGTGGCTCATGACGGAACCGTTCCGTCATGAGCATGGAAGGGGTTAAGGAATTCTCAATGTTAACCTATAAGATGAGCACGCCTCACAGTAGGGAAAAACACATTTAGCTGTTTGTCACTACTAGGGCGTGTGAAACTTAAAAGTACATGCCCTGCCTTTTACTTGCACAGCACTCTGCTCTATGGGCTACATAGGGCCTAACTTAGGGGTGACTTATTTGTAATAAATGTGGAGTTTAAGGCATGGCAAAGGGCTTTAAATGCCAAGTCGAAGTTGCAGTAGACTGCACACCCAGGTCTTGCAATGGCAGGCCTGAGACAGGTTTGAAAGGATACTTATGTGGGTGGAACAACCAGTGCTACAGGCCCACTAGTAGCATTTAAGTTACAGACCCTGGATATATGGTATACCGCTTTATAAGGGACTTATAAGTAAACAAAGAAATAAATACTGGCAAGCCATAGACAGAGAGTAAAACAACAGAAGAATAATTGGCAGGTAAAAGTGACCTCCTGAATTTTCTCCAAGAATAGAGAGCTAAGAATTATAGGAAGAGGTTTCAGAAGAGATATGTATTGAGTCATGTCAGATGACAAGAGGAATGAGAGGGGAGGAAGGAACAGAGCAAGATGAGGGAATGAAGTCTGGGAGGTGAACGGTGAAAGAGTGATAGGGGATGCAGCCAACAAAAAACAGGAAGGCCTGGGGACAAGAACAGAAAAAGAAAAGAAAGCAGGTTGGGAATGAATTGCCTAGAGGATAAGAAAGTTAATTATAGTAATTCTTTAGAGAGCTCCATCTCCAAGGATCAAATTTGTTAATGGTGGTGGGACAGTGGCTAGATCTTATAAATGGATAGAGAAAGGCCTAGAGACTGATGTGAAGAACTCTTAAGGTATGGTTTGCTAGAGACAGACAATCAGAGCAGTCCTCTGAGTGCTCTTGCCCTGCATAGAGAAAGGAGAACTATAAAGGTGAGGAGTGTTAAACAGTCGCAAGGATGAGTATGCATTTTTATGGGTGATGTTCTAGGTAAATCTGTCTTTTGATCTGTTTATCTCTACATTGTTTCTGCAAGTCACCATGGTATTTAGGAACACCATATTTACTTTACACTACCAACACTCTCCCTAGTGAGATAACTTACTCAATGGTAGGTTATAACCAGGGCAACTGGAATTATGCTTCTATGTAGGACTAATTTAAGAGTCAGGGTTGATTAAATTATTCTGCAACAAAAATGCAAATTATGTAGCATGATGCTGCATCTTTTATGATGTATTATTTTGCTATTTTGTCGTTTAACACATTTTAATTCTGTCTGGGGTAAGCTTTCACCTCAGTACTAGTTTAACACCTCTATACCGCAAGGTGTTACCACAAGATTCCCTTTGTAATGGTTTGCCACTGCCTGTCAACACACACGTTATGATCCATTTGAGCTAGAAGCACACATATTTACAAATATCTGCACATTGAAAACACCACCGCCAGCTAATTGTATAATTCCATTGGTCCTGTATGTAACTCATGAGCACAGCTGTTAAGAAAAGGATACTCCAGGCTTGCATTGTTGGCTTCTGTTGTTTTTCTATTTAGACAAACAACAACTCCACATAAATTAATTCTGTTTAAAAAATCAGCAAAGAAAAGCGTAGCTATTCAACCATGTTAAAATGTTCCTATCTTTTATATTTCTATGATACATACTGCACAAGTTAACCAAGTGTGGCATGATCAGACAGTACATAGTTTTTTCTAGGATTACAACTGAAGTCACAGCTGCTGTAAACATCTGTTGATGGGAATATTTTTTGTTAGTAATTTACATATTATTAGTATTTGTTCAGGATGTACTACGCTGGTCCAGACAATGAAGCGATATTTCTTGAATACATTTTTAAAAAATAATACACGTGTAACGGCAGATACTGCATATTTCAGGTGGGGCAATTAAGGCACGTTTGGAGTCAGTTAGGTCCTGGCGTTAATGCAAGAACAGTAGCACATGGTATCTGTGCTGGTTTTGACTGGTGGGGTCATTTAGAGTAACAGATGCAAGTGGAAATTATGAACTGTTTAGCATTAGCATGGAATTAGAACACACACACACATACACCCCATCTCTCTCTCTCTCTCTATATATATATATATATAGATATAGATATAGATATATATATATCGTGCGCTCTCCTACCCTCCCTCTTTTGAATTTGTATTTGCCTGTCCAATTGACTAGCTGGCACAGCATACTTTATTATATTGTTTGGCTCTTAATTGAGCTGGGACAAATTTCTTTGTAATACAGCCTATTTTGATTGTATATTTTAGGCGCATGTGGATGCTGTTTGCTTATGTATTTCAATTGTTGGAATTGTGTCAAAACTTTCTTCAAACCTAGCATAGACATTCCTTAAGATTTATGCTAGAAATCAATTTCTGCCCTATAGCGATGCTTTGAGGTCTCCAAAGTAACAGAATCATTATGCAAAATATCAACATTTGTTTAGGAATAATCTTCTTTGGCTTGTTATATTTTGTCTTGTATAATATAATTTTTAATTTCAAATCTTATGGTTGTGTTTGCCTCTATTTATGGTTAAAAAATGAATTTACAATACATACAGGAGAAAAAATTCAACATATACACAGAGGAATTCCTGACTTACTTTTAGAGAGGTGAATTTATATTCTCTTTATTTGATAATATGGAAGTAAGGAAATTAAATGGAACTGCTGTGATCAACAGGGTCAATTGGTATATACAATGCACTTGTTGAATGCAACATCTTGTAAACTTTGGATGGATTTCTGTATATCCAAAGGTCACACCAAGACACAATGCTTTGGGATGATAATCAGGTAATTCCAGATGAAGGAAAGAATAATGGCACTCCAATCCCAGACAAATGTGCTTATGAGATATGATTATGAGTATGAAGGCTATTAGCGAACACTGCTTACCAAACCAATATGTCCAAATTGATATTGCTCATATTGTATGGTGTACATGCATGGTTTCCATATCTCAGTCAATCAATTGATGCAGTAAAAGGACCAGAACTGGAAAAGGTGTTTCATGTTTTTCAGGCAACTCTGGCAGAAATAACAAGCAGGGATTTATGCCAGCATGGTATATTTCTCTGTTTTAAAGCTAACATGAGTTTTGAAACTCATGCAGGCATAACACAGTGTGGGAGCGAGTATATATTTGTCACTTTATATATGGATTTTTGATTGTCAGAATTTAATATGTGAAAAGAAATTAAGACAAACGTGTTTTATTTTCTTGGGTGACGGACTTAGCAGCGTCGACTCAAAGCATCTGCATACCTCAAACAATCTACTTAATTTATTTAGTAGCCATCCTGGATATATGGAATTTATCACCAATAGGGATTTGAGGCTGCCATTTATGTGGGTTTGGCTAAAACACCTAAGAGTGCTTGATACACATATTGTAAACTTGATAGTCACGATACTGACACATGGTCTTTTGCATAGTTCAGTCGTTAGTAACCTCCATGAAGTGTTTTATGAACACTTTTAAAATTGGGTGTGATCAGGATAGATTAAGGTTTTTGTGAACTCTGATAATAGGAGAGCTATTAAAAAGTATTTAGTTTCTGGACCTCTTTCAAAATAATGTAGAAAAGGCATGAGACTGATGTTGTAGTTGATAATATGTTGCTAATATGAATTGATGTTTATACCGAACATTAAGTATTGGTATGGAATATCTATATTCATTTGAAGAACTATATTTAGATTATTTGCATGGTTTTTACTTTTGTTTGTTTATTTAAATAGACCAAAGATCAACAATGTGATTATATACAACACAGAATCTAAGATAGAATCCATTGCACCATACACATAATAACATAATTAATAAAGATCTTCATAATACAGTTTACTATATTTAATCTTGCTTATACCCAATAAAAAGGACCCCAAACCTATTGCTACATCCATAAATTACTTTCTTCCAACATTGCTATGGCGTCATTATGATAATATTTCCAAATACTTTATTATTATTATTTTTATTTTGTCACTCCATTCCTCTTTAATTTACATTTTTTTTTATTGCATAGTTAGTTGTTTAAAATCATCTCACCCCCTTACACAGAGAGACACAAACCATAAAATCATTGATCATACATAGCATAGGATCACATCCTAAAAACCACGTAATTTAACTTTTTTCGTGGCAGGACTGTATACGAAACCATTCCATTGTATCCCTACCAAATAAATATTTTAAATACACAGATGAAGGTAGCATCTACGAAAAGATAAAACATTCGAGGCGCTCATGCAGCAGATGCAGTATACTATTTTTGTTCTTCATATTGCAGAGGCACAGATCATCTTTTATATTTGCTATATCCATTAATGCTTCATGAAATCTGCAAGGTTTTATTCCAATCCTCCAATGCAAAATAGTAATATGGTAGTAATAGTAATAGGACTAATATCCTGAGGTAACGGAACTAAATTCAAAGGAGCAAAGATTTTGGATCCCAGGGGATAACAGCACACAGCCTCTGATCTTTGGACACTCTTTCCCTGTTGAATTGTTGCATTCTAGTATATAATTCATAGCCTTCCTTTCTGTTAACATTTCCCATTCATACAATTTCATTTCCAGATTGTCCATGTTGGAAGAGTACCTTTTTAAAGATTTTTGCTTTCATTATAGCATACATTAAGTCACCATCTAGTATTGACAACTCGCTACCAAGAAGCACTAATGGGTCACATTTGATTGAACTGGTTATAGGAGCAAAGTGGCCATAGTGTTCATTATATCTCACCATGGCTGGTGTAATACTGGAGGCTTTTGAACTTATTCTGTCTCAGATAAGTTTCAGTTTTAAAGCTCTCCTAAAGGTCATTCCAAAGTAATAATAATGATCAGTAACCTTCAATTTATTTTTACTCAGTCACCAATCTGAATGCACTTTCCTTCTGCCAAAGTAAAGAACATAGGTATTTATTGTGCCAGGTTTAATTCATTCTTCACATAATATTCTTCCAGTATGGAGAACTTATGCTATAACCCCAGAGGAGTAATATCCACATGTGCTAAGTAACAAAGGAGGCTACTTTGAAGGCAATTGCCTATTTTTGAGAAAAAGAATTGGAATAGAAGATGGCTAATTGCAAATCTGCAACAAAAAGACAAAAAATGTACACTAATTGACAGCACTGCCACTTATGTCACTTTTCTCACAATAAAGATCTATCTACTATAGCAAAGGCTATTCTGAAATATACAAAGGAGAGCATTAAAGACATGGCTTTTCGGCCGGCCCTAGAGGCTATGGTCTATTCTGGTCTCTTCGCCCCTCAGGTAGGATGCTAACGCCGGGACACTTCCGTCGGAGGTAGACGTGCGCTCTATAAGCTTCAATAATAATAATAATAATGATAATATAATGTATCCATTCATTTGATATATCACTGGGTGAACTCTCATAATGCGAGGCAATGATTGTTTGCGGAACAGCCCAACTGGAGTCCTGTCTGCTTTAAAGGGACCATGGTGGACGAAACGTCCCAGGCAGTTTTGTTAATACTTTTTCTATTGCCTCCATCAGTGATACCAACATACAATAGAACTTCTTTAGGACCCTTTTCAAAATAACTATGTCATAGTAGATCCAGCCATGATTCTGAAATAGCTCCAATCTTTACAATTCATCTACAAAAAAAAAGTACACCAATCTACGTTTCCTCTCAAAATACACTCTTTAATATTATGCAGGCCCATAGATATGTGCGTTTAAAAAAAAAAAACCTTCGGCAAATTAACAGTATATATGGACTTTCAAAGAGTGTTGTCATTGCATAGTTTATTCCCAACCATGAATAGTTTAGGCCATTATAGACCTCCAATATATTGCTGATCCATCTTATATGCGGCATCCTACATTTGGAAGTAGAGGGCATCAGAATTGTTATTTTATTTATCAACAGCCACAATTCCCTGGAAATGCTAATAACCTCAGGTAAGGATTGCCAGTTCCTAATAAGATAACTATACTATTTTCTTTTTAAATACTTCAGATTTTTGGCTTTTTATTTTTATATTCCACCAAATCATCTTCCTTCTTAGTACTTTGGTGT
Source organism: Triturus cristatus (assembly GCF_964204655.1). NCBI lineage: Eukaryota > Metazoa > Chordata > Amphibia > Caudata > Salamandridae > Triturus > Triturus cristatus. Next base: position 771,619,911 of record NC_140592.1, read on the forward strand.
AACTTTTATAACCTTCTCATCAAATTCTTTAATCCTCAGCATTCCTCATCAAGTCAACCATGCCTGGTATTATTGGCAAGTACCATATTACAGGCGTAGTTAAATGATATTGGTGCTTGATTTTTAAAATCTGATATAAATAAAATATACACTATTTTAAAAAATACCCCTGTCTATCTAGTGTAATTTCGGATTGGCTGAGTATGTTGGATCTCCTAATTTGTCTCATTCTGTAAGATTTAGTGAGTTCATGCTTTTTGACCTTAGACAACCCCACAACATTCTTAACTGTGTTTTATGATGTATGTCTTTTGTAGCTTTTATGACTGGAATAGTCGAAATAAAGCTTAAATGAATGACAACCCCTGAATATTTTTACAAATATGACTTATTCAGCCGCTCTTTGAGGATGAGTAAAAAAGCTCCAATGTATATTGTGATAGTCAGGGGAGTGCACATATATTGAAAGGACTGTTTGATGTTTGCTTATGCGTGACTTGAATTATATTTATGTCAGACTGTAAAGTCTTCTCATGCCTGAATTCATGTTCTTATTAATGAGTTTGCTCCAAAAGATAATTGTTTGTGCTTCATTTTTAGTTTATTTTTAGACAACTCCCATCTGTGTGATCTCTAATTTGTTCATCCTTTGGAAATGTCTTAAGTTGTTGAATTTGAAATAGAGTGATATGAATGCCCATACCTACAATAAAACAAATTCATGTAACTGAAGAACAGCTTCTAAGATGCTCCCACCAGAAGTTCTGCTCCTACAAAGACAGAATCTTGCACTGCCCGACAAGAACTGATAAATCACAATTATTAAACTGAACCACAAGCCACCCTCTCTTTCACTGAAGAGATACATGCAATATTGTACACAATTAAACCAGAAAATACATCCCATCTCCCTCAGATAGGATTTGAAAATGAATAAAGCATATGGCAAGGAATCGTTGTACAAGAAGTAGAGCATTACTGCTACAAAAAGAAGGTCATTAACGGAACAGGAAATAATAGAGAACAAAACCTGCAAGTTTAAAGCACCTGGGCTTACAGAGTCTTGCCACACTCAATATGCAGAACGTTGAAAAGACAGTTAAAGCTTTCTCCATTTACCTGTTATGTAATTGTGGATTGCAGACACTGCTTTCAGCTGACCTTCGTCTCTGAAAGAGGTTCACATTGCCATTACAGAATGCGTCACATTTTTGACTGCAACTTTCATCTTGAATTGTTCTAATTTTCACGTGGAGTGTACCAGCTTTCAAATGGCTTTCTAAAAACCCTTAGAGCAAACGTTAAACCCTGATGACATTTATGGTTAGATCATGTCACTGTTTCTGTCACTGTTTCTGAAGAATGACTGTTGTGTTGTAATTGGGCTTTGCTAAGGCAGCTAAGTGCCTCTGTAACATTCCATCACCTTGTGGTTTGACCATGGTTGTAAATCTGCAAAATAAAGATATTACAAATCTGAATAAAGCTAATAAAGATCCCTTATTATTACTAAATGTCAAGGTGATCGAGTATCCACACTATTAAAGTAGACATTTCATGATTAAGAGCATCACATTGGAAAAGGTGGAATTATTCCATTAAATTGGAATAGCATTTGGCACTACTGGCTGTTAGGTGAAACAAATGAAAAAGAAGTGTTCAATTCTGATGAAGTCGTCATATGCACTTCATAACTTTAATCAATCCTTTGGAACTATATAGAGCCAATGAAAAAGGAGGTCAAAATGTAGTTTCAAACTATGGCGCTGAGAAAATCTTACCCTTCACATAACACCTCATAATAATTTCTAGCAGCGTCTATTGTGTCTTTGCTATAACTGGGATTTCTGGTTGGCTGAGGTATGCACCCGGGCCCGGCAGGACCCACCACTCTAGTTAGGGTTAGCTAGTTATACAATAGGAAAACCAGTTCCCACCCTCTGATAGCTTGGTTACTGAGCAGTCACACTTCTCTAAAGAGGCAATGTGTAAAGTATTTGTGCAACACACATACACACACAGTAACACAATGAATACACCACGGAAAGACTCCACGCAGGTTTAGAAAATAGAGAATATTTATCTGTGTAAACTAAGACCAAAACAACAAAAATGAAATCAGTAAAAGTCTAGATATGAATTTTGAAATATTAAATGATAAAAACAGTGCTTAGAAGTCTCTAGTTGTCAAAAGGTTACTTGAGGTCGCAAGGGACCAGGCAAATTCAAACTTCAGCCTGACCGCGATGGAGGGCGGCTGGCTACAGGACCCAGACAGGTCCAGCTGAAGAAATACCCTGGATGGAGCTTTTGTCAGTGTTAACAATCTACTGAGTCATCATTGAGCTGTAAATCAAATAGGCCAGTCAGGTATACACCAATGTCACCATGTTTTGAGGAGAAGCACATGCACTTCCGCATTGGTTAGTCCCAAGGCCAACAAAAAGAATTCAGCAAAAATATGAGGAGGAAGGCAAAAGGTTTGGGATGACCCTTCAGAGAAGGCTATTTTCCAAACCGTGTCTCTGTCTATTTTCTGTACGCCCACTGTGGCAGGAACTTCAAATGTGAAGCACTGTGCCCTTTTTATTTGGACTATGATACTATGGTCTAATGCCTTTGAAAAAATGTCTGTGTATGCTCTGCATGGCATTGGTTGGCCGCTTTACTATTTCCTGGTTCATCCATATACAAATTGCTCTGGTCAAAGTAGACGTTCAAGTAATGGGGAAACCCAGATTTCATCAACAATGATGTTGCTGCAGTAATGAAAACATGATTGTTGCATGTTGGCCACATTATGCTGGTACGGATTACTACAAGTACCTATAAGTTATGTGGAAGAGACTTTTTTTGTGAGGGCTAGCTCTACCTAGTGGCACCACACAATGTGTGCTTCCGACAGCTCACATTTAAACTGGGCAATGCTTTTCTAACCGTGTACTCTAAATCCTGACAAAGTAAGGGAAGCTCCTTCTATTTCTGTAATAATCACACTGAGGAAATTGATGTTATTGGTCTATTTTGTTCTGTCCAATGTATGGAAATCCCAAGGAAGATTGGTTAGTCATGGATATTCATTAATTTGTGCTTTTGTTATGGCAGGAACTAGTACCAAAAAATGAGATTAGATGTTTGAATAATATTAATAAAGAGTAAAAGAGCTTTCAAACACAATGCATTCTATTTGTGTTTAATGTATATGATGAAACTAGTTTTTTGACTGAAACTTTGTCAGAGTGCTGTTTACATGTAATAACTGTGCAACATGCCCAGCCACTGAACCTAAGTAGTTATTCGAACACAATATTTTTTTGAGGTTGTTACATAGTATATCTGTAATGTACAAAATCCCCAAATTGAAATAGTTTTCACATCGGGTTTCTTACCTGGCCACCTACATAGTAGAGAGCGTGGTATAAGGATCAAGAGCCAGTTCCAAGATAAACAGGAACATTTACATAAGAATGTAATTGTGTGTCTATTTGCTAGCAATGCTAGTTATTCCTTATTGATGGTTGCAAAGATGGGCCCCAGTAGGATTACTTGAGAAGAGAGTTTCAGACCTTAGGAGCACAACCAGAAAAAGACTGGTAGGCAGTTTTTTCTATTCTTGAGCTGGGAATTTTCAGGTGAATAACATATATTTTGCAGAGCATGTTTTCCTCCTGAGATGGTCAGCTTGCAGGCAAGCATTTGGGTGTGTTTAAATGGACTGTTATTTGGACAAAGCGAGCATTTCTGAGGATGCCTCTATCCATAATCAAGAGCACGGTTAGAGAGGATAGCACTAGTAATGTGGTGGCAAAGATCAGCCTGGCCAAAGCATACAAAGCAGCTTTTAGAGGCGACAGTATGAGTTATTGGTAGACCAATGAGTAATGAATTACCGTTGTTAATACTTGACAGTGTCAGGGCTTGAGCCACTGATTTAAAATCCTGTTTGGGATGAAGTGTTTCATTGTTTTGAGTGTAAGGTAATGAAACTGTGCCCCTTTAACCATATTTATAAGATGAAGGCCAATGTGTAACTTGTTGGATTCCCAATGAGTTTGCATTTTTGATTATAGAGGGTTAGATCTCTAATGAGTTGAGGGAGTTCAGTCATTTTTTGCATACAGGAATGATAGGAGCAGAGAGGGGCAAATGTGGCCTTATGTGGATTAGGTTTAAGATGGTGTTGTGTCATCAAGTGCTGGATCTTTTCCAGACCATGTGGTAGTCAAGTAATGTCAATTTCCAATATGATGTTGGTATGTTGGTTTGTAGCTGGATATCGTCAGCAAAATCATGCTTAATCCAATCCAACCCAATCCATCTATTGATTCTTGTAGTGGCTCCTTAGACAAGTTAAAGATTGACAGAGCTAGGATGAGGCCGTAAAAAGTGTGTATGTGAAGGAATTAGCATAGATTCATCAATTTTGATTAATTGGCCAATTATGAATTCAACCATCTCAATGCATTGTTGAGCATACCAAGGACTTCAACATCAATGGTATTGAATGCTGCTGATAATGCAACAGTCTGAAAGAGAAGAGAAGAGGAGAGTATTGATGGCCTTAACCCCGTATGATCATATGTAATTGGCAGCTTCCTGGCCTAGTAAGGAAGGAGTCACATGAGTACTTTAAGGGTCTCAATGAGACAACATCTCTTTATTGTAACCAACGGTAATTGGATCAATGTTAAAGTGTGCTTGCTTGTGTGTGCAGAGTAGATCACAAGGGCAGTAATGGCATCAATTTCTATTATGATATTTCTGCTCTTTTCCGCGAGCAGTTTGGAGAGACTGATTCAGTAAATTTCTCATTAACGTTGATCGGGAATACTGTGCATGTAGGCGTAGCCGCATATGTGACAATTGCAAATTATAAAAATATATAAAAATATAAAAAGTGATAATAATAGGATGGACACATAAAGATACCCACAAATGTATTCATAAAGGCACAACACAAAACAGAACGCTGCTCACATTTGGAAGAGTTGGATACTTCAGAAAATATAGCTACTGACCTTAAGCAGGCAGATTTTCCATTAGTAATGTGGATGTTGGACTGTGTGGTCCTTTTAACCTCTTCTATGCCCATGACGAGATAGTCTCGTCATGGAGCACGGTTGCGCTGTGCCCATGACGAGACTATCTCGTCATGGACCCCGCCCGCTAATGAAAGGCCCGGCACAGGAGGGGGAAAGGGCGGGGCACTGAAGGGGTTAAGGCCTTCTTTGCATAGATTGTATTAAAGTACTTTGTATGAACTTTACACAGGTTGTGTTTTCTGTTTTGATTTATGGCATAGTCAGCGAAGTAGCTTGCTTTAAAGAACTATTTCATTTGTGGCATTTCTTAAGTTCTATTGTGCCTTTTAATGCATCACTATCACGATATTAAGTGATTAATTGGCTTTGGGTGCTTTTTGAATGTATTGCTTTTGTTTAGCTTTTTGGCTTTTCTTATTCTCTTTTTTCATGCTTGACACTTACGATTTTTTACTGACTTGATATATTAGAGTGTCATAGTGTTTTACTTGTTTTTTTAATGGGATGCTTTTGCTATAGGGGTGTTGTAATGAAACCCGTTAGCATAGTTTATGAAACTGTAAATATTGTGCCTTTTAGGTAAATGTTACCGATATGAGCCTTACCTTGAATTCAGATTAAATATAATAACTTTTGATGTTTTTATTTTATTATTTTATGCACAAATGAATGAATGCCCGGGCATTCATAATGTGCAAACCACATTTTAAAACCATTTCCTATCGATCTCTTATCTCAATCATATTTGGTATAGGACAAGCCCTCTTGCACTTAATGAAGCAATTCCTTAATCAGTGGTAATTGCTGCTATCTTTGGTGGTAATATCTTCTTGATGATGACCATGGAAGTTCATCTATATTGGATTATTCTGGTGCATGAAGGGAACAAAAACTACATCAGTTCCATTGGCTGATTGAGTTGTTTTCACATTATCTTTGTGAGCACTGAACCCATCTTTTCGAGCACAAATATGGCAACAAATTACATAGCTTTTCTATCCAAATGAGCCCTTCCTTCTAAAATAGTGTCTTTTTGACATGAGAACTTCAGTGCCATCAAGAAATATAGAACAGGTTATTTATTCATGAGATTAAAAAATGAAGAAGGAAAAGTGTTGGTTATCAATGACAAGCATAGGTTTATAGTCGTAACTTGAGATGGCTAGGCCTAGGAAAATCTCTAATAGCGTGATACCAGTCCCCCAAAAAAATGATAGTCATAATTATGAGTGTCTTTGTCGTTCCGTTTCAGTTATTGGCCCTTTAATCACTTCTTACTGCAGAGATTCGGTTCTTTGAGTCAGGTAAATGAAGTACATCTTAATTCAATTGCCATTTTCCATTGGCTTATATCTTTGCCTCTGTTCCACTTGCAGAATTGAATCGATAATCCCTTTAGGTGTGATTGTACGGCAAGTCAACAGCTGACGCCATTCCCATGAAAGCAATGCCACATTCTCTACAAAAGCCCTGTCGTGTGCAGGAAATGGGTTTCACAATGGTACTTCACTTATGGAGGCAAAAAGCCTTGTATCAGCCATAAAACCATGAAAGGCCGAAGATCCCACAACAAGGTTCTTGCTGGCAGGGACATTTTAAGGATTTTGGGAACCCTGGGCCAAACACATTTGGAGGTCCCTGTTCCTAAAAGCTTTGAATTTATGATCCAGTTTCAGCTCTTTCATGCCCTCTTTGGCCAGGTCACTGACAGTGCGCAGGCAGACCAGTTCAAGTTCTAAATGTGTTTACATCTAATATTCATGGATAGTGATGTGTGTTTTCAATATTGTAACACAGCAGTGGCTCACTTATATTACTGCAAATAATCTCAGTGACACCCTCCCATTTCTCATATGTGAGATCCTGTTTTGATCTAAATGAAAACTTTTTCATGGATGTTGCATGAAACATAAATACAAATTTCCCTGCAAAATGTCTGCAATAAACTCATACATCAATCATATCAAAAATAAATTAGAGCAAAACGGTATTTAAAACAATCAGTTTAAGAATTATTAAAGGCCATAGGGGCAAGACTCTGCAGAACAGAGCTGGATCTATTGGGGCCCCCAGAAAGGCTGGGGCCGTGGGCCAGAGCCCGCTTTGCCCATGCCTTAAAACATCTCTACTTGCTGTCCTATGCAATAGATGTAATCCCTCAGAACACTTGTGAGGTGCCCTGAAAACATCCTACTCACACACAAGTGGCATTAGAAACAGGTTTCTGAGGGAAAGGAGAATTTAATCACCTGACTAGGCAATGTATTTATTTTGGATGTGGCAAGCAGTATCAAGTATTATTATGTAAAAGAATGTGAATCAAAGGGGAGTGGGTCGGAGGGTTGTTGGACAAGAGCTATGATATTTTCACATACTTCTCCCACAAACTAATGAAACTCATATTTTATGTCTCTTGAGGCTCAACATCATTGCCTCTAATCTCAATTTCATCCTTGCTAAATTGCATTACAGCTTTTCCCAAGAGTTTAGTGCTAATTAATTCACGCCACTATACATTAGAGGGTGGCATACAAATCTGGGTTCAAGCTTTAGCTGTTAAATTAAACTAAATACTTTCCTGCTCTGTTAGTAAATGACTGCTGAATATATTGATACCTACCAGCAGAAAGGTTGTTACATTATCAATCTGAAATCGAGAAAATATTATTGTGGCGTGTAACTTGTATTCAAAATTTCTCAAGTATGGTGCACTCTCCTATGATACGCCTGAGAAATAGTACATAACCATTTTACAAAAACATACTTTAATACTTAGCAACATTTTGATTACCACAGTGTAGAATAAATAAGGTTGCATGCAGCACATTTGCTGAAGAGCATTTCAGTGATATATCCTTAGCACTTGTTCATCAGTCATTCAGGAAGTGTTATTTTACATAGTGTAAGTGGCAGATTGAGACAACTGCCTGTTTGCAGAAATATTTATTATATTGCTGTTGCTGTTTATATTTCAGAAAGTAATGCTAGTAACTCAGCTCAAAGTATTCCCAATTCAAGATGTCTTTTTCTTTGTTCTACTTTACATCACTCCTCTGACAGTGCTGCTGACACAATTCTAAGTGCACGTAGCATACTAAATGGTTTGCACAGGCAGGTAAATGCCCATCAGTAAAAGAGTTTTCCAGTATTATAATCTTTCGTATATTAGTTATCTAATTAGAATTAGTGAAGTAGTAACTGATAAAGTAACTTATCTTTTAACATACAAGTGTGTCCATCAATGGCTGTAAAATAACATTTTGTGTGTTCTAAACACATTTTTTTATAGTATGAACCAGGATTTAAACTGCCCATCTGGTCCATTTCTTACGTTTCTTCAGTGGTTTATTATTTTGATTTGCAGACTGATTAGATAAAAGAGTAGATTCCTTAAATATTTGCCCATTGGGGATTATGTTATGCTACCATTAAGTCAAATATCATTGAAGTATATAACTTGTACAGCATATGTCCCCAACATCCGTTAACACATAGAATATCTATTGATTTCACTTAGAAACTAAGGTATTGATTTATTATTATTATAATTAACTGAAGATAATATTTCATCAACTTCTTTTCCTTGTGGCTTAGATTTGATTTATTCCAATATTTCTGCCAATGTTTGGGAACAGATATGATTTCTCAAGAACCTATGATTGTAGAATGTAAGTTTACTATTGACTTGATTTAATTGCAAACCACATATTAAATGGTAAACAATGTGGTTAAATGTCAGATGCATGTCACCAATTGCATCTTTAAACTGTACAAGACTTCCAGGTGAAGTTTTAGGATTTCAATGCTGAAGCTGCCTAATAATTTGTCTACCACTACCAGCACTGGTGGAGAAACAACAGTTCCTCTCAAATGTTCTTCAAAAAATCTAAGACGTTTTAGCTAATAATCAGGTATATTAGAATACATTTATGTCCAATTGCCTTTCATGCTTCTAAAATGTTTATATATGTACTTGCAATATTTAAGGAAAAAGGGTTTTAACCCTAGTAATAGTTATGTGCATGGCACATTTGTGAGTAAAAGACCTAGTTGATCATTCAAATTAACTTTTTCGATTACTTTAATTGTTCAGTATGTACACCATCGTACAACTACCTTTTCATATATCTCACATGCATTTTACTGTCAGGATGTTTGAGACCTGAATCATCTATTGCTACAATAGTGCAAATCTCATAAAAACTCTTTCTTCTCAGATGCCTCCCAACCTTCTGTCTCCCGATGCCAGCCTGGAGTCAGCTGCCCTAGTATTCACAATGGTTCCCTTAAGAAGCCCACCTCTTTATCTGCAGTTGAAGATTCTGCTGTTACTATGCTGGAACTTAGAAATCGAGGTCCCACTGGAGTGTTTGAACACAGACGAGCCGAGAGGCAGAGCTGTTCAGGTAGGCATAACGGATGGCTGACTTAATGGCATGGCTACGAACATATCTTTATTCAATCTTGAAACCAACCTGTGCACTGGAAGAAGGCATTAGCATTAGCATGGCCTTCCTGCCCCTGGGCATCAGAACCATAACAGAGCCTTTCTTTGTTCAATGGATGGCTTCAATAGAAGAGAACACCACAATCTGAGTAGTAGGTGTGCGGAATTATGTTAGCAGATTTATAGGTTAGATGGCAAACTTAATCACATTGTATACACCATGATAGCAACACAATTCTGAATGGAAAGAAATAACATGCATAGGACCATTTAAAATGCTTATCTGTTTTTTGCTGTTTTGGCAGTCTAGTTGGCCACATACATGTGCAAGCAGCTCTTTCCTTCCTCAAAAGTCTAATACATGTTGATTCTCGAAAAGATATAAGAAAAATGAATAAGGGATTAATGTCTGAATCCAGGAGCATCTACCGTTACTTTGTCTCTTATTTTGGAAGCCTGCAGGGGCATTACATTGCTTCACTCTAGAAATAACCATCTTTATATTTTCAGACTTGCAACATGTTAAACTATATGCATCTAAACGTTCTTTTCATGTCCTCTTGAAAAGGCCTTCCATAGGTCTTAAGATCTGTGTCGTTGTCTTAAAGGTGACAAGTGCTGTTAATACATTAGATCAAGCTTGACTTTAATATTCATTCTTTTTTCCCAGTTTATTTTCTTTGTCTTTAATTAGGCAGTTTTTTATTGACTTATGAAAAGGCATAGCCTATTGAGATCATTCTTTGCGATGCTTTCTTGAATGAATTGTAGATCCTTTCCACTTTTCAGGCTTTCTAAGATTTCATGACATCATTAACTTAAGAGAAATGCACAAGAAATGGATAACTAATTTTATTCAATTTGTACCGCATCATCTTTATGGTTTTCTCTAATACATCTATCTATTAACTCTTTAAAACGCTTCTAACGAGGACAAACACAGTACCTGACAGGCTTCTGGGGGCTGCTCTGAACCTTCCTTCAGCTTTGTGCGGACGCTCGGTTCCCCTGCCGCTGCTGCCTCGCGCCACCTGAGGCTGCCGCAGGGTAGGACCGCAAGCCCCAGCATTCCCCTCAGCCCCGCCCACTCACGCTGGACGACGCGCCCGGAGGCGCTATATCTTCAGAGGCTCCCTCGGTGGAGCGGGGGGAAAACGCTTCTAACGAGGACAAACACAGTACCTGACAGGCTTCTGGGGGCTGCTCTGAACCTTCCTTCGGCTTTGTGCGGACGCTCGGTTCCCCTGCCGCTGCTGCCTCGCGCCACCTGAGGCTGCCGCAGGGTAGGACCGCAAGCCCCAGCATTCCCCTCAGCCCCGCCCACTCACGCTGGACGACGCGCCCAGAGGCGCTATATCTTCAGAGGCTCCCTCGGTGGAGCGGGGGGAAAACGCTTCTAACGAGGACAAACACAGTACCTGACAGGCTTCTGGGGGCTGCTCTGAACCTTCCTTCGGCTTTGTGCGGACGCTCGGTTCCCCTGCCGCTGCTGCCTCGCGCCACCTGAGGCTGCCGCAGGGTAGGACCGCAAGCCCCAGCATTCCCCTCAGCCCCGCCCACTCACGCTGGACGACGCGCCCGGAGGCGCTATATCTTCAGAGGCTCCCTCGGTGGAGCGGGGGGAAAACGCTTCTAACGAGGACAAACACAGTACCTGACAGGCTTCTGGGGGCTGCTCTGAACCTTCCTTCGGCTTTGTGCGGACGCTCGGTTCCCCTGCCGCTGCTGCCTCGCGCCACCTGAGGCTGCCGCAGGGTAGGACCGCAAGCCCCAGCATTCCCCTCAGCCCCTCGCCCACTCACGCTGGACGACGCGCCCGGAGGCGCTATATCTTCAGAGGCTCCCTCCGTGTCGCGGGATCGCGCGCGGGTCGGCGCCGGGAGAAGCCCGGGACAAGGGCGGGACCGTCTGTGGCCGTCCGGGGCTGGCCGCGGCTGGGCTGGGCCGGACGCTGTGCAAACGATCATTTAAAGGGTTGCATCTGTATGTACCCGGGCCATAATGCACTTTTGCACCTGATTTTTAATGGTTATTAATTGTGTTGCTGATATATCTAGTTTGTATGGTAATATCTTAAGTGATTTACTGTTATAACAAATTGATTATGTCTGATTAAGGCGTTTCAGAGTGTTTAGTTTAGTTTTATATTTGTGGTTTCATTATTTAATAAGTTAAGATGTCTACACTTAATAAGGAGACCGTCCGTTCTAATTGTGCCACCCTTGATAGTTATCTTGTGAAAGTCGTTGATAAAATCAACAAAGAGCGACGACTTTCTTTAGGCCGGGGGTGCCCTTCAGACTCCCTACCTAATATTCCAGATTTAGCTATTGTTTCACCAATATCCACAGTAGACGGTGGTGTCAATACTGAATGCTCGCAACGCCCCGTAGAGATCCCCGTACCTGATCCTGATCCTATCCCGATCATGCCAGAACCGTCAGACTCATCATTAGCTTTATGCTCTCCGGCTCCGAGAGTGCAGAGAGTGCTAAGATCGGGGAAGGGTGTTGTTAGGTCAACAATTCCAAAACGAGGAGGGAACCATAATAAAAAAAGATCGGATCCCCCATCTAAGTGTGCAGTGAGTAACCCACCTACTGTTGTTGAAAATACTCAAGTAACATTAGACCCCAAGCAATTAGAGTTTCTAGTTAGTCTGATAGATACTAAGTTTGATAAAATTATCTTGCCTCTAATGGACAAACTTGATATTCTATCATTAGAAATTAAGAGACTGGGGGGGCTTCTAGACTCCCATTTAGGGACTAAGGTTAATAGAGTAGATCCACTAGATCCATTAGATCTAGTAACAGCTATGGTACCAGAACCGGAAACTCTTAACATCCCTAATGAGAGCCTTTGTCCTAACTCCACAGTTGAACCGAATTTAGCGGCTGGTTCTAATATTCCACCTTTATCTATGGTAGTGGATAACCCTTGGAAGATCGTCAATAAGCCTAAAAACTATCGTTATCCCTGCCCCAATTTACCCCCAGAATGTGCCCCATACGTGGCAGTTTTAACTAACGTTCCCCCACTTCCGGACAAGGGGTCTCGGGGCCATCTTGAAAGCCACGAGTCCCTTAAGAACAAAACAGTGGCCTGGTTAAATCGTGAGTGTGGCTACCCAGTGGCCCTGTCTCACGAAATTTTAACTACTACCAGAGCCAATTGGATTGGGAACTCTCCTAAAAGCATTAGTGGCGATTGTGTGATCATTAATTTTAGCGACCCACAATTAGCTACTACAACTTTGCTTAGAGCCACCTCACGACCTACAAATGAACAGGGCATTTCTCTTAGACCACTTGGGTTTTTTTACCAACACGTTATCAGCAGACCCCTTAATGTTCCTAGCAGGGGTGGGGGCAGTGCCTCAAATGTGCCTAATAGGTTTGAGTTAGTTAACTCCAATCGGTTCCAGTGCTTGAGCGGTTTAGATTGTAATGACTGACTGATCTCTGATGTAGTATACCGTGAAGACCGGGTTGTTCACTGTGACACAGCACCAGTAAGTGTTACTCCGGGGCTGATAAGAAACGTTAGTTCCCCCCATGATCACTGCCCGCTAATTGATTCTGGTACTGCTTTTGAGGGGGCTAAAGGAGTATCTTATATAACCAATAACCATAGCAAGTGTTCAAGTGTTTCCCCCCCGGACGAAGGCACAGAATTATCAACTAGAAGTCATTTTGTTAGTTGGAATATTGCTGGCTTAACTTCAAAAGAAGCGAGCTTGGGTTGGCCAGAGTTTATTAATCTTTTTGATATCTGCTGTTTTCAGGAAACTTGGTGTAAAAAATTTTTGGGGTACAATGGATATATCTCTTACCAGCTACCTGCAACTGCATCCATTTCTGGTAGAGCCAAGGGAGGGCTTTTGGTCCTGATTTCTATCAAAATTCCCATTATTGTTAAGAAGCATGTCTTAGTGGGGACCCATGCACAAATCTTGTGGCTGTACGAGAAGGATGGTAGAAATATTCTTTTAATTAATTTCTATAATAATATTTTTGATAGTACCAGGTATGCGGTGGTAGATTCTTTGTTCAGTGCTCTAGAAGATATTATTAATGGTTCTAAAATTGTTTTTGAAATTATTTTCGCAGGGGATTTTAATACTACAGTTTGCCCCCTCTCTAGTCATTGTCCGTGCGGAATTACTAACCGATTTGGGGATGTGGATCTCCATTTTCCTCATAATAAATATGGGGACTCTTTGAACCACCTTTTAGCGGCTTTCGACATGGAAATATTGGATACCAAAAATAATGACCCTGCAGAAAGTATCCCGACATTTACAGGGAGGGGGGTTAACACTGTCATTGATTTTATATGTTTGTCTTCAAGCCTAGTCCCATGGAGTCTGGCTCCTAAGGTTGTGGACATCGTGCTTAGCGATCACGATTGTATAGTTTTAGAGGTTGTTTTCTGGAACAAAATATCTGTAATATCATCTGGGGTTATTGACAGTATTGAACCACATAGACCCAATGGTACTAGGTTGAGATGGAAAGGTGACAAATCAGTAATGACGTCTGATAGTATCATTAATAGTTGTCTTCCTGAAATTACTGAGATCCTTGAAAAGGATGACGTCAATGCCGATCTTGTCCAACATTTTGTAAGAATCAATACCATTATTGACCAAAAATTTACCAAATTAAGTGATGGCAAGCCAATACGGCAAAGAGGATGGTTTGATCGTGCCTGTACCTGCGCACTAAAAGAGCTTAAAGATGCTCTGGCTACCAAACCTAGAGACAAGAAGCAGGTGTGTCAGCTTAGATCTAACTATAAGAATATAGTTAAGCGCAGGAAGACAGAATTACAACACGAGGCTTGGGACAAATTGACGCAGGCCGCTGAACTGAAAGATTGTTCGCTTTTCTGGGCCACGGTTAACTGCCCTTTCTTGAAAGATGAGAAGGCTCCGGAGCTCACCTCTATGGTTGGCATGGATACTTGGATTTCCCATTTTTCTATTATTTTTGATTCAGCTAACTCTTTGCTAAATTTAAGTGACAGCTGGCCTATAGTGCCCCTTAATATTAGTCTCTCTGAGGTCTTGGGTAGCATTGCCACAAGTAAAGGTGGTAAGGCCCAGGGCCCTGATGGAGTACCCATTGATGTCTACAAGGTAGCCCCGGAGATTTGGGGTCCTGTTCTGGTTAAAGTATTTAATGCAGCAGTCAGTTATGGGATACCCCCAACCTGGGAGGAATCTATCATTGTACCTATTCATAAGAAAGGAGACAAGGGGGATGTGAAGAACTATCGCCCCATTTCCCTGTTGGACTCCTCAGTTAAAATCATGAGTAGGATTCTCCTGGTTAGGTTGGAAGAATGGGCAGAGACCAATGGCATTTTGGCTAATTGCCAGTATGGGTTCAGAAAAGGCCGTGGGACGATTGAGCAATGCCTGAATCTCGAACTTTTGATAGGGAAATATACCCAGGCCAGAAAGGGTTCTATTTATCTCTGCTTTGCAGATTTAAGTAGTGCCTTTGATCTGGTGGATCACGCTATTCTCTGGGTCAAGCTGATCGATATGGGGGCTCCAGAGGGCATTATTTTCTTCTTAGCCAGATTGTATGAAAAACTCCGAACTAGTGTTAGATATGGTTCTAATGGGGAGTGCACCACTAAATTCAGGATTGGGCGGGGAATAAGGCAGGGGTGTGTTTTAGCCCCCCTGCTTTTCACCCTTTTTATTAACGAAGTGGACACTGTGCTACAGTCAGTCGTGGCCGATGCCCCTAGAGTTAATAATATGACTGTCCCGGTCCTACTCTATGCGGACGATGCCGTATTATTATCTAGGACCCCGATAGGCCTCCAACGTCTGATGGATAGGTTTTCACAATTTATTACATCGAGAAAGCTTGTGATCAACAAAACCAAAACCTATACCATGGAATGTGGCACCGGAAAGAATAAGCCTCACTCTTATTACATTGATCAACATAGGGTCAAAGTGGTTGACAACTTCTGTTATCTTGGAATTAACTTCTCAAAGAACTGTACATGGGCTAGTGAACTTACAAGTGTTAGAGCCAAGATGGTCAGAAGCTCTAATGGGGTGTTCACCTTTGCGACCAAACTAGGGGATAAGCGAATAAGTGACATGCTCAAGATTTTCCAGTCACGATGCCTTTCAACTGCGCTTTATGGAGCTGGGATCTGGGGCTTTACCCAGGCAGGGGGTTTACAGGTGGAGGAGAATGCCTTTTTGAAAAAACTGTTGAACTTACCCAATTCTGCCTCTAATGACTTAGTCCACAGCGAACTTGGTATCCCCTTTTTAAATGATTTGCTTCTCTTAAGGCCACTATTGTTATGGCGGTCAATTTGGCTCAAAGAAGAGACGTCACTAAATAGAGCCATCGTTGATGACTGTCTCTCCGCTGATAATCATTTTAAGATACCATGGATTAAGTATATTGCCAACAGTTTTCAAGAATTCTACGGGATTAACATTATATCCGATAGATATGGGGCCGCAGCAATTTCTAAGGCTGAAATGAAGTATATCTTTCTGCTGTGTAAATCCGAGGGTCGGAATGATAAATGTAAATCTCTCTCTACCTGTGTGCAATATAACTCCTTGAATGAATTGAAAGGATTTCAGCCATATCTTACCATGGTGAACAGAGTCTCCCACAAGTTTGTTTTAACTAGACTCAGAATGGGGATTGTGCATAAATTGGTCGCTTTTCCAACTGTAAACAAGCAGCCCATTGGTTTTTGTCCTTGCGACAATTTGTCTGCACAAAGCACTATGCACTTTCTTTTGATGTGCCCACTGTATGGGAATCTCCGTGTAGCTTTTTTAAAACCTATTTTTATAAAATTCGGTGTTAGAACAGTACATGACTCTTTTAAATTGCTTTTTAACCTGCATCATCCCGATATTTGCTTTTTTACTGCAACTTTCTTACTCAAAGCAATTAATATCAGGAAAAGTATGTGCTTTTAAATATTTTATTCTCCCCTGTTTGTAATATTCTCTTGTTTTTAAACTATTTGTTGACCATTGTGGCAATTTGTTATGTTATTTTGTTATGTTATGTATGTGCTTATATGGACATTTTTTTTTTCTATGCTCCGAATAAAGCCTTAAAAAAAAAAAAAAAAAAAAACTCTTTCTTTTGTCCAATATTAGATGAGTACTTAGTGTAACTTATCTTATTGATGTTATATGGTTTAATTTTCTGAGTCTATCTATTTATTCTTCAATTATATAGAAATCAATTGTTTATTGATAACAAATAAAAGAAATAACCAAAATATACAAATTCTCTTCAAAGATAGTTGGTGTTATGATGGAGATGTGCTACTTATTTGCTCTAATTTCTGAAGCAGGCATCTGACTTCCTAAATAAAATGAAGGGTTATAGCAACATATATCAATAGGTGAGCCTAGGTTGGATAGAAGATATAAACTCTAGCAAGTAAAATAATCCAAAGACATTACTTAAGATTTGATGTAACATCAGGTCTGCTTCATGCCTAAAAGCCTAGCTTTATATGGGTATCTGGAAAAAACAGAAGAAAAGAAACAAAGAAATACAATATGATATGGTGCATTATCAACGGTTTGTATTAAAATCTGAATCCGTAAATGATCCATAAATCCCAACACAAAACCTAGACCCCTTTTTTATTTTTATTCTTCGTATCTTATTCAATATATTTGTTTCTTATGATTCACCGCTGCTCTGAAGTACTCTGTTTTGGTTTTATTATGTGCTTTTAGGCACAGGCTTACAGTTGTTGAGACAGTAAAGAGGCACTAATGCTATCATATAGGATGACACAACTGTTGACATTGATGATGGCATGTGTAATGTCTTCAGCGAGTGATGATGTGATATATGATGTAATTTATTGGAAAAAGGAAGTGCATTGGTGAAAAGTTATTGTTGTGCATCTACTTTAAATGGCTCAATAAGACACTTTTGATATCTTACCTTGGAACTATAATACCTCTTGAACTATAGTTTATTCACAGAATTTTGAATTTCTGAGGATTTTTATCCCTAACATAACAGAACACTTTTACTGACAGGGACATTTAACAACCCTCAAATAAAGGTTGTTTCCATCCAGTTTACACCACAGTCTTATTTGATAAGTAAAGAAAAGTTGAAGTTCTGGGCTCCAAAGTCAAGAAGCCAAATCTTTACGTTTGAAATTCTGTACTGGACTTTTCAGTACATGCCAGCATTTTGGAACCTGAGTCTAAATCACTGAAAACTGGCTTTGTTACCTAACTTCATTTGTGGATCTGACTTTGGCCCCAGAATGTGAGTGCTCTTATCCTGAAATGGGGATCATTTAACTAGAACATGGATTTATGACAAAAATTGATTGTGTGGGTTCATGAGCATGAAACTCTAGTATGCTAAAAGAGCTCTAGTTCTTGATACAAGAACCTAAATTCTGGCTTAAATCATCCTTGAATTGGTTTTATTAATCCAAGATCAAGTTCCAGTTTCTCAACTCCAAACTTCTATTGTCTGGCAAGTACTTCAGGTGCACGCAAATGCAGATAACGATATTGGTTTGAAAACTCAGCGCTGGGTCATGCTTAATGAAATGCAGGGCAAATATGTGATTTAGATGGTAGACTGCCTATTTAAACTGTGCTTAGCAATGATGCAAATAATGTCTCTTGCCTGTGATTGATCTATGTTTAGAGAGTCTCTGGTAGTGTATTATTTAATTATAGCCTCAGAGAGTGACCGCAAGGATTCCAAGTGGCAAACTGAGCTGGTGTCTTCACCCTTCATTATGTCTGCAGCAATTGAAACACTATAGGTGATTTTTTTTAAGTTATTGTAATAGGTCTCATGGTTACAGGTTGTCTAGTGTTACAATGTTTTTAAACAATAATTCCTCTGCTTGGAAAGTGACAATAGAGCAGACATTTCTAGGTGGTGGAGAGAGAAACTACTACACTTCTGCATTATTGAACTCACAGCCATGCCAACATTTTAATGTAAGTCTAGGAATCTGGATCTGCCAAGACAATTCTCAATTAAAAGTCAAGAACATCAGAATCTTGAAAGAGTTTTATTTTCCAATTAGAAGGATTGTTTGGATGAAGACTTATTGGATTTCATGAATAAGCTAGTAAGTCAGCCATTGAATAATGAATAATTTGGAAATAACAGAGCATTTTACAGAGGATCGCTAGCAATTGCTTGAGTACATATCTGACAGAAGCTGAGCTGCAAATACACACTCAGAAAAGCAGTCTCTCAGAGGCATAGTGTTCTGAGTGAACATCCCTCTGTTGTCTAGATTTCACTACCAATAACTGATCTCCAACAGTTTCTGGCCCCTTCCCTGAGGGAGGCCAAAAAAGAGTTGTTGGTTCTGTGTCTATCTGCTAGCTAATAACATATAAGGCTCAAACCTTTATGGAGTTAAATGCAAACACTTTTAGACCCACTAGTTCAACTTCAAGACTTAGTGAGCAGGAGGGAATCAAATAACCAATGAGGTTCCCAGTGGGAGTGAGCCCTTGCTTCATTGGGAGCCTAATCAATCACATGATCCTTTTATTCCAAAATGAACTGTCAGGTTTCTTGCTGAGGTTGAGAGGAAAATACAGTTAAGTAAACGTCAGTTACTTGTTAACCAAGTATGCACGTCCAAAGATACCCAAAACACAGTGCACTTACACATCTAGACAAACCTCCAAAAGTCAGCACGTGTCGACTGTTAAGTAATATCAAACCTCATTCATGATCCTATCCCACATATTTGGAATCAATGGGATAGGATGGAATCAATGGGATAGGATTGTTTGGGCATGTTGCACATGCCCATACAGTCCAAGCTGCTGCCTAACTCTCCACTCTTGCACAACCAGCATTTTACTCTCACCCACAAATTACTAACTCCTACAATTACCATATTCTGCAGCCCTCACTTGTCTTCTAAACCAAGGCTTTCCCTTCCCTAACAGATCGCACATTTCTAGCTAATCCTCATCATCTGCAACAAACACCCCTAAACAATTTATAGAGACTAACCACAAATAATTTTCCAGTCACAATAGCAGTGTCACGGATGCACATATGCATATGTTAAAATATCCAGCCCAACTGCGATCATCATATTAATCAATTACTGCTCTGCTAGTGGCCACCACACGGAAGTCAGACACCAATTGCCTGTTATATCCACTTACTTCATCCTCAAAGCCAAATGATGTATGACTTTATGAACTTGATTCAACAAGCATCTCTCCATGGGTAGCTGTAGTTTGCTCTTGGAAATTAACACGTCTTTCAAGAGTGAGCCAGAATAAAGTCACACCCACACAAGGAAAAATATTCATTATTTGGGCTAAACGTCACTGAGTGGTTATTCAGTTACCCACAGCCTTCATTCAAAATATTGGAGGTTACCATCACATTCACCCATGCCATGGAATTCCTGTTTATTTAATCTTATAACGTTTTACTGCCAAGCCATCAAGTTACATTGTACCCACTGCTTTGTAGGCCTCTATACCCCTCAGCTTGTGTACCTACCTAACAACATTTTGATAAGGAATTTCAACCAGACATGGACAAACATAACCTCCTAAACATTCTCTGACCTAACCTCTCACAGTTTACTTTTAACCTAGCTAAACAATTCACTGTCACTTTTCACATAGCTGTAATACCAACCTCAATACAGAATATAAATACAGAGACATCATCTGGCAGTTCCAGGAAAGAAAAACAAACAATGGCCTTAACATTCACAAACTTCCCCTTTGAGTCAGGTCCATTGATAGTTTGATTTCCTGCTTCAGGATTTTTTTTCAGAAAAACAACAAAAAAATCATACAGACAGACCAAACAAATATTGTCTATGCCTTCAGAACATCGTGCCTCATCAGCAGATGCACTTGAGGCACGGAGATCCGTGCTAGGTTCTGCTTCATGAAATGGGTTGCCCAGCAGGGCAGAGCTTTGTAGGGTTTTAAAAATCTTTAAAACATCCTTGGCTGAAACCACTACATGAAGATTAATTTTGGGGTTTCAAATGCTGTTGGTTAATATTATTCTGAAACTAGCAGTACTTAAATTATGCTTGTGATGTTCATTTTTTGAGAGACTAAACAATATGAGATGTCAAATATGGCTTGCAAATGGTTAACAGTTCACTTGAATCCGTGTCTGTGAGAGGTTTGAAAATGCAAAAAAAGTTGTTTGGATTAGTTGCTGGCGCTGGCAATGTATTTATTTATCGTATTTAATTATTTCTTTTATGCATTTAATTTATTTTACTGCCTTTACCATGGGAGAAGCATAATAACTTAGGTAGGCCTGCGTGAAATTTTAATTACGCCAGTGTAGTTGGAGTAATTTTGTTAATTTCGCAATACTCCTTGGGCCAAAATTACAGAAAATTGCATGATTATGCATGTTTGCATAACTGTGAGTAATTTGGCACAAAAATCCTAATTTAGGACCACAGAGAACAATAAACGTAGCTACTGCGATCGGCTGCTGGCTTTTCTTCTTCACATTCTCTTGCATTTAGTGCTATTTTCTTAGTGCAAAATGCATCCTCAGGTCCATTTTGGATACCAGGGTATATTTTGGGCTAAGGAAATAGTTCTAAATGCACTAGCACTAAATAACATGATGAGTGTACACCAATGCTACTACTCCTTCATGCTGATCAAGGCGGTACGTGCAGTGGAGCTGGAACAAGTGGTCCAGCTGGTGAGGCAGAACCCCCTCATGACCAGGGTTGGGGGGGTTCAGAAAGGTAAATAACAGAGTAGATGTCTTTTGCTGCACATTTTTCTTGAAGCATTCAAGACCATCAATGGTCAATTGTGAAGTACTGAAAATACGAACTAGTAGAAACCATTACCTAATATGTCATCACTTAGTTAGATTGATGTTTACATTTGTTTGAATTCAATGTCATGTAATTTTGTCATTTGTTATTTTAATGATACTCTTGCAGAGTGTCTGGAAATGGTGAAATAAGAGGCATGTCAATGGTGTCATGACACTTCCAAATGTAAAACAATCTTGTTAACTTCCTTTATAAAACTAAGATTGATTTATCATGGCACTTTTTAGATATCTTCTTAACTGAGTATAAAATGAGGGAATTGACCCATTAATCAGTGTATGTTGAGACTTCATAATTATATTTAAGGTATTACTGGCATACCATGTTACAGGTCCCATCCTTATATATTGTTACTTTCTTTTAACTTGTTTTTCTTAGAACATAGGTATTTATTTGTATGATGTATTATATTATATTACATTACATTATATTATATTATATTATATTATATTATATTATATTATATTATATTATATTATATTATATTATATTAGAGATAGAGTGCCACCTGCCATACAGTAAAAGGATATTGCTAGTCACTAAGCTGTTCCATAACCATATACAGGGACCAGGCTGCTCTGTGACCTGACCTGCCTTTCACCTCGACTGCTGGCTCTGACACAGGCATTGTGATGTTAGAAGTTGATTGTAATAACTTCTCACAGTCAAGTTCTGATGTCTTTTCTTTATAAGTAAGACAGAGTGAGTCACTAGGCACTGATTATAAAGGAATTAGAGATGTGCATTTACACAGGGATTGCAGAATGTTATGTTATGTTATATTATATTATATCATATTTTATTATATCATATTATATTGTATCCTATCATATTATATTATTGCAACAGGCTTTCATCTGTTTTATTTTGGCATTTGTGCAGTAGGTACATCAACCCATTGAACTATTGAACAACCATGCCATTCATTGACACTCCAACTTCTAGCTAGCTGTATTATACCCTGACTGACTGACTACAACAGTGCATAAGGTGCACATTACTGTAAAATACTCCTCGCTGTTTAGATGGCCTAAGTTGATATCAGTAATATAATGCTACCAAAGTGAAAAAACTTTTAGGAGCCACTAAAAGGAATGAAATTACAATTGATTCTATAATACTAGATTAGGGAAAGATGGAGTCATGCAACATCATTCCATGTTACTAATGCTACTATAAATATAAATTAGCAAATGCTGAATCGTTGTTACTCACACAATTAAAATACATTTGTCACAGCTCATTTAAATCTAATTTTCTAGAGTGAATGTGGAAGTTGCAGCTCTCTCAGGGTTTCCAGGTAACCGTCTTTGTTAAGCTCTTCCTCTGGGCAGTTGTCTTTCCACTGGTATATAGGCACAGTGTGGCATTGCCAGGTACCTACTGTAGCTGCAGAGAAAGGGGTGCAGTGATCTTCCTTAGTGGATCTTTGCCATAAGTGAAATACGCAGGAATAGCTTTGCTAAAATGGGGTATGTGAAACAGCATAGGCAAGAAAACTCAGACTACTTAGTGTCAGCAGGCTACAATCTCCACCCCTTGCCTGATTCTGGGTACAACCAAGAGCAGGTGTCTGAGTCTCTGTTTCATCGGTATCAAAACCAGAGTTGTCAGTCAGTCTGTGCAGAGTTCTGAGTGAGCTTGAACATTGTCAAGAGCACTACACTGAGTTTGACTATTAAGAATAACTGAGCTCCAAGGACATCTGTAGCGCTCTGGCAGAGCATATGTAATATGAAGAAAGGCCCTGTGTGAGTCTCTGTAGTATCCTGAGCAGAGCTCTGGGCGAGTCTATTGATGATCAATACAGATGTCCGGGTATGTCTGAATATTAAATTATATAGAGCAGGGTTCTTCGTTAGGACTTGGTGCAATAAGAAATAAGGATATATTTTACTCTCACTTATCAGGGACTGAAGTGAAGAGATTTGACTAGGTGTGTGTATTATAAAGAGTGAGTCTGGCTTTTGCCAATAGCAGATTTATGCTTGATCCTGGGTATTAAAGATCTTTGATTAAGGTCTTCAAGCCTAGCAGTCACACCCTTAACCTGAAATGCTGGAGATCCTAGGAGAGGAAGTGCACCGGCAGCATTTTAAGTTAACAGATGGATCCTGAGCCTTGACAAATGTGTGGCTGCAGGAGTGGTTCCACCCTGGTGTGACTGATAGGCATGAACCCTGAAATATTAGGGTGAAAAACTGCTGGACGGGTAAAGGGAAAATTTAGTGCCTGATTTAGATTAAGGTGGATGGTTACTCCATCACAATGGTGACAGATATCCCATCTGCTGA
Source organism: Triturus cristatus (assembly GCF_964204655.1). Lineage (NCBI taxonomy): Eukaryota > Metazoa > Chordata > Amphibia > Caudata > Salamandridae > Triturus > Triturus cristatus. Next base: position 771,643,577 of record NC_140592.1, read on the forward strand.
AATCTAACTGCCATTATTTCATATGGGATTTAGAGTTTGGTGGATGGGTTACAGAGTAACCCAACCGCCGAAATTTAAATCAGGTCGTTATTATTACCTGCATGTATAGATTAGTACTTAAGACAGACTGTAGGAGTATCTCGATTGCCCTTACGAAGGTCCTAGACCCTCCTTCAAGCGATTTAGTTTTGGACAATACATGTTGGCAAACTACAAATAGAGAGGATGCACAAAATAGGCTCATTTTAGCAAATTGTTTTGTTTATCTTCCAGTCCTGTATACCCACAAAATAAAAGGAATAACTTGGTTTACATCGAAGTTGTTATAGATCACTACCCTTCTCAAAAGTTTGAGACTACAATATTGGTATCATCTTGACATGGTGGGGCCAATGATGAAGCATGTCACAAATAAGTGGTTGAGGCCTTTCCGTAAAATCTATTTAGCTTTTTCCTTTTAGGTATAGTCTAAACAATAACCAAGCTACAGTGTTTTTTATTACTTAATACACCTTGGTATTAGGCTGTGACTGAGCCTTGGCACAATAGAGAGTGAAATTCTGCATGAGTTTTGATATTTTTAGCAGAAGAATTATGAGTTTGTCTGAGTATTAGAGGGAAGAAAGTTCAATGATTGACTGTATTATCAGAAGGAGAATTCTGAGTTTTTTACAGTATTTAAAAAAAAAAAAAAAATTATTAAGTTTTGAGAGTACCACATGGGCGAAGGCCTGACAAAATCCACATATAAACATTTTATTAAAGGATTACCAAATGTGGAGTTATCCGTGAGTACACTTTGTATACATAGCAAAAGAAAACACACAAAACACTGTACGCAGACTGCTCCCCCCACCCGCATCGGCAAACAAATATCGACACCTCTATAAACGCAGAATGACAAGAGAACACTTTATAAATAGCAATCTGTTGAAACCTCATTGAGTCACCTTTACGGGGATTGTGATGGAAGAGGTGGAAGATCAATACCCCTGTATGTGGCCCATCAAGAACACACTTTTTTATGCTTTTGGGGACAGCCCCATGCCTGAAATACAGCCATTTTAGCTGCCATACACTTATCAAGCTCTTTTAGCCACTTTCCCATTGTCGGAGGATTTTAGGCTATTTTTAGGAACAAACCTCTGAGTGGACTTGTGAGTTATCTATAGAGCTATGAAAGAGTCAGTTTAATTCCAGGAGCAAGGCTCTGAGACAACTGTGGTTTTATCGAGTGCAGAGCTCTGAGTGAGTTGGTATCAAAAGGCAGGGCTGGAGGCATTGCTTACCGCTTGGTACTGGACGAGCAGGTGGAGCGATACTTGAAACCTGCTCATACAGATTTTCTTTCAGGGAAAGAAAAGCTGTAGTCATCGCTGACAGTCAGCACTGTCTGGACCGAGGCTTCGTGCATGCAGAGAACATATTATTCACAGCATTTCGATAATGAACTACAATTCCCAGCAGGTCATGAACTCTTGTGTATTAAGGAAAACTGCAGCCCTTTGTGTATTTAAGTAAACATTTACTTGTGGTCCATGACATCTTTGCAAAGCAATTGTGATACAATGTTGCTGCTCCCTTGCCTTTGCTTCAGGGTTCATGGATTCTCTTGCCAAGACACATTACTTTCACATGGATTTGTATTGAAAAACATTGGGAGTAAAGAGAATTATTCAGAAAAACTTGTTGATGGAAACACATTTTTTACTATTTTACTATTTTTACACACTCTTCGAAAACTGGGGGTTGTTAATTTTGCTAAGGGATAACCTGTGATGGAACTCGAAGGATTTTTAGACTGTACTATGTTGCCTAAATTATGTTTGAATATCAGACATAAGGTATTATAGTTCTACTGTGAACATACCAATTGACAAGACTAGTGAACAAAAGATTATTACCATTGTTGGTTACTTATACATAAGGCAGATGTGTGAGTGAAAGCAGGTGGTGGGGAAAAGGGAGGCATTAGGTGTCATAGGGGTGCCCCATGCTTATGACTGTGTGAAGATTTGATGTGAACAAATAAACCCCCACATCAAACCTTCTAATATAAGATTAGCAGAAAAAGTTTAAAGATATGTTGATTTGCCATGCCTAAAGTTCTTTAGAGAGATTGGGGCAATGCTTCGAACAATTATTTCCACTAGAAATCCTTAGGTAAGAGCAATTAGCAATTCAAAAGATCATTTCATAAAACCTGAACTTCATCTGTTTCAAATTGCTCACACTACTTCTTTGGTATTGTGAAGAAGCTTTTTAACTTATCCTAGTGAACTCTGCCTTCATACATGCTGAGAGTGACAAACAAATTGCTGAACTTGTTTAAGATGCTACACTTGAATATACTATTCCCATCCAGGAGGTCCTCATTTTCAAACAATGACATTCTTCTGCCTCCATAGTGAAGCAAGTGCCTGCTACTGTTATATTATTCTAACAGAAACCGTATGATGAATTTCCATGTAGAAAACTAGGTTCCTGCTTTATTAAAGGAAGTAATACTGACATTTTGGCAAGAAACCCTTTCTGGTTTCCATATTTCCTTTGAATTATTGTCATTCCTCCAACATACTGTCTTTGGTTGAGATCCCCATGGTGGAGAAACGTGACTCAGTTGTTGAATTATCTGAAAGCATCATGCTGTCAGTAGTGACCCGTGTGGAGCTTCCATTATGAATATGAAGGCAAGAATTTCTCCTTGTGGATGTCCAGGATGATCATCTTTCAGAACTGGATCAGAACCATGTACATGTTCTAGTTCTGCTCAACTCCTCATCACCTTTTTACATCTTAGCATATGATATAAAATTTGCACCAATGTTTAAAATGAAAATGTAAACTGGGCTTTCAGTGACAGGGGGAAATGTGGTGCAGCAGATTACAATGTGTAGTCTCACAACACTTGAAAATGTACAGTAATTGAGAATGAGAAACACATGTAGACTCTGTACGTTTGAAAGGCAGTGTCTACCAACATCTCTGCATCAACCTCATCCTACGGCTCTGCTCCCAGGAGTCAACACTCAGGGATGCATTATGTGTGCTTTCTGAAGTACACCATTAACTCACTGCCCAGGGTTACCAAGACTGTGTCTTCCAGGCACTTCAGTGAATGAGTTTATTGGGGTTACTAGTGGGACTTCTTTCTTCTACAGAGAAATTGGAAATTACCTTGGGAATCTGTAATACTGCATCTGAGTCCCCTACTAAGCCCTAATGTGCCACAGTGTTCCTCCTGGAGATTTTGCATGTTGGAGCAAGTGAAATCTCAAAGAGGAAATCACTGGGTGCCCAGTAAAACTGCAAACCTTGTAATACCAATTATGCTGGTATCAGGAGTTACTGGCTCCATCACAATTGAAGGGTCTCTTGTAATGAGGTCCTCTCTTCTGTGAATCAGGAAGCACCATTAAGTAATTGAATATAAAATAATATCAGGAAGACTCATTAAAGAATAGAGGTTGTTTTTTCAATGACATTGACTACCTGCCCATATCACACCTGAATTAACTTATAGCCATTTGCAAAGAACCTGTGTGTAAAAGGTGAACTCGCTATGTATAGACATCACTGTGAGCAATACTACCACAATGCCACATGAATATTATCATACTTGTATGTACAAGATAAGGGATTTGTGGTGTAGTTGTTGTTAGACATGTTGATTGCACACATTTAATAAGGCATAATCATATAAACTTGTTTAGGTTTTTCTTTATGGCTCTCATTTCCTTGAGAAGTGCACCCATCACAAACATCTTAATGGTTATGTGGTTGTATTCAGGCTGCCACAGTTGGGGTACTTCACGTCTTATGGCAGCGACTTCATGAGCAACTCACTTGAGCAGCAAAGCCAATGGGCTACTAAAACTTTTACTAGTTCTTCGTGGCCCTCTTCTGACAGCAAATCTGCATACAGTAGTTCATGCATAGCAAGGTAACATTGTTAGGGATGTGGGGAAAAGTGTGCCAAATGTGCCAAGTTGTGCTGGAGACAGGGAACAAAGAAAGGAGGAAAAGAAGGAATAAAGGTTGAAAGGAAGAAAAAGTGAGAGAGGAGATGGAAAGAAAGGAAGACTGAAAAGAAAGAAATGTGAAAAAATGAAGAAAAATTAAAGAATAAATAAATAGGAGGAAGAATGAAAGGATTAGTAGATGGAACAAGAAGAAGGATAATGCATGAAAGGATATGTGATTGGACAGATAGACGACTGGATGTATGGAATTGAGGGTGGGTGGTAGAAAAGGTGGGAAGGCTGATGGATGAAAGAGTGGATGGATGGATGGATAAATGAACAGAAGAGTAAATGGAAATCCACCAGGGAAGATCCAGATTACTTGGCTCATTTGCTGTCCTCAGAGGTATGATCCAAGTGGAGAGCATATTAATTTCCTGGCTACTCCTGTACCTTGCGGACACACTCTTGCAGCTGCAGTGATTTCTAATGTTTCTGTTGATGAGTTTGTTGTATTTACAGAGAATAAATATTTGATCTCCCATATGTGGATGTCAGGAACCTTGTGGCTTTACATCATTAAATTATTATTGTATTGAGACAATGTTATGGAGCAGTGTGTGATTATGCTCCCCAATTGTGTACTGTTTGTTACAATATCATGTTACTGATGATTTACTTTCTTGTCTTGTGTAGTCATGGCATTATATGATGATTGGGAAATTATTTATAGCAAGGGATTTTGCTTTGGTTGTATTAATGTTTGAGGCTACCTTGATGAACCTGACTAAATAGTCTCATCATGCAGTTCACCGGTGCCATCATTATGTTGAATAATGAAGGTGGTGAAATGCCATGTGCCACAGGAAATAACTTCTGGCACAGGTATGTAGGATATAAATTAATTTCATAATGAACAATAACCTTTTCCATTTCTATGTATTATTCCTTTCTATTGCATTTGTCAGCTCTAGAGTAATGCCCGCATTTATAACACTTAAGTCTGTTTAATGACCATCTTCAGTTCTTACTATGGTTTTAGAAGGTTTTCATGATTGCTCTTGTGCTCCAGAATTACCTGTGAAAAAGCAATGTTTACAGCAGTTGACCTATCGCTATAACCCTAGCCTTTCCATTGGTAAATTAATCAATTGTTGGTTATAATTTCTTTAGCATGTTTCAGCAAAATTCCAACCTTAATGCAACGTTATGGTGTTCTGCTTTATCTGTCATGCTTTGGTATGCATGGTACAAACAAAGATTATAGTGATGTTATAGTTAGGTGTTGAAATAAGATAAGAACTTTAAAAATAAAACAACACTATAACTTGCACGCCTGTCATGCCCTGCATATGACTTCCCATATAAAATCACATTTGATATCACTGATAAGATCTCAAAGGACATCATTGATGAAATGTCTGAAGAAAAAAAATCTAAGGGGCACATTCATGGGGCAGGCAAACATTTTAATTTACTAATACCTGTCATACAGTTTCACCAATCATGTTTGTTTGTTTTTGTGACATGTTTTATGCAGATCAACCCAAGGGGAGCAAATCTAAATGGGGAGTGGGGTGCTCCGAAATCTTTCATATGCTAATAACTTTGGAATGTTATGAGAGAGCTGAAAAAAAGTTTGCAGGCCCTTATCATGTTTAATTTAATTGATATATTGAGTTTCAAGCTAATCTAATTAGTAGGGGTTGTGTTAAATAGAAGTGTCAAAATGTTTTCATTTATAAATATCTTTGGTGCTGCCATATATATAACAAAATGATATTTGATACACTGTTAGGAAGTTGTGCCTTTTGTAGGTATCTCCAGGGAACAATTTTAAGTAGGGATCAAAAATTATTTTATTTGCTAATATCTTTGGTGTTATACAATGTACTGGTATGAAATTTGGCAGAACTGTATCATATTTACCTGTCCCTATATGGAGTTTTATCAATTCCGCTAATAGAAGGCAGAGTTCTGGGGGGGGCAAAAATGTTTTCATTTACTAACAATTTGCTAACCCACCGCAGGCTGCCAACACCTGCTACCCACAGTCTTTAAACATGCATAGCAAGGTTGGCGATAGGTCCTGGCCTGTAGCCTAACCAAGTATTTTATTTGTGGACCCTGTTTCAACAGATGTACTGAAGACTCTAATAAATGGACAACGGGAATCAAAAACTTTCTTGTCCAAGGATGCTCTATCTTTATTATAGGTCCACAGACAGTGTGCAAACCTTGGTTCGAGGACTTCTTGCGGACTCATTGTTCAGATATCTCTAACATTTAACCCTTTGAATCCTAATGACACATTATTGTAAAGGTAGTTTCATGAAAACTGCTGAATAGATTTATCCAAACCAAGCAATGGCACGTCCCCGGGTAAAGTTGTATTTTTATACAAATTTGCTACAATACCCTTCAGGCTTTTATTCTGTAGCAGTGAGCAAAGATTCCTATTGGACTGAAAATTGAATTTTTGCTTTTTTGATCAGCTCGTTAAGTGTGCTACCCCATGACAGGTCTGCGTGAAACTCAAAATATCTCAATTAAGCTAAACATTGTGTTGGCCAAATGTTGTGCAGATCTTTCCTAATTAAATGTACAAAAGTTATGCCAAATTTCATGTGGATTCATCAAATGATGCCATAGTTATTAGCAAATTAACACTGTTTTGACCCCCTCTCTGAAAAGTGTCACCTTGATGAATCTGCACAAAATAAAAAATACGAAGAGTAAACTAAACATGGTTATCATGCCTAGCCAGAGTGCATCTGAAATGTAAATATCTCGAACTACTGACCAGATTTCCACCAAACTAACAAATTTACAAGCCTTAAGTAAAGTTCTCATTTCGAGGCAAGACAGCTGTTTTTTTTGGTATTAAAGAACAAAGAAGCCCATGGCAATGAAAATGTGATATCACACTTTTGGGGCTTTTTTTCCCTTGGATTTTTGCAAAACTTACCATAAAAGACCCAACCTGGATGAATTTCCTTTGGACAATTAAGTGCAGATTCAACAAAAAAATCCTCGCTTATTGATACCCATACCTAACTAGTATACATATCTATATATTTATAGATATAAGTATACATATATATATATATATGTTGTAGTAGTAATAACTTTATTTTGGCAATAAAGCCATAAAAGTTTTACAATCATCCAGAAAAACACATTAATACAATAAATAAATAAGATTATCAGATACAATTCTTCAGAATATCACATAATGACATTTGAACATCAGGAGTTAATCTAAGCAATCAAAACTTTAGCTCAAGTATCAGCTCATAATTCCACTGTTCAGTCCTTATAACAAATTGAAATATTAAAACGAATTCACACATTTCATAATGGATAAAAATGCAGGATTATCATATGTCTCAATCCTATTAGATAGAATTACTTGGTGACCTAAAAACATATCTTTATACCCTCTAATGAGACATACTAATGGGCAAGCAAGTTTATAGTATATAATCATACAGCCAGATTTATTCAGTAATCATGGCCTTAGGGCATTGAGCCTTCCCTCTTATGTTACATGCCAGTGTAAAAATAGGGACATCAAAAACGATTCCTTCCTTTGCATCACTTTTTAAAATCTGTCTCCCAGTAATGCCTCACACCCATAAGTTTGCATTCAGCAACAATCAATTTCTTGCAGGCAAATGCATAGTGGGGGCATAAAATAAGAACTGTGCCTCTGTGTCTTCAATCTGAGGACAATGTGGACAGTGGATTGGAAGGGAGGCCGGGTTATCCCACTTTGAAGTGTGGGTTCTTAATGGGAGAAGTCCACATCAGAATTGAACATAAAACATTTTGCATGAAAGGGAAATATTCTAACCATGTATGACTCAAGCCCAGGTACGAATTTATGGGTAATAAACTGTCCTGTTATACTCCCTTCTGAGTAACCTTTCCAGATCTGGTGCATTACTTCCTCGTAATGCATTAGTTTCACTTTGTGTACAACAGATTTGGCTGTATCTCCTGGAGCACTCCATAGTTACCCCATCCCAATACTATCTGTGAGTTTCTTGATTTGCTTCAACCAAGGGGTACGTACTTCTTTATCATAGACTATCAGCTTTTTGAGCGATACCCAATACGGTGCCAGCTCCAGAGCTGACCATAGCCGTACCCAATATAACAGTGGTTTAAGCGAGATGATCATATTCATGGGATTTAATGCCAAATCAAAACTCAAGGGGATAAGAGGTGTACGCACAGGTAGATTAAAAAGGGCCCAAATAAATTTGTTCTCTGTCATAGTAAGAATTTATGCATCTACATTGCCCCAAATCTCGGTTCCGTAACTAGTTGCGGATAACACCGTAGCTCTATATACAGTAATGGTAGCTGACACCAAACCTCCTGAGGTGGCCATATATTTCCACCTTTTGATGTAAAGTAATATTACTTTTTTTTCTAATTTGGCCCCCCCATGTCAGGTTGTCGGTTGGTATAACACCTATATATCCATAATCAAAGTGTGCTACCTATTCTAGGGGAGCCTCATCTATCATCTTCGCTCTAAAGGATCAATGGAGATTTATTGACATGAACTTGGATTAAGTTCTAATCCTCTATTAGCACAAAAGGCTACAAAAGGCTGCAAAGGCATTCAGTTCTGGTTGTAAACCCACGAGGGTCCTTGAGATAAGTAAAGTATCATCTGCAAACATTAATAGTGGGAGAGGAACACCTGCAAGTTTAGGAGCATCATGTCTGCATTGGGCTAGCCATTTAACCGCTCCGCTGATATAGAGACTAAAGGTCCCCTCCAATATTCCATCTCACCCTGGCATAGGTTTCAGCATGAAGAACCCTCCAGACCCAAAGTAAATCCCTTGGAATTCCATAATCATCCAGGACTTTCCAACGGTTAGCCCGTAGAACCAGGACAAATACCACTCTTAAATCAATAAAAGCAACATATAGATGATCCCGCTTCAAGATGATATATTTCCAACGTAGCACCTTGAAGTGAAATACCTGGTTGAGGGTGCTAACCTTACTGCTGAAGCCTGCCTGTGTGTCTTCAAGGATGTGATTCTCAACTACCCACTTATGTAATCTGAACAGGATCTGCCTACAGACAATTTTCTCAGTATTATACAGTAGGCTTTTGGGTCTGTAGTTTGATGGGTCAGCCCTATTCCCCTTTTTGTAAATAAGGATAATGGCGGCCCCATGCCACGTCTGAAGTATGGCTTCACCCTGTAGGATGCTATTACTCACTGCATTAAGATACGGAACCCCTATCTCTGGCTAGGCTAAATACAGATCTCCAGGAATCCCATGTAACCCAGGTCCCTTTTCCTTCTTCATCTGTTTTAAAGCAAGAGCTGTTTCAGCTAGAGTGAAGTGTATAACATCGGCTTTTCTATTTATTGCCACAGTTCTTAAATAGCCCTATATTTCTCTGGGTTCCTGACGTTTCCTTTGCTGCAGGTTTACTCTGAATTTTTTCACAGTCCCATTCTTGGTATAAACCATCAAAATGAGATACCCGCCTATTTGATGTTATTATCGCTTCAAGATGATTCTCAATAGTGTGGGAACTAACCAAAATCAACTTCCAAAAGGCCTTTTGGTTCCCATTTTGTAGGGTATCTGTTATTTCCACCCACTGTTCAGACTCCCAGCACCTTTTGGCACTAATCAAAGTAGTCTTGTAGCTTTTCCTAGCCATAGTTATTTTCAAGCTATTGTCATTATTTTCTTTGAAACGTTTTATATAGCGTGAACATGATTCATCAGGGTATCAGAGAGCTGTACAGAGAAGCAGACAAGTTAAGCAAGTAAAGGTGTATATAGTCAATACTTTACATATAAGAGGTTAAACATACAAAATGTAAAAAAGGAGGACACCCATCAGCATAGTAGATAGCAAGTGACAAAATTGCACAGTAGAGTGGGAGACCAGGGCTGTAAACAAGAAATAAAAGTCAGTTTGAGTTCTTCAAGTCTATTATTGCAGATAGTTATTCAGGAGCAACTATTTGACTTCTTTTTTGAATGAGGAGATCGAAGGGTTATATCTGATTTCAGGAAGAAGAATGTTCTATATTCTCGGGGCAAGATGGGAGAAGGCGAGGTTATAATTTCACTTCTTTTTTAATTTTTGCGGTTTCAACAGTAGAGTGTAAGAACTTTTTAGGGCCTGATTCATACCAGATAGTTTGAGTTTTTTGGCCAGGTAAACAGGAGTGTTACAATGAAGCACATTGTGCGTCAAGCAGGCTATCTTGAACTGAATCCTTGCTTCGAGAGAGAGAGACAATTGAGTTGCATTTGATCTGGTGTGATGTGATCATGTTTTCTTGATCCTGTGATGAGTCTGGTAGCAGAGTTCAGTGTAGCCCTTAAAGGGGCCAGTCTAGCTTTGAGTAACTCTGTTATTGTCACACTTCTGTGATCTAAACAGGTGCTTATTAGGGATTGAACTGCTAGCTGCATATCATCAGGAGGTAGGAACGATTTGACTTTCCATAATGTGTAGATTTGGTGATTGGCTCCTCTAGTGGTTGCACTGATGTGGTCTTGCATATTCAGGTATTTGTCCAGTGTTATGCCTAATGATCTAGTGAAGTCAACAACATGTGGAGCGCAGTTGAGAGCCGTTAGTTGTTTGAGCCCATCTTAAATGGGGGCAGAGTGATTGTGGCGGGCAATCAGGAGGAATTCAGTTTTGAGTGTATTTAGCATAAGGTGATTGTGAGTTAACCATTGTTAAATTTTGAAGAGGGCACAGTTAAGAGTTTTTAGAGTTTTTATATCATTGGGTGAAGAAAGTTTAGGTACAATTGAGTATCATAGGTGGGCATGTGATAATGTATGTTTGAACGGTTCAGAATTTCGGTGAGAGGGTCCATGAACAAGTTGAAAAGCGGGGGTTAGAGTGAGGATCCTTGAGGCACTCCAATTGTAACCGGTGTACTGTTAGAAAGGGATTGGGTGACTTTAAATCTTTGCATTCTAGTATGCAGTAATGAGGTAAACCAACTTAAAACTGGACCCGATAACCCCATTCTTTTTTCAAGAAGATCAATCATGTTGTCATGTTTGACTGTATCAAATGCTGATGAAAGATCAATAATTATAAGCAGGCAAGGTTCGTTCTGGTCAGGTAGTCTCAGGACATCATCAACAAGGTGTGTTAGAGCCATTTCAGCACTGTGACCCGACCTGAAGCCTGATTGGTATTGGTCAAGGAGCTGAAACTGTTCGATGTGATTACAGAGTTGAATGTGTACGTGTTTTCTTTATTATTTCCAGGAGACGTTGTTTCTCTGCACGGCAATCTTTCGAGTACCAGGTAGGTAGGGGCTTCATTTTGAATGCTGCCCCTCTTTTGTTCTTTCACAAAAGAATAGCTATTTGATTAATCAATTTACAGTGAAGATTTACACAGTTTACATTGGTTGTAATATTAAAATCTATCAGTGTAAGTTTTCCAACAAATAGTTCACATATTTATGTCAAGACCACAGCATTAGTTGCTAATATCGGCCATTTAGCACTTCTGTTATTAGTAGTTTCCAGGGGAACTTTAAATATAGTAGGTGGCAAATTCATGTCATACAACGTGCCTAATACGAATTTAGCACTTAAGGCCTGGGGGTCACTCTCTGATCTTGAGAAAACCTCCATGTCATATAGATCAGGCCAAAACTCAATATCCAAAAGTATATAGTCTATGTTTGTAGTAATTTGCCCTCTTTTAAAAGTTGGGCAAAGAGAAAAGTCAAATCTTATGTTACCATTTACAATTATTTTAGGCCATGTTCTACAGCTATCTCCATCAGCTGGGGTCCCACCTTTGTGAGTTTCTTATCATCTATCCAAGCTGGACTCAATGTTAATGGTACTGCCTGGGTATGGCTTGCCATATCAGCATAGGGCTGTTCGGTAGGTAATAGAGTATTACAATCACCTGCTGCAATCTTTATAGCTCTCTGATTGAAAAACCCTAGTATCTTTGTTAAATGACCTACTGTAGCCGACTGAAGATTTGATTAAATTGATCTCATGTACATATTCACTAAGGCAATATGTCTCACCCCTGCTGTAGTAGTTATTTTGATTTCAAAACTTAGTAGGCCACTAGGGTTTGAAGGCACTACTCTACCCACTAGAAATAGATCCAAACTTAACCATACTAAAAGACCACCTGATGCACAACCCAATGAGAGGGTAATGCGTTAGTGCTAAATGCTTTAAACTCTGATCTATGCACTGGTGGAGTAACTCATGTTTCCTGGAGGAGTACAATATGATAATGATCTATCCCCACTGTGGGTCAGAAAAATTTCAACACAACATATTGATGTAGTCTTCCTTTATTACCTCCTTACTACATACATTGGTGTGCACAGGGACTCAACTCCTTTGGTCAAAGGATCTTTCCCTAGGTCCAGCAATATGCTGGCGTTGAGCTTTGATGTTGTATCTAAAGTTGATTCGCTTGACATTCCTTCCCAATTTGGGAAAGGTTGGCCTCTCCCCTTACATGATGCCAATAAGTTAGAATGGCTCAAGGTCACCTGAAGTTAGTCATTCTCTGATAAACGTGAATTCTACCTTGTTCTTAAAGAATTAGGTGGTATATGGGTTATATGGTCCTTTGAAATTACATGAACCAATATATGCACTGGGGGTTCAATTTCAGTCTTATTTGTGATGTGACCTGATGTTAGGACTGAACCTTAATTTGAGTATTATGAGCCCTTCAACCAGTTCCTTGTATATTAATTTCAGTCCTGTGTAATCAAACTGTTGGTCATTGTTAGTGAAATGCTTTTGTGTTCACTATGTCCTCCCTTATAATAGATCTACACCCCCTCGTATGTCTCACCCAAATGATAGATTTAATTACCTAGTGATTCATAAGTTTTCCCAACTCCGTGGGGGATTTTAGGGACATTTATCATGTAAATATCATAGGGCTTAGTCAACGAATTATCGAGGTCAGCGCTACTCGTTTTACCATGTTTACTATATCTAGGAATCCCTCTCCATCTCTGTTGAGTTTTGGAAGAAAGATCCTCCTGATTTGAATTAGATGTACTAATTAAGGCATCCATTTCCTCCTGGAAGGCTTGGTAACTTAATGTTGAGCCTATTCAACAGTTATCCCAAAACTCTGTATTCCCAGTACTAGTTCCCGTTATATTATCTCTGTGGGGCAGGGGATGCTTGGGGCGGGCAGGGAGTACCCTGTTAATACTATTATCTGATGAGGAACTTATCTTCATTACTAGATTTGATAGCCTATCTAATTTTTTCATTTAAAACTTTGGCCAGTCTACCCATACAATCTTACAGGCCCTTATTGTGTCCAACTGTTCCGTTAAATCCTTATTTCACTCACCCAGTTAAATCTTTAAGGGCTCAGTCAACTTACTCACAGGATGAAATTTATTTCCTAAATGTTCCAGTACTGCATACTGATTAGAGCACTCAATACTAACTACAATTGGGATGTGTTCAGGCCCTTGGTCATTGAATAGGTCCTCTATAGAAGCTTCTGAAGTACTCACTGGGAGGGAGGAAGACTCAAGTTAATATCTGTAATAAGCACCTCTAGAGCATGATCATCAACTGATTTAATAAAATAAGTTTTAATATCCTTCTGTGCATCACCCTTATTTCCTGTACCCTTTCTCCTCCTGCCTTGTTGTTCCACTCTTTATTTTTAGGGGCAAGTAAACCCTCCACTTCTTCTATTAGCTCATCTACTTAATCAAGTGTGCAGTTCTCAGCTGCATGCCTGGGCATTTTCCTTGCATTCCCTGCGTCAGGGATTTTATCGGTTGCCTTCCTCTTTACCATAGCTTATTAAAGTATCAGAAACCTATTGTAGGAGAAATCTCCTATCACAAAATATTATTGAAATAAAAAGAGTGCAATAATCCAATCATGCACAAGTGCTGGAGTGAAAGGTATGAAAGGCTACTGCTTCCAAGTGACTCAATTTGTTAATTATTACAATTGCTGACAGTAACTCTGGTTTTGCCTGTCCATCGCCTACAAGATATTTGGACAATCTTACCAAACTCCAAGAGTAGATTGTGGCAGAGCCAAGGGGAGTGGCCATGCTCTGCCTATTCCTGTCCCTGACTGGGGCAGAACGAGCCCGCCCTTGGCCGGGAATCTCAGAGTGCTGTAGTAGCATGCAGGAGGAAGAGGAAGTGACAGTAGAACAGGGAATGATGTGACTCGTGGTCTCCAGCGGCCAGATGGTAGTGGCAGCTTAACCCCTGCTAAGTCCCTTGGAATGAAGGTGTAATTCCCAGATAGAGGTAGCACACTGCAGCAGGGCTACTAGCGACAAAAACAATAGTATATATAGGTGGTCGAGAAAGGGGGCAGGGCCTACGATGATGTCTTAGCAGTACAGCTGTGGGGGACTTACTTGTCACAGCAATAAGGGTTCTTGGCCCCCAACAACTCTCAGCAGCCAAAGCAAGTTCATCCCCCAACCAGCAGTGCACCAGGAGGGCCCTTTGCAGAGTTATTAAGAAAGTTGTAGGGGTCTCCGACGACATCTCATCAATCTGTCCGTGGGTGCCCGGCCATTGCCAAATGGTAAGGAAGGCAACCGGTCCCCCACGGCTGGTTTCAGCCCCTGGGATCAAATCCGATGGGCCCTGGCCATGGTTCTCTAGGTGACCTGCACTGGGACCGCTGGGGGAGCCTAAAGGTATTGCTTTCACACATGTGGAGCTGCTAAATACGCTGCTTCCTGTGTGTGAAAGCAATTCATCTGTTTCCCTGCTCGCTTGACAGAGGGCAGGGAAACAGACAAATGCTCTGCTTCCAGCAAGCAAGAGCATTTTCACTTCTCTCACTTGGTGGAAGTGGAGTGTTTGCTGTGGCTTGGCAGGAGCAGTTAAAGCTCACGCCAAACCACAGCAAACAGCTATGTCTCTGGGGTGGGCAGCCCATGACATATTAGGAGCTGGCCCTGGGGAGTGTGGGTCCCCAGGGCCATCCATGGCTCTACGAGGGGGCCGCATGGCCCTCTCCATTCTAGTACAAAGCCCCTGGCAGGTAGTGGTTCTCAGGGCTGCAGGACAGCCCAAGGGCCCCTACATAAATTTCACGTTTGGCACCAGTAGTTGGCGGTCCCGGGTTGTGGGCGTGTGCAGCGGACCCACCCACATGCATATTTTATAAATACCTATAAGGCGGCAGTCCCCGGAGCTGTGGGGGTCCGCATGGGCCCCACACCCTTTTCTAAACATTTGTCCTGGAAAGGTTGTGGTCACGGGGCAGGTGGGTACAGTGTGGGCATCCCCTGCATAGATCACAACTACTGAACCGATTCACACCAATTAACAAGAGCACAATCTGCGGACCAAAATCTAGCTTTCTGCCAAATTTGGTGTGATTCCGTCCAACGGTTTGGGCTGTAATCGTGTTCAAAGGTCCCATGAGAATTAACATGGGAAAACGCACTTTTTTTTACACCCCTTTTTCTCAGCCCCCGTTTGACAGTTCAGCTCGAAACTTTCCATGCAAAACAAGACTGCATATGACACTCTTTTTGAAAACTTTAGTGAAGATTCGTCACCCGGCGCCTAATAGGCAAGTCAATAAATGCTTTTCCTATGTGACCATGGTCCTAACTATAACTACCTACTGGCGGCTGTCAGTAGGTTATAGTTATATATATATATATATATATATTCACTGAAAAAACCATAGGTTTCACACATGTTATAGTTAGCTGGACATTTTACTGATAAAAAACCAATGAAATTCCCCCGTTATAGTTACTGTAGGCAACTATAACTCACGCGACCGCAATCCTCTGCTGATGCTAATACTGTATTTAGACACTTATTTGCCCATATCTTCTTCCATTAAATTTTAGCTATACATATATTACAAATATTTTTTTTTCATAAAGACACATATGTCATCAGCAGAGGATTACGGTCGCGTGAGTTATAGTTGCCTACAGTAACTATAACGGGGGAATTTCATTGGTTTTTTATCAGTAAAATGTCCAGCTAACTATAACATGTGTGAAACCTATGGTTTTTTCAGTGAATTAGCAAGGTTTTTTAAATGCTATTTCCTAACTATAACGTGTGTGAAACCTATGGTTTTTTCAGTGAATTTGTACGGTTTTTTAAATGCTAAGTTACTTTACGCCATTTGTGGCGTGCGCGCCCACTTAACTCATTTCGTTCCGTGCACGGTTTTTATCAACTTTAATAAGCCCTGTACATTTGGTGGCCTTCGGCCACCAAAAGCACAGGGGGTGAGGTCAATGTGGATAGTGTTTTTTTTATTTCGATTTTATAATTTCATGTTGCCAAAATTACGTTTTTTTTCTCTATTAATAAGCCCTGCACATTTGGTGGCCTGCGGCCACCAAAAGCACAGGGGTAGGGGTAAGTGTGGATAGTGTTTTTTTTATTTTTATTTTTTTACCGTAAGCGTACGGTAAGCTTACGGTAAGCTTACGGTAAGCGTACGGTAAGCGTACGGTAAGCGTACCCCGCGAAATTGCCGAAAAAAAAATAAAACCGTTTTTGCTCTTGGGGATGTTTGGGGACTCCCTCAACATGACTATGTGGGAGGGAGTTGTCAAAACAGCCCCGTAACATGTTTTTGGCCATCATGTTTGATAAACAACACTCAGTGCGAGAGACAAAATGGCGGACGCCACTTCCTGGTTTCGGCCGATTCGAATGTTTACTAAGATCTAAGAGCCAATCAGAATCGCGCTCGCGCTCGCGCACGCCACCGTAAGCTTACGGTAAGCGTACGGTAAGCGTACGGTAAGCGTACCGTAAGCGGGCTCAGATATATATATTGATTTAAAGGCTATTTTCTCAGAATCTACTGAACAGATTTACACCAAACCTACAAAAGGCACTTCCTTGACCTAGGGACTACCTCTCTGCCAAATTTCTAGTAATTCTGTTCAGCCGTTCGGGCTGTAGCTCGTTCTAAAGGTCCTATGGAAAAATGCATGGGAAAAACGCGTTATGGGACCCCCCTTTTATCTCAGCCCCCGCTTGACGAATCCCCCCGAGACTTTCAGGGTAGGAGCGGAGCGTAGCGCCCCACCTATTTTGAGAAATTCGCGAGGATTCGTCGACCGGCGCCAAAGTTATTCAAAATAGAATGTTGAGGTTTTCCTATGGAAACGTGGTCCTAACTATAACTACCTACTGGCGACCGCCAGTAGGTAATATATATATATATATATATATATATATATATATATATATATATATATATATATATATATATATATATATATATATATATATATATATAATCTACTGGCGGTCGCCAGTAGATAGTTATAGTTACAACCTAGTTTCCATAGGAAATCTCAAAATTCTATTTTGAATAACTTTGGCGCCGGTTGACGAATCCTCGCGAAATTTTCAAAACTAATGGGGCGCTCCGCTCAGCTCCTACCCTGAAAGTCTCGGGGTGATTCGTCAAGCGGGGGCCGAGAAAAAGGGGGGGTCCCAAAACGCGTTTTCCCCATGCATTTTTCCATAGGACCTTTAGACGCAGCTACAGCCCCAACGGCTGAACAGAATTACGTGAAATTTGGCAGAGAGGTAGCCATAAGGTCAAGGAAGTGCCTTTTGCAGGTCTGGTGTAAGTCTGTTCAGTATTTCCTGAGAAAATAGCATTTAAAAGCATATCAATATCCATACGCGTGCACCGTGCGTGCACTGTGCGCGCACCATGCCGTGCGCGAGCGCAATTCTGATTGGTTGTTAGATGTCGGTAAACATTCGAATCGGTCGAAACCAGGAAGTGTCGGCCGCCATTTTGTCTCTCGCAGTCTGAGGGGGTGAAAAAAAAAGGAGGAGAATGTGAATAGGGGGCAGAGTGGACAGTTCCTGACCCCCTAGCCTTGGTCAGGGGGTCACAGAAGGACTCCCAAGGGAGAAAAAAACATTTTTTTTTTTAAAAATCGCGAGGTGCGCGCACCGCGCGCGCACGGCACGCACTGCGAACCGTGGGTGCTCGGTGCGCAAAGCGCCGGGTGCGCGCACCTCGCGATTGAAAAAAATAATAATAATTCACGGTGCGCGCACGGTGAAAAACCTGAAAAAAAAAAAAATAATACATAACAGCATTTAAAAAAATTTACAAATTCACTGAAAAAACCATAGGTTTCACATACGTTATAGTTACGAATTAGCATTTAAAAAACCTTGCAAATTCACTTAAAAAACCATAGGTTTCACACATGTTATAGTTAGCTGGACATTTCACTCATAAAAAACCTATGAAATTCCCCCATTATAGTTACTGTAGGCAACTATAACTCACGCGACCGCAATCCTCTGCTGATGACGTCAGATATTACATCACTGATGACATATGTGTCTTTATGAAAAATAAATATTTGTAATATATGTATAGCTAAAGATTAATGGAAGAAGACATGGGTAAATAAGTGTCTAAATACAGTGATGTAATATCTGACGTCATCAGCAGAGGATTGCGGTCGCGTGAGTTATAGTTGCCTACAGTAACTATAACAGGGGAATTTCATAGGTTTTTTACGAGTGAAATGTCCAGCTAAATATAACATGTGTGAAACCTATGGTTTTTTAAGTGAATTTGCAAGGTTTTTTAAATGCTTATTCGTAACTATAACGTGTGTGAAACCTATGGTTTTTTCAGTGAATTTGTAAATTTTTTTAAATGCTGTTATGTATAAAAAAAATTTTTATTTATATATATTTCTTACCTACAGAAACTCATACATAACTAGTATTACATCTATATCTATCTATCTATCTATCTATCTATCTATCTATCTATCTATCTATCTATCTATCTATCTATCTATCTATCTATCTATCTATCTATCTATCTATCTATCTATCTATCTATTCACTGAAAAAAACATAGGTTTCAGGCACGTTATAGTTAGAAATTAGCATTTAAAAAACCTTAGAAATTCACTGAAAAAAACACAGGTTTCAGGGATGTTATAGTTAGTTGGACATTTCACTCGTACAAAACCAGAGAAATTCGTCCATTATAGTTAGTGGAGCTAACTATAACTCGCGCCCCCGCAATGCACTGCTGATGACGTCACATATCGCATCACTCATGACATGGTCAGTGACATCTCAAATGACATTACAGATGACATCACTGATGACACCATCCACGTCAAAATCTGATGCACCTCCTCACACTCTAATATAATTTTTGATACACCCACTAAAAAATACAGACTACCATTTTCGAAACCATCTCAAATGACCTCACTGATGACATCATCCAGTGAATATGTGTTTCTGTAAAGTTTAAATATGTTTTATAAATATATATTCCAAGGTTTATTGAAGAATGAGTGGGGGTGTATAAGTGTCTGAATGGATGATTTGGTAGGTGAGTGACTGATTAAGCGTACCTTACTGAATGCATGGGTTAGTGAGTAAACTGTGTAAATGTCTGTATCATTCTGTCAGTTGGTGTATAAGCTGCTGCATGAGTTGGTGAGTAGCTACATGACTGTCAATATGGGTTATTGATTGGTTGTCTGAGTATCTGTATGGGTGCCTGAGTGTCTGTGTGAGTGGGTGGGGGGTGGGTGACTCTGTGCATAGATATGTGAGTGGGTTATTTACTGGGTGTATGGGTTCAAGAGTGAATCTGTGAAGGGCTGTATGGGTGGGTGAGTGTGTGTATGGGTGTGTTGGTGAGTGTATGGATGTCTCAGTGGTATATGTATGAGTAACCGTATATGTGAAAGGCATTATATGTGAGTGTTGGAGTATATAAATGACTATACGTGAGAGTGAGTGATCGTGAGAGTGGCTGTATGAATGAGTATGTGATTGTATCAGTAATTTTATAAGAGAGTAAGTATGCGTTAGTATTTGTATAAATAAGTGAGGTGGTCTGTGTATAACTGTATAGGTGAGTAAATGGGTGTGATTGATTCTTTACATGACTGAGTAGGTGTGTGAGTAAGTCTATGGATGAGTGGCGGTGTGTGAGTGTATGTATAGGTGTATGAGTGCATCTGATAGTGCTGTATTGATGAGTGACTGCATGTATGAGTTACTCTATGGGTGAATGAGTAGATGTGTGTGTGTAGACCTAGGAATCAATGAGCGGGTATGTACTAACTGCTATTGGTCGGTCTATGGTTTCGATATTGGTAGTCTGGATTTTTAGAGTGGGTGTATAAAAGCTTTTATTAGGGTGTGAGGAGGTGCATCAGATTATCACATGAATGATGTCATCAGTGATGTCATGAGTGATGTCATTTGAGATGTCATGAGTGATGTCACTGACCATGTCATGAGTGATGTAATATGTGACGTCATCAGCAGTGTATTGCAGGGGCGCGAGTTATAGTTAGCTCTACTAACTATAACGGCCAAATTTCTCTGGTTTTGTATGAGTGAAATGTCCAGCTAACTATAGCGTCCCTGAAACCTGTGTTTTTTTCAGTGAATTTCTAAGGTTTTTTAAATGCTAATTTCTAGATATAACGTGCCTGAAACCTATGGTTGCTAAATTTGGTGTAATTCCGTTCAGCAGTTCGGGCTGTAGCTTTGTCTAAAGTTTCCTATGGAAAATTACATGGGGAAAACGTGTTTTGGAACCCCCGTTTTTCTCGGCCCATACTTGGCGAATCACCCCGAAACTTTCAAGACAGGATCTGACCGGAGCGCCTGTTCTGCTCGATTTTCCCGGCCTTCTTGTGAGGAAAAGATGATTAAATGTGACTTCAGTCTCTTACCATTCAAGTCTAAGGGTTAGAGTAGTGAATGGAGCCTATTTACTAGGCACTTCGACATGATTCTGTGCTCTTCCCCATAGATCAGGGCATAGCCTAGGGGATAGATTCGTTAGTATTAGGGATAACCTGTCCTGTAGTGAGGGTATTTCACGGAGCTGTGCTGAATTCAGGCCTGGTAGGCCTCAAACGGGAGAGACTCCATCTTTCTTTCTGCTCCGGCAGCTTGGGATGCTTCTAGGTCAAACGTAATGTTTTAGTTATGAGGTGTTATTCGCTTGGAGAGAACCGGTTCAGGCCGGCCCTTATCGAAGGATTGTATTTTTCTTCATGCCGAAGACACTACATCAGGCCGGCCGGCTGGGAACGTGTCCTTGGTACGGGGAGGTACAAGAATTTGGTGGGCGGCAGGTTACGGGCCGGAATTTTCCATGAGGAAACGCACCTCTATATTAGTGAAAGTCTGAGGCAGTTACATGTTCAGTCCGTAGGCGGCATCTAGCCGTTAGCAGTAAAGCTACTACTTATTCCAGGGAAGACAGACGCCATCTTGAAGGCGGAGAAGAACCGATAGACAGATGCTTTCCTAGCAGAATAGCCAGAGAGGAGAGAGTAGCCGATAAGGAAGAGGTCCCAGTGACTCGGAGAAGGGTGATTCCAGGCGAGCCGAGGCACAGACGAGAAGGGAACCTAGATGACTACTGAGTGCAGGCTACATACTACTAAGGTGATGTCGACCCTTTCTTACTAGAGTGTACAACTTAATCTTTCACTTTTCTTTGCAGGTTATGTGTTATATCGTAATGTTATGTGATTGTGTATGTAATGAGTAATAAAGTATCCAGTTTGTAGTGAACCAACATGTGCTGCGTGTTCTTGTATAAGAGGGTAGCCTATTCTTCTAGTCAGCTGCGGCTACATGAACAGATGTTAACCCTGATCAGGTAAGTGGTAACTGAATAAGGGAAAGAGGAGCCCCTCGAACCTGAGAACAGGCTATGCTCGAACTGGCAATCCTTGTGTGATCTGATGAATAGTGAGACTGATTCCCTTTTTGTATGTTATGGTAATCATAGGATGAACTGTCGTATGAGACTGCCGTCCAGGTAGAGAGGTCTGGGTTCGTATGGGACCGCGAGGCCGCCACTTGTGATACTGTCGTATGGGCAGAGAGGTCTGGATCCGTATGGGATCGCGAGGCCGCCGACTGTGCTGAGACTGCCGTCTGGGTAGAGAGGTCTGGGTTCGTATGGGACCGCGAGGCCGCCACTTGTGATACTGTCGTATGGGCAGAGAGGTCTGGATCCGGGTGGGATCGCGAGGCCGCCACTTGTGATACTGTCGTATGGGCAGAGAGGTCTGGATCCGTATGGGATCGCGAGGCCGCCGACTGTGCTGAGACTGCCGTCTGGGTAGAGAGGTCTGGGTTCGTATGGGACCGCGAGGCCGCCACTTGTGATACTGTCGTATGGGCAGAGAGGTCTGGATCCGTATGGGATCGCGAGGCCGCCGATTGTGCTGAGACTGCCGTCTGGGTAGAGAGGTCTGGGTTCGTATGGGACCGCGAGGCCGCCACTTGTGATACTGTCGTATGGGCAGAGAGGTCTGGATCCGTATGGGATCGCGAGGCCGCCGATTGTAAGAGGTCTTGGTATGTATAGTAGGAATCCCCTGTCCTTAGGTGATAGATATATGTGGTTGCAGGATTGTAAATAGGTTCTAGGGAGGGGGTAACGTTCTGGCTGGGTTAGTGAGGCTCTGATGAGCAGGTTCAATCTGATCCGAAAACCCAAGCAGAACATTTGGCGTCACGAACCGTTTACGAAACCTGTGTGCGTTGTGGTTGTATCGTGTTTCCTTTCGGTGCGTGCGTGGTTTCGTTTGAATATTATTTGTATATAATTGTTTGCTATTTTCTTTTCTCTTTCTTCTTTTTCTTTTTCTCTTTTTCTTTCTTTTCAAAGATGTTTTCTAGAAAGTCGAAATCTACTTTTAAGTTGCCCGTTGATATTCCCGGCTGGGATTCAACGCCTTATGAAGCCTTAGCCCGTGAGTGGGCTGATTCTACTGGTTTGAGTGAGAATTGGAATTCTTTTTTGGAGCTGGCGGAGCCGGCTAATGTGATTACTTGTTTACAGAAGGCGCCGGTATCTAAGGGTGATGAGCTTCCCGTTTTGGGACGCAGAGGTTGGATTGTTCTGTCTGCGTACAGAATTCTGCATGAGAGGTTGTTGAAGTTACAGAACTTGCATAAGGATTTGGAAGCGAACTTTGTTGAGATTCAGAATGCTCATACTTTGTTGCGATGTCAAAATAAGTTGCTTGCTGATAAACTTGAGACGTACCAAACTATTGCCGAGAGGGCGGCTGTGCGAATTGCTCGTTATAAATACAAGAATCGGCGTGGTCGGGTTTCGACGCGAAAGGTGCGTCTGGTCGTGGCGAAAGCCGGACTGGATTGGAATCCTGATGAATGGGATGGTAATATCTGGAACTCGAGTGATTATCCTTCCTCGGGTGAGGAGTCTGCCAAGCGCGAGTCCTCTCGCTCCGGCCGTGATTGTAAGTCTGCTTCTTGCGCCTCTGATGGTGCACCCTGTGATTGCGCTCGTCCTTCGAGCGGGGTCGATGCTTCTTCCACTGATTGTTCCTCTACGTGTACTGGTCGAGATCCTTGTGATGCTCGTCCCGCGGTCTCGGTGCATCCAGTTTTTCGGCGGAAGGTGCAGCAGGCTCCCGGTGCTCCGAATGGTATTGCTTTAGACTCTTTGGAGGATTTTACTCAACAAGAAATTAGTGATATTTTGCAGCGATTTCGGCAGCGAGCTGGTGAGACCTTACTCACATGGATGGTGCGCCTTTATGAACTGGGCGCTGCTGGCATTATGTTGGATGCTGGTGATTGTTTGAAGTTTTATTCCTTGAGTTCGGATTCTACTGTACAGGATCATTTTCGTAACTTTAATGCTGGTGGTCAAATTTCTTTGCTTCAATTGGCGACTGAGGGTTGTAATCACAAATATCCTACTGAGTCTGACTGGCCTGTGAATGACAAACCGTGGTATACTTTGCGCGATGCTGCACAACGTCTCAAAGAGGAGGTGATGAAAACGGCGATTTTTCTAAATACTGCTGACAGGTTGCTTGATGGTTTCTTGACATCTTCTGTGCGGAATCGTATTATTCGTTCTTCCCCTGTTGCTTATAAGCAGGTCATGATGACTTTATTGATTAATCAGACTGGTAACATGTTATCTGTGGTGCTGGAATCGGTACGCCAACTCGGTGAGTTGGGTGAGTGGTTTAAACCTGAACGGCAGTCCCGGCCTAACACTCGTACTCCTGGTGACAATAAACTTACTAGACGTGATATGTTTCTTGGTCTTATGGCCGATGGTGTGCGGAAGGAGGACATTGATGGTGAGACTACTTCTCGTTTGTGGGAAATGTTTCGCAAACGTGGCTTGGATCGAAAGGAGGGTGCCCGGCGTGTTCGGACAACTGAGTGTGATCGTGGTTTTTCTGACGGTAGCGGTGATGACGACCGCCGTGGGCGCTCTGATCGTCGTGATGATCGACGTTATGTACGTGATTTGTCCCCCCGTCGTGTGAGAGACAGGGAGAGAGAGGGGGAAAGAGAGAGGGGGAGAGATGATTATGTTAACAGCAGACGTAGAGATGATAGGGATCAATCCCCTGAGTTGAGAAGGAGAGAGGATCGACACATATTGGCCGATCGAAACCCGCAGTACAATGCAGAGAACAGTAATCCATTTCGTAATGGAAATGGATATGAACAGGAGGTATTGATACCTGGGAAACGTGAGAGTCTTTATCCTGATTTATCCTGGTACACAGAACACAGTAAAAAGGACTAGGAAATAGGTCAAGCTCCAGTACACAGATGGGCTCACAGAGATAATAGACCCTATGTAGATATTGATATTTATTGGAAACATCGTAATATCCAAAGGGCCCGAGCATTGGTAGATACAGGAGCGGAGGCCACTCTTATTCATGGAAAATCAAAGAAGTTTAAAGGTCAGCCTTTTACAATTACCGGATTAGGTGGAAAGGAAACTCCCGCAGTTCAAACTTTACTTGAAATGAGAATAGGTAGAATTCCTAGAAAAGAATACTCTGTATTAGTGGTGCCACTCTTAGAATTCATAATTGGAATTGATATTTTGAAAGGAATGACTTTGCACTTAGATGATGGATGTTACCAATTTGGAACTAAACATTATATATCGTCCAGGCCTGTACGGGTTGGCCGTTTAAGAATGCCCCCCATAAAAGTTCCCCAGGCGACAAAAGTGGTTTGTCAGAAACAGTATCGTATTCCAGGTGGTCATGAAGAGATTAGTACCACTATTCAGGAGTTGGTGGATGCAGGAGTTATAACTCCAGTTACTTCTGCTTGGAATAATCCTGTTTGGCCTGTACGTAAGAGTGATAATTCTTGGCGCATGACTGTTGATTATCGAGAATTGAATAGACACACACCCCCTTTGACTGTTGCAGTACCGGATATTATTACCCTAATTGAAAGAATCCAAAAACATCCAGGTACATGGTATGCGTCCATTGATATTGCTAATGCTTTCTTTTCGATTCCGATTGCCCCTGAGTGTCAGGAACAATTCAGTTTTACGTGGAACGGGCGTCAGATGACGTTTAGAAGTCTTCCCCAGGGCTATGTGCATAGTCCTACGATATGTCACCGGCTGGTGGCAGAGCATTTGACTGAGGTACCGGTTCATCCGCAAATTCAGATATGTCACTATATTTTTTTTTTTTTTTTTTTTTTTTTGGAAAACCTTTATTTAACAATATGTGCAGACAAATACGGGCCTACAACCCTCAGGCCGGCCTCGACAATAAAGGGCACATCAGCAAGCAATTATACCACTCAGCAGCATATCAGTACCAGCACGAATAACCCAGGTTACGTTATACACAATTGTGCCGCTGAGCGCCAGGATGATGAGGTTTAATTTTATAAAGTTTTGAAATAAGTCCATCGCAACAGGTCTGGAAGGATCCGAATCAGAGCAATGCAGTTAGGACTATAGTGGGCAACGATCATCAGAAGAGTCAGCAAGCATTATCCGTAAGGTAATCAATCGCACTCAATGAAATCAGGATAGGAAAGAAGCATATCACATGACGATCCCCAAACACTACCCACAAGTTCCCAATCCTCCCATCGACCCAAGAAATAAGCAAGGAAAGAGCAAGCGAGAAAGGTAAAGAGTAGAAAGGGAGAAGAGAAAAAGAGAAAAGAGAGAAAGAAAAAGGAGGCCCATAGAAAAAAAAAACCAACAAGGAAATATACCCCCCACCCTACACGCATGCAGAGGCTACGGCCTACCCCCCCCTAGCAGTGTGTCTGTCGCCCCAGAAGAGTACCCGAAATGTAGGAGAAGAGAAAGAGAAGAAAAGAAAGAGAATGTCACGGTTGTTCGGAGGAGGGCCAAGGATCTATTCAATGCAAGCAAAATCGTTACCCGCGGTCACCCAACCCCAGGCCCCGACCTAACACCCATGCTACATGTACCTCCAACAGTCACAAGTCCCAGTCCCAGCCATATACGTATCAATGTGCCACAAGAAAAACCCCCTTCCTCAGCCTTGGCCCCTTCGAATCTGCAGTCCAACAGAATCCAATTGCAGTACAGCCAACCTGGTCGGGATGGGCCACCATGGAGTCCGTTGTAGAAGTCGAAGTGTAAGAGACAAGGCAAACTGGAGTGAGGCTCGATAGTAAAGGACCACAGAATGCGCCACTGCTATGCCGTGGCTAGTACAACAGGGAGCAGGACGATGCATAAGTTCCAGAGTAGCGGCCGGCCGATGTACAGGAAGCAAATCCAGGAGGACGCACAAAAACGTGGCACCAAAGGACAAAAGAGATAGGCAAAACGGCGTCTGAGACACAAGCTCCGGCCATATCAAGGGAGCAGTATTGTCAGACTCCTCCAGGGCAGAGCCGAAGAGTACCGCAGCGGGCACTGGGACACGTCCCCCCGTCACTGCCACATACCTCAACTCGGGTGATCCACCGACAGTCGACTGAAGATGTGGCTTAACATGCCGCACTGGAGAATCATCATGGCCAGCTGAAAAAATACAATCAAGCCGGTCCTCTAAACCAGTGGCAGAGTCGTGGAAGGCCAACCGCAGGTCCTCCAGTGCTGCCAGGATGTCGCGAAGCCCCAGCGGTGGATCAAGGATGGAGGGTGCTGTTGCGTCCGCCATCTTAGGCAAGCAACCATCGAGCGCCCCGGGAAGCAAGCCCCCTTCACCAGCCATCGGTGTCTGGAAGTGATGAACTCTCTGCGGGGCCCAGGTGGTGCAGGAAACGTGGAGGCAGCCGGTCGTGGAGAGGCTTCAAGGACAGGGGAATCTGTGGTGCAGGGAAACCCACCGGCAAGACCAGGGCTTCCGACGCGGAAGATGGCGTCCGCTGCTGTAGGCTGCAACAATGAAGCGATCCCGGCCCTCTCCCAGCGGGGCCGGGATACAGTATACGGGAGCCGGATACAATGTTGCGAGCGGGGCGCGCTGGGCAGCCGAGCATGGAAAAGGCTGCTGTGAGAATCCCAGCGCCGCGCTCCAGGTCCGGTGCACCGGCTCCTCCCTCTCCACAGCGGCCGCTGCTATCGTTGTCGCCGCCGGCCGTCCCCACTAAACAATAGCCCGGCTGCGACCGCTTGGAAGGCCGGAATGGAAACCGGGGCTCAACTCCGCCGGGGCAGCTCCTTTCTCGACCGGGGTCACAGTAACGTGGTCAGGAACGTGGCGCAGGTAAGCGTAGGGCTCGGAGGCGCAGGATTCTTGCCAGGATATCGACGAAGGGCGCAAGGGTCGGCGGAGCCGAAGAGCTAGGCGGCCATCTCGGCTGCAGGCTAGGCTCCTCCCTCATATGTCACTATATTGATGATATTTTGATCCAAGGCGAAACACAAGAGGAAGTTCAGACTCAATTGGATAGAGTCATTGAGTGCTTGCGTGAGAAAGGTTGGGAAATCAACCCGGATAAATTACAAGGTCCGTCCCAGGCTGTGAAATTTTTGGGTATTAATTGGCATGAAGTGCACCGAGAAGTGATCCCTCAGGTTAAACAAAAAATTCTTGATTTTGCAGTTCCGAGAAATAGGAAAGAAGCCCAAAGCTTCATTGGTTTATTTGGCTTTTGGCGCCAGCATATTCCTCATTTGAGTCAAATATTGGCCCCTTTGTACCAGGTCACTCGTAAAAAGAATGCATTTGAATGGGGTAAACCACAGCAAGATGCGTTCAGTCTGGAAAAAGAAGCAATTCAGCATGCTCTAGACTTATGGCCTGTAGGTGATGGTGAGGTGGATTTGAATGTGTCTGTACAAGGCCTTTATGCGAATTGGAGTTTGTGGCAGAAACAAGGCAAGAGTAGAGTACCGTTAGGTTTCTGGACCAAAAAGTTACCTGATGCTGGTGAGCGTTATACACCTTTTGAGAAACAGTTACTTGCATGTTATTGGGCCCTGTGGATACCGAGCAATTGACTTTGGGACATGATATAGTTTTGCGACCTGAGATTCCTATTATGCAGTGGGTTATGAGTTCGCCGAAAACTCACCGAATTGGACACGCTCAAGAGGCGAGTGTGATTAAATGGAAATGGTATATACAAGACAGGGCACGTGTGGGACAAAAAGGAGTTGCATCTTTGCATGAGCAGGTGGCACAGGCGCCATCAACTGAGATTGAGAGTGAATGTTCCGTACCTTTAGTACAGGAGTCTCCTGTTAAGTGGGGTAAACCTTTTGATGATTTGTCCGCAGAGGACAGAAACCATGTCTGGTTTACGGATGGTTCAGCAAGGTTCATAGGGACGAAACGGCATTGGAAGGCAGTGTCCTATAATCCGATCACACAAAAATTGCTGAGTACAACTGGTGAGGGTAAGAGCAGTCAATTTGCTGAACTCTATGCTGTTTATCAAGTTCTGAAGCAAGAGTTACCTGGCACATGTCATATTTTTACCGATTCTTGGTCTACTGCCAATGGACTGGCAGTTTGGTTACCGACTTGGCATTCCCATAGTTGGAAAATCCATTCAAAAGAACTGTGGGGAAAAGAATTATGGCAGGAGATTTGGGAAATGCTCCCACAGAGTACTGTTACAATCTTCCATGTGGATGCTCATACCCCGATAGACTCTCTTGACAAATTCTTTCATAATATTGCAGATGAGAAATCTAAAATTGCTGAGGCAGTGGTGGACACGCAAGATTCTGATATTTCGGGATTGGCGAAATGGGCCCACCAGAAAGCAGGACACTTTGGAGAGAAAGCCACTAGCAGGTGGGCTGCTGATCGAGGAATTTATATTCCCCTAGATTTAATCAAAAATGTCATTCTACATTGTCCCATTTGTCAGCATATCAGGCAGCGCAAAGTGCCCCAAATTGTTAAAGGTCATTTACATCGCGGGAAATTGCCCGCTCAAATTTGGCAGATTGATTACATTGGTCCACTTCCTATGAGTAGGAATTGCCAATATGTTTGCACCATTGTTGATACATACAGTGGCCTGTTGGTGGCCCTTCCCTGTAAGCAAGCTACCCAATTGAATACTATTAAAACATTGGAATTGATTATGATGTATTATGGTGTGCCATTCCAAATTCAATCTGATAATGCATCCCATTTTCGTGGAAGATTGGTACAGGAATTCTGTGTGGAAAACAATATTGAATGGGTGTTTCATATACCATATTATCCACAGGCCTCGGGTCTTGTGGAGAGGTTGAATGGCCTGCTGAAAGACCAATTGCGCAAATTAACAGATGACAAGTATAAGAATTGGCGAGACATTTTGCCTCAAGCGTTATTGATTTTAAATAACCGTCCTTTTCTAAATGCTGAATCCCCACTTATGCGTTTGTTTCCTCCGAATGTTGATGCTAAGCCCAATGAAATCAGAGAGACTGTGATGTACTGGGAGATTACTCCCGGAGCTTTGGCTCCATGTAGAGCGACCCCAGGGTCGGCAGGTTTAGACTTGCATGCCATGGATGACACCGTTATAAAAAGTAAGGATCGGGTCATCATTGAAACTGGTGTTGGTGTTCATATACCAACTGGAAATTTCGGATTATTCGCCCCTAGATCGGGGCTGGCTGTAAAAGGCATTCAGGTGCTTGGAGGAATCATTGATAGTGATTATCAGGGAGAGATTAAGGTGCTCCTGCTGAATAGCAGTGAGGTTGACTTACTGATACATCAAACTGACCGAGTGGCTCAATTGCTAATAATGCCTGTTTTCAGTGGTGAGATGACAAAAGGCACTGCCCCAACGTTGCTAACTGTACGAGGCCAGAAAGGTTTTGGCTCCACGGATAATCCTGGGGCCAGAGTTTGGGTGCAGTCGCCTAAGAATCCCCCTGAACAAGCAGAAGTCATTGCGACCGGTCAAGACAACACCATTTTAGTTATGAGACCAGGGAAAGATAGCTGGGAAGCAGTCCCGGCTGACAAATGTTACTTACGAGAATGAATAATGCCTGTATTTGATTCTCTTTCAGATCATTCTTTGGACTGTTGCTGCAGGATGTGTCGGCGTTGGACTCCTTTTGGGCTGGTACGACGAGAGAGGAGGGATCCCATCAACCCGGGCTGAGTTGAGAACCCGAGTGTCGCGTTCCTTCGCTGCGTGGGATTCGTCGTCGAACTTTTGGATTACATTAGCCAAGAAAGTAACTAAAGCCCCTCATTTCTGCTTAACACCGATGAGATCGGTGACGGATATTCTAGCAACTTGCTTAGTTGCTGTCCCTGCTTCATTGGAGACTTTGACTCATATTTTTAATATATCACATGCTCGCCCCAATGTTCTTCTGGGCGATTTCGCTGCCCATGAGTATTGCCCCTTGTGTACTGTACTGTCAGATCCGATACCCCCCATCCAGTCCCAAATAGTTACCTATAATATCACACAGGGTGATTTATGTTTTTTTCTTACTTGTGATCCTAGTGCGATTTCTGAATGTATGCGTTTAAAATTGAAAGGTGCCACTTCATTCACCGCTCATGAACGAACTTTGTGCCTTCAAAGGACACCGAAAACATGTACTTCTGTTCAGAATAACATGACTTGCAAGAGTATGGTAGTTACCCCCAGTCACTATCGCACGATGTTACTACCTGCCGGATGGCTTTTCTCATGTGGTAATACTTCCTGGCCATATATCCCCGCAAACATTTCTGGAGGCCCTTGTGCCATTACTAGACTGAGTTTACTAATGTTTTCTCCACATCCGAATGCCAACTCTCGTGTGATTCGAGATACAGTGAGGTTACAGGAGGATTGTGACTCATCTTTGCATTTATATTCCAAGTCTGAATACCTTAGCCTGGCTATTTCAATTGTTGGTGTTCCTGCTTTGGCAGTTTATAATGCCAAATCTATTGGGAAAATGGCCTGCTGGATGGTAAAATCCATCAATCATACTTCTACAGTCCTGTCTGACATGCTATTAGACGCCCAGGGTGAACGTAAGGCTATCTTGCAAAATCGAGCGGCCATTGATTATCTTTTGCTTAAACATGGACACGATTGTTCTGATTTTGAGGGTCTTTGTTGTTTTAACTTGTCGGATCATACAAAATCCATTCAAGCTCACATTGACAAATTACATGACTTGACAGAAGAAGTTAGAAAACACATTGACCAGGGCTGGTTTGACTGGCTCTTTAATTGGTTACCTGATTTACATATGTTACGTCAAATATTAGGAGGTATTCTGATTACTATCGGCATTTTGATTTCTATCTGTTGCTTTATTCAGTGTATTCCTTCACTACTTCAATTCTGCACACCTGGTACTAGACATAGATCAGTTAGTCTTGTTTCATATTATTCTTCCACAGATATTAGTTCCGTTTAATGAATGTATAATAGACTGAAGTCAAGGGTGAAATGTTCTGCTCGATTTTCCCGGCCTTCTTGTGAGGAAAAGATGATTAAATGTGACTTCAGTCTCTTACCATTCAAGTCTAAGGGTTAGAGTAGTGAATGGAGCCTATTTACTAGGCACTTCGACATGATTCTGTGCTCTTCCCCATAGATCAGGGCTCGCACACATAGCCTAGGGGATAGATTCGTTAGTATTAGGGATAACCTGTCCTGTAGTGAGGGTATTTCACGGAGCTGTGCTGAATTCAGGCCTGGTAGGCCTCAAACGGGAGAGACTCCATCTTTCTTTCTGCTCCGGCAGCTTGGGATGCTTCTAGGTCAAACGTAATGTTTTAGTTATGAGGTGTTATTCGCTTGGAGAGAACCGGTTCAGGCCGGCCCTTATCGGAGGATTGTATTTTTCTTCATGCCGAAGACACTACATCAGGCCGGCTGGCTGGGAACGTGTCCTTGGTACGGGGAGGTACAAGAATTTGGTGGGCGGCAGGTTACGGGCCGGAATTTTCCATGAGGAAACGCACCTCTATATTAGTGAAAGTCTGAGGCAGTTACATGTTCAGTCCGTAGGCGGCATCTAGCCGTTAGCAGTAAAGCTACTACTTATTCCAGGGAAGACAGACGCCATCTTGAAGGCGGAGAAGAACCGAGAGACAGATGCTTTCCTAGCAGAATAGCCAGAGAGGAGAGAGTAGCCGATAAGGAAGAGGTCCCAGTGACTCGGAGAAGGGTGATTCCAGGCGAGCCGAGGCACAGACGAGAAGGGAACCTAGATGACTACTGAGTGCAGGCTACATACTACTAAGGTGATGTCGACCCTTTCTTATTAGAGTGTACAACTTAATCTTTCACTTTTCTTTGCAGGTTATGTGTTATATCGTAATGATATGTGATTGTGTATGTAATGAGTAATAAAGTATCCAGTTTGTAGTGAACCAACATGTGCTGCGTGTTCTTGTATAAGAGGGTAGCCTATTCTTCTAGTCAGCTGCGGCTACATGAACAGATGTTAACCCTGATCTGGTAAGTGGTAACTGAATAAGGGAAAGAGGAGCCCCTCGAACCTGAGAACAGGCTATGCTCGAACTGGCAATCCTTGTGTGATCTGATGAATAGTGAGACTGATTCCCTTTTTGTATGTTATGGTAATCATAGGATGAACTGTCGTATGAGACTGCCGTCCAGGTAGAGAGGTCTGGGTTCGTATGGGACCGCGAGGCCGCCACTTGTGATACTGTCGTATGGGCAGAGAGGTCTGGATCCGTATGGGATCGCGAGGCCGCCGACTGTGCTGAGACTGCCGTCTGGGTAGAGAGGTCTGGGTTCGTATGGGACCGCGAGGCCGCCACTTGTGATACTGTCGTATGGGCAGAGAGGTCTGGATCCGGGTGGGATCGCGAGGCCGCCACTTGTGATACAGTCGTATGGGCAGAGAGGTCTGGATCCGTATGGGATCGCGAGGCCGCCGACTGTGCTGAGACTGCCGTCTGGGTAGAGAGGTCTGGGTTCGTATGGGACCGCGAGGCCGCCACTTGTGATACTGTCGTATGGGCAGAGAGGTCTGGATCCGTATGGGATCGCGAGGCCGCCGATTGTGCTGAGACTGCCGTCTGGGTAGAGAGGTCTGGGTTCGTATGGGACCGCGAGGCCGCCACTTGTGATACTGTCGTATGGGCAGAGAGGTCTGGATCCGTATGGGATCGCGAGGCCGCCGATTGTAAGAGGTCTTGGTATGTATAGTAGGAATCCCCTGTCCTTAGGTGATAGATATATGTGGTTGCAGGATTGTAAATAGGTTCTAGGGAGGGGGTAACATTCTGGCTGGGTTAGTGAGGCTCTGATGAGCAGGTTCTATCTGATCCGAAAACCCAAGCAGAACAGCGCCCCACTAGTTTTGAAAAGTTTGTGAAGATTCATCTAACGACACCAAAGTTATTGGGAAAACAAAAAACATTTTTCCTATGGAAACTAGGTCCTAACTATAACTACCTACTGGCGACCACCAGTAGGTAATATATATATATATATATATATATATATATATATATATATATATATATATATATATATATAAGGGATAAGGAAGCAAGTCGTGCTGCTGTGTCCTTAATAAAGCCATGTCCCCGGAACTGGGCCTCTGAGTTGTGTTTATGGAGGTAAAGTGATGGGCTTCTCCGTGCCCATTGTTACAGAGGCCGCCCTGCAGGGTTGGGGGCTCCTGTGCGCGGAGGATCGCTGTGTTGTACTATGAATCTGGAGCATGACCCACTTGCAGCAACATGCCTACAAAAGGAACGCTATGCAGCAAAACTATTGGCCTGCGAGGAAGAGATTCAGCGCTGAGAAATCTCCGTGCTGATCGGTCCGGAGGGCAGGCTATGTCAAGGACAGTCACAAGATCTTACTTTGAGCACTCTGCACGAAAGCGGACTCACCTGACTGTTTTCCATTGGGATTTCACAGCAACGATAGTGCTATGTGCAAGAAAATACACGTAAGCACTAGGCTAATTACAATGAGAACTTTCGCAACGTACTTTACATACTGAAGCACAATGCACTTTGGGAAATGTAGTATTTTAACAGTCACTTGATTTATTTTGTGTTTTAAAGCGCGCACGTAAGCACTTTGCAAAGGACTTCCACCTGTGAGCAAGGCATCTGAGCGCCGAAACGCACAAGGGATAAGGAAGCAAGTCGTGCTGCTGTGTCCTTAATAAAGCCATGTCCCCGGAACTGGGCCTCTGAGTTGTGTTTATGGAGGTAAAGTGATGAGCTTCTCCGTGCCCATTGTTACAGAGGCCGCCCTGCAGGGTTGGGGGCTCCTGTGCGCGGAGGATCGCTGTGTGGTACTATGAATCTGGAGCATGACCCACTTGCAGCAACATGCCTACAAAAGGAACGCTATGCAGCAAAACTGTTGGCCTGCGATGAAGGGATTCAGCGCTGAGAAATCTCCGTGCTGATCGGTCCGGAGGGCAGGCTATGTCAAGGACAGTCACAAGATCTTACTTTGAGCACTCTACACGAAAACGGACTCACCTGACTGTTTTCCATTGGAATTTCACAGCAACGATAGTGCTCCGTGCCCATTGTTACAGAGGCCGCCCTGCAGGGTTGGGGGCTCCTGTGCGCGGAGGATCGATGTGTGGTAATATAAAAAAAAATATATATATATATATATATATATATATATATATATATATTTATTTATTTATTTTTTTTTTTTTTTTGATGGAGCACATTTTGGGACAATCAAATAGAGCAAAAGCATGTACCGTGTAAGACACACAAGGAGCCATTTTGATTAGGGTGTGGTGCTATGCATTTTTTACCTATTTTGTTCAGATTTTAGCCCCATTTTAGAATGATTTAGCAAAATCGTAGCTCAATATCGTTGCACTATTTAACACAATTCTTTCTCTATTTGCTGCAACTATCATAGCAACATTTTCTGTCTTTTTCCCCTCCATTTTACTATAATTCTTTGCACCATATTTTCCAGTATTTATTACATAATTCTTCCATTTGTTATCCATTTTCATACTATTTTTGTTCAGTTTTCAAACACTTTTCCCCCATTTTGTCTATTTTCCGCAACTTTAGCTCAATTTTTCACCATTTTCCCACTTTGTAGCACCATTTCTAACACCATTTCCTCCATGTTTAGCATCATTTTAACACAAGATTATTCCTTCATTTTCCACTCTTTTAGCACCATTTTTATTCTATTTTTAGCAACATTTGTCTTGCATTGTACCCCTATCCCTCCATTTTAGCATCATTTTCCTCTACTTTTCATTTATTCTCCCTCTCTTGTTTTCCTCCATTTCCTTCTATTTTTTAATTTTTTCACCATTCCCATTATCTTTCATCCATGCATCCTCTATTTTAGTTCTCTTTCCTCCATTTTTCCTCCTTTTTACCACAACTGTTTCTCCAATTTAACTCTATATTTCCTACGTTTTTAGCACTGTTTGTTATCCATTTTAGCTCAATTGTTCCTTCATTCAAGCAACACTTTTCATCCATTTCTCCACCATTTATGTTTAGTTTTACCCACACTGTTTCTCCATTTTTCTTTATTTCAGCACAATACTTCTGCTGTTAGTATAATTTTCTTCATTTTCAGCTCTACCTTTCCACTTTTCTTCTATTTTGTCCTCATTTCCCACCATTTTCTTTCATTCTCTTCCATTGTTCCACTATCTTAGTGTAAATTTCCCTCCATATTTCCTCTATATGTTTTGCCTCCTTTTTGGCTAATTTTTCCTCTATTTAGGCACAATGTTCCTCTATTCTCCCACTATTTTTTGCCATTTTGTTTAATTTTTCCTCAATTTTATCTCCATTTTACCCCATTTTAGGCACCATTTTTTCACCATCTCCTCCATTTTTTTGCACAATTTTCTTCTATTTTTCCATCATTTTGGAGCTTTTTCCTCCTCTTTTTTTCTTACATTTTTCCTCTATTATCCCACCATCTGAGCACCAATCTTCATCCATTTTCCCTCTAATTTAACTCCATATTTTTGCTACAATCTAGTTCCATTTTTAACCATTTGGCATTATTAACCCTCAATTTTTACTCCATATTTGCCTACATTTTAGCTCTATTTTCTCTCCACTTTATCTCCATATTTCCCTGTTTTTAGCACTATTTGTCAAACCTTTTAGCACCATCTTGACTCCATTTTACCTTAATTTTACATCCATTTAAGCACCATTTCCCTCTATTTTACCCTCATTTTAACACAATGTTTCCTCTATTTCAGCTCAATGTTTCCTCCAATTCTAGTGTGGTTTTCCTCCATTCTAACTCAATTTTCCCTCCATTTAGGCACCGCATTTCCACTTTTTTAGGACAGTTTTTTCATAATTTTCCACCATTTCTCAACCATTTTCTTCTATTATTAGCACCATATTTCAATTTCTAGCACTATTTATCATTTTTTTACTATTTTCTTCCATTTTAATGCCAGTTTAGCTCAATTTTTCCAGAGGTTTAGCACTATTTTCCTCCATTTTCCCTTCATTTTCCTCCATTTTAGCACATCTATCCTCCATTTTTTCATAATTTATTTTCTATTTTTCTGCACGTTTGCTGGTGCTGGATAAACAATTGAGAAAAATTATGATAAAAATGGAGGAAAGTTGTAGAAGCATTGTGCCAAAATGTTGAAGAATGGTGCTCAAGTGGTGGGAAAATGTACACCCTGCATATGGAACTACCTATTGACAACAATTCAATTTGATTTGATCTGTATTCTTACTCACTTCTTTTGGAAAAGAGAAGTACATTAGTATGACAGTGATTTCCTCTAATCCTGTATTGCTTGAAAGTGCTCTGCATAAGAGAAAACACCTGTTGGCTATTGTGCAGTACAATAAAAAAACATAACAGTCACTATACCTTTCAATGAAAGACGTGTTACCGGCATTAAAAGAATAATTTTTAAAAAATCTGTCTACTTCCTGACTTTGAATGCTACTGCTATTATAAATATGACTCAGGTGTGCAACTGATTAGTGCATAACTTACATTTGATCAGTTCTGTCTTGCACCTTTGGTAGCGGGGTGCATTCATTGTAAACTCCCTCCTGTACTGAATATATGTATATACTGTGGATTCATTCTCGATCCATGAATCTGTGGTAAAAATCTTTAAAAACTGCTATAAAAAATTACCCTAGGGTGGGCCAGGGCCTGGTCGGCATTTATTTATTAATAAGCTGAGTAGGGCTTGTGGCTCTCTCCCCAGCCTTGAATAAGCCCCGGAGACCACATCCCCTGGAATTCCATTAATTATTATGGAGAGGGAGTAAAGTCCTCCCCTCCCCTAGCCTTGAACAGGCACTGTGGACCCCATCATCCAGGACTGGTAATTTAAAAAACCAGTATGGGGTACACGACTCCCTCCCTGAGCCTTTTACGCAAATTCACAGAAATAAAGCAAATGTTAAAGGGACGCTATAGTTAGGTGAAAATGTCAGTTAAAACATACCATTTTAAATTAACAAAACCACTGAAATTCACCAGCTATATTTATCGAAAAAATGATAACTCGTGCCCTAAAGTAACTATAACTCGCGCCCCCACCATGCACAGTGATATCATCAATGATGCCATTTAACATTTAATGATTGTGCGAGGTACTTAGCAGTGCTTGGCGAGGGCACAAGTGACAGTTCGTTCGCTAAACTATAACTGGTAAATTTCTGTGTTTTTTTAGTTAGTTCTTTATCTCATTTCATCACCTAACTATATGCCACTTTAATCTTTGTTTTTTCCAGAGGAATTCTGTGCTTTTTAAATAAAATTCTGGGTTGATCATATGCCCAAACACCTTTAGCGGCCTGTGTCCAAACTCCTGAGGCAGCAAACCCCTTGTGTCAGGATCCTTCACAATCTGATCCTTGTTCCACTCCGGAGTTTCATTCTGCCAACTGGTTGTTTCCTGGAACTTCAGGACATTCCATCAGGCAAAGAGCTGGAGGAGGGACTTTAACCGCACAGACCTGCACTGTGCATCAGCTAGCTTACACCTGTTTTGAGTTCCAATCTCCCTGTGTGAATGCGAGCTGGGGGAGGGATTTAAGACTGGCTTCTGCATTCATAATTTATGCTTCAACTGCAGTTACTGGGAACTCCTGCTTTCTTCTCCAGTTACCTGCACAGCTGCATTCTTGAAACCTGAAAGGAGTCCTGTGCAGCATTGTGCTTTATGTGTTTTCTTTGATTCACAGTCTCAATTTTCTGCCTATACTTTCTAGCATGATATCCTGATGTATGTGTTTGCCCTGTTAGGCTCTTGACCAAATATTCGCTGAGTTGGCAGTTGTTCCCTATGCTTCCTTGTTGTGATTTACTGTAGTGACTTGCTGTGTTATTCCATGTACCTATTCAATTGGAAAATCAGCACGAAGCTCAGTGCTAGCTATTTCTTTTCTTTAAATTCATGATTTGATCCCATTTCTCACTATTGCTCGATATTAGTGAGAATTGGTTTCTATTTTTTGTACTCATATTCATGATTTTGTTGAATTGGTCCTCTGTAAACCCAATGGTTTCGAAAGGATGCAATGGGGGAAAACTGTATTGTATTGTATTGTATTGTAGGCGGTTTTATATAGCGCGCAGTTACCCTCGGGCATCCCAGCGCTTGATCAGTCATACCCTAACCAGGAACAAGAAGGCACATCAAAGAGGGAACAGATAGGTTTTCAGCAGTTTCCGGAAGCGCAGGGTGCCTGTTTCTGAACGCAACTCGAGCGGGAGCGCATTCCAGAGGGTAGCGATATGCACAGCGAATCTTCTGCCACCAGTGCGGGCCTTACACACCCTGGGGACCTTGAGAAGGGATTTCTGGTCCGAACGCAGGGGTCTAGAAGCTTTATAGGGTACCACTAATTTAGATAGAATAGGGGGGCCTTTGCCCTGCAGGATTTTATGGGCAATACAGAGGGACTTAAACTTAACTCTCTCTCGTACTGGGAGCCAATGCAAAATCTTCAAGGCTGGTCTGGCTGACTGCCTCCTAGGAGCATTGGTTAGTACCCTAGCCGCGGCATTTTGCACTTGTTGGAGCTTGTTCAGCGTGGCTTCAGGGGCACCAAGGAAGATCGCATTACAGTAGTCTAACCTAGATGTAATCAGGCCCTGAATAAGTAGCTTCCTGGAAGTAGGGGGGAGAAGGGGCAGGACCTTACGGGCAGAGCGAAGAAGCCCAAAACAGATCCCTGCCGTCTTCTTTGCCTGCGTCTTGAAGGTAAGGTCCTGCTCCAACCAGACTCCCAAGCTCTTGATCTCCTGTTTGGAGCCGGGGAGCTCTCCCAGGCAGCTAGGCCAGCTGGACAGAGGGAGAGGGGGAGCCTTATGCCCCAGAAGCATAATCTCAGTTTTTGATCCGTTGAGTTTCAACGCTGAGTCGCACATCCAGGTGTATACATGAGACAGGCATTGATGCAAAACCTCCGGATTCTTCATCAATTGGGAGAGAGCCACCACCAATTGCGTGTCATCAGCATAGCTGACGATTTTTATCCCGAAAGGTGCAACCACATCCTCCAGGGGAGACATATACACATTGAATAAAGTGGGACTCAAGGAGGAGCCCTGTGGGACCCCACACTGGAGGGGGATAGGAGAAGACCGCGCATTACCTTCCCATACCTGATAAGTACGGCCAGTAAGAAAGGAGCGCAGCCACTGCAACACAACACCTCTTACTCCCACGTTGGACAATCGTTGGATCAGTACTTGATGGTTAACAGTATCGAAGGCAGCGCTAAGATCCAGGAGGATCACTGCCACTGACCCCCCCGAATCCAGCATGCTTCTGGCTTCGTCCACAACTGCTAGGAGGGCGGTGTCCGTGCCGTGGCCTGGGCGGAAGCCGGTTTGGGTTTCTCGAAGCAGCCCGTTGGACTCCAGAAAGCTGGAAAGTTGATAGTTAACCAGCCTTTCTGCGATCTTACCAAGTCCCGGCAGAAGAGAAATAGGCCTGAAATTAGCCAAGTCCGAGGGATCCAGACTAGGCTTTTTCAGGAGGGCCTTCACCACAGCCCTTTTCCACCCTGGAGGAACCACCCCTTGAGTAAGGGAAAGATTGATGAGGTTCGTGATAGGGGCCGTGATCACAGAGGCAACTTGTTTGAGGAATCTCATTGGAGCAGGGTCGTCTGGCGAGCCGCTCTTCATCGAGCTGAGTTCCCTTGTCACTTCCATCTCAGTTATCGGGTCAAAAGAGTCGAATAGAACGTGAGTGCCTTTTCCTTGATCTGCTACGTAAGTATTCTGTGTGGCCCGAGGTAGCAGAGAAAGAATATTCTCGATTTTGAGATGGAAGTAGTCCGCGAGTTCCCTGCACTTTTCCGCGGGATTGTCGTGGATGACTGGCGGCTCGGGGATTTTGAGAAGCTCCTTAATCACTCTGAATGTCTCTCTAGAAGAGTTAGAGGCGCTAGTAATTTTTTCCTCAAAAAATTTGGCCTTGGCAGCGCGAAGGGCTTTCTTATATGACCACAAACAAAGGTTGGACACTGTTCCAAGGATAGGGTCCAGAGGTTGACCCATATGTCTTATAAAAAAGACAAAAAGAAAAGAGGGGAGGTCCTGGGTTAGGCAGACCCACCACAAGGGGGAAAGCACATATATTGCCTCTTGTTGCCCTCACACACCCCGAAGGATGTCATGCTTCATCATCGGGCTATGCTCCTCGTCGGGCCGGCGCTGCAATTCCCAACGGGCCCCCGAAGGGTCACTTTCTCGGAGATCTTTTTGAGGCATGCCGGATGGTGTATGAGGGTGTGTGGGGTGTGGGTTCTAAAGAGGGTAAGTACAAAGTGTGCAATGTGAATTAAAAATGACTGGGGGTTATGTTGGTTTAGTTACCCTCCTGTCAACAAAAAACTCTCATTTTGAGTATGGTCCCCAAGGACACATTGTGCCTCGGTGTCATTAAAACGGTCAACATGTTTCGCGCCTCTGTCGCTGCTAGAGTCGTTGGCGCTTCATCAGGACCAAAGAAGTGCAAAGAATAGTGAAATGCACGTGAGTGTGTACGTGAATATAAAAATATATGAATAAATACCCACAATATATGTCAGGGCGGGCCAATTGTACTGCTTCTGAACATGACCTAGGACACAGAAACAGAAGAAAAAATAGTTACAAAGGACGTGCATTAGACTAGCTTAATGCAACGTAGTGTGCCACAATCGTGTGCACAACATGCCAGTGTCATACAGATAAAAAGGAAAAAGGCGGGACCAAGTGGGGAAACACAACTCCCTCATCTGTTTTTGCTCAAGATAAGGAGGATACCCAGGCAGGTGTATCGTGGCGTGTCAAAATTATAAGGAAATGCCTTTATATGACGAGCGGAGACACTCCCTGTTCGTAATAATATACGTTCCATTGTTAGCGGGGCATCTCCACTTCATGAGACCCTAAACAAGTCTAACTAGACATACATAACCATCCTCCCTTGAGGTATTCTTACCTCCCAAAGAACAGGGCTCACTTCAATGGCTGTTGGCGTTAAGTCGCCCTCACCGTATCGGGTTGCTAGGACAGAGGCATAATGAAAGAATAAGCACAAATGGACACGAGGTGCAACCATCACATCCAGTGCCATCGGTTGCGTGACCTGACCCCCTATCATTATCGGGTACTCACTGTAGATGACAGGTGCCTGCACTCTTGAACCTACGCGTCCGACCGCCAAGCCAGTGATGCATTGGAGGCAGCGGGACGGAGGTTTTTAAACTCGTAGGTTCCCAGGTAAATCCTCCTTCCGGGGCGTGCCTAGCTGTAAATTGAAGAAGCGCATGCGTGCAGCTGCGCCCTTACTGTGCATGCGCAGACCGGGACTAGTGATCCCCTGAGCATGGGCGTCCCGAATGGAGGCTAATTATTACTGGCACTCTGTATACAGTCAAAACAAAGCTCATGAAACGTGTACCGGTCAACGCCAGGGTGAAGCGGTCTTGTCAC
Organism: Triturus cristatus; assembly: GCF_964204655.1. NCBI lineage: Eukaryota > Metazoa > Chordata > Amphibia > Caudata > Salamandridae > Triturus > Triturus cristatus. The sequence goes on from NC_140592.1 coordinate 771,685,770, forward strand.
AATCGTGGTAGGTAAAATCCTCCTAATGACAGCGTCTACTAGACTCTAAACATAAATCACAAGAGGCATAATAATAATGACTAGTGATGAAAACACAAGGAGAATAGCCCATACCACTCATTTGTCAGGGATAGTGCAGTTACTTCATATTGTATGTTGTAGCAAAGGAGATGGGTGGGTAGTGAACAGCCACATTGCGGGGAGGAAGTATCACTCGAGTATGAGCCTTGGAGCACCCCATCTTGAGAATATGTAGGTCTCGTATATGAAAGGAAATGGAAAACAGAAGGGAAAGAAAAGATAAACGGTCCCTCGGCAGAACTGCCGTGCAAATATTCCATCAAAAAAGAGGGGGGGGGGGGGACCAAGGAGCCGGTTAATGGTCCAGTGTCCATGCTCCCAAAAGTTATATTACCACAAACAAAGGTTGGACACTGTTCCAAGGATAGGGTCCAGAGGTTGACCCATATGTCTTATAAAAAAGACAAAAAGAAAAGAGGGGAGGTCCTGGGTTAGGCAGACCCACCACAAGGGGGAAAGCACATATATTGCCTCTTGTTGCCCTCACACACCCCGAAGGATGTCATGCTTCATCATCGGGCTATGCTCCTCGTCGGGCCGGCGCTGCAATTCCCAACGGGCCCCCGAAGGGTCACTTTCTCGGAGATCTTTTTGAGGCATGCCGGATGGTGTATGAGGGTGTGTGGGGTGTGGGTTCTAAAGAGGGTAAGTACAAAGTGTGCAATGTGAATTAAAAATGACTGGGGGTTATGTTGGTTTAGTTACCCTCCTGTCAACAAAAAACTCTCATTTTGAGTATGGTCCCCAAGGACACATTGTGCCTCGGTGTCATTAAAACGGTCAACATGTTTCGCGCCTCTGTCGCTGCTAGAGTCGTTGGCGCTTCATCAGGACCAAAGAAGTGCAAAGAATAGTGAAATGCACGTGAGTGTGTACGTGAATATAAAAATATATGAATAAATACCCACAATATATGTCAGGGCGGGCCAATTGTACTGCTCCTGAACATGACCTAGGACACAGAAACAGAAGAAAAAATAGTTACAAAGGACGTGCATTAGACTAGCTTAATGCAACGTAGTGTGCCACAATCGTGTGCACAACATGCCAGTGTCATACAGATAAAAAGGAAAAAGGCGGGACCAAGTGGGGAAACACAACTCCCTCATCTGTTTTTGCTCAAGATAAGGAGGATACCCAGGCAGGTGTATCGTGGCGTGTCAAAATTATAAGGAAATGCCTTTATATGACGAGCGGAGACACTCCCTGTTCGTAATAATATACGTTCCATTGTTAGCGGGGCATCTCCACTTCATGAGACCCTAAACAAGTCTAACTAGACATACATAACCATCCTCCCTTGAGGTATTCTTACCTCCCAAAGAACAGGGCTCACTTCAATGGCTGTTGGCGTTAAGTCGCCCTCACCGTATCGGGTTGCTAGGACAGAGGCATAATGAAAGAATAAGCACAAATGGACACGAGGTGCAACCATCACATCCAGTGCCATCGGTTGCGTGACCTGACCCCCTATCATTATCGGGTACTCACTGTAGATGACAGGTGCCTGCACTCTTGAACCTACGCGTCCGACCGCCAAGCCAGTGATGCATTGGAGGCAGCGGGACGGAGGTTTTTAAACTCGTAGGTTCCCAGGTAAATCCTCCTTCCGGGGCGTGCCTAGCTGTAAATTGAAGAAGCGCATGCGTGCAGCTGCGCCCTTACTGTGCATGCGCAGACCGGGACTAGTGATCCCCTGAGCATGGGCGTCCCGAATGGAGGCTAATTATTACTGGCACTCTGTATACAGTCAAAACAAAGCTCATGAAACGTGTACCGGTCAACGCCAGGGTGAAGCGGTCTTGTCACAATCGTGGTAGGTAAAATCCTCCTAATGACAGCGTCTACTAGACTCTAAACATAAATCACAAGAGGCATAATAATAATGACTAGTGATGAAAACACAAGGAGAATAGCCCATACCACTCATTTGTCAGGGATAGTGCAGTTACTTCATATTGTATGTTGTAGCAAAGGAGATGGGTGGGTAGTGAACAGCCACATTGCGGGGAGGAAGTATCACTCGAGTATGAGCCTTGGAGCACCCCATCTTGAGAATATGTAGGTCTCGTATATGAAAGGAAATGGAAAACAGAAGGGAAAGAAAAGATAAACGGTCCCTCGGCAGAACTGCCGTGCAAATATTCCATCAAAAAAGAGGGGGGGGGGGACCAAGGAGCCGGTTAATGGTCCAGTGTCCATGCTCCCAAAAGTTATATTACCACAAACAAAGGTTGGACACTGTTCCAAGGATAGGGTCCAGAGGTTGACCCATATGTCTTATAAAAAAGACAAAAAGAAAAGAGGGGAGGTCCTGGGTTAGGCAGACCCACCACAAGGGGGAAAGCACATATATTGCCTCTTGTTGCCCTCACACACCCCGAAGGATGTCATGCTTCATCATCGGGCTATGCTCCTCGTCGGGCCGGCGCTGCAATTCCCAACGGGCCCCCGAAGGGTCACTTTCTCGGAGATCTTTTTGAGGCATGCCGGATGGTGTATGAGGGTGTGTGGGGTGTGGGTTCTAAAGAGGGTAAGTACAAAGTGTGCAATGTGAATTAAAAATGACTGGGGGTTATGTTGGTTTAGTTACCCTCCTGTCAACAAAAAACTCTCATTTTGAGTATGGTCCCCAAGGACACATTGTGCCTCGGTGTCATTAAAACGGTCAACATGTTTCGCGCCTCTGTCGCTGCTAGAGTCGTTGGCGCTTCATCAGGACCAAAGAAGTGCAAAGAATAGTGAAATGCACGTGAGTGTGTACGTGAATATAAAAATATATGAATAAATACCCACAATATATGTCAGGGCGGGCCAATTGTACTGCTCCTGAACATGACCTAGGACACAGAAACAGAAGAAAAAATAGTTACAAAGGACGTGCATTAGACTAGCTTAATGCAACGTAGTGTGCCACAATCGTGTGCACAACATGCCAGTGTCATACAGATAAAAAGGAAAAAGGCGGGACCAAGTGGGGAAACACAACTCCCTCATCTGTTTTTGCTCAAGATAAGGAGGATACCCAGGCAGGTGTATCGTGGCGTGTCAAAATTATAAGGAAATGCCTTTATATGACGAGCGGAGACACTCCCTGTTCGTAATAATATACGTTCCATTGTTAGCGGGGCATCTCCACTTCATGAGACCCTAAACAAGTCTAACTAGACATACATAACCATCCTCCCTTGAGGTATTCTTACCTCCCAAAGAACAGGGCTCACTTCAATGGCTGTTGGCGTTAAGTCGCCCTCACCGTATCGGGTTGCTAGGACAGAGGCATAATGAAAGAATAAGCACAAATGGACACGAGGTGCAACCATCACATCCAGTGCCATCGGTTGCGTGACCTGACCCCCTATCATTATCGGGTACTCACTGTAGATGACAGGTGCCTGCACTCTTGAACCTACGCGTCCGACCGCCAAGCCAGTGATGCATTGGAGGCAGCGGGACGGAGGTTTTTAAACTCGTAGGTTCCCAGGTAAATCCTCCTTCCGGGGCGTGCCTAGCTGTAAATTGAAGAAGCGCATGCGTGCAGCTGCGCCCTTACTGTGCATGCGCAGACCGGGACTAGTGATCCCCTGAGCATGGGCGTCCCGAATGGAGGCTAATTATTACTGGCACTCTGTATACAGTCAAAACAAAGCTCATGAAACGTGTACCGGTCAACGCCAGGGTGAAGCGGTCTTGTCACAATCGTGGTAGGTAAAATCCTCCTAATGACAGCGTCTACTAGACTCTAAACATAAATCACAAGAGGCATAATAATAATGACTAGTGATGAAAACACAAGGAGAATAGCCCATACCACTCATTTGTCAGGGATAGTGCAGTTACTTCATATTGTATGTTGTAGCAAAGGAGATGGGTGGGTAGTGAACAGCCACATTGCGGGGAGGAAGTATCACTCGAGTATGAGCCTTGGAGCACCCCATCTTGAGAATATGTAGGTCTCGTATATGAAAGGAAATGGAAAACAGAAGGGAAAGAAAAGATAAACGGTCCCTCGGCAGAACTGCCGTGCAAATATTCCATCAAAAAAGAGGGGGGGGGGGGACCAAGGAGCCGGTTAATGGTCCAGTGTCCATGCTCCCAAAAGTTATATTACCACAAACAAAGGTTGGACACTGTTCCAAGGATAGGGTCCAGAGGTTGACCCATATGTCTTATAAAAAAGACAAAAAGAAAAGAGGGGAGGTCCTGGGTTAGGCAGACCCACCACAAGGGGGAAAGCACATATATTGCCTCTTGTTGCCCTCACACACCCCGAAGGATGTCATGCTTCATCATCGGGCTATGCTCCTCGTCGGGCCGGCGCTGCAATTCCCAACGGGCCCCCGAAGGGTCACTTTCTCGGAGATCTTTTTGAGGCATGCCGGATGGTGTATGAGGGTGTGTGGGGTGTGGGTTCTAAAGAGGGTAAGTACAAAGTGTGCAATGTGAATTAAAAATGACTGGGGGTTATGTTGGTTTAGTTACCCTCCTGTCAACAAAAAACTCTCATTTTGAGTATGGTCCCCAAGGACACATTGTGCCTCGGTGTCATTAAAACGGTCAACATGTTTCGCGCCTCTGTCGCTGCTAGAGTCGTTGGCGCTTCATCAGGACCAAAGAAGTGCAAAGAATAGTGAAATGCACGTGAGTGTGTACGTGAATATAAAAATATATGAATAAATACCCACAATATATGTCAGGGCGGGCCAATTGTACTGCTCCTGAACATGACCTAGGACACAGAAACAGAAGAAAAAATAGTTACAAAGGACGTGCATTAGACTAGCTTAATGCAACGTAGTGTGCCACAATCGTGTGCACAACATGCCAGTGTCATACAGATAAAAAGGAAAAAGGCGGGACCAAGTGGGGAAACACAACTCCCTCATCTGTTTTTGCTCAAGATAAGGAGGATACCCAGGCAGGTGTATCGTGGCGTGTCAAAATTATAAGGAAATGCCTTTATATGACGAGCGGAGACACTCCCTGTTCGTAATAATATACGTTCCATTGTTAGCGGGGCATCTCCACTTCATGAGACCCTAAACAAGTCTAACTAGACATACATAACCATCCTCCCTTGAGGTATTCTTACCTCCCAAAGAACAGGGCTCACTTCAATGGCTGTTGGCGTTAAGTCGCCCTCACCGTATCGGGTTGCTAGGACAGAGGCATAATGAAAGAATAAGCACAAATGGACACGAGGTGCAACCATCACATCCAGTGCCATCGGTTGCGTGACCTGACCCCCTATCATTATCGGGTACTCACTGTAGATGACAGGTGCCTGCACTCTTGAACCTACGCGTCCGACCGCCAAGCCAGTGATGCATTGGAGGCAGCGGGACGGAGGTTTTTAAACTCGTAGGTTCCCAGGTAAATCCTCCTTCCGGGGCGTGCCTAGCTGTAAATTGAAGAAGCGCATGCGTGCAGCTGCGCCCTTACTGTGCATGCGCAGACCGGGACTAGTGATCCCCTGAGCATGGGCGTCCCGAATGGAGGCTAATTATTACTGGCACTCTGTATACAGTCAAAACAAAGCTCATGAAACGTGTACCGGTCAACGCCAGGGTGAAGCGGTCTTGTCACAATCGTGGTAGGTAAAATCCTCCTAATGACAGCGTCTACTAGACTCTAAACATAAATCACAAGAGGCATAATAATAATGACTAGTGATGAAAACACAAGGAGAATAGCCCATACCACTCATTTGTCAGGGATAGTGCAGTTACTTCATATTGTATGTTGTAGCAAAGGAGATGGGTGGGTAGTGAACAGCCACATTGCGGGGAGGAAGTATCACTCGAGTATGAGCCTTGGAGCACCCCATCTTGAGAATATGTAGGTCTCGTATATGAAAGGAAATGGAAAACAGAAGGGAAAGAAAAGATAAACGGTCCCTCGGCAGAACTGCCGTGCAAATATTCCATCAAAAAAGAGGGGGGGGGGGGACCAAGGAGCCGGTTAATGGTCCAGTGTCCATGCTCCCAAAAGTTATATTACCACAAACAAAGGTTGGACACTGTTCCAAGGATAGGGTCCAGAGGTTGACCCATATGTCTTATAAAAAAGACAAAAAGAAAAGAGGGGAGGTCCTGGGTTAGGCAGACCCACCACAAGGGGGAAAGCACATATATTGCCTCTTGTTGCCCTCACACACCCCGAAGGATGTCATGCTTCATCATCGGGCTATGCTCCTCGTCGGGCCGGCGCTGCAATTCCCAACGGGCCCCCGAAGGGTCACTTTCTCGGAGATCTTTTTGAGGCATGCCGGATGGTGTATGAGGGTGTGTGGGGTGTGGGTTCTAAAGAGGGTAAGTACAAAGTGTGCAATGTGAATTAAAAATGACTGGGGGTTATGTTGGTTTAGTTACCCTCCTGTCAACAAAAAACTCTCATTTTGAGTATGGTCCCCAAGGACACATTGTGCCTCGGTGTCATTAAAACGGTCAACATGTTTCGCGCCTCTGTCGCTGCTAGAGTCGTTGGCGCTTCATCAGGACCAAAGAAGTGCAAAGAATAGTGAAATGCACGTGAGTGTGTACGTGAATATAAAAATATATGAATAAATACCCACAATATATGTCAGGGCGGGCCAATTGTACTGCTCCTGAACATGACCTAGGACACAGAAACAGAAGAAAAAATAGTTACAAAGGACGTGCATTAGACTAGCTTAATGCAACGTAGTGTGCCACAATCGTGTGCACAACATGCCAGTGTCATACAGATAAAAAGGAAAAAGTGTCCAACCTTTGTTTGTGGTAATATAACTTTTGGGAGCATGGACACTGGACCATTAACCGGCTCCTTGGTCCCTTTCTTATATGACCTCATGGCTACCCGATAGTTCTCTCGACTGGCCGCCTCCCAGTCCCTTCTCCATGTCCTCTCCAGCTTCTTACAGCATCTCCTAAGGGTGCGAAGTTCAGCGGTGTACCAAGGGGCCGAACCCGTTCTGCTCCTACTCTTAGCAACTCTCTTTTTTGGCAAGATGGAATCAAGAGAGTTGGTAAGCCATTGATCAAAGGCCAAGTCAGCCGTGGAGGGATCATCGGCCAGGGAAGAGAGACTCTCCAACCCAAGGGTTGCGTCTTTAAATTAGAGCAAAAGGAGAGGGGTCCTACAGCCAAAGCGACAGAATACCTTAACAAACTGTAAAGTCAAACAATTTCCTTTGTAGACTTAAGGCCTTATTACGAGATTGGAGGTGTAGCTGCGGGCTGCCACGCCACAGCCCTGTTGCTACACTGCCAAACAGGACCTCACACCGTCTGGCAGATTATGAGTTCATTCATGGTCTGGTGGGCAGTGCTTTGGCGGTCCCATGGCAGTGCCTTTCAAAGGCTCATATCTGTGCAGTACATGCCATGCAGGACCAGGAGGTGCATCTGCATGCACCCCCATGCCCCTAGGCAACAGTTGGCCCTGTAGGGCCTCCTTAGTTTCCTCACCACCACACTTTTCACGGAAAACTGTGGCTGTGAAGAAACTTGTAATATGCTGCGCAACCACCGTAGGATCACAGATCCTAAACGAGTGCTGCCGTCCTGTGGCAGTCCAACAGCCCAAATCATTATAGGGAACGTGGACTGCCACTCTGGCTGTCCACGGACTGCCACCGCGACTTGGACCGTTGTAGTGGTAATAAGGCCCTTAATATTGCACAATACAGAATGCATGAAATCAAACATTCAATCATACACTATTCATTCGTGTGTTTCTTTTAAGACAAACTTGCATGATTTTTTCAAATAAATATTTTTGAGTATCTGCGCTGTAATTTGCTGGTGTTTTTAAAATATGATAGATATCATTGTTAAATTCATAAACTAAGATGAGTGATGGTATGTAACCCTCAGGTCATGTAGAGTTATATTTATTTTTATATGTGATATTAAAGCTCTTTCTAATCTGATACTTCTGTGGTACCAAATAAATTTGACTAGGGATGATAACAGTGCGCTGGTTGTAAGTAGTGTGTAATTGAATGATTGCTTTAACGCATTCTGTAGTGTGCAATATTAAGTCTCCAGAGGGAAATTGCTTAACTTTAATGTTTATTCCATGTACTGACAGGACATTACCTGCTCCAGTATCTGTTGGAAACATCCTTGAGTTCCTTGTTCTGAATCCTAGTTCCAGTTCCATGTTCCTGCAGGGTATTACTTGTCCCAGTGCCAGTTGGGTACAGCCTGCTCTTGATTTCTGTATTCCTGTTCTTGATTTCTGAAGCCCTGTTCATAAATCCTTGTTTAGGCTTTCTCCCTGTCTCCTCATTGTGTTGTCTCGTTATTCCTTCCACTTTGGTTTTCTGTCTGTTGCACTTCATTTCCATTTACAGTGTGCCCTCTGGCTTGGTCTCTGTTCTGGTCAGGTAAAGGAAGAACTTCTGTAATTGCACCCAGGTCCTTTGGAGTCTTACCTGCCTCAGTGTTGTTGTCAGTCTTGGTCCACCTCGCACTGAGTACAATAGTCTATTTAACAGTAGGCCCAACGATTACTTTGCTGTAGGACTATTGTTAACAGCAATCTGCTGGTGCCAGTCCAAAGGTTTTTCTCAAAGCTACCAAGAGACCTCTTTTTATATACCAGTACACTTTGATCAAACATTATTAGTGTCTGTCCTCTGTCCTTTGCAATCCTGTGATCACAGTTATACTTTGAGTAGCCTGGTATCTAGCTTACCCTGTTACATTGCTGAGTGTTTCCTCTAGACTCACCCTGCCTTCGCTCCCTGACACCCAGCAGCACACTGCCATTGGCAGTGCGGGGAGCTGGTGGGGGCACTGGGGCTATATCCGCACCCGCAATGTACTGTTTAGTGCGTGCCCAGGCTGAGCATCTGGGGCACCCATTCCGGAGAACATAAGGCCTCATGGGATGGGTCCCTGGGGCCATTATAGTGTTGGGGAGGGGAGCTGCGTGCCCTCCTCCTTTAAAAAAAAAAAAAGATTGCCCAAGCGATGGGGTCCCCAGGGCCCTTAGTGGCTCAAGGAGTGGGCAGAAATAGACTCAGAATGATAGGAAAAACAAAAGAGATAAAAAAAGAACATACTTTATTTCAATAACAGTATTCAAAAATGATAATTTTTACATAAAGGATAAGTCATATAACATACAGAATATTTTATCTATACATAGAGGTCCCACACATAAAGACAAACAGACGTACACTCATTCAGACGACACGTTCATATATAGACCAAAACTGGTACAAATACACACAATATACATTTAGATTTGCCAATAAAGTTAAAAATCGCATCAGCGATATAGAACTTCAACAAAAAAGGGGTAACAATTCAGGTAGGCTCGTGCATTCCCAATTCGTAGGGGTAAATAAATTCTCTCAGCGAGCACGAGGGAGCAGAGGCCAACGCACATTTCGGTGTGAACTACACCTTCATCAGGGCAACGAAGATGTAAGGCGTGTGGGACAACACAGAAGGAGCCTATTGCCAGGTCATAGGAAAAACAAAAGACAACAAATCAACAAATCAATATTAATACCATTTAGACAAAAACATTTTAGTCAGTATACAATTACATTAAGGTGTCTACTTCATAGTTTGCTGAAAAGTATTAGCATATTGGGGGGATAACAAAAGGATAAAGGGGTAATAATCTCTATATCGAGTCAAAAAATCCCAAGGTCAGAATGATATATAAGAGGATGACATATAAGGCCAGAACTGGTGGAGAGCTTAGAGATGGATGAAATCGAGGTGCACCCAGAAAAATGGAGTCAAGACTAAAGTAATCAAGGTTTAAACAAGGAAGCAGATACACACACGTGAAGTAGAGGATATAGAGTCCAAAGGAGTGCAAATGTGGTTCGCCAATCACCAAGAGATAAAACAAAAATGAATCATACGAATAGAAAAGGTGAATATGTAGAAAGACGAAGATAAAGAGTAGAAACATTGGAGGAAACACCGTACCTTTATATCGAGGATGCCATTTACAACTCAGGTCTTCTGTAGGGTATAGAGGAGTTTAAGGATGTACATCAGAGGACAAATCAGATCTATGGAGGGAGAAGACAACGGGGATACACAGGAATAAACTACCCTTGAAATCCATAAAAAATAAATAAATAACCTAGGTACCCTAAATGCCTGCAAACAGACATAAAGATGAAATAGAAGTATACGGAGTTGACGTTGCTTACCCAGAATAAGGTCCAATCAATAGTGGTCTGGGGTACATAGGCAGATACTGGGCAGAGGTTATAGGGGTCGTCAAGGATGAAAGCCCCCCGGGTATGACAAATACGGGTATCCCAAACTATCAAGAAAAAACACAAAAGATTTTTCTGTAAGGAGAAGACCAAGGGTACGCGGAAAGGTCCACTAAAATATGTTTCAAGTAATGTAGAACATAAGACGATAACTAGATAACAGAACGCTTACCCAGCGTATAGCAGGCCTTCAGACGAGGCAGTAAGTGGGGGGAAACACCGCAAAACAATTTCTCACAAACGCAACCATAGAAGAGAGGATAAGGCTAGTCGCAAGTTCGCCCGTTCGATGAGGGGTCTAAGGGAGAAAAGAAACATAAAAGGTCTGATACAGGGGATATATATTACTGATAAGCACAGGGGTCAGTGTAAAGACATCCCAGGCCGCATCGGTGTGCTAGATGAAACCCCAATGACGTGGGATGGGGGTACGGGGACCAGAGGCGTAGCGATAGAATACGGACATATGCATGGCATAAGAGGTAGAGGAGACGAGGATCTGGGAGTACAAGAAAGTGCAACCAGGGGCTGCGGGCCCAATCAGCAAGCAATAAACAAATAAAAGGCAAGGAGATTCCTACCGTTAACAAACTCGCCAATCCGGCATGGAAGTGGCAACAAAGATCGATTCCGATAAGGAAGGAGATCCGAGCTCGGTCTGCCGGGATTTAAATACGGTCTGACTGATTCCAAAAACTAGAGATGAGAGTTCTCGCGTGAATGGGAAGGGTATGAAAACAAAGAAGGGACCAGTTTTAGAAGGGCCGATCAATTTTGGCAGCCATATTGTAACGGGACAGATAAGGAGGAGTAAGAAACAAACGGAACCGTAGTCGAGAATGCTAAAGTGACGAATAAAAAATAAACAAAGGAAATAAATGGAGCAGGCGGGGATGAGCACAAAAAACGCGCTAAGACGTAGTACAATGCCAAATATAGAATGTAGCCGAAAATGAGCCATCAGTCTTATGCTCAAAAATGAAATTGGAAAAGACTATATGAAATTACAGTATTCAAAGGAAAAAATTCCAAGTGGTACTGTAAAGAGGAGAATACAAGAAATCGAACACAGGTAAGGGGAAAGTCAATATCAATGGAAATGTCTTCCTAGATAACAGTCAGGGGAGAAGTAGGTAATCATAGGGTAAAACAGGGCCCAACAGCGGGACAAATAGGTGAATCATAGAGAACTAGTTCATGTTATGGCGTTTTCCCAAGGGCAGGTCTCATTGAGACCCTGGGCTACAGAGTTCAAGTAGTAAATCCAAAATACTTCCCTCTTTTTTCTCAAGGTCATGGGGTCCTTGCCCACAGGAGTGTGTATTTTTTCCAGGACAGTCCATTTGAGGTCTTGTTCTGAGTGGGCAAGGCTGGTCCAGTGGGAAACAAGGGGGGCCCCTGATTTTTTTAGACGAATGTTGGATTTGTGTTCACCAATCCTCAGACGGCATTCCCTGCCAGTTTCACCAATATAGGTCAGGTCGCAAGGGCAAAGAATTGCGTAAACCACATTAGTGGTTCGACAATTGGTCATTTCCGTCAGTTTGATGGTTCGTTTATTGATGATGTGATTTTGTTTAACCAAAGCGTTGGGGCATGCTTGACAGGATCCACAACGATGGTTGCATGTGATGGGGGGTAGGCCAGTAATGGACATTTGGCGGAAGGAGGGAGAGGATTCTGGTAGTTTGCCACGGACAAGATGATTCCTAAGGTTTTTGTTCCTTCTGAACGCAAACAGGGGTTTGGGCAATCGGTCATTATTATCGTCCATGTTAAGAAGGTACCAAAGGGAATTGATAACCTGGCGGATTTTGTGATTAATGTTAGAGTGCCGAGTGACGCCAACCAGTCGGTCAGAGACTTTGTCATGTTTTCGTTGGAATATGGTATCGCGATTATAATACCTGGCTCTCTTGAAAGAGTTCTTAATCAGTCTGGGGGGATAACCCCTATTCAGAAGCTTGGTTTTCAGGATGTCAGCCTGATATAGGAAATCCTTAGTTTCAGTACAGTTTCTTCGAAGCTTGAGAAATTGGCTGAAAGGGATACCCTCCCTTTGGCAGCGGGGATGGTAGCTGTCAAATTGGAGCAGTGTGTTCCTGGCGGTGGGCTTGGTGTATAGGGAGACAAATAGAAGGTTGTCTTTGTGTTCAACCCATACATCAAGGAATTCAATCCTTTTATTGCTGGAATGCACCGTAAATTTCAAGTTTTCATCAGCTAGGTTGACCCATTGGACAAACTCATCAAGGGAAGTCTGGTCACCCTTCCAGATGAAAAAAATATCATCTATGAAGCGGGACCAGGCATATACATTCTCAAAAAAAGGGGCGATCTCGTTGTAGATGTTAGTCCTTTCAAAAATCCCCATATAAAGGCAAGCCACACTAGGGGCACAGGCTGCCCCCATGCTGACTCCCTGGGTTTGTTGGTAGAATTCGTTGTTAAATTCAAAGTAGTTTTCACCCAGTATTATTTTCAGAAATTGGAGAATGAGGGGGGCGTTGGTAATGTCAGGTTCTGAGTCTAGGATTTCTTGGATAGCTGATAGGGCTCCTTCTTGGGGGATATTCGTATATAAGGACTCGACATCCATGGTGACCAAGATTTCTCTGTCACTGTGGTAATCCAAATTCTCAATCTTAGCGATGAAATGGCCTGTGTCCTTTACAAAGGATTCAAGATTAGCCACCAACGGTTTTAAAAACTGGTCAACATATTTAGACAGGGGCTCCGTAGCCTCCCCAATGGTCGAGACAATGGGTCTGAGGGGGGGATCAGACACATTTTTGTGGGTCTTGGGTACCCCGTAGATGATAGGTAACCGGGTATAGGTGGGGGTAAGGAACTCGGCTTCATTGGTACACAAGTACCCATCTTCAACAGCGTTACGAACAATCGTCAAGATACGGTGTTTCAGGGCCGGTTCAGGGTTGATGGCAATGTGCTTGTAATGTTTGGCGACTGATAAAAGAGTGTTCATTTTATCAATATAGGTGGGAGTGTCAAAAATGACAATACCCCCACCCTTGTCACATGGTTTGATGGTAAGTTGTTTATCAGCTCTAAGGTTGCTGAGAGCGTCATTCTCTTCTTTAAAGAGATTGGGAAGCGGTTGAGGAACAAATTTTAAAGTTTGTTGGATTTTAGTAAGCACTGCCTTCTCAAAGATATGGACTTCGGGTCCCAAGGAGTCCAAGGATGGAGTAAATTCAGAGGGGGGTCTAAGTCCGGATAAGTTGTCATTATTATCAATGGTGGGCCTGGTCTGAAAACATTTTTTTAGTCTTATTTTTCGGAAGAAAGAGTGAAGGTCCTTGATAAATTCAAATTTATTGAAATTAGTAGATGGAACAAAGGACAGTCCTCTAGACAGCAGTTTGGACGTCTCAGGATTAATGGTTTTGCATGACAGGTTAAACACAGGGATGTTGTTTATGTTTTCTAATATTGTTGTTGCCTCGTTTGGATGTACATCTGAGGTTGACTTGGATCCTGACGGAAACCCCTCTGTCTGGAGTTCCGGTTCCTGGGACGAAAATTGCCTCTGCGATTCCCTAAAAAATGATTCGACGGAGTGGTATTGTCGTAGTTTTCTTGTCTGGGTTGGTACACCGGGTTATAGTTGGGATTATAGTTAGTGGGTTCCTCGCTATCTGAGTCAGTGGTATCAGAAAACGTGACAACCCGTTTTTTGTTCCATCTAGTTCTGTTAGGGGTGTTAGGATAGCTGGAATAAATAAATGTGACCCAATTCTGGGCCTAATGAAATCAGATTTAGTGTAAACAGTGGGTTCTGTTCTTTCTTTGAAGGCCTTCGTTGTTCCCTATTTCCCCTGTCTACCCATCCAAGCATTAGGGACCCCCCCTCGTTTGAATAGGCTCAAGGAGTGGGGCCATGTGCCCCCTCCCCTCTAAATGTCTGTTTTGTACCTGGGGAATGGGGTCTCCAGGGCCATAAGAGGGCTGGGAGGGGAGCCACATTCCCCCTCCTCATATAAAAAAGGCCCCAGTTGATGTGGTCCTCAGGTCCCCAATGGGTCAGGGAGGGAGCTGCATGCCCCCCTCCCCTTAATAATTTTAGGCCCCAGGAATGGTGTACCCAGGGCTGTGTGGACCCCTCCCCTTAAAAATAAGAAAGGCTGTGCTGAAAAAAGATGGAAGTGAGTCAGATGGGAAAAAAATATATATTTGAGTATGTTAGTTACTTAGTGCCTAACAATATCATAGGGACATTAGTAATAGGGTGTCTAACGTAGCTCCATGAGTCCATTATCCATGCCAAATGTTCAAGACGTTCATCTAAGCGAACTTTGAATAAAATGAACCTAAATTGATGTTGTCAGTGCTTAACCGGTATATCTGTCATAAACCTAGCTCTTTGAGACGTGTGGCGAGCATACCATTCCAAATTAGTTAGTGGCCCAATTTTCCTATGTATTGAAATTTCAAATTGCTCATTACTGAGGATCAGATGAGCTAAGCATGTCCATACAAGATGTTTTCATATTTTTCATGCACAAACACACTGTTTTGGAGTACCGAACAATGTTTAAGCAGAAAATATAACACATTGTTTCTTCACTAAGTTCAAAACTATCCTCAAACTTTGCACTAATATCAACATTTCTTATTTCTTTATAGGAGGAGATGGGACACAAGCAAATACAGAGAACAGCCAGGAAAATCAAGAAAAGACCAGGTGTCAGTCGTGTGCTGCTACGTTCCTTAAGATCGTCTGGGGATTTCTCATTATTTTGTCTGTTTCATCGTCTTGGGTTGGAACCACACAAATAGTGAAAATCACTTACAAGAACTTTTATTGCCCCTTTTTCATGACTTGGTTCTCAACAAATTGGAACATTATGTTTTTCCCTATATATTACTCTGGGCACTTGGCCACAGCACAAGAGAAACAATCGCCAATAAAGAAAATCAGGTCAGTTCAATTTAATTAAGTAAATAATAATTTGTTGATGAATTTCATTGATGTTCTTATGAATATAAAACAAAACAAATGAAATACAAGTGAGTGAGAGAGGAGCTATGCTGAGATGAGGGACAATGTTGAAGGGTGCTAGTGAGGGAATCCATGCCGAATGAAGTCATGGGAGGGGGGTTAACAAAGATTGTCGCTCCGGGCACTACCAGCCCTAAAGCCAGCCCTGGGTTCTTCCCCCTGGTAGCATACCCTAAAAACTCACGTAAGTCTTTGATGACAGGAAGAGATGCACTGGAAGAGAGTCTTGAAGCTGAAAATATGTATGCCTTGGTAGTGCCTGCAAAGGCAAGTAATTAATTTATGTACCACTTATTAATTAATAAAAATGCATCTTTAATCGTTCTGCGTAAACAGAAATATAGAGAATCCATAAAACACTATCAAAAGGAAATAAAAATTGCCCAGGCAGTGTACTACGAAGAGATAATTAAATAGGCGGCTAACACCCCCAGGTAAATTTTCTGCATCGCGCAGGACCTCCTAGAACTTCCAGATCAGAATCTCGTCTTGAGGCCTCCCCAGAGCAGTGTAACGAACTAGCAGACTGCTTCCTAGGAAAAATCAAAAACATATATACTGCGTTCCCTAGTTCTCCCCACCCCAGTGATCTCCTCTTAATGGATAAGCCACCTCTTTGCCTAGATCCTGTTCTTAAAGAATTTCCCCCTCTGAATCTGGCTAGGCTTTTGGAAATCCTTTCTCAAATAAAATCAGGCTACCCCCTAGATCCAGCTCCTCCCCACACTCTATGCAAGGTATGAAAAGTGATACTTCCCCACATGCTAGAAATAATAAACTGGTCTATTGCTACTGGTTTAGTCCCTGCACCATGGAAACTTGCCATGGTGAGGGCTTTGCTGAAGAAACCTAGCTTGGACCCTGATGACCTGGGTAGTTATCGGCCCATATCCCTGCTTCCAGGCCCTGGAAAAGCATGTGAACTCGATCCTTTCAGACTTTCTGGCAACCCACGCCCTTTTGCATCCCACCCAAACAGGCTTCCGACCTCAACATGGAACTGAAAATACTCTGCTCGCAGTGGTAGAGGAATCTAAGCTGATCCTTGACCAAGGAGGGGCAGTGGCCATCATCCTCCTAGACCTGAGTTCAGCCTTCGATACAGTTAATTTCAACACTCTATTAGAGAGACTCAGGAGGAGAGGTGTCTCAGGTGAGGCAATCACCTGGATCCAATCCTACCTAGATAGTAGAACTTTTCAGGTCTACTCAGGGGAATTGTCTTCTAGAACCCTAGCAATCAGCTATGGAGTCCTACAGGGACCCTTCCTGAGTCCCACATTATTTAATGTATATATGCAGCCACTGGCAGATATCATCTTGCCATATGGAATAAAAATTGTCACTTATGCAGATGACACGCCCAAGAAACTCCCCCTCTGACTTTGAAACCTGTCTACAGGAAGTGGCCTCATGGATGGAACACTCTTGCCTCAAGCTAAATTGTAAAAAACAGAGCTAATGTGCTTGGGCAACACCTCAAGATCTCAAACAGATTCGGCCCAATTGCTTGGGCCCTGCCCCAACTCCGAAGACCTAGATAAAAAGTCTGGGCATCTGGCTTGACAGCCCTCTTAGGTTTGAAGACAAAGCAGTAAGAGTAACAGGGGCCTGTTTCTGCGCTATCAGACTACTCTGCAAGTTACTCTCCCTCCTTCCGATGAGAACAAGGAGGACCCTGATACAGGCCTAGGTCCTATCACGATTTGACTGTGGAAACTCCCTTTACTTAGGAGCACCCAAAGCAACTTTTAGGAAGCTCCTATTCGCACAGAACTGTGCTGCTGCCAAAAAATAAGTTGGCCAAACCTGCCCTGAAGATGCTTCACTGGCTACCTGTCTCCGAAAGAGTTAAATATAAGGCTCTGTGCATAGCACATTAGGGCCTATGGGGGAAACGGCATGGCTATCAATAGGCCTCTCATTACCTCCTACCGCCCTGGAAAATGCCTACTTACGACTACTCTCCATCTTGCAGTCATACCTAAAATTAGAAGGGTAAGGAGCGGGGGCCGGTCATTTTCATACAATGTTACCAGGCTCTGGAACACAATGCCCCTACACCTAGTGCTGAATCTCGTCATCTTCCCTTCTGGAAACTTCTCAAGTCCTGGCTATTCCAGCAATACGCTTTTTAAATTGAACCCCCATCCTCTGTCTATCTGCTAGCGCTGGGATGCCTCAGGGTAGCTATGCGCTTTACAGATGTTAAATAATAATAATAATACTGCACAGTTGTGCCTGTGCAGTTTCTTTTATATTGGACACAGGTGAAAGTGCATGCTCAATAATGCTGAGTGAGTGTATTTATGTCTCATCCGGTAAAAGGTGCAAAGGGCAAAGCTGGGCACAAAAACCATTGCACTCATTTTCACACTTTGTGCATAATGAATGCGGAATAAGGCCTGCAGGGGAACAACCTTTACAACGCAACTTTTACAACGCACTACACTTACAATGCATTTTTTACAACGCAACATCCACTACAACGCATTCCATTACATAGCATGACACTACAATGCATTTTTAAAAACTACCTTTACAACGCATTCCATTACATCGCATACTACCTTTACAACGCATACCATTACAACGCATAATATTACACTACACTATCCAACACTTACCCTACTGTTGCACCCCCTGGAGTTAGAATAGTAATTTTTACCCCTATACTATCCAACACTTACCCTACTGTTGCACCCCCTGGAGTTAGAATAGTAATTTTACCCCTATACTATCCAACACTTACCCTACTGTTGCACCCCCTGGAGTTAGAATAGTAATTTTTACCCCTATACTATCCAACACTTACCCTACTGTTGCACCCCCTGGAGTTAGAATAGTAATTTTTACCCCTATACTATCCAACACTTACCCTACTGTTGCACCCCCTGGAGTTAGAATAGTAATTTTTACCCCTATACTATCTAACACTTACCCTACTGTTGCACCCCCTGGAGTTAGAATAGCAATTTTTACCCCTATACTATCCAACACTTACCCTACTGTTGCACCCCCTGGAGTTAGAATAGTAATTTTTACCCCTATACTATCCAACACTTACCCTACTGTTGCACCCCCTGGAGTTAGAATAGCAATTTTTACCCCTATACTATCCAACACTTACCCTACTGTTGCACCCCCTGGAGTTAGAATAGTAATTTTTACCCCTATACTATCCAACACTTACCCTACTGTTGCACCCCCTGGAGTTAGAATAGTAATTTTTACCCATATACTATCCAACACTTACCCTACTGTTGCACCCCCTGGAGTTAGAATAGTAATTTTTACCCCTATACTATCCAACACTTACCCTACTGTTGCACCCCCTGGAGTTAGAATAGTAATTTTTACCCCTATACTATCCAACACTTACCCTACTGTTGCACCCCCTGGAGTTAGAATAGCAATTTTTACCCCTATACTATCCAACACTTACCTTAAATGCAATTTAATATTATGCGTTGTAATGGTATGCGTTGTAAAGGTAGTATGCGATGTAATGGAATGCGTTGTAAAGGTAGTTTTTAAAAATGCGTTGTAGTGTCATGCTATGTAATGGAATGCGTTGTAGTGGATGTTGCGTTGTAAAAAATGCGTTGAAAGTGCATGCGTTATAAAAGTGTGCGTTGTAACGACATACATCCAGGCCTGCAGTATTTATATAGTATTACTTGTCAGGCCAGCAGCAGTGGCATAACACAAAAAGATGCCCCCACCTCCTCCGAGCAGAATGAGATGAGGGGCCCCTTAGAACTTAATATAATTTTCCTTCTCAGGCCAGCATCAGTGGAATACCACAAAATGATGGGGCCCCGCTGCAGAATGGGATGAATTCCTCCTAGTCCCCCATGTCTCACAAATATGCATTGGCCTTGGTCCAAACAGGGACCCCCTGAAGGGTTGGGGACCCCCTTGAAGGATGGCGCCCCTCCCCACGCCAAAGTGGTTGCCGTGGCTTGCGTGAGCTGCACCTCTGGCCAGCAGTAATTAGAGTCAGACTCAATGTAAATAAGTTGGCTAGCTGTGGAAAGTTTGCTGGGATCTTTGGCTTGCTAAGTATTTACAAGCCAGCTACTGGGCCGGCCTATTTATAGTCACTGCCCCAGCATAGACATGCGCATATCTCAGCAAGCTCGTGCTGACTGTGCATGCATACGCAGCATGAAATACGCCAATCAGGGAGAAAGCAGTGCCGCTGGTGTGGACTGACTCAACTAAACTCAGTCAGCGTGACACAGTCGAGGCATTGTGGTCCTTTCGAAACATCCTCTGGAATCATGAGGATTCACTACTGTCAGTCTGCTGGGGGGGGGGGGGATACAGTCATCACTCACTGCCAGAAAGAGCCAGGGGTTTCGTCTTTTGTGCTTCTAATCAATGTCAAGCCCACCCTAAATGCTGCCTGATGCTGAAACTCTATGCAGGACGATGTCAAAATAGGTGAACATCAACACAGTATGCAGGACTGCTGCCTTACACTCACCCACTGTTTATATATTTATGATTTTCATATCCCACTACTCTTACCCTAGAGGATGTGTGTGCACTTTACAGCTAAGAAACCAAGGGGCTTATTTACAAACCCCTTGTGTCGCCGTCACTGTTCTTCTTCCAATAGTTGCACAGTGAGCTGGTTTGAGTTTATATTATTTCCCAACCCTAGAACTAGATTGACAAACAAATGCTGAAGTCTGCTAGAGTGAAGAGAGATGATCCAGACTTCTAAATTAAAATATAAATACATCACCATAGATGTGAATAATTCCTTATCATCATGCTTGACACCCTAGCCAAACCTGGAACAGTTCTTTGTATGCTGCCATGTTTAGCCCCTTCTAACAAAGCTATAAAACAAAACTGCAAGTCCAAAACGCAATGTTATGTTGTCTAAAACATATGACTAATGTACATCTATGTCAGTTTAAAAGATGGATAAAAAAGGAAGGAAACAAAGAGAAGATAGGCTAATGGGCTCAGAATAGAAAGAAAGGATAAAATCAAAACTTTATGTAAAAAAAATTGTTATTCATTCCAATTTCTGGTGCTATATGGAGAAAGTTAAATGCTCAGTCGTTGGGGAGAATGAAAGAAAATGGAATAGTTTAAGTTAATAGTTATGGTGGTGAAGCAGCGAGGCAACTTTTCTTGTAATTTCTGTTTCCCCATCAATATGTTTATTATATTCTTCTCTAAGCACAAATCTCTTTCATCGCTGTATCCAAAATCTTGACATTGCTCCTCACTTTCTTGATAATGTTAATAGGTGCACATTTATTGTTGGTTTCTAAAAGTGGTCTCATGATTAATTGATTCCATATGTTCAATTTTCTACCTGAAAGTTACAAAAGTTTCTTTTTACTGCTACATCTCATTGTGCAAATGTTAACTCAAGTAAAACAGTGATGGGAAAAAGAGTGCACCTAAACGTATTCTACAATGTCTGCTGAAATGCAGAAAAAGCTGCATACGAGTTAAATTAGGAATTAGTGCTTATTTGATATTTACTTGAGCGACCACACATAGACCACCCTTTCATGAAGAAGGAACCAACCATGCGGTTACGAATGCATAGAACAGAACATACCATTCCACCCAAACACTCTGCAATGAACGATTAAGACAGGGATAAGAGGATCCCAGATATTCAATGTAGTGCTTGGAGCTATGTTGCGAAGGAGGCTAGACAATGGAGGCATTGTTCTCTTCACATTTAAGTCAAGGTAAGCAGTCCTCTAGCACTGAAGCAGCTGCCAACAGCACAACAAGCGAGCCACTGGGTCAGAAAAGTGAACCAATAAGAAAGATTTGTCATAGAAGCTCTGGCTGTTGAGATTCTTGGGTAACATCAATACCTCAGCCTTTCATCCCCTCCCCTCCTCTCCCCTCTCCTCTCGTCTCCTCTCTTCTCTTCTCCTCTCTTCTCCTCTTCTCTTCTTCCCTTCCCTCTCCTCCCATCTCCTCCCATCTCCTCTCCCTCCTCTCCCTCCTCTCCTCTACCCTCCTGTCCTCTCCTCTTCACTTCTTCCCTGCCCTCCCCTCCTATGTCTTCCCCTTCTCTCCTCTCCTCTCCTCTCCCCTTCCCTCACCTCCTCTCCTCTTCTCTCCTCTCCTCTCCAATCCTCTCCCCTCTGATTCTCTCCTCTTCTGTCTTCTCCTTTCTGAAACCCCCCCTCCACTCCTATCCTACAGGGAAGCCAGTGCTTCCATTTTCCACCTGCTCCAGGCAGGTGGTAAATGGGAGCATTCCATCCCTCAGAATATAGTGTCGAATTTTGAACAGTTTTTCGGCATCTGCACAGTTATTCCCTATTCTGAGGGGTCTAACTTGCAATAGTTGACATTCCGTGCAGAGATATTGACTGATAATCATAATTCCGGCTACTCTGAATCTCTGCATGAACTTCCCCCTAACTCAAGTCCACAGAATAGTACATTTGGAGAGGTGCCATAGTGTAAACTTATGCAATGCCTGAATGCCTCTCTGGCTCACAATGCCAGTGGACTATGCAGCTCTTAAATAGAGATATGTTTCCCAATACCCCACCATCTTAAAAGGAATTGAGTGTTTTTATATCCCATAATCCTTTCTAGCTTTCCATCCTGAATCACCGCACCCTTAGGCCAAGGAGCTGGACAATAAATTGCATGACCTCTTGTGTGAGACTGGGAGTTTAAAGGAGGCTGAGTGCTACAATGGAAGGATGAAAGTTGGCTGGAGGAGCCCCTGGTGAAAATGCCTAGACCGGGACGCAGACATGAAAAAATATTCTGTCTGCCCTCAACAACATGGAAACTAGGGCTTCCTCCCAGCAAGGTGTATCTGGAGAAGACAGCATTCTTCACACAATTATGCTGGTGTATGGATAAATCTTACTCTGCTGTGCAAAAATGTATTGGGTGTCATAAATAACATCCAATTACGAGTGTGTTCTCTATAATGGGGAATAACAGGGACTAGCATGATTACTACACCAAAATCTGCATTTACTGGTATTACCAACGTTGTCTCCCAAATTAGAGCTGGTCTCACATATGGAATTGTATTTGGGGAAAAGTGCTAGAGTGCAGGGTTAGCCACCAAACTCAGAAATATGGTGGTTACCCCACATACCGGAAGTATCAGAGCCACTTTAATAAGGACCATAAGTGAGTCAGATCTAAAAAATGTGAGGAAGTTCACAGTTTCCAAGCATTTGTCTGTCAGACAGATACAAATCGGGGATTAGCTGCACCTGTGGTGCTTGTCACTTTTCTTGATTTAGTGAAGATCATTTGTTGGTCTGTTGTGTTGAGAGTCAGGATAGTTTCCATCCAGTGGGTTGTACAGTGAACAGCTACTCCTTTACATTAACAGGGGTGCCATTTTCTGTTGTCCTGGGCTAAATCCTCATTGCTAATCTCTTACATTTGTTACTCTGTTACATTTGGCTGAGTTTTAAGTACTCTGAGAGTTATTAGTGATTAAATAAATAAAGTTGAAGCTCTCTGGTTTTGTGTCTGGTGACCTGGATTTATTTAGTTTGAAGGTGGGGATGGAAATTAGTTGTGGGGGTATTGAAGACAAATTGCAGTAAGCTTTTGGTCTCGCATTTACGTGAGTTTGAGCTATTGGCATTGTAAATGACAAAATGCCTTTTATTTATGTTTTTGTTTTTAAAACATAAATAAAAGGCATTGTCATTTACAATGTCAATAGCTTAAACTCTCACAAATGCGAGACCTATTGCATTCCAAATGCTTGAAGACATCGCTGAGTTGCCCCTTTTGGTCTCCCATAGCCCTTGAAGAGCTCCCCATTTGCTACAAGTAAAATAAACAAGCCGGTGGTCACAACTGCGCATGAGAGACCCTCCTGTAGTAAGAGAAACTCATTAACGAAAATAGTACTTACAGGCTAAAGAAGACGTACCGTGTTACAACCGAAGTAAAAGGGCCAGTCCTGATGGGAGGTTACAAATGAAGACAAGGTGGTACTAATGAGGGACTAACAAGCCTGATAATGAATCAGAAGCCAGCATTTACGAAGGACAATGACTCAAGCCAATGACAAATATAGGCGGAGATTGGGCGGGGCTTCAAGTACATACTCCAAGACAGCATGGCTCGCGGAGGAGCACATGTGCTGCCCAAGCTCTACCTAAAAATGTTTGTGCAAGGGTACATATGTATTTGAGTGTAATGGGCACCTGAGCAGTTGGTAGTGTTCATGTTGCTGAAGTTTTCAGTATTTACTACTTAAGTCGATTGCTGGGAGTTCGTTGCAATGGCAAAAGTCATGTGCTGGTGTTTCTGTGTGGATTCACTGGGTACTTACACTTGTATTGGCACTGAACATTCAGGCTAGGATGATGTATGATAATTGTAGTCCTTGAAGCAAAATATGGGCTTCTTGTGATATCATACAACGGAGGAAGAGCCGCCCTGGCTCTCTTCCACTAGTCGGTGATGTTCAACAGAAGGGATCATCAAATATCCTCAGTCAACAGTCTGACAAGCGAGATGCGCAACTAGACAGCAGCCACTCACTTTTAACACAGCGTGTCACAACACATTGCTTTCTTGTCACTATTTACTGTACAGACAGTTTTCTGATGAAAATTTCACAAATAAATTCAACACTAAACAGTTGTAAAGAATATTAAAAATGTCTTTAAAGGTAAACACAAAAAGTCATACTATGTAACGCATTTTATTTATGTTACATTAGAAAATTACTTTGAACTTATTTTGCCAGTGGCAGTATATTGCTCTTTAGGCCAATAAATGTTTTCCTGGACCAATTTAAAAGCAGCTTAATATGTACGTACATATTTATTTCATTTAAGGAATGGCAGATCACACTTTTTCTCCTCTTTGGTTGGCGTGTTTATGAGGAAAACATATATATGCTATTGAAGGATGGTAGAAAGAGTTGAATTTGTCATGTAGTTATGGTAACATTTTTTGATAGGTGACTGAATAATAAGTATTTCGATCTATTAAAGCATGATCCAAAATTATATATGTTCATTATTTAACATTCCCTTCGTGTTCTTCATTTGCGTTTCTTGATATATTTACAGTTTGTAGTCTTAATAAATGAAGTCCACACAAAATGAATATAATAAAACATATTTTCGCACTTGTAAGGTTTAGAAGACTTATTCCTAAAGATGCCGAATTGAGGAAACATTTTCACTCCGAATAATCACTTATTTTACGCAAAGTTGAAACATTTCTCAAATCACTGGGTGCAGGAGACAAGAGACAAGACCAGGAGAGGCTTGTTCAATGGCATCATAATTCACACCCCTCACAGCCACTCAATAAGCCCATCAAAACGATGCAACAAATATAAAACCAGGCAGCCAGAGTACCACTACATTTGAAAAATACGTGCCCACGTGAGACCCACCTTTAAATCATGACATTGGCTGCTGCTTGGGTCCTAGATTAAATGCAACATGCTGTGCACTATATACAATTGACTGTGGAAGAAGGGTCAGAAAGGCATTATTAATACTCTGCTAGGCTATAGGTAGAGCACTCTGCTTTACCACGACAGACAATTTGCCCATGGATGTTCAAACCTATTAAACATTATGACAGGGCTCTATGAGTAGAAGACTCTAACATATTTAATGCTTGAGCTATGTAGCTAAAGCACATCTAAGTTATCTCTGGGGAGTGTTCATAAAAACCTTTTCAAACAAATGTACTTATTAAACTGGGAGCATGGTGGCGAATTAGTAAGGCTTAATAGCAGACCTAGAAGTGCAAACAACTTACAGCAAGTTCTTTTCAATGCCTCTGGCAGTATGGATCAGTGAAAAAGGTAAAATGACCCCCACGCCATGGGAAAAAAAACTCCCATGGCTAGGGGGAATTTGGTTTTTTTTTTATTTTCAAAAACAAAATACCGCTTTGGGATTTTTGTTTTGAAAATAAAAAAACATTGAAAGTTTGCTTCATGGCTCCATCATGTTGACTGAGCCATCCATCAAACTTTATATGCATTTACAGGAACCACCGTGACAATGGATCCTGTGAATGCAAGAGATGTCCATTAGGCTGGTGGACATCTCAACATTTGCTGGTGGGCACTCCCTCAAGCTAATGGAGAAAATACCCATCCGCCAAACTCTAAATCAGTCCCTTAATTTCTTTTATGAGATACTGAAAAAAACAATAGCTAGTAGATGTGTAAAATTCATGTTCGTTTTTATAATTTTAATGAAATTCATCCTCCAGACCAATGATGTTTGCTGGAATTGTCTATTCATGTAGTATGAATTTAAAAAACGTGTTTGCAGTTTAGTAATAATCTACTGGTCATTAACAAATCACTAGTATCTAATTTGTGGGTTTTTCCCTATATATTTGTCATTCTTTGTCAATTAGTTTATGACCATGCTAAGAAATTGTTTTAATGGTCTCCAAGCTGCTACATTTGTATACTTATTTCAAAAGATCACAAGAAGTTGTTGACTCACGGTAAACCTTTCTTTAGTAATCTTTATGTGTGTAAGTCCTCAATTGTAGTGTATTTTAATCTTTTAGAATTGCACTATTTCTCACAATTTAATGAGATGCTCGAAAACAGCCCTCAAATTCACATAAAGACAAAGCAAACTGGATATTTCAGGTGAGATTTACTCTCTTCGGCTGTAGCTTCTGCATAAAAGAGACAAATTGAAAAGTTGGCATTTATACATTCATATTTTTTATAGCACTTCTACCCTCTTTAATGCATTATTTGACATTTCAAGCTGTTTTTCCTACATACACCTGTTGGTTTGGGCAATTTGACAGTTGTTTTGAATATTTTGAAAGAATGCAGCTACATAATGAAACAATATGTATTCCCTTAAATGTAGATCTGAAACTTTACCTACGTTGATCATCAAATACACCAGAGGAATAGAGGAATCTTCATTCTGTAACTCTCACAGGGAACTTAAGAATGTCTTCTTTTGTGGAAAAGCCTGAGTTCCCATCATAATATTTGCACTGTTTGAATTGCTCTTTGCAATGATAGGAGTCTTCTCAAATCAAATCATGCTGCATAAAATTCTACTATTTAATAAGATACTTTATATTTGTGATCTACACTTGTTAGATTTATTGACAAACACCTAACCACTCTTTTCTGGTTTACATCTCTTTGTGGCCATTGTCATTGCCTCATCTTAAAGGGTAAATCTTACGTTTGAAGGTAACAGCTTCTCCATATGCTTATACTTTATTTTATACCATTCCTGTACAGAAATGTTGATAACTGAAAAAAAACTCTTGCTGTGGAATAAATGTATGCTTAGGATATCCTTCATTCCAATGACTGGAAGGAAAATTGTAATAAAATAAGTTGTTCCTGTATGTTTGTTTATGATATATGCCCTCTGATGACAAAAGGGCTTTAAGGGCCCACGAATAAGAAACATGTATTTCAGTAACCTGTTTAGAACTGAACTTTTTCATTTAGCTTGGGCTATTTTGCCAGTTATAACAATGTCTGTTTTGATGGTAATAACATGTGCTAAAGCACAACTATTTGTTTCTCAGATGTTTTCCCAATAACAATGTCAAGTAGACAATAGGGCCCTCATTTATGGGATTTTGGAGTGGGGCAGTGCAGCAAGGCACCTTGTCGCGCTGCCATACGCCAAAATGAAAATTAAAATGCAGGAATGCGGTGCATTCCTGTCCTTTCTCCTAACGCCAACATAGGTGCCTCTGTTGCATGCAGGATTGTTTTTGTGCAGGAAGGAACACATTTCTGCACTAAAACAATCCTAAGAGGCGTTTTTCTCTTTCTATGTGCTGCAGAAAGAGGAGAAATGAGGAGAAATCAACATATTTCTCCTTGTTATGCCTCACCTCTGGACGCATACAGATTTGGTGCTTCCCCAGGTTTACATGGTTTTGTAAATCTGGGGCAGCGTCAAAATCCATGGGTGTCGCTGGGAAAACCCACCCCGACTCCCATGGAACGCCTCTCAGGCGCAGAGTGCAGCAAAGCAGAAATTTGCGCTACATTGCCTTCCTCAAAATTTATGAGATCACTCAAAGCCATGCAGGATGGCTTTGTGTGGCTTCATAAATTAAATTAAGAGCCCAGTCTCACGCATGTTGCACTTTAAGTGGTATAAAAGTGATGCAGGACTCTCAAAAAAAGACCCCAGATATCTTACATTCAGACATAATTTTTCCCACTGCATTTAGACCTTTGAATTGAAGATTTTTATATTCAAACACACCCCATACACATTGTTGCTAGTAACTTGTACTTTCAGTAGCCATTAATATCTTCAAGCATAAAGTACGTTGTATTCCTAAATAGTTGCTAATGATAGTAAAAATGAATCTGTATGCACAGAAGGTAGTTGAAATAATGAATCATTAGACACAGCAATTGTTCTACATAATAAAACATAGCTGCTAAAGATGTTACTGTACTAAAAGCAAATTTGGTATTACCTGATGTACATTTTATAATTATTTGGAGAGTGTTTTCTGTTATGCAGTTCTTCCCTTGTGATATTTTTTTTTAAATACTATGCATTCTTGTTTAATTTTGCAATATGGTCTAAAATTAACTTCCCACAAACACAAATGTTAGCTAAAAGTGTGTTGTGATGTGCCTAAATAGACTTAAGCCCATCATCCTCAGAACATCCTCATATGCTGCTTTGGAGGTCAGTGAGGGGCTTTGATTTGAAGTTATTTAATTTATGAAAGAGATTTTCTAATGTATGTTTCCATGTTCCATTTCAACACATTAGTGAAAACATACTCCTCATTTCAAATTAATCATAATTTGCAAGAGCCAACATTGTGGGTGAATATTGTGAATACAAGTTTCATTTTATGACCTACATTTATTCCTTTGCATGGTTGACACGTCATGATCTGTTATTCAGAATTCACTTTTCCATTGCATCAGATAACCTGCTTAATGAATTAACAATAATTGCTGTTTGTCTATCAAATGGGTGCAGCCTGGACTCAGATGTCATTGTATGGTTGCCTGTCCATAGTTTTCCTGAGAGGGATTTCTCATATATTTTCTCTTGTAGTCTTGTGCGAATTAGATGAATGTGTTTTCACCACTTTCATCCTCCTATGACGACGATTGTGCGTACGTACTCCGTGATTAGAGTAAAAACCTGTCCATGCAGATATTTTATCCGATAACCAACATGGAAGGATGGAGACAATGTGGAATTACAATCAGACTGTAGAATTCCCTTCCCCATGATTGATATTCAGTAGTTTCATTCTTTGCTTATACATGAAAGCTTAACACCTATTACTACTCTTTGGCTTGCCAACATTGGCAACATCTGTTGTATATTTTGCTATGCATGTGTTTTTTAATGTGCCACATTATGAAAAGTTTTTCACATAGTCTTTGAGATTCATAACATTATTTATCAGTCAGTGAGTATAAATAATCTTACCATTTCACACCGTACCATATTTGTGATCACTTACTATAAGTAGGTAGATGACAGTGGTAGTGGGTTAGTTTTCTTTGTTTGCTGTAAGTTTTGTACCCCTTAACCATTGGTTCCAACAGGCTTCCATATCTGCGTTCTGGTTGAGAGCGTGAGTGCTGGTGCTAATAGTGTCTGTCAATTACTATAGAATGAAACGTCTTTGGAATTAAAGTCTTAGCACTTCTTGTCATGAGCACACTAGTTCTGGAATGTCCTGAGATTTTCTGGAATGCTTGTCAATTATTTACTCTTTGGAGCTAACCTCTGTAGTCTTTTGAATCTCTCTACCATTTTTAGATGGTGGATGAAAAGCATTTAATGTTGGAAGCCATTCCTGTGTGTGACAATCAAAACTTTTCAATGTGAGTTCCAAAATATCTACAGGTGCCTGCTGATTTGTGAAAACATCTGAGATGTTGTACATTCATCTGTAAAAAGAGATTGTATAAGATATGCAGAATACCACTATTCATGACAGTCCTTTATATGGATGCATGATAGTTTACAGTCATAGCACAATACACTTGTTATGCAGGCTGCTAGTAGTACCCCATATATGAAGTAATAGCATGACACTGTCTTCTGCTTGGGGACTATGTGGTATGCACCAGTACTGGGCAGTAACTGCGTGAAATGTTTGTTATGACACCTCTTGTGCCTTCTTCCAGCAATAGTTCACAACTAAGTGTTTCCTGATTCCTTACAAAATCTTGAAAGCAAAAATGTTGACTGTGCAAATGTCTACTACAAATGTTACTGCCAAGTGACCTCATCCAGGTGGTGCACATAACATAATTCATTCATTCAAAATTTTGGTTAGCTTAGATCTCTGCATGCACTTAAAATCTGCTTACTAAAAAAAGTACAAGTTACAATTTCTGATATCTTTACAGAAGGCAATTTATACCAATTCTAATACAGGGATAATTTACGCTTTTAACCCCATCATGGGAAAATGTTGTGCAGCAATAAGCAGTAGCTTTAATAACTCTCCATCCCACTGTTAACAATAATATTGCATACATAGTAATTTTCTAGTGCCTCTACTTCATCGGTAATTATTACTATGAGGAGTACAGTCCTCAGCATGCAGTCAAATCTCTTCTGCTTTTGCTGCTGTTTTAATTGGGATGGGGGTGTGAGCTCCATCTCACTAAAGCCACTGAGAAGGGTAGGAGGTCTGGGGCCTGGCAACATCACAGCACTATAAAGTGCCCTTGACCAGCCCACCCAGGAGGGCCTCTTGTGTTGTTGCTACTCTTTTGATTGGGACAGTGGGAGCCAACTTCATGTCCCAGAATCCACTGAGAGTGGCAGGAAAATTCAGGGCCCTACAAAATCACAGCATATAAAACACCCTCGTCCAGGCCAAGATCAGGCCAGTCAGTGGCCCATTGGAGGCCAAAAGAGCCTGGACTGGGCCCCCCACTTTGGTTCATGTTTTTAGCATGAAGGTGATAGAACCCTTCCATTTTGGTCTTAGGGCCATGGACTGCCAGACTCTTGGGGGCATGGTGGTGGCAGTCCAGCCACCACCGCACCGACGGTCCGACTGCCATATTATAAGTTTGGCAGTCGAACCATCATTTGACCACTGCAACTGCCAGAGAACCACATACCCTGGTGGTGGCGCAGCAGTTATGCTGTGGCAACACCATGCATATTTTGAGTTTGCCAACTGCCAGCCTTACATGGCAGTCAGCACCAGCATGTAAAAGCAGGCGCTGGGGTAACAGAGGGGGCTGTACAGGGCCCTCTCGCCCCATGCAGGTAGGTGCATGCAGGGAGGCACATGTTGTGCCCCCCTTTGTGCAAGCACTCCCCAAATCCAGTACGGCATGGACTTTACAGTCCATGCCATGCTGGAACATGCTGTGGCAGTCCCACGGCGGGCAGTATTAAAGTCTCATTGAGCCTTTTTACTGCATCGCCGCCAGACCGCCGGGCTGCCCAACCGTTAGACAATGATTTGTATTGTAATCTGGCTGGCGGGCAGTGTTCAGGTTTGGCGGTGTAGGTGGCGGTGAATAGCCCGCACCTCCAAACTCGTAACGAGGCCCTTAGATTGGTCTAAGAGACTGGACATGGATTACATGTGCGATTCCTGTGAATGATTTTTCTCTCTTCTATATCTTTTGACTTTTGTTTGGATTAATTTCATTTTTTAGGTTACGCCTGCACTGCCCTTGCACTTGTGAAATCTCATGAAATCAATATACATTTAAAAAGGGGCTTACAGCTTGCCCTTACTTTTCATTAATTTATCTGCTTTCCATTTGTTTTCCCCGGTTTCTGTTGGTTGTAGCATGCTATTTCCTGTTGTTCTTCATGTGTTTTTCTTATCAGTGGAGCTTGGCCCAAGTACTCCTTTTTAACTTTTCATCAGCTTTTTCCGACCTCCTTTTTTCTTTGTGAGCAAGCGTGTTGGCCGACTGCATGTGATTTGTGCTACTGTGCTTCTTGTGAATTAAAATATTGTTCTGGAATATTTTACATTTTTACCATTTCTTTGGAGCACGTTTTTTGCATATTTTTAGATTGAGCGGTTAGCTTAGTAAGCTGTTTGTTGTTTTTTTTATACAGGGTGTTGCTCTTTGTTCTTTTATTTACACTGAGTGTTGAGCCTCCCTCCAATTGGTAATTGCTAACTCGGACCTCCTGTTGGTGCAACAGCCACACAACCCCACTCCCTCACGCCGTCACTGCTTTTCCCTTTGTTGTTTATCTGCCATCACTCATTGGTGTGTGTAGCCAACATTCACTTTTAAGAACACATTGCGCTTTGTTTCCGGAGCCATGCCTCTTTCTAATAGCAAAAGCTGATACATTGTTTGCACAGGGCTCGGTTTTATCAAATCCTTCGCTTCGTGGGTGCAGTTTGAACTGGATGCCTAACTGGGGAAGAGCTCTAGGTCTGACTTTACAGCTAGGTGTCTGTGTTTGTGTATATTCATGCAAGGTACAAAATACAATTACACCATCACTGGCTTTTAAAAGTCTTCTGTTAGTCTTTTTTTTAGCAATATAAAAAAATGCTAAATCATGCAGTTCTCTCTTTTCCTTTGGGTGAGTGTAAAAAATCTCTGAAAACAAAGTTCAATTAAACTCCAACTCACACTGGGCACGGAAGGAGCGATTTTTTTGGCATTACCCTGTTTTTGTCTGCTAGGGTTATGCTGCATCTTTGTATTTTTTTTAGCATTTACCATATATACAGAAATGCTCAGATTTTGAACGTGTTCTGTCTATTTATTTTCCCCCATTCCCTCTCCCATCTTAGATCTGTGCTTGATGTCAGTTAATTTCTTTTTGGATAAGAACCAATCCGGAGGGAACAGGGCAGCGGCATGCAGCATTACGCTGCTGCAAAACGTTATAGCTTGCAAAATGCTAATATTTTGTTGTTTTCTGTGGGTTGTGTCTCTGAAACGGGCTGTAGTTCCTCCTCCTCCTTAGTGTAAAATTGTATGGACCTGTAGCTGTAAATATAGCGTGTGGGCAACATTTCAGAAAGGGCAGAATGGGTAAACCTATTGGGAGAGAAAATGTAATTCAACAGTGATTTTGCAGAGGGTTAATGTGCTTTTTGCACAGTAATTGGTTGTGAATGAAGGAATGGAGGCCTGAAAGGGACAGCAGACCTCTGTGTCTGCCTTTGCACACCCGAATGTGAAATATTTTTTTAAAACAGACCATGTCCATTAAAAGAATTAGTTCTTTTTTTTTTTTTAAATGTTTCCCGTTATAGTTTGGCTGCCTGACATGATTTTCAAAGGGTACGACTTCCTTTTTGTGAATCACTTACTACCCAATTTGGGGTCAGTAACTAATCAATGATTTGCTATTGAGGTCACAAACCATTGTTACATAATTATGTAGCTTATAAATAGGAGGGGTTGTCCCATTAATGCCCCCTCCTATGTGTGATGCGGAAAGTGTTGCAAAAACCTTTTTATAAGTAGAAACTACTTTTCTGATTCATAAAAGTGCTTCTTACGTTGTAAAAAACTCTTTTGAGGTCACAAATCCACTGATTTTGTGATTTGCATGGTTTCAGACTGCAAAAGGGCTTTATACATCATGCCCTTCATCTTATATCTCCAGGCAGACTAAATTTTTGCCCAACTCCTCCAATACTTTCAAGGTTTTAAGAGGTTTTTGTCACCTACATTGGCAACTCCTGTG
The DNA here is from genome assembly GCF_964204655.1 of Triturus cristatus. Classification (NCBI taxonomy): domain Eukaryota; kingdom Metazoa; phylum Chordata; class Amphibia; order Caudata; family Salamandridae; genus Triturus; species Triturus cristatus. Next base: position 771,718,786 of record NC_140592.1, read on the forward strand.
ACAATTGCTTATTACTAAAATAATACACATAGCAGATCTTATTTTATTAAGTAGTAGATCTACATAAATGAGAGAGCTGTTTGGGTAGCCTGCACAGTTGCCTAATGCTAATAGTCAAATGTATACAGACACCATGCAGTGGCTCGTAATACAGAGTGTTTACCAATTAAACACAATTTTCACCTAATCCCACACAAGGCCCCCACGCCATAGGAAAAAAACCTCCCATGGCTAGGGGGAATTTGTTTTTTTTTTATTTTCAAAAAAAAAATACCGCTTTGGGATTTTTGTTTTGAAAATAAAAAAACATTGAAAGTTTGCTTCATGGCTCCATCATGTTTACTGAGCCATCCATCAAACTTTATATGCATTTACAGGAACCACCGTGACAATGGATCCTGTAAATGCAAGAGATGTCCATTAGGCTGGTGGACATCTCAACATTTCCTGGTGGGCACTCCCTCAAGCTAATGGAGAAAATACCCATCCGCCAAACTCTAAATCAGTCCCTTAATTTCTTTTATGAGATACTGAAAAAAACAATAGCTAGTAGCTGTGTAAAATTCATGTTCGTTTTTATAATTTTAATGAAATTCATCCTCCAGACCAATGATGTTTGCTGGAATTGTCTATTCATGTAGTATGAATTTAAAAAACGTGTTTGCAGTTTAGTAATAATCTACTTGTCATTAACAAATCACTAGTATCTAATGTGTGGGTTTTTTCCTATATATTTGTCATTCTTTGTCAATTAGTTTATGACCATGCTAAGAAATTGTTTTAATGGTCTCCAAGCTGCTACATTTGTATACTTATTTCAAAAGATCACAAGAAGTTGTTGACTCACGGTAAACCTTTCTTTAGTAATCTTTATGTGTGTAAGTCCTCAATTGTAGTGTATTTTAATCTTTTAGAATTGCACTATTTCTCACAATTTAATGAGATGCTCGAAAACAGCCCTCAAATTCACATAAAGACAAAGCAAACTGGATATTTCAGGTGAGATTCACTCTCTTCGGCTGTAGCTTCTGCATAAAAGAGACAAATTGAAAAGTTGGCATTTATACATTCATATTTTTTATAGCACTTCTACCCTCTTTAATGCATTATTTGACATTTCAAGCTGTTTTTCCTACATACACCAGTTGGTTTGGGCAATTTGACAGTTGTTTTGAATATTTTGAAAGAATGCAGCTACATAATGAAACAATATGTATTCCCTTAAATGTAGATCTGAAACTTTACCTACGTTGATCATCAAATACACCAGAGGAATAGAGGAATCTTCATTCTGTAACTCTCACAGGGAACTTAAGAATGTCTTCTTTTGTGGAAAAGCCTGAGTTCCCATCATAATATTTGCACTGTTTCAATTGCTCTTTGCAATGATAGGAGTCTTCTCAAATCAAATCATGCTGCATAAAATTCTACTATTTAATAAGATACTTTATATTTGTGATCTACACTTGTTAGATTTATTGACAAACACCTAACCACTCTTTTCTGGATTACATCTCTTTGTGGCAATTGTCATTGCCTCATCTTAAAGGGTAAATCTTACGTTTGAAGGTAACAGCTTCTCCATATGCTTATACTTTATTTTATACCATTCCTGTACAGAAATGTTGATAACTGAAAAAAAACTCTTGCTGTGGAATAAATGTATGCTTAGGATATCCTTCATTCCAATGACTGGAAGAAAAATTGTAATAAAATAAGTTGTTCCTGTATGTTTGTTTATGATATATGCCCTCTGATGACAAAAGGGCTTTAAGGGCCCACGAATAAGAAACATGTATTTCAGTAACCTGTTTAGAACTGAACTTTTTCATTTAGCTTGGGCTATTTTGCCAATTATAACAATGTCTGTTTTGATGGTAATAACATGTGCTAAAGCACAACTATTTATTTCTCAGACGTTTTCCCAATAACAATGTCAAGTAGACAATAGGGCCCTCATTTATGGGATTTTGGAGTGGGGCAGTGCAGCAAGGCACCTTGTCGCGCTGCCATACGCCAAAATGAAAATTAAAATGCAGGAATGCGGTGCATTCCTGTCCTTTCTCCTAACGCCAACATAGGTGCCTCTGTTGCATGCAGGATTGTTTTTGTGCAGGAAGGAACACATTTCTGCACTAAAACAATCCTAAGAGGCGTTTTTCTCTTTCTATGTGCTGCAGAAAGAGGAGAAATGAGGAGAAATCAACATATTTCTCCTTGTTATGCCTCACCTCTGGACGCGTACAGATTTGGCGCTTCCCCAGGTTTACATGGTTTTGTAAATCTGGGGCAGCGTCAAAATCCATGGGTGTCGCTGGGAAAACCCACCCCGACTCCCATGGAACACCTCTCAGGCGCAGAGTGCAGCAAAGCAGAAATTTGCGCTACATTGCCTTCCTCAAAATTTATGAGATCACTCAAAGCCATGCAGGATGGCTTTGTGTGGCTTCATAAATTGAATTAAGAGCCCAGTCTCACGCATGTTGCACTTTAAGTGGTATAAAAGTGATGCAGGACTCTCAAAAAAAGCCCCCAGATATCTTACATTCAGACATAATTTTTCCCACTGCATTTAGACCTTTGAATTGAAGATTTTTATATTCAAACACACCCCATATACATTGTTGCTAGTAACTTGTACTTTCAGTAGCCATTAATATCTTCAAGCATAAAGTACGCTGTATTCCTAAAAAGTTGCTAATGATAGTAAAAATGAATCTGTATGCACAGAAGGTAGTTGAAATAATGAATCATTAGACACAGCAATTGTTCTACATAATAAAACATAGCTGCTAAAGATGTTACTGTACTAAAAGCAAATTTGGTATTACCTGATGTATATTTTATAAACATTTGGAGAGTGTTTTCTGTCATGCAGTTCTTCCCTTGTGATATATTTTTTTTAAATACTATGCATTCTTGTTTAATTTTGCAATATGGTCTAAAATTAACTTCCCACAAACACAAATGTTAGCTAAAAGTGTGTTGTGATGTGCCTAAATAGACTTAAGCCCATCATCCTCAGAACATCCTCATATGCTGCTTTGGAGGTCAGTGAGGGGCTTTGATTTGAAGTTATTTAATTTATGAAAGAGATTTTCTAATGTATGTTTCCATGTTCCATTTCAACACATTAGTGAAAACATACTCCTCATTTCAAATTCATCATAATTTGCAAGAGCCAACATTGTGGGTGAATATTGTGAATACAAGTTTCATTTTATGACCTACATTTATTCCTTTGCATGGTTGACACGTCATGATCTGTTATTCAGAATTCACTTTTCCATTGCATCAGATAACCTGCTTAATGAATTAACAATAATTGCTGTTTGTCTATCAAATGGGTGCATCTTGGACTCAGATGTCATTGTATGGTTGCCTGTCCATAGTTTTCCTGAGAGGGATTTCTCATATATTTTTTCTTGTAGTCTTGTGAGAATTAGATGAATGTGTTTTCACCACTTTCATCCTCCTATGACGACGATTGTGCGTACGTACTCAGTGATTAGAGTAAAACCTGTCCATGCAGATATTTTATCTGATAACCAACATGGAAGGATGGAGACAATGTGGAATTACAATCAGACTGTAGAATTCCCTTCCCCATGATTGATATTCAGTAGTTTCATTCTTTGCTTATACATGAAAGCTTAACACCTATTACTACTTTTTGGCTTGCCAACATTGGCAACACCTGTTGTATATTTTGCTATGCATGTGTTTTTTAATGTGCCACATTATGAAAAGTTTTTCACATAGTCTTTGAGATTCATAACATTATTTATCAGTCAGTGAGTATAAATAATCTTACCATTTCACACCGTACCATATTTGTGATCACTTACTATAAGTAGGTAGGAGACAGTGGTAGTGGGTTAGTTTTCTTTGTTTGCTGTAAGTTTTGTACCCCTTAACCATTGGTTCCAACAGGCTTCCATATCTGCGTTCTGGTTGAGAGCGTGAGTGCTGGTGCTAATAGTGGTCGTCAATTACTATAGAATGAAACGTCTTTGGAATTAAAGTCTTAGCACTTCTTGTCATGAGCACACTAGTTCTGGAATGTCCTGAGATTTTCTGGAATGCTTGTCAATTATTTACTCTTTGGAGCTAACCTCTGTAGTCTTTTGAATCTCTCTACCATTTTTAGATGGTGGATGAAAAGCATTTAATGTTGGAAGCCATTCCTGTGTGTGACAATCAAAACTTTTCAATGTGAGTTCCACAATATCTACAGGTGCCTGCTGATTTGTGAAAACATCTGAGATGTTGCACATTCATCTGTAAAAAGATACTGTATAATATATGCAGAATACCACTATTCATGACAGTCCTTTATATGGATGCATGATAGTTTACAGTCATAGCACAATACACTTGTTATGCAGGCTGCTAGTAGTACCCCATATATGAAGTAATAGCATGACACTGTCTCCTGCTTGGGGACTATGTGGTATGCACCAGTACTGGGCAGTAACTGCGTGAAATGTTTGTTATGACACCTCTTGTGCCTTCTTCCAGCAATAGTTGACAACTAGGTGTTTCCTGATTCCTTACAAAATCTTGAAAGCAAAAATGTTGACTGTGCAAATGTCTACTACAAATGTTACTGCCAAGTGACCTCATCCAGGTGGTGCACATAACATAATTCATTCATTCAAAATTTTGGTTAGCTTAGATCTCTGCATGCACTTAAAATTTGCTTACTAAAAAAAGTACAAGTTACAATTTCTGATATCTTTACAGAAGGCAATTTATACCAATTCTAATACAGGGATAATTTACGCTTTTAACCCCATCATGGGAAAATGTTGTGCAGCAATAAGCAGTAGCTTTAATAACTCTCCTTCCCACTGTTAACAATAATATTGCATACATAGTAATTTTCTAGTGCCTCTACTTCATCGGTAATTATTACTATGAGGAGTACAGTCCTCAGCATGTAATCAAATCTCTTCTGCTTTTGCTGCTGTTTTAATTGGGATGGGGGTGTGAGCTCCATCTCACTAAAGCCACTGAGAAGGGTAGGAGGTCTGGGGCCTGGCAACATCACAGCACTATAAAGTGCCCTTGACCAGCCCACCCAGGAGGGCCTCTTGTGTTGTTGCTACTCTTTTGATTGGGAAAGTGGGAGCCAACTTCATGTCCCAGAATCCACTGAGAGTGGCAGGAAAATTCAGGGCCCTACAAAATCACAGCACTATAAAACACCCTCGTCCAGGCCAAGATCAGGCCAGTCAGTGGCCCATTGGAGGCCAAAAGAGCCTGGACTGGGCCCCCCACTTTGGTTCATGTTTTTAGCATGAAGGTGATAGAACCCTTCCATTTTGGTCTTAGGGCCATGGACTGCCAGACTCTTGGGGGCATGGTGGTGGCAGTCCAGCCACCACCGCACCGACGGTCCGACTGCCGTATTATAAGTTTGGCAGTCGAACCATCATTTAACCACTGCAACTGCCAGAGAACCGCATACCCTGGTGGTGGCGCAGCAGTTAGGGGCTCAGAATATGCTGATGATGCTGCTGCTGTGGCAACACCATGCATATTTTGAGTTTGCCAACTGCCAGCCTTACATGGCGGTCAGCACCACCATGTAAAAGCAGGCGCTGGGGTAACAGAGGGGGCTGTACAGGGCCCTCTCACCCCATGCAGGTAGGTGCATGCAGGGAGGCACATGTTGTGCCCCCCTTTGTGCAAGCACTCCCCAAATCCAGTACGGCATAGACTTTACAGTCCATGCCATGCTGGAACATGCTGTGGCAGTCCCACGGCGGGCAGTATTAAAGTCTCATTGAGCCTTTTCACTGCATCGCCGCCAGACCGCCGGGCTGCCCAACCGTTAGACAATGATTTGTATTGTAATCTGGCTGGCGGGCAGTGTTCAGGTTTGGCGGTGTAGGTGGCGGTGAATAGCCCGCACCTCCAAACTCGTAACGAGGCCCTTAGATTGGTCTAAGAGACTGGACATGGATTACATGTGCGATTCCTGTGAATGATTTTTCTCTCTTCTATATCTTTTGACTTTTGTTTGGATTATTTTCATTTTTTAGGTTACGCCTGCACTGCACTTGCACTTGTGAAATCTCATGTAATCAATATACATTTAAAAAGGGGCTTACAGCTTGCCCTTACTTTTCATTAATTTATGTGCTTTCCACTTTGTTTTCCCCGGTTTCTGTTGGTTGTAGCATGCTATTTCCTGTTGTTCTTCATGTGTTTTTCTTATCAGTGGAGCTTGGCCCAAGTACTCCTTTTTAACTTTTCATCAGCTTTTTCCGACCTCCTTTTTTCTTTGTGAGCAAGCGTGTTGGCCGACTGCATGTGATTTGTGCTACTGTGCTTCTTGTGAATTAAAATATTGTTCTGGAATATTTTACATTTTTACCATTTCTTTGGAGCACGTTTTTTGCATATGTTTAGATTGAGCGGTTAGCTTAGTAAGCTGTTTGTTGTTTTTTTTATACAGGGTGTTGCTCTTTGTTCTTTTATTTACACTGAGTGTTGAGCCTCCCTCCAATTGGTAATTGCTAACTCGGACCTCCTGTTGGTGCAACAGCCACACAACCCCACTCCCTCACGCCGTCACTGCTTTTCCCTTTGTTGTTTATCTGCCATCACTCATTGGTGTGTGTAGCCAACATTCACTTTTAAGAACACATTGCGCTTTGTTTCCGGAGCCATGCCTCTTTCTAATAGCAAAAGCTGATACATTGTTTGCACAGGGCTCGGTTTTATCAAATCCTTCGCTTCGTGGGTGCAGTTTGAACTGGATGCCTAACTGGGGAAGAGCTCTAGGTCCGACTTTACAGCTAGGTGTCTGTGTTTGTGTATATTCATGCAAGGTACAAAATACAATTACACCATCACTGGCTTTTAAAAATCTTCTGTTAGTCTTTTTTTTAGCAATATAAAAAAATGCAAAATCATGCAGTTCTCGCTTTTCCTTTGGGTGAGTGTAAAAAATCTCTGAAGACAAAGTTCAATTGAACTCCAACTCACACTGGGCACGGAAAGAGCGATTATTTTGGCTTTACCCTGTTTTTGTCTGCTAGGGTTATGCTGCATCTTTGTATTTTTTTTAGCATTTACCAGATATACAGAAATGCTCAGATTTTGAACGTGTTCTGTCTATTTATTTTCCCCCATTCCCTCTCCCATCTTAGATCTGTGCTTGATGTCAGTTAATTTCTTTTTGGATAAGAACCAATCCGGAGGGAACAGGGCAGCTGCATGCAGCATTACGCTGCTGCAAAACGTTATAGCTTGCAAAATGCTAATATTTTGTTGTTTTCTGTGGGTTGTGTCTCTGAAACGGGCTGTAGTTCCTCCTCCTCCTTAGTGTAACATTGTATGGACCTGTAGCTGTAAATATAGCGTGTGGGCAACATTTCAGAAAGGGCAGAATGGGTAAACCTATTGGGAGAGAAAATGTAATTCAACAGTGATTTTGCAGAGGGTTAATGTGCTTTTTGCACAGCAATTGGTTGTGAATGAAGGAATGGAGGCCTGAAAGGGACAGCAGACCTCTGTGTCTGCCTTTGCACACCCGAATGTGAAATATTTTTTTTTAAAACAGACCATGTCCATTAAAATAATTAGTTCTTTTTTTTTTAAATGTTTCCCTTTATAGTTTGGCTGCCTGACATGATTTTCAAAGGGTACGACTTCCTTTTTGTGAATCACTTACTACCCAATTTGGGGTCAGTAACTAATCAATGATTTGCTGTTGAGGTCACAAACCATTGTTACATAATTATGTAGCTTATAAATAGGAGGGGTTGTCCCATTAATGCCCCCTCCTATGTGTGATGCGGAAAGTGTTGCAAAAACCTTTTTATAAGTAGAAACTACTTTTCTGATTCATAAAAGTGCTTCTTACGTTGTAAAAAACTCTTTTGAGGTCACAAATCCACTGATTTTGTGATTTGCATGGTTTCAGACTGCAAAAGGGCTTTGTACATCATGCCCTTCATCTTATATCCCCAGGCAGACTAAATTTGTTGCCCAACTCCTCCAATACTTTCAAGGTCTTAAGAGGTTTTCTGGTCACCTACATTGCCAACTCCTGTGACAATTGCTTATTACTAAAATAATACACATAGCAGATCTTATTTTATTAAGTAGTAGATCTACATAAATGAGAGAGCTGTTTGGGTAGCCTGCACAGTTGCCTAATGCTAATAGTCAAATGTATACAGACACCATGTAGTGGCTCGTAATACAGACTGTTTACCAATTAAACACAATTTTCACCTAATCCCACACAAGGCCCAGTTCCCTCTAAAACATCCCAATTTACTTAATCAAAATCCTTTTCAGCAATGAAGGAAAGGTTATTCAGATTGCTTAATACTGTGGTAAGTAAGGTTTCTCCTTATGGAAAGTCCTGTTGACCTTTATGAAGTGTTCAAACCAGACAACACTTTATCAAATCACTTAAGACCTCTCGCGTACTGAGGTACCCTGATGCAACATACAGAATTCTACACTTTTTCAGACCTCTGCTCATCTTCAAGATATTCATAAGTGAATGTTTCCAGGAGTCTGGGCCCTTTTTTCTAGGTAGAGCTTTACAGTTTTTAGGTCTCGCCTGACCCAGTGCATGCGCTGGTCTGGCGAGACTTATTGAGAGGGCTCCAAAAAGTGCTACCAGGCCAGCCTGGAGCTACAGTGCATGTGCGCGGGCGTGCGCGCCGCGCTTTACTGCGATTACTTTCACTTTAGCGGCCGCACGGCCACTTTGATGTTTGATCGCGATCACTTTTACTTTCGCGGCCGCTTGGCATAGCCAATAGGTCTCGCTTTTGGGACCTTATAAGTATTTAGTTATGCAACTATTGCATGGCTAAACACTTTTAAGGTCCCAAAGGCGAGAACTATTGGCTATGCCAATGCTTGTTTAAGAAAGTCATCAAGCTCAATCATCTTTCTATTTTAAGGGTTCTCATTAAAGTCAGATTGTCCCTTAAAATTGCTTTTGTGTCATAGTTTCCTTCAGGGCCCTTGAGTAGTCCCTGTAGATAATGACAATGGGAAATGGGCCAACTGATGCAATTATAAGGAGGCCATTTTTCACTTCCTTGTGAACTCCAGTAAACTATTAGGAATGCTTTATCTATTCTCTATATACCATTAACAGTCTAGAGTGTGCCATACTTCATTTTCCTAAATTGAAGCCTTGCCTCATTTCCCTTATTTGAATTGCGATCACCTGGCCAATTTTTTAAAATGTTTATAAATGAATTCCTTAGCCATGCATCATTCTCTTTTTCATAGGTGTTTTTAGATATTTTTGCTTACAACTTAGGGACTTGCTTCATTATAAAAAAAATCTATGTTTCAGGTCAAGCAACTTTAGATTATTCAATGACCCATTGTTGTTATGTTTTTCATGTTTCATTTTTAAGAGACAAATTTTATGACCAGCCCTGTGAAGTTCCATTAGCAAAGCTATCGGATTTATCCCATCCCACACAGCTTTTAAAAGGAGCTGTTAAGTTGAAATATTTCCGAAGATGTTTCAAAATCCTTCTTAATTCTTGTTTTGTTTGATAATTCAATAAACCAAAATGTCATATATTATTCACTAATGGTAGCATTTAATATGCTTTATAAATCGCTCAGGTTGTTACCTTAAGGCCTTATTATGAGTTTGGCTGTCCATAGGACTGCCAAATCCGTGGTGGCAGTCTGAGCATCACCATACTGTTGGACCGCCTGCAGTGTTACTACTGTGGTGGTTGGACTGCCACAAGACCGCTGGGATCAAGGATCCGAATTGCCATTTCACCGCCCTTTTCAAGACATTGTACCCACCATGAAAAGGGTGGTGGAATGGCAACAAAAGGGGCCTTAACAGGCCCCTTGCCGTATTTGGGCCTGGGGGTTCATGCAGTGGGGCACATGGTGTGCCCCCCCTGTGTGCATGCACTGCAGTTCCTGCGTGGCATGGACTGCAAAGCCCATGCTTTGCAGGAACTTGCTTTGGCGTGCCTATGGCATTGCAGTTCAAAGCCTCACATAGGAGCCTTTGAACTGCAACACAGCAGGACCGCCGCACCATCAGCCCACCAGACCATGACCATGGAATGACTGGTAATCTGGCGGGCGGTGGTCGACTTTGGCAGTGTGGGAGCTGGGCACTTGCATGGCTGCCTCCTCCCACATCACCAAAGTCGTAATCAAGCCCTTAGTCTAATCTATTATTCAATAAACTTTCATAATCACTTTTTAATGGAGTGCAATGCAAGCTGCTTTATGCCATCCAACATCATTTCTCCAAGTTTCCATAATGTTCAAATATTTCCAATAATGTTTAGAAATGCTTATTACTTCTTTTTTTTTTTTTTGTTTTTTTTTTTTGAAACCGTTTATTACAATCTCGAATATATACAGGTATGGGCCTACAACCTTCCGGCCGGCCGCTAAAGTGACAGCAATTAGTGACATATATACAATAAGGCACTTGGCGTTACAGAGACGCTAAAGCAGGAGGTATCAACAACGTGGGCCACCTGACTCTGAGCCCACAATACGGTTTCGTTTTATACAACACTAACAACATAAAACCACACCTGCAAGGCAACCCGAGAGCAAGAGTGACAACATATGCTCCTCAAATGGGGGGACCCCAACCATATACTAACATCGAAGGAGGGGAAGGGAAATAGGTCCGGGACTGGGAAAACACTGTGCCCGGGATTGGGGGAGGGGGTCATCTAGGGGGACGGAGCTGGTGAAGCGGGAGGCAACAATGGCGGCTCGCAAATACCCCCGCGGTAGGCGTTCCAGGGGCCCCACACCTTCAGCCACGCCCCAGGCTTACCCCGCGCCACATACACAACCTTCTCTTGGAACATGCACCAATCCATGTGTTCTTTCCAGGCCGACACTGCCGGGGGCCTCTGGGATCCCCACAGTTGAGCGATGTCACGTTTAGCGATCATATAACCCAGCGTCACCCATCGCGTCTGTGGAACCGAATAGTCGGTTGGTTCCCACACATTCAGCAGGCATCTCCTTGCTTCAGGCACCAGCACGACATGCGTAACCGCTCGCAGGACCTCATGCACACCACGCCAGAATCGCTCCACCCTCGGACATTCCCACAGAATATGTAAAAAAGTCGCCAATGCACCGCACCCACGCCTACACAGTCCATCCTCGGCATAGCCCATACGCAGAAGCCCTGGCCCCGTCATGTACACCCGGTGAAGTATCTTAAGCTGGACGAAGCGAAGGCGAGCCGGGATGGCCACCTCCTTCGGGGAGGCCACCGCGGAAATCCAGTCCTCGTCGTCCAGCTCCAATCCATCGGCAACCCAGGCCTCGCGGAGCCCAGTCAGTAAGCCCGAGCGGTCATTAATCAACTTCTTGTAGATGAGGGAGATCGTGCTGTCCGGAACGTGGCCATCTAGCACTCTATCCTCCAATGGGGAGGACTCCGGGATGGCAGCCACGTCTGGGAAGACTGAACCCAGAGCGTGACGGACCTGCAGGTATCGAAAGTATTCACTGCCCTGCAGCTGAAACTCCGCCTGCAGTGTCTCAAATGTTTTGAATCCTCCCCTCGTCCAGAGGTCCCCCACTGTACTAATGCCTATCGTGTCCCACCTATCGAAGCCCTTCGAGGTCCATAGGGAGCCCAACCTCTCAGACGCATACAACGGTGACGCCCGGGTCAAACGGTCCTTCCATCCCATAGCTGCATTGGCCGCGTGCCATACTCGCACCATGACACGCGTGGGTCCCGTAAGGCGGGAATCGGGCACGCTAGTATAGAGCGCTCGATTATAATCGCCACCGGGCAGGAGCATCTTGTCCATTTCAAATGCCGGGTTTAAGGCGGGCCCGTAGAGGCCATGATTAATTGCAGCTAGTTGGGAGGCCCAGTAATACCGCTTAATATCCGGGAGGGCAATCCCTCCGTCATACCACGGGAGCGTCAACTTTGCCAGGGCTATACGCGGCCTCCCGTCCCAGAACAGGCGGCGCTGCAAACTCTCCACCTCACGGAAGTAACGCGCCGGGACCAGATCCATCGAATTCTGGAGAGCATACAAAAAGCGCGGCAAGGACATCATCTTGAACAATGCCGCCCGGCCGAGCGGTGAAAGCGGCAAGCGCCGCCAGCGCGCGACGTCCTCCTTCAAGCGCTGGAGGGGGGGAAGCAAATTCCGCTCGTAGCGGGCCACCGGGTCCAGCGTAATATAGACGCCCAGGTAACGAAACCCCTGCGAGGCAATCTGGATCGAGCAGCCCCGCGGGAGAACAGGAGCCTCCCCGGAAAGAACATAGATACAGGATTTAGCCCAGTTGATGACAAGACCTGAGTTACGGCCGAAGGAGCGCAGAACATCGACCAGGACAATCAGTGATTTACGCGGGGAGGCTAAGTACAACAGGATGTCGTCGGCGTAGAGGGACACGCGGTCCTCATACTCAGGGGTCCAACGGAGACCACGGATAGAAGGGTGCCACCGCAGCCACTCCGCCAGGGGTTCCAAGGCCAGTGCAAACAAGAGCGGTGACAGGGGGCAACCCTGTCGCGTGCCCCGTCCCAGCACGAATGGGGCCGAGACTCGACCATTCACCACCACCTGCGCCAATGGGTCAGAGTACAACAATTTGACCCAGCTGATGAATCCCGGGCCAAATCCAAATTTCGCCAACATCGCCCAGATGTACGGCCACTCGAGCGTGTCGAACGCCATGGTGGCGTCCAAGGACGCCAAGATGGCCGGCTCCCGCACGAATGGAACACGCGCGAGCACCCCGTGCAAGCGCCGCAAGTTAAGAGCCGTGTTGCGATGGGGAATGAAGCCGGACTGGTCTTGGTGGACCAGATCGCCCACCACGCCGACCAGCCGGTTGGCAAGCACCTTGGCGAGGATTTTAGGCTCCGCATTCAAGAGCGAGATCGGCCGATAGGATGTAACACGGTCTCGCGGTCTCCCCTCCTTGTGGATAACCACGATGGTAGCTAGACGTTGGTCCGGCGGGAGGGAGCCCCGCGAGTGGGCCGCAAGGAACATCGCACGGAGGTGAGGTGCCAGTACATCCGGTCGCAGCTTATACAATTCGATAGGAAGGCCATTCGGGCCCATGGCCTTGCCCGAGGCGACCGAACATATGGCGAGGGCGATTTCATCCGAGGTGGGAGCGGCATCCAACGAATCCCTGTCCTCCACTGAGAGCGAGGGCAGCGCGATGTCCCGCAGCAGGGCATGGGAGTCCTCCTCCGAGCAGGGAGAGACCGGAGAATATACCTCGCGGAAATAATCCGCGAAGCAAGAAACAATGCCTTCCGGCTCAGTAATTCGTACACCATCCATCCTCTCAATCAGCGGGACCACACGACTAGCTCTCTCCTTCTTATCCAACCACGCAATCAGTTTGCCAGCCTTATCACCCACATCATACAGTCGCCCCTGTTGCTCTCTGCTAAGGCCCCTGGCCGCCTCCGTGACGAGGGCCCTATAGGCCGCCTGTTTAAGGTGTAAAACATGCAGCGCCGCGTCAGTCACCCCACTCCCCAGATCCCCCTCCAATTCAGTAATTTCGGCCTCCACCCGGGTCACCTCCTCCTGTGCGCGTCTGCGGGCATGGGAGATAAAGGAGAGGGCCTCCCCTCTGAGAACTGTTTTAAAGGCTTCCCACAGGGAGATAGCCGACGGAACGGACCCCACATTCTCCTCAAAATACCGTTGCAATGATTTAATCAGGTCAGCGCGAATAGTGGGGTCACACAGGTACCAAGCATTGATTGGGGCTACCCTGCCCTCTCCCCTCGGGAAGACACCCAAGTGCAACAGGAGCGGGGAATGATCTGAAATACCCCGCGCCAGATGGCGCACCTCTCCCACCCTCCCAGCATAGGCCGCAGGGACAAGGACATAATCAAGCCGCGAGAGGCTACCATGGGCACCCGAATGGAAGGTGTACTGCAGCTGGGTGGGATGCTTTAAACGCCAGCAGTCCACCAATCCCAGTGTGTCCAAAAGGCCCGCTAACCACGCCTGTGCCCGGGGGAGGTCCCTAGGGGGATGACGATCCATAGTCCCAGAAGCCACCGCATTGAAATCCCCCCCAACCACCAGAAGCCCCCCCGGGAGGTCAAGAAGGAGGCGTCCCAGATCTGCAAAGGTGGTGGACTGTAGCCCCGGTGGGACGTACACAGAGACAAAGACAACTACCCTGCCCTCCATCCTCCCCACCAAGACAGTGTAGCGTCCCCTCTCATCATGGCGCACCTCGTCTATTTCTAGCGGGAGCGAGGTCTTGATCATGATGCCCACCCCCCGCGAGCCTGATGTGAAGCCCGAGTGGGCCACCAAGCGAAAGCCACGGCGATTCATGGCACAAAAGGAGTTACCAATAAGGTGTGTCTCCTGCAGAAAGACCACATCAGGCGAAATCCGTTTCAAATACTGCAGGACCACACCCCGCTTGATCCTATCACCCAGTCCGTTAACATTCCAGGACAACAAAGTCAAATCCCTACCCCCCATCACATAACGAAGCCATCATTTGTCCCCCCCAGAGCATCTCAAAAACAACAATACAATAACGGGTTTGCCTTGCGGTAGAAACGAACCACACCCCACCCCAACCCACCCAACCCAACAGAACTCCCCCCACCCTGCACCCCTGCATGAGCCCAAACAGCCCCCCCAAAGTGCAGTGTGCCTGTCGCCCCATAGATAAGAAAACTAACTAGTCCCCCAGAGGAGGAGGGAGATCCCCCAAGAGACCCCACACGACCTCCACAGGAGGGGAACTTACCCTAACAGTCAATAGTGACAACAACGCAGTCCAGAGCAAGGCCTACCATTAGTCCCTCAGTCCTGATCCGGCGGGCCCTCCCCACCAACCGCACCCCCCCCACCCCCCCGGTCCCGATCTCCGGGCAAAGTGTCTAGCCAGTCCCCGGCCACATCGGGTCGATCAAAAAAGTGCGCGTGGCCATCCACCTCCACTCTCAGCTTTGCTGGAAAAAGCATCGCATATTTGAGATTCAGGTCCCTTAGGCGACGTTTAACACCAAGAAAGCTCAGTCTCTGCTTTTGGACTGCCGGAGTGAAGTCAGGATAGAAATTGATGTCCATATTGTCAAGTTTGACCGGCCCTTGTAGCCTGGAAGTCTGTAGGATAGCGTCTCTGTCCCGAAAATTGAAGATCCGGGCGATGAGAGGCCTCGGAGGGGCTCCAACCTTAGGCCTACACCCGGGGACCCTGTGGGCACGCTCCACCGCAAAGAATTTACTCAGCCCCCGAGGCTGGAGATGGGTGAGAACCAGGTCCTCAACAAATAGATCCGCTGCCTCCGCCTCGCGTCCCTCTGGCACCCCGATAATGCGGACGTTGTTCCTCCGGGCCCGACCCTCGGAATCCTCCAGCCGACGATTCATCAGGGCGCTCGCCTGGCCAAGCCTGCGCACCTCCTGTTGGAGGGCCGCTACGTCCGTTGTGAGGCCCGTGGTAGAGTGGGCCAAAGAGTCAACCCGGTCGTTGGTTTTAGACAAATCAGCCCTCACGAGGCCCACATCCACGAGGACCGAGTCAATCTTCTGCGCCAGAGTGTCGAAGCGCTGGTCCACCGAGGCCTTCATCTCGGCGATGGCACCCATGACGTCTCGGAGGGTCAGGTCCGTGGGCAGAGCGGAAGCATCAGTCGGGCCCGTGGGGGACCTACGCGGCGCCTCTGGGGATCCCTTCTGGAGGGTGTAGCGGTCCATACTGTTGGATTGCTGGGCCGCGCCACGGCGGGTCGATTTTATCTTAGCCCGATCGCCATCTTGTTTTGTGGACATGGTTTCAATCCCCAGGACGAGTCAATCTCCTCAAGAAACGGGGGGCCGACAATCCAGTTCAAGGGGTCCAGGGGGGAGCGACCACCGCTCCGCAGGACGGACCGCCGCTGGCGGACCGGCAGGGCACCCCAGCGAGACCACACCACCGCACACCGCCCCGCAACCCAACCTCGCCTGGCAGCAAGGAGGGCGCAAAAGCGAAAGTGAAAGTGCGGGGTACGCGAGTCACCCAGCCTTGCCCGCCGCTGTTGTTCACTTTGTGTCCGGATCGCCCCACAACTCCAGTACGGGGGGCCGGTGTAGAGAAGGCCGCAAACCTCAATCGATGCTCCTGGCGGTGTCCGAGGTCCGATTTAAAAACGGAAAACGGGCGTCACCTCTGCTCGGGCTCACAAATACAGTCCCCTCATCTGGGACAGGATTCTGTCAGGATTTATGCAGGAGGTCGCGGAGGTCCTCGGGAGCCTCGCACCTACGCGGCCATCTTGGTTGCGCGCTAGGCTCCTCCTCCGCTTATTACTTCTTGCTTATAAAATATTAAATTAGAACAATTTTTAGAAGTATAACACAAAGTAATGAATGAACAGAAATCTGAATAAAAAAGTATTTCTAAATTGAAGTGGATATCAACCGGATAAGAATAGAAATTTGCCTAGCTCCATAACGGTAAGTTTCAATCCTATTAGGGACGCAGAGTCGAGGATTATGCTTTATCTCTCTATGCTTTATTTATTAACAAATCTTATAGAAAAACTTTAATAAAAACATCAACTCCCATGAACCATAGGAAGATCCCATATAGTAGTCCTTTTATAGTGTCCAGTAACAAAATATAGTCCTTCCATTATGTCATCTGTATCTCTTTCTTCGCGTGAAGTACGCCAAGATCACAATCACTGGTCCTGTTTCGAACCCTCATTTCCTAGCAAAAAATAAAACAACATAAGGCACTGAAGCAAAACTCGTTTCCCCATTATCAACATTTTACATCCAACAATAGACCATTAAAACCTCATGAACAAGTTACTTACCACCATACGGAGAGGGTTTGCACCAAAGGTGCATCGGGTGGGATAATCCTCGCCTCCGCATCCTTAGTAGAATTGAAACTTACTGTTACGGAGCTAGGCAAATTTCTATTCTATGTCAGGACCGGAGGCTTCTGATTATGCTAGTTTAAAGCTTACTTACCACCAACTGAGCGACCTCTACTAATGGTTTGAAGTAAAACCTCTCGAAGGTCGAGTCGGAGGACCAATCCGCTGCCGGTATCAAGTCCTCCAGACAAGCTCCCAAAGAAAAAGCTTTTGAGGCCATGGCCCCCCGTGCAGAGTGGGCTCCAAACTGCTTCATGTCAATGCCCACCTCTTGCATGACCCAGCGCACCCACCTGGCTATAGTGGGGGAAGAGACAGCTTTGTGAGGCTTCTTTAGAGCAATAAGCAGTTGACGTTCGCCCGGAGGACGAAACTCTTGAGTCAAGTCTTCATACGCTTTGAGGCAACCCACAACACACAACTTGGGAACGTCTGGAAACGCCGGATAAGAAACCGTGCGAGAGAGCGACTTGGTATGAGATCCCATCTTGAAGGTAACCCCATCCGGGGAGAAAACCCTTGCAGATATGTCTAAGGCTCTGACATCCGAAACTCTCCTACAGGAGATCAGACACAAAAGCATAGCCAGCTTGGCTGAGAGTTCTTTCAACGAGAGATACTTATTCCGTTGCCAGGAAAGAAACAAATTCATGACCAGATTGATGTCCCAAAAGGAAGAATAAAGCGGTTCTGGGGGCAACGAGAGGCGAATACCTCGCAGTAGTCTTCAAACAAAAGGATGTTCCCCCACGGGAGCCCCATCTACCGGAGCATGGCCCGCGGAAATTGCTGACCTAATGGCATTAATTGAATGATACGCCAAGCCCTCTGTAGCCAGATCAGCCACGAAATTCATAATCTGAACGACGTCTGTTGCCACGGGATCCAAGTGCCTCCGAAGACACCAATAAACTCATCTTGTCCAAGTGGAACGGCAAGGTTTAGTGGTACTGTCTGCCCACGCCTTGGACAAGAGGTGTTCAGCTGGTTGCGTTGCCTGAAAGTCGCCAGGCCATCAACTGCAGGGAACCCTGAGCCGTGAGATGGTGCAGCATTCGATCCGGGTTCAGAAGAAGATGAGGATACCGGGGGAGTTGGATTGGAGAATCCCAAGAAAGTTTCAGTAGAACCCGAAACCAGACTTGAGATCTCCAAAACGGGGTCACCATCACCATCTCTGCCTCCTGTCGACGGATCTGGGCCGCTGCCCTCGTGATCATTGAGAATGGTGGAAAAGCATAACCGTTCTCCAGACTCCAATCCTGGAGGAAAGCTTCCGTGGCTGCGACCAGCGGAACCGGCCTCCAACTGAAGTCTTGCATCACTTGATGATTGCGATGCAACAGGTCCCTCGCAAAAGGGCCCCAAAGGTCCGCCAGCCAATGGAAGACTAGAGGATCTAACTTCCACAGGCTGGAGTAATGCAGGTGCCTCGGGTGCCAATCGCAACCTGGTTGGACTGGCCCGGAAGATACTCCGCTATCACTGAGACCTGGTTGGCCAGGCAAAAATTCCAGAAATCTTTCGCCAGGTTCGCTAGAGCCCGGGATCGGGGGCCCCCCAGGTGGTTGGCATATTGGACCGCGGAGATGTTGTCCATCTTGAGAAGAGCACAAGATTGAACCTTGTCCTTGGTCCAACAGCAGACTGCGAAAGAACCTGCGAGGAGCCCCAGGCAATTGATATGAAGGGTTTGTTCGTCTAACAACCAAACTCCGCCAGTGGAGAATTCCCCACACCGAGTGCCCCAACCCGATCTGCTAGCGTGGAACTCTATGATGAGGTCTGGTACGGAACCGAAAAGCGCCCGGCTGTTCCATGCCTCCATGTGAGTTAGCCACCATGCTATTTCCTCTCTTGCTTCTGAAGTAAGCGGGACTGGCTGGGCATAAGACTGCCCCTGTCGCAAATGATATGCCTTTAGACGCTGCAATGCCTGATAATGCAGGGGACCCAGGAAGATTGCCTGGATGGAGGAAGAAAGGAGTCCCTGCAGCCTGGGCAATCTGCCTGAGGGACGTGCACGGTCTGGCTAGAGTCTGACGTAACTCATGGCGGATTTTGGCCATCTTTCGGGACGGAAGGTTCAAAGAGGCTTGAACCGAGTCTACTACGAAGCCGTGAGAAATCACCTTCTGAGAGGGAATGAGGACCAACTTTGGTTCATTGATGATGAAACCCAGTCCCTGCAAAAAGGTTCACTGCTTGATGAAGCTGGAAGTTCAAGGTCCTGGGACATTGTGAAAATGAGAATGTTGTCTAAATATACGATCATTCGAATGCCCTATCCACTGAGGAATTCCACCACCGGATGGAGCACCTTGGTAAAGCACCACGGTGCAGAGGAAAGACCGAACGGAAGGGAGGTGAATTCGTAGATCAAATCCCTCCAACAGAACTGCAGAAAATGCCGATGAGAATTGTGTATCGGGACCACCATATAGGCATCCTTTAAATCTAGACGCACCATCTAGTCCGATGGGAGAAGGACATCCCGAAGGAAGTGAATCCCCTCCATTTTGAAGTGACGATATACCACCCACCCATTGAAGTCCCGGATGTTGATGACCGGACGAGGGCCGCCATCGGGGTTGTCCACCAGAAATATGTTGCTGGGGAAACTGGCGCGATGCAAAACCGACCAGCGAATGGCCCCTTTGTTCAGGAGCGCAGAGACTTCCTCGTCGATCAGTTCTGCATTGCGGGCCGTAAAGTAAATAGACCAAGGATGGATCTCTTGCCAAGGATGGTCGCAGAACTCTATATGGAAACCCTGCACATTTTGAAGGACCCAGGTGTCTGAAGTTATAGCCAGCCATGCGTCCAAAAAGTCTGCTAACCGACCCCCAATGCGGACTGTGGAAGAAGGTATAACACTTACCAGTTGAATTTCCGCCTCCGGTGTTATTCTTTAAGCCTCCACGGCCCCTGAATCGCTGGCCCCTGGTGTGGTAGAAGTTGGAATAGTTGGCGCTGGTGTTGTACAGACTGCGACCGGGGCCTTGCCCTTTGGAAGGATTCTGTTGGAAGCCACGGCCGGCCGATCGGCCCCTGCCTTGGCCGGCCCCATGGAAAACCCGCTGGTTGAACACTCGTTTAATATTTGATTGCACCTTATCTAACGAGCTAAAGGTCGCAACAATTTCCCGAGTGCCTTAACAAAAGGATCTCCGAAAAGACCACCTTGGACGACTGCGCCTGCCTCCGAGGAGGCCAAGTCTCCGACCTTAGGGTCGAGCTTGATCAACAACGAGCGGTGACGCTCCGTTGACAGGGCACAGTTAGCGTTGCCCATGAAAATTATAGCCCGCTGGGCCCAGTTAGAGAGTGCTATGGGAGATATAAGGGTTCCAGACACCTTGGCTTCTTCAGCCATATCTAAAAGTTTTGTCATAGGGCCAATGGCGTCAAGAAGCTTATCTTGACATGAACGCCGAGACCTGTTGATGCCTTTGCGTGGGTCCTTCATATATTTAGCCCAAAAAGTGGCCATCTTAGAATCTAGCTCAGGGGTAAAAGCCACCTTACCTTCCAAGGTGAGTCTCAGGCACTCGGCTTTGAGACAGCCCTAGGCTGCGAAGGCAACCCGCAACAAACTTTGCCACCTTCTCGCCAGGTGTCCAAGCAGCGGACAGAGGTTGCACAATCTCACCTGGGTCCAGCATGCCGAAATCCTCTTCTTGTGCAGAGGGGGAGGTGACCACAGGGCGTCAAGGGCGTGAAGGGCATG
Organism: Triturus cristatus; assembly: GCF_964204655.1. Classification (NCBI taxonomy): domain Eukaryota; kingdom Metazoa; phylum Chordata; class Amphibia; order Caudata; family Salamandridae; genus Triturus; species Triturus cristatus. Next base: position 771,739,425 of record NC_140592.1, read on the forward strand.
AAGGACCTGCATCGTTCTCCGAGTCTCCCAGGAAATCTTCATCGCGACCGGGAGAAGCTGGTTCAGGAGTCTCGAGGGGCTCTGGAGACTCTAAGAGAGTTGGAGGGGTGGGATTCCCTTGCGCCAGAAAAGCACTCCTAAGATGCTCAAAAGCATCCTTGTCGACCCCTTCTGCGCATGTTTTCTTTGCCCGCAGGGGGATGAGGAGGGGGAGTAGGGAACCTGTGTGGGCCTGTGCCAACCTCGAGCACTCCTGGACAATTCTTTCAGACAGGCGCTGTTCCACGGAACCAATCACCTCATGGACCACCCTATAAATAGAGGAGTCATCTGCTTTAAAAAAATCATCATCCCATTGCATGTAAGCTTGGGACTCTTCCTCCTCGTAAAGACAATCTTGTGCCTCCATTATCCTGACTGCGTGTAAGTCAGATAAAATATATACGTCCCCACAAAAGGTTGTGCCTCACAAAAAAGGCTTTGGAAGGATTAAAGCTTATGTAGGCTTAGAGGATGCTTGCACCACCCTGCGCACAGAATATATAAGGATATAATACAGCCCTCAGGTAAACATGACTGGGCTCCGCTGTCCTGCTGTGCGTGGTAACCGAGGTTAAAACCTCCACTTAATGCGCACACTTGGCGCCGAGAAAATTACATTTACACTGTGCAAATCAAAACGCCCTCAGGCATCAATGCAGACGTAGCCGCAATACAGACCCCTGCCGGGGCGTTCAAATAAGCAGAAATGCAGGGAATACAGACCCGATAAAATGGGCGTGAGCAGTGACAGCTGTGGACAAGGCACCGTGAGCGAGTCTGCCGCAGCGCGGTCTCCTCGATTTGAAGAGACGCGCCGAAGCACAAGGAGACGAAACAGTCCGTCTAGCGGGCTTTCCAAGCACCACAATGTTAATGGAGCGACCGCGTAAGCAGCGCTATCGTAGCCAGGTATCTGAAAATTAAAAGCACACCGCAAAACAACAAGGCAATTTCAAGCATTCCCCGGAAGGCATTTTAAATACGCGCCTCCGGTAAAGGCAAATAAGTTTAACTAGCAAGTCAAACAAGGTCAAATACACTTATTCCCAAGTGGAGAAACAAAGAAAGCACACTTAACTGGCTGAGAAGCAGTGAAGAAAGAGGGAGAGATGACACAATGGAAGGGCTATATGTCGTTACTGGACACTATAAAAGGACTACTGTATGGGATCTCCCTATGGTTCATAGGAGTTGATATTTTTTGATTAAAGTTTTTCTCTTTGGGGTGCTATGAGATTTTTTTATAAATAAAGCGAAGAGAGATAAAGCATAATCCGAAGCCTCCGGTCCTGAAATAGAATTGAAACTACTTTAGTCATAAGAGACAGACTAAAATAGACTTTTGATGGGTTATGAATAACAAGTGTTGTACAAGAGTAGTTAATTAGGTAGTTGGGGAAATATATGAGAACTTTGGACAGGTGAAAAGACATAGAACGTTGGTATAACCATGCAAAAGGCACACAAAAATGCCCTGCCTTTTCATGGTTTGTGAGCATGACAGTGGAAGTCCTCTTCCTCTGTACTATGATCCTCTTGGGTTTAGATGTGAAGGTTGTTTCTGGCAAATTGAGTGCTTATACTGGCCCCAGTCTAATGTGCCCTAGGTTCAAGGTGCTTGCAGTGGTATCCTGCACTCATACCATCCATCAGTCCAGGACAGATCTTACTTGCAACTAGGAGTCCAAGCCATTGAAACAGAGGAGGTACATTTAATCTCAATCAAAAATGGCCAATACTATGCCACATGTGCATGAAAGCTTCCCAATTTAGCATGGCTCTAATAATTTTTGTAGATCACTTCCAGTTCTTACTACAGGTCCACTTGTTTCTTTCTACTTTGAGGTCTGAGATAGCATGGATACTGCATGACAGCGCAGCCTGAAGTATTTTTCATGAGATCCTTGTCTCTTTCCATCTCTATTTTTGCCCTGCCTATTGGCCTGCTCTTGTTTAGCCGTGTTTCAATGCTGGTTAGTGCCTGGCTTATCGCCTCTCCAGCTTTCCACCCATTTTTACTCTTGCCTTGGAGATTTTTTTATTTATTTATATCTTTTACGCTCCATCTTTACTATGTCATCTTTCTAAAGAGATACCTGCCACTCCAATGTATATTCATATTCGTTTTCAGAGACTTGGTTGCTATAGAAAGGAATTTTGTCTTTTCCACTGGCAAGCCAAAAAGAAGCAACTGTTACATCCAGCACCTAAGATCTGGATTAAAGGACAATACAAGATCCTGGATACTGAGCCCATTCAAAGCGTAGTGTCTTAAATACAAAACATTGCTTCATATTTGCCACGTCATTGAGATTGTATTTATTTCTTACATCTAGATTTTCCTCCTAATTAAGATAACTCCCTCTGGCACAGAAAGCTTGGGATGATGCATCAAAGTAGTGACTGATCCCACTTGTTTCAGAAAAGGCATTTGCCAGTTGTTAAAAGACTTTGATACTATCACCAGACTTCACTGTTTTTTTTCTGTTTTTAAGCTCAGACCAGTTTCCACAACAGTTTTCTGCATCTCTCTCTACTTTAATGTATTAATGTATTATGAATTCGATTTTCCTTATTCTCCTATTACCCATAAATGATAACGCTGTGCCTCTTTTTAAAAAGCGACTGTTAAATCCCCTCAGATTTTCACCTATAAATATGGAAGCGTTTCACATACCACAGTAAACTTCATCAATTGAACTAAAAGTAATAAAAGGAAATTGAGAAACTCGAAAGGGGCTATTCAGGTAATTTAGACACTGGAAGATGGACTGCCAGTCTGCCAGGTTCACAGAGGCCCTGGTTGGCACGCTCTGATGGAGTATTTTCTATTTTTGAGAGATCTACACTGGCCTGGCAGTGATCTTTCTGCAGGGGATGCATTTAAGGCAGATCTGAATGCTGAGTGACTGCCATGTTTTTTTGCCCACTTTGCATTTATTTTTTGTAGTTCTAAAACAAACTGTAGGAGTTTCTTTGTGGAAAACAAAAATCAAAAGCCCTGATGAGCAGGGAGTTGATTCCCCTTGCACCAGAACCTTTACTTGATTTTCCAGCCAAGTGATGCATCATATTAGGGAAAATCCAGTGGCGTTCAGCATCCCCTTAAATAGAGCTATGATCAAGCAGTCTTGTGGCAGAGTGACTTTTGAGTCAAAGGTTTCCATTGGCGGAACCTGCTGAGGCTCCACCAGAAGAAATCTTGCAGACCTTCACCTCTGAATGGGATAGGAGAACTGCATTCACAAACCTCAGTTTCGCCCACTATGTCTTTTATCTCAAATTTCTGGAATATCAGTCATTCAGCTAGGGTTCTCAGCTCTCATTTTGAGAAAACAAGGTTGCTTTTAGAAAACAAAAGTTTACATTTAGAAGGATATTTTACAAAGCTTGTTCTGGTCGTTTTACAATCAAACAGTGATATATATATTCTATTTTATATTATATAGAGAAATTATATATGTAAATTAATCTACCTGGATCTCGCATTATATGCTGTGATATGTATTTCAATTTTTATTTTACCTTAAGGTTTTCTTCTGGTCTTCAACCTATGTGTTCATTGCTTCTAAATCCATACCCTATTTCTTGTTATCAAACAATATAGTGTATGAGTAAAGTGTTTAACAAATTAGCTGTTAAGAAGTCCAGTATAGTAGTCATTTGGCATTCCACTGATCCATGGATTAACCTACTTTATGTTAATTACGAAACCGTCTATTCAGAGATCCTTTTCCCCTGCATTGTAACCCTTCTAATTTTAAACAATATATCCGATCTTTGTATTATTAAGAGAAATATTTATTCTGATCATATATGCAAATAGATCTACCTGGATCTCACATTGAATACTGTGATATTTATTTTAAGGGTTGTTTTTTACCTTAAATGTTTCTTCTGTACTGCTACCTATGTGTTCATTGCTTCTAAATCCATACCCTATTTCTTGTTGTCAAATAATAAAGTGTATGTGTAAAGTGTTTATAACAAGTTAACTGTTAACCTATTCAATATAACTTCCTTCTGGCATTCCACTGACCCATGGATTAACCTATTTCATGTTAATTCTGAACCTGGTGAAACAGAGATCTCTAATCCTTTTTTCCTCAATGGTAACCCTTTTATTGTCCTGCACGTTTGTAATTAAGGTTTATCATTCTTTTACATATTCCTTTCACTTTGTTTTGCTTTTCGACAGTTCTATTTGGATTCCACACGCCCTCTGCTCAGCCTTAGCTGAAAAGTCCTTCATTTGTTGAATCTGTGCTATTGGCTACTGAATTCATTGCTTTTTGAAAATGGGGTTGAGGCTGGTTTGTGTTTCACTGGATTCTGCTTCGATCCTTATTGAATAAGTTGACTTTAGAAGTCTACTTATTAGGGATAATCTCAGTAGTTAATCACACATTCTGGCATTCAGTTACCATGGCAAGCTCCTCTGATGAAGCCATGTAGTGGCTGTGGCGTCAATCAGGTGCTATGGAATGGAGATCCGTTATCCAAGCTAGTCACAGAGAAATAGAAATTTTCTAGAGCTTAGACAGGTGATATAGAAGGAAGGCCAGGAAGCATGTGGGTTTCACTGCAGACCCCAAACAACTGGCAAGAGACTGCAATATAGCAGGCTGCAACAAGTGCAAGGTAATGGATGTTACATTTATAGCAGTACCAGGGTTTTTGTGGCATTTAGTCTGGGGAACATGCTTCTAAGATCTAAAGAGCTTAAAGTAGGTGACATGAGAAGGCCTGCAATTGTAAGGAACACAACTTTACTTTCTGAGAAGTAGTCAAAATCATTCTGAACAATATTTAAAATGCCCATCACTAATGCTATAGCGATTGTAGTGGCATGAGGAGCAATTCGATGTGCTGCCCATATACCTTTGACAATGTTATATTGTTTGTGATCATTCCTATCTTGTTTATAAAGTTTTATTTTGGTTTTGCGCCTTTTGAAAATCTTTAGATATCTTTTTCTCTTTATTTATGATAGTTTGCGTAGTGATTTTTTTTGGTAAAGGACTGGCTTTTTGCCAAGGGTCTGTGCACCAGTGACTATTTAAAGGGATGCATTATAAGTCTCTCTTATTCCTTTTGGTGCGAAGCTGTTCTTAATGTTGAGTGTTGGATTGGTCACTAGGGCAGCTTTGATGCCTGTATTAATAATTTTGTAGCTTCTAATCTACTATGTGCTTTGCTTGATGAAGGTTTGTGAATTGCAAACTTAATTAGGTTACTAATAGCCATGCACATTCTTCAAATGCTATACTTGTTAGGTTCTAAGTGGTTTTACAGTTTCTTCATGAAATAAATACATTTGAAATTTCCCAGTCATTTGAGGTCCATTAGATGTAATAGCTGGGATCTTTTATTAGAGGTGGCTCTTATTCCCCATGACTTAAAAGCATATGTATCATTCCAAATGTTGTCTATTTGTAGTTCAATTCAAAACGTTATTTTGAATGTTTTTTAAAGTACAATGGTACCACATTTGAATCCATCATTGTTTTTAGCAGGGAGCATTATAGGTTGTGTGGTGAGGATTTGGCAACCACTGTACACTGTAAACATGTAGGGAAGGTGATGCACTATCCTAGACTCCGCTTTTAATTAATAGGCTGCAGATTTCTGCGTTGAATACTGAGTTTATAAGGTTTTATTTATTCTGAATTGCAGTTCTCACTTAGTGGTCAAATACCCGCTAAACATCCAAGCAGAGATTTGAGGCACTGTTTTAAGTTTTGGCCACTGCTGTAATATATTGATTTAAGATAACAATTGGTTTGATTCATGAATGCTTTTTTGTGTATGTTACATAGTACTCTAAGAGTACTCTGATATGTACTCTTACTTGCTTTTGTGAATTGACTTAGAAATATCCAACTTCCTATTAGTAAAAGTTCAAAGAGGGCACAGGCCTTTCTATTTGGACTCAGCATATAGAGCTTTTCTCCAAATATTTCCATTTTAGATGTTTTGTGGCCAAATCACAAAAGCATGTAAGAGTATGTTAAAGAGTACAACAGAACAAAACTATTTTGCACACTCTAAGATACCTTTGTGAAATGGGCCCATCATGTTATGGAGTGCTACCTATCTTAAAATAGTGGACAGGTCTTGTTAGTGTTCCAGCCAGTAGCAGCTCGTGGAGGGAGTTCCGCTTTTTGCGATGCAGCGCGCGCAACGAAATTTGTTTTATTTATTGAATTGTTTACTTACCTCCGTTAATCCATATTCCGGTGTTTACTACCCCCCACCCCGCCCTTCCCCTGCCCCGCCTCACCGTCCCACGGAAATCCCTTCACGGGCCGCTACTGGTTGCAGCCACAGTAGGAAAGGCTGTTGCACAGTTGTTCTTGTGATCATTTGTTTGGCTACGACAAATATGGTCTCACATTTAATTTGAGACCACTGGTAAAAGTAATGTGTACCAGTAATGTACCCAGTAATGTGGTCCAAGCAACATGCACATTTTCTCCAACTAAATGTTATCTTGTAAATTTTCTAGATATAATGGTTCTTGTCAGAGTATTCCTGAAAATTACTAGTTGTGTCTGGCAATAGTCTCCTTAAAACAATATGTAATGCTTAGAAAGAAAAATGATGAATGCTAAATTGCTATTGTATATGGCATCCTGTAAATCAGGTTTCCCCTATTTTACTTATACTATTTTGCCTGTATCTCTACTGAAACTTTTTCTCAGAAATGGGATTGTAAAAGTTCATCAATTTTAAAGCTTACTCTCCTGTGTGAAATGTTCAAAACATGTACATTCTAAACATCAGTATCAAAGCAGGACTATTCTGGCCTTTAATCCTTTGTAGAATACATGTCATGTAAGCAGGTAAGCACAATACCAAGGTAGGATTATAGATGTAAACCATAATAAAAGTTCTTGCTCAGAAACCTGCCTTTTACAAGGCATTTGAATTTTTTTGATGAGGTGCATACTTTGTTCTTTACTAAGGATTGTAATACTTTGCTATTTAATGAGGCTGATTGGTTATATCTTTGGTTTTTAGTGAAGTTACCTCAAGAGACAGATTAGAACAAGTATGCCAAAAGTTCACCCCTGAGCTGTAAAAAGAGTCTTAGAGATAATTGTGTTGAACTCATTTGAGGACCAGTGTTTGAATGTGCTTGCCTAGCTTGGGCATGCTTATAGTTTAAGGTGGTGGTGACATCCATTAGAAGGAGATAGGTACGGAAGTCCAAATCATCAGGACTTTGTTTGTAAATAACTTCTTCACTACCTCACAGTTAGTGTTTATTGTGCCATATCTCACTTTCAGAATGTCTTGCTTGATAAACTCTTCCAAGTTTTTTTCTTCAATAAAGTATATGTGTTTGCCCTTATTTTATTTTCATAGTGCCAGGAAATCTGAGCTATGCAACGAAACAATGAGGGGATAAGAATCTTCAGACTTCTTTGCCTGTTTCCACGGCCCTTATCATGTTATGTAGGTGATAGTGAACCATCCGTTGCCTGCATAATGTAGTTACCACGAGTATGCTTTTCTCATTTTGCAGGTCTGCAAGTCCCATAATGCATTTGGAAGTGAAAGTGAAAAGCAGAGCTGGACCACAATCCCAGACATATGAATGGGTAACTTAACAGCTATATTTTAATTCACTTGTGGTTTTCAAACTCAAATTCTAATGCATTCTGTTAATTGCAGACCAGCTTTTTCCCTAAAAGTAAGACCTGGCCTGAAAATCCACTTGGGAGTGAATGTAGGTCTTTAGTGCTGTTTTTACAAATTCAGGGTAGAGGGAGTTGGCAATTGCTGGTGCCATCTAGTGTGTTCGAGGCTAGGATAGATTTGAGGTAGCCTAAACTGAACTACTGGAGATTTTCCATTAGTTGGGGAGGCACAGTCGTCTTGAAGAAATTGAGAAAATATGCTTCTTTTTAAGTTAGAATGATCAATACAACTACAAAGAAACACTTTTTACAGTTATAATAGAATGCATTCTGATAATTGTAATGCTGTTTTGGAAGATATTTGCAGGGCTGCAACTCCCAGAATGCATTTAGAAGGCAATGTGAAAATTATTACTAGACTATTATCTGTGATTTACTAATTCTGTTACAGCATAAAATGGTTTGGACATGGCATAGGTTTACAGATAAGAGAACCCAACATATTATTATATAATTGGATTGCATTAGCAAAACCCCACATCAATTAAGCAGTGTGAAAGGGCAGGAAAAAACGCAGGGGCTCATTTATTTAATCATGCTCTGTGTGGAACAGATTTTCCTTTTTAATTGATTGCTGTGTGCTACTGACCTGAGATTTTGGTCTGTTTAGGGATTGACTAACTGACTGCCATCTGATAGATATCTTTCTAAGTTACAATGGCTGTAATTGAGTTCAATAATTCAGGTCATTTGAAGCCTGAAATCAAAATGGTTTACAAGAGGCAAAACTTGAAAAGATGGGTATTTGATTACCTTAGCTGGCTAAATATGGAGGATTTAACTAAATCGCTGGTAACACAGTATTCTGGAAAAATGGTTAAGGAAATCATATTAAAAGAGCAGCAATACCTGCTGTCTTTCATTCAAAACAAAGAGAGACAATGGTTGCTTCATGGAATAAGGGTCCATGGTACTACACTGTGTCTACCCTTGGTGCCAAAGAAACCAATCTAAAGATATGCATATAATACATTTTCAAAAATTGGTATTCAGGACTCTAACATAATTCATACAATTAACAATTCATCAATTGGCAAAAGGGTGCTACAGTAAAGAGTAGTGTACCGGTGCAATGAGCATCATATGGGAGTGCAATTAAATTAGGGAATATTTTCATGTCTACACTCAGCAATGATATGCTAATAATAGTTACCTCAACTCCATGTTTGTAAGGCTCTATTCTGCCTGACGTAGTGCTGGATAATCACTCGAACAAACTGAATCAGCTCACTGAAGAAATTCTATTGCTATTCCATTCCCTTTTGAATCATAATGTTTGGGGGTTTGCATGATAATACTTTTTAGTTCCTCTAAATTCTCTAACATGGTGACCCCACTTGCCGAAAACTTACTCCACATCCCTTTACTATCCCAAGTTACACCTATTGCCATTCCTGTAGCAGCTGTTTCTCTATTTTAAATTGTGTTTTAGCAAGGCCCTCTAACATTATGACTTAACTGAAACTCCACAAACTTTCCAAATGCTCTTGAATTTTCTTGAAATTGTTAAAGTTTGACATGGGATTTGGGCAGATTCTTACAATATAAAGAATGGCAAAGACACACAAATTGGCCCAAACTGCACACAGGAGTTTGTGAATACTCAGACAGTACTCAGAGGACAGTCATTAATTACTGCTGCATTACGTATAATGACTTCAACGAGTTAACAGCCCACTACATCATCAATTGTTCTTAAAGTCTGCATTTCAGTGGAAATCAACCATGTTAAATTTACAGCACCTGTTGAAGCATCAGTGTCCCTAATGTTCCTATAACATTCTAAAACTTTAGAAATTTGCACTCCTGCACAGAGGTGTCCATGGTTGACCAATTTGCACAACGCTCCTGCCTACTGATTAGGCATTCATTGATGTAGTTGTGTAGCCTTTATAGCTGATGCCCTTGCTGAAGAACGCATCAAGCAGCATAGTACAGAAAAGTGAAAACTGAGAAGAGAACCCGGACAATTATAGGTACAAGAGATGCTGATGGGACAAGCGGTACGTTTGTGGATAAACCCAACATTATGTCCATAAACTGACAGGACTGGTAGGTAATTGTTTGCAACCTTACTTTTAGAACATTATTTGGCAGTACATAACATGACAATTGACATTAAGCTAGAGTCATAAGAACAGGCACATCACATGCTAATGAAGTTTGTGGTGTGACTTGAAGTTTACTGTAAAAAAAGTTAATCACTGTGCCAGAGACAAGTTCACAAGAAGCAACATTTTGCCATAAATGACAATTTAATGTCATCGCTTAGTCAGCCACAGTGTGCTATTGCAAGTGGAAGGTTTGGTCGTGGTACTTAAATATCTGTGGACTCACTCTATGTGTCTGCCTTGATGGTGAGGCTCCTCGACTGCAGAAGTAGTCAGAAGAAGAGTAGGCGAGACATGGAGGTGGCAAACATCAGGAATACATAGTTGGTGTGCTGCACTCATAACACTCGACTATATTGGATGTCAGTATTGGTCTCAATATTTATGCACATTCTCAGCTGTTTTTCAGCTATTATCTTTTAATAATGAACAACATTTTGGAAAACAAGAAGATATTCCCTAATCCAGATCCTAGACTGGCATGGTGCATCCGCTAACGTGGAGAAAGTCTTCACCACTTATTTGTCAGTGATGCTGATACAGCTGGTGAATATGATTAGTGGCACTGTTGTCTCAGTGTAGTGTATACTGGTTGTCGAGGTTCAATTCACTGATAGAATATTAGTGGAGCACTGAAGGTATTTCTGCATACTTTCTCCTATTTTAGCCACAGGGTTTGTTTAGGTTGTCTACTAGATTCTAAAACAGGTAAGGTAGGGCTTCTGGTTGTCCTTATGGTTGTCCTTCAGGGTATCCTTTCAGCAAATTTGCCAAGGTTGATTTTCACACTGTAAGAGACTAGAAATTACAACCGCAAGAGTTAACCTTCTCTGATTAGTCACAGCCCACCCCTCAAAATTTCCCCTTAGAATATCCAGTTCTTCCGTTCTGGATTTGCATAAATGTATCGTGTTTTTCTTGAGGAGTACAGGAGTACAGGAAATTGATCGGATGTGCTTGTATTTAGTGGCCCACATTCTCAACATTTACAACTTTATTGTACTGTTTGCCTTTTTATTTTTATTTTTTGGGCGCTTGCAAATTTGGTAGTACCTTTTTGTTTGTTCATTCAATGCATTGTTCTGTTTATAACTTGAAATTGCCATTGTTTTTATACATTTTTGCCTTTTGTGATATAGAAGCAAATTGTCATTATAATCTCTGGGGCATATGTATCAACATCTCCATTTGCGATTCTCAAATAGCGATTCTTAAAGAATCGCTATTTGAGAATTGCAAAACGGGATGTATTTAAAAATTCGCAAAACTTTTGCGATTTCTGAAAATTCCTTAATTGCGATTAACAAATTGCGAAATCGCAATTAAGGAATACCTTCCCATTCATTTCTATGGGCCAGGAGACCCATAGGAATGAATGGGAAGTAATTCTAAAATTTTGATTTGCAATTTGCTAATCGCAATTTGAGAATAATTATAAAGGTGCAAGGGTGTCAAGATGACACCCTGATGCACCCCTGAAATGAGCATGTGTGGTCATATGGCGCACATACATGCCCTAAGGGCATGTATGTGCGCCACGTGGCACTTTGTAAAATTACAAAAAGTGCATTTTTAAAAGAAATCGCAAATTACCACCAACTAGAAGTGGGTGGTAATTTGCGATTTCTTAAGGATAATTCGCAATACTTTGGTGCGTGTTACATATCATTTAGGAAATCGCAATTTGCGATTTCTTAAATGCTTACGCAAACTTAAGAAATCGCTAAATTAGCGATTCCTTAAATTTGCGATGAGATTTTGCCTCATACATCCCGTTTTGCGAATTTATGCCCCTCTATTCTTAGTAGTTCAATAATGTCTGCTGTGCTATTATAGTAAATATGCCTTTTCCTTGCAGTTCCTGGATTTTAGGCTGTTTATGAACTTAGCTGTTGGCATTTTCTATTTTGGCAGTGGGGCAATGTGTAATACCAGCTGTTACTGCTTGTGCTTCTCCCTTAAAGCTTGTAAACCATTTTGCAAACTCATTGTCAGATTTGACTTTGCGTAGATTCATTGTAACTATTCATTAACTTCACAGGTGTTGTAAAAGTCAAACACACCATGTAAGCCACATAAAGCTTTTGACATTTATGTGTGTGACCCAAACCCATGCGCCGAAAAGCAGCCATGGCAGATTGCCGAAATGTCCAAATTAACAGATTTGACAATGAAATGCTAACACTGACAACAGGCTCGTCAGCTATCACAGTTCCAAGTGAAATCAAAGACCAGTTGCATATTGTTCAGATTTCAAACATGTGACCTAAGCCCAATTGAATGTAGGAAGGGTAACAAAAGCTCAAACTCTCTGCTGCTAGAGAAGCTACAGGAGTTTGCATGTTGATAACTTGCACAATAATAAAAAGCATGACTCTTGTAATATTTTCAAGCTTCTCAATAACAAACCCCCAATTTGTGTAAAACTGTTTTAGGTGCTTTCCAGCCAGCAGAAGTTTATGATTCAGGGTAGTTCACTCCTCTCTTCATTATTCTAAAGGTCAATTGGTCTGAAGTGTATGTGTACCCGAGGATTAGAGTCTGCCTTTGTGTGTAAATCAAAGATAGATGACTATGTATTAAACTCACATTTCAATACAGATTTCTTTTTCCCAATTATGATGAGATTTCATTTGCTGTTGTTTTAGACCATGGGGCGATTGATGTGCACAGCGTTATGGACCATACATTTTTTGCAACATGTTGCCTATTTGGCTATTTTCTGGTAAAAAATAAAAATATCTAAAAAAAAACAGCGTAATCCATTGCTGGTTTTATAGTTGCACTGCAATTCACCCTATAGGGCAACTTTTGTCTTTGTTTTGCGTGGCTGCAAATCCAAAAACACTTATATATTTCAAATTGACTACTTTGCAGTTTTCTGTCTACGTTGATGAAAATAATATATAGTGATGTCTGTGTCAGGTACTTGCTGAATTTGGATTGCATTTCATTCTGTCAAAACCACTGTTTTAGGCCTCAGTTCTGTTTCGTCAATTATTTGGTAATGTTTATCTTCTCCAACTTGATGGCTAATATAAACTTACACTTGAATTCAGTAATTGTTTAAGGCAGTGGTTCAGAACCTGTGGCCCGTGGGGCTTCTCAGGGGTTCACAACTGTTTAGAAAATTAAGAACTATTAAGAAATTAATACCGTATATATAAATAAAGAAGAAAAATTGAACATTGAAAGTTTGACAACGTTCTTTAAGAATGAAGAAATTTGAAATTGGAGACTAATAACTAAGTTGGTATCCTCAGAATGCTTAATGGGAGCAGTGCGAGTACATCCAACAGAATATAGTTTGGACGATGAATGTCCTCAAAAGAATTTACAAAAGCTTCACCCTTCCCATTATATATGTATTTTTTAAAATATATTTGTGACTTAAATAAAATATTTCAGCATTTGTTTATTTGTTTGATGAATGCTTGTTTATGCTAGTTTCCACATTTTGTGTATTGTTTGAGGTTCAAATCATCAAAATTGCTTAGGCCGTAGTTCCCAGCTTCTTTGTGTTTCTCAGAAGGGTCCTCAGATTTCAATACTAATGATGTACACTAATGATGTAATGTGTTTTTTAATTTTCTAGTAGATTCACTATTTCACAGTACACTGTAGAACTGATTTTGGTTGTGAATCTGCACTCTGATTGTTACTCACACACAACTTTAGCAAGCTACTTTTAATGGCTTGATACCGCAGCACATATCATTCTTAGCAAGGTGCTTCTATTTCATGATTCCAAAAGCTAATATTTTCCTGAGGTTTAAATGCTATTACATTTTCAGGTCTTTCAGTGCATATGCATATTAAATTCGAACAGGAATGTATGTAAAATGTTGTGTTTAAATCTAATGTTATCATGACAAGGGGTATATTTATATAAGAAGAAGCTGTGTTTAACCTCTTCGGTGCCCGTGACGAGCTGGACTCGTCATGGGCCGCGGTGGCGCTGTGCCCATGACGAGTCCAGCTCGTCACAAACCCCGCCCGCTAATGTAACGGCCGGCACAGGGCGGGGAAAGGGGCGGGCACCGAAGGGGTTAAGGTGTTCATCAGCATAAGATTTATAGATGAAATGCACATCTTCTGATACATATTTCAGCATTGTGTTTTTTTCAACACTTTCTTAATAAAGTGAAATTAGAATATTTAATGTGTAGCCTAGTCAATGTCATTTGAATTTCAAATGTTTTAATTGGTGTTAGTGATCCCTTATTCAAGCCATATTTTACAGTGTATGCTATAACATTGTTATACTACATGAGAAAAAGCAAAACCAATATAAACACCTGTCTTTAATTTCTTTATAATAGGTGACTTGTGGTGCACCTAGTCATTATTATAAACAAATAATGTAGCCGCTCGACTGTATTAACTTATTACAGTTGTGTTCTGACGTCACAATGCCTGCTACCAGAAGGAAGGGAAAAACAGGTCAGGTCATGGAGCATAATTGAAGCCGCAGTTTAAAGAAAGAAAAATGAAACGTGGCTTTTCTTTCTTCTGCTCGGTTTGTGAGCAGAAAGGAGCTATTTATGGTGACATGTTTACTTTTACACTCTTTAGATGATTATAGAAAATTTAGAATATTTTTTCATGTTTCTACCCTTTCCAGGTTATTGTGTGTATTTGTAAAAATACTTACTAGTATTATATTGATTCTAATATTTTTTGGCAGCAAATATCTAACAGCTTTTTGATGTAATTATCTTGGCACTAAAGATTCTATTTTTATTCATGTTTACAGACAAGCTCTCTCTTTCATATGAAAGAGCTATGCACCAAGGATTTTAGTGGTTTGTTGGAAAGTTGATGGTCTGATCATTTATTATAAGGAATAAAGCAACCCAGTGGTACATGATATGGATATTGCATGTGACCTCAGAGGTCAATAATCTTTACAAGGAGGTAGGCCTTCAGCCTCGTTTCTCCATTTGGTCATGGAACACTGCGGTACCTTCCAATATCCCTATATTGTATGGTAGGGGGTTCTTTATCCGATCTATTGTTAATTTTAATTGAGCTATATTTTTGTTAACAATATTTCTGTCAGATGATATTCAGGCCTTGATATTCTGGGAAATAATACCAACAATGGCATCCATGACTTTCAGTGCTTTATATGCAGCAAATACACCTTTCAGACTTGGATATACACCATGAACCTAGAGCTCAGATCAATCAACATGGAATTTGTGGTCATTGATGAAGGCAAAATAAGCTAAATATCTCAGTGTGACTATTCAACATAAACTTAATGGCTTCTTTCCATTCCTTTTCCTCTAAGAATAGGGTCTAGGCTTCTTCAAAGACTCACACTTACCCTATGTGTGAAAACCAAAGCCCAGAGAGTATGGTACAAAAAGGGCCTTTCTTACATCCCAGAAGCATTTGCTCTGCTGTTCATGTCGTGTCTCACATTAATGGAGGGAAATGCCCAGAAAGCTAAACTCTGGTTTTATGTTCTGCATGCAGTTGCCTTTTTCATTGTTAATCAAAACAAATGTAACCACATCACCCCAACACTAAAGCAACTACAATAACTTCTCAAAAAATATATTTTTTCTTTTGTATTTCCTTTCATACTGTGCCTTATAAAGTGAGTAGCCTGGCACACTTAAAAGAACTATAGACAGACATAAAAGAAACTTCCACCCTTAATGGAGAGTTGAGGTGGATATAAATCCAGTGTAACTAAGGCCATCATTTAATCATTTGTGAGTTACTTGTTAATTAATTTATTTGTTTGTTTATTTATTTAATATTTTGTTGTCATACTCTGCATTTGTATGTTTTCAAAAGTGAGTGTCCTATGCACTAGAAACCATTGTTAAGGGTCACTTGCCTTTCTTCACATATAAACAAATATTGAAATGTATCAGTATTTTATGGGGAAAGGGAGCACACTGCTGAGATGCCAGTACCAGTATTCCCAAGTGTATTCAAGTATATATCAGCGGTGGGTGAAGAATTCCGCTCCGCCGGCGGAGTTTGTGAAGTTTTGCCCAATTCGCGCGCCAATGCGGACTTCTGAAAAACTCAGCGAAGTGATGCGAAGTGGAGTTTTTTTCTTGAGTGGCTCGCCAATGGTAAGTTTGCGACTGTTTGTGAGAAAAAATAACATGCTAGACCTCCTCCTGGCACTATTTCTCATTGTGGGCGCTCGCGTTGAAAAATCTGCCATTCATGTTGAGGAAACTGCCACTCAAGTAGAAGGTCTACTCAAGCAGCAAATAAAGTGGCAGTGCTCTCTGGCGTGACGCTTAGTGCCATTCACGTTCATTTTACAGCACAGGACAAACTCCGTGTGAGCAGCACGTCTTAACAGACTCTGCCACTGGCAGAACTCTGCAGTGGCTGAGTTTTTCCTGGCACTTTGTGGAGTTCCACAGAGTAAAACTCCGCCAACTCTGCCCAGGCTTAGTATATATTTAAAATACATTGAGAAATTTAAAAATTCAAATATTGTAAATAATTTCAAGCAAATAGCATTTCTTTTCACAACCAAGATACACAGCTGCCTCAACGTCCATGAAAGTATATAATATAATGGCTTTTCGAATCAGTGTGATAGGAACAGAAACCGATCCAGAGCCACTTTAGATGTATTCCTGTAAGATATTCCTTCATCGAAAGTACTTACATGGAGATATATTACCCAATTTCCCTTGAGACTACACAGTTTACCGACCTTACACCCTCTACGATGTAAAAACGACTTTTATCATTTTCTTTTCAGGGAAAAATCTTTTTGCAATACTGGACATTGATATAATTATGCAAAGATTCATCAACTTGATCCTTAGTTTGACCCTTAGATACATACACATAGATCAGTCCCAGCCTGAAATATCTAAAAATTCAACAGAAAACATTATTAAGAACATACTGTCACTGTGCAAGCTAAAACTCTGGTGCTTGCCAAAAGGATTATCCTACGAATCTAGAAATTTTCAAAACAGCTATTTATAGACTACTATACTAATCTTTTCACTACTTATGAAAGAAACTTCTTTCATTTCAGAAGTGATGACATTACCTCCAACACCATATGGTCTAACTTTTGACATTCTTATGGCTAAAAGTGCACAATACATTTGGCTTGGCCTTTGGCATTCTTTTTTTTTTTTTCATATTTTGTATTTGAGCAGAATAGAGCAGGATAGAAAGAAAGATAATTTTTGAAACAGTTTTACAATTTCTTTCTGTTACATGTATACAACTGGAACAACACATCCTGACATGCCAATCTAAAATCAGGGATACGGAAAGTGTAGAGCTACTAAAGTGCAATGTGCAGTGCAATTGGGCCCTCGACAGTTCAACAATAAATTGTGACAAAATACCTAAAATAGATACCATATAAATAATCTAAAAAAGTATAGAACTACTAAAGTGCAATGTACAGGACTGTGAGGCTTTCTACTAGACTTCAATTTTATATTGATAACAGTTTATCTACTAACCTGCAGTCCATAATATGAAAAGTTTCTACTTTTCCACACCTCTCATTATCATCGTATTTAATCTTTTCATCAAATCAGAAGTAAATTGTGCAAACATACAAATTTTTCTTAAAGTGCAATATGCGTAAGTGCCATGTGCTAAAGTGCAACAATTTATCTGATAGCCTCTGCTCCACAATAAGAGAAACATTTGCTTTATCCCCTTCATTTGTCCCGGCATGTTTTGATCTGTATCATCAAATCTACAATAAATTGTGCAAAAATGCAAATTGTAAATGTAATGTAATGTAATGTAAGTGCCAATTTGTATCGCGCGGCAATCGCTCCAAGGAGCATCTAGGCGCCCAGAAAGGACCACCAGATGTTAGGTAGTCCCTATGCTTACTTGACCGAGAACCCGAATTACACTAGGCTTCTGGCAGTTATATCTTGGAGATTAAAGATCCAGGTTTTTAGATGTTTACGGAAGTCTATTTCTTTATCCAGTAATCTCAACTGGGGGGGAAGAGTATTCCATGCTTTTGCTCCCAGTACCGCCAGGGATTTGCCCCCTTGAGTTTTGAGTCTAAAACTCAGGACGGTAAGCAGGTTGGCCGTTGAAGAACGCAGTGCTCTGGTTGGACAGTATCTGCTGAATTTTTTCCTCAGATAGGACGGGCCTAGGTTGTGAACAGCTCTAAAAGTAATTAACAGTACTTTAAACAAAACCCTTTTTATAATGGGCAGCCAATGTAATGCCTTGAGGGCTTTGGTTGCAGATGATCTTTTCGGCCATTTTAGAACCAGCCTCGCTGCTGCATGTTGCACCATCTGAAGTTTGTGTGTGACAACTTTATTTGTACCAGCATAGAGGCTGTTGCAGTAATCGATGCGCGATGTTACAAGTGCAACCGTAACTGTTTTCCTTGCTTCAAGGGGCAAAAGATCAAAGAACTTTCTCAGTCCCTTTATTACCCCAAAGCACATGCCTGCCACTCTAGCTGCTTGTTGTCTAAAAGACAGGTCAGAGTCAAAATGCACCCCCAGATTACGGGCCGAGTTGGTTGTATGAGGTGGTATTTCAGCTTTTTCTGGCCACCATAATCGTGGGGTGAACTCATTTTTTGGGCCTATAGGCATGATCTCTGTTTTACCTGTGTTGCATTTCAGGTGATTTAGGCGCATCCATTCAAAGGTGGCCGTTAGGCAACCTTTGAGCTTATCCTCCCAGGCTTGGTTATCCTTATCCATTACCAGGATAAGTTGTGTGTCATCGGCATAGGCTATAGCGTCTATGCCAAATGACGATATTAGTTTTATCAGGGGTGCAGTATAAACATTAAACAGGGTCGGGCTCAGGCTCGAACCCTGCGGAACTCCCGTCAACAGCGCTTTTTCACTGGAGCAGAATTCCCCCAGGGTCACCACTTGCCTCCTGTCACTTAAAAAGTTTCTTATCCACTCAAGCACTGTCCCTGTGACACCAGATGTTATTAACCGGTCTAATAGGATGGCATGTGAGACCGTGTCGAAGGCCGCCGATAGGTCTAATAAAATCAGGACGGCCTTCTTGCCTTGGTCTAGGGCTGAGCGGATAGTTTCTGTAGTGAACAGGAGGGCCGATTCGGTGGAATGTTGGGCCCTGAAACCTGCCTGGTTGGGGTGCCATACATCACTATCTTCCAAGAAACGAGTAAGTTGTTTATTTACAATTGACTCTGTGACTTTGCACAGAGCCGGAAGTAGTGAGATGGGTCGTAGGTTCGACAATGTGGTGGGGTCAGGGAGTTGTTTTTTTTGCAGTGGTTTCACCGCTGCCAGTTTCCACTCTGGGGGGACTTTGGCTGTGGACAGTGAGGTGTTGACAATGGCATTTATTATTGGATTGGCAATGTCCACAATGAGGTGTAAAAGTCTAACTGGGCATGGATCGAAGGGGGATCCGGATTTTGTTGCCAGAATTCCTCTTTTGGTATCCTCCAGGCTAACTGGAAGGAAAGTTGTCAACTGCGTGGCCCCTTGCCTCACTATATCATCCTCTGTTCTTGGCTCTAATATAGGGACATCGAAGTCCTTCGTCAGCCCCTGTACTTTTCCCTCAAAGAAATCTGCGATCTTATCACAGAGTGCCTGCGAGGGCGGGATATCCTGCGCTAAACATTTAGGCTTATTAAAGCCGTTTACAATTTTAAATATTTCCTTTTGTTTGCTGCTGGCTGTTTCTATTGCCAACGAGAAGTACCTTTTTTTAGCCTGTTTAATTAGCGCATGATAGGCATTTTTTATCCTTTTGTATTTGCTACGTTCTAGGCTAGAGTAGTATTTCCGCCAGCTTCGTTCAGCTCTTCTAAGCTCCCCTTGTTTATCTTTGAGATCTCGATCGAACCAGGGTGCAGATGTTTTCTTTCTACCCTGCCTCGTTCTGTTTTTTCCCTGCCCAACTGTACCTTTCAGATCATTCATCCATGTTCTGAAACTGATGGGATTTACAGGTACTACCAGCTGGGGTCTACAGTTCCTGGCTATAGTTATAAGTTCTGGGTGGGACAGTATCGTTTTCCATTCATCCCTTGTGACCTTGCTGTGTTCCTTTTTATGATCGTTTTCTCGGTAGGACATAAGGGGAAGCATAAAAGGAATCAGCATATGGTCAGTCCAAATTTGGGGTCTAAGGGGGTTAGTTGTCAAAGTGTCTAGGTTAGTGGCAATGCAGTCTATTGTATGCCCTGCCTCATGGGTGGCTAGGGTGTCTCGAATAGTGAGGCCCAAAACCTCCATGGTTTCCCGATAGGAGGCAGCAGGTGCATCGGTTGTGGACTCTAGGTGGATGTTTATGTCACCCATCAGAGTGAAATTAGAATATCTAAGTATCAATGGGCTGAGCACCTCTCCGATGTTACCCAGGAAGCCAGCACAGGGTCCTGGTGGGCGATAGATCAAAGCCCCCGAGAAGGAGAAGTTATCATTAATTTTAATTATGAAACCCATCCCTTCTGCATCTGTTAGCTCTTGCAGTGGTATCGTCGAGCAGCTGAGGGAGTCCCTATATATAATGGCCACTCCTCCCCCGCATTGTTCATTCTCTCTATCTACTCTTTGTATTTCATATCCAGGAGGCAGGGTGTGAACCACATCAGGGGTGCACCAGGGTTTAAGCCATGTCTCCGTAATGAAGAGACAATCTAAATTGTCATCTATCAATAAGTCCTGGATATGCTGGGCATGCTTCGGTACAGATCTGGCATTTATTAGGGCTGCTTTAAAGCTATCCTGGGGTGTTGAGAAGGCCGAAAGTCCTAAAGTGCAGCATGCTAAGGTATTTAGAGCTAAAGTGCTGTGCCTCTACCATACTAAAAAAATGTATATAGCTTGATACTTATCTAAAAATTTCCAAACCAAGATACATTTTTTTACTGCCCCAATCCGCTTGGCATATGCTTCTTCATATCTCCTGGTCCTCCACATTTTAATTAACCATTCCGAGTAGGTAGGAATCTGTTCTGTTCGCCACTTTTGTAAAATCAATGACCGTGCTATTGCAGCGCCAATAGCCACGAACGTTGCTTCTGCTTTATTTAGGTCAGCTCTTACTCTAGAGATCCCAAACAGTGCTACCTCTGTTTCAGGGTCGATATTTTTATCCATTGCAGTGCTTATAGCTAAAAAAAACGTATTCCAAAAAATCTGAAGTTTTGGGCATGTAAAACAGATATGTAGCCAGTCTCCCTCTCCCAAGGCCTGGCACCGAAAGCAATTATTAACAACCCCGGCATGACGCTTATTTAATACTGCCGGAGTATAGTATGCCATCCACCTTGAAAGGAAGGCCATCCTTTTGAAATTGGCCGCTCTCAATGCTTTATTACCCATTAATGCAATCTGCTGCCACTCTTGCTGGGAGAATTTGCAATTAGTTTCTTGACTGATTTTTCCCCAAAAAATTTCAACTAAAAGAGCTAAACTATGTTTTAAAAGTAGAGAGTACCAATTACCTACGCCTTTCAATCTCGTCTTATAGAGTGCGTTCACAAGTCCCCCTACTACCTGGTCTGGGAAGATATCATATTTTTTAATCAGGTGCGAGATCTGTAAATATTCCAAAAATCCAGGTTTCTCCATATTCCCACATCTGGCTATAACCTGTTCCCAGGACATAAAGGCTTGAACTATAAAAAAGCTCCCTAGCTCAAAAAAACCATTGTCCTTCCATTTTGTTAACAGGCGAGAATGCATCTGCAGCCCCATAGTTCTAATTTCTTCGAGATTTAAAAAAATGTAGCCAGAAGAGTTAGTTTGTTTAAAAAAGCATAGAAGGCGCTTGGAGAAGTCTCGTATTGTCTTATAGCGGGATTTCTTAGGTAGTTCGGTTGTTTTAAGAAAGGCTGATAATTGTGTTCCAGACTCACTAAGCATTTTTTCATAGTAAAATATTTCTGTCAAATCTTTACAATCAAGTAGACGGGCAGTTATGTCCAGAAGGGCAGCCTCATAATAGATTTGGATATTAGGTAGAGCCAATCCCCCCTGGTCTATTTCTAGTTGTAGTGTGGAAAGTTTAACTCTGGAGATCTTGTTATTCCAAATAAATTCTCTGAACATTGAATCGATTTCTTTAAAAAAAATTACATTTATCTTAAGAGGAATATTAATAAATAAGAAATGTAATAAGGGTAGAATAGACATCTTTAAAAGCCCGACCAGGCCTATCAAAGTCAATGGTAGTATAGACCACTTGTCCAATAAACTTTTGATCTTACATTTCATTGTCAAGTAATTCAAGCTATAAAGTAGATCAACTTGGCTGGAGACATAAATACCCAGATACCTTATTGGATCTGTTTTCATCGCCTGGGGTTTTAAATTCGGGGGTAAAAAATTATAGTCATTATTTAATGTTAACATTTCTGTTTTATTTTGATTTATTTTATATCCCCCAATTTGTTCAAATCTTCTAAACTCCGCTAATACTTTGCTCCAGTTCATTTCATCCGGATATAGGTACAAGATTATGTCGTCTGAAAATAATTTCATTTTTGGCATTCCATCAATGGGAGCTCTGATTAAGAGATTATCCCTTATTCTACAAGCCAATGGCTCTATAAAAAATGTAAACAAGATAGGTGAAAGGGGGCAGCCCTGCCTTGTCCCTCGTTTTATTTCTACTTCCCCAATTGATTCACCATTTATAATTAGTTTGGCGTGAGCTCCTTGATATATATTCTTTAGCATTTTAATAGTTTGGCTAGGAAACCCAAACTTGGATAAACCAATAAAAAGAGCTTCCCAATTCACTAGATCGAAAGCTTTTTCGGCATCGACCATTGTGATAAAAATGGGTAATTTATTTACAGAGGCAAAGTCTAAAGTCTGAATTAAAAACCGGGTATTTGTTGACATATATCTACCTGAGATAAACCCAGTCTGATCTGGATGAATTAAAACTTGGGCTATAGGTGTAAAGCGCTGGGCCCAGATTTTCATTAATATTTTAAAATCTGCGTTCAAAAGGCTGATTGGTCTATACGAATTGACATCTTTTTCATTCTTCCCCTTTTTAACAAAACTAATCAAAATAGACTCCGTAAAAGTTCTGGGAACCTTACCACCGTGTTTGATATAAGTAAATATTTTTTTAAGAAAGGGAGTTAGTATCTTCTTGAAAGTTTTATATAGCTCAATCGGGAGTCCGTCTGCTCCACAGGCTTTTGCCCCTGGAATTAGTCCTATGGCCTTTTCTATTTCATCTTTGGATATATCCATTTGAAGCTGCTTTGCCATTTCTCTTGTAAGACTGGGTATCTCGACTTGCTCATAAAATTGATCAATCTGGTCTACTCCAACCTGATATTCAGTTGCGTATAATTTAGTGTAGTGTTCCAAGAATGTTTGCGCAATCTCTCCTTTTTCAGTTAAAAGACCATTATTTCTGGGGTCCATGATTTCGGTAATCATTGCTGACTCTTGCTTAGTTTTAGTAGCACCAGCAAGCATTTTACCAATCAACTGGTTTTCTTCATACACTCCTTGCTGGTAAGCTCTGGAGCTAGCTATCTCTTCTATAATAAAAAATTCTTTCAGTTCACATTTAGCTTTAATCAGATGTCTTTTATCCTCCTCTAACGTTGCAGTCCGTTTATTTACTGCCTTTGTTGCCTTTTCGACATTCTGTTGGAGATTATTAATTTTTTCTCTCCTCTGTTTCGTTTGGGCGGCCGAATAGGCTATTATTTGGCCCCTTAGAGCAGCTTTGAACCCCCCCCATACAGAGAATATATCTGCCGTGTTCTCGTTTCTGTTAAAAAATTCCTTTATCCACTCCTCCGTGTTATTCACCCACTGACTATCCTGTAAGAGGAGTCGATCCATGCCACTTGGATCTTGATCTCGCCTTTTCATTAATTTTGATCTCTACTTTTATTACGGAATGATCCGAGAAAGGGTTTGTCAAAATTTGTGTACTCTTATACCCCAAAGATTTCGTTATTAAAAAAAAGTCAATTCTGGATGCTGTATTGTATTTATTGGAATAACAAGTAAATTCCATCTTAAAGAGATTAGCATCACGCCAAGGATCTATTAAAACATGTTCTGCTATTAAGCCTTCTAGCGCTTTCTTGGTTTGGGGTTTCAGCTCTTTTTTTTTCCTATTTGAGGCATCTTTTTTTAAGTTTTGAATAAAGTTGAAATCTCCACCCCAAATGATTTTCCCCGGTCTCCCCCGTAGTATTTCCCCTATTTTAATTACAGCTACGTTGTCATCCATTACAGGGGCATAATAATTCACAAAATTAAATGTAACGCCCTTTAATCTGGCTTCAACCCAGATCCATCTACCCAGAGGATCTCTTACTATTTGACCAAATTCCCAAGGAAGATTTTTACAAAAATATATAGCAACTCTGCAAGCCAGTCCAGCCGAGGCGAAAAAAACATGAGAGAACCAACGAGGAAGAAATAGATTTGGAGAATTTGATTTTAAATGTGTTTCTTGTAAGAACAGGACTTGAGGTGTCAGGGAGGTAAGCCATCTAATCAGGCCTCCGTATTTCTGCTTATTTAAAATCCCGTTAACATTTAGAGAGTAAATACTACACAAGTTTGTCATCTCCTATATAATTCCATCTTCCTTCCACTAACTACTTTCCACCAATTGCCTGAAAAAACATAACCTACCCATCGTCTACCTATTTTAACCTTCCCTTGCTTAGCTAATTTAACCTTTTCAGCTTCTGCTCGGCTTCTGCTCATTATTATTTTGCTTTTACACCCCCCCTCTACTGACCCAGGGTCCTCCCAGTCCCCACCCCCTACCACTTGCCCTCCCCTTGCATTGTGGAAAACCCCCTAGCTGCCACGCAGCCCACATTGCAACCCTCCCAAAAACCTTAAGGGCGTGTTGGAGTTACGCCCAGGATGAACCCGCCCTTATCCCCAGATCCCGCCCATTCTGAATTTTTTTTTTTTATCTGCCGTATATTAATTTGTATCCCCCACCCTCCTGTGTCCTGAGTGTTATACAACCTTATATGCTTAGCCACTTACTTGAACCCACAGTCGAATTAAATCCCTAGGCATATCCATAAAGTCACAGGGTGAAAGCAACAGCAAGAAAAAAACATTTTTTTTTTTTTTTAACTTCCCCCACCTCACACCGCCTCACCCCCAGAATCTCTTACATTTACATTACATCTACCAATTGCCATCATCTACTAGAACCTTCCGAAATTTCCTTCAACAGGGCCTGAGCCTCTTCCAAATCAGAAAATAGAAAAAACTTTCCTTTCACCAGCACTTTAAGTTTTGATTGATGAGCAATTGTAGCTTGGGCGCCATGCGCTTTAAATAGTTGAAGAATTTTAACAAATTCTTTCCTCCGACGAGCAGCAGCTGCTGTCATGTCTGCGAATATTCTACATTTACAGGTCTCCGTAACTGGAAACTGTCTCTGCCGGAACGCCCTCGCTAAAATTCTTCCCTTAATCCTATAGTCAGCAAAATTAAGTAGTATTGTTCTAGGATAAGTAGAATTAGGAAAGGGTTGTGCTAGTACCCGATGAGCTCTTGTTATTGTGAGATCTCCATCAAGTTCTGGCAGGACTTGCTTCTTAATGAATGAGGTCGCCCACTGGATTGTTTGGGCTCCTTCTAGCCCTTTCGGAACCCCAACAATTCTGAGGTTCGATCTTCGAGAATAATTTTCGAGCTCCTCCAGCTTGGCTTCAACAGTAAGTGTCTTTTTTTTAACCTCTTTGACCTCTCCCATTGCAATAAATACTTGATCCTCTAGCGTTGAGACCCGAGACTCCACCTCCTGTAGTCTATTCGGGAGTCCAGCCATTGTCTCTTCCATCTTTCCTAATCTTGTATGGAGCGCAGCAATCTCTACTTGTTGTAAATTTTTCATGTCTCGTATTTCTTCGAGGATTAGATTTAACATATCTTTGAAATCTAGTTGATATGTTGTCTTAATTTCAGAACTTAGGCAAACGTTGGTAAGTTGATCTCTCGTACCCGCATTCACCTCGCCTGCCCTGAACACTGCTTGGCTCAGGAAAGTTGGAGAGAGAGCTACGATCTCAGCTGGGGCAGCTCTCCTACTTCCCAATGGAGTGACAGCTGCTGACCCTTTAAATGGGCTTGTTGGTACCTCTGTCATTGAGTCACAGTTTTCATTGAGTAGTTCCTGAAGCGGGTGATCGGTGTTCTGTATTTCCTTGTCCATTATATTCAAAGAATTCATGGAGTTAGATGTCAGGAGACTGCGGTTGTGGTTGCTTCATTTGGAAATTTTACAGACAAGCTCTCTCTTTCATATGAAAGAGCTATGCACCAAGGATTTTAGTGGTTTGTTGGAAAGTTGATGGTCTGATCATTTATTATAAGGAATAAAGCAACCCAGTGGTACATGATATGGATATTGCATGTGACCTCAGAGGTCAATAATCTTTACAAGGAGGTAGGCCTTCAGCCTCGTTTCTCCATTTGGTCATGGAACACTGCGGTACCTTCCAATATCCCTATATTGTATGGTAGGGGGTTCTTTATCCGATCTATTGTTAATTTTAATTGAGCGATATTTTTGTTAACAATATTTCTGTCAGATGATATTCAGGCCTTGATATTCTGGGAAAATAATACCAACAATGGCATCCATGACTTTCAGTGCTTTATATGCAGCAAATACACCTTTCAGACTTGGATATACACCATGAACCTAGAGCTCAGATCAACCAACATGGAATTTGTGGTCATTGATGAAGGCAAAATAAGCTAAATATCTCAGTGTGACTATTCAACATAAACTTAATGGCTTCTTTCCATTCCTTTTCCTCTAAGAATAGGGTCTAGGCTTCTTCAAAGACTCACACTTACCCTATGTGTGAAAACCAAAGCCCAGAGAGTATGGTACAAAAAGGGCCTTTCTTACATCCCAGAAGCATTTGCTCTGCTGTTCATGTCGTGTCTCACATTAATAGAGGGAAATGCCCAGAAAGCTAAACTCTGGTTTTATGTTCTGCATGCAGTTGCCTTTTTCATTGTTAATCAAAACAAATGTAACCACATCACCCCAACACTAAAGCAACTACAATAACTTCTCAAAAAATATATTTTTTCTTTTGTATTTCCTTTCATACTGTGCCTTATAAAGTGAGTAGCCTGGCACACTTAAAAGAACTATAGACAGACATAAAAGAAACTTCCACCCTTAATGGAGAGTTGAGGTGGATATAAATCCAGTGTAACTAAGGCCATCATTTAATCATTTGTGAGTTACTTGTTAATTAATTTATTTGTTTGTTTGTGTATTTATTTAATATTTTGTTGTCATACTCTGCATTTGTATGTTTTCAAAAGTGAGTGTCCTATGCACTAGAAACCATTGTTAAGGGTCACTAGCCTTTCCTCACATATAAACAAATATTGAAATGTATCAGTATTTTATGGGGAAAGGGAGCACACTGCTGAGATGCCAGTACCAGTATTCCCAAGTGTATTCAAGTATATATCAGCGGTGGGTGAAGAATTCCGCTCCGCCGGCGGAGTTTGTGAAGTTTTGCCCAATTCGCGCGCTAATGCGGACTTCTGAAAAACTCAGCGAAGTGATGCGAAGTGGAGTTTTTTTCTTGAGTGGCTCGCCAATGGTAAGTTTGCGACTGTTTGTGAGAAAAAATAACATGCTAGACCTCCTCCTGGCACTATTTCTCATTGTGGGCGCTCGCGTTGAAAAATCTGCCATTCATGTTGAGGAAACTGCCACTCAAGTAGAAGGTCTACTCAAGCAGCAAATAAAGTGGCAGCGCCCTCTGGCGTGACGCTTAGTGCCATTCACGTTCATTTTACAGCACAGGACAAACTCCGTGTGAGCAGCACGTCTTAACAGACTCTGCCACTGGCAGAACTCTGCAGTGGCTGAGTTTTTCCTGGCACATTGTGGAGTTCCACAGAGTAAAACTCCGCCAACTCTGCCCAGGCTTAGTATATATTTAAAATACATTGAGAAATTTAAAAATTCAAATATTGTAAATAATTTCAAGCAAATAGCATTTCTTTTCACAACCAAGAGACACAGCTGCCTCAACGTCCATGAAAGTATATAATATAATGGCTTTTCGAATCAGTGTGATAGGAACAGAAACCGATCCAGAGCCACTTTAGATGTATTCCTGTAAGATATTCCTTCATCGAAATTACTTACATGGAGATATATTACCCAATTTCCCTTGAGACTACACAGTTTACCGACCTTACACCCTCTACGATGTAAAAACGACTTTTATCATTTTCTTTTCAGGGAAAAATCTTTTTTCAATACTGGACATTGATATAATTATGCAAAGATTTATCAACTTGATCCTTAGTTTGACCCTTAGATACATACACATAGATCAGTCCCAGCCTGAAATATCTAAAAATTCAACAGAAAACATTATTAAGAACATACTGTCACTGTGCAAGCTAAAACTCTGGTGCTTGCCAAAAGGATTATCCTACGAATCTAGAAATTTTCAAAACAGCTATTTATAGACTACTATACTAATCTTTTCACTACTTATGAAAGAAACTTCTTTCATTTCAGAAGTGATGACATTACCTCCAACACCATATGGTCTAACTTTTGACATTCTTATGGCTAAAAGTGCACAATACATTTGGCTTGGCCTTTGGCATTCTTGGCAACTTAATTTCTACTTCTATGACATCTTTAAAAATGAAAATGAAATGAAAATTGTATATTTGTCTCTCTTCTTTTATACCTCATTCATTCACCCGTTGAGCCTAGAACACTCTAGAGTTTTATATTGTTACCTATCATAATATTTATTCCCCCATTGACCCATGTATACGCCATATGCTTAGATCCTATACTGTATAATCTTTTGTTTGGTTTTTTAATAAGTGGTATGTTGCTAATAGAAAATGAAAACATATTTGCTAAATCATTCCATTAAAACTACAAAAACTCAAAAGTCTTTCACATGTACTTTTCTAACTCATGTCAAATATTACAGCAATTTCTGTGAGCTGAACTTCTAAGTATGTAAATGAATGTTTCATATGGTGGAAGATGTCAAACTTTGTTTAATTGGTGAGGCACTATAAATCTCAAAATAAACCAGAGTATGACTCGTTGTTAGGAAAACTATCCTCCAAGCAAAATATTTCTCTACAGCAACAAATTATGAATTTCAGCTTGAGCCAGTTTACAAGAATTTTATTTCCAACTTAATCTGCTCTTTCCTGGTTTAAAAACACACATGTGTGCTTGAAAAAGACCTTTTTAAATCATGACCTATGTTCTATTCTGAACATAGTGTGCCATTCTGGTTTCTGACAGATATGGAAGAGACAAAGGTATCATAGCTCATTCAGCTATGCAATCAGTCCATTGCACCCTGCATAGCCGGCAAGGGGGTGCATTCTGCTCTGCCCAAAACTATACTGTGTTTACTATAGGAACTTTTCCTGTGCAAACCTATACTGTGTTTATTATTGGAACTTTATATTTCTTCTCAGAAAAATGTCATTGTAATTGGATTAATTAAAAAGAGAAAAAAGGGATGTCAGTGAGCACAGTACATTTTTCATAATACAGTGAAGTAATGATACAGCGATGTATTTGCATAAGGCAATCATTATCAATATATGTAATATATATGGCGAAGTCTTAACTCATTACATTCTGTAAGTATGCATTTTAACAATTGCCAAAATCAGAAATGAGTGTTTAAAATATTTTATTTTCTTAGGGAATGCAGTCGTATTTTTGGTGAAGAAGGTCTGACGTTGAAACTATTTCTAAAACGAAGTGCTCCATTTTCCATTCTTTGGACATTGACTAATTACCTATATTTGCTGGCTTTAAAGAAGTTGACAGCAACTGATGTCTCTGCTCTATTTTGTTGTAACAAAGCCTTTGTCTTCTTACTTTCTTGGATTGTGCTGAAAGACAAGTTCATGGGAGTAAGGGTAATGTACAACATTTACAACTTTTCTTTTATAGTTCACATTTATTTGTCATTTAAAAATTATTGTTGTGTAAAATTGTTATAGTTCTCTTTTGCAAAGTGTAACCGCATTTGTATCAGCGTGGTTGAGAGTTCTTATATCAACTTCAAAGTAAAGCTAGAGATGTAGATCTGTGTAGCATATTGTTATCCTCTTTAAATAAATAACATTGGATTCTTGTCCTTACATTTAAAGTCTTCTTATAAGGTTAACAACAGTGTAATGCAGTTTGTTCAAATATATTCTCAAGTAAGAGTTCTTAATTCTATGAGTATACTGTATGGTAGGTAAGTGGGACACATGGCTGTTTGGCTATATATTACAATGTATCTTTTACAGTAGTACACATCAAGATCTCTTTAACAGCTGTTGACGCTAAACATCTGCTGGGATAAAATATTTCAACAACAAGAGTACAGAACTGGGGAAAGCTATACTAGAACACCCTATTTTATCTGAATGCTGTAATTATTTAATGTAGTATTATTGTTTTTAATTACATTGGGTTTTTCCCCTTGTAATCATTTCCATATGTCATGTAAAACATGCTCATGTTTGATTTAGCCTCTTTGAAAAATGTAGCTACTCGTCAATCTCCAATGGCCAAAATTCGGCATTATGTATGTACTTTAGAATCACACTGGTGCCATGATTACATACTGGGAGTTAAAGTTTGATCTGTGTTAGAATTTCGAGCGGGGTGCTAATAAATCACAACCACACTGCCTTACCGCTGATAGATTTTGGCAAAATCTTTCTGGGCAAAATATATAGCAAAAATGCAAAATATGTGGAATTTAGTTTGTTAAATACAGATGGAGTTTCAATTTTATGCCTTATTTCTAATGTTAAAATTCTGAATAGATGGTATATACCACACCCCGTAATTGTATTCCTCCAGGGTAGTGGCATTCAGTGGATGTGGCAAAGATCAGGCGTACAGCTGTTAGGGCAATCTGGAGGCCTATAGAGCAACAAACCAGCAAAGGAGAATGACGGTGAGAGTTTGATACAAAAGATCAAGCCCTCAATATTACCAATTTGGCCCAGCCTAGAGGTAGAAAACTCCCACGTGTTTTTTACAACAATGGCAACGCCTCCCCCCACCCTATCTCCACCTCGGTTAGCGCACACCAACCGAAATATTTGAGCACCGAATGCAGGGGATCTGGGTGAGGAATAGACTAGCCGATCTGAAGTATCTGGATGGGATGTAGAAGTGTATGCAGTTGTTGAGTTAGGCTTGGCCGGGTTGGGGAGTTTGAAGGTAGTGCGTTTCTGAATGTGGAGTCAGTGGAGGTCTCTGAGGTGTTTGGAGATGTGAGCTTGTGAAAGGAAGGTGTTGAGTGTGAGTCTGCAAGCTGCGTTTTAAACTACTTAAAGTCTGTAGGAGAAGTTGGTGGAGATGCCTACGTAGAGGGCATTGCCATAGTCTGGTCTACTGGTGATGAGGGCGTGGGTTACCATCCTCCTGGTGTCCAGTGGGAATCCTTTAAATATTTTTGTGGATATCTTGAAGGTGTGGAAGCACATTGCTGTTACTGAGTTGACTTGGATGGAAATGGAGATTTGGCAGTCTACTATGATGCCCAGTTTCTGGGGATGTTAGTAGGATGGGTGCCAGTCCTAGGTCTAGGGGCCACCAGGTCAGTAACCATAGAGAGGTGAATTTGCCAAACAGTAATTGTGAGAGGCTGGCTCGGTATATGATGTATATTTATGTAAAGTTGCCACCATGCACTGGTCCAGACAACCCTTATGGTGATTTTAGTGGTCTTAGACAACCTTGGAAAGCTCTCTAAGTGGTAGCTGTGGAAAGAAGCATTCAGGCTTAGTCCAGAAGGAGTGTAACGCAGCTTGTTTCACCAGAACATAATCTTATAGGTATAGATTAAATGAAAAAGAACCACACAAGGTATTTATAAAAATATGTATTTATTATAAGACACTCACTAACACATACAGATATCTCCTACCTAGAGATATACACAATGCACACAATACTTTGCAATAGAAACACGTAAATAGCACAGAATACACAGTGGTCCCCAGGGGGAAACAAAACCATATACTAAAATAGTGGTATGCAAACCACGACTCGAGTTAAGGATATATCCAGAGGACGTCAATGTGCTGGGGACCCAAGTAACTCCCCCCCAAGGTGAGTAACTAGGAGCCCCACGGAGGTCGTGTGCAGTGTGGGAACACGACCGTATTCTTCATACAAATCACTGTTTAAGTCGCCGTTGCAAATTTAAAGAAAGAGGACCCTTTCCAGTGGACCCTGAAGAAACTCTGTGGAAGGCAGTAGGTTGTAGAGCCACCCACCTGTGGATACATTAGGAACCAGGATACCTGCACAAGGGAAGCTAGGTGCATAGGTGTGAAGTGGCATCGGAAACCGCAGTCGAACCCAATCAAGGACTTCATAAAGATGCCGCTGCTGGAGAAGGTGGGAGTCTTCGGTGGAACCCAAAGGAGGATTCAAGATGTGAAGAACCTGCAAGCAGAGGGGACAGAGTCTATGTCACTCAGGAGTGACCAGGAGGCACAGTAGCCGAATGCCCACGGATTTCGTGTACTGCAGGAGAGCTGAAAGTGACCTTGAAACTGCAGCTGGGTGGACCAGCCGAGGCTGTGGAAGTCCAGGAGCAATACACGAGCTGACCCACGTCGGATGTCAAGAGTTGAGGGGTCAGTGTCCAGCAGGAGCACCAACAAGCCTTGGCAACTGCAGCCAACATGGAAGTTTAAGAAGGTGCAATGTCGAGACCAGCAAGGTCCAAGAGACTCACCACAATCAGGGGAGTCAGGGCAGGCCCGAGCAATCAGGGGAGCCCAAAGAATTCAAATTAGACCCTTGACAGGACCCACATGCCAGAGACAATGGAGTCGCAAGAGGACCTTGGGAAGCTTACCTAAGAAGCAGGCCCACGGTGCAAGCAATGCGGTGTGGTCGAAGAGTCCGCTCACTGAAGATGCTTGAGAATGGGGCTACTTGGCGCCCGAAGATTTTGATGGAAGGAAGACAACAAGCCTTTGCAATGACAAGTTGATGTGGTGCACAGGATTTATGCTCCTGCAGCTCCGACGAGGGATACTGGCCTCAAACTTGGTGAGAGAACACAACAGGCCTCGAGGGATGTGAAAAACCACAACCTGTGTTGCTGAGCCTTTCGGAGTCCGTGGGAGCCCAGGATAAGCTGACCGGTCAGCTTAGTTGCGGTGCCTGCAGATGCAAGGAAGTGACTCCTTCACGTCAAGGGAGATTCCTTCAGGTGTCTTGAATGCCGACAGGCCTTGGAAGGTTTCCTGTATGGAGCACAGGCATGGACATGGCAGTAGACGAGCAGGGCCTAGAGATCAGGGGCAGCAAGAGTCTTCCCGGTTGCAGCCTTGATGCCCAGAGCGAAGTCCAGAGTGCCTAGATGGTCAAAGTTGAAGTGGTGTCTGAAATGAATTTGGTCCCACAATGAATCTAGCTACTCACCCTCAGGTAAGCCCTTAAGTACCCTAAGGAAAGGGTTGGGACGATTCATGGTTCCCTCCTAGGGGAGGGGTTGGACAGTGGGGAGGATACTCCCATGTCCAGTTTCTCACCAGAGCAGGAACCAACAGCTCCCTGAGCTGGTTTATTTATTTGTTCTTTATTTAAATAGATTTATAAAGCACAAACAAGACCCTTACGGGTCTCAGAGCGCTGCACAGATGTGGCGAAAGCAGGAATAAGACCAAACACAATGGTACAAATGGTGTAGTTAAGTCCATACATGGTCAATAAAGGTCAGGGGTTGGGGAGTTGGTTCGACCCGTAGATTATCAGAATTGCCCTAGAGCAAGATACCAATTTAACAGACAAGCATACAATAAATCGAAACAATGGTGTAAAATAAGAATCAAATTTGTAGACAGAGAATGAGAACAAGTTGATGCTGTCAATGTTTACGCAAGAATAGCCGTTTGACCTGTTTTTCGACAGATGCAGTGGAAGGATTGGATCTGATCCAAATTCTTGGAGCCAGACCGGTAAAAGCACGAGTGGAAGATCTTTTCTTTTTGAATTTGGGAGGTTTCAAAAGTAGGGTGGATGTACTTCTTAAGTTCCGACATGATCCCGATAGTTCAAGCTTATTTGCCAAGTATGCTGGGGTGTTGTAATGTATGGCTTTATGCATCAAGCAAGCTATCTTGAAACATATCCTAGCTTCGATAGATAGCCAATTTAGTTGCAAAAGGTCGGGGGAGATGGGGTCATGCTTTCTGGAGCAAGTGATGAGCCTGGCCGATGCATTTAGAGTAGCTCTGAGCGGGGCCAAGCTAGCTTTGGGAAGCCCAGCAAGGGTCACCAAACCAGTCGAGAGTTAATCAGGGATTGTACAGCAGGCCTGATGTCTTTGGGGGAAGGAAAGGCTTGATTTTCTTAAGGGTGTTGAGTTGAAAGTTGGCTCCCCTAATGGTTGCACTGATGTGCACTTGCATATTTAGCTATTTGTCCAAGGTGATGCCTAACGATTTAGCAGTCAACCACATGAGGGGTGCAGTTAAGAGCAGTGAGTTGCTTAAGCAAGTCCAGGGTAGGAGCAGAGTGGTTGGGGGGAGCAATCAGAAGGAATTCAGTTTTGAGAGTATTTAACAAAAGATGGTTCTGGGCTAACCATTGTTGAGTTTGTGAGAGAGCATCATTTAGCAATGTTATGTCCTCTTGGGAGGAGATCTTCAAGTACAGTTGCGTATTAACCGCATACAGATTTTAACTGGACTATGCAAGGAGGGCACTAAATGTGCCCCTCAAGCAGACTGAGTGATGCTGGCAAGTGCTCCCACCCGGCCCCAATATACTAACTCTGTCTTGGAGGTGGCAAACCTCCCTGTGGCAGGATACCTATTGCTCTGCCTTCCCCTGCTTGAGCTTGGCTCAGCAGCAGGAGGTCAAAATCATGTCTTTGGTCGGCAGCAGCCATGTTGTGCTGTCCGGGTCTAGACGGCAGGAACCAGGAGCACTGAGGACCTAACGGAGGGCCTTTACAGTGCTTGGAATCTTACCTCCCACACTTTTTACAGTGTGGGGGTGTGATTCCAACATGTTTGATACCAAACACGATAGGGTTTGTTACAGCCAGTTTCGGAGATGGTCATCGCGTAATGACATGGTGCCCCTCTATATGTTTTATGGCTGTCTCACTTACAACTCGGGAGAATGGACTCCTAAGGCTGTAGGAGTGTGCTGCTCATGCAGGAGCACCCTCACACTTAGATCCGTGCACCCTGCCTTCAGGTTTGGAAAGGCCTGCTGTAAGGGTGATTTATAGGTTTTAAGTGCAGTGACCCTAGATATAGGGAAACCTATATCTTTAGTAAGTGGTGCTAGCACCAGCTTACACAGGCTGCAATGGCAGGCTCGTAGTTACAAATTGAGTGGTCTCCCATGGGTGGCATATTATATGCTTCAGCCCAGGGGGACACCTGGGTTACCTATGCCCTGGGTACCTTAGTATCATATACTTGGGAATTATAAGGGTACCCCAGTATCCCATCTGGGATGTACCTAAGTACTTACCATAACAGTTTAGGGGAGAAAGCAGAGAGACTGGGGTCCTGATTAGCAGGATCTCAGTCAGACTAATCAGAAACAGCATACCACCAAGCAAAAAGTGGGGGGAACTATAAAAGCAGATCCTACTTTCCCACAGTAAAACTTTGGTTTTATTGCAGGTGAGATTGAGGCAGCTCCTATTCATCCGTCTGCTAAGTCGAACATGCATTGACGAAGTCGGATTGTGTGGTAGGCATGTCTTCTGAGAGGGAGAGGATCAGTTGTGTGTCATCTGTGGTTGAGACAATGCTAAGGGCATGAGAGCGGATCCATTGTAAGACTGGACCTAGTTAACAGACTTCTTGAGTCTCTGGATGAGGATGGGGGAGACAATGTTGAAGGCTGCAGAGAAATCCAGTAGAATGAGAGCTGCCATGACCCCCATGTAGGTGATGAGGGCTATGTTGTCCATGGCAGTGATGAGGGCTGTCTTTGTGCTGTAGCTGGCTCTGAAGCCTAATTGTGAAGGGTCTAGGAGGAGGATTGTCTCAGGGTAGCAGTCGAAGTGAGAGTTGACCAGTTTTTCCAAGACTTTGGTAGGATAGGGTAGAACGAAGATGGGTCTGTAGTTATACATGGTCATGGGTTCAGCTCAAGGCTTCTTCTGGAG
Organism: Triturus cristatus; assembly: GCF_964204655.1. Classification (NCBI taxonomy): domain Eukaryota; kingdom Metazoa; phylum Chordata; class Amphibia; order Caudata; family Salamandridae; genus Triturus; species Triturus cristatus. The sequence continues at coordinate 771,775,448 of NC_140592.1, forward strand.
CTGTAGTATGGTAGCATGTTTCCAGGTGTCTAGGAAGATGGTGGTGGTGAGCAAGAGTTTTAGTATTGAACTGAGCTCTGAGCAGATGGGTTGAAGTCCTCTGATGAAGATGTAGTGAGGGCAGGGGCCAAAGGGAGCTCTGAATAAGATGGATTGCATGGTATTGGTGGTTTCCCTTGTCAAGATTCCCATCCATGAGGTCAACTGGGGACCTGGCATGCTGCTGGCAGTTGTTTATTGGAGATCGAGAGATGCCAGATCCAGTTGGGGGTGCAGTTACTGTAGATAGTCTTGATATTCCCTGAGAAGATGATGGAGAAAAGGTGATAGATGTAGAGTCCACGGGTGGGCATGTGAGCTCCTTGACAATGGCAAAGTTTTCTTTTGAGAAAGTCTGGCTGTTCTGAATGCGGGAAAAGTGGGCTAGACGTTTGACGGCTTAGAGGCATTGGAAGTAGGTCTTAGGGCCACCTAGAAAGAGGCTCTTTCGGTGGCATCACGGGAGAGATGCCAGCATCTTTCCAGGTGTTTACAGTGGTGTTCATCGTGAGTTGAAGGTCCTCGGTGTACCAGCTGATGTGGTGTGTGGTCTAGGTTTTGGAGTTGGTTTGGGCCAGGTCATGGAGTCAACATCAGGTGGTTATCCATACATTGAAGTTAGAGACAGCATGAGTTAGGCTGGTGGGCTGGAGGGTACTGTCGGTAAGGTGTTTGGAATTCCAGTTCTAATCAGTGATTTTGTTTCATTGTTTTTGGATGATCTGGATTTTTGCAGCCTTTACCTAGTTGAGTAGTTGTTTGCTGGATGAGGTAGTGGTTGGTATAGGTGAGAGTGATTAGTGTGTCCACTGAGATGTTAGGGAAGTAGGTGAAGATGGGGTTGAGTGGGTGACCTACTGTGTGGGTGGGGCCCTGGATCCTGAGGTCTGCTAGGTGGTGGATGGAGCTGATGTCAATCTGGTCATCTAGGTGGAAGTTAAGGTCACCGAGCAGGATGAAGGCCTTGATGATGAAGTTTGTGGGGGAAGGACTAAAGTTGGATATGATTCCAGGGGTTCAGTAGAGGAGATTGTTGCATATGATATGTTGGCTCTGTTTGATTTGGCAAATCACCTAAACAGAGGCAAAAAGATTGGAAAAGTGGCAAAACAATTGAAAAAATACACTGAAAAACAAAAGTGATAGAGTCACAGTGTGGGAGAAAAAACTGAAAAATGAGACCTAGAGCTTAAGACCTAATCTTGATCAAATGTGCATTACTATATTGTTTGGTTCTAAAGCAACAATAATGCATTTGTGAAAGTAGATCAGTGAGCATACATATCCTGAGTGTCAAATGTCAGGTTTTTGGGTTAGCAATCTCTGAAATATACCTAATTTTTTATGATACACTTCATTCACTTTTCATGTACAGTTTTGGCATTGTGCATGGTCTTCAGCCTTGTGCAGCAGTGATTGGTCATTGGGCTGAATGTTCAACCAGACCTGCAGCACCTTAATCTGCACTTGATCAGGGTCTTTTCTCTAGTACAGCATTTTTTTGTTAAAAGTTAGATTTATTTTTTTATCTAAATTTTAACCACTTCTTATTGCAACATGCACACCCTTTGCTTTGGAAACACTTTTCACACTGTGAAAATAACACAGTGGATGTTGGCAAAAAATAGTCCCCTTCATTAGACTATTTCATTTGTTAAAAAATGTAAATGTGAGTGATAAATATCAAGATTTGGAAATCGATACTCCAAATGGCCAAGATATTCAAAATTGTCACCCTATCAGGCATGCCTGGCCTTATGTTCAAATACTAAGCTCAAAGAACTAGTAAAATGATGTAAACTTAATCGAGAAAAGCACACTCTGTAGGTAAAGTTCTATTTTATGCCAAGTTTAACAACAATTCATTCAGTGGGTTGTGATGTAGCTGGGAACAAAATTTCCTATGGGAGATAAAATGGGGAATCAGTCCCCCCTTTAATTTTTGTCCCATGCATGGAACTGTATCTAACTGAATGTATATCTTTTGCGAGGCAGTGGGTTCTGACCCGTCTAAACTCCATAGTTTTTTGCATTTTAGACTACCTGATTTTGGGTGTGTGTCACTCTGTCACACTCATTGCAAGCTCTGTTAAATTGTTTTTTTAGTGCTAGTCACCAATGGATGCATTTTAAAATAAGGTCTGCTGCTGTGCAGCTCGGGTAAGAGGTACTGGGTTTTTTGAAGTTAGGAATTTATTGGTCATTCTATAGTCTCAACCTGTTATATTTCACTGAAGTATGTGGTGCTTGATTGTTTTGTACTTTTTCATTGAAATCTACATTTGAGTACAGTTTTGCTTTAGCCTAGCTTTAGCTTTATGCTAAGAGACTCGCTTGATGTCTGAATTCCATACTAAACAAGGATCTTGAGTGCAGAAATAACATCTTATTTTTAACATATCTGAACCCCAGTTGGCACTCAAAGAATTATAATTTTTCTCTGACCCAGGTCTAAAATAGATTCTGTCTTTAAATCATCCTGCTAGGTCGTGCTAATTATTCTGCTGGCCAGCTGGAGCATCAAAATATTCCCCATACCATAGGGCTATCTTGAAGTGATTAGGGTTGTTCCTGGATGTGTTAATGACATTGTCACACTGTCATAGGCTGGGGAGGGCTCAACCCAAAAGAAACAAAGAGATGCAGCCAAACCTCTGGAACCAGCAATGAGAGAAATTCTCCTTTGAAGTTTTGGAGGGAAATGATCAGGCAGCTGTGCCAGTTAGAGGCATGGCATAGGCTTTCTTAGAAGTCTGTCTCCAGAGAAGTGGCCATTTTGAAAAGTCCCAAAATAATGTGTAGGATGGTTGGAGCAGGGGTGGACGAATGATCTATCATCTCAGTACTGGGCTGTCTTGAACGTTCCACCCCATTTAGAAAGAAGGAGAGAGATGCATGTACTCTGCAGGACACCAAGGAGGGCTGGACCCCTGATTGCTAGACTCCTGATGGATGGACTTGTACTGACTTGAAATCTGTTGACCAGCACACTGGACTCCCTACGCCATCTGGGGCACAGTAGAAGGGTGAACCTGCTGGGGAACCTTGGAGGAGCGGTTGCCCATGAAGCGTCTGTGGACTGGTGCTAAAGGGGGAAGCTCTGCCATAAGAGTGAACGCCCTAACTTTTGCTGACACACAGATGCTATCCAAGTGGCTCAGAAGCCATGGGATTTGGAGAGTGCAGGCAGGGAGGGTGCTCTACTTGAGGACAGGGTGTGCTGCTGAAGGAGACTCTGGGTAAAGAGAAAACCAGGTGCCCAGACACGGGACACACTTTTGGTAAGGAGCTAAAGAGGGAGAGTCATTACCGTAATGCATGTGTGAGAGGTAGAACAGTGCAGAAATCAAGCTCCAAGGAGGTATGAAAAATTTAGAAGCCAGTAAGCCTTTCTTTTAATGACTACACCCCATTATACTATGTTCAGTATATGTTTGGGTGGTACTGTGGCTTTAGGGTTTGGGGCTTGCTGGTGTGCAAACTTCTAGAGATACCTGCAGTGCAGGGGTTACATTTAAGAAGCTAGCTATGGTATGTACCCTTTCTAGAATGGGTGCCCCCTGTTGGTTGTGAGGTTCCTTAGAGGGTGTCACCATAGGCGTTTTTACCTACTATCTTGCATATGTGTAATATTGAATAATGTGTAATAAAGTACTTTCCTTTTTATAAGGAAGTCACTTTCTAGACAATAGTTTATTAAGGGCCTTATTGCGAGTTTGGCGGTCCTTCTGCAACATCACCACTGCTGAGCTGGCAGGAGAACCACCAAGCCTGTGTTGCGCCTGCCCGCCGGATACTGAGTTGGATCCAGGGCACACTGGCTTTTCTGCTGTGGTCTCACGACAGCCTCTGTGTTAGGCTCATAGGAGAGCCTTAACATCAGAACGCCGACATGACAGCACCTGCAGCACATTCAAGCACAATGTGGAATGCACCATGTCATGCAGGCCACACCGTGCAGGAACAGGGATGCAATTCCAGGGGGGCACAACATGTGCCCCCTGCATAGCACCCCAGGCCCATAAGCGTCAGGGAGCTCTGTTAAGGCCCCCTTAGTTGCCTCTCCACCATGAAATGGTTGGTGGAAATGCAACTCGGAATATGCCCGGTGGTACCGCAGCTGCACCACCAGCATATTCCTGCCCCTTTCTGCTGTGCCACCATCACAGGATCCTAGATCCCGGCAGACGAGGAAGTCCTGTGGCGATCCGACGGCCACACTCGAAATATGGTGTACAGTCCTGCAGTGGTGGTGGTTGGACTGCCACCGCCAGTATGACGGTTCTAGGACCACCGTACTCATAATAAGGCCCTAAGTGCTGTTTGTTACATTCCTCAAAGCTGCACCGCAAGCACATAACACCTCTGCTAATTAAGCCTTGGACCGCTCTACTTCGCAACTCTAGAGAGTCAAGTGCTACAAAGGAGTAGTTGGTTCTGAGTAAAAGAGAGATTTGAGCCTTACTGAATGGGTCATATCCTTCCCAACTAGTATCCTAATTTCATACATCTAATATATGTATGGTTAGATTGTGTTGTAACACCTTAAATTTTTCAAAATAACCTGAGAAAAAATTAACATAAAAAACCATAGTTCATTCAATTAAAAGCAAGAAAACCACTGAAATTTGCAACTTATAATGAACTCCACATCGATAACTGGCACAACAGCCGTGCAAGCCATAACTTAAACACCCAATGCAGTGCTTATGATCTTACCCTTAATTTGACAGATTCAATTACAAATATTGTAAATAATTTTACAGGTGAGATTACTATTACATTAGCCTTAACACTATGAAAGAAATGTACTCTTAGTTAATGCTTTAAGTATCTGTTACGTGTGCTTTTTAAGTCTTGTACTTATTAGTATAAATGTTGTGAGGCAATAACCATTGCATTTGATCTGTGTAGCTTTCAGCTGTCAGTAAGAATTGCCCGCTGGGTATGGCCTATGGCCAGGCACTATGGCTAACCCCCCTGGGTATGCCTTTTGGCGGTTCTCAGTGAAGGTTGACTACAAGGCCTTAACTCAGGCGACATGCCCAGCCCACCAGGGCCATCAAACCCTGCTGTGCATAGCAGTAAACCACAGGACTAGGCCGTGGGTTTTGTGACATGAGCCAAGATTTATTAATCTGTGAGATGGTCCAACATGGACCTGGGCTATTTGACCTTGCTGGGGATTCACAAGCCTTCCATGTTTATGCTGATGACACCTAGATCCAGCGTATGGACCAGTTCAGTAGTCCGAAACGGAACATTGGGTTTGCGGCTCCTCGGTATACATGAAGGATTGCCTGCCCTCCAAGAGGCCCTCCTAAACCACAGTGAAATCTGAGATTTTACAACTAGTCCAAGTTGCAGCCACAACATTATCATTTGACTAGTCAGCATCTGTACATCTTCAAGTCCACGTCATCCTGTCATAGAAAGTGTGAACTTTCAGGGTCCTCACTGATTGAACACAATATTGACCTGTAAAGAAAAAATGGTGCTGAACCTGCCAATACATGCATTGCCTAAGAGGCAGTAGCAGAAGTTAAAAGTAAAGATCTCTTAATGACTATTGGTATTATAAGTAGTGCTAAAGTATCATAATTTGTCATCACAGAAATTTCCCTACGTTTTCTGGAAGAATTTGTGCAGGAAACAAAACGCAGTATTCAGAGTTTTGCCACTCCTAAATGGGGAAACGTTGTGGTGTGGTGCCACCATTTAAAGGTACCAAATCTGAATTTGAAGGTGGTATTAAACCAAGCAAATAACACAACTTGTAGTATCAGTATTTATTGGGCTTAGGAGAAATTTCCGTTACACAGGTGTAATCTTGCATAATTTCACGAATTTCACATTATGCTTATTATGCAATGTGACCTAATTCTGCTGCAACAGGACCAATGCAATCTACCAGAACGTGAATGGCTATTGTTCACTGTACTTGGGTATTTGTACTATTTTTTAAGGTGAAATGTGCTACAATGTAAAGTTAAATACCAGTTTTGTATTTCACACAATTTCATATAATTTTTGCGAATGTTCATGTAATTATGAAAAAAAAATTACGCAAATGAATTTATGGGTGCAGTATAACCTCCTGAAATATCAGGGCACTGGGAATGACGCCCCTGGAAAAGTTTCTATCCACTTGTGATATTTAGATTTTTTCGCTTGCAATTTTTGTACAGTTTTTATTTATTTATTTAAGAGATTTGTAGAGCATGCAGCTACCCAACAGGGTCTCCCTGCGCAAGAGGCATAGCAACATTGCTAGGTGGCAGAATCAGACAGAGCAGTTCAAGAGCATGGTTTTTATGTTCTTACGAAAAGTAAGCAATGAGTCACAGTTTCTAAAAGCTACCGGAAGAGAGTTCCAGAGTCTAGGACCTAAAACGGAGAAGGAGCGCCCTTTAATACGAGCTCTGTGGAACCTAGGCGTGGTAAACAGTGCGAGGTTGGCGGATCTCAGCGATGGGGAAGGGACATACGGAGACACCAGATCTTGGATATAAGAAGGGGTGAGGCTGTGTCTAGTTCGAAACATGCAGCATAAGGCCTTGAATTTAATCCGTTTGTCAACCTTCAGCCAGTGCAATTTGTGGAGCAAGGGAGAGACGTAAGCATGTCTCGAGAACCGGAAAAGGAGGCGGGCGGCAGCATTCTGGATAATCTGCAAGAGATGAATCAAGGTCTTATCAGCACCCAGAACAGTGCAATTGAGATATGAAAATGGACAAATGTATCAGTTATGCTCCCCTAGGGAGTTCACCAAGCCACCTGCTTCAGAGGCCTATTAACTGTGTTTGTTATATTGCTGTCTTGAATTAATCGTGACAATGAAACTCAGAATAGTTGGTCTTTGCAACAAAGCATTTATGGAGACTGAAAATCTGTTAACATCAGAGAGAGGTGGTACCTTCCAGAATATATGTTAATTTTTTAGCTGAAGCATTTAATTCACTTTCCTTCACTAAATCCAACAATGGTAAAAGGTAATGATATTTTAGTGTGGCATAAGATTGGGTAAAATCCATAATAACGTTTTACCTTTTAATTGCATCAGCAGTATTTTACTCCAGAGACCTTTTGACAAATGGCAAATGTAATTAAGTCACTGGCTAGTAGAATGATCCAGTCAATAAACCATAACAAAGTAAAAAGAATATCCACTATTATGGTATTGATGTTAAACCCTAGTATTTTCTTTTCAGAGTTCCTGAAGCGTGGCCTGTCATTCAAACCTCCGGCACCCATTTTAGACAAATGCTGTAAAAATATTATACATGTGTATTTTGTTTCTGTCAGCCTATTATGGATAACTTGTTTTCCCTTGAATGTGTGCTTGAGCGATTGTCGTTGAAATATAGGATAATAAAAGTTGATCTGGGTCATAATTTCATTTTTTTCATGTAGATGATGTCTTACCCACTTGCTTCATTAAAGCTTTTTCTGGGGATGCTCTCTCACCCCTTTTCACCTTTGTCAATGTCTCCTCACTCAAGGCATCTCCCCAGAGCTCCCAAAACAGGCAGATCCTCCCACTCCAAAAGAATCCTTCACTAGCCCCTGATGACTTCGCCAACTACCGACCCATCACTCACCTACCATTTATCAGCAAGATAATTGAAAATGCAACTCCAAGGTCATATCACTGCTAACCATCTCCAGCACCACTACAAGTCTAGCTTCAGATCACACCGCAGCATAGAGATGTCTACCTCGTACATAGTGCCTTCTTGACCATAGATGAACATGAAGTCTGCCTCCTGACTTCTAGACCTCTCAACTGCCTTTGACAGTCAACCGTCCTAGCCGTATACACACCATGGAGTCTTGACCGGAATTATCCAGCAATGTCCTTCACTGGGTCTTCTTCTACCTTTCCAACAAACACCATTTTATTTATATGGGCACCTTCACATCCCAAAAGATTCCTATCACTTGAGGAGTCCCCAGGGTTCTATACTGTCTCTTATCACCTTCAACATCTAGATAGAGCTGTTTGAGGCTGTACTCACAGATAGCAAAAGGAACAATTGAAGGACAGAATTCTGAACAATATCATATATTCACCCCAGTACAGAGATCTAGGCCTAAATTCATCGATTTTTTGCTCCCCATGCCATTTAAGTTTAGACCCAGCCATGTGCAAATCAGTCTTGACCCTGTTCCCCATGGGAACAGTCCAGCCCGAACTGCCAAGCCAGGTCCTTCCTGGACTGTAAACAAGCATCCTAGGACCGGTTTCGGGGTTTCACCCCTCATCAGCCAGGCTAGCTTGACTCCAGTGGCATGGAGAGCACGGGACCCATATCTGGGCATACCCGTCACACTCGGGTGACAAATGCAAAAAAAAATTGATGGACAGAATGCTGAACAATGTCATACATTAACCCCAGTACAGAGATCTTGACCTACATCCATCGTTTTTTGTGCTCCCCGTGCCATTCCAGTTTAGATCCAGCCATATGCAAATCAGTTTTGACCCTGATCCCCCTTGAGAACAGTCCAGCCAGAACTGCCAAGCCAGGCCCCCTCTGGACTGGAAACAAGCCTCCTAGGATCAGTACTCACATATAGCAGCAGCAAGGTTCATCAATATTCTGATGATACACAACTCTACTTCAAAGACTTCTCTTTCTTCAGAACATTAGATGTCTCAAACACTGCCTGCACATCATCCAGACCTAGATGTCCAGCACCAATCTGAAACTCAAACCAACCAAGACAGAAATCTGGTTATTTGCCAAGAACAACAAACAAGAAAGAGTACAGACCTGATTCAATTACACGAACCATGACAGCTTCGAACCCCATCTTTCACTGAATGTCATGTTACTTAGATTTACACTGGACACCAACCTCACACTCAAGGAGCAGACTGCAGTAAAAAAACAAAGATGGTCTGGCACCAGCTCTTTCTTCTAAAGATGGTAAAATCATTTCTTCTAGAAAGTGACTTCAGAACTGCTGTTGAAGCCCTCATAATCTTGCATCTGGATGGTGGTAAGGCCCTTCTCCATGGATTTCAAGAGGAGTCCATACTGTTATCCCTTAAGGGTAACCTACACACCACAACATGTCTCGTTCAAGACTTGAGCAAATATGATCACCTCCCCCCATCATGATGTTAATCTATTGCCTCCCCATGCCGGCCTGCACAATCTTCAAAACCAGCTGCATCCTTTACTAAGCCATCACAACCAGCACCTTGCTTATCTTGCCGACAAGCTCACCATCCCTGCAGACTAACAAATGTAAAAAGAAAAAAAAGCAGCAGGTCTGTTCCATCAATGCATCCAGGATCTTGAACAACAACCCTTTATCCCTGTATACATCAGGACCACCCCAACACTGACACAGAATAATCACAAATTAGATCATTGCAGTAACCCCCAATATGACAATCATTTTCCCCCATATCTTTCCGTGTTTCTTGGGGCAGCCCCTTGATAAGTAGACTGTTTCCTCATGTTTAGTGCACCAGTTCATCGCCCACACCCGCGTCCCAAGTGAGGGGTTAGATAATTCCCTCCAGCCCATAGCAATATCTTGTGCGGCCAGCACAGTTTTGATCCACAGCAGGGTTTTATCTCCAGCTGAATTGCAAACCCCATCCAAGACTCCCAGTAATGCCACCACTGGAGAAACGTCTATGGGCTTCCTGAGCACTCTGGATAACATGGCAACAATTAACCGCCAGTACTGGGAGAGCTGGGGGTACTTCCACACCAAGTGATAAAAGTGCACCCTTAGTTCTGGGGAGCACCAGCACAATTGCATTACCAGTATGCCCGCATGCCAGAGCCTCAGCTGTGTTATATAGGTTGTGTGTAAGAAGTTAAGTTGAATAAGTCTGAGGTTCGATGATATCACCACCGTCATTGGAGACATGTGGGTATCCCTCCAATCAGAGTCCTCTAGCGGGCCCAGCTGTCCCTGTCGCCGGAAGCCTAAAGTTGTAAACAGATCCAGAGAATTAAGTACAAAGGATTTTTAAATCTTGGAAATGCCCCTCCTTACAATAGGGCCCATCAAAATTTGAGCTTCTAGGGGGCTATAGTCGGGGACAGCCTCAAGGTAAACTCATTGTTGTTCAAGAGCATGGCTTAGCTGTAAGTAGTGGAAAAATTGAAGAGATGCAGGCCATGCTCCTCTTACAGGCATTGAAATGTTTTAATGTGGGATACATGCCATACATCTCCTACTGTGGTGATCGCTATTGTATCCCAGCTTCTAAAACCAGATAAAGCAGATGTGTGCTGGATCATCACCCCATCCATAGCGGGGTCGCAAAAGTGATTTTCCTGTCCCAGACTGCCCATTTTTAGTGCCAAACGCCATGTTTGAAGGACCACTTGGGTGGGTTTGAGGAGGCATGAAGGGATGGGGTTCCCGTATAACATACCTCTAATGTTGTCTAGACGCTGAGTCTTCCCATCAGCCATTCAGTCAGTCGTTGACCACAAGCAGATGAACTGCCCAGTAGTATAAGCGAATGTCTGCCATACCCAACCCCAACATCCCAGGTGGAGTGGACACGCTTGCCAAAGGCAATGCAGGTGGGGCAGTTAAGACAAAGAAAGGAGCGTATTTTATTAAGAAGATTGCGGAACCATGTGTGTGGGAGGAGGAGAGGGTAGTTATAGTAAACGTCTATAGTAAATGCTGTAACACAATCATTTTGAACAGGGCTACATGGTCCAGGACGTTGACAGAAAGTCACGTCCACTGGCTGAGGTTAGTTGTGAATCAAGAAACTAGGGGCTTTATGTTGAGGCTCCAGGACAAACTAGGCTCAAGCACTATATGTATCCTAGGTTCCTGAAACTAACTCTATGTATCGTGAGCTCCGATTGCCATTCTGCCACCACGTTAAATCTACGCGGAGCTACCAAACTGATTTGGGTCAGTTGAGTTTAGGTCTCTATGCGCCTATGGCTGAGCAGAAAGGAGGAAAACTTGCCTCTTTAAAGAACACTACATCACCAAGCATTAACCATCAACAAGCTAGTTACTCCTCCTATCACATCTTGACTCCATTCTTCTCTTTGACCCTGTACTGTGCTCCCCGGTCTTTTGGCTAGGATTGCGCTTTAGAAATAGAATATACATACATACATACTTACACCCTTTTAAAATTTTCCCTCTTTACATTTTGGCAAATCAAGCCTCTTGAGATGTATTGGGAGGAAAAAGGCCCCGTAAATACTGGGACATGAGGATTTGTGTGTGGAAAGTTCCAAAATCCATCTTTTGCCATTTTAAGGGTCAAATTATTGCACCTGATGAATTCCAAACCCTGGAATAGTAGCTCTCACCGAGTGTGATTAATAGCACTAAATTATCTGGAGCGCTCATAATCAAGGCATAAATGTTTCAGTCCATGCGGGGTCCTGTAAGCCCTATATGCTGAATTTTGTTAGATGATCACAAGACATGTCGGAAAGCCCGACATGAAAAGCCTGTCGGAAACCTACATCATTATCTCGACGGCCAAAACGCCGTCCATAGTGGATCACAAAAGGTTTCCGACTGGCCGACGAGCTCCTTGAGCCTGTCAGAAGCCAGTCTGAAAGACCGGCCGGTTAACACTCCGACCGTCTACATCATAATTGGGTGGATGGACTGTGAACCTACCATGTCGGTCGGTAAGCCTCCAACGAGCGGTCGGAGGCTTACCGACTGACATCGTAATCGGCCCCTATATTTTAGTGGTGCAGTGTATACACTGAGAATAGTGAGATCTCTGCCTCTCTTCACAACGACTATAATAATAATGAAATTGCTGGCTCCACGAGGATGACCTCCAAATTGAAATGGTTTGCACGCCATCTTTCCGTGCTTTATAAAACTCACTGCCAAAGCCATCAGGAAATACAGGTTTAATTCTTCTGCCATTCTTTCATAATCTAACCTTATATTTTTGCCTAGGCTGCTTCCTACCTCTTCCAATAAGTAAGAGGTATTTATGACAGAAAAAACCTTGTTAATCACATCTGGCACACCTTCTGCATACATAACCTAGTACTCCTTAATACTACTGAAAAGAAAGCACTCTCCCATCCAAGATCAGCAGAACAATAAGGCGGAAATGACTGCACCACAATTAGAATCGTGGGCAAGCACTTATGTTGTACTTAGAAGGCTGCTTTTAAAATTGGAGAAGAGCTGGCAGAAACATGGTTTCTGCAGGTCATTTTTGCAAAGAGAAGTTTGCAAAAATTGCCAGGGGGTGTGCAGTATTACTGTCACATCTCCACTGGTAACTGCCCGGACACCTTTGTAATGCTACGAAGCCGAACATTATCAGATTGCCAGGTTACCAGACATTAACCCAGCTCTATAGCATTACCAATATGCTCTAAATTATGAGCCTAGTGTCATGCAGGGTCTTAGCCATATATGGCTATAAACAAAGACTTATGCCTATAAATGCCTCTGTGAATTTGGTCCTATATGTTTCAGTTTCGATTTTTATATATATATATATATATATATATATATATATATATATATATATATATATATATATGCACAAAGCCCCTCCAGTCAAGAAAAGGAGGAGGCCACACAGGGAGTAGATTCAGAAGCGTTTATTCCACACAGCTTAAGGCATGATGCATTTCGGCTAATAAAGCCTTCCTCGGATGCCACTGTAGTAATCAGGATGCTGCCCCACCTGCGCTTTCAAATAGTCCTGCGCTCTCCTATTGGTGAGAGCACCAGCCAACCCCTGTCACATGACCGCACATCAGAAGCAGTGTAGTATACACTGCAACTCCCAGAAACCACCTCACCGGGATAGATGCTGCGCGGGGATGGACATGATGAATTCTGTCCAGATGAAATAAATTGCTGGGCAGGACTGGCGCAGAGTGTCCGAAATGAAATAATCCTGGATGACAAAGTGTCCCAAAACGCTTCCTTATCTCCCCGTTAACGTCCCAGCCTCGTGAAATAAGGATCCAACAGGCCGTGAGCAGGAAAACAATGTGACCTGTTCCACGTGAAATCACGATCTGTGGTACACAGCAGCCTTAAAAATTCTCACTCTTGAGGCGGGCTGAAGTAATCCGAATCCTCGGGAGACCAAACAAACTGCAACAGCAGACTCCAGCAATACTTCAGCCACTTAGCAAGACGGAGCCCCCAAAAACGCCACTGGAAAGCGTGAAAACATGCACAAAGCCCCTCCAGTCAAGAAAACGAGGAGGCCACACAGGGAGTAGATTCAGAAGCGTTTATTCCACACAGCTTAAGGCATGATGCATTTCGGCTAATAAAGCCTTCCTCGGATGCCACTGTAGTAATCAGGATGCTGCCCCACCTGCGCTTTCAAATAGTCCTGCGCTCTCCTATTGGTGAGAGCACCAGCCAACCCCTGTCACATGACCGCACATCAGAAGCAGTGTAGTATACACTGCAACTCCCAGAAACCACCTCACCGGGATAGATGCTGCGCGGGGATGGACATGATGAATTCTGTCCAGATGAAATAAATTGCTGGGCAGGACTGGCGCAGAGTGTCCGAAATGAAATAATCCTGGATGACAAAGTGTCCCAAAACGCTTCCTTATCTCCCCGTTAACGTCCCAGCCTCGTGAAATAAGGATCCAACAGGCCGTGAGCAGGAAAACAATGTGACCTGTTCCACGTGAAATCACGATCTGTGGTACACAGCAGCCTTAAAAATTCTCACTCTTGAGGCGGGCTGAAGTAATCCGAATCCTCGGGAGACCAAACAAACTGCAACAGCAGACTCCAGCAATACTTCAGCCACTTAGCAAGACGGAGCCCCCAAAAACGCCACTGGAAAGCGTGAAAACATGCACAAAGCCCCTCCAGTCAAGAAAAGGAGGAGGCCACACAGGGAGTAGATTCAGAAGCGTTTATTCCACACAGCTTAAGGCATGATGCATTTCGGCTAATAAAGCCTTCCTCGGATGCCACTGTAGTAATCAGGATGCTGCCCCGCCTGCGCTTTCAAATAGTCCTGCGCTCTCCTATTGGTGAGAGCACCAGCCAACCCCTGTCACATGACCGCACATCAGAAGCAGTGTAGTATACACTGCAACTCCCAGAAACCACCTCACCGGGATAGATGCTGCGCGGGGATGGACATAATGAATTCTGTCCAGATGAAATAAATTGCTGGGCAGGACTGGCGCAGAGTGTCCGAAATGAAATAATCCTGGATGACAAAGTGTCCCAAAACGCTTCCTTATCTCCCCGTTAACGTCCCAGCCTCGTGAAATAAGGATCCAACAGGCCGTGAGCAGGAAAACAATGTGACCTGTTCCACGTGAAATCACGATCTGTGGTACACAGCAGCCTTAAAAATTCTCACTCTTGAGGCGGGCTGAAGTAATCCGAATCCTCGGGAGACCAAACAAACTGCAACAGCAGACTCCAGCAATACTTCAGCCACTTAGCAAGACGGAGCCCCCAAAAACGCCACTGGAAAGCGTGAAAACATGCACAAAGCCCCTCCAGTCAAGAAAAGGAGGAGGCCACACAGGGAGTAGATTCAGAAGCGTTTATTCCACACAGCTTAAGGCATGATGCATTTCGGCTAATAAAGCCTTCCTCGGATGCCACTGTAGTAATCAGGATGCTGCCCCACCTGCGCTTTCAAATAGTCCTGCGCTCTCCTATTGGTGAGAGCACCAGCCAACCCCTGTCACATGACCGCACATCAGAAGCAGTGTAGTATACACTGCAACTCCCAGAAACCACCTCACCGGGATAGATGCTGCGCGGGGATGGACATGATGAATTCTGTCCAGATGAAATAAATTGCTGGGCAGGACTGGCACAGAGTGTCCGAAATGAAATAATCCTGGATGACAAAGTGTCCCAAAACGCTTCCTTATCTCCCCGTTAACGTCCCAGCCTCGTGAAATAAGGATCCAACAGGCCGTGAGCAGGAAAACAATGTGACCTGTTCCACGTGAAATCACGATCTGTGGTACACAGCAGCCTTAAAAATTCTCACTCTTGAGGCGGGCTGAAGTAATCCGAATCCTCGGGAGACCAAACAAACTGCAACAGCAGACTCCAGCAATACTTCAGCCACTTAGCAAGACGGAGCCCCCAAAAACGCCACTGGAAAGCGTGAAAACATGCACAAAGCCCCTCCAGTCAAGAAAACGAGGAGGCCACACAGGGAGTAGATTCAGAAGCGTTTATTCCACACAGCTTAAGGCATGATGCATTTCGGCTAATAAAGCCTTCCTCGGATGCCACTGTAGTAATCAGGATGCTGCCCCACCTGCGCTTTCAAATAGTCCTGCGCTCTCCTATTGGTGAGAGCACCAGCCAACCCCTGTCACATGACCGCACATCAGAAGCAGTGTAGTATACACTGCAACTCCCAGAAACCACCTCACCGGGATAGATGCTGCGCGGGGATGGACATGATGAATTCTGTCCAGATGAAATAAATTGCTGGGCAGGACTGGCGCAGAGTGTCCGAAATGAAATAATCCTGGATGACAAAGTGTCCCAAAACGCTTCCTTATCTCCCCGTTAACGTCCCAGCCTCGTGAAATAAGGATCCAACAGGCCGTGAGCAGGAAAACAATGTGACCTGTTCCACGTGAAATCACGATCTGTGGTACACAGCAGCCTTAAAAATTCTCACTCTTGAGGCGGGCTGAAGTAATCCGAATCCTCGGGAGACCAAACAAACTGCAACAGCAGACTCCAGCAATACTTCAGCCACTTAGCAAGACGGAGCCCCCAAAAACGCCACTGGAAAGCGTGAAAACATGCACAAAGCCCCTCCAGTCAAGAAAAGGAGGAGGCCACACAGGGAGTAGATTCAGAAGCGTTTATTCCACACAGCTTAAGGCATGATGCATTTCGGCTAATAAAGCCTTCCTCGGATGCCACTGTAGTAATCAGGATGCTGCCCCACCTGCGCTTTCAAATAGTCCTGCGCTCTCCTATTGGTGAGAGCACCAGCCAACCCCTGTCACATGACCGCACATCAGAAGCAGTGTAGTATACACTGCAACTCCCAGAAACCACCTCACCGGGATAGATGCTGCGCGGGGATGGACATAATGAATTCTGTCCAGATGAAATAAATTGCTGGGCAGGACTGGCGCAGAGTGTCCGAAATGAAATAATCCTGGATGACAAAGTGTCCCAAAACGCTTCCTTATCTCCCCATTAACGTCCCAGCCTCGTGAAATAAGGATCCAACAGGCCGTGAGCAGGAAAACAATGTGACCTGTTCCACGTGAAATCACGATCTGTGGTACACAGCAGCCTTAAAAATTCTCACTCTTGAGGCGGGCTGAAGTAATCCGAATCCTCGGGAGACCAAACAAACTGCAACAGCAGACTCCAGCAATACTTCAGCCACTTAGCAAGACGGAGCCCCCAAAAACGCCACTGGAAAGCGTGAAAACATGCACAAAGCCCCTCCAGTCAAGAAAAGGAGGAGGCCACACAGGGAGTAGATTCAGAAGCGTTTATTTCACACAGCTTAAGGCATGATGCATTTCGGCTAATAAAGCCTTCCTCGGATGCCACTGTAGTAATCAGGATGCTGCCCCACCTGCGCTTTCAAATAGTCCTGCGCTCTCCTATTGGTGAGAGCACCAGCCAACCCCTGTCACATGACCGCACATCAGAAGCAGTGTAGTATACACTGCAACTCCCAGAAACCACCTCACCGGGATAGATGCTGCGCGGGGATGGACATAATGAATTCTGTCCAGATGAAATAAATTGCTGGGCAGGACTGGCGCAGAGTGTCCGAAATGAAATAATCCTGGATGACAAAGTGTCCCAAAACGCTTCCTTATCTCCCCGTTAACGTCCCAGCCTCGTGAAATAAGGATCCAACAGGCCGTGAGCAGGAAAACAATGTGACCTGTTCCACGTGAAATCACGATCTGTGGTACACAGCAGCCTTAAAAATTCTCACTCTTGAGGCGGGCTGAAGTAATCCGAATCCTCGGGAGACCAAACAAACTGCAACAGCAGACTCCAGCAATACTTCAGCCACTTAGCAAGACGGAGCCCCCAAAAACGCCACTGGAAAGCGTGAAAACATGCACAAAGCCCCTCCAGTCAAGAAAAGGAGGAGGCCACACAGGGAGTAGATTCAGAAGCGTTTATTCCACACAGCTTAAGGCATGATGCATTTCGGCTAATAAAGCCTTCCTCGGATGCCACTGTAGTAATCAGGATGCTGCCCCACCTGCGCTTTCAAATAGTCCTGCGCTCTCCTATTGGTGAGAGCACAAGCCAACCCCTGTCACATGACCGCACATCAGAAGCAGTGTAGTATACACTGCAACTCCCAGAAACCACCTCACCGGGATAGATGCTGCGCGGGGATGGACATGATGAATTCTGTCCAGATGAAATAAATTGCTGGGCAGGACTGGCGCAGAGTGTCCGAAATGAAATAATCCTGGATGACAAAGTGTCCCAAAACGCTTCCTTATCTCCCCGTTAACGTCCCAGCCTCGTGAAATAAGGATCCAACAGGCCGTGAGCAGGAAAACAATGTGACCTGTTCCACGTGAAATCACGATCTGTGGTACACAGCAGCCTTAAAAATTCTCACTCTTGAGGCGGGCTGAAGTAATCCGAATCCTCGGGAGACCAAACAAACTGCAACAGCAGACTCCAGCAATACTTCAGCCACTTAGCAAGACGGAGCCCCCAAAAACGCCACTGGAAAGCGTGAAAACATGCACAAAGCCCCTCCAGTCAAGAAAAGGAGGAGGCCACACAGGGAGTAGATTCAGAAGCGTTTATTCCACACAGCTTAAGGCATGATGCATTTCGGCTAATAAAGCCTTCCTCGGATGCCACTGTAGTAATCAGGATGCTGCCCCACCTGCGCTTTCAAATAGTCCTGCGCTCTCCTATTGGTGAGAGCACCAGCCAACCCCTGTCACATGACCGCACATCAGAAGCAGTGTAGTATACACTGCAACTCCCAGAAACCACCTCACCGGGATAGATGCTGCGCGGGGATGGACATGATGAATTCTGTCCAGATGAAATAAATTGCTGGGCAGGACTGGCGCAGAGTGTCCGAAATGAAATAATCCTGGATGACAAAGTGTCCCAAAACGCTTCCTTATCTCCCCGTTAACGTCCCAGCCTCGTGAAATAAGGATCCAACAGGCCGTGAGCAGGAAAACAATGTGACCTGTTCCACGTGAAATCACGATCTGTGGTACACAGCAGCCTTAAAAATTCTCACTCTTGAGGCGGGCTGAAGTAATCCGAATCCTCGGGAGACCAAACAAACTGCAACAGCAGACTCCAGCAATACTTCAGCCACTTAGCAAGACGGAGTCCCCAAAAACGCCACTGGAAAGCGTGAAAACATGCACAAAGCCCCTCCAGTCAAG
This sequence comes from Triturus cristatus, assembly GCF_964204655.1. Classification (NCBI taxonomy): domain Eukaryota; kingdom Metazoa; phylum Chordata; class Amphibia; order Caudata; family Salamandridae; genus Triturus; species Triturus cristatus. Next base: position 771,793,876 of record NC_140592.1, read on the forward strand.
AAAAGGAGGAGGCCACACAGGGAGTAGATTCAGAAGCGTTTATTCCACACAGCTTAAGGCATGATGCATTTCGGCTAATAAAGCCTTCCTCGGATGCCACTGTAGTAATCAGGATGCTGCCCCACCTGCGCTTTCAAATAGTCCTGCGCTCTCCTATTGGTGAGAGCACCAGCCAACCCCTGTCACATGACCGCACATCAGAAGCAGTGTAGTATACACTGCAACTCCCAGAAACCACCTCACCGGGATAGATGCTGCGCGGGGATGGACATGATGAATTCTGTCCAGATGAAATAAATTGCTGGGCAGGACTGGCGCAGAGTGTCCGAAATGAAATAATCCTGGATGACAAAGTGTCCCAAAACGCTTCCTTATCTCCCCGTTAACGTCCCAGCCTCGTGAAATAAGGATCCAACAGGCCGTGAGCAGGAAAACAATGTGACCTGTTCCACGTGAAATCACGATCTGTGGTACACAGCAGCCTTAAAAATTCTCACTTTTGAGGCGGGCTGAAGTAATCCGAATCCTCGGGAGACCAAACAAACTGCAACAGCAGACTCCAGCAATACTTCAGCCACTTAGCAAGACGGAGCCCCCAAAAACGCCACTGGAAAGCGTGAAAACATGCACAAAGCCCCTCCAGTCAAGAAAAGGAGGAGGCCACACAGGGAGTAGATTCAGAAGCGTTTATTCCACACAGCTTAAGGCATGATGCATTTCGGCTAATAAAGCCTTCCTCGGATGCCACTGTAGTAATCAGGATGCTGCCCCACCTGCGCTTTCAAATAGTCCTGCGCTCTCCTATTGGTGAGAGCACCAGCCAACCCCTGTCACATGACCGCACATCAGAAGCAGTGTAGTATACACTGCAACTCCCAGAAACCACCTCACCGGGATAGATGCTGCGCGGGGATGGACATGATGAATTCTGTCCAGATGAAATAAATTGCTGGGCAGGACTGGCGCAGAGTGTCCGAAATGAAATAATCCTGGATGACAAAGTGTCCCAAAACGCTTCCTTATCTCCCCGTTAACGTCCCAGCCTCGTGAAATAAGGATCCACCAGGCCGTGAGCAGGAAAACAATGTGACCTGTTCCACGTGAAATCACGATCTGTGGTACACAGCAGCCTTAAAAATTCTCACTCTTGAGGCGGGCTGAAGTAATCCGAATCCTCGGGAGACCAAACAAACTGCAACAGCAGACTCCAGCAATACTTCAGCCACTTAGCAAGACGGAGCCCCCAAAAACGCCACTGGAAAGCGTGAAAACATGCACAAAGCCCCTCCAGTCAAGAAAAGGAGGAGGCCACACAGGGAGTAGATTCAGAAGCGTTTATTCCACACAGCTTAAGGCATGATGCATTTCGGCTAATAAAGCCTTCCTCGGATGCCACTGTAGTAATCAGGATGCTGCCCCACCTGCGCTTTCAAATAGTCCTGCGCTCTCCTATTGGTGAGAGCACCAGCCAACCCCTGTCACATGACCGCACATCAGAAGCAGTGTAGTATACACTGCAACTCCCAGAAACCACCTCACCGGGATAGATGCTGCGCGGGGATGGACATGATGAATTCTGTCCAGATGAAATAAATTGCTGGGCAGGACTGGCGCAGAGTGTCCGAAATGAAATAATCCTGGATGACAAAGTGTCCCAAAACGCTTCCTTATCTCCCCGTTAACGTCCCAGCCTCGTGAAATAAGGATCCAACAGGCCGTGAGCAGGAAAACAATGTGACCTGTTCCACGTGAAATCACGATCTGTGGTACACAGCAGCCTTAAAAATTCTCACTCTTGAGGCGGGCTGAAGTAATCCGAATCCTCGGGAGACCAAACAAACTGCAACAGCAGACTCCAGCAATACTTCAGCCACTTAGCAAGACGGAGCCCCCAAAAACGCCACTGGAAAGCGTGAAAACATGCACAAACCCCTCCAGTCAAGAAAAGGAGGAGGCCACACAGGGAGTAGATTCAGAAGCGTTTATTCCACACAGCTTAAGGCATGATGCATTTCGGCTAATAAAGCCTTCCTCGGATGCCACTGTAGTAATCAGGATGCTGCCCCACCTGCGCTTTCAAATAGTCCTGCGCTCTCCTATTGGTGAGAGCACCAGCCAACCCCTGTCACATGACCGCACATCAGAAGCAGTGTAGTATACACTGCAACTCCCAGAAACCACCTCACCGGGATAGATGCTGCGCGGGGATGGACATGATGAATTCTGTCCAGATGAAATAAATTGCTGGGCAGGACTGGCGCAGAGTGTCCGAAATGAAATAATCCTGGATGACAAAGTGTCCCAAAACGCTTCCTTATCTCCCCGTTAACGTCCCAGCCTCGTGAAATAAGGATCCAACAGGCCGTGAGCAGGAAAACAATGTGACCTGTTCCACGTGAAATCACGATCTGTGGTACACAGCAGCCTTAAAAATTCTCACTCTTGAGGCGGGCTGAAGTAATCCGAATCCTCGGGAGACCAAACAAACTGCAACAGCAGACTCCAGCAATACTTCAGCCACTTAGCAAGACGGAGCCCCCAAAAACGCCACTGGAAAGCGTGAAAACATGCACAAAGCCCCTCCAGTCAAGAAAAGGAGGAGGCCACACAGGGAGTAGATTCAGAAGCGTTTATTTCACACAGCTTAAGGCATGATGCATTTCGGCTAATAAAGCCTTCCTCGGATGCCACTGTAGTAATCAGGATGCTGCCCCACCTGCGCTTTCAAATAGTCCTGCGCTCTCCTATTGGTGAGAGCACCAGCCAACCCCTGTCACATGACCGCACATCAGAAGCAGTGTAGTATACACTGCAACTCCCAGAAACCACCTCACCGGGATAGATGCTGCGCGGGGATGGACATAATGAATTCTGTCCAGATGAAATAAATTGCTGGGCAGGACTGGCGCAGAGTGTCCGAAATGAAATAATCCTGGATGACAAAGTGTCCCAAAACGCTTCCTTATCTCCCCGTTAACGTCCCAGCCTCGTGAAATAAGGATCCAACAGGCCGTGAGCAGGAAAACAATGTGACCTGTTCCACGTGAAATCACGATCTGTGGTACACAGCAGCCTTAAAAATTCTCACTCTTGAGGCGGGCTGAAGTAATCCGAATCCTCGGGAGACCAAACAAACTGCAACAGCAGACTCCAGCAATACTTCAGCCACTTAGCAAGACGGAGCCCCCAAAAACGCCACTGGAAAGCGTGAAAACATGCACAAAGCCCCTCCAGTCAAGAAAAGGAGGAGGCCACACAGGGAGTAGATTCAGAAGCGTTTATTCCACACAGCTTAAGGCATGATGCATTTCGGCTAATAAAGCCTTCCTCGGATGCCACTGTAGTAATCAGGATGCTGCCCCACCTGCGCTTTCAAATAGTCCTGCGCTCTCCTATTGGTGAGAGCACCAGCCAACCCCTGTCACATGACCGCACATCAGAAGCAGTGTAGTATACACTGCAACTCCCAGAAACCACCTCACCGGGATAGATGCTGCGCGGGGATGGACATGATGAATTCTGTCCAGATGAAATAAATTGCTGGGCAGGACTGGCGCAGAGTGTCCGAAATGAAATAATCCTGGATGACAAAGTGTCCCAAAACGCTTCCTTATCTCCCCGTTAACGTCCCAGCCTCGTGAAATAAGGATCCAACAGGCCGTGAGCAGGAAAACAATGTGACCTGTTCCACGTGAAATCACGATCTGTGGTACACAGCAGCCTTAAAAATTCTCACTCTTGAGGCGGGCTGAAGTAATCCGAATCCTCGGGAGACCAAACAAACTGCAACAGCAGACTCCAGCAATACTTCAGCCACTTAGCAAGACGGAGCCCCCAAAAACGCCACTGGAAAGCGTGAAAACATGCACAAAGCCCCTCCAGTCAAGAAAAGGAGGAGGCCACACAGGGAGTAGATTCAGAAGCGTTTATTTCACACAGCTTAAGGCATGATGCATTTCGGCTAATAAAGCCTTCCTCGGATGCCACTGTAGTAATCAGGATGCTGCCCCACCTGCGCTTTCAAATAGTCCTGCGCTCTCCTATTGGTGAGAGCACCAGCCAACCCCTGTCACATGACCGCACATCAGAAGCAGTGTAGTATACACTGCAACTCCCAGAAACCACCTCACCGGGATAGATGCTGCGCGGGGATGGACATAATGAATTCTGTCCAGATGAAATAAATTGCTGGGCAGGACTGGCGCAGAGTGTCCGAAATGAAATAATCCTGGATGACAAAGTGTCCCAAAACGCTTCCTTATCTCCCCGTTAACGTCCCAGCCTCGTGAAATAAGGATCCAACAGGCCGTGAGCAGGAAAACAATGTGACCTGTTCCACGTGAAATCACGATCTGTGGTACACAGCAGCCTTAAAAATTCTCACTCTTGAGGCGGGCTGAAGTAATCCGAATCCTCGGGAGACCAAACAAACTGCAACAGCAGACTCCAGCAATACTTCAGCCACTTAGCAAGACGGAGCCCCCAAAAACGCCACTGGAAAGCGTGAAAACATGCACAAAGCCCCTCCAGTCAAGAAAAGGAGGAGGCCACACAGGGAGTAGATTCAGAAGCGTTTATTCCACACAGCTTAAGGCATGATGCATTTCGGCTAATAAAGCCTTCCTCGGATGCCACTGTAGTAATCAGGATGCTGCCCCACCTGCGCTTTCAAATAGTCCTGCGCTCTCCTATTGGTGAGAGCACCAGCCAACCCCTGTCACATGACCGCACATCAGAAGCAGTGTAGTATACACTGCAACTCCCAGAAACCACCTCACCGGGATAGATGCTGCGCGGGGATGGACATGATGAATTCTGTCCAGATGAAATAAATTGCTGGGCAGGACTGGCGCAGAGTGTCCGAAATGAAATAATCCTGGATGACAAAGTGTCCCAAAACGCTTCCTTATCTCCCCGTTAACGTCCCAGCCTCGTGAAATAAGGATCCAACAGGCCGTGAGCAGGAAAACAATGTGACCTGTTCCACGTGAAATCACGATCTGTGGTACACAGCAGCCTTAAAAATTCTCACTCTTGAGGCGGGCTGAAGTAATCCGAATCCTCGGGAGACCAAACAAACTGCAACAGCAGACTCCAGCAATACTTCAGCCACTTAGCAAGACGGAGCCCCCAAAAACGCCACTGGAAAGCGTGAAAACATGCACAAAGCCCCTCCAGTCAAGAAAAGGAGGAGGCCACACAGGGAGTAGATTCAGAAGCGTTTATTCCACACAGCTTAAGGCATGATGCATTTCGGCTAATAAAGCCTTCCTCGGATGCCACTGTAGTAATCAGGATGCTGCCCCACCTGCGCTTTCAAATAGTCCTGCGCTCTCCTATTGGTGAGAGCACCAGCCAACCCCTGTCACATGACCGCACATCAGAAGCAGTGTAGTATACACTGCAACTCCCAGAAACCACCTCACCGGGATAGATGCTGCGCGGGGATGGACATGATGAATTCTGTCCAGATGAAATAAATTGCTGGGCAGGACTGGCGCAGAGTGTCCGAAATGAAATAATCCTGGATGACAAAGTGTCCCAAAACGCTTCCTTATCTCCCCGTTAACGTCCCAGCCTCGTGAAATAAGGATCCAACAGGCCGTGAGCAGGAAAACAATGTGACCTGTTCCACGTGAAATCACGATCTGTGGTACACAGCAGCCTTAAAAATTCTCACTCTTGAGGCGGGCTGAAGTAATCCGAATCCTCGGGAGACCAAACAAACTGCAACAGCAGACTCCAGCAATACTTCAGCCACTTAGCAAGACGGAGCCCCCAAAAACGCCACTGGAAAGCGTGAAAACATGCACAAAGCCCCTCCAGTCAAGAAAAGGAGGAGGCCACACAGGGAGTAGATTCAGAAGCGTTTATTCCACACAGCTTAAGGCATGATGCATTTCGGCTAATAAAGCCTTCCTCGGATGCCACTGTAGTAATCAGGATGCTGCCCCACCTGCGCTTTCAAATAGTCCTGCGCTCTCCTATTGGTGAGAGCACCAGCCAACCCCTGTCACATGACCGCACATCAGAAGCAGTGTAGTATACACTGCAACTCCCAGAAACCACCTCACCGGGATAGATGCTGCGCGGGGATGGACATGATGAATTCTGTCCAGATGAAATAAATTGCTGGGCAGGACTGGCGCAGAGTGTCCGAAATGAAATAATCCTGGATGACAAAGTGTCCCAAAACGCTTCCTTATCTCCCCGTTAACGTCCCAGCCTCGTGAAATAAGGATCCAACAGGCCGTGAGCAGGAAAACAATGTGACCTGTTCCACGTGAAATCACGATCTGTGGTACACAGCAGCCTTAAAAATTCTCACTCTTGAGGCGGGCTGAAGTAATCCGAATCCTCGGGAGACCAAACAAACTGCAACAGCAGACTCCAGCAATACTTCAGCCACTTAGCAAGACGGAGCCCCCAAAAACGCCACTGGAAAGCGTGAAAACATGCACAAAGCCCCTCCAGTCAAGAAAAGGAGGAGGCCACACAGGGAGTAGATTCAGAAGCGTTTATTCCACACAGCTTAAGGCATGATGCATTTCGGCTAATAAAGCCTTCCTCGGATGCCACTGTAGTAATCAGGATGCTGCTCCACCTGCGCTTTCAAATAGTCCTGCGCTCTCCTATTGGTGAGAGCACCAGCCAACCCCTGTCACATGACCGCACATCAGAAGCAGTGTAGTATACACTGCAACTCCCAGAAACCACCTCACCGGGATAGATGCTGCGCGGGGATGGACATGATGAATTCTGTCCAGATGAAATAAATTGCTGGGCAGGACTGGCGCAGAGTGTCCGAAATGAAATAATCCTGGATGACAAAGTGTCCCAAAACGCTTCCTTATCTCCCCGTTAACGTCCCAGCCTCGTGAAATAAGGATCCAACAGGCCGTGAGCAGGAAAACAATGTGACCTGTTCCACGTGAAATCACGATCTGTGGTACACAGCAGCCTTAAAAATTCTCACTCTTGAGGCGGGCTGAAGTAATCCGAATCCTCGGGAGACCAAACAAACTGCAACAGCAGACTCCAGCAATACTTCAGCCACTTAGCAAGACGGAGCCCCCAAAAACGCCACTGGAAAGCGTGAAAACATGCACAAAGCCCCTCCAGTCAAGAAAAGGAGGAGGCCACACAGGGAGTAGATTCAGAAGCGTTTATTCCACACAGCTTAAGGCATGATGCATTTCGGCTAATAAAGCCTTCCTCGGATGCCACTGTAGTAATCAGGATGCTGCCCCACCTGCGCTTTCAAATAGTCCTGCGCTCTCCTATTGGTGAGAGCACCAGCCAACCCCTGTCACATGACCGCACATCAGAAGCAGTGTAGTATACACTGCAACTCCCAGAAACCACCTCACCGGGATAGATGCTGCGCGGGGATGGACATGATGAATTCTGTCCAGATGAAATAAATTGCTGGGCAGGACTGGCGCAGAGTGTCCGAAATGAAATAATCCTGGATGACAAAGTGTCCCAAAACGCTTCCTTATCTCCCCGTTAACGTCCCAGCCTCGTGAAATAAGGATCCAACAGGCCGTGAGCAGGAAAACAATGTGACCTGTTCCACGTGAAATCACGATCTGTGGTACACAGCAGCCTTAAAAATTCTCACTCTTGAGGCGGGCTGAAGTAATCCGAATCCTCGGGAGACCAAACAAACTGCAACAGCAGACTCCAGCAATACTTCAGCCACTTAGCAAGACGGAGCCCCCAAAAACGCCACTGGAAAGCGTGAAAACATGCACAAACCCCTCCAGTCAAGAAAAGGAGGAGGCCACACAGGGAGTAGATTCAGAAGCGTTTATTCCACACAGCTTAAGGCATGATGCATTTCGGCTAATAAAGCCTTCCTCGGATGCCACTATAGTAATCAGGATGCTGCCCCACCTGCGCTTTCAAATAGTCCTGCGCTCTCCTATTGGTGAGAGCACCAGCCAACCCCTGTCACATGACCGCACATCAGAAGCAGTGTAGTATACACTGCAACTCCCAGAAACCACCTCACCGGGATAGATGCTGCGCGGGGATGGACATGATGAATTCTGTCCAGATGAAATAAATTGCTGGGCAGGACTGGCGCAGAGTGTCCGAAATGAAATAATCCTGGATGACAAAGTGTCCCAAAACGCTTCCTTATCTCCCCGTTAACGTCCCAGCCTCGTGAAATAAGGATCCAACAGGCCGTGAGCAGGAAAACAATGTGACCTGTTCCACGTGAAATCACGATCTGTGGTACACAGCAGCCTTAAAAATTCTCACTCTTGAGGCGGGCTGAAGTAATCCGAATCCTCGGGAGACCAAACAAACTGCAACAGCAGACTCCAGCAATACTTCAGCCACTTAGCAAGACGGAGCCCCCAAAAACGCCACTGGAAAGCGTGAAAACATGCACAAAGCCCCTCCAGTCAAGAAAAGGAGGAGGCCACACAGGGAGTAGATTCAGAAGCGTTTATTCCACACAGCTTAAGGCATGATGCATTTCGGCTAATAAAGCCTTCCTCGGATGCCACTGTAGTAATCAGGATGCTGCCCCACCTGCGCTTTCAAATAGTCCTGCGCTCTCCTATTGGTGAGAGCACCAGCCAACCCCTGTCACATGACCGCACATCAGAAGCAGTGTAGTATACACTGCAACTCCCAGAAACCACCTCACCGGGATAGATGCTGCGCGGGGATGGACATGATGAATTCTGTCCAGATGAAATAAATTGCTGGGCAGGACTGGCGCAGAGTGTCCGAAATGAAATAATCCTGGATGACAAAGTGTCCCAAAACGCTTCCTTATCTCCCCGTTAACGTCCCAGCCTCGTGAAATAAGGATCCAACAGGCCGTGAGCAGGAAAACAATGTGACCTGTTCCACGTGAAATCACGATCTGTGGTACACAGCAGCCTTAAAAATTCTCACTCTTGAGGCGGGCTGAAGTAATCCGAATCCTCGGGAGACCAAACAAACTGCAACAGCAGACTCCAGCAATACTTCAGCCACTTAGCAAGACGGAGCCCCCAAAAACGCCACTGGAAAGCGTGAAAACATGCACAAAGCCCCTCCAGTCAAGAAAAGGAGGAGGCCACACAGGGAGTAGATTCAGAAGCGTTTATTCCACACAGCTTAAGGCATGATGCATTTCGGCTAATAAAGCCTTCCTCGGATGCCACTGTAGTAATCAGGATGCTGCCCCACCTGCGCTTTCAAATAGTCCTGCGCTCTCCTATTGGTGAGAGCACCAGCCAACCCCTGTCACATGACCGCACATCAGAAGCAGTGTAGTATACACTGCAACTCCCAGAAACCACCTCACCGGGATAGATGCTACGCGGGGATGGACATGATGAATTCTGTCCAGATGAAATAAATTGCTGGGCAGGACTGGCGCAGAGTGTCCGAAATGAAATAATCCTGGATGACAAAGTGTCCCAAAACGCTTCCTTATCTCCCCGTTAACGTCCCAGCCTCGTGAAATAAGGATCCAACAGGCCGTGAGCAGGAAAACAATGTGACCTGTTCCACGTGAAATCACGATCTGTGGTACACAGCAGCCTTAAAAATTCTCACTCTTGAGGCGGGCTGAAGTAATCCGAATCCTCGGGAGACCAAACAAACTGCAACAGCAGACTCCAGCAATACTTCAGCCACTTAGCAAGACGGAGCCCCCAAAAACGCCACTGGAAAGCGTGAAAACATGCACAAAGCCCCTCCAGTCAAGAAAAGGAGGAGGCCACACAGGGAGTAGATTCAGAAGCGTTTATTCCACACAGCTTAAGGCATGATGCATTTCGGCTAATAAAGCCTTCCTCGGATGCCACTGTAGTAATCAGGATGCTGCCCCACCTGCGCTTTCAAATAGTCCTGCGCTCTCCTATTGGTGAGAGCACCAGCCAACCCCTGTCACATGACCGCACATCAGAAGCAGTGTAGTATACACTGCAACTCCCAGAAACCACCTCACCGGGATAGATGCTGCGCGGGGATGGACATGATGAATTCTGTCCAGATGAAATAAATTGCTGGGCAGGACTGGCGCAGAGTGTCCGAAATGATATAATCCTGGATGACAAAGTGTCCCAAAACGCTTCCTTATCTCCCCGTTAACGTCCCAGCCTCGTGAAATAAGGATCCAACAGGCCGTGAGCAGGAAAACAATGTGACCTGTTCCACGTGAAATCACGATCTGTGGTACACAGCAGCCTTAAAAATTCTCACTCTTGAGGCGGGCTGAAGTAATCCGAATCCTCGGGAGACCAAACAAACTGCAACAGCAGACTCCAGCAATACTTCAGCCACTTAGCAAGACGGAGCCCCCAAAAACGCCACTGGAAAGCGTGAAAACATGCACAAAGCCCCTCCAGTCAAGAAAAGGAGGAGGCCACACAGGGAGTAGATTCAGAAGCGTTTATTCCACACAGCTTAAGGCATGATGCATTTCGGCTAATAAAGCCTTCCTCGGATGCCACTGTAGTAATCAGGATGCTGCCCCACCTGCGCTTTCAAATAGTCCTGCGCTCTCCTATTGGTGAGAGCACCAGCCAACCCCTGTCACATGACCGCACATCAGAAGCAGTGTAGTATACACTGCAACTCCCAGAAACCACCTCACCGGGATAGTTGCTGCGCGGGGATGGACATGATGAATTCTGTCCAGATGAAATAAATTGCTGGGCAGGACTGGCGCAGAGTGTCCGAAATGAAATAATCCTGGATGACAAAGTGTCCCAAAACGCTTCCTTATCTCCCCGTTAACGTCCCAGCCTCGTGAAATAAGGATCCAACAGGCCGTGAGCAGGAAAACAATGTGACCTGTTCCACGTGAAATCACGATCTGTGGTACACAGCAGCCTTAAAAATTCTCACTCTTGAGGCGGGCTGAAGTAATCCGAATCCTCGGGAGACCAAACAAACTGCAACAGCAGACTCCAGCAATACTTCAGCCACTTAGCAAGACGGAGCCCCCAAAAACGCCACTGGAAAGCGTGAAAACATGCACAAAGCCCCTCCAGTCAAGAAAACGAGGAGGCCACACAGGGAGTAGATTCAGAAGCGTTTATTCCACACAGCTTAAGGCATGATGCATTTCGGCTAATAAAGCCTTCCTCGGATGCCACTGTAGTAATCAGGATGCTGCCCCACCTGCGCTTTCAAATAGTCCTGCGCTCTCCTATTGGTGAGAGCACCAGCCAACCCCTGTCACATGACCGCACATCAGAAGCAGTGTAGTATACACTGCAACTCCCAGAAACCACCTCACCGGGATAGATGCTGCGCGGGGATGGACATGATGAATTCTGTCCAGATGAAATAAATTGCTGGGCAGGACTGGCGCAGAGTGTCCGAAATGAAATAATCCTGGATGACAAAGTGTCCCAAAACGCTTCCTTATCTCCCCGTTAACGTCCCAGCCTCGTGAAATAAGGATCCAACAGGCTGTGAGCAGGAAAACAATGTGACCTGTTCCACGTGAAATCACGATCTGTGGTACACAGCAGCCTTAAAAATTCTCACTCTTGAGGCGGGCTGAAGTAATCCGAATCCTCGGGAGACCAAACAAACTGCAACAGCAGACTCCAGCAATACTTCAGCCACTTAGCAACACGGAGCCCCCAAAAACGCCACTGGAAAGCGTGAAAACATGCACAAAGCCCCTCCAGTCAAGAAAAGGAGGAGGCCACACAGGGAGTAGATTCAGAAGCGTTTATTCCACACAGCTTAAGGCATGATGCATTTCGGCTAATAAAGCCTTCCTCGGATGCCACTGTAGTAGTCAGGATGCTGCCCCACCTGCGCTTTCAAATAGTCCTGCGCTCTCCTATTGGTGAGAGCACCAGCCAACCCCTGTCACATGACCGCACATCAGAAGCAGTGTAGTATACACTGCAACTCCCAGAAACCACCTCACCGGGATAGATGCTGCGCGGGGATGGACATGATGAATTCTGTCCAGATGAAATAAATTGCTGGGCAGGACTGGCGCAGAGTGTCCGAAATGAAATAATCCTGGATGACAAAGTGTCCCAAAACGCTTCCTTATCTCCCCGTTAACGTCCCAGCCTCGTGAAATAAGGATCCAACAGGCCGTGAGCAGGAAAACAATGTGACCTGTTCCACGTGAAATCACGATCTGTGGTACACAGCAGCCTTAAAAATTCTCACTCTTGAGGCGGGCTGAAGTAATCCGAATCCTCGGGAGACCAAACAAACTGCAACAGCAGACTCCAGCAATACTTCAGCCACTTAGCAAGACGGAGCCCCCAAAAACGCCACTGGAAAGCGTGAAAACATGCATAAAGCCCCTCCAGTCAAGAAAAGGAGGAGGCCACACAGGGAGTAGATTCAGAAGCGTTTATTCCACACAGCTTAAGGCATGATGCATTTCGGCTAATAAAGCCTTCCTCGGATGCCACTGTAGTAATCAGGATGCTGCCCCACCTGCGCTTTCAAATAGTCCTGCGCTCTCCTATTGGTGAGAGCACCAGCCAACCCCTGTCACATGACCGCACATCAGAAGCAGTGTAGTATACACTGCAACTCCCAGAAACCACCTCACCGGGATAGATGCTGCGCGGGGATGGACATGATGAATTCTGTCCAGATGAAATAAATTGCTGGGCAGGACTGGCGCAGAGTGTCCGAAATGAAATAATCCTGGATGACAAAGTGTCCCAAAACGCTTCCTTATCTCCCCGTTAACGTCCCAGCCTCGTGAAATAAGGATCCAACAGGCCGTGAGCAGGAAAACAATGTGACCTGTTCCACGTGAAATCACGATCTGTGGTACACAGCAGCCTTAAAAATTCTCACTCTTGAGGCGGGCTGAAGTAATCCGAATCCTCGGGAGACCAAACAAACTGCAACAGCAGACTCCAGCAATACTTCAGCCACTTAGCAAGACGGAGCCCCCAAAAACGCCACTGGAAAGCGTGAAAACATGCACAAAGCCCCTCCAGTCAAGAAAAGGAGGAGGCCACACAGGGAGTAGATTCAGAAGCGTTTATTCCACACAGCTTAAGGCATGATGCATTTCGGCTAATAAAGCCTTCCTCGGATGCCACTGTAGTAATCAGGATGCTGCCCCACCTGCGCTTTCAAATAGTCCTGCGCTCTCCTATTGGTGGGAGCACCAGCCAACCCCTGTCACATGACCGCACATCCAGGATTATTTCATTTCGGACACTCTGCGCCAGTCCTGCCCAGCAATTTATTTCATCTGGACAGAATTCATCATGTCCATCCCCGCGCAGCATCTATCCTGGTGAGGTGGTTTCTGGGAGTTGCAGTGTATACTACACTGCTTCTGATGTGCGGTCATGTGACAGGGGTTGGCTGGTGCTCTCACCAATAGGAGAGCGCAGGACTATTTGAAAGCGCAGGTGGGGCAGCATCCTGATTACTACAGTGGCATCCGAGGAAGGCTTTATTAGCTGAAATGCATCATGCCTTAAGCTGTGTGGAATAAACGCTTCTGAATCTACTCCCTGTGTGGCCTCCTCCTTTTCTTGACTGGAGGGGCTTTGTGCATGTTTTCACGCTTTCCAGTGGCGTTTTTGGGGGCTCCGTCTTGCTAAGTGGCTGAAGTATTGCTGGAGTCTGCTGTTGCAGTTTGTTTGGTCTCCCGAGGATTCGGATTACTTCAGCCCGCCTCAAGAGTGAGAATTTTTAAGGCTGCTGTGTACCACAGATCGTGATTTCACGTGGAACAGGTCACATTGTTTTCCTGCTCACGGCCTGTTGGATCCTTATTTCACGAGGCTGGGACGTTAACGGGGAGATAAGGAAGCGTTTTGGGACACTTTGTCATCCAGGATTATTTCATTTCGGACACTCTGCGCCAGTCCTGCCCAGCAATTTATTTCATCTGGACAGAATATATATATATATATATATATATATATATATATATATATATATATAATGAGGCTGAAACGCGTAATGCTTTAACCTTCTACAATAAAAAAAATGGATTTACTACTATACCGGTTGGTGGGCTCTATTGTTGACTCTGGATATAGAGGCTCTGTTCGTTGGCAATATTAATACGGTGACGCCCGTGGAAGACTGCCGACTTTGGTGCTGGAAACCAGGGTTCGAGCCTCGGGGTCGCGTCTACATCCTGTGATTCGTGCCTGAATGTGTAATGTAAATACGGTGCTCATGTACAGCGCTCCAATACCTTCGGGTCGAGTTCGCGCTATATAAATATGCAAGCAAAAAAAAAAATGAGCCCCGATCCGCCAGTCAGGGTGTCCTCACAGCGTCATGTTCATATGGAATTGTTGTGGCAGGACGCCCGCCGGCTGCAAAGTGGAAACAGGAAAGATTAACAGAGGTGAGGCCACTGTCTGTGGGATGGGAGGACCGCCCGAGATAAATCATTCATGTGAAGCACTTGCTGGCAGCCGGGATCTATGGAGGAAATTAACCCTCAGTACATACCGGGAGTTTTAATTGAAACATTGTGGAAGGTGCCTTTGGAAAAAATTAATTAATTCTGGAAAATACATGTGAAAGGCAGGACGACGCCTTTCCTGTTCAACAAATTGGACTACTTGTTTGCACGAAATGAAATTGACTTCTTTAGAGGCAGGGGCGTATTTGTAATTTGAAAAAACAGCAGATGGCGTCATTGACTGTGTTTTAACAACTCTAGTGAAATAATCCATGATGGACGAAATGATAAGTGCAACTGATGTTTTGATGCATTATGGGTACTGTGGTCTTAAGAATACAAACTGGCGAATTATATAAAGAAAAGCCCCTTTTTTGGTGCCAACTGTTGGCTTTAATTGTGAAAATAACACGTATACTTTTCTACTGTGACCACAGTATCGCAAAAAATGAACTACTAAAGTTTGAAAACAATAATGACATTGATTCTGATCAGTAGTCCATCTTCAATGTTTAAAGACCTGTGGATTTAAAAAGCAGACCATCTGAACATGTCACATGATGCATATGATTAAGGCCTGAATGAGGCTGAAACGCGTATTGCTTTAACCTTCTACAATAAAAAAAATGGATATACTGCTATACCGGTTGGTGGGCTCTATTGCCGACTCTGGATGCAGAGGCACTGTTCGTTTGGAATATATATATATTTATATAATATATATATATATATATATATAATATAAGATTATTTTATTTTTAAACAATTAGATTATCACTAAATAAGCCTACTTGTGACAACATTGCAAGTTGTGCAAATGCAAACTGTGTGATCTACAATTATTGCATGCATTATTTAATGTGTCTATGTTTTAAAGATAACTGTCTTGTATTGCACAGATAGTTGCAGCAATAATGGCAATAACAGGAATTGTTATGATGGCTTATGCAGATGGTTTCCATGGTGATTCAATTATCGGTGTGGCATTCGCTGTTGGGTCTGCTTCTACATCAGCATTGTACAAGGTAAGGACCTCATCTGTTCTTCAATACAACTATATGAAGATGAGGATTGACTCAAACTGAACTATAAATGCCATGTGGATGCACAGTGAAATTATTACATAGCTGCTTATTCAACAGTTGAGATTTGAAAGGCATTGACAAACAAAATCTGCTGGTAGTACGTGTCGTCTTTTAAAGGAACGTCCTGGCGTTGCCCAGTTCACACATGAATTCTGGGACTATTCCTTGGGTAACTGAGGCAGTGAGAGCTTCTCTAGAACACTCCCGGAAACTGTGCGCATTCTGGAAAAGTTGGAAATTTACTCCAGGCTGAGAAGTAAATCACAGGAGTGCATTGCAAGGGCCATATTTACTGTGAAGTCAAGCAACACAGCAACTAAACTTGCTGCACTGCTCTGAGTTGCACGAATGGGAAAGAGCAGGACACTTTTCTGCTCTCTCCATGCACTGGTGCACTTTTGGCAGCCATGTGCTAATGCGCACAACCTTGCGCCATAGAGCAAAGGTGTCTGCATTGTCTCAAGCCTAGGTTTTGCGCGTGATGGGCAGTGGCGGCTTGCAGAGGGAGTGCTACGGGCAGTGGGGTGGGGGAGGGGCAGGGTGGGGGGGGGTAGTGAATAGTTTTATTTATTTATGTACTTACTTTACTCCTGGCCGTCGCATGTCTGACTCCACTAGCCCCCCACACTGCCCCTCCCCTGCCCCACCAACCCGTAGCACTCCCTCTGCGAGCCGCTACTGGGGATGGGTCTCCCTTCTAGTACAACAGCTATGCTTTAAGACGTTTTCTACTTTTTACGTGTGCTGTGTAATGCAACACACATGCAAAGTAGGAAGAATAAGGAGAAATTAAAACAAAGTTTTGTCTGCTTTGAGGAGGCATCAGAATTTTGGTCAAATCCCTGTCTACGATTCTTTGTAGATAGGGGTCTGTGTCAAATCCCATGGTTGGTTGCATGGGAACCCCCATGACCACCCATGGAACGCTCCTCGAATCAAAGCAATGCAAGGCAGCGCATAGCAAATCCATCGTAACTGTAACACTTTGCATCAGCTTTGCACTGCAAAAGTAAAGCAAACTCGGTGCAAAGCATTGGTCAATCTGGACCCGAGTGATGTGAATCAGGCTGCACGTGATTGGCATTTCCCAACTAAAAAAGTATTTGATCAACTCAAAGGGAGGTCTCCAGTGCTTTGAAAACCCCAAAATATCTTTTGAAATTGTTTCCTATTTTGTCTAATCTGTTTCGTTTTGTGTTACGGTTGACTTCTAATGTCTAAAGTATTATCTATAATTTATTTCTGTGCTGGAGTTTTATTTTATTATTTTTCTGAGTTTCAAAATGGTATTTTTTGGTTTGCGATGAAAACAGCGCATTCTTTCTGAAATAGATGCCACTTCGCTGCCCTGGTGTCGGTGTGAACAGGTGGAACAGCTTCAAGAAAAGCCTTTTATGTGTTCTAGTGAAGACAGTAGGAGTTAATTCTTTTTTCCTTAGTTTTCATGGGTTTGTGCACCAACATAGCTACCTCTTTTTTAAATTGACGAAGTGCTTTAGAAATGAACCCCTTTTGTGGTGCTGTGCAAATAATGTCTTAGCTCGTAGAAGGTCAAGATTAGTTTTTGTGCACACATATATGAAACTGCATTTTTTCTGTTATTTGCGCATTCATGTCTTGGTGTACAGAATTGTTACAGTGCAAACAAATGAGTTTTCATGAGCACATATGTGTTGTGCAAAAAAACCAATTAATTGCTGTGCATTATTTAAACAAACATGAGTCGCTTTGTACACAAATGTGCTGATGCACAAACAATTTCCCCTATGTACAAACGTGTATTTCATTGCAAATTGTTATTCTCCTTTCGTCAAGTCACTCCCTCTACTATCACATTTTCAAGGCACTATACACCTGTAGTATTATACTACTATATTAACAAACAATAGTGACTAAAAAATCTAACTTTCAGTTCCTTAATGCTGACACATTCACCTAACAGATATCTCAATTGTCACTGCACTGACCTCATGGCTCCACAGACAGAGTCAGACTCTCGCCTGCGTGTAGACCTCGGAACATCCTGGAAATGCACTTCCAGATTATCAAAAAACACTGCAATGCCATATATCAATGACAGATTAAGCATGCTATGCAAATAATGCTATACCGAATTACATTTTTCCTGCTGATGCGAAGGCATGAACGTCATCCATTAATGCTTTCTAGTGTTGCACTTCTGTGCTCATTCAGTAGGCACATTTAGTGCAAAATACTACAATATAATAATGTTGTTGGAATGACAAAACATACAATTATTTTAAAGGCATGCTTTTTTTACTGTATTTCTTTTGTATATTTGGGAAATATCATATATACATTACAATCTAAAAAAAGGAAGAGTGCCACTTGCTTCTGTTGAGAGCAAGACAGACCCATTGCTTTACCAATGCTTGTTTGTGTAGGGTCCATAAACTATGTAAAGTTCATGCAGCCCCTCCAATGTCTGGGCTTTTGGGTGTCTTTTATTAGGTCACACTGCTAGACATTCTAGGCCATATTTATCAAGGGTTGTGTCGCTTTTGCACCAAACAACGGGGTCAAAAGTGACACAACTCTTGAGACAGGGGCGTAACACATGCCCCCGCACCCTCCGCAGTGCGGGGGGGCCCCCAAGCTCCAGGGGGCCCCCTCAGCACTGCACTTCGGCCGGGGAGCTCTTGATAGAGTTCGGAGGGGGCCCCTCCACGTACCTTGCAGGGGGGCCCCCTCAATTATCGTTACGCCACTGTTATATCAAGGCACTCAAGGCCACCTTGCTTGGCCCTGATTGGCTTGATAAATCCAGAGTAAGGCAACGCAGTGCAAATGGCTGCGTTGCTTCACTCTGCCGCAGGGAGGCATTCCATAGGTGGTGCCTGGGTGTTCCCACGCAAAACCCATGGATTTTGACGCATTCCCACGTTTTCCATAAATGGTAGACCTGGGAATATACCAAAACTGCTATGCCTCGCCAGTTGCGGCATACCGAGGAGAAATATGTTTAGTTCTCCTCGTATTTTCCTATTTACATATGCAGCACACATAGAAAGAGAAAAATGCCTCAGGGGATTGTTTTTCTGCGGGAAGGTGCCCCTTCCTGCACAAAACAATGCGGCTAACAATGCACGCACCCTGTGCGCCAGCGCTTGGAAAAGGCAGGAATGCGCTGTACATTGTGATGTATGGTGCATTCCTACCCTTTCCCAATCATGCAGTGCAGCAACGTGACTTGCTGCGCTGTGCTGCATGATATGATGACAAATATGTCTCTCTGTGTCCATTTCCTACACATCATAGTTTTTTCCTCCCATTGTTGAGCTGCTGGCTACACAATCACTCCTGCAAAATAAACAAAAAGATGGACGTGATGAAGAAAACACTCCTCTCATCTGCAGTCTTTTTATTAATGTGTAGGTGAAGAGGAATGAAGATTTTGATATTTTCTCACTGCATGTTTACTGCACACCTATTACTTGATTGTTTGTAATCAATAATATTGTTCATACTACTTGCAGTGCAGTGTCTAGAAGTTCCCTGACTCTGAACCTTTCTTTTCATTCAAAATAACCAGTCAAGAATATATCGAGTGGCAGACAAGCACACAGTGTTTCTTTCCAGAATTCAACTTTTTATAGTTGTTTATTCAACATTTACCATGTATATATTTTTCTTCAACTTATATATTCACGTTTTACAAATGTGTTCAAAATAATTCAACAATGCAGACCTAGCGCTTAATACTGCTTTCATTATATTTCAACAAAAATTATAAAAAATTATTCATTTCCAGAAGTATTCGTACAAAGTGGAGTTCATTTATTTGCGTGTATTAATTTCAATGTATTTAGGGTATCTTAATTGCCCCTCATCAGGAAAACTAGCACCCATTTTCACTGTAAATATAAGAAACGGTATTAGAAATTGTACAATTCACGCTTTGATTTGGAATACACTCCTGACTACCCGCTCCTTCAGTTTAAAAGGTTCCTAGCAAGTATTCCATCATCATTACTGATTTCTGCCTGCGCTAATGTGCAGTCTGCTTCCTAGCGCCAACGCAGACACCCTTGCGGCAGGATTGTTTTTGTGTAGGGACAGTTTCCTGCACACAAACAGTCCTCTTAGGACATTTCCCATTTCGAATTGTGTTGCAGAAAGCAGCACACTCAGAAAGTGGAAACAACAAGGAGAAATAAAGATATTTATCCTGTTTGGGCCTCTATAGGGAAGATATAGCATTTTGACTCATTCCCAGGGTTACCGGTCTTAGCAAATCTGGAAATGAGCCCCCCTCCGGGAGAAATGGGAAATGGACTTCCGCAGGCCGCTTCACGATAAGGAATGGGCTCGTGCCCTGGAATTTACAATTGCACATATTGCATCGGGCATAACTTACTCCCAAAAAGCTACAGAGGTACTTTCCCGATAGCTCCTTCATCTGCCCCAGATGTCTAGAGCCAAATGCCTTATTTCAGCACATGCTATGGGATTGTCCAGCGCTCCGTAGCTACTGGGACACAGTTCACACCACTCTCAGGGCGGTCATGGGAATCCCAGACCTGTACACATGGGAGGCTAGTGCCCTTGGAATGTGCAAACACCGCAAAAACATGAAGGTGGAAATGCGCTTTGCGTCCTTGGTGCTCCTACTGGCTAAGAGATGCATAATGATACATTGGAAAGCATCGGTGGCCCCCCTTTAGCGACATGGGTGGGAACTGTCAAGAAGTGGTGCACAGCAGAAGAGGAAGTGCTACGTACAGAGGAGGTTAAGGGAACTTGCAAGCATCCAATTTCCATGCCATGGGCTATGATGCTCCTTTTCTTTACACACAAAACTCCTAATTCTCAAACTACCAGCTCTCCCAAGGCACATATGACCCCTGCGGCAGCTCAAGGTACCTCTCAGTGGGGCCAGATGCCCGGCGGGTCACAACTGGCAGCCACGAGCGGGCCATAGCTACACTCCGCACAAGGGCGACCCTGACACTCCCCCCTCTCACCTGCGCATGCCTACCTAGCCACCATATCATACTGCAACAATTGGGCGGCTACCACAAAATGGAGCAATACAAGACACAGTGTATCCCAGTTCTGTCTCCCAGGTTTGTTTAAGTTCATGTTAATACTGGCACATAACAACCCTTACCATGTAGTGCTAACAGAGAGAGCACGTCTCACATCCCAACAAACAACATAGGCAGCCTTGCATGAATGCTGATACTGCCTCCCTACTTGCTCCTTAGAACTATCACCATTTTGAGACTATACGAGAGGCTATAGACCACGCAGATATTCGGCCTCATGTCAAGGAGTAACATGTATGTGATATATCTTTTTATGTCAATGCCACTAAAACTGAAGGGATGTACTAAATTACAGAAAATGCCAATAAAAATGTTTAAAAAAAATAAATAAATCTGGGAATGAGCCGAAATCCACAGTTGGGGGTATGAGAGCACCCATGCCCCACCCATGGAAGCCTTCCCAGGGCAGAGTAACGCAAGGCAGCTTCTTGCACTGCCCTGCATTACTCCAGATTTACCAAGCAGCACAGGGCCATGCAAGATGGCCTTGCATTGTTTACTAGATCTGACTTTAGTATTGCATTGCCCTTTGCAACACCATGCATGACACAAGGGCAACGCAATACTATGATAAATCTGGCCCAAAGTTTGCAATGTTTAAATGTTTTGAAAAAAATTACAACTCAAAGAAGGTGACGGAAATAGTATACGGTGAATAATAAACAACAAAAATTCCAAATCGGGAAATAATGTGATGTCATTTACTATTTCTCGATTCTCAAGTGTTTGTGATGAATGAAGGGAATATTTCTGCCATTAGGAAAAAAATATTTCGTATGTTTTCATAAAGATTTGAAATAATGTTTCACCCCTTTTAGAAATTTGTAATATTAGCTTATGTAATGTTTTATTGATAGATTTGCCAAAAGAATGTGACAAAACTGTTTGTTTGAATGTGAATTACACCTGCATTGCAAATGCAAATCTTCCATATCATGTGCATTTTAGGAAGATAATCACAATTATGGAATGGTTTGTATATTGATTAGGAGACATTCAAATGTTATGTTATAACTCTAAATTATTTTTGTAGTTGATCAAATATTTGTGTTTATATTACATTTATTTAAAACCACTGCGTAGTTATATGCAGGTGTAATATTTTTTCTGTGTTTGAGGGGGCATGGACATCATGGCTTCTCCACAGATTTTTGAGCTACAACCTGGTTGTGTAACACACTCTGTGCAGTGTAAAATACATGTGTACAATACCACAGTTGTGTATACAGTCCCAAACAGTAGTCAGCAATAAAATATATGTGTTTGTGTCGAAAGGCTTTTGTGTGTTGTGGCAAATGAATGTACAGTGACATAACATGCTGTAATGCATGAAACTGGCAGTAATACAAAAAGCTTCTCAATAGAGAAGCATTGTTTAATCATACATTCTGCAGCTTGGTAGTGTGAAGATCCTTCGGCAAACAAGGAAGAACATAGGGCCCTAGAGTGACACAAGGGCGACAAGTAACACTAGGACACACAAGTGACAGAAGGGTGTCAAGCAAATGAGTCTCAAGTGACACTAAGATATATGAGTGACACAGGCGAGAAAAGTGAGAGAAGAGTGACACAAGATTGACAAGTGATACCAGAAGATAAGAGTGACAGAAGGGTGAAAAGCTACACTAGGACATACAAATGGCATAAAGGTGTCCTGACAGCCTTTCTCACGGTCAATGTCACCATTAAGCCCCACGAAAGGCAGGTACCTATTTGCCGAGGGAGCCTGAACTGGTGTCCATGAGAAGCAAAATGTATGTTTGACTATTTGAGGCACCTGTCAGCCCAAAGCTCTGGCCGTCACTGAGGGTCTTTTCACATAAAGTGAGTATTGGTAGTGCTGAGTTAAGACACACTTTCTGCCATGGTTTTATGCTGACGTGTCTTAAGTAGTTGAAGAGCTGCCGCAGTGCTATGTTACCACTTTTGACAGTGGAACAGGGTGGGTTGTCAAAGGAACTTTCCGATCTTGTGCTGCTTTTGGGTGGAAATGTAGCAGCATTTGTCAACATATCTAAAGTAAACAACAGAACATAGCACAATAGCACACACATACCAACTAACACCACAGTTAAAATATAACTGTCCTCAAACCTACAAAACAATCAAAACAGAAGGCAATACAACAATCACAATTAAGCACAATAATATTACAGTGTACGAATGTAGCACAAAAACATTGCAGTACCAAAAGTAAGAGTACACTACAACAAAATGCCACACAATAAATATACCCAAACAGTTTTGACACATATTACCACCTCCAGAAACCCGTTTTCATAATAAAGTGATAAAAGGTCTTTGGAACAATCACTGCCTTTTCTTACCACCAAGGACATTAAATTGCACCTGTCAAAAATGTTTTATGCGTAATGATGTCAAGCACTGGCAGTCGCTTCCCCTCTCCCTAGTGGGCCGAGCTGCCCTTTTTAAGATGTTGGGGCTCCCCCGGTTTCTGTATATTCTCCAAAACTGTCCACATAAGTTCCCTGACTCCTACTTTAGGAATATTGAAAGTGAGGTCAGAACTCTACAGAAATTGACCAAGGGTTGGTATGATGGAGGTATTGCACTCCCAGATATTCGGCTATACTACTGGGCCTCTCAATTTATAGTAGTGAACCACTGGCTATACCGCTCACCAATGGACCCAGCATACTTATTGGACAAATACCAAATGGGCAGGGAGGGATATTTAGGTGCCCTTTACTCTAAAGGTCGTAAAGATCGATACCTAGGCCCGACCGCCCAGAGAGTGGAGATTTGGCAGCAAGCAAATCGGAGTTTGGGATGACAGGGCCGATTGACGCAAGCCACTCCGCTATGGTCCACCCAGCAATTGGGCTTATCATGTTACCAACCAGGATTTGATAAGTGGGACACCATAGGCATCTCATCCATAGGCCACTTGTTGAAAAGGGGAAAATTGTTGACATTTGCTGAACTAAAGAAACAATATGACCTAGCTCAGGGGGAAATTTTTCGTTATCTACAAATACATCACGCTCTTAGGGGAGCTATTTCAGATTTTGCAAATCTCCCGGAAGCCTATAACCTAGAGGACTGGTTGCTGTCGGAACCCATGTCAGAGAAAGCAGTTTCGCTGACATAGAGGAAATTATGCAATACCCTCCCTGATCCGTGTCACACTCTACAGGAAAGGTGGCACGCTGATATAGGTCAGATTGACGATAAAGACTGGCAAACAGCATTAATGTCCCCAAAAGAGGCTGCCATCCCGTTACGACTCCGTCTGATTCAATTAAAAGTTCCTCACAGAACATACCTTACTGGGGTTACGCTGGCAAAAATGGGGCATAGACCAGACTCGATGTGCCTTTGTCGCTGTAACCACGAGGCAACTTTTTACCACATGATTTGGGAGTGTCCCCGCATACAGATTTTATGGGATGGAGCCACAGGGCACATGCAAAGGGCGCTAGAGAAAGAGATCAGCCTTACGCCACGACTAGGACTCCTTAATATCTGGGAGGCAACAAATCTCACAGAGCTGTAACAACAGATGACTACACTGGGATGCACATTAGTCAAGAGGGCCATTGCAATGAAGTAGAGGGTGGGGGAGGGGCCATCACCAAAACATTGGATACAAGAGTTAGACAAATGTATGATAGCAGAGAAAGATGTGTTCAAATCCCGGGACTGTCCCAAGAAGTGGGATAGGAAATAGGGTAAATGGAATGTGTATCAGGGAGAGTTGTGTACCTCGCCAACAGCAGATATAGAAATGAGTCGAAATGGCAGCCATGAGACGACAATGTAGAGTCAAGGTATGAGTAACTCCTTCAAACATGTGAATGCTGTAAATGTGGTGCAGTTAAAGTAACAAATAATTCTATGATGTATATTTTTGTTTCAACCAATAAAACCATTTAAAAAAAAAATGTTTTATGATCCGACCGTAAGTCTTAAGTTAGTACTCCGAGTACTCACTTCCTATTATACTGGCCTTGTTCTCCAAAACCTGAGTGCTGGCTCCCACCAAATGCAACCACTGGCAAAAATTAAGCACTGTAGATAGACAAAGCTATGGAGTGGAGCGGGTGTGTCTATTTTTTTGTTCCATATTATAGATATGCTAAACTTTGTAATGGATTTAAACACAAACATAAGGTCTGACATTAACTCCACAATCATGGAGCGAATTGCCTATAGTATTTTTCAGATTTCTGGATTCAATGAGACCAAATACTGGGATTCATTAGCTCATGTTTAATGATTATAGTAAGAATGGATAGACTCGCTAGGCCTAGCAGTTCATGTTTGACATCACTATCTGGTTGCCTGTATTATTCAACGCCCAATTAATAAATAGATAGATGGCAAGTGATCGTAAAATGGTTAGCATTCTTATAAAGTACTGAGCTTTCAAGAAATACTGGAGGACTTTGGTTTGAACCCCTACAGTTACAACTGGCATAGCAAAAATGTTCATGCTAGAATAACTCTACCAATATGGGCTTTTTCGACACATGGAATCTTGAAACGGTACAAGGCTCAACTCTCCTTAACTATTTTTCCTTGTGTGGCCTTTGATTACCTTCTAAATAAAATTATAGGAAATGTTACACTTACGTTAGCAGTATTTTTGTATCTGGGCAATATTTTTCTAGCTACATCTTGGGCCCTGATTACAAGTAAAGAATTTAACTCTGAACGCTGCACAAATTCCTGTTCGTACAGCAATTCGTAGGTCGTGGTTGTGTAATATCAGATCCCCGCCATTGACTACATAGTGCATTAACTGGTAAAATCTCATACTTGAATTTCAGAAATAGGGATCTTGTCTGTGATGGTTCTATGCGGTCCATAAATATTTCGAATTACAATCTCTGTTTAAGATTAAGAAATCTCTCAGTCAGCATGCCTGCTGATGACTGCAGTATCCTTCCTTCATGTACCTGTAACCAATATCTTGTTTTGAGTTGGCCCAGCTTTTCCTTGATTATCTGTTCTGGGTTATCCCATGTCCAACCTATACATCCAGGATTTTATGTAATGTAATTAAACCAAGTTATGGGTCCATGCTTAGCTAGCATTTTTTTGATTGCCAAATGCTTGTTTAAAAGGAGCCAAGGACTTACTACTCCAGAGTCTTATCTAATAGGTTAGAGCTTGGGTTTAGCTACATCCACTAGATTTCTTAGAGCCAAGTCTAGGCACATAGCTGCAAGTGGGGTATTTTGGGACATCCTAAGGTGTGATCTATAAACCAATTCTCAGTTTTCACCAAACCCTTGATTTCATATGTGCCCCATATCTCTGCAGCATACAATTATGCACCAAGATCTCTTGCACAGGAGATCTCTAAAGCAGGAGATATCAGTGGGAAGTTAGATACATTCACTTTCTTCACAATCGCTTACCCTGTATGTTGCAGTGGCATTTGACTTTTCATTATTTGAGGAACCCATGACAATGTGTTCGCAATCCGGACTCCCAGATAGTCAAACTCCCTAACTTGCTCTAAGTAAGAAAACCCCATCTTCACCTTCCCTCTAAAAGACCTATGCAAAAGGAAGTCATACATTTAGTTTTATAAACATTGATTTGCAACCCATACTGTTCGCAGGTGATAGAGAATCTTTGATTAAGTTCTGCAGCACATACAAGTTTTCGGGGTCACTATCATATCATCTACAAACAGTAGGGCAGGCATTTTCAGGTCGGCCAATTTGGGGGTGATCGCTCTTGTAGACATATAGTGTGTCAATTACTCCGTTAATGTAAAGTGTGAACAGAACTGAGGTGCGCACGCAACCCTGGCAGCCCCCTCTCACAACACTAATACAGCCTGTCAGTTCACACCCCCACCCCATCTCACTGGTGCAAAATTGGCACTATACAAGCAAATTACTAGGTCAAGCAGATTAGCTGGCATCTCCATAACTCTGATTCCAAACCCATAGTTTCACCCGAGGTATAAAATCAAAGTCTGCTCGTAGGTCTACAAACACTACATACAGGTGGACTTTGTTTAAATGAATGATCTTCCAAAAAAACTAAATAAAGCGAAACACCTAATCAATAGTGCTCATATGGAACCGAAAGTCTGCCTGAAGGTGTGACAACCCTTGATTTTCCTCCATCCATGTTTGAATGTGAACAAATAATTGTCTAATAAATATTTTTTGGGCATTGTCTATCAGGCTAAACAGTCTGTAATTAGCTGGGTTGTCATTATTCCCCTTTTTATAAAAGGGGATGATCTCTGCTTCTCTCCAGGATTCCAGTATCTCTGCACCCCTGGCTCTAGCATTCGATAACACTTTCAATATGAAACCCAATACAACTGGTTCTGACCAGTAATGATACCTAGGAATCTAGTCCATTTCTGGGGCTTTCCTAGTTTTCATACTATTTATGGCTGCTAAAATATCTTCCATGAAAAAAGAGACTGTAGCATGTTCACCTGCTCTCCTTTCATGTCCAGACACTCTCTCTTGTTCTGAACAGTATAAAGATGACTAAAATAATCAGCCCAGATCTAAGGCTGGATGTAAATGTCTTCATTTTTAGTGATATCAGTTGGTAGTTCCATGTGCAAGAATATGACAAAAAACGTTTCTATCTTATTGGCAGCTATAACAATTTCTCGCCAATTTTGTTCCTCCCTTCTCTTCTATACTGTTTCCCTCTCACAGCTATTAACTCCCTAACACCAATTTTTAAAGGAACCATTCATTTTCGTGTGGCCTACCTAAATTATTTGTCAAACCAGAGCAATTCTTTCTGTCTGAACGGTAGAGCCTTCATTGTTTTCTGAAAAGAAAAACCTCTGATGGAATCAAGTCGATGTTTAAAAATATTCATTATGGGGGCCTCTTCTTCAATGGAATCCTCAAATATACATATGGCATTTCGAAAATAACGAATAGATGTGTGCAAGTGTATCTGCGTTGGTCATTATAGTGAGCCATTTAATCCTTCTTTTATTGTTTATTGTTAGAATGGAAGATTGGTACTTCAATGTGAACCCATATTGTTTAATGAGAGAGACAAAACATTATGGTCACTATCATTTCTATTAACTTTCACCATATCTTCCTTATTCCTTCCACAGATTTAGGTACAATAAAACATTGGACCAGATTTAGATATCTGCGTATGGGTTGCTCTGTCACAATAATGATGGATATCCTGTCCGCTGAAATCTAAATTCCATAGGATATTACGGGATTTCGATTTCTGCGGCTCGGCTATCCGTCATCGAGTAATCCATCCACTGATATCTAAATCAGGCTCATAGTCTATTTTACTTCTAGACAATGCTGTTTTAAAAGTATAATTCAGCTTCTTTGTCAGATGTCGAATGCCCATTGATAGCACAAAGACCATAGGATAATGTAAGGGATGTTATTTGTACTGATACATTGGACCACTTCTTTAAGAGAGATTACACTAATCTTGATATGCCCCTTTCCTCATCTTCCTCACCTATAAGAGCTTGAATAAAATCTAGTGGCTCAAAGGTTGCATTGAAATCCCACGCTATGATGAGATGACTTTTGATATTAGGTTGTTCCAGATATTCATCTAGAGCAAGTAAGGTAGGGGACTCTTAATTCTATCTAATGAAATGATTATATACATTGAATAACCTTATTGCAAACGTCCCTACATGTGAAGTAATATGGAGCCTCAGTATATCAGTGATTTGAGATTCAATCTTTTGAGCTTATAAGCAAGTGACATCTTTAGCCAAATTACTAATCCACCCAACGGTTGGCCTGCTTCTGATGTTCTACCTTCTATACTACAGTTAATGTAACCTGATCTATGGGTAGGATGTTTCTTGCAACACACATACATCATGATTATCAATAAAGCCTCCCCATTCTGGATCACTCAATTTAGATCTTAAACCGGCCACATTTCAGTAGAGCAATTTGATTTGAGGAAAGTACTATGTCACGTTTATAGCTCAGAGTGAATGGCACTATGCTAATCCTATGCTTAAAAACTCTGCTATAAAAAACAGACATTTGAGATAAGCAGTTTTAGAATGTTTGTGGTGTTGTAGAGGATTCCATATAAAGGAGGGTAGTTTTTTCATATATATATGTGTTTAGGCTGTAGTAACTTTACAAGTGTAGTTTATGAATAGAAATGGTCCTACTATTTTGTGGCTGTTTGTTTTGTCACATCTTTCCCTAAATCCCCCCATTCAATTTCAGTAAACCTCTCCCATTTAGTATAGGTATTCCCCATTTTTGAGCTACTCATCCTTGCCTCTACCATATTTACACACACTATACCGACATGTGCAAAGATTCCCCACATAGAAAATATAGAGGAGGTGAAGTCTGAGGTCTCCAGCTGTAGGTTTATTAATAGCATTTTGAAGTATACCCCTCTAATAGTACTTTACATACTACAAAATACAGTGAATAGGCCCCTTTGTTTTTTTGCACCTTAGATAGTGATCTAAGGCAGAAATATTTACTCCCAATTGTAAAGACGAATGGTACAAGACAACAAAGATCATCTTTGTTGGCATTGTTATTATTATTATTCTTACAAACTCAATTTGAATATTTTGATCTGGCCAGATTTATAGTAGTCATTACATATACAGGAAGGATATAACTACTATCACAATTAAATCTTTCTTTTTTGCATTTGTTGTGTTTTTTAATGTAACTATGAAATATAGAACTGATTTACACTGGTCCATCTAGGTGAGATCCTTTTCAATCTATAGGGTCCCTTTAGCTGGCATTTTATTTTTAATGGTGTTGTTTTTCTTCATTAATGTATTGTTTGTCTATGATTTTATTTTAATATTGCATCATTCTTTTTTATTATCAGAAAATAGATGTTTGAACAAGACACACAAGTGGTTAGTTGCACAGTCTCGAAATGTATTTTATAAACAATCGGGGTGCATGTCACATCTTTATCTGTTGTGCACAAAGTACAACAAATATTTCCTGCCTCCTTGAAGACCTATACTGTCAGAATGCCAAGCTGTTTTTGAATCCCTGGCCTGTGATGTAGATTTTTTATGCACCCATAGTATGCTAGAACTACTACCATATGAACCACTTTCTGGCAACAATGGATATTGTATCCTTATATACTAACATATTCCAAGACCAAGCCTTGAGCACTGTTGAAAAACCCTTAAGATTCTTGTCATTTTACTGTACCCACAGAGTTTATAATACCCTTGGATCACCTACTTTCCTAAAAAAACTCTTTCTGTACAAAAATGACATTTTTACATTCTAGTGGAATGGCCATAGACTCCTCCTTGGTGGACTGCTGACAAAATTAAACACAAAACCTCTCTGCTATGAAGAAAGTAGAGGACAGTGATAGGCTGGTCAACATCTTGGTATATACCAAACAATATGAAAGCTTTATTTTTATTGCATTTTATGTCAGATTAAGCATCGATCTGGGGGGGTGGAGCATTGCACATGGTAAGGGGGCTAAGATAAATTAGGTAAGCATAGATCACTTATAGAGGCTCACATAGCTTTAATGGGTTTGCTATATTAACTGGATTTAGATTTTAATTGTTCATCATAATCATAATAAGCAGCATTAGATATCTTATAACAGGCCACATGGTTTTACCATGCTTGCAGGATACCTGCTTTAGTTATGCTGTGATCAGTTTTTCACCTGTGCGTAAAGGTGTTTCCTCTTCAACTTTGTGAATTTTTTTTTAAAGCTTTGGTTTCTTCATAGCCCTGATGCCGTTTCAAGGAAAAGTAGTAGGAGAGAACTTCATTCCAAAACTGCAAATCATTTTTTTTTTCAGGAAAATCATCTTTCCCAAAGGATTTTTTCATGAAAATGCATCTATAAAAACTCCTCCTAGCCTTGCCTCAGTTCTTTCTTTCAAATCAATCGGATCATATAGGACTTTTTTCTCTGTAAATTGTAAAAAGTATTAACCTCATAATCAGATTTCAGTGGAAGATATTCATGTTATGATACCAACTGCCTTGTACTGCTTGTATGGAGCCTTACTGCTCCCAGTCATCATTGCTTGAAAACAGTAGCAGATACAATAGGATTTCTTCAGTTTATTGGAAAGTGGCTGCACCCGGGACACGGGTGATGTGGCTCATTTTACAATGTTTTTGCAGTGACAATTGGTCGAAATAAAAAACGTGGTTTAGGTGTCAATCTTATAACAGTACATCACCACTGTTTTGCTTTCATGAGAACGTCAGGTCAAGAGTAAAACTATAAATAGGCAAGGATCAATACAAAGTTAGAATCAAATGAAAAACTCTGAAAAAGTAAAGAGGGAATGTGACACTTTATGTTTCATTGTCATCTGTCTAAGAAGGTCAGATCATGCTCAATAGCCAAGATTCCATACAAAGAACAATTAGAGGATGTAGTAGAGAATTTTTTTTTTCTGTTCAGTGACTTTTCAAATGTTGCAATGAAAGCAACTAGTTTATATCTAAGGATAAGTTGGGACATTCGGGCAAAGTTTCAAGCAACATGACAAATCTAGCAGGAATTAGAAGCTGTAGTGCAAGAAGAACAATTTTTCATACTTCACTGTTTTACTGTATGGCTTTAAATGGGAGTGATTTTAACAGTATTTTTAAAATGCACCTGAGTGCTGGATTTTATATTGTACATTCAGATCTTTGAGTTTTAATGAGTGGGATTTTAATTGTTTTTTATGTGTACTATGTGATGAACTGTGTTTAGTGGCTGTTGTCACAATTTTGTCTGGGCGTGAAACCTGATTTTGTTCACACAAAAACTGAAAGAACTTTACAATAAATCTAAATCTGAAAAACTTAAATTATAAATTGAAGTGAATAAAACAACGAATAAAAACAGGTGTAAGCAGGTATGAGGAAATAAGCTTAGGGGCATGGGGACAGAAAGAGGAGACAGAATCATAGAGGCTAAAGTGGGAATCTACGAGTCAGAGATGGGTAGGGGTACATAGACAGTTGTGAACACAGGTACCCTCAATGACCAAGATAAGCACCAGGATTAAGCGCCCAATTCACAAAAGGGAAGCTGAAAAAGTCATAAATGTTCATCTACAGGAATATTACTATGTGTGGAATGAATTACATACTTTTTTGGTGATTCACATAGGGGCATATTATCAAGCACGGCGTTAAAATTATCGCCACTTTAGCGGCAGAAAACTGCAGCTAAAGTGGCGATAATGGGCTTGATAATATGCCGCAGAGAATTCCCATAGAAGCCCATTTTGACACCAGAACATGGGCTTCTATGGGAATTCTCTGTGGCATATTATCAAGGCCATTATCGCAGATTTAGCTGCGGTTTTCTGCCGCTAAAGCGGCGATAATTTTAACGCCGTTTCTTGATAATATGCCCCATAGTTTTCCAGGAGTACTAAAATGTGTACCCTTATACATGCAAAAATTTCCACCAACTGAACATATATGTCAGAAGAGATGTAACGCAAAAAGCACTGACCTATGTAACTTTTTTGTTTCCATATATTCCCCCTATACCCACATTAAATATTAGAATGTTCCTATCCGTGTGTTGCCCCCTAAACAGTTGCTTTCAGCCTGGCAAGCTACCTGCAAATAGTTGGTGAGTACCCACAAACGTATGAGGGTTAATCAGCTCTAACATGAGGAACACCCCAGCAATGTTCACCTGCCAGTCCCTACCATGCTGTTTGTCTATGGAATGTTCCACCAATCTGAGAATTCTCTTTGAGAAAGTGGATATTTTTACTCTTTTAATCTGGTTTTAAGAGCACAAATGTATTTGTGAAATGGGTCTCAAAATAACAGACTTGAGCACAGAGACAGAGAGGAACATAAGAAAAGATAAGGACTAAGAGATGTATGGACAAATGGGGACAGTTCAAATGGACAGACTGGTTTATAAATGCATTATAGTGTAGTATTTGTGGTCTGATAACCTTGTTTTGTGAAATTATGGATATTTGTAATGTAATCCTGCCTTTTGATTATTTAAGTAAGCGGTGTGATGCGGTGTGATGACCAACGCCATTTGCTTAAGTAATCTCAAGTCAAGCATTTCTTCTGAGAAGTAGAAATCACACACTTAAAAGTAAAGTATGTAATTTGCTTAGCGATTATATGGCAGCATACTAAGTATAATCACAGGCGATTTCAACACAAACCTTTACAGTAATCCCATCGAGGATCCTGAGGCTACTCTGCAAATGGTTCCATCACAACTAGTCTCAAAGTCAATTCCCACTGACAATAGACCATCTAAATTGGGGGAGTACGCAGTTACCCAGCTCAGCAGCATTGGTTACACCGTCCTGAATGGTCGTTTCCCTATAGATAAACCTCCAGCCTGGACACGATCGGATGGCCGAACTTTCTCTTTCCCGGATTTTTCTCTAGGGAGCATAGAAATTCTCCCACTGATTGAGAAATACTACATTGCACCACAAGGCGATAGCGACCATCGGCCTCAAATAAGAACAATACTTGCGAAAACACAGCACCACCAGGAGCTAGCCTACACCCACGGAGGCACATACACAGAGAATTTAAAACGATTGAAATGGTCAGTCGACATGGCCCCATCTTTGATGGAAAAAAGCATAGCACTGCTAAATCAACAACTAGACATTGACTCCACAGCTAATAGTAGCTGGGCAAATTTTACCAACCAATTGTTATGTGCAGTGCCCGCATAGAGGAAAACTCGGCAGCAGGTATTTCAATCACACATTTCACCAGCAACAAAAAAGCTAAAGCTTCACAGAAATCGAGCCCTTCGGCAATCAAGGAAGAGCCCAGACAACAAAACAAAATTTCTCAATTATAAGCAAGCTCAAGCAGCCTTTAAGTCCGCCGTATGCAGGGAAAAACGAGAAGCCTCCGATATATTTTGGTTGAAGCTCTTCCATGAAAGCAGGAAATCAAATTCAAAGCAATTCTGGTCCATGGTGAACAGGAGTCAGCGAGGCGGAAATGGCCACGGAAATGCAAACATCAGTGCTGACAAATGGATCTACTTCTTATCCTCTCACTTTAAGATCATCCATTACAAAAACAACTGCCTCACTTCGCCAAGCATAAATAACTCAATGATACTTTCACCGGAGGTCGCGAATCAAACACGACCGCGGCCAAGACCTTTACACATTAGCACACCTGAAGAGCCCGTTCACACAAGTAGGAACAACATTAACTTACTCACTGAAAATCCAACAGTGACACCTGAAGGAATAAAGTACAGGATCCTACGATCTAAAAAGAAAGCCAGGGCTGATGGCGCGCCAGGTCCAAACGGTCTCCCCCAGGCAATGTTCAAAACGGAAGCCGAATTCTGGTCAGAGTATTTGACCCCCCTGTTTTTGGAATGTCGATCAAACTACGAAGTCCCTGACTCCTGGAGAGGTGCAATCATTCACCCCATTTACAAAAGTGGGAAGAGAAACAACCCTAGTAACTATCAAATGATAGCCCTCCTTGACGTGGAGTCCAAATACTATGCCAGTATGCTATTGGAAGATCTCCTGACCTGGGCAAACGAAACAAAGCGCCTCACATTCAATCAAACAGGTTTCGTGGCCAAATCCGGAACAACAACCAACCTACTGACATTATCTTTTCTAATAGAGAAAGCTACGGTCCAACAAACTCAACTGCACTGTTGCTTTGTGGACTTCAAAGCAGCCTTCGACAACGTGCCCCGGGACCTACTGTGGCAAAAACTAAAAGCCTGGGGAGTTCCCTAATCCTTGCTACTAGCAATAGTTCAACTCCACTCTAAAACGTGGATAAGAATCAAGCTGGGCGAAGGCTCCCATGTTTCCAGGAAGATTGAGACCAGCAGTGGAGTAAAACAAGGTTGCGTGCTGGCTCCACTCCTTTTTAACCTGTTCATATCGGACCTTTCGCCAATCCTTGACAGCGTCAATTGTTATCCCCCTCAATTAGATGGAGTACGAATCAGCAACCTCCTTTACGCCGACAACTTGGTGCTGCTCAGCCACACGAAGGTGGGCTTACAGAGGCTACTTGATGAACTGATCCCCTACACTGAAAACAACCTCTTAGAGCTAAACCTATCAAAAACAAAAACAATCACCTTTGGGAAACCCAAGACGTCGCACGGAGGTTGGCACTTCAACAACGTAAAAATTTACTCAACACCTCACTATAAGTATCTGGGAATATTTTTAGACTCCGGAAGCTCATTTGCTAAGCAAAAAGAAGCACTGAGGACCAAAGCTCTGGCTTTAGAGGCAGCAGCAACAAAACTGTCAAAAAAACTATTAGTTCCCAGCTTTATCCCACTGTTAAAAGTGATGAAGGCAAAAACATCTAATTCCCTGACATACGGCCAAGAGATCATGAAGGGAACCATAAACATTCTTCTAAATAAACTGATAACTAAAATCTTTAAACGTGCATTCCATCTTCCGAATTCAGCATCACCGGCACAAGTTCGCCTGGGATTCGGCTTACTTGACCATCACGGCGTAGAGGCTGGGGCATTTATGAAGTTTTGTAACAGGCTGCGTCAAGCCTGGGAAGACTCACTGGAGACCAGACTCTGGCAAGAAATTCAGAAAAGTCATGCCACCTACAAATATCTGCTCCACCTGGAGCACAGCTTACAATTTCTTGGTATTAAGGAGTTTTGGGGAACAAACCCCCCCAGTCTGCATTAAAGCTAGTTATCAAGAAGAGTGCCAGGTTGTGGTCCTTTCACGCAGACAGGGCAATACTGTCAAAAAGGAAACACGCCTGGGCAGCAATTACTAACTTTAACCCAGGAGTAGAATCCCATCATCTATCAAGCACCACAGCACTTTACCTGAAACGAAAGTCCATGGCACTGAGATTGGGTGAATCGCCTTTCTTGAAAAATCTTCCAGAATGGCGCTGGAAAGAAAGCCACACCCAATGCAGGCTGTGTGGTTGCCACACCGAGAGGTTGGAACACATAGTCTGATTATGCCCAACAATGCTCACTTTTAGACGCTCATTATTGCGAGAAGAATGGATAAGACTTGGAATTCGGTCTTGCCGCCAAGCTATAATAGCAGTTTTCAACCCGGATAACACAAAACTGAATATCGGGCTAACAAAATGTGTAACTAAAGTATTAAGTCAGTTGGAAGTTATCAGGCCGCCAACCCTGTCCTACTAGAGCTGAGGGAAACTCCATCATTGGACACACCAACGCCTTGTCGGCTGTCAACAAATTGTTGATTCGTACCTGGTCCACAAGACTTTTAACAGCAGTTAAGAAGTCAAGTCGAGTTTTAACCAAAATGTTATTTCAACAATTTTTAAGAAATGTATCCATTTTATGAACACGATGCGTGCTTTTATATTGTAAGGTTTTAATTTACCAACAATAATGTTTTACAACTGTCACACACTTAAAAGTGTTAATGTAATGTTATATTTGTATTTTAGAAGAAATGGTCAAAGGTGAGATCTGATCCAGCGTTTCTGGGCCCACGGTAGGAGTTTAGGCTTCCTCCTTTACTGGATCAATAAATCACTTTCTTACTTCCTACCTTGGTCCTCCAATGGGTCTTTATATGCCGAACTGAGGGGAAAGAGAGTTAGAATTACTTGCCCAATCAATGTTCAATTTCAATTAACAGTGCAAATTGCAACCAATTTTGCTCCACAATGAGGACCAGGAATCAGTAGCCAAGTTCAAGGGTGTTCATTACAAATTAGTAATTAAGTTCAAATAAATCACTCTTAAGACCATACCATATAAGTTCAAAGTTACAACAGGGAGACCAAGTTTCCTGAAGAAGTTAATGTGAATTAGAATTAGACATACAAATAGCTCAGTGAAAGTGATAATGGTTAACAACATCAATTTCTGGTGTTCAGAAAGCCATCTCAAGTTATCCTTTCTTTGCATTAGCAATCTAAATAACTCAAGCACAGTCCAAAAGGATAAATGCCTCAATTAGTTCATAGAGTCTCAGAAATCAAAGAGTTCCATTTCAGAACAAGGACAAAGCAAAGAGGTATAAGTAATTCAAGAATGAGCATCGCAGAAGCTTGGTCAAGAGTCTTCAATAGGTCGGAAGCAAGTGTCAGCCCGAGCCACACTCGTGGCAAAGTCCAAAAGATCATTGAACCTACGCAGAGGAGAACATGGCGGCTGCTGCCTAACACCGGCCGCTTGCTCACCGGAGGCACCCATACCACCTTTCTGCACTACCTCTTGCGAAAATGAACACTGAAAGTAGTGCCTGAAATTGAAGCCATCTACCCCCCCTTTTCATCTTGAAAAAATAATCTAAAACACACCTCGGGTAGGTGCAGAGTCGAGCCAGCAGCTGTGAAGTTTCCGGATCTGACCGCCCTCACCGTTAGCACCTTCAACACCTGCTGGGAGGTGGCTGCCCTGGAGCTAAGGAGGAGCCACAAGGCAGCAGCGCGTGCTCTCCTCCGGTGCAACGTGAGCAGCGGCAGCACACGTCCAGCCTGCACCGCTTTGGAGGAGGAAGTCGGGTCAGCTGGGAAAAAGGTTGGCAAGACAACGGAGCCCAAGGAGGCTCAGAGGCTTTCTTCGAAATTTCTCCAGCTCAGTCCATTGGACCTGGTCTCGACAAAAGAAGGTAAAGGGAGCAGGGTGGAGGTTTTTACAACTCTTAATACGACAGCTCTGGGGAGAAGACAGGTTCCCATGAGGGAGAAGGCAGCCAGTGGGGGGTGGGGAAAGGGTCTCTCCCTTTCCGCGCAAGGAGTAATACAGGATCCCAAGGTGGGAGTCAATCCTTGCGCATTTCTGAGGTGCAAGGTGAAAAGTCACAGTATAAAAGCAGGAAAGCGTAGGAAAAAGTTAAGGGATCATAAGCCTAAAATTACCCCCACCCTAAGATCATACTTCAAGGTGCAACCTATTGTGGTTGGTATCACAAGGCAGGCTCTAGCACTTAAAAGGAGTTCAGCGACTCAGCTTGCTACGGAGCCTCATATAGAGCAAATGGCTGCCTTGGGGGGTTCACCTACATAAAACCTCACAAGTAGTCAGGGTAAGCAACATATAGAAGTGAAGAGAGCAAAGGGAGAAGCTGCTGCTCCCAGGATCTCAATACTTCTCATTAAAAGCGGGGGAAGTGAGCCAGCTACAGCTGAGGTAGCCTCTGGAAACCATACAGGGATTCCACCAGCACCTGGAAGCTCTGTTCCACATCCTTTCAGGGGATATTAAAAAGGGATTCGCTGTATCTGAATCCAATCAGGGAGAGATTAGATGTTTCTGCAAAACACTGGAAAAGAAGATAGATCTCCTGAATCTAAGAACTGATACTCTTGAGAACTCAGTAGGGGAATTGAAAAACGAATTAAGTACTGCAAAAGCTGATATACTGGCTGTCAAAAGAGAGTAGCAGGAGGTCTGAGACAAACTGGAACAGTTAATGAATAACTCCAGGAGGAGCAACCTTCGCATATTAAATGTTCCA
Organism: Triturus cristatus; assembly: GCF_964204655.1. Taxonomy (NCBI): domain Eukaryota; kingdom Metazoa; phylum Chordata; class Amphibia; order Caudata; family Salamandridae; genus Triturus; species Triturus cristatus. The sequence continues at coordinate 771,831,859 of NC_140592.1, forward strand.
GATGGGAAGGAAGGAGGGGATCTAAAGTCCTTAATTGTCACATTAATAAAGGAAACGGTCAGATCGATTAGACTGAGGAAGAACTAAAGAAGGATATACAAAGGGTGCATAGGGATACCTTTAGAAGTAACCCTAATAAAACCAAGCCACAAAAGATTCTCCTGAATTTTCACACCTATTCCTTAAAAGTAAAAATCCTGACCATGGCTCTGAAACCTAAATCACTAAGGGGGAAAGATTTTTCATTTGAAATAAGATCTGACCTTGCACGAGCCACCTTAGACAGGCAATGGGAACTAGCGAAAAAATTAGATGAGTTTAAAAAGCTGGGGGCCGTTGCCCAACTCAAAGTTCCAGCTTTCCTGAAAGTCATGTATAAAAACAGAATGCACAATGTAAGATACAAAGAGGCAGATGAGCTTTTGGAAAGTATGAAAAAAGGTGATAACATCAGGATTTTTCTTTTGGTTTCTCTTCCTTCTCCGGTAGGCTAAAGTTTCCTTCTTTCTAATAATTTTTAGCTGGGTAGGGGGTGCACATGGGGGGTAGGTAGATAGGCAAACAAAGAGATAAGCAAATAAACACAAAGTAAATGATAAGAAAACAAATAAAAAGGGTGGATATCTGTTGTGGTCATGGTTGCTACACGAAAGAGAGTCGCGGAGGCGGGTTGCCCCCGGGTGTGGCAGCTAGTACTAACATCAAGTCCAGGACAATAGTGGGTTGGGTTCTCCAGGGTGGGGTACCGGGGTGGGGAGTTGGGAGGGGGTTCACTGGGTGGGGAGCATGTAGGGAAAAACAAAAATTTTTCCTCATTTGCCTTAGCTATGTTAGTTACCTCAGAGAGATATGTAATGGTCTGTCTGGTTTCTTTTCATGCCTCAAATTCGCCTCAAATTCAAATTATCTAGAGAATGGTCCAGTTTTTATCTTGGACTGTGAAAGGCTTGCGTTTTGAACGAAAAAGGGCAAAAATCTTTCAGTACATTAGAGATTCTCCAGCTCAAGTCATTATCCTGCAAGAGACCCACCTGATGAAAAACTAATGTATTGGGATTTCTAAGAAATTAAAATGGGCCGACCATACAATCTGCACCGACCACAGCGCCAACATTAGAGGAGTGGAGATAATAATAAAGAAGCAAGTCAAGGAACACATAATAGACTCGTTAGTGGATACCTGTTGCAGGTGAGTTATCCTTAAAGTGATAATGCTGGGTAACCTAATTACTCTTGTAGGGTATTACGGCCCAAATTGTGACGACCCTAACCCCTTTAAAACCATCTCTACAAACATGTTAGATTTTCTAGATCCTGTAATTATGGCTGGTGTTTTAATATTGTTTTAGATACCAAGCTGGATAAATCTCCAAATAGTAGAGCTGTAATAGCATCTAAATCGCGTATATATTTACACTCAATGATGAAACAGATGGGACTCAGCGATGTTTGGAGAGATAGATCTGGCCTCCAGTTGGGGGTCTCTTATTACAACGGGAAATATAGCCATAAATCCAGGATAGATTATGTCTTGGTTAGTCTTACCCTGGGGGAAAACGTTAAGGACATTAGATATTTGACGCCCCACCTATCCGATCAATCAGGGGTGTATCTAGATTTAGATCTAGAAAGCAGGAAGATCGGTAGAGTTTGGACTCTTGATCGAACACTGCTTCAGGACACAGAGGAAATGAATCATCTGAGTCTTGAGGTGAAAGATTTTCTAGGCCACAATGTAGGGTCAGCTGTGATGTCAATAGTTTGGGACTCTTTGAAGGCCTATTCAAGGGAGAGAATCACCAGCATATTATGTTTCAGAAACAGGCACTACAGGGAATAGGTAGCCCAAATAGTAACAAATATGAAGATCATGGAGGCAGGCATGAGTAGTACTGTGGAAACAGAGAAGTGGCAGAAAGCAAGGCTAAAATTGAATAATTAAAGGAGCTGCTTGACACTACTCTTTATATGAGGATCAGGAAAAGATGGAAGTGAGTAAGCTGGCTCATTTTGAGTATGGGGAGGGGGCAGGGAGACTATTGGCCTGGAAAGTCAAAACAGATAAAACAAGCAATCTGATAGGAGAAATTGAGGAAAGTGAAAGATCAAATTAAATACCGATGCAGAGATAGAGGGTGCTTTCTATGAATTTTTCCAGAAACTATTTTCAGAAGACAGGGTGGTTAATAGGTTTGACACTGAGGAATGGTTGAGTGCGAATACTCTTAACCCTTTAGATACATCGCAACAGCATCTCCTAGAGCAGGATATTACCCAGGAGGAGGTTAAGGGAGCTATACTTTCAAGCAAAGGGGGCAAGGTGGCAGGCTCAGATGGTCTGCCAATTGCGCTCTACAAAAGCATGGGTGATGTTTTAATCACAGTTATGACCCGGCTTTTCAGTGAGATCTAAAGCGATGGGAAAAATGTACCTGGCTCTTGTGGTGAGGCGACAATTATTTTAATATTAAAGCCAGGGAATAACCCAGCAAGTTGTGGGTCATACAGACCCATTTCGCTGCTCAACACGGACTATAAGATATTCACCAAAATCCAAGCGGACAGGCTAGGTATAGTAGCATGCGATATGCTACACCTTGACCAAAAGGGGTTTGTCAAGGGTAAAAATCTGTCTGAGCTTACATATGATCTTATTGGCACAATAGATCTAGCCACAACACACTCGCTCCCCTTACCAGTCATGACTCTAGATGCCAAAAAGGCTTTTGATAGAGTGAACTGGCAGTAGTATTGGAGAAATATAATATTAGCAAGAACTTTCATAGCTGTTATTAATTTTAATCATCAGGGAAATTTGTATTAATTGGATAGCTAGTAGTCCACCGTCTTGGTTAGCTTGGCTAAAGACTGCCAGACGATTCGGCAGATTAGATTGTATAAATGCCTCTGAGAAGAGAGCTAGTATGTGGGAACCTCTTGTTAGATACGATTCAAACCCAGTTAGGCAATAGAGGATTAAAACGGTCCAATGATTAAGACATTCTAATCCAAAGGAAGGTATGTGGGGGAATCCTCATTACCTCGAGATAAATGTTGAAAGTAGGTGTATCAGTGCAAGGGAACAGCCGGTAGGATCCGAGTGTATATTATGTTCTCTAAACCCAGTACGCACCGTAACAAACACCTTTTTGGATTGTCGCATAGGAAGGCCACGAAAAAAAAACAAATTACTTTCATAGAGCCATTCAATTGATATATCAAGATCCATCTGCAAAACTGTTGGTTAATGGTAATTTAACTAAGTCTTTTAAAATAACTAGTGGCACCAGACAGGGTTGCCCCCTATCCCCTCTCCTTTTTAATTTGTACATCGAGCCATTTGCTCAGAAGCTTAGAGATGAGGCAAGTATTTCACAATTTAGGCATCAAGAGTGGGAGAGAAAAGTTGCCCATTTTTGCTGATGACATACTGGTTTTCTCCTCTGATATCTCAACTGCCCTGCCAGCCGGTATAAAACAAGCTGAGTATTTCAGTAGGATATCAGGGTATGAGGTCAACGCAGGGAAAACCGAGTTTATGTCATGGAATTTAAAGGAGAGCCATCATCGGACCGAAAGAGAGATGAAATATCTTGGGGTGAAAATAGTGCAGGACATCGAAAAAATCACAGAGGCTAACTTGTCTAATGTAATAAGAGAGTGTTCGCGTCTCACGAAGACCTGGGTTCATCTCCCCTTGTCAATATTTGGGAGGCTGAACATGGTTAAAATGATAATACTCCCTAAAATCACCTTCTTCTTTAATGCAATACCACTATATTTTGGCAAGTCTTCCATAGATAAACTCCAGTAGGCTATAAAATCCTTTATTTGGGCCTACAAAAGAACCAGAATTGCCTGGAAGAAGCTGAGACACAGGAGGGAGAAGGGAGGATTGTCCCTTCCGGACTTACAGTATTACGCTTGGAGTAGGGGCTGCGTTTTCAGCAATGTTGTGGGGAGCAAACCTAGTCCAAGATGGTTTTATGTTTAAGTACGGAGATCCTACGTTCTTTAAAAAGATAAGGTTAAAGGAGTTACAGGCAATACCCAGAACATGGGCAAACATCAGACGGTTGACGTGTCTTAGCTATTTTCCAGCCATGCCCCCCTCTGGGACTCTCCCAGAACACTGGACTGTCTAAAGGACAAACTAGCGCAGCCACTAAGGGAGACCGGACTTAGCGTTTGGGGAGACCTAGCTCAGGAGCTTACAATTCTACCCTGGTCAACGCTACACGCTATCCTGAAGGGGGGTATCTCCAAAATTAAATATATCCAACTAAAAAGTTGGGCTCAGAACCTGAAATCTCCAATTGGCGTAGGAAAGTTTTTAGACAAACCTCTGGTGGAAAAGCCTCAGAGGTTTCCGTATGGTAATGGATAATTGAAGAGGCAATAGATGGGGACTTAAGGCTTGCAGAAGATCTGTGGAGGGGCTGTCTGCCGGGAGAGCCTTGGGAACAACTCTGGCAAGTATCACTGGGCACCTTGTTCCTTACAGTTAAACTGGCATGGTTAAGGAGGAACAATCTTTTTACAATCCACAGGGCCCACCTAACTCCCCAAAGGTTATCAAAGATGAAGAAAGGACCTCCTGTAATATGTAAGAAATGCGGTTTGGAGAGAGCTTCAGACATACACATGTTCCAGGAGTGTCCAACTATCCTTGATTTCTGGCTTAAGGTTGGTGAAACCATCTTGAATATTCTTGGATTCCAAGTCAAGGTAAGCCTCACAGTGATAATTTTTGTAATCTCTAATGAAGTTACAAGCCCGGCAAGAGCATTCCTTTTTTATGCCATACAGTTGTTCCGCCATCCTGCAAGAGGGGAAATCTGTCGAAGATGGGTGGAATGTTTTCCTCCCCAACACTCTGACTGGTTAGACTCTGTTATTTCAACATCCACATTAGATTTGAAAGAGATTCAATCTAAGAGTAAGAAAGCCCTTTGGCACTTTTTATTGAGATGGTTAAATATGGAGGCGGATGCAAACTGATCAGGGCTCCCTCGATAATAAAAACTGCCCTATGATAATATCTCTTTGGATCTCTCTGGACTGCGATCGGCTTCCCACCCTTAAATGCCATCTTACCAAATTTGAGAGTGACCCTACCCGTTTGGGATTGTACCTTTCCCGTACGTAGATGTGCATGCAGGGAGAAGAAATCTCATACCTGCTCTTAGGGCACATTGTGGGTACTGGCCCCTGGATTTGTCAATGTGGTCAGAGGTGAATGAGGACAAAAACAAAGTCCAAAGTATCACTGAGGAACAGATATCATACAATCTGCTCAACTAGATAGGGTGTATCATGGAAGGGGTTCAGATAGGAGTCCAAGGGAAACTCTGCATAGGGTTCAGCAAAGAAGTTTGCAAAGAATCAGCAAGGGAAGGTTCAGCAGCATTCCAAGAGAGTTCTGAAGAGGGTTCACAGTTGTCAATAGGTTATATTCCACAAGTTCTTGGGTGACACCTTTTTGGTTGCATCATCAATAGAAGTCCATTGTTTTTGTTTCAATGGCGAGGTGGATTCACATGTTGCACAATGCAAATGTAGAGAAAAATCCCACACTGGACATGGGAACACTGTCTTGGTCACACACTCAGGCTAGAGCACAATAGTCTTTTGTTTGTCCACAGGTTTCACATGTGCTCGTAGTCAAATTCCTTTCCCAGACACGTATCTATTGCTGTTACAAGAAATGTGTCTATTTACAGGTACGAGAGAACACCTGCAAGAAAAGCAAGTCAGCAGAATATGGGAGAACAGTAAATTATTAAATGAAATACAATGAAATAAGCGGCCTTTTGAGTAAATGCTAACTTAAGACATTAAATCAACGTTGCACATTTAATATGTGTGTGCACATTTAAACATATACGAATATAATATTTCTTTAGTACTTTTCGCTCATATTGGATAGATCTCACAATAAGCAATCAAACTGCACAGTAGTAGGTTTAGATGAGAACTATGTTGAAAATACATACATGTAACATTAATGTATACATTTAATAATTTGTATTGTTTAACCTGTACTAAGATAGCACACATATAAGGATCCTTGAGAGATAAGAACGATATCCCTAACAATTACAAAGACAATATAGCACACATATAGGAATCAGGCTTAATGTTTCAGCAGTGAAGTAAATAGGATGGTATTTGGAAGAATTACACATTCCAAAATTTCATCTTTGCATTGTAGCATATGCTATAACTGTAAATCCATTTAGTTGCAATGTAGCATATTTGTTTTATTATTGCATGTCAGTTACTTTATCTATCAACATCAAATAATTATTTCTAGATTATTTTATTAAATGCATCTCTTATTTAGTAAAGACAGGTCCTAAGTTAAACATTCAAAAGTATTTATTTAGACATTAGTAAACATTCTATACGAGAACTATAAATTCTACAGTAAATATTCTCCTGCAACAGCAGCGTCAAACGTAATGTGTGCATAAATACTTTTTATACGTAGGATTCATGTGTAAAGTGCTTGTTCATCTGGTGTATCAAGTATAATTTGCATTTAGGTTTTAGTGATGTGTAAAGAGTGGACAGTTTTACGCTGCACCACATCTTTTTGGTTATAAAAAAAATGGGAAAGAACAGCTTAGTACAGTGGTTTAAGTGCAAGGAATAAGTTAAAGGTAGAATATAACATAAGGGAAGGGTTAAGGATAAAAAAAATGAAAGGCCACACTTAAAAATTAAAGGAGGGGCTGCACACGCCACCCATACTTAAAAAGAAAATAGAAACAATTTAAAAAAAATATTAATTGTATTAACAGTAATGGCATAAAAAAGTTTAAAAAAAGAAATTAAGGAAAGCAATGAAAGCAATAAGGAATTCGGAATTTATATTGGATTTCCTGAAATTAATCGAAAAAATTATATAAAAAATTGGATCCTGAGCTTAAGCAACCCATGATTAATCAATCTGAGAATAATACATGGAACCTGGGTGAGTAGATTATGTGATGCCTCACACCACTTGCTTAAGTAATCTTAAAACAAGCATTTTTTCTGAGAAGTGGAAATCACACTCTTAAAAGAGTTAATTCTAGGACATTGCAGAGTGTTCCACCAATGCTGGAATTCTCTTTGGAAAATTGGATATTTCGCTAATCAAATCTGGTTTTAGGGTCATACATGTATTTGAAAATTGGGCCATCAAGAAGCTGTAGAGGCAAGTTAGCTATTCCATGCACTCATGGTGTAGTGTATAAAAGTAGCACTAGGGTAGGAGGATGATTGGAACATTCTAATTTTTTTTTAGAACTTTTCATTTTAATCTCGCTGTTGGCAGCATGCACAAGTACTATTTTAATTGTATTCTGTGTGGTTATTATTCATGTACTAGGCAACAGAAGAAGGCTGTTGAAATAAACTCTAAAAATATACAGAGTTATTCTTAATGCAATGCTTGAGTGTGCTGTTTTAAGAACGAAATTGAGTTTGAATTATCACTGTGTCACTGAACCCTTTATGAGACTGTTAGTAACCCAGACAACACAACCACTGCCCTCACAGGAATGCTCGGTGGGTTGTTTGAGACTGCCCTTAAACTGGTCTTCCTACCTCAGTGTTTGTGCACTGAACAACATCCCTGGACCCTTGGGTTAAGAACCCAGTCCCTGCAGACCTGGGGTGCAGAAACCAGGACTCATAACGCCATTGAAGAGCACACACTCGGCTGTAAACTGATCATAATGAAGGTGACCTTGGGCCATTCCCTGTTTTCAGCTGACATCATTAAGCAATCTGGGAATGTCATGCCCAGGCTTATAAACAGAAAGGTGAAATTAAAAATTGGGGCATCCTGGTCCTAGCATGTTTAGTGCTGTTGGCAGAAAAAGCTGTGGCAGTGCGAATGTTCACACCTTTCTCAGTGGTTTGCTGTGTGGGCCTTCCTGTTATAGAGCAAAATGACTGAATAGCATCTGTTTCAGTGAATAACTTCATCCCAAATAGTCGAAGGATGCCGAATCTCTTGGGAAATACCATTAACATGGATTATAGTTAGCACCAAAGAAACTGTACGCACATAGCGGTCAGATCTGAGGTCTGAGCAAGCCGGTATGGAAGGATGCCAGACATGACCACAAATTTCAAGACCTGTAAGGCAGCCTGCATTGCTGCCCTGTTCTGCAGAGTGCACTGGCGACCTCAGTCTCTGGACCTGCTGCAGACAGTCTGCACTGTTTGCAGACTGCCATACTGCACACCACGTGGCTAATGGTGGGGGGCTTGGTGGAGGTGCAACACTGTTACTCACTGGTTAATTACGTGTTCCATGTGTTCGGTTCTGCCTTTGAAGTTGTAAGGTTTTGTGAAACAAATAAACTAGGTTAAGTCTATATTCTTAAAAAAAGATCTTTGCTACCTTTCTGAATTTCACATTGTCTTGTATACTTTCTATCTATCCTGGGACAGAGTTCCAAACTTTGTCATCTGCACAAAGAACACTGCTTAGACCTTTGCTACCTTTCTGAATTTCACATTGTCTTGTATACTTTCTATCTATCCTGGGACAGAGTTCCAAACTTTCAGTCAAAGAACACTGCTTAGACCAACAAATGTGGATTTAGAATTTGAGCAACGTGTATGACAACAGATATCTGTCATAGACTTTGTTTTTCTTATGAAATGATTGAACAATCATATATGAACAATAGAAGGATGAATGCAGAGGTATGAGTGGTTAACTAGGTTTGCTTTATTTACACTTTTGATGGCAGAATGGACTGTTTTTGTATAAATATTTACAAAAATTAAAATGATTGCTTCTTTGAATGATGTATTTATGTAAAGTATAGTTACTATGTGTACAAATTCTTAGTCTTTTTGTTTCTAATAAATTAATTTCATATTACACTTTGATCTGGGTTCTGTATTTGTTAATATGTTCACTTGCCCAATGTTTCATTAGTTACCTAAGTAATCTTTAATTTCAATTGTTGTTTATGCCCTGATTTAGGATCGTATCAAATAACAGGGGAACCCCTTTTTGTACAATAGACCACCAAATCCTACTTTTCTGAATGCAATGTGAAAAGGCAGGTGAGAAAACATTAAAACAGAAATAAGTGGAGACATAGTCAATGCTATTCCTTTATTTTCTCTGTCCCTGGTGTTTTTGCACTGTAGCAATTTTTATTCTCCCGGCTGGTATGGCTCTATTGAGTGAGCTACAATATAAAACCCTAATGAAAGATGGAGGCTTCTCATGTGATTCACCTGGAACGAATCGTACTTAAAATGCCTTGTCGTTCATCAGAACCTGTTCCATGATTAGGCAGCTGTAGCTAGACATCAATCTGACAGCAAAAGGCGAGGTACATTTTTTACGATTTTGGTAATTTAATTCCTCTGATATTACATTTTCAAGGGACATGCAGTGTCTGACTTCACTTAAAAAGATTTGCAGAAATGTCACAATGGGAACAAACTGATGTACTCTACATGTGGATGTTATCCCTGTGGTGAGATGCAATTTGGTAAATAAGTCCTGCTCACCTCCTGTATATTTTATTTATGGTTACAATCCTTCTTGGAAGAGCAGCTACTCTTTTTTGTTATTGGTGGAACAACTTTTATTGTGTTCTTATGAGGATGCCCCATGTACCTTCTGGATTTCTTTTTTTTACGTAGGTGGGGTGTTCTTCTCCATAACCCTGGGCCTTCCCTTTCGCCCTTTGTTTTTTTTTGTTCATGTACACGGTGCAGTCCATGCAGTGAAATGCACTGTGGCAGGAGGGTTGCATACCCTCAAAAAATCAACAATGCAGCCTTTGTGGGTCAGTCTTTGAAAGATTAACAATATTCTTTGGATTTGTGCCAGTTATAACAGCAACAAATGTAATTCCTTCGCCTGATGTTTAATGAGGCTGGTTGTTGCTCTGTCATTTCAGCCACTGGAGTTTGCTAAAAGGGAATACAAGTTGCATGCAGAGTTTAATTTGAGCCGGTGGTTGCAGGTGGGCCCCACCAGCTCTCCTTTTTGGTGACCGGCACTTACTTTTCCTTGTTAGAGTATGACTCAGAAGTGAGAGAAAAAACATAAGACGAGGAAAAGAAAGACTGAAAACTGTGACAAATAGAGAAAACAGGGATGGAAAAGAATCTGCAAAAGTGAATTTAATTGACAGGGAGTGTATGCTGGTGTAAGAAAGCGGTATGAGGTGGAATCAAGACTGCATAGCTTTGGTATTCAGCAATCCTTACAATAGTCAGCGCTAGCTGCGGGCTTCTGAGAAATCGCCACTTATTATTTTACAACGATTTATGATGCTAGTCGCCAGAAAAAAAATGTAAATTTGTAAGAGCGAGGAGTGGAACGGGCTGTTGACCAGCGGGTACTAATTTATTTTTTCTGATAATCTTTACTCAATACTTTGATAAATGACAAAGGCTAGCACTTTAAAAAGTTTATAAATATTGTTAAGAATGAGTGCAGTTGCTAACAAAATAAGTATGCTTTATTGATGTATTTATATCAAATAGGTTGACTAGCTATGTTTCACCCATTAATATGCTATCTGTAAGTGGTTAGGGCTGGCTTTAGCCACTATGGTACTGTACTATTTTAAGCATGTTCTGTTAATGTGTCTGGTGACTGTAGTAAATGGATTACTACCTACTTGAAGTATGCCTTGAGTAAGTCAAAAGAATTTCACGCCTGCTTACAGAACGTCCTTTTTGTACCAGGCCCAAGATGATTACATGCTGTGCTATACACTGATACAGTGCATCTCTGGAACAGCCTATGCACTTGTGGGCTGCACTTTTTGTTTAGTTCATTGATTTTAACCTCCTGGAGCCATATTAACAGAGTGCCCTGGGGGCGCAACAAGCTATTGCAACTGCTTTGCCCCGCCCGGGGCACTGTAGTATTACAGAAGGGCCACAGATGCTTTTGCGTCGCCTTCTGTCATACCGATAGCGCAAGATGAGGGAATCCCTTTGCCTTTGCGCTCGCACCGTATCACAGACTCGAGCACAGAGGCAAAGAATCTGTCAGGAGGCACACTGACAGTCAGTGCGCTCCCTGATAGCAGCCCTCTGCAGCAGGGCCGGACTGGCCGTAGCAGGCACCGGGCAATCCCCCGGTGTGCCGCATGGGTGGGAGCCGGTTTTGGGCCCTTGGGGGCCGTTTTTGTTACAGGGCTGTTTTTGCAGCATAGCTGCATAATCGGCCCTGTCACAAAATCGGCCGAAAACCGGCCCTGGCAAGGAGCTCGGCAGCACCCCCAAGCCCCGGGAGGCCGGCCGAGCACTTTTCCAGGGCTGGTTTTGGTTCCCAGTCCCGCCCTGCTCTGCAATGGTGAAGGGGGTCCCAGGGACCCCCCAGAAATCCCTTGCAGGCATGTGCAGTCACTCACTGCACTTGCCTGCCAAGGGATCTCTAACTCTAATGCCCCTTCAAAGTGCAGGGTTGCTGCCTACACTGTGAAACACGGAGCGCCTTCAAAGCAGCCGCTCCGTTTTTCACCTGAATGCACCACCCCCTGGACAGTGCACGTTCGCAGCTGCCATGGGGGCAGAGCATTCTCTATAATCCTGCAAATTGTCCTGGTTAGCGTTGGCCACACCGTTTGAAAGGTGCAACCAGCGCCAATCAGGAAAGTGGTCTCATAATGTAATATGGCCTATGGTTATCGTTTTGATGAAATTAAAAACAATAAAAATCATTTTTTATAGATCATCATACAGCAAGTTACTAATCCTAATTGTATGTTTAGGGGTAATGTAATGCTTTTTGGTGCTAGGTATCTGGATGACCGCAGCAGGCAGTGGGACCAAAGAAGCTACGGCATTTAATATGGGGGCATCTCTCCTCTTACAGACTCAAACCCTAATTTGCATGTAACCCAAAGCAGGCTCAAGAACTAAAAATATAATGGGCCAGATTTACTAACGGCTTGCTAAGCACTTGCGTGACACAAGTCGTAGCAAGGCAAGTCCTTTAGTGGGATTTACTATGACACTCAAAGACATCTTGGGTGGCTCTGCATGGTTTAGTAAATACACAGTAACGCAAGGCAGGGCATATCGCTTCCTTGCGTTACCTTGCAGCAGGGAGGCATTCCATGAGTGGAGTATGGACGTCCCCTGGCATCCACCCATGGTTTTCGACACGAGCACAGATTTACAAAGGTCTGTAAACCTGGGATTGCTTCAAAATGGTGCTCCTCCCCAAGCTAGGCGTAACAAGGAGAATAATCTTTATTTCTCCTCAGTACTTTGTCTTTGTATGTGTGCTTCAAAGAGGAAAATGACTTTCAGTATTGTTATGGTGCAAGAAGGTATCCTGCAGACAAAAATAGCTCTTCCTGTAATGCAGGACCCTTGCACCACTGCACGTGAAAAAATAGTAAACCTGCCCCAATGTGTTTGCTACTCCAGGGATCCAACCAAACTTCATTCCAACTGCAGCAGTAGAGCAAACAGACTTCACAATATTAGATGTTTAGGTTAGAGGTTTTTACTGAGGACATCTCAGACCAGTGACTTGGTCATGTGATGCTTTCATCACAACCAAGATGTTTACATTGGAGGCTTTTAGTGAGTACATCTCAGACAATATATTTTCAGGGGCAAATGCTTTACATAACATTAAAAGTAAGTGTATCTCCTAGGAAAATGGGATGGGTAAACGTATGAGTGAAATGTATGACTTTTAGGAGGCACTAGTTTGATATTTTGGAATCAATAAGATACATTTCTTCAACATGTTGGAGACCTGATGAAGTCTAAATGAAGAAGATGTTTGGGGGTCAGGTGATATACTTTTGAAGCTAAATTATGATGTGCTTGTTTGTGTTTAAAATAAAAAAAATGAGTCAGGGGTGGCTCCCTTCTTAGTGAGAATATGCAGTGTCATTTTTGATCCAACTGAGAAATGGTGTTGGAATGAGAAGACATTAGTGAAGCTAAAGTTAGTATTAGTCATTAATATGTTGCCAAAATCTCTCTTTTGTTGTATTTAGAGATCTCCTTTCCAGGATAAGTAATCTTGCTAAAACAGTTTACACCCCTTTGGTAAAAGTAGCAATTATGACAACGCTGTATGTTTTTGTTTCTGTTATAGGTTTTATTCAAAATGTTTCTTGGGACTGCAAACTTTGGTGAAGCAGCACACTTTTTTTCAACTTTGGGTTTCTTTAATTTAATTTTCATTTCCTGCACACCAATAATTCTGTATTTTACCAAAGTGGAGTACTGGTCTTCATTCTCAACACTGCCATGGGGCTACCTCTGTGGAATGGCTGGACTATGGTTAGGTATGTAGTGCAAGTTTTGATCTGATGTGTATTTGAAACTCGAGTAATCACCAAATAAGGTTGTTACACATTCTGTCAGATATATGTGTCACAAATTGTGTATGGAAATGTTAGTTTAAAATTTTCCCAATTTGTCCTTTGAGATTTTGTGACAGTTCCAACAAGATATGCAAAAGTAATTTTCTGACCAGGCTCTGAAAGTATTCGTCAAAGAGGGAATACCCCAATGGCCTCACGATAAACGCAGTTTGGGAAACAATTGTGATAAAGGTCAATGCATTCAGTGAGCTAACATTGATATGAAGTCAAGACTGCATGATCCATGAAAAAGAGAGCTTTAAAAATATCTGGCGACTAAGAGACATTCAATACAAACTGGGGGCCCTCCATGGAACTTTGAAATATCTAGAATTGAATTAGAGGTTCTTCAAACAATGGATCTGTTCAAGTCTGGAAGCAATTGTTGGCATAGACAGTGGCGTAACAAAAGGTGAAGGGGCCCCCCTGCAAGGTACACAGACGGGGCCCCCCCTCCGGATTTAATCCTGAGCTCCCACGTGGGCTGCGGTGGCCTGTGTTACGCCCCTGGGCATAGACTCTAGCCAGGAAGCCAGGCAGGATGCAGTTACGCACCTAGACAAGACATAATTGAACCTGCTTCACAGGAAGGAAGTTGCTATGCCTGTGAGTATTACCGATGGGATGGATAGAAGACACCTCTGTGAACACCATACAGTTTGTCACTGCGGATGCTAGATGAGATGCCTCAGGATGTCAATCCGGATGCTGTAAAAGCCACCTGATGAGATAATTGCCTTGATGAAAGTTCAGATGTGCATGGTAATGCCTGGCCTAGATTAAGTAAACAGTGCATTATAAACTCCAATAACTAATCTTACCTCACTTCTGCAGAGTTAAATATTGTCTCAGTAAATTCATGCACTGTATTCAGTAGTGTTGAACCTCATTGGTTTATTGTTATTCCTGTAGTAGTAGTTGTACACATAAGTGACAAGAGAGGGAAGGTCTGTAGTAGTAGTTGTAAACATAAGTCACAAGAGAGGGAAGGTCTAAGTTCACTCTACTCCTGCAGAAGAATGCATTCAGCACGATGCTTGAATCAGGCCAGCATAGAATTCCGCAACATTTGCGAGAAGTTTGAAAAATTACCGGTGGCCAAACTATCAGAGATCTTGTTTAGAAAGTACTGGATCATCCAAATGAAGGTATAGTACCACAGGAACTTCCAGATGGGGAATGATTGAAAGAACTGTTGAGGATGTAGTTGTCTAATTTAGTTTGGAAATGCAAGAGAAGTTGAACAGGTGAATATAAAGAACTATGGCAAGTGAATGTGTGCAGGGTTTCACGATAAAGTGTTTTCCAACATAGGAGCTCATTCTGAGTGCCCTAGATTTTCTCCTCTAACTCCAGTTCCATAGTTCCGATATCGAGGGTACCAATATCTCCAGGTGTATGGAGTTCTCAAAGATAAGAAGGAGAACACATTGGGCCTGATTAACAAAGGTATGTACTTGTAGTAAATTTATGGCTGCTGAGCCTCTGCACTTGGGGCAGAATCTCCACACTGAGAACTGCAATGTGGAGATTCCACCCCTAGTGGGGAGACTCTGCAGTCTCAACTTTACTACACGTTAAAACCTTTGTGAATTGGACCCTTAGTTTCTACTTAGAAATTAGGAAGTACTGGGTGAATCTGTAATACTATCCCTGATTCCTCTTGTAATTCCTCATTCTCCTCTAGAGATTCACTCAGATATGTCGACTGTTTTCACCAACCAGAGGCTCCAGGTGAACTTGATTTAGTCAATTTTCATTAACCTTAAATATTTTGCCTTAGATGGTATGTGAGAGGTAATATTATAAAGTGTTCCAGCTTTTGACATATAACTGACGGGACCTCGAAATCCATTACCGGCCCCATCAGAAACACATAATGGGGTCCTTCAGCAGACCTTTCATGTTGCATGAATGAGTGCATGTTGGGATAAGCATTGATTGCCTCACTGTATCGGCTGAAAACGTGCTCTACCAAAGCTGCCATCATGAAAGAGACAGAATCTGGAACAGCAGCTTCCGGTACTCAATAGAAGCAAGCATGGGGCCCCATTGATTAGTGCAACTGCAATTACACAACAGCAGAGAAATACAGATACCTTGAATATACTAAGCGGTTCTCCTGATGCCTCCTCATGCCTGCAGTCTGTACTTGCCTCTGCTAATGAGGTGGAAAGCAAATCTGCCTGTGATGGAGCAGTCCACAAATTAGCTCTTACCAGACTGGGAAGAGGTGGCGTTGTTCCTCTCCAGATATGTCATTTTGATGACATCTGTGTTTTCATGTTTACTCACCAGTCTCATTACTGTCTCATCTTTTGAGGATCTTCTCTCCCTAAATAGTTTTACTTACTTTTACATTTCTAATTACCACAGACTTATGCTGGATTATCAAGTGCTGACTAAATAAGGCGTTTTGTGATAATAGCACTCATGCTGTTCGTTAGAGGAGCAAATGTTTCTATTTTTCCGTATTCTTTGTTAGGAAGGCAGTTTTATAGTTTCACCTAACTGTTTCAATTAAAAAAATTAAATTCTTACATTATAGTATACAAAAGTGTACCTTTTAGTAATAAAACGGCATTTGTTGTTTCTAAAGATGCGTGAAAAATTATCTTTGCGATTAAAAAACAACCATAATACAGAGATACCTACCGCCCTTTCCGAAGAACAATTGCCAAAAATACAGAACTGTTGAGATATACTTGTTGCTATTACTTGTGTAAAAGATATTTTCAACTGGTTTCATTCTCAAACTCCATTTAAAGACTCTGGGGCATATTATCAAGCCCCAGCGATAATTATCGCTGAGCGCGCTTAGTGTGCTTTTAATTATCGACGGCTATCGCTGGAATATATCGCCAAGCTAGCGCTGTATTATCAACGCTTAGTGCTATGGCGATAAATATTCCAGCGATAGAGGGGTTTCCATGGAACATCGCTGGTTTTCCAGCGATGTTCCATGGAAAACGGCGATAAGCTTGATGATAGGGCCTGTGGCCTTAGCCCCACAATCCACCTCCCATGTTAGGTATGCCTTAGTCAGTAATTTAACAGTCTTTAAATTCCTGAGTTAAGGCAGAGTTAGCGCGATTGAAATTATTGCTACGCCTCGTTGTTAATATCGCGAAGCTGCCTTCGCGATATTTTCCCATGTTGTTTTCACAGCCACGCCTACTTTGCATCTCATTATCGATGCGAGGCAAGGCGTGTGAAAAATGTGAGCTAAGTCAAGGAAACATGCGCTAGTGTGTACTTGTAAATATTGCGATATAATTATCGCTGCTTTCGCCCGAAAAACGGACGCTAAAGCAGCGATAATTGTATCGCCGACCCTTGGTAATATGCCCCTCTACATTTAAAGAATCACCCTGCATTTGGATACAGTGTTAGGGAGCGTGCACCACCACGTGACATATCTTATCCAGGCTGTAGACAAGAGTCCACCTCTGACGTGTCAGAAGCAGGGCCTACTTTGAGGCACTTCAAGGGACAGATTTACAAAGTAGTCATGCAACGCAACACAGCAAGACAATTTGCTGTGCTGCATGAGAGAGCAGAAATATACCAGTTCTGTTAAAATATGACGCATTCCTGCTCTGGCTCACTGAGTGCTGCCTAGCCCCAACGCAGGCTCCCGTGCACAATGCTCCAAGGGTGCCTGTGTTACAGGCAGGATTGTTATTTTGCAGGAAAGGGACACCTGCCTGCACCTTCCTTCACAAAATCAATGTTTGAGGCAGTTTTCTCTTTCTACTTGCGTGCCAGAATGCAGCACATGCACAAAGAGGCAATAAGGAGGGGAAATAACAATATTTCTCCTCATTACGACTTGTTGGGAAGGTGCATCATTTTGTTGCATTCCCAGCATTACGTCTTTTTAAATCTGGGAGCACAATGCAACAATGTGTGCGACCTTGCCTATCTTGTTTTTTTTACTGAGTTTTATATAGCGCAAACTTGACCCGAAGGCATCAGAGCGCTTTACATGAGCACCAGTTGTGTTACATTCGGACACATTCATTTTTGTTAGGCAAGGGGAGATTAAGTGATTTGCCCAGAATCACAGGATGCTCAGCGTCATTGCCGAGACTCGAACCCAGTTACCCAGATTCGAGGTCGACCGCCCTAGCCGTTAGGCCAACTCCTCACCCCTGCGTTACTCAGGATTTACTGAGCCACGCAAGGCCACTTTGCATGGCTTAGTAAATAGCCTTCCATACAGCAAAGGCAACTCGAGGTCCTAGTAAATCTGTCCCCAAATGCCCACTGCTTTGAAAACTTATGTGTGCTGCATTATAGGTTGCATAGCCGGGAGCAGGTGGTGTAGGGAATAAGGTTTGCAGCCAAAGTCTGAGTAATTAGGCAGTGTCACTTACAAAAGGCAAATTTGTTATAGGAAATTAGAAACAAATTTCAACTCATTAAGCAACCAGTTCCTTCCTTATTCCAAGTTCTTCATGACTCCAGCAACACTGCTACTTTGTAGTAGAACACAAATTATTTATGTGTTGATGCTGGACTATTGGTGTTCTAATGAAGACTTCCGGCTTATGTTTTTAATAGCACCAACGGGTATTAGAGCGCTATACAACAGAACCGGACTCTGTTATACTACTTTTCCTTTTTAGGCACCTGACGATAATGTGGGTTGCACAGAAACACAAGCTGTTGAGCGGAGCTAGGATTCGAACCCGTTCCTCATTGTTCCAAGGTCGAGAGTTCTAGACAATAGGCCACATTGCCTCCACAGTCCATTTTTTGTGTGCATTGTTGTTGTACACATTTTTCCTATTTCGAAACACTGTACACATATGAGGTTATAAGAGGCAAACGTGTGTAGGCTGTAGCTCCCGCAGCCATGTGTATCCCGCAGAAGAATAAAATGCACTTCTTACAGTGGCGAGTTCAGCCAATTTGTATGGGAAGTAATGAACGTTGGAGCATACCTCAGCTTTGCATTCAAAGCGTCATATAGACTGACCTAGAAAGCGGGCTGTGAAACACCTGCAGTCATGGCAACAGATCCAGGAAGCGAGCTTGTGACAGCAAAATGAGGCACTGCCAAAAACGTCACTATGGTAGGAATTACAGTTCTTATAGTACTTGTTGGCTACAGATCACATATACATGTACTGACTACACGTATAGGATGGACCCTCCATCAAATCAATATGCCTTTAAATTATGGGGCAGATTCACAAGCCACTTGCGCCACTTTTGCGTCACTTTTCCCATGTTAAAAGTGACGCAAAAGTGGCGCAAGGGGCTTGTAAATAAGCCCCTAAGGTTTTTCAGATATTCCACAACAAGTCCCCCTGCATCCCATACAACCTGTAATTGCCTTCGCTACCTGGCCTGTCTATCCACCAATGAACTTGCACCTTTGCCTCTATTTGACCTCTACATTTGCTATACAACTTATGACTGAGTCACATTTCTGCTGCTCTTGCTGACAATTAGAAAATATGAAGAAAATTCCAAAATATTTTGGAATGAGTTTAAACTTGCCAAATATATAAAAATGAAAGTAAAATCAGCATCTTCTCCAAAGCTGCCAGTTGCATGCCTTGGGATGATATGAATAACTGCATGGTACTTGGGGAGTACCATCACTGCAAAAACACTGTTGATGATATGACTCATCAAAATAAGCGCGCATAACTTCAAAGCAGTGTCCGTGATGGAACACAATTTATTTGCACCGAACCAACCTTTTCCCACATAACCCATTACAAATCAAAACCACCAGCAAATATGGAATCTAGAGCAAAGACCAGACCACACATGATGATCACAGCACTGAGATGGTATGGGAGATACATTTTACAAAAGTGTACCATGTTTTAATTCTGAAAGGCATTTGGTATCTGTAATATTATTATATTTTGGTCCCATAGACCAAATACGGATTTGGCAAAATTGTGTTAACACAAAGCCAGATATAATCGCAAAAGCCATAGCCAGAAAGTGAGCTTTACATGTAGCAAAAGGGAAAGAAGTCTTGCACAACTCTAAAGAGAGCTCAGATGCTTAAGAAACACACTTACACAACCAGACCCACCACAGAAAATGAAGTCTCCAATGGAGCAACCCAAAAAGGTCACATCAACAACAAAAACCTGCTCCCAATCAACAGAGTGACCTTCACTCATGAACAATCTAAATCACATAACATATGTTTTACTAACTCGTATACCAAAAATCAACACCCATAAGCGATTTACATCGGAGAAGTGAGCCAGAGGATTATGTAAGAAGAAAAATATTTAATATGAGCAAAACACGTATGGGAAACAATACAAAGAACAGATCAGCATTGTAAACAAGGGAGAAAACACAAATCAAGGAAGCAGCACTGCCTTAAGTAGATTCACCTGCAAAACCACAACCAGCAGTGGTTCCTATTGTAGCCATGTCTCTAAGGTCTAAATTTCCTGGGCCCGATTGTCAGCTCTACTTTCGATGTGAGCAAACTGTTTCCTTAAGGGAATTGAGACCAATCTGTCACTGTTGGAACTGACACATTCTGGTTGGCTGAGGCCAGGCAGAACAAAGTACTCACACCGGGGTTGGGTGATTACACTCACTGTATAAACAGCGTTTACCCTTGGGTAGCTTGGCACAGAGCAGTCAGGTCTATCACAGAGGCAATGTGTAAGGCATTGGCACAGCATTCTCACACAACGAATACACTGAGCATCACAAAAGAGACTTCACGAGTGGTGCATGTAAATAAAGATGGTATTCAACACACAGTACCTAACACAGCATGAACATCAAGTATTTCTGGGCATTAATCCCATTCAGGAATATCACTAATGGTACTAGGCCCAACCATGTTAAAATGACATCAGTAATATGCACACTTGGGAAAGATCCTATTTTACCCCCAAGCACCCTTATGGAGTGTGAAACGTAAGAACAAGGCCCACCCTGGCAAATGTTATAATTCAATACCACACAGGTATAGGGTGCACTCCAGATCACAACGATATCAGAAATGTGTACACACAGATAATTACAACACTTTTAAACGACACAGTGGACCAAGGCAGCAAGGGTTAAAACCAATGTAAAATGTAGTATTTTTTGGCAGGGAATCAACGTGTAAAGCAACACCACCGTGCTGTGTAATTAATAACAGGCAGTCAGTCCCATGCACTCACTCAGCACCAACACACAGTGCAAAGGATATCAGGCAGGTCCGTATGGAGCACACTTGTGCGCACACACACAGACACACGCACACAGCACCGTAATGTGGTGCTACTGATATCCAGCAGGTCAGCTAATAATGCACATCCAGACCTCCTGACCCAACCCTTCTCCACCATTCAGCTAACCCTGACTACCCTTTACCCTGGGCTGGAGATAAAGAAAATGATACCCACCCTGATTCTAGGCCGATAGCACCCCAGTTCTAGGGAGCACAGGCGGGGACACGCAGTTTCTTGACCTGCTTCGGATCACTCTCAGAAGTGTTCCATAGCCTAGTCAATTACTGTCACCACCCAGGCCCAGTCCTAGCAATACTACCTGGCAACACAAAGTCATCAGGCGAGGCAAGGGCAGATGGTCTGCCACACTGAGGGCACAAAAGGAGCAATTCATGAATAGGGGAGGAAGCAGGGGAGGCACCCCGTCAAATGCATGCTGATCAAAGCAGCACCCAGGCAATCTGGGCACGACGGAACACAAATTCACCCCTCCGCACCTCCCTGGAAATGAGGCACAACGTCTGGTGCATGTTGATCTGAGTCACACCAGAAAATTCCAGTCATACACAACAAAGAGTTGCCAATTGCGTGCCTCCCTGGAAATGAGGCACAATGTGTGGTGCGCGTTCATATGGGGCACACCAGACAATTCCGGTCACACACAACAAAGAGCTGCAAATTCAGTACCTCCCTGAATATGAGGCACGACATCTGGTGCGCGTTGATACGGGTCGCACCAGACAATTCTGGTCAAATGCAACAAAGAGTTGAAAAGTCCCTACCTCCCTAGAAATGAGGCACAATGTATGGTGCATGTTGATAGGGTCGGTCCAGACAATTCTGGTCACTCACACAGGTGCAAGTTCAGCAGTGTGTATGAGGTAGAATGAGGCACTACTAGGGGTAGACCCACACCTCCAAAGGTCGCACCTGTGAATCGGATACCGCCTGCAATGAGCATGTAGTCGGCGTGTGGTGCACAAGGGAGATGTGGCTTGATTGATGAAGCGGGCCACGTGGGGTCCCACAACCAGTCAATCCACTCACTACCAACAAGTCACTTGTGTGTGTTGAAGCCCCAAGATGCAGGGGCCACACTTCTTAGATGCGGGCAGTACTTTTGGGGCTCCGCACAGGGCAGTCCGGTCTCCACGCACAATACTTAGTTCCATGCTCTCGCTGCGCTACCAGTTAGGTTCCAGCAGACAATGTAGGTACTTAAGACGGCACCGCTCTCCAAGTGTCAGAAGTGGATGTTCTGGGTCCCTCGCAGGAGGTCTTTGATGTCCCTGAGACCTCCACAAAAGAACATGGGGCAAGCCAACAAGCCCGTGTAGATTACACTTCACTGTGCCACACAGCAGCAGGTAGTCAGTCCAGGCCTGTCACAAATCATGAAGGGTGCGCTATCCCTTCCAATGGCAGTAATCCTCCTTGTGCACAACAGATTCCTCTGGAAGTGTGCCCCATGCAGTTCCAGGATTTCCGATCCCATGTCCCCACAAGTGTATCTCTACCCTGCTGAAGTATCGCACTAGTAGTTATACTGTAGTGTCCCTTTGAAGTTGGGGGTGGTTCAGAGGGTTGCCTTTTGAACCACAGATGTCTTCCCTACATTTCAGTCCTGTCTGCCCTGGGGCCGTGGAATGCAGATGTTAATCTTTAGTCAGGCCATGATCTGGCTTCCCAGAGGCCAAGTGTCAAAACCTCTTTCTCCAATCTATCCAGCCAGGCCCTCAAATGGCAGAGGCCTGTCATTCCAATTGCATACCCAAAGTTTATAGCTATCTCCCCAGCCTCCAGTGTGGACTGAAGTCAAATTAAAAGTCACCCAAAGAGTTTTAGAGCAGAGAAATGCCCACTTTCTAGATGTGACAAAAGTTAATACGCAGCCAGGGTGCACTCTGAGAATCTAATTTAAACAAGTCAATTCAATTAACACACTTAAAAAAAAAAAAAAATCATGTGTGCACTGGATGAGGGGCTCTGCGGGCCACCTAATTCAATATGACAAGAAATAAACCTGGCTCAGTATCAAGGCATATCCTGTGCACTACAACCATGTCACTATAAAGTGTACACAAATGTATCTACAGCAATTATTTATAATACAAAATATCTCATAAGTGAAGGGCGGTAAACCAAATGATTTAGAATGAATCCAAAATTGCAAAAAAAATTGCAAAACAAAATTGCAAAACACAAACAATTGCAGTCTGTTTTAATTCTTGACAATTGCAAATGAAAATTTAGTTTCAGTTTGAAGAACGATCAGCTTGTAGTCAGCATAAGAAATAAACGCTTCACAATCTTTCTAGGTGTGGCATTTCAAAGATATTAATGACGAATCCCTCTTTACCACAGGAGAGGGTTTGTCATTGTGATTCCAATGATAGGAAACATTATGAAGATGCTCCACTGTACTACTATTGCAGCTTGAAATAATTTCAATCATTTCCCCATGTTAACCTATGGTAAGAGCAAGCCTCATAGGTAGTGAAAACACACATGGGTATTCCTCACTACCTGGTCAGGGAATACACGTGTACCTGCCCTGTCTTTCACCTATCGCTTGCTTCACTACTTAAGACTTACCCCAGGAGTGCCATAGTAGTAGTGAAAGGTCCCCTCAGGATTGGCCAGAGGTTTAGAAAGTTCAACCTGAGCATAAGTGCAATTGTGCATACAGAGGCCTGCAATGGCAGGCTTGACACATGTTTAAAATCCTCATAGAAGCAAGTTCGCAAACAAAGGCCCGCAATGGCATGCTTGAGGCATGTTTAAAAACATCAGTTAAGCACCACTTCCTAAGGTGTTTAGGAAGGGCACACGCACGTTCACACTGCAGTTACAGTGGGAAAGTGTCAGAGCCCTAAGGACACTAAAAGAGAATCAGCAAAACCCATGAGAAAAAACAAATAGTTTAAGGAAACACTACTTCAAGCATGCCAGGTCTAACAGTCACACATCAGGCAGTTTCGGTGTAATTTTCTAGCATTGCCATGATTAGGGAGGTGTGTACGTTGGCCATAAAGACAACTCGGCATACCTTCTTTAAGAATGTGTTCCTTATGTGAACTCCAGAACTTGTGCTTCATTTGATCTTTCTGCGCCTTACGATCTCTGTTTCTAAGTCATGTTCAGTGTTGTGCTCTTTATAGCACTATCAGTTCTTCTCCCTTACAATTTCTTGCTATGAAGCAATAATTCAAATGAAATTGGATGTAAGGAGTGGGTGAATTATCTGAGAAACAGGTTCTCCTAATATCATTGAATTCCTTTAATCCACAATTACCTTCTATGCTATACTCAGCTTCTTCACCCTGTTATGGAAGTAGCATGTCTAGGAACAGTTCCAGAAGATCATGGGGAGAACTAAATATTTTCAGAGTTTGAGATGGAGAATAAGGGTTGATGGTTGGAGTTACTTGTCATCCTTTGGGGATCTTAAATTTTTGCTGCCCGTCCTCTGTCACCATAGTAGAGTATCTCATCTTCTGCCGTGCCAACAGGCTGGGAGGATGCCCGCCAAAAGATAAATAACTCTGTTGGTCATCTTTTTGGACCTAAAAATTTACATTTTATTATGCTAATAACAGTTGTACTCTATGTTTGTTATTGTTTGTTTAGTGATATAATCACTGCTCAATCGGTTCCTTGTATTGTGTGCACTGGTAATATTTGTTTCAGTCATTATGATGGTCAATTCCATTGCTTCAAGGGCGTTCATGGCACTTGAGATGGGAAATAACACCAAAGATGTTTTGTAAAATAGAAATAACTTCACAAAGTTGCTTCTGTCCTTACTTTTGTCCAGGATGATTGATCATAGCAGTTTCTTTCCTTGTTTTACTTTCCAGCCTTCAATGTATTGATAAATGTCGGCGTGATGCTTACCTATCCAATACTGATTTCGATCGGCACAGTTCTCAGTGTTCCTGGTAACGCAGGTAACTACTAAATAATTTTGAAAGCATGTCACAATATTTTTTTATCACTATCTTTTTCAGATAATGTCCTTGTACTGCTTACAATCAGTATCGTTAGTTGTTTTTCTTATAATAAATGTATTTTACTGTGTGCTTATCAAGAGAGGGTACTGAAATGTGCTTGGAATAATAGAGGTTTCTAGCCATTTATCAGACAATTAACGAAAGCCCAATTAACGGTAATATTGAGCATGGTCTGGATTTGCTCATAGAAGACAACATATGTCAGAATTTCAAAATGTTGGTCTGTCTTAAGTTCCTGAGCAGAGTTAAATTTTCCCTATATTTGCGAAATCATGAATGTATTTTCAAAAATCCAACCTCAGTTTCACTGTGTCTTTTTAAATGGTCTCCTATATTACAGGGACATGCCTTCATTTATTTAACTTCAATAGTGGGGGTGGGATGCACACCATTTCTTTCCTTCTTTTCAAATTTTGTCCTTATTCTCCTGATGTTGCGTGCTGACTGGTAAGGTGCCAGCCCATAAGGCACCATGCAAGAACAGTTACATAAGAAGGGACCTATCATAGGCCCCAAACCAGACGCACTGCTGACTTGCGCCACTTTAGCATTCATTATTCTTATTCTTTTTCCAGTATATTCGTTGTAATCCAATTGATTTTTAACCCATTCAGCTAGATATTGTATCTTCTCCACACGTGGAATCTTTGCAATTTTCCAAATTTCTAATGTCCAAAATGTGTCCATCCTGACCTCTTTAAGTGAACACGACTGAGGCAAAGGTTCATAAAAAGCAGTGTTTTATTCAGGAAATACCCAATGCATTTCGGGCTTCAAGCGCCCTTCGTCGGGGGTCACTATAAATAACAATAAGACAACAATCACTTTTAGTTTTCTTAGTTTAGACATATTATACTAAATAAATATATAATTTGTCAAAATTTCCACCATACGTGACATATAACTCGTATATCCCTTCATTAAGACATAACATGAATTGTAATGTGAATAATCACCCTCCTTCCACCGAACAGACCTATGTTTCCCTTAATGTTGCCTGCTGTACACTCCCCCTATCACCATTAAATGCTCTCCTCTCCCCTATTAGCCATCGTCTTATCATTATTCCAACATTGTCCTTCCTGCAGGTAGTTAAACAAAACAGTAGTAACATTTACTTTCGCTCACAGCGGTGAGCTCGCCTGGCCTATTTTTAGCATTCTTTCACGCAGGTAGTTAAACAAAATAGTAGTCACATTTACTTTCGCTCTTAGGAGTAAGCTCGCCTGGCCTATTTTTAGCATTCCTTACACCCTTTAGTGAACTCGCAAACCAAGCTCTTTTCTTGCTCCCTCGTCATTCCGTTCTATCTATATCCAAAACTATTCAATTATAGACTCGGTTTCGCCCACCATTTAAAGCAACGAAGGTGCCTACTAATGTGAAACAAGAAATTCCCAAAGTTATATTCACACGTTATCTTTTCAAACTACTGCGAGCCTTTAAACTGACAACTATCACTGCAAGCGCATGTATTCGCATACCTGCTGGGAGCATTTAAAATTAACCGTCCGTGTCATTGTTGCAGCCAGAAATGATTCGCTGCATTTCTCCTCCCTTATTAAACCAAATAATCCCGCCCTATTCTCTCCCTATTGGCCCATTCATACGATATTTTCCCGCCGTGAGTGATATTCACTTGTGCAAAACTCCATATCCCATCATGCAATGTAATATGTTGAGAAGAGCTCGAGCTCCCCATCCATAGCTATATACCAACAGACTGGTGATTCTCAAAAAGACCATTATCGTTATTTACGACATAGATGATTTAAAGTTCAATACACACAAAAATTCAACACCGACTTTGAAGAACCAGATCTTTCACCAAACGTGTAGATGATGTTGCAAATTCAACAATTTTTCTGTTTATCGAGCGGGTGCTATCCCCTACGGGCAATCTGTGAAACTTCAATAGTGGGGGTGGGATGCACACCATTTCTTTCCTTCTTTTCAAATTTTGTCCTTATTCTCCTGATGTTGCGTGCTGACTGGTAAGGTGCCAGCCCATAAGGCACCATGCAAGAACAGTTACATTATATACATATACATATACATTACATATACATATACATTACATATACATATACATTAATATATAATTTGACAAATTATATATTTATTTAGTATAATATGTCTAAACTAAGAAAACTAAAAGTGATTGTTGTCTTATTGTTATTTATAGTGACCCCCGACGAAGGGCGCTTGAAGCCCGAAATGCATTGGGTATTTCCTGAATAAAACACTGCTTTTTATGAACCTTTGCCTCAGTCGTGTTCACTTAAAGAGGTCCGGATGGACACATTTTGGACATTAGAAATTTGGAAAATTGCAAAGATTCCACGTGTGGAGAAGATACAATATCTAGCTGAATGGGTTAAAAATAAATTGGATTACAACGAATATACTGGAAAAAGAATAAGAATAATGAATGCCAAAGTGGCGCAAGTCAGCAGTTCATTTATTTAAGTCATTTTAAAACGATGAGATAACAGCAACATTTTACAGGAGTGCAATTGTCCGACGAGGTGGGTCCTTGCATTGTCTTCTGCAGAAGTGCACAACTTCCACTCATTGCACTCAGTGGTAGAAATATGAGGAAGGTACAGAGTGCTTTGTGGGCACAGACAGACCTCTTTAAATAAACTAAATCTTAATTTAGTTTCTGCCTCTTATCAGGCTTAGGGCTCCATGCCTTACTTTTCCCATAGCTTGTCTGGTTCAGCAGTGTTCAATTCCCAAATTCTAGGGGCTTGTGGCTGCTATGATCACGTAGCATGTTTACTTAGAAATACAAGACAGCTGTGGGCTACCACTTCCAGTGAATATGCTCTTTCTTCAACTTTTTCGTGCATTCCCACTGGGTGGGACTTACATCCCTCACCATTCTAATGGACAGTTACCCATGCTCAACATTATACCACAGAAGGTTTCGCGTCGCCAATGCACCATGCAAGGGGACACAAGGCGACGCAAAACCTAGAATGAGATTGACCAAGTCACACAAGGCCACATTGCATGGCCCTGAGTGACTTGGTAAATCTGGAGTAACGCAAGGCAGTGCAAGTCACTGCCCGAGGGAGGTGTTCCATGGGCGGTACATGGGTGTTCCCACGTATCCACCAATGGATTTTGGCGCATTCTCAGATTTACCATGAGTGGTAGACCTGGGAATGCTTCAAACTGTCATGCCTTCCAAGGGGAGGCATAACGAGGAGAAATATTTTTATTTTTCCTTGTTTGTTTCTCTTTTTATATGTGCTGCATTCTGCAGCACACATAGAAAGAGGAAAAGGCCTCATAGGACTGTTTTATTGCAGGAAGGTATCCCTTCCTGCACATAAACAATCCTGCCTGCAACACAGGCACCTTTGCACCATGGTGCAAGGGTGCCTGCGTTGGCACTAGGCAGCCAAGAGTGGGCCAGAGCAAGGCAAAGGCAGGAATGCTCCATATCTTGAGAGATCTGGCCCATTCTTGGCCTTTCACGCAGCGCAGCAAGGCATGAGTAAATGGTAAATATGGCGCACAGGACAGATGCAATAGTAGGAGTGATGTGTAGTGTCTCAAATTCAAATACTCTAAGGATTGGACTTATTTGGGCTCAGGACAGCCTGGTCCTGAGACCTGAATTCGTTTTAAAGCCTTAGATTTTTGTGGCATTTGCTACATTTTGTGGATCCCATAGTGAGCCAGACCTACAGGAGATTCTGCCACCACCTATGCGCTGGTATAGTGACAGTGTGAGCTGGGAGAACTATGGAGTAATGTGGACTGAGACAGAACGGGATCCCATTGCTGTGTATATACCAGTCCACTACATAATCACAACTCCTACTACAAACACCATACAGCCTATGGAATCTAGAGCTAAAGGGCTCAAGAAAAGAAGGAATTTTATTCTCCTCCAATAACAATCTTTCCCTCAACCAACCAAGTGGATACACATGATACACACATGACCAGTCTAACCCAAAGTGAGCCACTACGTTTTGAAATGCACACTGATCTAAAGAGTACCACTAACAATACTGAGCATAAAGTGTCCTCGGTGGAGGGCATCCTGGAAAAGACAAAAACTTAGTTTACTCAAACTCTTACTGAATTGTCTACTTATCCTTCTACCCTTCCACTGCCTCCAAATTCTCTTTGACATGTACAATCAAATCTCTTATCAAATGTGCCATTCTTAAAGTCTGTTTGGTGTCATATTAATGTCCTTTTATCCATGATCTAATAATTCGCAGAAAATATGTCTTTCTCTACCTTGTGGTGCATGGCCTATCTCATACTACACACCACCTTTCCAACATATCACTCCTCCAGGAAACCTTCTCATGTATGTGGACAATCATAAAGGAACAGCTTGGGGATTCCCATTATTCATATATTTTTCCTCAATAGAGCTAACCAGATATTCAATATTAAATTCTAAAGCACTTTTCTTAAAAATGGTCCTGTCTCTGTCCACAAGCCCAAGAACTAAGGTTTGTTACTGTACGCCTTAAGCACTTCTTTCCTGATTTTCATGGATTATATGCCAGATCAGTCAATATATTTATTCTTTGGGAAATAAGCAGTTTTCTTTACTCAGTAAAATCCTACCTCACACACACATTCTGCAAAGTTACCTCAACATATGATCTCTCTAATCTAAATACCTCACCATCCACAGAGGAAATACATTTTCTTTGTGACATACTGTTTGGACACATCCTAATTTACTTTTTTGATTATTGTCCTGCTATTCTGTAGAGACCATTTTCTTACAGAATGTCACATCGCTTGACCAGAAGCAAACACCTCCCCAAACACCCCCACAAACTAAAACTCTAGTATACATTTTCCATCTCATAATTGAATACTATCTTACTGAACTTTTGGAATTGCATGACTTCCAAGAATCTACTGAAGGTCAGTGCTCAAATCTGAACCTTTTTACCCAAAACCTACAGCCACTAAACAAAGCTTTCCTCATTTGGGTTGTAGTTTGGAATATCAAATGTAGAACATTAACCAAAATATCAAAAACCAAAATATCGTAGAGGTAAATGCATTTAGGTAAGTATAAATTTACTATTTGTAACTCTACATCTATGTACCTTGGAGCTATATATATTATCAAGGAACATTTTTATGGAGTTGAGTATTTTGTTCCTAAACATTATGAGTAGCGTCCTTCCCAGACAAGGTACTCACCAATGCCTACGCCACACACAAAGATTAGTATGACACTTCTTTATTCTTCTGTGTTTAACACTGAACTCAACATTTTAAACCTGCATTTACTTCCCTATGCTCTAATGCTTACGTGACAGTTCTACTGAGTCCATCAAGAGCCATAAGGGTTTGGTCCATACAAACTCACACAACGCTACATCTCCCCCTCGGTTAAATCATTTTTTTTAATGTTTTACAAATATATACAATTAGAGCTCGTCAATCAGTCTTCGTGGCGCTTGGAACAAACTTCCAGACCATGTCTTCAGAAACTGGGAATAGGCAGTAGAAATGTCCATGACTGGCATAGGTGATGGAAAACAACAGCAGACAGGCGCTTTTCACTTGTCCTTTCAGACGCATTATCTACAATGTAATCAGTGTGTGACGAGCAATGAGCCACATGTTGGAATTGCCAGGAGTCTCACGTAATGAACTTCTCAGGATGTTGGGCAGTCACCATGTGTCCTTTGCAGGTCACAACATGAAATAGTTCATCATCGAAAGACTTTCATTTTCTATGCTGATGAACAAGAACTCAATCTCCTCTAGTGAAAGTGACATCTTTTGCATGTCAACGCTTGTGCACATAAGTTTTTATTTTCCTCTTACCATACAAGTCTTTCATGCATGTTTCTTCCTCAATATTTGCTCTTCTATTGATCCATTGAGGTACTTGATCATCATGGCTCTCCCAAATATCAAGGTGGCAAGGCTTTCACCTGTGGTTGAGTGAGGGTTTAAGTCGTAAGCTCAAAGAGTATATTTTAAGATAGCTGTAATTTCAAGCTTCTCTAGTACAGAACGCTTGACAGTTTTCTGTAGAGTACTCATGAAACACTCGACAAGGCCATTGGCCTGTGGCCAAAAAGGGGTGCTCTTCTGATGCTTCACATTAAGATGACAGAGAAGGTCTCTGAATTCTTGACTGTTGAAAGGTGGTCCGTTGTAAGACCTTAAGATTGCAGGAACACCCCAGGTCATGAAGATGCTGTCTAATCTCTCAATGACATGTTCTTGAGTGATAGATGAGAGATCTTGGCTCAATGGAAAGCTGGAATATTCTTAAAGGATCACCATGAGGTGATGTCTGTTGTCAAGGGGATTGATGAAGAGCACTGCAATTCTTTCCCATGCATGCATTGACAAGTCTGACATATTTAACGGGTGTTGAGTAGTTTTTGATTACAGGGAGTTGCATAGATGTCAGGCCTTTAATCCTCTTTCAACTCTACCATCGAGATGTGAAAACTAGACTCAGGCATGAAGAGCTGTTTGGTGGCAACAATTCCATGATGTCCTTCATGGGCAACTTCAATTATCTGCTGTCGCAGAATCTTCGGAATAACAAGTCTTGAACCTGTAAGGATAATGCCTTCCTGACTAACGGACAGTTCATCTTTGACATTCTTAAACTTTTTATATTCACTGTCACTGGTGAGAGGTCGAGGGTGCTGGTACCAAGACTAACATGTAATAATGTCCTTCAGTTTCAGCATGGCGCTTGACTTGTGGCAGTGACAATTTGTTCCAATAAAATTTAAGCTGGGGTTGTTGATTTCACTATGAATTTTTAGTAAGCTTCAGCAGTCTTAGAATGGGTGCCAGGGCATTGTACAGACACTTTTAAATAGTAGTCAACAGGGTTCTGATCTTTCCATGGATGATGCACAATGGTGTAGTTGTATTTTTGCAATCACAGTCCACAACGTCCAATGCAAGGAGACATTTTTGCTTTGAATTTCCAAATATAGTCAACAATGCTTGATGATCGGCCACAAGCATGAAGGGCTTGCTATACAAGAATATGTGGAAATGTTCACAAGCCCACACCACTGCTAAGAATTTTTTCTCAGGTTAAGAATAAACACGTTCAGTTTGGGAAAAACGTCGGATTACAGAAGCCACAATACGCCTTCGAGCATTTGGGTGTCCGCTGGTCAAGGATGGCACCCAACCGACAGGGCTAGAGTCAACAACAACCTCAGTATGAAGCTTTGGATCAAAGTATTCCATTTCAGTAGCATTCTCAATAGATTTTCTGGAAGCTTTGCCTGCATTCATGTGAAAAGAAAAGAAAAGAAGCATTCTTTTTCGTCAAGTCTCTTAATGAGGCACTGATAGTGGCAAAGTCTTGTATGTGTCTAGAGCAATAGCTGGCCATGCCAAGGAATAAATGGAACATGTAAACGTCTTGTGGGGTGTTGGCAGTTGACAATGTTTCTACTTCAGCTGGATCGGGTGTCATGCCCTGTCAGAAAATATACAGCCAAAGAATTTTTATTTTGTCTTATGTAACTCACATTTCTCAGCATTCAAAGTTAAACCGGAATCAGCGAACAACTGACACACTTGCGTTAGAGCTTTGTCATGCTCCTTCTGTGTAGCTCTGAAAAACAATAATCCATAATTGAAAGCATTCATGACAGGCTGTATGTTACTTCGAATTACATCTTGGAATAGCTCTGCAGGTAATGGCACACCAAAACATAGTCTCTTGTAACTGAACAGATCAACATATGTAGAAAAGGTTGTAATGTACCTGCAATTCTCCTTGAGTTACAACTGATGATATCTTTTATTCAGAGATAGGCACGAAAATACCTTTGCACCATTCAATTGAGTTATCATGTCGAAATGTAAATGTAAATGTAAATTGATACTTGTATAGCACACTACTCACCCGCAAGGGTCTCAAGGTGCTGGTACGAATACCGCTGTGGAACCCATCCTGGCTTTCCCTGTGACGCGTCCATTCCTGGGCACCCCCAAGGTGGAGGCCAGGCATCCTTAGCGTTGTGGGGGCCGTTGTGGAGATTAAGCAAGCTATTGCCCAGAGTTGCAGAGTGGGACTCCATGATTGGAATGGCACCGAGGCGAGAATTATCAGGTCCGTGGAATTTTTGAGCCCAAGACCCGCCGAGGCGGGGAATTGAACCCTGGTCCCAGGCTAGACCTCTGCATCAGGGTCTGCTGCTCTAATCATTGAGCCACACTTCACCACTGAAATGGTTTTCGCAGGTCAAGGGATTCTAAAGCGTACTCGCTCATCTCGGCTTACACACCTCTAAGGTACTTATCCCTTCCCTGACACTATATTTGTTTGATTATTTTTAGTTTTCACTTAACGTGTACGTTACGGAATTGTTATACTTACCTGTCTGACTTTTTCGATTAACGATGGGCAGATTTTCGTGTCTTGGCGTGGACCCTTTGGATGCCGCGCTGCGCCTGCATACATTTACACCCATCGATGGCTGAGGTTAATTGCCAGCAATAGGCGCTCACACCCTTTGACCTCGGTGTTGGTGCGGCGATATGTACACGTAATCGCGTTCTCTTGTGTTTTATTGTGTGACTATTTAGACTCTGGCTTATATCCGTCTTGTAATTATTAACATGGGTTTCATCGTTCGGAGTGGCTACATTCCCCTTTGGAGTAACACCAATAGGGCTTAAGTGTAGCTTGGTGTTAAGTAGCAATTGTAGGCATGTTCTGGCACTGACTTTTCCCTTGTAGTTGATTAACACAATCCTTATACGTTGTTTTGAGCGGCAACTCTCTCTTTTGGAGTAACGACACCATTAGGGTTTGCTTTGCATTACTAACATTTTAGTTGTAGACATCTCAGGAAACATTCGTTTTCCCCCCGTCCTGACATGTACTGTTCCGCACTTTTTTCTACAGTGTACTCTTTTTTTGTGTGGGACTGTCCACTTTTCGAATTGAAGCACGTCTTTCACAGTTGCTCATCCTGTGCAGCCGGGACGGAAGTACAACCGGCAAAGAGGTGAGCCTCTAGACCCCTACTGATGTACAGTTTGTATTTTTTAAGAGTTATAGTCGGTGCTTTTACTTACTAGGTTATCACATTTCTGTAATTCCAGATTACTCCTCTCTTTCCGTCAGTCCAATAGGTAAGAAGTCTTTATACTATATGTCTTTTTTAGGAGTAATACGATTTTTTATCTAATATTAGACGATACATCTCACACTCCTTGCTCTTTTCCCTCTATTCCTTCACTTCTCTTTCGTCTACATCTTCTGTTTTTCCTTTGCCATGGATCATGTTCTGTATATTTACTAAACGTAACCACATGATTTAATGATCCAGTTAAATTTCTTTTGAGTCACATGCCAATAACACATGGCAACTTGTATTTTAGCCTGTACCGATCATCAACTCACGTGAGATGTTACACACGGCGGTATATAGATTCCATATACCCATTCATTCACTTTGTATTGTTTGTATTAGAGAAGATTCTGTTTAGAATGATGTTGTCTGGTTCACACTCACACCGTACTGGCACCTTGATGATCATGAAACTTTTTGATATTATTCGTCTGATCCGTACTTAGGGAGTGGTTTTGTCACTTGGGGTGCGGTTGCACTTCAGTCACAGTCTTCGCCCATGTCTGTTCTTTATGTCTGGAATGATATGTAACAATGTCTGATACATTGCCATTGTACATCCTTGTAGCCCTGAAGAAAGTCGTGGGTTCATACCCTGACAAAACACGTGTTGGCTGGGCATTGGATGTACATTAAATCAAGAAAAAACGTCACATTGGACTACTGTTGTTGCTGTGATATTTTGTTGTTTATACTTTTACGTGCTGCATTTATGCTGTAATACACAGATCACGTGTGCACAGGCCACTGTCGAAATGTGCTGACCTGGAATTCGTTCTCTTTCAATGGGCGTGTTTGTGTGACGCATATCCACGCAGATGCGTTCAGCTCCTTCACTGTACTTTTTGGGTACTACCACTATGGGAGAAACTCATGGAGTTGGACCAGTGGAATGCTCAATGATATTATGTTCAAGTAAAGATTCAAGTTCTTTTTCAATAACTTCCTGTAAGTGAAAAGCAATTTGTCTGTTTCTTTGAGCAATAGGACAGACCTCCTCGTTAATGTGTAATTGGACTTTCATAATCTTGAGTTTTCCCAATCCATGAAACAACGAAGGGAGTTGACTTACTATTTCATAATGAACATTCATGTTATAGTTCACGGATATCAGTCCCATATCAGCCGTTGTGCTGAAGTTGACTAAACAGGTGCTTGACGCCATACATTGAAGTACATGAACGTGTGCCTATACTTCGGTTTTCTTATGCTTCATCTTTGCTACAAATGAACCTTGACTTTTGAGTGCTGCTGTGGCCTACGTGTACACTTTAGTTTTCAATGGTGTAAGTTGGGGCAATGAAGACAGTGCATTATATTTCTCCTCCAGCATATTATTTATTGATTCACCACTATCAATAATTGATAGGTATTGGTGAACCATTGACTATTAGTGTGATCTTCGGAAAATGTTAAATGACTTTGGTGCTTTGTCGTGTCGATTTCTCTTGAACCAGTGTTTTTCCTCACAGTTGGCCAGTCCAACATGCACATGCTTCTTTGAGGTAAACATTGACATAACACAACCATCTTATTTACTTTCACTTGATATTGATACAGAAGAACTGTTTGATAAAGATTTGAATGTCGAACGCTTGGTGTCGATTTGCCCCAGCTGATGTGGTCGCTGGGCCTTATGCATTTAAACAACAAGAGAGAGAGGGCAAAGTAACTGGAGCCACTCTTGGTCTCCCTAAACTATATAAATCCAACAACAGAAGAGTATATCCGAAAAAAGAAGAGTTAGCAAGAGGAATCACTCTAGTTAAAAAGAACCCTCACTCACCAACCTAGTTGGTGACATGCTTTATCATTGGGTTCCCACCAGAGCTGCCGAATGCATCTCTGTTGTGCTACAACGCCTGATTACAGGGGAGCAGGTTTTTGTGTGTGATGAGAGTGAGTCTAATATGTGAAGGAAGTGATTTAAAAAGTGTCTCTGTTTTATCCCAAAAGATTTTTAATGGTGGAAAATCAGCACTATTAAAACCAAGTGAGTCGGATGTTCCTAAACTGGCTTTAATTGACCAGATCCATCCTAGAGTGAGAAAAAACGTTTGGTCAACATGTTTCTGCTTCTAGGTGTATTACATGAAACATTCATCAGGACCAGCTCACCACAGCGGTATACGCACGCTAAGGCGTCCCATAACCTGTGGTGGATTTAACCGAAAAAACTCACTGTTATAAAGCAGCCTTCAAAGATTTTTCAAAAGCTGTGAATATCTGTAAAGACAAGAACAGAAGACAAATTGCAAAGCATATAGTACATTCAAATTCTTGTACTTAGAAATCTTTTTCCGTGATTGAACTTATTCCATGGCACTTCAAAATGCAGCAGTTAAAGTCAACGCTAGCTTGTAATGGTGAAACAATTGTGGCGGTGACATGCATTGTTTAAGTATTGGTAATACATGTTATTCACGTACCCAAAAGAATGCCTGTTTAATTTTATGCACCCGGGTGTATTTTTCAAATAATCAGGTGTCTTTTCCTGCAATAAAGCACAGGTAGTACCAGCAGTATGTATGTTAAAATAACATGACTAACCCCCCAACATAAGGATGTTGGTGGATAAGGCAGACTGTACATATCATTTAAAATACCAGATTTAAAACCATGATAGAACACAGGGCTTACATTAAATAATGAGTAATGTCACTCCATGGGTCCTGGTGGGGGGCGGGACTCTTAGTCACAATCTGTGAGGGATAATAGTAAGATAAAAACCTTTCAATCAGAATACATCCAAGCATACCGATTAACAAGTTACCTTAGTGCGTATGTCGAGAGTCCACTCACTTGGCAAGAGTCGAGCACCCGTGTGGCACCTGCACACTCCCATCCATCGACCCCGAAGATGTTAAGGGGTCTGTTTCAGAAGTCTAAAAAGGGTGTGTTTGACCAGGAAAATTGTGCGTAGCTCCGCATTTCCGCGTCACGTGATCTTCTGGGATCACGTGATCTACGTATAAGACGCTGCGAAATGGGAAATCGTGAAAAAAGGCTACAACGCTAACCGTCATTGCCGGCAATAAAGTTCTTTTATAAAACAATTTATTGACTGTTTGCAATCCAGTCTTTAAGTTTCAATTTCAGTACTAACAGTATAAAACATTCGTACCCCCGATATTGGTAAGTTAAATGTTTGTGGATGATCCTTGTATTGATAAAAACAGCATGCCAAATATATTTAAGGTTTAGTGGAGCCAATGCTTAAATCGATCTAAGTTTCAGCATAAACACGGGGAAAAGGTAGATACCTATCTGTATACCTTCCAGGCTGTTATCAGACACAATGTTCAGTGTGACAGACTGTACATAAAGGATTTGTTATGACTCAAAATCCTAGTATTAGAGGGTAAATAAATTGTATAAACGTACCCACGTCCCATCCTGCCCTGGTCTTGGAGTGACCTAAATTTCACACTGTTACAGGGTCAAGACGCCCGGCACAACAGACTATGAAAAAGGGGGGGGCTTCTTGATTCAGAGTCCTGATATTGGAGGGTAAACAATTTATACAAACGTACCCATGTCCTATTACACCCTGGTCTTGCAGTGACCTCAGCTACAGTAATGCCCTTGATTCAGAAGTGTTTGCTCATATCTCGGCATTGGACTTATATAGCAGGATCTTTCATCAGATGTTAGAGCCTCATTACTGAACCCCAAGGGATGTTATCATTGAGCCCATGTATATGAGTTGACAACCGATAAATTCATAGTTGTTCCTTCTCAAACAACATCTGTGATGATTTGTTGCCAGGTCTGATTTGCTCTATAATGGTCCAACGCAAGTCATTGTTAGTGTGGTTATACTGCAAAAAATGATCATTCAGCTTAGTGGTGTTCTTCTTACACCGGATATTACTCCGGTGTTCGCAGATTTGTTGTTTTAATTTCCGGGGGTCATACCCACGTATCTTGAGCCACATGGGCATGTGATTAAGTAAATACTCCCCACCACGGATCCACGGGTTGGCGTCATTTGAAGCGAGGCTGAGTTGACCGAGACAATTACGTGGGTGACACCCTTCCCTACCCGTTACAGAGGCTCATGGAGCATTACCTCCTACATTACATGATTAACACATACTATTACTTGGTACTATTAGGTATCTTATTAAGTGCATGAAATTCATGCATTTTTCTCATGTTATCACTTTTGTATATAGCACACCTATTTGGTATTATCAACATAGTGAGTACTGAGGGGATCTTTCAGTCCTGATGAAGAAGCCTTTGCTTCAAAACATGTTGACTTTATAGAAGTATCCGCACATTATAGGCAGGCCATCTCCGCATCACCTTTTTACCAGGTCCAGCCTCGACGACCTATTAAAGTTTTTTAAGTCCATGAGGCCAGCTCTTTTTTAATTCACCTACCCTTATTCACTCCATACCCTTCCTCTCACTACCCCATCACCACACATAGTATTGTTGGAACAGTGCTCCCGCGTAGTCGTAGGTCGTAGCATGCCCCATCCTGCAGCAGGGCGGGAAGA
This sequence comes from Triturus cristatus, assembly GCF_964204655.1. NCBI lineage: Eukaryota > Metazoa > Chordata > Amphibia > Caudata > Salamandridae > Triturus > Triturus cristatus. The sequence goes on from NC_140592.1 coordinate 771,870,116, forward strand.
CCCCTATGATGAAGCATGACACCAAGGGCCCTTTTGGTGTGTGAGGGGTATTTAAGCAAACACTGTGTGCATCCACACCAGGATGAGAAACACACTTCCCTAAAACAGTCAAACCTTTAAGGTGGATCTATTTGATTTAATTACAGAGCTTTAGAGGAGGATGTATCCGCCCTAGTGTCCATGTACGACACTACCTCTTCACTCCCTCATTTTGTTACATAAAGCATGTGATTAAGTATACAACATTCGTAGAATTACAGTTCGTATGTGAACGTTGTGTCCATACTTTGCCCGTCTCCAATTCCAATGTTTTTGTAGATGTGGTCACATGGCAGACACTACACCATCCACAAGGGAAATTACCTGTAATTCGAGGTAAACCCCAGGCATTAAGAACAGAGGAATCCTCATTGTTGTTTGTTTTCTTTGGCTGTGTATGTACTAGTGTGTCCTTAATGCTTCTTGCTTTTTTAAAAGAGAAGAGGGATTTCTCCCCTTTAATGATATTACTTTCAAGAATTCGCCAATGTTTTCTGAAGGAATTGGTAATAGCGTTGGATGCAACTCTGTACGTTGTGACACAGGTAAGCGGAATCTCTCCAGGCTGTTTAGGCATATCCTCTAAGAGAACCTCTCTGGTTTGATTTCTAGCTCTTTTACAGCTCCTTGTTAGGATCCTTTCAGGATAGCCTCTGTTCTGCAGTTTCTTAGTCAATTCGCTGGACTGTGAATGGAAATCTTCCACCTTACTCCAATTGCACCGTATGCGAAGATATTGCCCATAAGGGAGATTTTCCCGCAGTGGTCTCGGGTGGAAACTGGAGAAAGCCAAGAAGTAGTTCTTAGCTGTAGGCTTGTGATAGGTTTTCGTGAGTAGTCTTCCTTCAGACTTCATTATAACCACATCTAGGAAAACCATCTCATCTCTATGGAAGGAGTTAGTGAACCTCAAATAGGGGTCACATGTGTTGTTCCAATCAAAGAATTCGAGGAGTGTGTGTTCAGATCCTTGCCAGATGACGAAAACGTCATCTATATACCTCTTCCAAAAAGATATATTAGAAGTATATGGATTACTCGCTGTCAATATGTGCTGGCACTCAAAGTCATAAACATAAAGTTCGGCCACACTGGGGGCGAATGTACTGCCCATCGATGTACCTGTGGACTGGAGGTAGAGGTCGCCCTTATATTCAAATAAGTTTTGCTTGAGCAGCACAATCAACAACAAACTGCTTGGGTGTCTGAAAATTCCAAGTTGCTGCACTTAATACCTCATCAAAGACACAAATAGTATCATCCTGGGGCATACTGGTATAAAGGCTCTCAATATCTAGAGATACCAGTATCGTTGAATCATTATCCACCCTTAGATCTTGTAAGAGAGCCAAGAAACTTTTGCTGTCTTTCAAGTAAGTAGAGGTATTTTGGATGAGAGGTTTTAAAAAGAAGTCGCAATATTTCGACAAAGGCTCTAACAAAGAACCAATGCCCGAACTATTGGGCGTCCTGGTGATGGTGTCCTGTTCTTATGAGTCTTAGGCAAAGTATAAAAATAGAGAATAACGCCATCCCCTTTTGTCGGAAAATCAGCCTCATGTTTAGTTATGTATCCATTTGTCTCCGCATGTTCAACCAAACTGGAAATCATGTCTCTCAGTTGGGGAGAAGGATCTGCAGATAGCGAAATGTAATTTTTGCGGTCACCCAGGAGGCGCCTGCATTCCTTGTCATAATCTTCGGCGTCCTGAATATCCACTCCACCCCCCTTGTCGGCTGGCTTTATGACAATGGAAGTATTGGATTGCAAAGATTGTGGTGCTTGGAATTCTACTGCACTCATGTTCTTAAATATTCCCAATTCCTGAAAGGATTCTACATCATTAAACACTGCTTGTTCAAAAGCACTTATCTCAGGTGGGACCGCATGTGGAGGAGGGGTAAAGGTGGATTTTAAGCGTAGCCCTGTATCGCTGGTGCAGTCAGTCGATTCAAAAGGCTTTTGTTTTTCAAAGTAAAATTTAAATTTACATTTTCTGAAAAACTTAGCAAGTTCGCAAAGTAAGCGGAAGCGATCTAAGCGTGCAGTGGGAACAAAGCCTATTCCCTTTTCTAAAACCAAGCATTTGGTCTGTGTCAGACTTACTGATGAGAGATTGGTGACTAGACTCTCTGATTGCTGGTTCCCGCTTGTGGATCTTGGAATTTGCTGCGTGTGTCTTTCCCCACTCCTTCCTCCTGTTCCCACTGGACCTGTTTGGTCCCTCTTCTCTTCACACGGCCTCTCCGGCCCCTCTCTAAAAAAGGCGGTCGGTATGTGTTCTGAGGGAATGGTGGTATTGGCATAAAATTAGGGTTCCAGGCCATCATCGGGAACACTGATGTTGTTGGAACTGATTGTGAAAGCCACCACCCCCTGGGGTGGGATAAGATGGCCAATTCTGCTGGTAATTGTGTTGTCTGTTCCTACCCCTGCCCCGCTGTCTAGGTCTGTAACTACCTCCACTGGACCCACTTGTGGTAGATCCACTGCCATCCGATGTATCAGAATGATCAGTATTCCTAGGTGGGGGTATGTAGTTGGGGTGGGCATTGGGATATACTTTCGTGAATGCAAAACGCTTTAAATCTTTCTGGAATTTTTGGGCCTTGGATTGGGTGAGGTTCTCTTTATACTCATTGACCTCTGTATTTAATTCCTCTAGTTTCTTCTTATACCCAGTTAATGTTGTTCTGAAGTGGGTTTCGGTGAGTTGAATCTCTACCATCATTGCCTCAGAAAGTCTGAGGGCTGTTTAATAATTAGCACCAACCAATCGCGGGTGCAGTGCCACGCGATCTGGGCCCACTCCTTTCTAAATACTGGGTCTTATGGGCATGAGTCGAATGTCACTTCTGGAACGGTCAGGGGCCATTTTGTCTTCGCACCATGACACACTTACTTTTTCCTTTGCCTTACACACCATCACAAAGTAGTTCTTCTGTTCACACCCTTTGCAGATCTGCCCAATGACGGGATGTTTACCTTTGTGTGGAAACGGAAATCCACATCTGAAGCACAAATTCATTTTCTGTGGAGAATTCAGTGGGTGTACCTAGACCTTGTGCTTCGGCTTATTTCTCACATTCATGTTTCACTCTGAGTACCTCTGGCTTCCATGTCAGCAGCTTGTTGATCAGCAAGCTCTTCAGTGTGTGTTTACTGGTAAGTCTTTTGAGGTAGGACTAAGTTCTTTTGCCGTTGCCAAATCATAAGATGCCTGGCCAGACTCTCTACCTCGTTATCACATCAAAATAATCGCACACACCCTTGATAAAAATCTACTCTTCTCCTCTCCTCATCTGTTCCCCCTCAAGATTCATAAAAAGAGGAGGCCAGTTCTCCTGGTGATTGATTAACACTGTGGTATCAGCTTTTTCTATAGTTAATAACTCTTTACTAGTTTTCATAACAGCCATGAAAATGTGTTGTTTCTAAAAGTAATCCCTTGTGCTTTACATGTGTCCATCATGGTCTGAGCCCAGGGGCGTAGCTACCATTGGTGCAGCAGGTGCAGTGGCACCGTGGCCTTCCGGGGCCCATTGAACTTTGCGGTTCCTCTGCAATGGCGGACGAGCGTCACCCAACTAGGGGGAACAACCTTTACAACGCAACTTTTACAACGCACTACACTTACAACGCATTTTTTACAACGCACAATCCATTACAACGCATGACATTACAACGTAGGACACTACAACGCATTTTTCAAAACTACCTTTACAACGCATTCCATTACAACGCATACTACCATTACAACGCATACCATTACAATGCATAATATAGTAATTTTTACCCCTATACTATCCAACACTTACCCTTCTATTGCACCCCCTGGAGTTAGAATAGTAATTTTTACCCCTATACTATCCAACACTTTCCCTACTGTTGCACCCCCTGGAGTTAGAATAGTAATTTTTACCCCTATACTATCCAACACTTTCCCTACTGTTGCACCCCCTGGAGTTAGAATAGTAATTTTTACCCCTATACTATCCAACACTTACCCTACTGTTGCACCCCCTGGAGTTAGAATAGTAATTTTTACCCCTATACTATCCAACACTTACCCTACTGTTGCACCCCCTGGTGTTAGAATAGTAATTTTTACCCCTATACTATCCAACACTTACCCTACTGTTGCACCCCCTGGAGTTAGAATAGTAATTTTTACCCCTATACTATCCAACACTTACCCTACTGTTGCACCCCCTGGAGTTAGAATAGTAATTTTTACCCCTATACTATCCAACACTTACCCTACTGTTGCACCCCCTGGAGTTAGAATAGTAATTTTTACCCCTATACTATCCAACACTTACCCTACTGTTGCACCCCCTGGAGTTAGAATAGTAATTTTTACCCCTATACTATCTAATACTTACCTTAAATGCAATTTAATATTATGCGTTGTAATGGTATGCGTTGTAAAGGTAGTATGCGTTGTAATGGAAATGCGTTGTAAAGGTAGTTTTTTAAAATGCGTTGTAGTGTCCTGCGTTGTAATGTCATGCGTTGTAATGGATTGTGCGTTGTAAAAAATGCGTTGTAAGTGCATGCGTTGTAAAAGTGTGCGTTGTAACGTCATACATCCCCAACTAGCTCAGAACCAGCAGCTGAAAAATAAAACAATATTTTTATCATCATTTTATTTTTCAGCTACTGGCTGAGCAAGCGTGTGTAGGGAGGGGCGGGTCGGGCCATGGGAGGGAGGATGAAAAAAGTGACATATGCACTTCTAAGTGCGCGTGTCTGTTTGCCCGGCAATCTTAGGTTGGCCAAATAGACATGCGCAGTTAGGTTTCTCCAACCCAGCAGTATTTCACAGCCGGGTTGGGGAAACAGCACAGACTCCCTGTGCCTTAGTGAGCATTGAACCAGCCCATTCAGGCCAATCCCCACGCTGCTCTCACACTATTGGTAATAGCATGAGAGCAGAGCAGCGTGGGGATTGCACAGGGAGTCTCTGATGCTGTCCCAGTGATTGCTGGTACCAGGAAGAAGTGGAACACCGAGGCGCAAGATGGCCGGCAGCTTCAGATAAGTCTTATTTTTTTATTTTTCTCTTCCCCCACTCCTCCGCTCGCACTCCCCCACGCCACGCCCCACCACTGTTTGTTTGTGTCCCCCACTGCTTTCCAGGGTCCTTGGCATCCTTGCTATGGTACACTTTGTTCCCAAGGATTATTTGTTACAGATTGTGAGCTTAATGAGTTCGGCAAATAAAACACTGGAATGAATAAAAATGCACAATTATTCCAACTTTTAGGGAGTAAATCTATGTGTGTATTATAAGCATGTAAAAGACATGAGAATATTTGTAAATACTCATGAAGTTGCGACTTTTGGATGTTCCAAAATTTCCTCTTGGCCACCCTTTGGCCCTTCCCTTGGAACCTTGTTGTTCTCAGTGTTTTCTCAAATTTACAATAAAACCTAATAAATGTCTCACATTTGCTAACATTTTTCTCTCAAGCTTACCCGAGGGTAATCTTTGGAAATTTCATCCTCCTACATGTTATCTCAGTGCAAGACTCTCCAATATGGAGCTGAAAGCATGCAGCTCTGTCGCTACCCAGTGTATACAGCCTATCATTAGATGTTTGAAAAAAGTTTAATATGTAAATAGTTATCACATTATTTTCCAAATATAACACTGTGTTCTTTTTTAAAATGTACTAGTCAACGTTTGCAAAGGACAGGTTTTATTTCAAGAGTTACCCTGAAGTAGAAGTGCACTTCCTAGAAGTCAATCAAAATGGCTTCCCTTTTTAAATGTCACCTACAGAGGACATTTAATGTGTCTAATTTGTCATGTTCTCTGTCTTTTTGTTAATGGTGATGTTCAAAGGTGCTACAAAGAGCTTAGTTGGTATTGCAATGAAATGAAGTGAATGAATGAAATGAAAAGACCATTTGTTAAGCGTGATAGCTACCCTCAGGCGTCCTAGCGCTACAGACAACGCGTGCAGGTGAAAAAATTGTAGCAAGTAATACGGTTTAACCACGCATGCATAGCTGAAAAAATAATAATTAATCTTATTTTTTTATGCATTCTAGCGATCGATCTTCTTAAACATGAAGTGATATTTAGCGTGGTTAGACTGGGCGCCACCATCATCATATGTGTTGGGTTTCTACTGATGCTTCTTCCGGAAGAGTGGGACGAGATCACGCTAAGATTCATCAACAGTCTGAAGGAAAAGAAAGCCGAAGAACACCCAGAGGACATCGTAGACTCTAGTGTGCATCCAAGGAGCAGGAGCAGAGCCAACGGGACAGTGTCCATTCCGCTGGCTTAGAACTGCCGACATTTTGAATGCACGTGAATGTATATTCTGTGAATATAATTTACTTTTCTCACTACTTGTATGCTTAAATGACAGTATTAATATGAGATGAATTATTACTTAAAATGAACAAATAAATGTTAAGATTTATACAGTTATAAAGGAACAGGTGTAAATGACCACAATAAAAGTTTTTATACCTAACGTTTTCAACCTGTAAGTTATTTGACTAATTATTTCTCTGTTGATCTTTTTATTCTCGATGTTATTGTCATTTCCAAAGTTACATACACTGTTGCATTAATGCTATAGAAATTGAAAAAATGGCATGACAGCCTTTGTGCTTTTCTTCAAAACATATGTGAGTCAAACATTAATGCTCTGTATAGCGAGTCCAGACCAGTGGTAATCCTTTGAGAAGGGGCGGAATTCCCAGTCCTCATACCTCCTCTGGTAGTTATCATTTTACTATAACATTAAAGTGTGTCATCCTGGGCTTCCATGTTTTTGCTGTACCTCGGCGCATAACCTCCAACACTATGGCTGGGGGTACATTATCATACACCTATCCATACCACAAAGCCACGCAACAACTCTCTCTCTCTTCAGTTATATAATACTCTGCAGTATCTTGCTATTCCCATATATAATTATGAATATGATTCAGTCCCTTACCTCCTGTATTCCACAAATTGGTCATCTTTCAATCATGTGGAGTTTAGGTTCCAGATATCTGTTTCTGTTCTGCCCATATAGCGAATGTGGGGGCATATCAGCAACAACCGGCGATAATTATCGCTAAGCGCACTTAGCGCTAGGATAATTATCGCCGGCTAGCATGGATTTTTATCGCTGAGATAGCGCGCTATTAGCAATGCTTATCTCAAACGCGATAAAAATCCTAGCGCTAACTGCCAAACTTGAGATTATTGCTGGAAACCCAGCGATAATCCCACGAAGTTTGGAGATAGCTTTCTGATAGGGCCTCATATACTTAGCCATGATATCCACCTTCCATAGGATATCATGGCTAAGTCAGTTTCAATGCAGGCGTAAGGAAAGTAGCGATAACAGAGGTTATCGCTACTTTTCATGTCGCTATGCTGCTTTGCGTGAGGCTTGATAATAGGAGAAATGTCGCTTAGCGACATTTCTCCCGTTATCCTGGGGAAGAATGCCCACTTTGCATCTCATTAGAGATGCAAAGATGGGCGTTAAGGGAAATGGCGATAAGGCAAGGTTTCACGCGATAGCGTGACCTTGCTGATAAGGCGATAAAATGATCGCCGCTTTTCGTCTAAAAACAGACGCAAAAGCGGCGATCATTTTTTATCGCCTGCTTGCTGCTATGCCCCGTGGAGCTGCACAGAGGAGTAATCTAAAACAGCCATTGGCTAAGATTCGGGCTCCATATATCTAAATGGGCATATGTTCTTTTCATTAAAAAGTATCTAGTCTAGAAGAGTGGAGTGTGGGAGAACAGAATGCGAATGCCCAGTCTGACAGATGCAACTAGGAAATATATTTCTCTGCCTTAGCAATATTACAAACACAGACAAATGAAATCTCTTTCCAGATTCTGTATTTCTTGTCACTGTCTAAATAGATACATTTTCATGACTCCATTAAGCATCCCCCAATTATGGTGGTCCCCAAATGAACCAGCGTTAGCTATGTGTGCAAAATATCATACATGCTATTAAGTCCCGGTTTCGTGTAGACCTTAAGTAATGTTTAGGTCTGCCCATTGATTACCTTCACTACCATCATATATCTCCTTGCTTATCTGTCCATGTGCAGTGGATCTAAAAAAGGAAAGCATTTCTTAACTAGTACTGCTTCCTCCCCTTGAGCCTTTAGTAAATCCTGCATATAAAACCTTTGGAAAGCAATACATACACAAGAAACAACATTTGGTTACCAGCATACGGGCCTCTAATAACATCAAGACGTAATGGAACTATCTCCTTGCAGATTGCATCAAAACCTCCCATTGATTCTTATCAGTTTGGATGTTCATGTTTCACAAATGGACTCGAAATTGACTTAATCCATTCCCTGTCCTCACATCTGTCATTTCATATTTACATCATATTTCTCTACATTATGAGTGACCATTCTACATGACAAAATTGACTTAACTTTGTCCATCCAGCATAACCCATGTATAATTGTCCTCCAACTTAAATGCTTCCAACCTTGCACTTTCATGCTAAAAGCACCTTGCACCCCTATAGAACCCTATCTCCCAAACAGGGTCGGACTAGGACAGAAAAGTCCCAGGCACCAAAATAAAAGTGGCCCCATAAGTAATTTGGAAATCTGAAAAGTGGCCCATGTTTGCAAATTGGGGCAGTTTTGATCTTGTAAAGACAGATCGTATAAGTGTTTTGCAAAGTATGGAAGACCGCATGGATTTGACCTTGCTGCAGGCAATGTTTGTTTTAATGTCAGGAAATCAACAGTAAAAACTGGTCCGGCAGAACATTAAACAGGACCACAAATAACCAAAAAATGGCCTACACACAGACCTGTCAGACCAGCCCTTCTGGTACTGCCTGTTTGCTCTATAGGTCTGTCCGACCAAGTTCCCAAACCTAGAAGAATTAAACACAATCCAACTCTTCCAAGAAATCCCCGTATTGAAACCTTCAGTGCATACATTTTTGTGGAGTCACACTCTAATACTTTTCCTGTTATATCTTTCACCATTATGCAGAAATTTATAAATATAACTCTTACAGTATCAGTTAAGCTAAGTAGCTGACACCATGTTTATAGTTTTCTATCTTTGTCCCAATGCCCACTTTCGAGACCCAAGCTCACGTCACCATCATTTTGAAGTTGGGAACTAGTCTAAGTAAGTTTAAAATATCAGATCCCTCATTCTCGGCTCATCCAAGATTGCCCCACCACTTCAGCTTCCAGGATAGAACTGTGGAGCATATCTACTAAGGTATCACACAGTGCATGTAAGTGACCTTGCTGCTCTGCACTGTGTGATAGGGAGATGGCAGGAATGCGCCATACTTAACAATATACAGTGCATTCCTGTCCTTTCTCCTGAACTGGCGCTCAATGGGCTGTATAGCGCTGCCGCAGGCACCCTTGCACCACAGTGCAAGGGTGCCTGCATTATAAGTAGGAGGCACACCTTCCTGCACAAAGACAATCCCCTGAGGCATTTTCCTCTTTCTATGTGTGCTGCAGAATGCCAGTATTGGTGAATCTGGGAATGCTTCACCCACGCCTACGCTCCAACCAAGGAATTCCTCACCATGGCAGAGTAATGCAACACAGCGATTCTCACTGTGTAGCATTACTCTGAAAAAATCAAGCCAATCAGGGCCATGCGAGGTGGACTAGCGGAGCTTGATAATTCCTATATAGGTTATCCATCACCCTAGCGCCCCTTTCCTGGTGCAAGGACGATGCAAAACCTACATAAATATGCCCCCGTATGTATAAGTCCGTGAATGCAAACCCACCGTACACCCCACCACTCCATGTTCTTTGGGAGCTTCACAGATCAGACATGTTTGGCTTTTCCAATCCCAAACCTCTTCAAGAGTCTATTAGAATCAATTTTTTTGTTTAAAGAACACTATAAGGATTGCGTAGTATAGGAGGTGAAATATCACTGCTCTGTTTTTTCTTCTCTTCCTTGAACGACTTCTGTTTCTCTCCGACATGTTTGGTACATACAGAGAGCACAATCACCTTTTATGACTAATGCATCACAAGGTCCCACTTTTGTCTAGCCCTCAGGACACTATCTCTGTCCATAAATTAGTTACCATAAATTGCGCAATTAATTCCAAGGTCTTTGTAATCCTACAGCAAGGCAGGAAGTGGGAATTATTCCTGTAGACTGCATGCGCCACAGGCAAACCCTCTCCTTTCAGGCCCATGCTGGAGAGGGCATTCTGGCCCAGAAATGCAACAACAAACCTGCACTGAAGCATCTACTCATCTGTTATCATTTAGGGCTGAAAGACATCTTTGGCAGAGGATCTAGTCGCATGTGGACCTGGGAAACTTGGCACGACTGTCACATCCCTGTTTGCCTCGTCAGCCGTCCCCGTAAGTACGCCATTGGCTTTGTGAAAAAGGAGGTCATTGTTAGTGATTTATGAAGTCGAAAAAGTTGTACTTCACCAACTTCCTAACGTTTTTAAAACCAGCATTTTCAATGCAATAGGTCTCACATTTCCGAGAGTTTAAGCTATTGGCATTGCAAATGAGAATGCCTTTCATTTATCTGTTTTGATATTTAACACATAAATTAAAGGCATTGTCATTTACAATGCCACTAGCTGAAACTCTGGTAAATGCAAGGCCTATTTCATTTCAAAGAAGCGCACGCTATTGTCCCGGGCTGCTTGGAAAATGAAAGCGCACATGGCGCGCTGAATGTTGCAGGAAAGCATGTTGTGCCTGCAGTAAATAGTGCTTACAGACATACTGTGTAATAACAGAAGTAAAAGAGCCAGTCCTCATGGGAGGTTACAAATGCAGACAAGGCGGTACTAAGGAGGGACTAAGAAGCCTACTAACGAATCAGAAGCCAGCATTTACAAAGGACAATGACAAAAGCCAATAAAAAATATGGGTGCAGAGTGGACAGAGCTTCAAGTCCATACTCGAATACAACATGCCTCGCAGAGCAGTGCATGCGCTGCCCAGACTCAACCTAACAGTGACAACTTCGCAAAGAAGGCAAAGTGTAAAGAAAAGTAGCTGGTGAAAAATTCCTAAGCAAAGGGGGTTATGAAAGAGCTAAAAGGTGTAAATCCGATGAATTTCAGGATTCTCAAATGCAAAATAATTTGTGTGGATAAAATCTACGCTAAAACTTTTTTGTGAGGAAAACTTTGCTGCTGTGGAGTGCCTGCCTGCATGCATGCTTTCAGAAACATTTGTAATGCTGAGAGGCAAGCACTTCATGGTAGTAATTAAAGGAGCGTAACGCATGAAGAAGCTAGGTGGAGGAACCATCACATATAAAAAACCTATACCCTAAGTTTAAAAAATAAGAGGGATAGCTACCAGGGAGATCAGTATTGGAAACTGAATTATACAAGTATGCAGTATCTTTTAACAAAACGAATTTGATCTAAAGTAAAGAGCAGAAAGAGATAAATAGAGGATGTAAATATGTGACCAACCCGTTTTCTTGTTGTAATCTGCTTTATGTTAACCCTCAAAGTATTTAAGGAGGCATTTCCATAGTTGAAGTATTTTGGTTGGGATGTAGAGGTGATGTAATAATCCCTTTGCAAATGACTCGTTAATCAGTTTTTGTATTAACACTCCCAAAGAACTATGTCGCTAGCTTAATATTGCTCTGAGTTTTTTATTCTGCTACATCCTAAAATTGGATTTATAAAGTGGATCTTAAACAAATTGTGTGTATTAAATAAATTGCTACCTCTGGGTCACATACTCTTGTGTGATATATAGTATTTTTCCCCAAAATGTTATTCAACAGTTGCTTTCTAAAAGGCATATTTTTCATCACAAGAAGGGATGTGTGCCTGAAGACATTGATACATGCTTTTGGTAATGTTCTACAACATGCTTGCTTGAAAAACATTCACAAAGGCAAACCAAAGAACTCCTTACAGTTTCCCTGTCTAGTTCTTGGGTAATAGTAACCAAGGTCAAGACATTGGCTAGCCGAAGTGTCCATTAAATGTAATGTTTTCATGGAGTTCAGTCTTCTCCTGCAATGGCATTCTTTAGGTTCTATCCAGCCAGGGTTTCATACTTTCAGGTAGGTGATGTAGTTACACGCTGGGGTGGGTGTTGTAGAAATTGAAAAGTGTGACCAAATTAGAGCACTTGCAGAGTTTGCATCTATTTCAACAGGTTCTGTGACAGTCTGGGCTGATACCTTCTCCAGGATTCGCAAAGAACAGTTTGCAGCTTTTGTACTCTAAAAATCTCCCAGAACGTTTCAGGTAGGCGATATTATGGCCCAAACCCAGCACACATCTGGTCTATAAGTTATCAGAATTGTTCCTACTATACAGAACAAGGCACAAGGCTTAGAGTAGCCAAGATCTTAGAGCCACGGTGCAACACAGCAAGAAAACTTGCTGTGCTGTGTCAAATGGAGAGAGCAGGAAAGTGGCATATTTACTAACATATGGAGCACTCGTGCTCTCTCTCTGCGCAAAGCAAAACCAAAGGGGATGATGGACAGAGTGTTGAACATTGCAAGCACTCACCCCCAGTCAACTGATCTGGCTTTAATCCATCATCATTCTTTAGCTCACTCCGCCACCCCAGTTCAGACATGGCCATATGCAAATCAGTCTGACCCTGTGCCTCATGAGAACAGTCCAGCCCGAACTGCCAGGCCATGTCTTCCCTGGACCGGAAACAAGCTTCCTAGGACCGGTTTCTGGCATTTCAGCTGTCTTCAGCCAGGCTTGCTTGAATCCAGTGGCAAAGTGAGCAAGGGACTCACGTCTGAGCATACCCTGCCAACTTCTGGCGAACAAAGCAAAAACCAAAGGAAATGATGGACGGAGTGTTGAACATTGCAAGCACTCACCCCCAGTCAACTGATCTGGGTTTAATCCATCACCGTTCTTTAGCCCACTCTGCCACCCCAGTTCAGACATGGCCATATGCAAACCCGTCTGACCCTGTGCCTCATGGGAACAGTCCAGTCCGAACTGCCAAGCCATGTCTTTCCTGGACCGGAAACAAGCATCCTGGGACCGGTTTCTGGCTAAAGCCGTCATCAGTCAGGCTAGCTTGAATCCAGTGGCAAAGTGAGCAAGGGACCCACGTCTGGGCATACCCTGCCAACTTAGGGCAAACAAAGCAAAACCAAAGGGGATGATGGACATGCGCACTTAGTACAGCCTAGCGCTAGCCCAGGCACTCGTGTGTCATGGTGCAAGGATGACTGTGTTGCAGCAGGATTGTTTTTGTGCAGGAAGCGACACCTTCCTGCACAAAACAATCCTTAAATGCATTTTACTCTTTCTACAAGTGCTGCAGAAGAAATAAAGATAGATGAAAATTTCACCTTGTTGTGCCTCTATCGGGAAAGCATAGCATTTTGACGCATTCCCAGGTTTAGCTGTATTGGTAAATCTGAGAATGCCACAAAATACATCGGTGGATGCATGGGAACACCCACTTTCCACCCATACAATGCCTTCCCGGCACAGAGTAATGCAATGCCGCGACTTGTGCTGCATTCCGTTACTCCAAATTTACCAAAAAAGGCAGGGCCATGCAAGGTGGCCTTGTGTGGCTTGGTAAATTTGACTTAAGGATTGCTTTGCCCTTGCGACACCTATGATAAATCTGGCCCTTAGTTTCAAACAATGTGCTGCAGCTCGCTGGATCATGTTTCCTTCCTAGATTCCAGACTATCTGGCTTTATTGCACTTCAACTCACAAAATGTTTGCTTTTTATGCAGATAGGGCACCAGCAGGAGGCATTATGCCTGTAGTTAGAGCAGTAATGTGTCTTACCTATTTCAGGCCAGGTGAGACACTGTTGATACCAGCTCAACCTCTGATTATTGTTCGAAAAGGTTATTCAATTTTTTGTGATCATTGGGTCCAGCATGGTAATTTCTAAGAGTAATCTCTAATCCTGTGGGTGCATTTATCAAGTCACACAGACTCTAAAGCTAGTCTTTCTTTAAACTAGACTACACACTTCTTTCAATAGATTATAAAATACCCAAATCCTGGCTGATTTGCTCTGGAACATCCACATGAGTTTCAAATAGAAAGTCTCTAAACTTTCTCTGAGCTCTAGGATGGTACAGTAGCTTACTTCCCATCAGGAGCACACACTACCTTTTGGCCCAGTCATCTGCCACATCTATGGATAGGCCATCTATCAATCACAGCATAGCCAATAACCAGTAAAGCAGCTTGGGGTCAGTTGACTTCCCTGGTGACACCCACCTTGGTGAGACTTCCTAGGTGTAGCTGCCATTCCCGGATGATAGGAGGCCCGTAAAGCTTGCAATGAATATTTCTGAATTTAGTGTTGCTGCCAGCCAATGGAATGTTCATTGGCCTAGTTGAACAAACATATTAAGGTAATAATGTCTAACCTCTGACAAAAGTATAATATATGAATGCAAACTCAACAAAGTGAGCAGAAATGAGAGACTAAAATGCTACAGCCTAGATTTATTAGGATCACGTTTTATTGTATCACGTTATTATTTTTTCTTTTCCTTTTTGATTTCTTCCTAGATACGGGCCGAAAGCAGCGTCTATAACCCCATTTCGTCTCAAGCAAAGTGACCTCCGAGATGAAGACTGGCGAGTAAATTACTCATCCACTTTGCCAGTGAAATATCTTATAAATCAGTCTTCCACAATGCGGTCCTGATGAAGGCCATTAGACCCGTTAGGGTACAAACTGGCCAAAATATGCCGAGCTGATCCAAAGGTGTATTTGATGAGTAACTTACCCACATATAGACAGACCCATTTTCGATCTTATCCCTATTCAGTTTATTCATATTAAAGCGTCCCTCACTGGATATGAGATCATTTTAAGCCATATACCACTGCCGATACCCAGACAGGTGGAGGTTGGTGAATCTCTTGGAGAAAAAGACACTCAAGTGATAAACCCGATGATGATTCTATCCACCAAACCACACGAATGGAGATAATATACAATGAAACCTGTGAAAGTGTGGTTGAGGGTCTACAGAACTATTTTCTTTGAGACTCTGATACACAGACTAAATTGGTTCATTTCCCCTCTTCTTGATTATTGATTACTGAAATTTGGAAGCTGAATGAACCTCTGCTTCTTCATCCCCCCATTACCGACATCATGATGTGTGAAGAACAAGTCTACAGTGGTGGCTTGGGTGATGTTTGTTCTCGCAATGTAGAGAACACATTGTCTGATCATGGATACAACTGTATAAAGGTACAACCTTGTCACTGATGAGACGAGAACTGGGTCAGGGATCTGTTAACTCTCTATTCAACACTATTACTCTTAAGGACCAAAAATTATCCAGTCTCTTTCAGAATACCAACGAGATAAGCAAACTCACGAAGACCTTGGTGAAGGAAACATATTACATCCACAGAGATAAGATGAGACTTGAGAATGTTTTAGATATAGTCACTCTTTACATCCCATTGTCAACCTGCGAAGGCATGGAACCCTATCTATATTGGATAAAGGCTCCAGTTCACAAATTCTATCTAACTCGTCTTCGAGTAAACACAATCCACTTCTTATTGGCCTTTGCCCTTACTGGGACTTAGTTTGATTTTTTTACCCTGTTGTTTTACCCTGTTGTCCGTGCGATGGTAGGTCCACACAGTCCATTAGGCACTTTGTTATTCTGCACCTTACACATTGATTTTTAGTACCGGTTTTTATGTCCTATTTTATTAGGAAAAGGTTTCACAAAACACCAAGAAGGTTTACTGATTCTACAACATCTTGAGAGTCCAACAACCTGCTATGCAGTGCTAAATTGTATTACTCATGCAATAAGTCTAAGGAAAAAATATGCATCAAGATCTTAGCTTTACTGATATAGAAGGCCAATGATGACATGCATTTATATATTAAAATGTGATATTGATTTATGTAACATTTGTATTTGTTTGTAGTATGTGCTCTACAAGACCTGTTTAGCTCTGACAAGGCCATGGTTTTGTAAGGCTTGTCAGTTTTTTTGCTATCTGCAAAGGGTATCTCTATGGCAGAATCCACTGAAACTAAAGTAGCGGGCAGGTACAGAGGCTGTAAGTTTTATTGCAGAATGCTGGAAAAGGAAGAAAGCTCTCTTGAATTATGTAGCTTCATTATTAATAACCTTGTCTCAACAGAGGAGCTAGAGATACAGCATTTTCTGAGCACTCATGCTTACCATTGGTCTTCCGGTGGACCTTTTTGTTTGGCTGAAAGGTGATGGAAGTTAACATTGACATCAAGCAAATTCCATTAACAGTGCACCTCACTTGGCAACACAATAAGGACCAGGAACTCAGTAAATATAGTTAAGAAGGTTTATTACAAATTAATAATCAAGTAAAGATACACAACTCTTAACACCATGCTATAAAGATACAGAATAACAACAGGTAAGCTCAACCTTATTAGGCAGACGTGCAATTTTGAGCAAGACAAGGATCTGATGCTCAGAAAAATGTCTTAAGTTCTCTCATCTATACATTTAGTGATCTAAAGTTCCTAAATCAGAGTCCAAGCTAAGTGGATGATCCGGTTGCCTGAAAACTGCTGGACTCCCAAGAAACTTCAGATGCTTTTAAACCCATAAGTTATTTTTAAACACAGTGCCCCCCACCAAAATCAGCACCAGGTGGGGTGGCACCAGTCGCACCACCCAAAAGTCGGCCTACTGCAGAGTGCAGCCCAGCACAGTGGCAGTCCTTCTGCAGCACCACAGTCCTTCTTCCTAGCAGAGTATCAACAGATCCATAAGTGCACTCAAGTGGTGGTGTCTGAGGTTCAGTATTTATACCCAGTGGTGCATTTGAAGTGGGGGAGAAGCTTCTAGAGATTTCTCTTTGAAGTCCCCAGGCATCCTGCATCCCCTGTCCTGGGTTCAGACTTTCTATAAGGAGTATGCATCTCTTTATGTCGAGGCGGAACACAGTGCATTCAGGTGTGAGTGGGGCTGCACCCAGCTCCTTTCTGCCATCCTGCCAGTGATGGCCCATCCAGACACACCTAAACTCCCTATTGTGTGTGGCAGTCTAGGAGAAATACACAAACATCAAGTGTCAGCTACACGCAGTCATGTAATCACAGTTAGGTCACAGGCACTAAATGGCTAAGGCAAGAAAATGCCAACTTTCTAAAAATTGCATTTTCAGAATTACAATTTATAGTCTGACCTCACAATAAGTTAGGATTTTAAATTGTGATTCCAGAGACTCCAAACATGACCTGCATATCTCTTTCCATTTGGAAATTACTCTTATAAAGTGTAAAAAGTCAACTTCAGTGTTATACTATGGGAGAGATAAGCCTTACAGTAGTGAAAAACTAATTTAAGAGTTTTCACTACAAGAACATGCAAAACTAAAACGTACATGTCCTACTTTTTAAATACACTGCACCCTGCCCTCTGGGCTGTCCAGGTCCTACCCTAGGGGTGCGTTATTTGTACTTAAAAGAAAGGGTTACACCTAGCAAAAGGTTTATTTTGCCAGTTCAATATGGCAGTTTAAAACTGCACACACAGTCTCTGAAATGGTAGGTCTGAGACATGTTTAAAGGGCTAATTAAGTGGGTGGCACACTCAGTGCTGCAAGCTCACTAGTAGCATTTAATTTACAGGCCCTAGATACCTGTTGTATAGCCTTACTTAGGACTTATAAGTAAACTAAATATGCCAATTGGGGATAAGCCAATAATGCTGTGTTTAGAGGAGAGCGGTACAAGAGGGGGTGGTGATGGACGGAGCATCAGAACCAATCAAACACTCACACCCAGTCAACAGATCTGGGTTTGATCCATCACCATTCTTTAGCCCACTCTGCCACCCCAGTTCAGACATGGCCATATGAAAATCAGTCTGACCCTGTGCCTCATGGGAACAGTCCAGCTCGAACTGCCAAGCCATGTCTTCCCTGGACCGGAAACAAGCTTCCTAGGACCGGATTCTGGCATTTCAGCCGTCTTCAGCCAGGCTTGCTTGAATCCAGTGGCAAAGTGAGCAAGGGACTCAGCGTCTGAGCATACCCTGCCAACTTATGGCGAACAAAGCGGTACAAAAGGGGGTGGTGATGGACGGAGCATCAGAACCAATCAAACACTCACACCCAGTCAACAGATCTGGGTTTGATCCATCACCATTCTTTAGCCCACTCTGCCACCCCAGTTCGGACATGGCCATATGCAAATCAGTCTGACCCTGTGCCTCATGGGAACAGTCCATCCCGAACTGCCAAGCCATGTCTTCCCTGGACCAGAAACAAGCTTCCTAGGACCGGTTTCTGGCATTTCAGCCGTCTTCATCCGGGCTTGCTTGAATCCAGTGGCAAAGTGAGCAAGGGACTCAACGTCTGAGCATACCCTGCCAACTTATGGCAAATAAAGCGGTACAAAAGGGGGTGGTGATGGACGGAGCATCAGAACCAATCAAACACTCACACCCAGTCAACAGATCTGGGTTTGATCCATCACCATTCTTTAGCCCACTCTGCCACCCCAGTTCAGACATGGCCATATGCAAATCAGTCTGACCCTGTGCCTCATGGGAACAGTCCAGCCCGAACTGCCAAGCCATGTCTTCCCTGGACCGGAAACAAGCTTCCTAGGACTGGTTTCTGGCATTTCAGCCGTCTTCAGCCAGGCTTGCTTGCATCCAGTGGCAAAGTGAGCAAGGGACTCAACGTCTGAGCATACCCTGCCAACTTATGGCGAACGAAGCGGTACAAAAGGGGGTGGTGATGGACCAAGCATCAGAACCAATCAAACACTCACACCCAGTCAACAGATCTGGGTTTGATCCATCACCATTCTTTAGCCCACTCTGCCACCCCAGTTCAGACATGGCCATATGCAAATCAGTCTGACCCTGTGCCTCATGGGAACAGTCCAGTCTGAACTGCCAAGCCATGTCTTCCCTGGACCGGAAACAAGCTTCCTAGGACCGGTTTCTGGCATTTCAGTTGTCTTCAGCCAGGTAATTTGCAGCAAAGCTTTGTGGAACAAGGCTCCCGCTCCACCGAGGGAGCTCGTTGTCTTTTAGCTCCTCCGGCGCGGAAGTCTGATCGGTTGGGGGCGGGCTCCACAGCCAGGGATTGTGAAAATGGTAGTCCGCAGGCTCCACTCGCCGCGCACTGCTGACTCGGACCGCGGCAGTGTCAGTGGAGTCAGGCAAGGCAGGCCCTGGGCACCCGCCAGTCCCGCAGTTCTCCAGAGCTCAACTCAGGTAATTTGCAGCAAAGCTTTGTGGAACAAGGCTCCCGTCATCAAGCCCCTTCTGGCGGATTTTTTTCCTAGTCTTCTCTATCAATTTTGGCATTTCCTGTCCTTATATGTTCAGTTTCAACCTTTTCAACTCTTGGTACTCCAATCCCAGTACTGTTATTATATATACACACAGGTGCAGTAAAATATCCAAATGATG
This sequence comes from Triturus cristatus, assembly GCF_964204655.1. Classification (NCBI taxonomy): domain Eukaryota; kingdom Metazoa; phylum Chordata; class Amphibia; order Caudata; family Salamandridae; genus Triturus; species Triturus cristatus. Next base: position 771,889,576 of record NC_140592.1, read on the forward strand.
TACTTTGGCTTTGAGCTAATCAATACTTACAAGGATAGATCACAGCCATAAGCTGGTGAGAGCCTGAGCACAAACACAACCCATGTATATTTATGCTTTGCTTGCATGACACCAGTGTTATATACGCCTAAACAAATTTGAGCCAGTATAAGATATGATTTTTCTTACACATTTGTAGAAGGACTACCTAGGTGATTTTCAAACAAAAAAGGTTCAAACGTATGTACTTTGCCGTGAAACACATCTTCTGAAATTACTTGTATTACTGGAGAGTGAAAAGTTTTGCGGATGTATTATTACAGATTTATTTTTGCATAGAATATCATTTATGCCTGTAAAAATTAAATGTACAATAGAGAATTGATTAAGAATAGAGTTAAAATACTATCTCTATATAGCTATGACTCTCCTAGTATTTGTGTAGGAACTATTCCACAAGCAAATCTCAATATTAGTACTCAATTTGTTTATTTATACTGTTTTAGAAAATAAGTCAGAAGTGTAACTAACATATTGTGGAGCACAGGGCATTGAACATTAATAGCTCGCATGCTACCTCCGCTTCATATATAGGGTGTTACAGTACATATAATATCGACTACCCATTAAGTATAGTTTGGGAATTGTAAAATTACTATTCTCAACTCCACATCTACTTCCCTTGACAAATATTAGTAGTAAATATCATGGTGGTGATATATTGTGGTTTTGCATCTTCTGTGTGTCTTTTCTGCCTATAGAAAATACTGATTGATAATGCAATCAAAGGCAGATTAAAAAGAAAATGTACCATAAGCCACCTGCATGGCCTGCAAAAATCTGCAACAATCTGTGTAAGGCAGTCAGACAAATATATTTGCCAATGACTAGCTGCCCAGGTAATAAAATGGCTGCACTGCCCAGAACATGTCAGTAGTATATACTCTAAATGGGCTGCTTATTTTGGAAATCTGTTTAAAACTATATAAGAGTACTGTAATGCTATATAACAAAGTTAGAAGCCCTCTCATTCGGAGCACTAACACCCAGCTCTGTATGATTTTTTAAAACATTTCTTTTTCAGGAGAGGCCTCATGTAACAATCAGACCAGTGTAGCACTCTGTATCAATATAAAAGCAAACTCAGTATGTGCATGTATTACAACAGGACTAACCATACACCCTTTCCGGACCCCGATATCTTCCACACAGTCTCGGCCTCAGCCATAAAGCCTGCTGTAAAGATGGGTAGGGCTCTGTATGTATGTATGTATTAAGCCTGAAGTATGTGACACTCAATTGGAGCAGGATGTTTCAACATTTAACAAGAGTGTAATGCTCCAAAATTTGTAGGTGGTAATGAAGATTATCGGTAAGTAATTGGTTCAATATCCTATGGATAATATAATTTACAAAAATAGCACATATATTTTGAAAACACTTCGTTTTTATTATTCTGTTTTTTGTTTTCACAAGAGCATCTTTCTATTCTTTCTCAGGGTACAGACGTTGTGACATTTTCATTTCTTTCTAATTTCACACATGTTGCATTGTTTCTCTGCACAGTGGATTAGTCAACACATGTTTAACCCTGGGGTCTGTTAAACCCGGGGATTTTTCAAGGTGGAAAATCGATCACGGCCATGGACAGGTTGGCAAGGTCAGCCAGAAGTATGGGGGGAAAGGAAGGGAGGGGGGTGAAGTAGCATCTGACTGCAGCTTGCAGATATTTATGTTGATGTGGTCTCTGGAGAAGTAATTGACATTCTGAAGGGGCAGTATGACCTTAATGTTGTCACTTTAATCCTGTAACTGGCAGGTATCAACGCTGATATGCAGTGCAAGCACTACTCACATACTTGAACATTCTCTACCAGTGGAGAAAGGTAACAGTGTGCCTGAGCTCACAGTCTGTGGCAGAAGTAAGGATGGATTGGGCTCAAAAATAGGCCTTGGTACCCCAAAAATAGCGGGCCACATTTTGCGGATTGCAGCCTTTGATGAACAACTACTAGATTACTATCAGGGGACTCAGTTTTGCAAATATATGTGGTACTTTAAACATTTTATGCGCATAGGGGTAGTAATATTGGCCAAGAGTAGAAACATGCTTCCTTGAAAACAGAGGCCCATATTTATCAAGGTTTTGTTGCATTAACGCCACACGAAGGGGAACAAGGGCGACGCAAAACCTAAGTGAGATTTATAAAGCCACGCAAGTTGACATCTTGCGTGCCCCTGCATGGCTTGATAGACCTAGAGTAACACAAGGCAGTGCAAATCGCTGCCTTGCATACTTTACTTTATGAACAAGGAAGGCTTGGGTCTGTGCACCATCAGGACTAGACCACTCTTAAATTGTACTAACAAACACAGTGTCCAGATAAATCGCTTTTTAATAAATCATACGTGACTTCATTGCTTTGTTCTAAAGCCCGTGTATTTTTATTTTACTTCTTTTTGTACTTTTTTCAAACAAGATTGGGCCATTATTCTCATGTCATCTTGTCGGGAAACACATATTTTTCATAGAAATATTAAACATTCAAAACAGTAACTAGTAATGTAACACCAAAAAATGCAAAACACCATTCACAATACAATGCATAGAACAGCACATAAACAATATGAGAACAAGTAACCAGTCCTTGATTTACAAATACACCTGGCGGACACTCAAAGATAATCACAAGGGCTCCTGCCTCTTGTCCTGCCTGTGTGTAACGCTCAGGGAATAATTGTTTCAAAAGGTGTTGTCTTTATGGGGATAAACAGATGTATGTAAGTAAAATAAAAATACACGGGCTTTAGATCAAAGCACTGAAGTCACGTATGATTTATTAAAAAACGATCTATCTGGACACTGTGTTTGCATTACTTTACAGCAGGCAGGCGTACCATGGGTTGAGCCTGGGTGTTCCCACGCATCCACCCATGGATTTTGGCACATTCCCAGATTTACCATTAGTGGCAGACCTGGTAATGCCTCAAAATGCTATTCCTCCCCAGATGAGGCGTAACGAGGAGAAATGTTTGTATTTCTCTTTGTTTTTTCCTCTTTCCATCTGTGCTGCATTCTGCAGTACACTCAGGAAGAGGAAAATGCCTCTCAGCATTGTATTTGTGCAGGGAGGTGTCCCTTCCTGCACAAAAACAATCCTGCCTACAATGCAGGCACCCTTGCACCATGACGCAAGGATGCCTGCGTTGATGCTAGGCAGCCAAATGTGTGCCAGCACTAGTAAAGGAAAGGAATGCTCCCCATAATGGTAAATACGGTGCATTCCTGCTCTTTCCCATCCACACAGTGCAGCAATGTGGCTTGCTGCATGCGCTGTGTGAATTAATTATAAATCTGCCCCTGAATACTCATGTGTGGTCTCAATGTCTTATATAAGGAAGTTGCCAAACCAACTATGTCCTGGTCTCTCACTAGCATACAAATCTAGGCCAAGACGGAAGAGTTTCGGCCAGCCTGCTTTGGTCAGTCCTCAATGGAGGGGACTGGGTTTGAGAGGTGAATTGGAGGGTACTCTGAAGTTGGTGCCCTGGCCCAGTGGTCCTCCTGGCTTGGCAGAGTTACAGAAATCAAATGGCTGGGTGACCCTGATTGGTTTTTGATAGGAGGGTTGTGGCCTGCCTTCTGCCTGGGTCCAGGGACGAACTGGCTGTAGTGGGCACTGGGTCTTTCCCCAGTAGGCCGCCAGGGTGGAGGCCCGTTTTGGACCCCTGGGAGGCTGTTTTTGTTACCGGGGTCGGTTTTGCAGCATTGTGCAATACCAGTCGCAGTAACAAAAGCTGCAGGAGTGAGACGGTAGTGGTGCGGAGTGGTGCGGAGAAGTGCGGAGTGGTGCTTCCAACTAGCCCCCCACACGTGGGCCAGCCGAGCTGTTTGCCAGGGCTGGTTTCGGTTCCCAGTCCGGCCATGCCTGGGTCTCAGGTGTTGGAGTGGGTCACAGAAGGTCCTGGTCCATGCCCCAACTACTTTCTCATAGGCAGGGCAAGAGATGAATGGGGCATATTAAATTGAAGACGTGGTTTGAAGCAGCAGTCTGTTGAAACAAGGTCTCCGGTCCACCTGAGGGCTGGTTAGCTCTTTGCATTTTCCTGCTGCAATCTTTTGATTAGATGTTGCTGGTAGTGAGCACTGTAACATACAGTTGTTTTTATCTTTCTCACCTGGCAAAAGTAGGCATTGAAGACAGGAGGCAGGAAGGACATTTTTCATTATCACTCACCTTTCATCCAGAAACCCCACCTTGCCGGCTGGATGAGAAAGGAGTGAGGGCAGAGTCTCGAGACACCAATCCCCTAGGCCTCCTGTTTTCAGTGCTATATTAGGGGTTTTTGGAGACCCAGGCAAGACCTATTTTGGGGGCCTCTGTGGTAACATACCAGTTCCTTCCATTCTAGAAAAGACAGAGTAAGGGTGACTTCCTGGATGCTTAGTAGACCAGTGCATCATATTAATACATATGTGCATAGTGCTTCACATTGTAGCTTTTATTGATGAATATCTGTAATCACAAATAAATCTCTTTTCACCACTGGCTCTCTTGCAGGAATAGTGAAAATCAAAGCACTACGCTGAGGATTTTGTCTGTTATAGTGGGTGAACTAAAAGAAATTTCTGTTCCATTGACTTCCCCTGTCTTGTCCCTTCTTTCCTTCTCTGTCTCAATAGTGAGCCCCATCTCTGCTGGTTAAGCATAATAGAAAGGACAGCGAGGAAATGAGAACGTCACAGTGAGATGTAAAGTAGGGTGAAAAAGGAGGTGGAGAAATAGATGATGTAAAGAGATAGGTGACATAAGGACACATATATGGTAGGAATAGAATGTTGAGGAGTCCAGAAAGATAGATATGGAGAGGAGGAGGTAGATAGAAAAGGGAAACTAGAGTCATAGATAAGATTTGGAGTGAGGTACAGAGGTAGATATGGATGGAGATCGGGATAATAAAATGGAAATAGAGGGATGGGGTACACAGAGGGGTGAAGTAGACAGAATTGTAGTGTAGGAGGAGGGTTGAGTTAGAGAGAGCTTGAGATGCAGAGCTGTTGAGGGAGGTACACAGACAAAAAGATGAGACAGGAGTATACAGAACTGCAAAATAGAGACAGCTGTGAGGTAGAGAGAGGGGCATAATGATAAGCAGGGTACAGAAAGATTAGGTAGATTGGGCAATGAGGTACAGAGAAAGGTAGCGAGAGAGTAGATTGAGAAGGGTGACTGTTACAAAAAGAGATTATTTCCACTTACTCCCATTTCTCTCAACTCAGTAACTCTCTCACCCCATCCTGTACCACAACTGCACTGTTTCTCTATCCAGCAGCTGCATGATAGAGGCACATGGCTAAATTACGTGTGCCTCTACAATGCTGCACTAACCACAAATTTATCTGAACAAAACATTCCTTTACCACGCATGCCTTTACCACGCAGTTTTGTGGTAAAGGCATGGCTGGTAAAGGTATGTGTGTTGTAAAGTTCACAGCTGAGCCCTCCCCCCCCCCCGAGTCCTAAATACTAACATGACCCCCCCCCTGAGCCCTTAAAAACGACCTGAACCCTACTAAGACCTAAAAACGTACCTGACCCCTCCTGAGCCCTAAAAACTACCCTGGCCCACCGAGCCCTAAAAAGTATGCTGACCCCCCAGCCCTAAAAACTACCTTGCCCCCCTGAACCCTAAAACCTACCCCAACACTCCCGAGCCTAAAAACATCCCGACTCACCCTGAGCCCTGAAAACTATGCCAACCCCCGAGTCCTAAAAAGTACCTCACACACTTGAGCCCTAAAAACTAACCTGACCCCCCGAGCCCTAAAAACTGCCCCGACCCCTCAAGCCCTAAAAACTACCGCAATCCCCCCCATATCCCTAAAAACTACCCCAACCCCCCCTTAGCCATAAAAACTACTCCGACCCCCATGAGCCCTGAAAACTATGCCAACCCCCGAGTCCTAAAAAGTACCTCACACACTTGAGCCCTAAAAACTAACCTGACCCCCCGAGCCCTAAAAACTTCCCCGACCCCTCAAGCCCTAAAAACTACCCCGCTCCCCCCCATATCCCTAAAAACTACCCCAACCCCCCCTTAGCCATAAAAACTACTCCGACCCCCATGAGCCCTAACACGTCCCCAATCCCCAGCCCTGAAAACAACTCCGACCCCCCAGCCCTAAAACCTACCCCAACCCTTAAAAACTACCTCCATCCACCCGAAAACCCGGCCCCAGCCCACTTACTTCACAGTATCCTCTCCCTATCCTTCCTGTTCCTAGGCCCGCCCATTCCAGCATCTAGACCACGCATATGCCTTGTGTGGTTAAGGCATATGCGTAGTTAAGGCAAGCGCGGTTGCGCTTGCCGGGAGACGGCACGCATGGCTTAGCCCATGTTGTAAAGCTTGTTCCCCATCCAGCATGTTCTCTTTCTAATCTTCACTCTTTCTGCCTTCCTGTGCCTCTTTCTATAGCACTGTCTCTGTCTCTTCCCCCTCTGATCCCTATCTATCACATAGCTCACCTGCTCCACCTGTCTATATCTTTCCCATCAGCCTCTCGTCTACTTTTTATCTGCCCCAGACTCATTAACTCCTCTCTCCTAATGTCCCCTCCTTGCCTCCTCCAAAGGTATTTCCAAGGTCTGTGGGCTACAGGGACATCACTGCAGGTCCCGTGCAATTGCATAGAGCCTGAAGGGCAGGAACCAGGGAAATACAAAGCAGGCTCCTAAGGGGCAGTCTCCTATGGGGTGGTCTCCTATGGGGCGGTCTCCTATAGGGCGGTGAGAATGTGAAATAGCCAACCTCACCTGGGCTCCAAGGAGGTTGCTCAGGCTCAGCGACACCCCACACCTATCATGGACCGGCAGGACAGAGGAGGGGGTTCACATGAAGGACCCTGCTGGCCTCATACAGAGTGGTGAGGGGTGGTAAATGGCCTCTCACACCTCTGCTCCAGCTTGGCAGCTCGTGCTCAGTGCCCTACTCTCACCACAATCAATTTGCATTGATTTACTGTCCGTGGCCGGCTCAAGCCAGCCCCACACATTAATGGCCAAGACCAGCAAAGAACTGGTAAAGACTCTGACAACCCCCCCAATCCCACCCCCACTGGGGATATTGAGGAGACAGCCCGTTTACCAATCTTACCCTGGGCAAAACGTAGCTGGAAATGGTTTCTCTTAACAGGTCAATCAATCACTCAATCAGGGATTTATAGAGCGCACTACTCACTCGTGAGGGTCTCAAGGCGCTGAGGGGTGGGGGTACGGGCAGCTCCGTCGTCATCCGAAGAGCCAGGTCTTGAGGTCCTTTCTGAATAGGTGCAGTGTCTGGCTTTGTCCGATGCTGAGGGTGAGCAAAAATGCTGCACAACACATCTACGTGTCTAAGTGATAGTGCTACACAATTATTCTATATTATATTTGTATATTTTTGTTATCATTCTTAAACTCTTTCTCAATATCTGGTATGTCTGGCAGAAAATATCCACTCTTAAATAACTAAATAATTCTGCCACTACCACAGGGTTATGGATAGCTAATTATTTTTCTCCCATACACATTTCATGTGGTCTCCCTTTGGAATTCACCCCCTCCCCAACCCCCCTTTCAAGGCCGATGAAAGATTAATTTAATGTGCGTGTGTTCCCTTACTTCCCCTGCACTGATGTCTTTCTCAGGTGAATGTTTAACTGGCGTCATTGAGTAGTGCCCATGGGAACCAACACCCTGCCTTCAGCTGACCGCATGGTGAAGGCAGGCGCTGAAGGGCACTGGGGAGAGAGTTCAGCAAAAAATAGGAGCCCACCTTGAAAGTGACCTGGAAGACTCATGCCTGGACTGTGCAGGAGGCAAGAACTCTGGGAGCCATCTTTAAATGTCTTAGCGTTAGAAAATGGGACTGGGCTATTCGAAGACGACTCACAAGGTGACGAAAGTGGCTCCGATGCAAACCCACGGGAACCACACCACAGCGTGCATCGCGGACAGTGGAATGTTGGAGACGAGAATCGCGCGCTCTCCTGACGTGCCACAGATTAATTCCTGGTATGAACGACAGCTCCCGCCTCTGAGAGAAACTCTACATGGACAATGCTCAGCAGGTAGTACAAAAACAAAAAAAACTCATGTCTGCGGAAAGTATTTTCTTCTGCAATTATGCTGTAGTTTTACTGCCCCTGTTAACACGTGGAAACATTATTAAAGGACAGTCGGGATAGAAACCTTGTATTTTGAATAACCTTAAAACATGCATAGTTTTTTTTCTAAAGTTTGTTATTCTAGGGGTATGTGTGTCTGTTAATGTGTCTGTACACATTTGTTTAATACTAAGGTTTGCGATTTTTCAAGTACAATGCAAGCAAGTAAATATATTTAACATATTTTTAAGCACCAACGGACACGCAGCAGGACCAATGGATTCGTCTGTGGTACAGCCGTTACAAGTAGCAAAAATACAAAGGGGCAGATTTACAAGCCCCTTGCGCCACGTTTGCGACACTTTTAACATAGGAAAAGTGACGCAATAGTGGCGCAAGGGGCTTGTAAGTACGCCCCAAGGTATTCTTTTCCAAATGCGTATCGCACAGCATCTTTCACACATTCAGCTTCGTTTAGCGATGATACGGTGCTAACAATTGGATGAACCGTTTTTTGATCCGTGCACCATTTAATTTTGAGCAGGGTTGCACTGGAACAGATATTAGGTCTGGGCACTAAAATAAAACTGGCCCCCATTTGCGAATTGGATATTAAAAAAGTGCCTCACTTATGTAAATCGAGCAGCTACCAAAAATGCGGTCTTGGTCCATAATGTTGCCTTTGATGCAGTATTAGCACCCACAATGCACCTTCTTCATTCCCTTAGTCGTGTCTCCCTTATTACCAGCGCTGTCTAGGAAGTGCATCAGCAACCTCAGCAACATATTGGAAGCATTATACAAAGAGATGCTCGATTCACACAGATCATCAGGTGCCTTAACCTCCTCAGAAGGTGCCTTGGCCACTTAAACCAGCTTACCATTAGATACACCTACACCTCAGATATAGCTGGTAAGATTCCTTGGTTGTCAGTGTTCCTATTGTGGCCAACTCAGAGCAGCTGGGAGTTGACAGGTTCAAATCCTGTTGCTGCACACTCATCCTTTCATTTTTCTAGGGTGAATAAAATACCACTGAGTTAGTTAGGGGCATATTATCAAGACAGGCGATAAAATTATCGCTAAAACGTCGATAATGGGCTTGATAATATGCTCTATGGAATTCCAATTGAAGTCCATGTTAGATGTGAAGGACGTCTAACCTGAGCTTCAATTGGAATTCCATAGAGCATATTATCAAGCCCATTATCGCCGTTTTAGCGGCAGTTTTCTGCCGCTAAAGCGGCGATAATTTTATTGCCTGTCTTGATAATATGCCCCGTAGTTGGGTGTTTGCACAAAATATCAGTAAAAAATATCGTGTGGACAAAACATTGTGTCAAGAATATCGAAGATCAAAATATGATGAAGGTAAGTTTATGTGGGTAACCAAACATTAACTATACTTAACTCCACATATATGTACCTTCACAATATATAAGTATCTTTTAAAGGAATGTTGATGTGGAGTTAAGAATAGTAAATCTATACTTACCTCATTGCACTTACCTGCTCGATATTTTGGTCCTTGATATTTATGCCACAGTATTCTGGCCATACGATATTCATTTCCTCAATATTCTCTCAGACAACCCATAGTCCCCATTAACATTGCTACTAAACTATATGACTGTGGTAACAATGGTAAGTAGAAACACAAGTAAACGTAAGCGCACATCTGTGTGTGTCTATATGTGCTCCAACTTTTATCACATATAAGGGTCCTTTTGGAAATGGCCCTTTTTGCAGGGTTATCCCCAAACATTTTGCTTTTTCCTCCTATTTTTCCTTGACCTGTTTGTGTTGGTTTTAGGACTCTGGGCACTTTACCACTGCTAATCAGTGCTAACGTGCATATGCTCTCTGTGTAAAGTATTTCATGGATTGATGTTTTCCGATTGGATATTTGATTTGCATGTCAGTCCATAGTAAAGTGCACTACGGGTGCCGGGGCTTGTGAATCAAATGCTACTCGTGAGCCTGCAGCACGGATTGTACCACCCACGCACGTAGCACGGAAAAAGGTATCTCAGACCTCCCATCGCAGAGTCTGTGCGCAGTTGTGACTGCCATGTTGACGCAGCCCGTGCCCACACTGGCCCTTCACAAAACCTTCCCTTTTCGTACATGTAAGGCACCCCTAAGGTAGGCCCAAGGTACCCCTGTGGGCAGGGTGCAGTGTATGTGAACGGTAGGACATGCCCTAGTGTGTGTGGCATGTCCTAATAGTGAATTACAGCCAATTTCGTTTTTCACTATTGCAAGGCTACCAGTTATAACATCTTATAAACATAACTGGCCCAGGGAATTTGGTAAGAAAATACAATTTAGTATACCTGAACTCAGAATCTAAAGATGCATCTTTTAGTGAAGGTCATTTTTACATTCTGCGTTTGAAAATACCACTTTTAGAAAGTGGGTATTTTCTTGCGTGTGGAGAAGTGTGGCTCAGTGGTTAGAGTGGCAGACCTCGATGCAGAGCTCTGGCCAGGGACCAGGGTTTGATTCCCGCCTCGGCAGGTCTCGGGCTCATAAATTCCTCTGACCGGATATTCTCGCCTCAGTGCCTATTCTAATCATGGGTCCCACGCTGCAACTCTGGGCAATAGCTTGCTTAGTCTCCACAACGGCCCCCACAGCGTGAGGGATGCCTGGTTTCACCACGGGGGTGCCCAGGAGTGGACACTTCACAAGGAAAACCAGGAAGGGTTCCCTTGCGGTATTCGTACAAGCGCAGGGAGACCCCATGTGGGTAGCTGTGCGCTATACAAGTACAAAAACATTTACATTTACATTTGCTCAGTCATCCCGTGTGCCTCTGCTGGAATGTGGATTGCCTGTCTGGGTTTTGGATGACAGAAGGCTGGGGGTGCCGGAGAGGCTCCAGATAGTCTAGGTAGATCAGGAAAGGGCTGAATAGACCTGGGCTACGATGGGGGAAGGGGGAGGAGATTCCCTTGCACCTCAAAAGGCCTGGTCTGCCTCTGACAAATGCCGTCTCCACCTCCTGCCAGGAATTCACACCAGAGAAGGCCCAACTGGTTCTGGCCGGGCACAGACACCCTATGCCTGAAAGATCAAAGGATTTTTGGACATAAATACTGGGTCCCAGACCCCTGAACTTTAGAACTCATCTGGAGCAAGAAGACTGCCAAGAAGAAGAGCCGGAGAAGCTGCAAAAAGGAATGACTGCTTTGCTGGGTGCTTTGCTGGGCTGACCTGCAGTGGCTGCTTCTGTCTTGGGCAGTGAAAGGCCTGGACTGGACTTTCTGCAACCTAATTTGTGAGTCTCTCCAAGGGCTTGAGGTAGAGCTTGCCCCCTGTTCACAAAGTCTCAGGAACAGCAAAGACTTCAAGTTCTTCGACCCGCAGCACTGGGGACTGTGTATTTTGTGCTGGCACACAAAGAACACCAACTCGCGGAGGGCGCCACTGCAATGCCGCACCGCAACCCTGGTCTCACCGACGACGCCTGTTGACGCCGCCACCGAGCTGCTGCTTGCACCGCGACCTATGGGCACCGCACTCCGCACCGCCTCGCTTCACGCCGAAGCATTGGCACCGCAGAGGGAAGCGCCACAATACCACACTGCAACCCTGGTCTCACCAACGACACCTGTTGATGCCGCCACCAAGCCGCTGCTTGCACCGCAACCTGTGGGCACCGCCTCGCTTCACGACGAAGTTTTGGCACCACAGAGGGCAACGCCGCACCGCGACCCTGGTCTCACCGATGACGCCTGTCAACACCGCCACTGAGCCGCTGCTCGCACCGCAACCTGTGGGCACCGCACTCTGCACTGCCTTGCTTCATTAGGACATCTTGGCCTGCCTGACGCCGCCACTTCCCACCGAAATCGACGCCACTGCTTGCACCGTGGTTCGAGGGCACCGCTCGTAAGTCACACGGCGCACTGCCCTCATCCTGCACCGCAGCCTTGGCCTACCGATGCCAGAGCCATCGACACCGGTTCGTCAGCTGATGACAGCGCTTCAGCAACGACGACACCGCTGCTTGCACCTTGGCCTGCTAGCACCGTGGTGAGCACCGCCTTCATCTCGCACTGTGACCCTGGTCTCACCGACGACGCCATCTGACGCCGCCACCGAGCTGCTGCTCGCCCCGCGACCTGGGGGCACCGCACGCCGCACCACTGCACTTCGCACTGCAGCACCCAATGCCTGCTGGTGCCAGCGCTCCTGATTCCACCAGAGAGGAGCTCGACCTGCAACGCGAGTGACTTCAAGGGCCTCAACGCCCTGCATTTCTCACAGGTACTGTTTTGCGGGTCTTCTCGACACCGCAGCTGGCCCGCGACCCCGCGACCAGCCAGAACTGTTGGATTTGTTGTTCACGACGCCATGGTAGCCCGGACGGAGCTATCCACACAAGGAACTCTTTTTTAATCCGCGTATTTTTGAACTGTGAACTTTTAAGTATAGTATTGTGGATTTTTATCGTTTTTGGGTCTTGTTTTAATTATATAAAAATATTGGATATTTTTCTAAACTGGTGTGGTGTCCTTTTGTAGTGCGTACACTGTCTTACTGTTGGTTATGTGCAAATGCTTTACACACTGCCTCTAAGATAAGTCTGGCTGCTCGTGCCAAGCTACCAAGGGGGTGAGCAGGGGTCATTTTAGAAGGGTAAATCCCTTATCCTGACTAGAGTGGTGGTTTTTGCCTGGCTCTGGCCCACGCCCTAGCCTACCAAAAATCCCATTTCTTACAGGTCCTGTATAGGGGCATGTCGCCATTTAAGACGCCAGAGTTTATACTCTGTATTTCTCTTGCAGCAAATCCTACCCATGGAAAAACTAACCATGATCTGGGCATATTTCCAAGGTAGGGAGGTCTGCCACATGGGCCTGTCCTGACAAGTGTTTCTATCTCTTGAAAGGGTGGCTCTTCTTGATGGCTGCCATTTTAGATAATAGAAAATAGATGCAGAGGACACGGGTGCGTAGCATATTCCTTGACCTCTTCCTTTCAAGTCTCCTAGAATTAGACTAGAAATCCTCTCTCACCTAATTTATTTTAAAAAAATGCAACTCAGCAAGTGAGGTGGTGATTAAGAGCAGCATTCATACTAGGCTTGAGCTTATTATAATGAGGCCTAGTATGAATAATGCTAGCAAATTTTAATTACACTGGAGTACTGGAGTAATCAGAGTAATTTTGGTAATTGAGTGTGAGCAGTTGCTGTCTGCTTTTGTTTCTGGTCTGCTGCACTTAGCGCTAATTTGTTAGTGCAAAATGCTTCCACAGGTTCATTTTCGATGAGGGGGATCCTTTTGAGCTAAGAAAATAGCGCTAAATGCAAGCTTAAACTATTCGAATAATTCTGCGTAATCTCGCATACCTAATTTTGCGTAATAACAGTACTGCAAACTACTCCAGTTACACCCACCCCTAATTGATACCTAGTGTAATTTCATGAAATATTTCTTTGCATGGGCTGCATATGGCCAGATGCTGGTTGGTCAACTTAGGACAGAGGGAAGAAAGCAATGCTGTCCCTACACAGTAGCTCTGGGAAAATTTCAGGCAGATGATGCAGTCTTGAGGTGATTTCATTCTCAGAAAATATTGTGTGGACTGCAGTGGGTACCAGAAGCAATTTCAGGGGCCTGTAGCCCCCCACCGCCTGAGAACTGTATGCGACTTAGGGTCTTCTACATGTTCTATAGCTGCTGGCCCCAAGAAAAGGGTAAACAGCAGCAGTGGGCGAGAGCCTGGCCGAGGGGCTATCTGGTACTTGACAACAGCACTGCACACAGTGATATGATTGTTATATGTCTTCTCTTATTTTTGGCTAGCTTAAGGGGAGATGTGGGGAAGCCCCCACTGTGGCTTCTCCAATGTGCCTCCCATGTGTGTGCGGAGCTCCCCCATCAAAGGCATGAGCACCCTATGCTGGCTATCCCAAACGAGAATTTGTATTTGGCCATTTTGCCAATTCTCTCCTTCCATTTTCCTCACTGGTTTGATGACAAATCAATTTTCCAATCCTAAATTCCAGTATGGTAGAGAGAAGAGCTGAGGCAGGAGGCAAGGGGAACAGAGGCAGAGGAAGAAACAGGAAGATTGCAGACCTGCCAACTTCAACAAAAACCTCACCGTGTGAGGAGGGAGCAGGGCCTTGAAGTACTGAGAAGTACCTAAGAGGCACTTTTGCCCCCAATCTGGCCCCAAGCCCCTCCTCTAAATAAAAAGTAAAAGCTTTCTGAGACTTTTTCTGATGTCCTGGAGTGTTTTCACACCCATTAATGGACATCACCAGTTGAAGGCCTCCGAAAAAGAGCTGAAAACCACTGTTTACAGCGCCTTTTAGCTCGTTTTCCCTGCCACCATGTGATATCGGCTTTTCACCGGGTGACCGTGTGATGGGAGCACATATCATGTGTCACACAGTGGCACCATGTGAGTCGTCAGGTCTGAGATAGAGGGAGAACCATGGAGAGATGCAAAAGGAGACATAATATCTTGGGAAGATCAAAGAAAAGGGGTGAGGCACGACATTCGGTAAGTAGGTGCCCCGTGGTGGTGTTTAGTCACTGGCTTATGGGGATTAATACCTTCTTTCCACTGGGATCCATGGCATCCTTGCTATGCCATTGTTCATTTCATAACCAGTGAAGTGTGGCCATTACATCTGTCGATTGCAATAGTATGCCCATTACTGGATGTCTTAGTAAATGGTCTCCTAAACTTGTACAATCAAAACATCATTGAAACAGTGGACACATTTGGCTTTTTCCAGCTCATCAATGGAACAGCTCACTCACAAGAACATTGCCTTCACCTATTTTTGTAGATCACTGAACTCCTTACCGGCTCCTGTTCTAATTTCACACAATAACTTCTGGAGACATTTTCGAAAATACAGTGCTATTCATAATGAGATACTCTTTACTACTTTTCTACCAGAAGCATAAACCTACGAAGACCAATTAATATTTCACAGATAAACATCATCAACTGATACATCAAGGCAGAGCACTGGGGAATAAAGGCATTGACCTGAGTTTCAAATCCACTTGAAATAGAAATGCACTTGAAATATAAGAATAGTAGTCATCAAAAAAGTGAAATACCACATTGATAGCAGATCACAAAGAGGAGGCTTACACAGACCTATGGTCCCCATTAATCCAGATCCTCTCGTCCGAATTTAGGGAGGTCACATGCCCTCAAAACCTACGCATCTTGCAACTCATCCCTGATTCGGAGGTTAGGGCTGTCGGTTAGTCCGCACCTGTTTGGGCGGCCCACACCCCGTAGACCGTTGGGATATATAACTGTGCCCACTTGCTGGATTAGCTCCGGTTAGATGGAGGGGGGGATTGAGGGGGAGGCGAGGGAGGGAGGAGGGATGGGGGTTTCCGTTGTCTCTCTATTGCCTTTGGGAGCTTCTGTTTTCTGCCCTTTGTCTGTTATCCCTATTTGTCCTTTGAGATTTTGATTGCTGCCGGCCCTCTGGGTTGTAGGCAAACAAGATGTGTAAGCCAACTGTTGCCAATAGCTGCCGGCCCCAGGGTTGTAGGCACAGAACTGTGTTTGTCTTGCAGATCTCTCATTAAACAGAATGGTTCCATAAATACCACATTGAATCCAACAGCTTTCTTGGAGAATTTCAGTTGGGCTTCAGACCCCTCGGGGACACAGAGTCAGCAGTGGTAAATATCAGGAAAGAGCTACTCAGTACCAAGGACCAAGGCATACTGTACAGTTTGACATTACTAGACCTCTCATACTCATTTTGACACCGTCAACCACAGGGTCTTCGTTGACAGCCCATCTCATTCGGCTGACAGCAAAGTTATATTTCTACCTACATTTAACACCTTATTATATATTTTGTTATTTTTAATAATACACCACAAAATCGGGTACATGGAAATAATAATATCGATGCATCACTCAGAATGATATTATCAACTGAAGGAATCCATCAACAACGTACTGTGATAGAAAAGGGTTAAAGCATCGGTGAAGAGTCTGTAAGATGATGGGGTGGGAATAAGTTTCAGTCAATTGAAGACAGGCCTGAGGGAAAAAGAATAGAGCCAGGCACAGGGAGAGAGTCCCAGAAGTCTCCTTCAACAAACCGGTTTTAGGGGCATATTATCAAGGACGGCGTTTAAAATTATCGCCGGTTTAGCGGCAGAAAACTGCTGCTAAAGCGGCGATAATGGGCTTGATAATATGCCCTTGAGAATTCCAATAGAAGTCCATGTTCTGGTGTGAACATGGGCTTCTATTGGAATTCTCCAGGGCATATTATCAAGCCCATTATCGCTGCTTTAGCGGCAGAAAAACCGGCGATAATTTTAACGCCGTCCTTGATAATATGCCCCTTAGTGATCTGAATTTGAGCAAGCCAGAGTTCATGTGCAGAGAGGGAGATAGGGAGCTCACAAATATGAGCCTTACTCATGGAAAGTCATTACTCTCAATGTCTTGTAACAAGTCAGAAATACAGACACTAGGTTAAGATTCCAAGACGTTAATCATTAAAGAAGAAAATAAAGGACAAACAACTGTGACAGGGTAATTCGGATCTCAGCCCTGTAAAACGTACCGGACGACGCAGAGGGATTTTTAATTTTCTCTTTCCTTTATAGAGAGTCTACAGAGCAGGTGTGATGTGGTCATGTTGTTTCATGACCATATGATGCAGGATGCTTATGGACTTTCTGGTTTTTGGATATTGATTTGTTAGGGGTTTCAGTGTCAAGGCTATTGCAACCGTGAAGTTGAGTAAACAATTACCAAAGAACAGGGGAATTTGTATCTTCCTTTAAACATTAGAGAATATTTTTTTTATCGAAACATTTAAACACTTGGTTAGAGAAAAAAAGAAAATGCATTTCAAACTATATCTTCTTGGTCTGTCTGGGTTAGCAACACCCCCATCACTGTGTCAGGTGTCCCATACTGCACTGCATGACAGAACCTGACAGTAGTCAGCAGCTCTCCCATTATAGCTCGAGTTTGCACTGCACAAGCAAGTGACTACAGCCCTCTTGCTTTCAAGTCCCACCCATCCACACCCAGCCAATCAGTTTCTGCCTGAGCTTCAGGTGGGATTTGACAATGGTCATTCATTGATGCATTCAGGACCTTTTCTTACAGGGGTAGGATACGTTTGAGAGTAGGGAACCAACACTGTGCTGTCTGCTACTGCTTTGTAAGTCATTATATAAAGATGTTCAAGCAAAATCCCAAACAAAGCCACAAAAGTGGTTCATTATCCCACAAATCTGCCACACACACTGACCTGTTAGACCAACCCATCTGGCACTGCCGGATGACCCTTTAGCCCAATCTGATCCTGGATTTGGGCTCTAATAGCTGTCACTCCAGTTTGCTGCTTGGAGTGTCAATCAGCTAAGTAGTCTGTCCTTATTTTGAACATATTCTGCACCCCCACTCAGGCACAGAATGCAGATGTGCACTAGCTTTTCTCAAATTAATACTGTTTACAGAACAAATACTGATTCAGTAACATTTGCTATGTAGTTCACACTAATCCGTAGGGCCTGTGCGTTTGCGTACAACATAAACTTTGGGTGAGGTGCCTAGACTGATTCCATGCACCACCGCAGGATATGTTGGCCTAGAGACCAGCTAGCTCACAGTGCCACCATAAGCCCTCCTAACCTTTCCAGGGAGTAAATAGTTTTTGGCAACCACTGAACATGACAACCCTGACACCTCAGCGATCGTGGAAACAGATCAGGACTTTTCGCTCAGTCACTGGTGCTCTTTTATTCTCAGAGAAATATACAGAGAATTCACAATGGGATGTTTTCAATATATTTATTGAACCAATGTCATGCTTGTATAAAATACATGGGGGTATATTCACAAGAAAGTGTGATAACTACCGCAAGAGTAGCTTAACGCAACTCTCAACATCGCAGCCTATCGCGGGAAAATTACGCCGTGCCAACCAAGTATTCACAATGCGGCGGTAGCATGCAATAATCACCAGATAACAAGTCAAATGGCCGCGCAAAAATCAATGCCACGCTGCAAAAATGCGAAACACGAATGCAAAAACTCATGCGATGAGGCCAATCGCAGTACAAAAAGTACCAAAAACCAGCCACAGGCCTGCAAATCCCACGCGTCTGGCGTGAAAATGCACCATTAAAACCACAGAAACAACACACCAGAAACAAGCCAAAGCACGTAGCAACATGGATGCACCCTGACCCAGCGCAGAGGCCAACGCAAACCTCACAACCCCCACAGACCACCAGCAAGGAACAACAGGGTCAGGGAAGGCCGAGAGGAAGATGGGGTGCAGACCTCAGGAAAACAAGACCAGCGTCATGGAGGTGACAGAACACTACCAGCAACTGACCCACAAGCAGACCACCTGGAATGCAGTCGGAGTGCCGAGGAGGCCAAGAGGCGCCGGCATGACGTGATAACCTAAATCAGGCACAAACCCGCTGCCAACACGAAGGCAGCAATGGCAACAGAAGGTGGCAGTCCTGCGCCACAGGAGGAGCTGGAGGAAACCGAGGCCACAGTCATCTGTGTGGAGACGGTGCAAGGAGTAGGGAGTTCAGACACAGCTCAAGAGGACCTGACACAAGATCCACAGGGAGAGTAGCGAACAGGGACTGGGGGGACGGGGGCAGATGGGCACAATGGCACACATGCACAACGAGGTGTAGCACACTGCGCACCCACAATTACCCAGGATCATGTCCCTGATCCCCTTGGGACACTGCAGCACACACACATAGCAATAACAGCACACCCACATTGACGACAACATGGTACAATGCGCATAGCCGACCCTGCCGAACAGAGGACACAACTGGCTCCGCACATGCACAGAAACATGCCTACTACATCTGACAGAGCTGGAAACTGTGAAATGGAAATGAACGCCTACGACCTCACATCCGTCATGTAGACGAAATAGACACTGTCCCACAGAAGAATCCAGCACCTCCCAAACAGCCACAATGTACATTGTCATACAGTCTGCATTTAAACCAGTACAATGCACCAACATACATGTCAACACAATGTCAACATGCATCTCCCCTTCACATTGCAGAGGGGCACACAACACCTCCAGCAGAGCACAGAAGACAACACATCTGTGATGCCGGTGAGGACCACCACACCTTCGACACCGACGCCCTACAACAGCCCATGGATATCCCACGCAACCCACCACCAGGACCCGGGCAGCCAAGCTACTTAGAGGAGAACACAGAGCCTGCAACAGACCACACAGCAGGAAGCACCTGCAAGCACAGCTGGCTCACGACACTTCACCCACCCCCACATGGCACCCCAATGCCAGGTGTCAGCACACCAAAAGGAGGTGGCCCAACAGGTGTGGGTGGGGTCCAAACCCATGGAATGTGAACTAGAGCACATACATTGGTGTCTATTACCCTTCAGGGACCACCTACACACCACAAAGGAGACCCACCCTGCTATAGAGACACATGCAGATGCACATTCACAGTACAGAACCACGCCCAGGGGCACGCAAATAGCAGTCACACACCCACGTTGGCTCTGCGTACGACGGCCCAGGCCACTCCCCTTACAAATTGAGTGGGTGACGACAAAGCTACATGTCCAAGCTCCAATCCGCTGCCTGCGGTGACATGTCTGCATCCGCTGTACACAGCACAATGTAATGTCGTAGGGCCCAGGGCCCTCATGCATACAAGACCCCAGGGACACATGCAGATATTATGTTGTACTGGCTACGGGCACCCGGCCCCTTTATTGGCAGGGCCACATGTACAGTGACGCCTGTGCTGGATGTGTGTGGGGTCAGTGTAAGCCAGCCCACACGGAGTTCTTGGTGCTGGCAACCACTTGAACTGTGGACACCAGTGCAACGGAAACTGAAAACACCTGCATAACAGAGTCAACTGCTGAGCAACATGGAGGGAGCCAGAGAAAGTCCAGAGGACACACAACATGCAAACAGAAGTGTCCTTGAGTTGCAGTGCACTGAGGTAGGGGCACTACAGCTGAGCGCGCCCATGTGAAGAAAAAGTCTTGGATTGTGTCCCTTCGAGACATTTCTGATGCAGATGCAGTGGGGTGTGTTAGACCTGCATCATCTTCCTCATAAACGTCCCAGGTCTCCCACACTGCTTGAGGTGACATTGCTGCGCAACCTCTCAACAACACAAAACTCAATCAGTAACGGACGATGGCTTGTGGTGCACTGAGTCAGTGGCCACCTGGAGTGCCGATCAGGTTATCAGTCTGATGATGGCATCCACAACAGGTGTGAGCAACTCCGTAAGTCTGTCAGGACCACCGTTTCGACTCTGGCAGATGGCGGTTGGAGGTGGTCCTGGCGGTGGTAGCGTGTGCCTCCTGTGGTGATGCGACCTCCAGGCCGGTCAGGACTCGATTTGATGTGTGAGCCCTGGTGGACCGCAGTTGAGGCCGGAGGCAGCGGACAGCGCAGGGCCACAGACACATGGCATTGATGACCCTAAGGCCATCGCCTCAGAGGCCATCCGGTATCTCAGAAGAAGGGGTCCCAGACATGACCAGCACAGAGTTAGTGGCCTCGGATGCACTGCGGCTGGCACAGGCACCCAGCCACGGGATGGTGACTTGCGGTGCAGTCAAATGGACCATGCGACCTGAGCAGGTCCTCATCAATGTCCGAGGTGTATGTTGCAGAGGGTTGCGGGGACAGTGGAAGGTGTCCTCCAGGGCATGATGCTGAAGGTCTGATGTTATCCGGAAGCAGCAAATGGTGGAGTGGAAAGCGACAGCCTCGTTTTCACCACCAATTCGGTATCAGCTACATGAGGATGAAAACTAGCCCCTAGTCCATAGACTCAGACGCCACTAATGTTCGACCAGAGAGTGTCCATGAATGTCGGGAAACAGACTTAGTGGCACCGGTGCTGAGAGGAAATGCAGTCTGCGATGATTCCAGTACACTGATATGACCTCCGCCATCCCTAAATCAAGACTCTGTGACCTACTGGACCGCAGTGTAGGCCGGAGGCAGCGGTCAGCAGTGGCCCACACCCACCTGTCTTTGGCTCGCGATGCACAGAGTTAGTGGCACCAGGGCAGTTGTCGGTAGCATTCGATCACCTCCGTAACGATGATCCTATTCCCTCCTGACTGCAACGTGTCATCCTCTTACGCCTCTCCTTGCGTGCGATGATATGTATTCTGCCTTTGAATAATCGATGTTCAGTTCCAATTCTGTGACCTACTCGTGCGCAGCGTAGGCTGAGGGCAGTAGTCCGCATAGGCCCACAGACACGTGTGGTTGGAATGCTATGCACAGACTTGGTGGCACCACATCGAAGGTAGTATAGTGACATGAACTCTGCCTTAAGTAATGTTCACTGCCATGGTGTAATCAAGACTCAGTTCCAAATGTGTGACCTACTTGACCGTGGTGTAGGCCGTAGTTGGCAGTAGAGTACGTAAACGAGAAAGGAGTAAAGAGGGCCCGTGTCGTGGAGGCCGTGATGGTCTGAGAGGCTGGCAAGGTCGCGAGCCACAGGCTTGGAGCTTGCGCAGGCACGTGGTGGGCCCTCCTTGACACACACTGGTGTCGGAAGGTGATCAGTGTGGCCTGGCTGCGCATGGGCGGTTCTGACGAGTTCGGGGTGCGGCAGGCGCACAGGATCACAGGCACCTCTGCTCAGGAGGACGGCGTCGGCTTTGTGGAGTAGTGAGAGGCGCCACCCTGGCAGAGACGTTGGGCTTTCCGGAAGAGGACCACGCCCAGGGCTACGTGCTTTTTATTCACACCCCTACACTGGCCTGGCATACGCCGGACCATCCCACTCTGCTAACGCTTACGGGGGGACGTAACAGGCAACATTTCAGTGAACTCCCCCACTGGCTGGGGTGACATGGTTGCGTCCACTGTCCACTACACTCCATACACCAGAGGTGTATGTCGCCATGGCTATGGGTGTGTTCTGCATACTGCGGTCTGTCCAGCACATCTCCGTCACTCTTGGCATTGTGTACTTTCCCAATCATGGTTCTCCTGCATCCTTCACACATGCCTGGTTGCCACCTCTCCCCACATTCGGCTACTGTGTGGCTGAGGTGCCATGCAGTTGATGGCTCATGTTCACGGCTTGCCCAGGTTACCATTGTGAGTTGTTCTGTCGTGTCTGGTGGGTGGGCATGTTGTTTTGCATGTTGGTTGTGATTTTGTGACGTGTGCATTGCCAGAGTTGTGAGTTGCATGGTTGTGGAGGTGAGGTGAGTGGGGTGTTCATTTGGATTTTGCCAAGGTGCTGTGCAGTTCCCTTGGTGCCATTGTGGGTTCGCTGGTTGCTGATGGACTGTCGGAGGATGAAAAAATCATGCACACTGCCTGGGTATTTGGAGGCGACATTGGTGGAGGTATATGAGGAGAGGAAGAAGAGGAATAGCCCCAGAAAGATTTGTGGAAGTGCTGCATTCCTGTAAGTGGGGTCATTCAGAAAGAGGTCACTGAGAACCGGTCTGGGCACATCTCAGGAAGCAGATGGGGATGATAAGAGAATCATAAAGAGTAGGGTTGAGGCCCTGAAGTAACTTGTCGATACATATTTCACTATGGTTGCCAGCCAAACATGCTGCGCTGCATTTTGTGCGGAGAGAGGAGGAGAGTGCCATTTCTTCAGAGAAATGGGTATCTCATCCTCTCTTCCTAGCGCCAGTGCAGAATTTTGTTGCCGAGCGCCATGTACAGACCTTTGCGCCATAGTACAACGGTGTGTGTATTTGAGTCTACCTGGTTTTTGTACTGGAAGAGTACCCTTCCAGTACAAAATACTATGACAACATTTTTACCTTTTCCAACTTTCTATGTGTGCTGTACAGTTCAGCACACATGCAAAGTCAGAAAAGAAAGGAGAAATGAAAACATTTCTACTTTTGATGCCTGCTTTCAAATGGTGTTAATTTTTGATGCAAAACCCTGTCTCAAGTTTTTGAGAGAACAGCGCAAAATTTGGTAACTCTTGCCTTGGTTCTGGAAATGGACAATAAGAAGAGGATATTGAGGCCCCCAAAACTTTCAACTGTCAAGCAGCCAGTTGGGCTGTATGAGGGGAAAATGCTCTGCATGACTGCTGTCTTTGGCCAGGACTAAGGCCAAGGCCTGCCAATCTCCCAACTGGGTGAAAGGACTTCGCCCACGAACTTCAAGACCACCAGCACCTGGAGTCTAAAACACGAGCACCAGCCTGTTTACCAAGACACGTATTCTCTGTAAAAGAGAAGAGAGTGTTGGAAGCTGTGAGATCCAGTGGGGGATCCTGACAATTGGATCCTATAGCAAGATGTGGGGAGACAACTGATGCACCGATCGGGTTGTTGCCATTGTGCAGTGGAAAGTTGGCAACCCCTGTATGCCAGGGAAGGGTTGCCATGAAGTAAATTGTAAACATTGCTGCACCAAACAGTGTGCAGGTTACAAGTCAGCAACCCCGTATGCCCGGTGGGTTCACCGTGAAGACCGCTACTGAGCTGGTCAGGCCGTAGCCAAGGGGCTGAGCTAAGCCAGTGACCCAGCATACCAGGTGGGGCCGCAATGAAGATAATTGCTGTGCTCATCAGCCCATAGTCAATGTGCAGACGAAGAACGGAGACTCCGTATGCTGGGGGACCACCAGGACAAGGCAAAGAGCATGATCTGGTTGAGACAGTCATCAGGAGTGAGGCCGCTGTGGTGACGTGAGCAGTATCAAGTGATTATTAGGGACCAGCACAAGGAGCATCCCACCCTACCCTCCCCACCTGTGGAGAGGATTCTGAGGAACGTACCAGCATGGGAGGAGCATTGAGAAGGCCTGTGCACCTGCCGTGGTAGGACTGTTTTGGAGGAATTTGAGGACACCCGACCACAGCCTTCCCAAGCCATGTATAAAAGACTTACCGGAGGCAGCCTCTGCAGGTTCAGCACCTAGTGAAAGGGGCAGGCTCAGAGACTCCAGTCGTTTGGATCCTGCTGGTGGGGTAAGACTGATTCACAGGCCTCAGGAAAACTTGTCTGCCAGATTGAGCTTCAGTGCTGGAACACTTTTGACTTTCATAAAGAGTAGGACTTCTGAGACTCGGACTACTAGTGGGCTTAACCTGAATGTCATCTACAGTAACCACTACCTATGTGTTTGTGAATATCTTATTTGACTTTGTGTTCGTATATAAATTTAAAAAAATCATATAAGCAAGTATTTGACTTGCCAATATTTTTTTGATGCTGCTGAGAGTATTCTGAGTTGTGAGCCTGTGTTCACTCCCCTATGCCTACCTACCACTGCCCCTCCTGAGAAGCCTTGGAATGCTCAATCTATGCTACCACTGAGAGTCAAGTGCTGAAGAGGTACTTGGTCCCATTGTTCAGGATCCATAGTAGGTCCTGCCCCGGGACATGAGAAGTAAAAGGCCTCATCCCCCATGGTTGATCCCAGTAGCTCCAGCTTGTCCCATGGTCCTCTGAACAGCATGTTGACAGACGCTTAACTCCATAATCTAATTGCAGGTCCACCAGATCATGGTTGGTCATGCTGACTGGTAATGCCTGAAACAGGTCTAGCAGCCTAGGTAATACATTCATCTTAAGCATCACTATCATACCTATCCCAGACAGATAGAGATGGCGCCATCTACAAAAATCTCTTCTAATGATCGCTAGTAAGGAAGGAAAAAGAACAAGGTGATAGATGGAATGATTGAAATAATCATAGCCAATGGCAACCGTTTGGGCAACATCCCAATCCATCATTTTTTGCCTACCATGCCACTACAGTTTGGACCCAGCCATATGCAAATGAGTCTTATCCCTTTTGTTGTTTAAGTCAGAGCAGTTCTCTTTTGGTATATTTTCATAAAAGCAGATCAGTTTGGCCCTTTAGAGCACCTATTGCTTAAAGGGCTTTCATTGGTCTTTTTTTCTATATATATATCTGTTATAGGTGTTTTAACTCTCCTTCCATATTTTCTCTGGTGATTTCCTGGGATAATTGGTGTTCTGCTCTTAGAGACATACATTTATTTATATTTATGGAAGATATGGAGTAACACATTCAATATCAATTTATGTAATTATTATACCCCCTTGTAGTGTTCTCAAGCTTTACTCCCAATTTTTTTAGATGGGCACACAAGAATGTGGCAAAATGCCAGAAGGAAATGGCTTAGAGAAATCTGTGATGAAACCACAATATATTAATTTGCTCAGCTACAAGAGAAATCTTGATTACCGAAAGAGTCATTTTTAAAATATCTTCTATTTAGAAAGTTTATACCAAAAAGTCATAGTAATCACTCTAATATGCCCTATTGTTCACTAGTCTCTAATATGGTTACTCCAAGGAATCAAAAGATAAGGTCTTGGTTACGAGTTCACCGGTTCATAGTGATGCAGAACCCGTGGTGGCCGTCCGTGGACCACCAGATTGTAAGTCCACCCACCGAATTACAATTACAGTATTTGGACTGCCACTGGACAGTCTGCTAGTGCTGGGATCCTTGATCCCACAGAGGTGGCACAGCTGTCTGAGGCAGCAATATGCTAGTGGTGCTGCTGCTGCTGCACTGCCGAGCATATTACAAGTTGCCTCACTACGACCCTTTCTACTGCTGTGAGCCCCACCATGGAAAAGATGGCGGTGAGGCAACTCATGGGGCACATACAGGCCCCCCTGATGCCTCTGTTCATTGATGTTCATGCAGGGGGGCACATGGTGTGCCCCCCTGTATTTTTGCACCCCCTATACCTGCACGGAAAGGAATGCACTACATTGTGCATTTCTGTCCGTGCAGTAACAGGCCGCTGCGCTTCTATGGCGGTGCTTTTCTAAGGATCTCCTATGAGCCTTAAAAAGGCACCATCGTGGGGCCACCACCGCAGGATTGCCCACCAGGATTATACTCGTAATCCGGCAGGCAGTCAGACTACAGGGTTGGAGGTCTTGCAGTGAGGCGCTGGCATGGCGGCCCGCTGTAAGACCGCCAAACTCGTAATTAGGCCCCAAGAATTGTTACAGAATATTCTTTGAATTTAATAAGCATGATTTAGAAACCCAAGCAGTAAACTGCAGTAACGCATTAGGTACTAATGTATATTCAACACATCTGTGTGAGGCTGTAAATATGGCAAAATTCTATTGCTTTCCACCTAATTGAAAATTCAACATTATAAGACATTATTTAATCTTTGTTACACTCCAGTCAAACTTTTTAAATGGGGAAGCTGAATCAACAATTGTTGTCCCATGTGTTCTTGACCTGGCTCCCATATAGTACAGATGCATGCTGGTTGTCCTATGCTACAATTATTCTGGGGTGGAAGTTTTGGCTTTTTGGGCTTATTAGTTAAAAACGTTTGTTGATTCTCTAAAGTTTATATTGCTTGGTGTTGATAATATTGTGAATAACATATCTGTACACTATGAAATGGTACATGTGGCTATTGTAACTGCTGAGATATGTTGAGTGTCAAGATGGCTAGACCCACAGCTGCCTACATTTTATCAATGGATCCCGTTGTCTGGTCTCTTTTCCTACAGAAAATACCTTATATTAGTGTAAGGGGGAAGCAGCACTTAAGAGAGGCCAAAAGGTATAGGGACCTTTAGCCCAATGGATTTATTAACTGTAGTAATCTAATCTTGGAGTTTATATTAAATGTAATTTAATCTTTGTCCTTTGTATCCCTATCACAGTATATAATTTGAAATTAAAAATGTATACTCCCCCCCCCCCCAAAAAAAATTTCAGAGCAATGCTCTTTTGGTGCATTTTGATAGCAGAGCAGGGTGGTTCACTGACATAATATCAAAACCAGAAATATCGTGCAACAGAATTATTGTGTCAAAAATATCAATCACACAAATATTGTTTTCCTATACATATACAGGTAAGTTAAAAAGTATTGGAAAAAATATCGTTTTACACTAAAAAAAAAATATATTGTTTTTTTAACATATACATAGTTAAAAGCAGTAAATCCTAAATATTTTAACATATTAAAAATATAGCTATTCGTTAGTTCTGCTTAACAAATGTACATATTACTGATAGTTAAATTATTCAATGTTTTAAACAGGTATATAAGTGACTGTATAAATAGGTAAATCTTTTATCATAACTATTTATCTACAATTGCTTCACTATTACAAAAAATAAATATATAAATAAAATTAATTTAAAGTACAATATCACTTGAAAGCCAGAGATTTTCTAGTGAATCTTTAATCTACATATGCTACCTTCCTTTATGCATCTATATACCTTTCATGTATTTAGGCATCTATATATTTATTACTTTTCTTCTAATTCAGCATATCCAATGCACTACCCTATTTCTCACCCTATACCACTATCAATATATCCTCTACATCAACTCTCTGACTCCTCACAAACCTCTTTCTACTACTCTTTACAATGCACTACCCTATTACTAACCCTATACTTCTATCAATATATCCTCTTCCTTGACCCTTTCATTCATCCCAAACCCCATACCACTACTATGATCCCCAAAATAACCCCTTCTGGACTCTTCCTTACTCTACCCCTCCTTGCATCATCTCATACTTCTTTTACTATTCCAATCCCCCCAAACAGGCCTATCTAATCCCTTCCCTCTAACTATTCCCCCTCCACCTCCCTTTTGCTCATCCCATGCCTCCTCCTACTGCTATGAGCTCCAACTATCCCTCTACTATCCTTTTTAATCCAAATAACAGACTAACATGTCCACCACTCAAATTAATTTCATATTTCACTATACTAATTCACCACTAAGCGTTCCGGAGTGCTACTTGCCGAAAGAGCGCTTCAACACCCCATTTGGGGAAGCAAGCTCTATATAGATGCAATCCTTTTTCCCTCTTCTATCCCTCCACTATCCTTCTGAATCCAAATAACTGAGTAACATATCCCCCATTCAAATTACTTTCGTTTTGCACTATACTAATTCACCACTAATCCTTTATGGGTTTCGGAGTAGCGTGCTACTTACCAAAAAAATGCTTCAATGCCTCGTCTGGGGTAGTAAGTGATATATAAATGCAGCTAGAATACAAGAACATTAATATAATGTAAATTAAATATGTTCAAGTAATATTTAAAAATATATATAAAATTATACTAATTTAAACAAACAAACATATATATGTATGTGTGTATGTTCATTTACACATATATCATGTAAAACTGTTTAAAAATAATATTTTTAATTTATGTTATAATTTTCAAATTTTGTTTTAATTTACTAATATAACAAGTATTTATATAAAGCTATTAAACTCTAGGAATAATAAATAAATGATTCCCACTCCAATTCATACAACAGTAAAGAAAGTGTTAGACTCAGGAGGGGTACAATTTCCTATTCCTATTCCAGTCTGTGCAACAGTAGAGAAAGCGTTGGACTCAGGAGGGATACAATTTATTCTTCTAACTCCAGTCTGTGCAACAGTAGGGAAAGAGTTGGACTCAGTAGAAAAGCGTTCCACTGAGGAGGGATAAAATGTACTATTTCGACTCCAGTCTGTGCAACAGTAGGGAAAGCGTTAAACTCAGGAGGAGTTACATTTATTATTCTCACTCCAGTCTATGCAACAGTAGGGAAAGCGTTGGACTCAGGAGGGATAAACTTTTCCATTCCCACTCCAGCCTATGCAACAGTAGGGAAAGAGTTGGACTCTTGAAGAGTACAATCTACTATTCTCACTTCAGTCTGTGCAACAGTCGGGAAAGTATTGGACTCAGGAGGGGTACAGTTTATTATTACCTCTCCAGTCTATGCAACAGTAGGGAAAATGTAGGAGTCAGGAGGGGTACAATTTTCTATTCCCACTCCAGTCTGTGCAACAGTAGAAAAGCGTTGCACTGACAAAAGGTAAAATGTACTATTCCCACTCCAGTCTGTGCAACAGTAAGGAAACCGTTGGACTCAAGAGGGGTAAAACTTGCTATTCACATTTCATTCGGTGCAACAATAGGGGAAGCATTGGACAACAAATGGGTAACATTAACTATTCCCACTCCAGGTCTGTGCAATATAGAGAGAGAGCAGCTCACTTCAAACAAATCACATATTTTAACAACTCTATCGAATACCCCAAAATATAAAATTGTAAATATAAAATGTATATGTCTAAATTTTAATGTAAATTAAACAAATTACATAATTATTAAAAGTTTAATAATAATTATTAATTAAAACAGATTTTAATAATTTAATTAAAATACCACACCATATTCCCACAAACATAACAGCCAACAATTAAAATGTAGTTGAATTTTAAAAAAGTATAACACAATTTTTATAAATCGATAAATGATTTTAAAGTTATTTTTACTTAAATATTTTCCCACTCTATTCCTCTACATAATAAACAAAACACCCCAAAAATATAATTTAACAAATATGATAATTTTACAGTTTACATATTTGTCAATTAAATAATTAATAATTAAATATCAATACATTATTTCTTAATTCATTTTCCAACCAGTACACCTACAAACCCAACAATCTGCACCAGAAATATACCATAACAAATATAATTACACAATTTACATAATTAATTATCAAATGAATCATTAATATCAATAAAAATTGTTAATTAATTAATATTACTTAACTTTCCACCCTTTACCCCTACCAAACCCCAACCCGCACCTAAATTACACCTTAAAAATCAATTTAATTGCATAATTTACATAATGAATTAGTAATAATTAAGATTAGTTAATAATTATTAATTAGAAGACATTAACTTCCCACCCTTTACCCCTACAAACTCCACAACCCGCAACTTAAAAAACAAGTTAATTACACAATTTACATAATTAATTACCAATTAAATGATGAATAATAATTCAAATTAATTATATATAATTTACTTCTCCCATACCCCTACAAACCCCACAACCTGCTACGACACTAAATATTACAATTAATCAAATTACATTTAACAACAACTAAAAATTTACAATGTATATTTCAAAACATTAACAATAATTATACAAACACTTTACAACATATACAAGTAAAACATATACTAAAATGCATAAAGATAATTTAACAAGCATTTACAATGCAATGGTCTAGGCATTGTTAAAGTTAGAGCTATTGGCATTGCTGTTGACATTATTTTTGTTTTTGTTTTTAAAACATCTCTCTCTCTCTCACAAAAATAAGACTTACTTTTGTGAGAGAGAGAGAGAGATGTTTTAAAAACAAAAACAAAAATAGTGTCATGAGCAATGCCAATAGCTCTAACTTTAACAATGCCGAGATCATTGCATTGTAAATGCTTGTTTTTAAGTCCAAAGAACATGTTGATACATTTTTACCTCCTGGTCCAACACAGCTATTAAACTAGAAATGGACGGCAGGACCAGTTCCTCTTTTCAGAAGTGAGAATGGACACTGAACCCCTCAATCAGTTCGGGACTTTGGCCCTTTGAGAATATGCACTAAGAAAAGGACACAGCCAGGGGGCCAAGTAGATTGGTTCCAATTTAAACAAGCATTGCTAAATTGCTAAAGTCAATAGGTCTGGCCTTGGCTGGCAGGAGTGATGGTGGTTTGAATTTAAATTTACCATGAAATGCATGCCACACGGTGCGGGGATTAACAGAATCTCTATGGCCGGTTTAGGGTGGCAGCACAAGCTCCCATAGAGAATGGTGTCAGGACCGCAAACCAGAGGTCGGTTGGTCCCGAGACCGCAAATCGACATCGTAATGAAGCAAATGGATATTTTTGCCACTGATATTAACTTAAAAACTATATTTTTGTCAATGATATTCCTGCATCACAATATTTGTGCATCACGAAAATAAAAGCTCAATATTTATGTGCCTTGATATTTTTAAATCGATATTTTGTCCAAATACCTGCAGGGCTTTTATTGTCCTTTTTCTGTGTATTTCTGTTCTAGGTGTTTAACTTTCCTTCTATTTTCTTTATTTACCTAGTTATTTGTTGCTCTACTAATAGAGAGATACATTTAACCCTAATAATAAAACTCATAATGTGGACAGATGGGTCTTTCTTTTGCCATTCAATGCAAAATATTATCTTGTACTTTATGTTTTATGATAGAGCTGTCAAACCTCCAGGGCATATTCCTATATTGAGGTGCCCCATAAAACATTCCCATGAAACTAGAGGATGCTTGGATACCATAATGAGACCCAGCGCCACTTTTTCAGTGGCTCCAGCTAGCATACTGGTACACCATATCATGTCTATCCCTGTGTAAGTCCTAGGGCTATGCTATAGAAAGGTTTATTCATGCTGAGTTGGGTGGATATCTATACATACATGATGCATGCCCAGGTCAAAGAGAGCTCAAATTATCACATGAGTCATTCCACCGTGTACCTACCTTGTGGGTATGTGTCTAGTTGTGATTTGATATTACATTAAAGTCCTCTAGCTACATCATCTTCCCTGACCCTTTATCCCTTACAATGCCTATGACCTCCTTTGTAAATGATTCCTGATTAGAAGTTGGGGCATAAGTGGTAACCAGCACAAGTCCCTTAACCTACATTGTACCAAATATCACGTACTTTCCTATAATTACTTCCTCTGCTTCAAACATAAGGTCCCCGGGAAGGTGACCACCACCCAGCAGACTTTCTCTGTGGCTGACATGAAAAATGGTCTCAGGTATGTTCTGTGTGTAATTAATTTTGTATATTTGGTGACCAAATGGGTGACAACATCAGGAGATACTGCACTCACCAAATTGTCTGGCATTTAGTTGGGGAATTCAGACCCCTTACGTTTGCCATACCACCTAAACATAGGGTAATGATCACCATCCTTTCCCTCCATACCTGTAGGCCCTCTGCAACATGAACAAACCACCTTGGCATCAGGTTCCCCACCCCGGCTACTTCTCCACAGTCACATTATCATCCACACACCCCCAAACTTAGACATAAAAACTTTGAAACATGGTAAGGAATAGTTATAAAAACGAGTCTATTGCTGAATCTGCACTAGTAACTAGACCACAATCACCCTATAGTCTTCGAAAGTACTTTTAACTTTTCTTGAGTGATATAAGTGTGCCCCTCAAAATGTGCATTTTACTTTAACCAAGCAATATTTTTTCCCCTTCCCCTATGATCCTTGTGTTCTGGTGAGATTTTTCCATTTTTACTGCGTGACTGTCCTCCTCATCATTTTCCCCTGCTACTCTGATTCCATTTCCATCTTGGTTCCTGTTGATCCATCGGATGTTCTTCATTCTGGCTTGATTTTGAGTTTACCAATCTTTATTCAGGGGGTTCAGAGATGGAATGGATGGAGAACATCAACATTGCATTCTATTGTTTCATTCTTACTCACTTATGGCAGTATTCTATCTTCCACTTGTGTAGAGACCTGCTCAGCTAGTATGTCCCTTGGCCTTGCCACTAGTTCTTTCCTTTGCGATTCCACTCTGTGAGCCCTCACTATGGAGATTACACAGTCTGTACCTTGTGTTCGTATGTGACTAAACAGGTTGGTGCAGTATTTGTACATATTACCACCTCTGCTCATTCTCTGGCAATTCTTTCTCAGTTCTGTCTTGATCTTTCTTCAAGATCCTTGCATTTATTCCCATGCTTTGAGGTCATCCACCATTGCAGTCAGCTTTGTCGTAATGTCATGTTTGATCACACAGTTGATATAGTGCCCCTGTTGAACTCACTCACTCGCCAATTAGCTGGATTTCCCTGGCTATCATGTTCATTGTTGTCGTCATCTCAGATTTTACCTCCTGTTATTCTTCTGCAAATGTCCTACTCAAGTTCTCTTACAATTTGACAGGCAGATCAACAAGTTGTCTGTGCTGAGGGGAGTTGTTTCTTCTTTCCATTGTGGACTCCTGGGTAGCAGATGTGCCTTCATCTTGGCTGTGGGCTAGAGTTCAACTCTTCTGCTCCTGTCTCAAGAATATTGAAGATTGTGTTGCTTTCTGATGCTTTCTGATGAGAGTTGTACCCTCTTTGTAGGTACAACAGGACACAAATG
This sequence comes from Triturus cristatus, assembly GCF_964204655.1. NCBI lineage: Eukaryota > Metazoa > Chordata > Amphibia > Caudata > Salamandridae > Triturus > Triturus cristatus. The sequence goes on from NC_140592.1 coordinate 771,922,746, forward strand.
TTTATGGATCCCCTATTATCTCAGTTACTCTCTGATGAGTGAACTTTTTTAACCTTAAATGCCTTATAAAAATGTACTCTAAACAAAGAAAAAGAGAAAAGAGTTATATTGAGCACTGGAGAAAATGTAAAGGCTGAAATGCTGGAATCAGATAAGCATTGGATAAATGAAAACATAGTGAGTAATTACTGTGCTCTTGTTCCAAGGTAAGGGAATTTAGAATAAGGATTGGTATGATTATAGGATAAGAAGTAATTAATTATATGAAAATAGTATTCACTGCTGCAAAGAGAGTATATTTTAAAACTCTCTAAAAGACAGCAGGGTCAACTAATGATAATGAAAGCTGATATCTGGAAAGGAAAAATGGCATGTTACTCAACACAGCATGATTGGAAACATCAGAAACAGATTAGATTTCGTTAGTGTTACATAGCACAAATTCATTGAACTCTATGACAAAACTAAGTGTTGTTTTGTTTACACATTTTCTTGGATTTAGTACGCATATATGGCCTAAGGGACCCAGAGTGACATGTCAGATAATGAAAACAAAGTACAAGGTATGTGAGGAAAAAGAACAGGTAAAATAATAAGTAAAGAAAATCAACAACTTGCACAGACCAACCGACCCTCCGAAAATGTTTCTGGGCGTAACCACCAGTGATTAGATTCCTGCAATTGGGTCCCATCCCCATCATGCAAGTAACATCCCCTAAGGTCCTCATCGGCCCCATGGTCTTGAGGTCATATCGGCTCAAATGCAATTTCTCTGTAGTCTGCTCATCATTGCCAAATCTTAAAGTGCTTCTGAGGACATCCCCCGGACTGATAAACAACCACCTCCAGCCCCATACAGGGGTCCATTCCCCTTTTCCAGGCCGCCAGTGGGGGCGGAGTATTTGCCTTCCACGTTTTTGTTATATCTGTTTTGAGTAAGGCCCACGAATAGGAGTGCGTGTTTGTACCTTTTTATATTTCTGAAATTTCATAGTTGGTTTTGATTGGGATGTTTACGTGGAATTTAAAGTCTTGATTTAAATGCAATGTAAGGGATATGTTATTGTACTGAAATCCCTATGAAACTAAAACAGAAAAATACCACAATGAATGGCAGAAATGACAAGGATGGGCCAATATTATTGCAGCACTAACGAGAATGTCACCAAAAATAACTAAAATGTGTCATGGATGGGCCACTATTAAGCTATAAATAGCCTGAGTCTAACCATGAATTAAAATACTGTGCCAAGATTGGCTTATATTTGAGGAATAGCTAGACTGTCAACAAGATTGACCTCAGTGTATCATAAATGGCCATAATGAATAGTCTGCCTACTCCAACCAACCTCACCTACCTCACTTATGCCCAGGCTCACAGCAGTTACTCACACAAAAACATACTCTATCTCATTTAAAGCCACTACTCACACTCTCAGTCCCTCTCTGTTATCTCTTCACTCATACCATACTCACTCACACACATACTCTTCTCCCTTCCTCCTCACACTCACTTATGATCACCCAACCCTTCTAACAATCACTCTCACACTAACTGTCCTCAGACTCTACTCTCCTCTCACTCCAAAGTACCTCAAATGCACACTCCTCTATCTCACACACCTCTGATACTGACAACCTTTCATTCAGGCTCACAAGTCTCTCATTCATACTCTCACACTGACTCCGCTCACACTAAACCTCCTCTCATTAACAAGCACTCTCTCATACTCACACTCCACCAACTCTATGCCTCACACTCATTCACACTCCCTTCACACTCCTCTCACTCACACAAATAGCTCTACCTGACTCACAGCTCACTCTCCTCATACAGAGTCATTAAGTCACATTCCTCTTACTCGGACTTACACTGCTCTTGTTCCCACTCTCACTCAAATTCACACTCAGACTTTTCTCACTGCTACTCCACTGATACTCACTCATACTCTCTGTCCCATCAAAATCACTAATAGTAGAGAAGCTGAAATTTCCTTCTCACAAACAAAAACACCAAGCAAACGTACATCTATTAAAAATTAAATGTTCCCACCAATCACCAACACAGAGTTTTAAATATAGTTAATAACACTAAGAACAGAAAAGTAGCCTACCAGATTGCCCTCTGAGTTATGGAAGGCACTTCCTGAACAGCTAATGGGGCCCTCATTGCAAGTTTTCTTATTTCACCCAGAGCAATAACTCAGGGTAAAATTCTGCATCTCACAGTTCTGAGTCAATCCTGGCCTTGAACTATCGAGCCTGAAGTTTGCTGCTCTTATAAGTCCGGGCACACAGTCACTGGGTCTGTCTGTTCTGCTGCAGGGTCAGAAGAGGGCTGAGCTGTCCTGCTGCAGCAGTAAGGGGGAGAAAACAATGACCTTCACTCTAACCTCTGAGGGACTTTGGATGGTTGGACTTGCTAAGCAACTTTGGAACTTCTGCAAACTGGACCTATACGGAGCGACACTACAAAGAGCATCCTGGTACCTGTTAGACACACAGGCATGCATGCTGCATGTGGACTGGGCAGGTGAGGCCTGGGGAGTGGAGACATGGAGGGATGGTATCCTGCCTTGAGGGCCTCAGGGTGCTGCTGAAGAAGAGTCTGGGCCAAGGAAGCTGAGACAGAGGAGCAGTTCAGAGGTCATGTGCAGCCACTGCTGCTGGAGGAAGCAACTCGGTGCTGGAGTTGCAGGAGAGGCCTCAAGGCTCCTGTGAGGAGCTGAAGAGCAGGAGGGCAGGCCATAGGTTCTCCCTTATTGACTGGACTGTAGTTAAAACGTCAGTTTCTAGAAATCAACAAGAAATGAGGGGCCAGGGGGCATATAATCAGCCCTTAAGGTAGCTGGAGTGCTCCATCTGGAGGAAAAGGCCGAACCACCCATGCAAAACAGCACAACAAGGCCAAAGAATAAAGTTATGGTCTAGTATTTGTTCTATTGCAAACAATATTTGCTCTTTCAAGCAAGGAGACTTATTTTCACTTTAATAATTTCTTTGGAGAACATATATGTGCATTGGGCGCATGACAAGTCTGTTTCATTGAGAGTTTAGAGTGCATTACATTAAAAAAGTGTAAGATGTATTTGAGTATGTGTATTCCAATGCATCTATTATTGTACACAAGAACTCTATTTTGTAAAATGATGGATCCTAATTTAGAGTTTGGGAAAGTGGGAGCCCACTGTAAATTGGCAAAGCCCCCACTCCTCCTAAACTCGTAGTTCACCATCCTCTTTTGGAGGTGGGGTAAGCACCAGATGTCTGGAGGCAGAGCTCTGACATTGGTTGGAAACTTTTGAACGAGGACCCATGCCCCACATATTCATTGGTCAATGTACATCGAGCGTCTGGTCCTATTCAGGGCAGTCATTCCAATGTAGAATTGTCCTGTTCATGACCACCCAAGAAATTCCTGCCGGTGCCAAACTGGAAACAATACAAATGACCACCATAGGTTTGGGAGAAAGCTCCTAGGCTGCATTGGACATTTGTGGTTTTTTTTTTAGAAACAACCTCCTGCTTTGATGGCTTAGTTCTGAAAAACCACAAATATTGCTGAACATACCAAAACAACATAGCACCCACACGAAATATTATCTGTGTTCTGTGTAACTACTGCCGCAGTGGATGCATAGAAGGCAGTGAGATCCTACCAGGGATGGGGGGAACTGTTAACATGGGGGGTAATCCTCTGCCTAGAGATAGATGCAAACGCTTCTGCTGAGTGGGATGACTTGGGAGGCTGCCTTGCCATCATTAGACTGGACTCATTAGTCTCAAATGTCTCTAAGTGCCAATACTACGGTGCTAAAGTAGAACTCTGAGGTGGTTGTCAAAAGACATGATATCACTCTAAAAGCAGCTCTCAATAAAGAAAACAGACTTAGGTGCCGATCACGATCCGGTAAAAACCGGGTACGAACCGTCGGACGGAGCATATTCTCCGTCTGACGCGTACCCGGTCGTACCAAACTACAAACATGGAATTACGATTCGCACGGAAACACCTTTCCCGTACGAATCGTACAAAACCCCGACCGAACAAAATAAACGTACAAATGCGATCCGGGAAAGCGCCAACGTGACGTCGGGACGCACGCAGCCTGCCATTCACGAACCAGGAATTACGATTCGCACCGACGTCATCCCGCACGGTGAATATTTTCCGGCTGCCAAAAACTGCCGGGAAATCAGGACGACGCGAACAAGGAGGACCCGTACGCGATGGACAGACAGGACGACGCGAACAAGGAGGACCTGTATGCGGCGGACAGACATGGACCCGAACCTACGTGTCATCCCGGCCCTCATAGCAGTCGACCTCCTCTACAGGTTACGACGCAGACGCCGCAGAAGGTCAGAACAACACCCATGGGCAAAGGGGGGGGGGGAGGGGGGCAGGGGCAGGACACATAACCCCCACCCAAGTCACACAGCACACATGCCCTGGACATACCTGACCCTCAGGCCCTGGTCACTACGAGGGGGTGGGGGCGTGTCCAGCCAAGCCAGCGACCGCCACAACGGAAGTTCTTCACGACGCGAACCGGCAACACAACCATACAGGTACGTCCCGTACCCATGCCTTAAGAGCGTGGGTATGAGTCGTACCACGCCCACACCTACGTCACCCCAACAATTGCGGGACGGCACGTACCCACGTGGCAAAGGCCTGGGGACGGCCCGTACAAGCATTCCACAGCGTGGGTACGGCAATGTACGGACCGTACCCCCACCCGCGTATGCATGGAGCGTACCCCCCACCCCAACAGTGTAAGTACGACACGTACCCCCACCCGCGTACGTACGGAGCGTACCCCCCACCCCAACAGTGTAAGTACGACATGTACCCCCACCCGCGTATGCAAGGAGCGTACCCCCCATGCCAACAGTGTAAGTACGACACGTACCCCCACCCGCGTACGTATGGAGCGTACCCCCCACCCCAACAGTGTAAGTACGACACGTACCCCCCCGCGTACGTACCGAGCGTACCCCCCACCCCAACAGTGTAAGTACGACACGTACCCCCACCCGCGTATGCAAGGAGCGTACCCCCCATGCCAACAGTGTAAGTACGACACATACCCCCACCCGCGTACGTATGGAGCGTACCCCCCACCCCAACAGTGTAAGTACGACACGTACCCCCACCCACATACGTACGGAGCGTACCCCCCACCCCAACAGTGTAAGTACGACACGTACCCCCACCCGCGTATGCAAGGAGCGTACCCTCCATGCCAACAGTGTAAGTACGACACGTACCCCCACCCGCGTACGTATGGAGCGTACCCCCACCCCAACAGTGTAAGTACGACACGTACCCCCACCCACGTACGTACAGAGCATACACCCCACCCCAACAATGTAAGTACGACACGTACCCCCACCCGCGTATGCAAGGAGCGTACCCCCATGCCAACAGTGTAAGTACGACACGTACCCCCACCCGTGTACATATGGAGCGTACCCCCCACCCCAACAGTGTAAGTACGACACGTACCCCCACCCGCGTACGTACGGAGCGTACCCCCCACCCCAACAGTGTAAGTACGACACGTACCCCCATCCGCGTACGTACGGAGCGTACCCCCCACCCCAACAGTGTAAGTACGACCTGTACCCTCACCCGCGTACGCATGGAGCGTACCTCCCACCCCAACAGTGTAAGTACGACTCGTACCCTCACCCGCGTATGCATGGAGCGAACCCACCACCCCAACAGTGTAAGTACGACCTGTACCCTCACCCGCGTATGCATGGAGCGTACCCCCCACCCCAACAGTGTAAGTACGACACGTACCCCCACCCGCGTATGCATGGAGCGAACCCACACCCATGTATGTTCGAAGAGTACATATTGTGAATTAGGAGGGGTGTGTGCAGAGTCCCCCCAGCAGTGCCCAGACATATGAGGGGTGGGTGCCTATCACTCCCAGCAGTGCCCAGACACAGGAGGGGTGTGTGCAGAGTCCCCCCAGCAGTGCCCAGAGACAGGAGGGGTGGGTGCCTATCACTCCCAGCAGTGCCCAGAGACAGCAGGGGTGGGTGCAGAGTCCACCCAGCAGTGCCCAGACATAGGAGGGGTGGGTGCAGAGTCCACCCAGCAGTGCCCAGACATAGGAGGGGTGGGTGCCTATCACTCCCAGCAGTGCCCAGAGACAGGAGGGGTGGGTGCAGAGTCCACCCAGCAGTGCCCAGACATAGGAGGGGTGGGTGCCTATCACTCCCAGCAGTGCCCAGAGACAGGAGGGGTGGGTGCCTATCACTCCCAGCAGTGCCCAGAGACAGGAGGGGTGTGTGCAGAGTCCCCCCAGCAGTGCCCAGAGACAGGAGGGGTGTGTGCAGAGTCCCCCCAGCAGTGCCCAGACATATGAGGGGTGGGTGCCTATCACTCCCAGCAGTGCCCAGACACAGGAGGGGTGTGTGCAGAGTCCCCCCAGCAGTGCCCAGAGACAGGAGGGGTGGGTGCAGAGTCCACCCAGCAGTGCCCAGACATAGGAGGGGTGGGTGCAGAGTCCACCCAGCAGTGCCCAGACATAGGAGGGGTGGGTGCCTATCACTCCCAGCAGTGCCCAGAGACAGGAGGGGTGGGTGCAGAGTCCACCCAGCAGTGCCCAGACATAGGAGGGGTGGGTGCCTATCACTCCCAGCAGTGCCCAGAGACAGGAGGGGTGGGTGCCTATCACTCCCAGCAGTGCCCAGAGACAGGAGGGGTGTGTGCAGAGTCCCCCCAGCAGTGCCCAGAGACAGGAGGGGTGGGTGCCTAACACTCCCAGCAGTGCCCATGGAACGCAAAGGGTGGAGTAGCCACAGATACCATGCCCACAAATGTCAGTCAGGTGCACAAAGACCCTGCAGTACATGTACCACATGTGTGCGAGGCTGGGAGTATATGCATGCATAGCGCCGAAAAGAAAACATGTCCACATGACGTCATGTCAATAGTCCACACACACAAGTACTATGACTACCAAGGATGCCACGAATGATGCAGGTGGAGACATCGCTCAGCATGCATGTGCAAAGTTGAAGGAGTCCGTCACACACCCAGCTGATGTAGACACAGCTCAGCACCACATATTGGGAACACCCTGCAGGGAAGATGTCAGGGTACACAGAGGAAGGAATACACCTTGGGACAATTTCACCATGCAGCAACTGCATACATGGACAGAGAAACCTAGCTAACACCGTGTTATGGCACACAGATACCAGGGTCCCCCATGACCAGCACACTACTACATTTCCCACACACCCAACACATGATTACCACCCAAAATCAGGTCGCAGCCCCACCAACAGCAACATCAGAAAAGCAGTAGTGTTCAAAGGAAACAAAAATGGCTTTAATCAGCATGAGCTTAAATAGTGTGTTAGTAGAAAGTTCAATATTTACAAAGCCCATAGGGCAGTCCATGAGTCACAGCTGGATGGGGGACAAAGTGGGATGCGTGTCCCCTAGCTTGCCTGCACAGTTACATTCCGTCGTCTTCCACAGGGGTGAGGGCATCATGTGGGGGGGAAGGAACAGGCACCGCAGGGACAGGAGGGCGAAGGGTAGGCGACGTGGGTGCAGGGATGGAGGACTCCACCACAGGGGGTGGGGCAGGGCCAAAGGTGGATTCTAGGATCTCGCTGCACACCTTAGCAAGGTCCTCCAGGGACTCCCCTGCACCCGAAGGAACCACAGGCCCCAAGGAGGGGGGGGGGTCAGAGGGATGGGTCGCAGCGCCACTGGGGGAGGGTGTGGACATGGGGGGGGGACTCAAGCACCCTGACCGTGGACTTCCTTGACCGCTTGCGGGGTGGTGTCACTGTGGGGCTCAGGGACAGAGCGGCCATGAAGGAGTCTTTGGGGGAGATGTGGCCAGGAGAGCTGAGGGGAGGGGATTTGGAGGGAGTTGATTGGGTGGAATGCGGACTCCCACTCTGGCTGCTTGTCACACGTTTGCCCCCCGACCCAGTGGGTGTGCCTACTACACCCTGTGTGTGCGTGTCAGGAGGTGTGCGGCGGACCTTCCCTGCTGGTGTGGTGCCTGTGTCTGATGTGGTGGGTGCATGCTGACGTCTGGGTGTATGTGGGACAGGCATGGGAGTGGGAAGTGTGGAAGGGGCAGGGGTAGGGGGTGGGACGTAGCGCTGCAGGAGACCCACTGCTGCAGTCAGTGTCGAGTCTATGGACCTCAGCAAGTTGCGTTGGTCAGCCTGCGATGAATGAATGCCCTCCAAGTATGCCTCCATGTTGTTGAGGACCTGGCTGTGGGCATGGAGGACATTAAGGATCGCAGTCTGACCAACCTGCAACTGCCACTGGATGTCCACAGACTCGGCATTGGCGGCAGCAGTGGAGACAGGGGCAGGGGGTGCGGTGCCTGGCAGGAAGGAGACATGCGGTGACTGGGCACGCTGGGAAGGGACACGAGCACGTGGGAGGCGGCTGATGCCAATGGAGGGGGCGGTGCGAGATGTAGGGCTGCTGTCAGATGGTGGTGCAGCCACCGCCCACTCGGAGAGATCATCCTCGGACCCGTCAGCTTCATACTCTGTTGTGCCAGTTGACAGGTCCCCGGGTTCACTCTCCACCGCCTCAGTCCCACTCGATGTGCCAGCCACGATGTCACCGCTGGCACTGGTGCTCGGTCCCTCTGCGCCGTCTGTGTCCATGTCTCCCTCCGTGTCCCCCGACGATGCTGTGGGCAGGGTGAAGAGACAGAAATTAATCATACACCTGTATACATATGTCACATGAGTCCAATCTACTTAGGTTACAGTGCATAGCCTGAAACCAAAGAAGAGTTACAACTACATATGTACATATGTAGGCCCTGCAAGACACAGTTGTTTGACCCACCATGCCACGGAAAAACTATGGAGAGCATGACACAATAACAAATGAGATGACATGGAATTTTGACTGAGGAGCAAGGCCCTGGGGACAATCCAGCACTGCATCTGCACCACATAGCGTGGCAGGAAATAGGGATGAGCAGGGACCATATCCAGGAACTAGAGGCACATGCAGCATAGGTAATACTGATAACATGCCCACCCTGACTGGCACACTGCACCTTGAGTGTATGTCCAGACAAACATCACACACTGGCCAGTCCTAGCAAGGAGATTTCAGGTCTTGACATGTAGGCCATGCCCGCACCACCCACCCCCTACATGAGACAATTCTTTGGAGACACAGGAAGCACGTACATCTCTTAGTCTGGGTGAAATACACATGGGATGCAAAAATTCAATATTGCACACAAAATACCCAAGGTGCGCCTGTCCAAATAATCATGTACAAATGGGCATCATCAGATGATTGTAACAAGACACACAGGCAATGGCCACCGTGAGTATGTACTTGGGAAATCAGGTCAGGCTGGACAGTGGACACTTGTACTACATTTCACGTCAATATACATGGTGCCAGGGGACAATGGCACAGAGCACAACCTATGCTGTAGACACAGATATTGTCGACATTTTCGGATTACACACATGATACCTAGGAAAAGATGCCCCTGGGGACAGTAGTGGCCACACAACTCCACGCTCCTGAATGGGAATGACTGCAACACACGCTAACATCCCTGCACTATGCGTACCGCACACTCATGCACATCATGTCACAGGCCACCACATAGGCCATGCGTGCTGGAAGGCCTCGCACTTGAGAGATTAACTCCCATGTCTGGACTCAGCATTAGTGCCAACTGACATGGAACCCACAAGTCCAGAACTGGACAGGGCACAGGCAAGGTCCCAAAACCTGTTACACACCACCCCCACACATGATAATGCAGGCATAGTACACTTGGAGAAGGTGCCAGGCTACATAACCTTGTGACGGAGTGACTACACACAGACCAGGGAACACATTGCAAGGAGGGGAAGGGAGGCAGGAGAGCACTGCAATACTGTGGGTAACAGGATCTGCACAGCACCATAAAACCCTGGCAGTGTATCCATGGAACAGTGCACGTACAAATGCTGTTGAAACACAACAAACACACATGTACCTACCCCTTCCTGCTGCTGCATCTCCTGTAGGCGCCTGTCCAAGTCTGGAAAGACCACCGCCAGCACACGCTTGTGGATGTGGGAGAGACGGCGGCGCCCGCGGTTCTTATGGCTCTCAGGTGAGTCCCCCAGCTGGACCCGTGCGATCCTCCGTGTCCAGCACCGGATATCCTGCCAGCGTTTCCTCACCTGGGACAGGTGCCGCCTCCGACCATCCGCACTCCTCACGGCGCTGACGGCGTCCAGCCATATCTGCTCCTTGGCAGAGGCGTCTACCTGTGAGGATGAACAAATGACACTACATCAATACACCTGGCACATGTCACAGAGACACAGATTAGAACACATTTGCTGTTTACAACAAGGCATAGTATGCATCCAACGCATTGCACCTTTGTCATAGGGACATGATCCTCTGGGGAAGGCCAAAAGCAGTACGTGCCATTGAAAGGACACAGGTGGAATGAGGGCAACTACACAATCAATGATCCAGGCTCACACTGTGCATCACACCCAACCCTCCTGTCTCTGGGCACTGCTGGGAGTGATAGGCACCCACCTCTCCTGTCTCTCGGCACTGCTGGGGGGACTCTGCACACACCCCTCCTGTCTCTGGGCACTGCTGGGAGACATCAGGCATTCCCCCCCCTTGCACCCCCCCTACAGTACATAGCATGTGTGTCACACCTGGGCACAATGGCAGAAGTCACAGTCACAAAAAAGGGACACAGTCTGTGCCAGTGGACACTGCACTCACCTGATAACCAGGTCGCCCATACAGCATGGGGTACTGTGGGAGGATCACATCCACCAAAGCCATGTTCTCCTCCAGGGTGAGTGGCTGTGACCTCTCCACAGCCCTTGACATGGTTCCAGGGAATCAGTAGCAGCAGCTGGGTCGTGGAATACAGAGATGTGCAGGCAAGTGCTCCCGCATGGGACCTGGCTGCCTTATATCTGCCTTGCTGGCCCATTTCATGCACAGGAGTGCAGAGTGATTGGTCACTCACATTTGCATCCTATGTTTCCTCCAATCCCTTCAAACCTAGCAGTCAGTGGGTTCTTATTCTGTTTTTTTCTTCAGCATGATGTCAACCCCACAAACACATTGCAACAAAGTAGATTAATTCCAACTGACTTCTGCTGTGCACCTTCCAGAACAAAATCAAAGTTTAAACTGGGTCTCCATGACAATCAGCATGCATGTAGGCCTTAATACTGGTCCCTCATGTGTCCCCTATGTAATTTTGTGCTTCACACACAGGTACGGTGCGTTCCGGGGCCCTAGGGCACCCCAAATGCATAGCAACGGCCCGTACACGCGTGCGTACGTTCACTATCACTATGGGTGTCCTCGCTTATGCGTACTCGTAGTGGTACGGCCCGTACACACGCCTGTACGCTCACTATCACTACGTGTACGCATACGCGAGGACACCCATAGCGATAGGGAGCGTACAGGCGTGTGTACGGGCCGTACCACTACGAGTACACATACGCGAGGACACCCATAGTGATAGGGAGTGTACAGGCGTGTGTACGGGCCGTACCACTACGAGTACGCATACGCGAGGACACCCATAGTGATAGGGAGCGTACAGGCGTGTGTACGGGCCGTACCACTACGAGTACGCATACGCGAGGACACCCATAGTGAAAGTGAACGTAGGCACGCGTGTACGGGCCGTACCACTATGGGTGTTCTTGCGTATGCGTACTCGTAGTGGTACAGACCGTACACATGCCTGTACGCTCACCATCACGATGGGTACACATACGGCAGCACTCCCATAGTGATACGGGAAGGTACACAGGCCCTCTTAGCAGAAGTACGGTGTTTTTCACACATCACAGTGGTGACAGGCAGCACACAGGAAGGAATAGGGCTGACATACTTGTCCATGGATGGACATCAAGGCATTGTCTGGGCAGTACTACATGTGTGGGGCACAGGTGTGACAGGCTGTGATGTGGCACAATACTCATGAGTGGAGAAGGCACCAGATGTATGATGAGATGTGTACATATGTAATGTGTGATGGTGCAATGTGTGCCAGGCATGCCCTTGACTCCTTTGACATGTGTGCATGTCGTACTGCACACTTGGCATGAGCGTCACTGGCATGGCACGGACACCAACACACGGAAGTGTCCCCTGAGGCCCGGTACAGGGGTTACCACACCTGACATGTCACTACCCACGGTGCACGATGTGACTATGTCATGTATGTGTGGGGGGTTCACATTAGGTAGATGTTTGAGCTCCCTCAAAAGCTGCAGCCGTTGCAGCAACCAACATGTGTCTGTGTGTAGATGGCCATGGCACACTGTTCCGCACACCATGCCACATGTGGTATCGGATGTGAGGTGCGTATGTATGCATGGGACACGGAGTAGCGTAACAAGGACATGTCTGCATCCTCTCTATGAATGTGTGGCGAGTCATGACATGTGCACCTTCATGGCAAGGTGTGTGGGCTGTCCTAGTGTAATGTCATGTGACCTGTGGCTCTAGTGTTCCGCTACCAGTCTCTGCAATCGACATCCTACTTCTGCTGATGTGTGGGTGTATGTCACTCCTGTCTTGCGTCTGGCTGTTCACTTGCACTGGGACACAGCTAATCCCATGCCATGGCATGTGGAGGTTCTCAATCTCCGTGTGTAGCTGGGTCTTGGTACCTGCCAGCCATACGTGTCTAGGGCATGTGGCACATACCTGACTCCGTATGTTGCATATGTGTATAGACAGATTAACATGTGCTCTGGACAAATTATTTGTTGTTGTGGTGCACTCACTCTTCCTTGTCACTTCCAAATTACTGCAGAGCGCCGCCTCTTCCGCGACCAATTCCGGACTTGGCTGCCATGCGGGAGAATGATTGTATCCGGTGCTACCGCTTCCCCCAACCGTTGATTCTGGAGTTGACGGCGAGACTGGCACCAACCGCTGCACAGGTATCCTACGGCACTGACACCCAAGCTGAAGGTAATGGCAGCCCTACATTTTCTAGCCACGGGTACCTTTCAAAATACCATAGCTCATGTTGGTGGCATGTCCCAGAGCATGTTCTGCCGTGTGCTGCATGATTTCTTAGAGGCCATGTTGATTCACCTGGATGACTTCATACATTTTCCTACCCCTGAAATGTTGACTGGGGTCAAGCGTGGATTCTATGCCCTGGGAGGGATGCCCCATGTCATTGGGTCCATAGATGGGACACATGTTGCTTTGGTACCAGCAAAGGCAAAGGAGGTAGCGTAGCGGAATCGCAAGCACTACCACTCCATCAATGCCCTTGTGGTGTGTCTGTCCAACATGGTGATTTCACATGTCTGTGCTCGTTTTCCAGGATCAGCACACGATGCCTACATCATGAGGCTTAGCAGGATGCCTGAAATGATGACGCAGCTGCGCAACAAACGAGCATGTGTTGTTGGTGGGTACAGTCTGTCTGTCCTGTATTTTGCGTAGACTTCCAGCACGACCGCTTCTTCTGTTCTAACGATGTCCATGTGCTTCCCATGTAGGGGGCGCTGGCTATCCCAACATGCCATGGCTGATCACACCTCTCCGCAACCCCATCACGCCGGCCCAGCTCCGCTACAACACCGCCCATGGCCGGACAAGGCGAGTGATAGTGAGGACGTTTGGCCTGCTGAAGAGCCGATTCAGGTGCCTACACAAGACCGGCGGCGCACTCCCATATGCCCCGGCGAAGGTCTGCAAAATCTTCATGGTCTGCTGCATGCTGCACAACATGGCAGTTGAGAAAGCTGTGCCACTCATCCTGGATCAAGATGACGAGGACCATCCACCCGTGGAGGACGAAGGGCTTGGCAATGGGGCTAGTGATGTGGAGGATGTGGAGCCGCAAGAGGACATCCGGACTCGGCTCATACGCGACTTCTTTGCTTAGTGGTGAGTACCAGTGTCTGAGTGTGCACGCATTGGTCCCCGTGTGGCATGTGTTGTGATGTGTGTCTCCACCTGCATGTATGGCACGTGAGTCAGAGGTGTGTGTGGGTGTGTCACTGGAGTGATGGTGCCAGTGATGGTTGTATTTCCCCAGTCATAATTGTGACCTAGCATGTTGTCATCCATACATGTGTCGAGTAAATGCACATGCAAGTGGCTGTGCTTTTTGTGGCTGACTTCTTGTGTGTCTCTCTTCCCCAGGTACTTGCGCATGCCGTCTGCTGGTTGCATTGTTGTGGCACTGCTATTCCTCATGGACACGTCATCGTGTGCTGACTCAGCGTTACAGGCACGGACACGTTTGGAAGTCTCCTTAGGGTAAGGGATGTATCAGGGGTGTATTGGGTGTGGCAGTTGTTCACGATGTATGCACACTGCCCCTGTCGATGTTTGGTTCCTCTGCAGCCATGTTGCATCACCATGGTACACATGACATGCAGCTGGGTACACCTGAATAGATGGTCGGACTTGTTGACAGTCATCAGTGATGGGATAGTGGATTGTGATGATGGCATCAATGTGTGTAACACTGCCCTCGGACACATACGGTTTGCATTGGCTTGACATGCTGTGGGACTTATGGCAGGCTCTCCGTGAGCAGCTGTGGGTGTTTAGCTGTTAGCCGACACTTGTGTGCCACTTCCATGGCTATCACGCATTTGTGCTGCAGAAGGGGGGTGCCAGTGTTGGACACACATGTTACTCCACATGAAGTGTTCATGTGTACTTCAAGTTGCCTCTGCAATCCCGAAAACATGACTAATAAAGGTGTCCCTATGCCTCCAAGGTGCCTCTTCTCAGTCAATGCTGGTGTGTTGCCACGGTGCATCCAGCATGTCTGGCATGGTTTTCTGTGATAGTGGCTATGTGTCTATGTGTCGAGTAGCAAGATGCAAGCTGTGTGTGTGGGATGAGACTGTGTATTGTGCATGATGTCCATGACTGTGTGGGTATTGTGACATGTGCCATCCCCATGCATCCAACGTTGGCCAGGCCACCATTCTCTGCATCCACCGGACTCAAGCTTGCAGGACATGGTTCTGCCACCTGTCTACATATACCTGGGTGCCCCCCAGGACACTGGACATGATCCCTGACCTCTGCGCATGACTGTTGCTGTACTCAATATGTCTGTCAGCACGGTTGTGCGGCCACCCCCTCAGCTGGTTGGGCCTATCACGGGTGTGTATGGTGCTCCATGTCTGTCTTGCCTAATACACTGTGACCCGTGTGTCCTGTGCCAGACTCAGGCCCCAGGGTGTGGATGGTTGAAGTCAAAAGAGAACTCAGGCATGTGTAGACTTTAAAAGACACATGTAAGGTAATAATGCAACCAGCAGGCATCTTCTCTTCATGGTGTGACTTTTTATTTTAGTGGGGGGGGGGGGGGTATGACATGAGGGGCTTTTCGGGTGTTTGGAATCCAAAGTTCAGTAGGGGAGTTGGCGTCCTTGCCATTTGAAATCCTCAGAGTCCATGCCACAGTCTTTGTCAACATTGGTCAGACAGTGACCAGCAAGGCCATGTGGCAGAGAATGTCTTTTGATGCTGTGCTGCTGTTGCTCCAGTGGGCCAGGTGCCAGGCCAGGTGTCCTGGGAGATGGTGCTGTAGCGCCGACCCTCACGGTCTTTTCCGTGGACGACCCGCCCTCCTGCGGGGACCCTCAGAAGCAGGCCGTGACGATGATTGGGATTCTCCATCGGATGTTTCCTCCTCCTCCTCCTGATCCCTCCCTGTGGGTGGTGATGTTCTACGCCTTCTGGCACAGGGAGGGTTGCCCATGTTGTCGGCCATCCGACGGAGTGTATCGTGAATTCCCGTGTACGCCGTCACGAGCTCAGCCTGTCCGTCCTCCATCCTCCGTTGATGTTGCAGTAGACAGGCATGTAGCTCCGCATGTTGCTGGGCCTGCTGGGTCTTGATCCCCTCGAGGACGGACACAACCTGGGCCAGGCCCGTGGTGTCCTGCCGGTATGTGTCCAGGATGTTTCGGACATGGGAATATACTGGATCCCCAGCCAACTGGTCAGGCTAGCGCCTCCGCCGTCCTCCACTCCCACCACCCCTGCCCACTTGCACCTGGCCTGCCCTTGTGGGCACATCGGGTCTCCGGGACCCCTGAGGGGTGGCATTGGCGTTGTCGCCTGCCTCCTCCTGGGTGCCCGGGACACCTTGTCCCTCCTGGCCAGCCTGGCTGCTTTGTGGTGGTGGGGCAGGGATCCTGGGTGTCTCCTGGGATGTGGCAGGAGTGGGGGTGGTGGTTGGCCCCGTTTACCTGACGCAGGTGCTGCAGGTCGTTGGACACCAGAGGGGCCAGGTTGGTCGGGGTCGTCCACAGAGTGGTGAGAGTCGTCGCTGCCGGTGGGATCGGCCTCCCGCAGAGCCGGGCCCTGTGAGTCTTCCCCCCCAGTGTTGGGGGGTGAACCACGAGGTTGACCTGTGTGTGAGAGAGACAATGTTAATTTTGGTCCATGCAACATCCATGTTTCATCAGTTTCAAAGTTGGAACATTTCCTCTGGGAATTTGGATCTGTCTTGTATTCCACTCACAGTGCACTTGTGCATGGGTGTGTCCCTTGGGCACAGCTTTGGCGCCTTTAACTATGTGTGGCACAGTCTTACTTGCTGCATCAAGTGTGACTGCAGTCAGCAGTGGAGTGGGCAGGTGTGGCGAGCCGTGCATTGGCGCCTTCCGTGTTGCACTGTACGTGGGCACATGAAGTAGTTACACACACTTATATGATGCAGGTAGCTGTCGTTGTTCTCGTGCACAGGTTGTGACATGGCCCTGTGTTTTGCCATGGAGGAGAGGGGGGGTACTGGCACTGGCCACCCTTGTCTACATGCACGCAGTCCACCTGCTGACGAGCAGACATTCACACACACCACATGGCTGATTTGCTCTCCCTGTGTCTCCCTCCCTCTCTGTCCCCCTCTCCCTCCCTCTCTGTCCCCCTCTCCCTCCCTCTGTGTGTCAGCCTCCTCCCTCTGTCTGTCTCCCTGTGTCTCCCTCCCTCTCTGTCTCCCTCTCCCTCCCTCTGTGTGTCACCCTCTGTCACCTCAGCCCAGCTTCCTGGGCACACACTGTTAGCAGATCTTTGAATGGCCCTTGGCTTGTTGATGTGAGTTTGTTTCTGATCTCCAGGCACCCATTGGGTGTAGTGTGTGTCTCTGCGCTGCTGCTGTGGTGGTGTGTGCTGCCACTCTTTCACAATGTTGGCTGTTCATTAGCTGCTGTCATGTGCAAAACAGTGCCTTCACCCCCATGTGTTAATGCAAGGCGTCCGCCATTTGCTGGCGAGTCTTTCCTGTGTGGGGACACACTGTTTGTCTGGCTGTGACCTAGGCCATATGGGCAGAGGGCATTGTTGTCTGCTTCTGAGTTGCACTATGTGATTTTTTGGGCCCACCCTCCCGCCATCCGGGTTACCGTGTCATGTGTTGGTGTCTTCTGTGGCCTGTGACTTGACATTGTCCAGCTGGGTGCATGGGGCATGGTGGCGCCAGTGGCATGTGCATGTTCATGGAGTGTGGTTGAGTCATGCGATAGCTTGGGGTGGTTGCGTGCCTGTTTGTGAGTTTGGTTGTGGATGACGTTCCCCCCATGTGAGGTGCGTTGTTTGTGTACTCACCCGGGTCTCGGAGTCCTCCTAATCCTGCGACTGCCTCCACCGGCAGTATGGCCATCACCCTCTCCTCCCAGGGATGGTAGTGTACGGGTCTGCGGGACGGCCCTCCTCCAGTGACGTTGGCCTGGTTGTGTTCATCCGTCATCTTGGCTCGGACCCTCCTCCGCAGATCGTACCACCTGGCTTGGCATTCCTGCTTGTTCCTTCTGGTGTCCGCAACAGCATTCACAGCATCGACGATAGTCTGCCACACGGCTGTTTTTTCTGAAATGCTGGTCTGTCTGACCAATGTTCCAAAGAGCTGTGGCTCGACTCTGAGGATTTCATCGACAAGGACCTCCAACTCTCGGTTACTGAACTTTGGATTCTTGTTAGTGGGCATGGTGAGGGGTGTGGGTGTGGATGGTGGGGGGGCGGGTGGGTGTGGATGCTTGTGGGTGTGTGGGTGTGGTTGTGCAGGTGTGTGTGTGAATGTGATGATGGGGTGTTTGTGAAGGTGGTTGTGTGAAGGTGTGCAAGTGTAAGGTGTGGTGAAGCTTCTAGTTTGGTGCTGTAGGTTGTCTGTGGGGTCTGGCAGCAGTGAGTCTGTTGCAAAGGCTCATGGTTTGTGTGTGTGGGCCCTTTTTATTGGTCCATTGGTGGGTGTGGCTGTGTTTAAAGTTTGGGTGGGTGTGTTATAAGGAGTGGTGGTGTTTTGGGCCTCTGTTTGTTTTTGGCAGTCGCAGGTCAGTCAATGTGTTGTTTTGGTAGTTGTTGGACATGTTTTGTGGCTTTGTGCCATTCGAATGGTGTATTCTTGTGTCGTTTTGGTTTGTCCTGGTTGTGTACGTGCGTTTTTTGGCGTGTATACGGTGTGTACATGGCCCATTTTGTTGTACAGTGCTGTCCTTGTGTGTGGCTTGGTACGAGTCGTACATTCGGTTGTGATGGGGTCTGGGGTGCGCTCCGTCCTTGGGATGTTGTGGTGGGGGTACGCTCCATGCATACGCGGGTGGGGGTACGACTGTGACGTACATGGGTGTAGGTACACGGGGGTACGACATGTACAGGGATGTACATACACGGGTGGGGCTTCGACACGTACACGGGTGTACATACACGAGGGGGTACGACACGTACAGGGGTGGGGGTAGGACTCGAACGTACAGGGGTGTACATACACGGTGGTACGACATGTACAGGGGTGGGGGTACGACGCGAATGTACAGGGGTATACATACACGTGGTACGACACGTACAGGGGTGGGGGTAGGACTCGAACGTACTGGGGTGTACATACACGGTGGTACGACACGTACATGGGTGGGGGTACTACTCGAACGTACAGGGGTGTACATACACGGTGGTACGACACGTACAGGCGTGGGGGTAGGACTCGAACGTACTGGGGTGTACATACACGGGTGGGGCTTCGACACGTACACGGGTGTACATACACGAGGGGGTACGACACGTACAGGAGTGGGGGTAGGACTCGAACGTACTGGGGTGTACATACACGGTGGTACGACACGTACACGGGTGGGGGTACTACTCGAACGTACAGGGGTGTACATACACGGTGGTACGACACGTACAGGGGTTGGGGTAGGACTCGAACGTACTGGGGTGTACATGCACGGGTGGGGCTTCAACACGTACACGGGTGTACATACACGAGGGGGTACGACACGTACTGGGGTGTACATACACGGTGGTACGACACGTACATGGCCCATTTTGTTGTACAGTGCTGTCCTTGTGTGTGGCTTGGTACGAGTCGTACATTCGGTTGTGATGTTGGGGTCTGGGGTGCGCTCCGTCCTTAGGATGTTGTGGTGGGTGTACGCTCCATGCATACGCGGGTGGGGGTACGACTGTGACGTACACGGGTGTAGGTACACGGGGGTACGACATGTACAGGGGTGTACATACACGGGTGGGGCTTCGACACGTAAACGGGTGTACATACACGAGGGGGTACGACACGTACAGGGGTGGGGGTAGGACTCGAACGTACTGGGGTGTACATACACGGTGGTACGACACGTACAGGGGTGGGGGTACGACTCGAACGTACAGGGGTGTACATACACGGTGGTACGACATGTACAGGGGTGGGGGTACGACGCGAACGTACAGGGGTATACATACACGGTGGTACGACACGTACAGGGGTGGGGGTAGGACTCGAACGTACTGGGGTGTACATACACGGTGGTACGACACGTACACGGGTGGGGGTACTACTCGAACGTACAGGGGTGTACATACACGGTGGTACGACACGTACAGGGGTGGGGGTAGGACTCGAACGTACTGGGGTGTACATACACGGGTGGGGCTTCGACACGTACACGGGTGTACATACACGAGGGGGTACGACACGTACAGGAGTGGGGGTATGACTCGAACGTACTGGGGTGTACATACACGGTGGTACGACACGTACACGGGTGGGGGTACTACTCGAACGTACAGGGGTGTACATACACGGTGGTACGACACGTACAGGGGTCGGGGTAGGACTCGAACGTACTGGGGTGTACATGCACGGGTGGGGCTTCGACACGTACACGGGTGTACATACACGAGGGGGTACGACACGTACTGGGGTGTACATACACGGTGGTACGACACGTACAGGGGTGGGGGTAGGACTCGAACGTACAGGGGTGTACATACACGGTGGTACGACACGTACACGGGTGGGGGTACTACTCGAACGTACAGGGGTGTACATACACGGTGGTACGACACGTACAGGGGTGGGGGTACGACTCGAACGTACAGGGGTGTACATACACGGTGGTACGACACGTACAGGGGTGGGGGTACGACACGAACGTACAGGGGTGTACATACACGGTGGTACGACACGTACAGGGGTGGGGGTAGGACTCGAACGTACTGGGGTGCACATACACGGTGGTACGACACGTACACGGGTGGGGGTACTACTCGAACGTACAGGGGTGTACATACACGGTGGTACGACACGTACAGGGGTGGGGGTAGGACTCGAACGTACTGGGGTGTACATACACGGGTGGGGCTTCGACACGTACACGGGTGTACATACACGAGGGGGTACGACACGTACTGGGGTGTACATACACGGTGGTACGACACGTACAGTGGTGGGGGTGGGACTCGAACGTACTGGGGTGTACATACACGGTGGTACGACACGTACACGGGTGGGGGTAGGACTCGAACGTACTGGGGTGTACATACACGGGTGGGGCTTCGACACGTACACGGGTGTACATACACGAGGGGGTACGACACGTACTGGGGTGTACATACACGGTGGTACGACACGTACAGGGGTGGGGGTACGACTCGAACGTACAGGGGTGTACATACACGGTGGTACGACACGTACACGGGTGGGGGTACTACTCGAACGTACAGGGGTGTACATACACTGTGGTATGACACGTACAGGGGTGGGGGTACGACTCGAACGTACAGGGGTGTACATACACGGGTGGGGCTTCGACACGTACACGGGTGTACATACACGAGGGGGTACGACACGTACTGGGGTGTACATACACGGTGGTACGACACGTACAGGGGTGGGGGTAGGACTCGAACGTACTGGGGTGTACATACACGGTGGTACGACAGGTACACGGGTGGGGGTAGGACTCGAACGTACTGGGGTGTACATACACGGGTGGGGCTTCGACACGTACACGGGTGTACATACACGAGGGGGTACGACACGTACTGGGGTGTACATACACGGTGGTACGACAAGTACAGGGGTGGGGGTAGGACTCGAACGTACTGGGGTGTACATACACGGTGGTACGACACGTACACGGGTGGGGGTAGGACTCGAACGTACTGGGGTGTACATACACGGGTGGGGCTTCGACACGTACACGGGTGTACATACACGAGGGGGTACGACACGTACTGGGGTGTACATACACGGTGGTACGACACGTACAGGGGTGGGGGTAGGACTCGAACGTACTGGGGTGTACATACACGGTGGTACGACATGTACACGGGTGGGGGTACTACTCGAACGTACAGGGGTGTACATACACGGTGGTACGACACGTACAGGGGTGGGGGTACGACTCGAACGTACAGGGGTGTACATACACGGTGGTACGACACGTACAGGGGTGGGGGTAGGACTCGAACGTACTGGGGTGTACATACACGGGTGGGGGTTCGACACGTACACGGGTGTACATACAGGGGGGGTGTACATACACGGGGAGTACGACTCGGATGTATGGGTGCTGGGGGGAGTGTTGGGCGTGTATGCGGGCACATGTCTCCATGGTTGCTATGGGAGTTCGGTGCGGACGGTGTTTTTACCATACGCTTGTAAGATCGGACGCACGGGTTGGATCGTGATTCCTCGGTCGGACTTCACTTTTCACATTTGTACGGTAAATCGTCCGAGGACGTGTCGGACACATTTTCCGACCCGAGGACGTGTGCGGAATAATTCCCAAGGCGGTTCGTATGGACTTTTTACCGTGCGAATCGTGATTGCCAGTTTGTACGGCACTTGTACGATTCGTACGGTAAAAAGACCGGATACGAGTCGTACGGGCCATTTTTTTACCGGATCGTGATCGGCACCAAAATGTGGGTATTTTACTACATTAAATACCAGAATACATCACAGGAATTTCCTCCACCATATTATACTTCTGTGGAGGACATTTAAGCGGTGGATTTTCTCCTGGATTTATGATCTCCTCCATAAATCTAAGGATTTTCCATTACAGTCTAACTTTAAAATTATGTCCCTTATGCCTGTTTTAAAAAATGTTTCCGGAAGGTGATAAAAGGCTTTCTTGATAGGTATCAAGACATATCATATACTGAACATTGTGCCTTCAAACTATCCAGCTTACTTGGAATGTTAGATGTGTGCAGCAGATCACCCATAATTTGAAAAAAACTTCATTTTTAGGTGAAGCCTAGACAGCGATTGAGCTGTCTCTCTGAGACATGATGGATATACTTTGTGGGCTTACAGCCCGCTCACTGCTTTCATTTGTTAATGTCAGTGTCCTTTAAAAATCCTTGCTTCTGAGTGGTTAATCTTTCCTCTTTGTCCCACCTTTTCATTAATTGGTTACTTCCATGGAGCAGTGCCCTACTACTTTTTACTTTGTTCAAGAGCACTGCAAATGAGTACACGCCAAGACTCCAAATCACATAATTATATAGAGCGCTTTCGACACAAAGGTATTCAAGTGCTTTACATTAGTGCACTGGAAGAATAAATGATTTGCCCAGAATGTTAAGCCAATGCCGAGATTCGAACCTGGTTCCTTCAAATCCAAAGGCTGCAGCTCTGGTTGTTACACCACATCTGCTCTCCAAATATTACCTTGGGAGACAGTTACTTTAAGGTCTGGCAGATTATATGGCCAACATACTATATTGGTAATTTAAGTAGTGACTGAACATCAAAACATAAACATATTTCATTAGAAAATACTGCTGTAAAGATTATGTGAGGTTTAACACAGCACAGAATCTGCCCTCACTCACATTTTGGATGACATCTTGTTAATGTTAGACCACAATGAAGCATAGCTCCTGATTCTCCTTGACCTTTCGTCAGCCTTCGACACTGTTAACCACGACAATCTCTTATCCAGCCTTGAACATAGGATGGGCTTCTCAGGGCCGGTATTGCGATGGTTTACGTCCTTCCTCCATAGTAGATCACAAAAAGTCAATAAAGCAATCCCTATCCCAGCCCTCCTCAGTCTCGGTGGGTGTTCCCCAGGGGTCGGCACTATCACTGATACCCTTCAATTTATTCCTAGAGCCCTTGGCAAATGCTCTGAATGCCGCGAACATCCTCTTCCATATGTATGCGGATGACACTCAACTCTATCTGAAAATCACCTCCCCTGAAGACTTCGTCTCACTCAACTCTACCCTTTTGGATAATCAAAACTCGCTAACTGACAACCGCCTCATGCTCAACACCTCCAAAACTGAATTATTTTTAGAGTTTTATATAGCGCGAACTAGACCCGAGACATTGGGTATCAGATTTCTTTACATAAGCACCAGTTTCGTTACAGATGAACACATTCATGTTTGTCAGGCACGGGGAGACCAAGTGATTTCTCCAGAATCACAGGGTGTTGAGCATCGTTGCCGAGACTCAAACCCCGTTCCCCAGCTTCGAGGTCGACTGCTCCAGCCCTAAGGCCACATCCTCTCCTCAAATTACGATAACACACAAGAATGAAAATAAACTTGAATGGCATTGATGGTAACGTTGTTAGAAAACCAAAGGTACTCAAGCACTTTACATGAGCACACAGGGAGATTAAATCATTTGCCCAGAATGTTGAGCCACATGTGGTGCATTTTCACATGCATTTGTGTAATTAACAACCCTCTTCGGGCCTCATTACAATGACGGTCGGACGCTGCGAGATGGAGACTGTCTGACATGTAGTTAGCGGTTCCACCTGCCATATTATGATACGACCGCTGTGAAGGCGGTCAGAAACATGCAGTTACTATTGTGGCTTGTGCTGCGACCCTGAAAAAGGCTGCAGCACAGGACACAGTAGAGAAAGCCATGTTTAAAAACACCAATGCACCGTGTGGCAGACACCATGTGGTGCCTGGCACTCGGTGCATGGATGTTCGGGGGGCACCACGTGCCCCTCTGGCCATTAGCAAGGGCCCACGGGGGACAGGGGCCCTAGTAGAGGCCCCCAAAGTCAATTTCTGACAGCCTTTCTATGGCAGTGGGACCATCATGAAAATGCTGTGTGAAATGGACTTCGTAATCCCTATGGTGGTGCCTGCGCAGGCACCGCCTTCATTGTAGGTATTACTGTTCGACCACCGCCCCACGGGTTCCTTGACAGAAACCGGTCCTAGGAAGCTTGTTTCTGGTCCAGGGAAGGCATGGCTTGGCAGTTCGGGCTGGACTGTTCTTATGAGGCACAGTGTCAGACTGATTTGCATATGGCCATGTCTGAACTGGGGTGGCAGAGTGGGCTAAAGAACGGTGATGGATCAAACCCAGATCTGTTGACTGGGTGTGAGTGTTTGATTGGTTCTGATGCTCCGTCCATTACTACACCCTTTTGTACCACGGGTTCCTTGAGCCTGTTGGAGGTGGTGGTCCTTCCCCCGCCTGCCGCATTCTGACCGCTGGTATCCAAATCCGGCGGTCGGACCGTGGTCCTGGATGTTGGTGGCAGTCCGCCCACCATCATAATGAGGGCCATAGTGTTCAGACTCCATATGCAGAATCAGGTGTACTTCTTACATGGCGGCCCCTGTCACAGTAACCTGGTGTGGCAAAAAAACAATGGCAAAACTAGTAGGTCTGCATTGGCATCCAAAAGGTAAGACTTATCGGCTATGCAAATGTTTTTTATTATCATGTGCGGTATGTACTTCTGAAAAGCTAACTTATGAACTGAGACTGCTGACATGTATGATCTTGCTTTCATGCGGGACACACCTGTTTGCTAGTTTCTACAATACATAATAAAATATGGGCCTCATTTACAAGGCCATTGCGCCACCGGTGCATCACTTTTTTTGACGCACCAGTGCCCAGGATGCTTGCTCATATTTACAAGACCACATAAAGTCATCCGGCATGACTTTTCAGGGCTTTGTAAATATGGGCCTCTTTCAAGCATTCTCTGCCTGAAAGGGGCATTCCAAAATTGTTTCTTTTTTTTCTATAAACAGAATCATTTTAAATTTTACATTTGAAAGAGGAAGTGGACTCTACTGGACAATACATATAAATTAGTAAAAATGAAGCAAAGGTAATTTAGCATTTTTTATTTTTATTTTGCCAATAAACAGAAAGAACACAAACTGGTGAATTCATATCACACAGGATCCCAAGCCAGTAAATGAAAGACAGACTATTAAAGACAAGTAGCAAGCCTTGTTCTTAAAAAGGCATATTTTAATATTTCAGAACTCCGCAATCATATTCACACTGACAGCAAATGGTATATGGGAAAATAAACAAACAACTTCATACACAATTGCAGTGTTTGTCAAGCCATATTCATGAAAACAATATATGTTACGTGATTTAAAAAATAACCAACATTTTACCTCCCTAAAATTTCAAACAAAGCCGTCTTCTGGGAAAATATTTTTTATCTGGCAATCTTGAAATAATTTCACTATTTATTTTTCAAATTCAAATTGCTGTGCAAAACCTTTCATCAACTCTGCATTTCCTTAACAAATAGAGTAAAAAAAAACAAATCCCCAGAAGGAAAATGATTAGGTCACGAACACTAGAAATAAGGATAGTCACAACAAAAATTCCATGGTGTGGAAGCATCAATTTATTTAAATTATGCAGTAAACTTACTTTTATTAAACAGGAAACAGTAAATGAATCAAATAACATTCCGTAGCGGTGCGTTCTAAATGTCATGGATGAGGAAAGTTGGTGTAACCAATTCTAACCAATACTGGTTGCTGCCTCCACTTCAAATCCATTTATTTATATCAATCAGGCCACTCATAGACTTTGACATTTTTTATTTTTTAGCTTTCTTCTGATGTAATATGTTTATAATCTCATATTGATTGGATTATCCTCCTGTGTTACAATTATTTCTGAATTAGTAAATTTTCAATATTTTTGCTAATACTAGCAAACTGAAAATGAAAAATTATCTATGATTACTTCTTTTTGCTAATGATTGTTGGGCCTTTTTAGATTATTTTTCATGGATATTAATTTGAAAATATCCACTCTTTACCCAATCAGGCATTTAGACCAATTTATGTGTCCGAAACGGAGAAAGATAGAAAGAGAGAAAGAGAGCGAAAGAAAGAATAGAAAGTGTGTTTCATGTCCATAGATACAATAAAATAAAAATCTAGCAAACGTGTTGTGTGGAGTTAAAATGACAGTCAATTCACTTTTGTGAAATTTACAAAAAGTGAATTAAATATTACTATTGTATTTGCATATGTTTTGTGTTAAATTAAATTAGCTTTTTTTTCATTGGGGGATTTAAAAAAAAATCCTCTGGCGTGTAACACAAAAGCTTTCAACTATAGCATTCTTACAAGCTCTTAGGCCACAGCCAATTTTGTACATTGATTCTCATGACACTTTCTTTCATAAACTGGTGATAAAGACTAAGGGCCATATTACTAGTACGGCGGTCCATAGGTCCGCCGTACTCATAGTGATCCGACCACTGCCACACTGCGGGCCCATCCGCAGTATTACGAGTTGGGCGGTCGAACCCCCACAGGACCACTGGGTCCGCCGGGGATTCAGGATTCCGCGGCAATTGTGCAGCAATCAGGGAGCTGCAATATGCTGGCGGTGTCTCTGCGACACCGTAGAGTATATTACGAGTTACCTGTCCGCCGCACACCATGAAGACGGTGGTAGAGAGGCAACAAAGGGTCTCTAACAGGTCCCCGTGCAGCTCCTGGGCCTTGGGGTGCATGCAGGGGGGCACATGTTGTTCCCACCCTGGAATTGCACCCCCATTCCTGCACGGTGTGGCATGCATGCCACACCGTGCAGGAACGTGCTGCAGGCACTGTCATGGTGGCAGACTGTATGTTAGGCTCTCATACGAGCCTAACAGACCAAGGCCATGAGACCGCCACAGCCCGCCCGCCCAACCAGTATTAAACGCGAAATGCTGCGAGTAAGCGACCACTGCTTTGGCGGTCCTCCAGTGGACGGCACAGTGGCAGTGCAGCTGGAACACCACCAAAGTTGTAATAAGGCCCAATTGCATGCTTAATGCCATTAAAAAAATATTTTCAATGTGTTGCTATGTAGAAATGCCGATAATACTCTTGGCCATATCTAGAGTTTGGAAGATGATACTCTGTCCATCACGTGGCAGCAGACTGTACATCCGCCACCCTGCCTGACTACCATCCACCAAATTTAGAGATCACCACTGGCCCAGCAGTGATATCTGTACCTTTAAAAGAACCACTGTCATGATAGTTCCTCTCAGGGGTGAAAAAGATTAGAGGATGTCCACCATCTATTTTTTAACAACCATCAAGCAAATTAATAACATGTTTTTCTCTAAAACAAACTTCCTAAACTACTGGCCTCCACGCCCATTTTTTTTCCTGAGTGTGGTGGGGGGTCATTATTTGATTTTTCTGTTGACTAACAAAAAAAGGACATCACACTGTCCTTCCTAAAGAGGGTGGGCGGTGCAATGCCCTTCCTCTGAGGGCCCCTAATGTGTGGGCTCTTGCAGGAAGCTTTACATTAACGGAATCAATTAGGGCTCTGTCAAAGGAAATCTTGCTATCCACCTGACCCTAAATAGAGCAGGAGGATGGTCAGTTTGGCAGACAGGGTACACCGTCAAGTTTGTGATGGAGCACCCTATAATTCAGCCCCTCTGTCTAAATACGTCTTTGTGCACATAAATCTCCTCTAAATCAACAGAAATTGCATTTAATGCCCTCATATAAGAAACAACCTTGTAAGTGCATATTCAAATAATACAGTCAAAGATCTAATTGGACTGTATCACAATGAATAAGACTGTGTGCTCCTTACAGTCCTGTTGGTTTTGTTCTGTTGCCTTAATGGATGACTCATTTCTTATGTAGTATGAGATAAAATACCCTTCTAGAAGAAAGTCTGCCCGCTGTGCATATCCAAATGAACTGCATTACAAGAGTCAATCGGCTATAACAGAGGATATGTACTATTTACAAAATGTCGCTCATCAGGGGGCTTTTTGCAGATCAGTCTCTCGAGACGACAGGTATCAGGCTGCTCTGTTTACTTCATTAGCGTCTGCTTTTGGCTCACTGAATGGCATCTTGTTAAAGTATAATCTGAAAGAATGAAACACTAGGGGTAATGATTAACTCCACCTTGCACTAAAATTAAATGCCGGCTTGTTTTTGACCATTTTAGTGCCCAGGCCCATTTCATTTGACATCCAGCTGGGAAATGAAGAAACGAGTATAATCAAAAGGCACCCACCCCGAAGACTTCAAGTAAGCGGAATTTAACAGACTTCATGAGAATTGACTTGGATTTAACGTAACGTGCCAGTCTACCGTTCACTGCAAGGCACGTTGCTAGGTTAGTGCATTGTGGGAACTAAGAATGCGTGCTGCCGGAAACTACCTGAACGTAGCTGCTTGCACGGCCATGAGTGGTCCAATGTGTGTATCCTGCCTTAGCGTTTAATACCGGAAGTAATCCGGTACCTTTTGCAGCAACACGATTGGAAAAAGAAGGCTATGAGCAGCTGTATACCACGAATATATTGGAATTGTTTGTATTTATTACTAACTCTCTATTGGGATGTGGCATTATTTTTTCTTGATATCTCCCTTGTAAAAAGACTCAACAGTTCCTAATTTGTTTTTCAGCCCCTTCCCTTAGCACCCAGTTCTCCAGGTTTTACATAATTCCATTTTTTTTGCTGGGTTTACCGGTTCTTTGGCACACCCATGTGGCTCTTTCTTCCTATTTACCTCTTATCCAGGGCAACTGGAATGAAGTGGCAAGGGAGGAAAAAATTATGCAGCAGGGTTAATTAAATTATGCATAAAAAAAAGGTAATTTATGCAACTCAATGCAGTACATTTTATTGCAGTATTACTTCAATATTTAGTCATTTTTTCAATGTTAACACTGTCTGGGCACAGGTTGTACCACTTTAAACATCTAAATTTAGCTATCATCAAAAGAAATTACCTGTCACACCACAATAAAAGGCCTGCCACCGAGCAGTAATGCGTTCATTTTTAGTTACTTTTGAAGAAAGTCAGATAATAATCTGGCAGGAATCTAGTCCAGGTCGGAAAAATCCCCCGGCAAAATATTTTCAGCTACAAGCGTCCAGCAAGTAAATAGTGATGCAACATTCTGAAATGGGAACTTTTGTGAACTTTGCACAACATGAAATTCAGGATCAATACTAAATTTAGAACGTGCCCAATAAAAAGACAAAAATTCAATGCAATAACATAAATCATCTATACCATCAAATACTTTTTCATCCTTCTACATTGAAGACGGACCCCATCCTGCCAAGACAAAAATGTACATTTACATAAAGTGTCCCCGTATTCTCCTGAAGCAGTATTATTTTGGTTGCAGAACTGAGTCACTGCTTTTTGACTTCTTTGCACGCCATATTAATTGCCACAAGTACCTGTAACCCTCTAACACCCTGCAGCAGTAAAGCAGACATGCATGGCAGCACTTTCACACCGGCAATCTCCTCTGAGTTTCTAATAATTCCTTTTTAAATTCTTTACTTAGCTCGTGTCTTGTAATTTGCACGATATCATTATCATGTGCCCCTGAATGATGCCTGGTTATGGGTGTATCTGGCTTGGCCAGTCTGTGAGTCTGTCTCATGACCCCTTAAAGTTGCCACTGGAACTCCTACTTCCTCAACTGAAATCCCAGTTACTACCCATATACTGGCCTCTCTGCATGCATCCATACCCATTTCAGAATTGAAAAACCAGAATACAATCTACTCTTGTCTCACCCTTTTAGGGCAACAGGTTGTATTTAATGCCTGTTATAGACGTGGTAATAGGCCTTAATTTGGTCTATTGCTGGAATCTATGTGGCGTTTCAGTTCCATGAGGCCGGCACTGCGTCTTGTAATCCTTACCACATGTCCATAACAGGCATTAAATACAACCTGTTGCCCTAATAGGGTGAGCGAATCCATTCCCCTTACATAACACATACACAGCTCCTCAACAATTGAGACGGCTGGATCCTTTCATCCTGAAGAAAGCTATCCAACCCTTTTGGGCGTCACAGGCTGAAACATGTCGACCGACCACTCACCAGGTGCTCTGGACCTATAATTATCCAATTCAGCACTGCCCACTTTTTTAACCTTATCCCTCCCCTGCGAAAATAAAAACAAACTACACAGGGGAGAAGATATTTTTTATGATTTTTCATTTTTCCAACACGTTTCCACTCACGATTGTCACACACTAGACAGTCTCCCTCCTGGTGGAGGATGATGAACACCTGTAGAACAGGACACTCAGGTGCCAAGACCCTATGATGATTCATCCCACTAAATCAAATAAGCGGAGAACCAAGATATACCTAAGATATACCTCTGCTGTGACAGTGTGGCTGAGGGTTCTCATCAGAAAATTTCCAAGAGACTCTGGAAAATGACCTAAGTGATTCATTCTTTTTGATTATTTAAGTACTGGCTTGGGAAGCTTAATGAATCCCTGCTTCTCTCTCCCTCTTCCTGTTTTTTGCAATGGAATCGGCAGCCAGCAAGCACAAGTCTCTGCATAGGGCAGCACCACCCTCCATTTTGGGTTGAGGACTCACTTTGGATCCCCTCCAATCCAGCAGGGGGCTTGATTTATTAACCAAACTCAACTATAGGTGAAGGATAAGCTTTGGGGGTCCACAAATCCATCAGAGACTTGTGCTCTAATGTAAAGGAAACTGAAGCACGTGGAGCACCTATGGGATGCTGAGTCCAATTTGGGGAAAACACAGGGCCAGCCCAAAAAATAAAATAGGAGCTGAAGGCCCGAAGGTGTAGCATGCGTGCCTTAGATCCTGCTGAAAGCAAGGAAAATGCCCCATTACTGCTGTAAGGTTCGTAAAAATCTGATCATAACTGGTATTTTGTGGGTTTCTATGGCCCCTGATGTCATTGCACCTGCTACACCATTATTAGCCACATCTCTGAGGATGTCACAGCTTTCCACAAAGTGTGAGGCCTTTTTTTCCTATGAAAGTGACAAGGTTACTCAAGGTCAGTGGATTATGCTTTATCCCAACTGCTGGACAGTGCTGAGGCCTTAGAGCAATGTTCGCTTCTCTATAAGATGACTATCAGGCCCTGTACAAACAATATTCCAAATGGTTATTCCATAGCATGGATTAACGCTGGAGTCAACTTCCTAGAAACATATGGGGCTGAGTGAGTGCCTCCGCGGTCTGGTTACCCGACCCCCTGTATCACTTTGGTTTATCGACCATCAGAAGTGGGGACGGGGGGCTAGGATTCCCGAGTGCTTTCTGAGGGCCTGCGTGTGAGAAAGTGCCATCTTTCTTGCATGGTATGCCCCCACTTTTTGCTAAATTGCTGAATGTACTTCGATTGAGTGTACCCTGGGTTCCTGCCAATCAGGTGCCCAGGGCCTATGTTCCTTCCTTAAACCACACAAACTCCCAATTGGCAAACCCTAGCCACATGTCAGCCCCTAGTAAATGGTACCCTAGGTACCCAGGGCCTTGTGGCCAGGGAAGGCCTCTAAGGGCTGCAGCACTCATTGTGCCACCCTCAGAGGCCCTGTATCCTTACACACACACTGCCCTTGCAGGCTGAGTGTCTGGGTGCAGGACAAAACAAAGAGTCGACATGGCACACATCACTGTGTACCATGCCCATCACCTACACTGCCAAGGCATATGTCAGCCACCCCTCTAGCTGGGTGCATTACGCCTATGGTGTGGGCACAGGAGCAGGAGCCCTGTGCCCCTACAGTACCCGGGTCCATTCCTGGGCACTGTAAGTGCAGTGCTGTCATTTAAGAATACATGGTGCTGAGAGCTTGTCAAACACGAGCTCCACAGCACCATATTGGCAACACTGAAGCCTGGGAAGTTTGGTATCAAACTTCTCAGCACATTGAACCCACACTGATGCCAGTGTAGGATTTAATGTACTAAGCACCCCAGAGGGCATCTTAGAGATGCCCCCTTACAGCTAACTTACAATCCACGTCTGCTCTGAGGCTGCCCAGGCTGCCACACAGCAGACACGTTGCTGGACCCCTGGGTGGGAGAGCCCCTGCTCTCCCGGGCCTGCAACAATGCACATCCTGGGTGAGGTGAGAAATCTCCTCC
The DNA here is from genome assembly GCF_964204655.1 of Triturus cristatus. Classification (NCBI taxonomy): domain Eukaryota; kingdom Metazoa; phylum Chordata; class Amphibia; order Caudata; family Salamandridae; genus Triturus; species Triturus cristatus. The sequence continues at coordinate 771,955,250 of NC_140592.1, forward strand.
CCCAGGATGAGCAAAGGGAAGCTTCAAAGGCATGCCGCCATTTGGAGTTTCCCCAGGCCACTGCAACCCCCCACTCTGGCGGGAAGCTTGGCCGGAAACCCCATACAAGGACAGGGGATGTGCCAGCCTGCCCACCCCACCCCTCAGGTGGGGGAGGCGAGGTGAAGCACATCTCCGGGCTCTCGCCATCTTGAAGATGGGAGGCCCTACCCTATCAGGATTAGGCTACTGCCCCCCTCCCACAGGAGAGAGGCAGGATAGGGGGTGTACCCACCCCAGGACAAGGACCCATTGGTCCCTGGCCTTCACCTACCTGTAACGCCCCTAAATCTAGTATTTAGGGGCACCCTGAACCTTCCTTCCTTAGATTCCAGATAGAAAATTACAAGAAGAGCAAGAAGAACAAAGACCTGCCCTGCAGCTGCTAAAAAGAGAAGAAGACACCAACTGCTTAGGCCCCAGCCCTAAAACAGCGTGGCATCTCTCGTGGCCAGCAACCTCACCAACCCCGGAGGACCTGGCTACCTTTTGGCTCTAAGCCCCTGGGACTCCCATGAGTAGAGGCTCTACTCAAGAAACCTATTTTTAACCCCTGGCAGCAGCCTGGGACCGCGGACCCAACACACTCTGCACCAGCCAAGCCTGGCCAGTGCCGGAGTGGACAAAGACCCTGAGGACGACCCCACGGCGACTGTGACCCCGAGTCGGCACCCAAGGACCCCCCTCGACATCCCGGAAGAAGCCTGCAGCCTCAGAACCAAGTGCCACCCCAACCGCGATCAACCAGAGGGTAAGATTCCCGACGTCAAAAGGCACCCCTGCACCCGGCGCCCTGCGGCCCCCTGTGCCCAATCCCGGGGTACCCACCTAACCTACAACTACCCAACTTACCTCTCGAAGTGGTGGTGGCACCTGAAACATCCTCGTCCCCGAGCCTGCAGCCTTTTTCCAAACCAGAACATTCCCATTGATTTCCATTGAGCGCCCGAAGGCTCAAAAGCACCCTGCACCCAGCCGCCCGAGTGGCCCTGGCAGTGCCCTCTCTACACTAACCTACTTCCCCACTTGCCCTGAGTAAGTGACCAGGAGCCCAGCTCCCACAGCCGCGTGGCTTGCCAGACAGCAGCCACCAACCAAGGCCCCCCTATCCCTCATAGGATAACATTGGGCCTAACTCTCTCTGCACCCGGCCGTCCTGAAACCGCTGAGGGTGAACCAACTGTACCTACCTGACACTGGGGGACCCCTGAGTCCATGCCCGGAATTTCAACTCTGCCAGTCGAGTACTTACCCTTAATCCGCTAACTTCATTTTCCTCATAGGGTAACATTGACTGGCTTTTTCTTCAAAAATCTTCTAAGTGTGAACTTTTCAAAACTGCAAAAATTCACCAAAAATCAGCCAAGTGACAAAAACGAATTTACTCACCTGCTCCTAGGTGAGCTCCCAGTGCTGGATCTTGGTGCCCAGCCCTGACCCTGAAAAGTGTTCACAACTATACTTACCTCTAACTCATTTTTCTCCCATAGGAAACCACTGTCTGCTTTTCTGTGAAATTTCTTCTGTCTATTTTTGCAAATTTGAAATATTCTTTTAAAATCGTACCATTTCTGCAAACGAAATTACTTACCTGCTTTTGATAAGGACCCCAGTCCTGGGTCTAGGCACCCAGTCCTGGATTACTAAAGTAACGATAAAGTACTCTACCTGCAATGTGAATTTCTTGCCATAGAGATCCATTGAATGTTTTCTTTGAAATATTTTCTAAGTGCTAACTTTTGAAATAGCTAAATATTATTTAAAAATCATTACAGTTATTAAGTCGACTTTCATCACTTGATTCTGAATACTGACCCAAGGCTGGTTCTAGGAGCCAGACCTGGAATTCCAAAAGTAATCTGAAAAGTAATTTATTACAAATAACCTGAATTTACCATTGAGCTCAATGCATTGTTATGTTTAGGAAATAGGATTGTTTATTGCAACCAACTGTGACTGTTTACACAAATTTATTGCTTAAGACAAAAGTATTTATATTCAACCTCTCATTCTGAGAAAGTATATTTTTACCCCCTTTGTGGTTCTAAAAATAAAACAAGCATATATTTTATATATATAAACCATTGGCCTAGAGTTCAGTTATTGAGTGTGTGAAACCATTTGCTGACTGAGTGTGTACAATAAATGCTTTACACTGTCCTCTGGTACTGCCTTACTGCTCGACCAAGCTACCACTTTTGAGAGTAAGGTCATACCTAACTTTGACCTCTATCAGCCTCTGGGGGACTGTGGACTCTGTACACCCTGTACCTATTAGGGAACAGTATATACAGAGCCACTTTCTCACATTGGTGGATCAGCGGTGGGATACAAACTTGCATTTGTTGGACTACTTGGTTACCATCTGATCACACGACAGAACTCTTAAAAATTGCCTTTAGAATTCTGATTGGTTTTTCCAAAATTACTAAAAGTCTTGCTAGGGCCTTGCTTAAGTCCCATTAGAATTTTAGAAAAATAAAAGTCACTATAGTCAGGGTAGAGGGTTAGAACTGTCAGGTTAGAATGTCTCAAACAAACCCAGCTATTAGTGATAATAATAACATGGACCTGGTGGAGGAGCTCGACCTCACACCTTACTTACACTTGTCTTTCAAGGAATTGAGGTCCTTATGTAAACTCAAAAATTTACAAATGGGTCAGCATCCAACCAAACAAGGGCTCCAGGAGCTCCTGGCTGAGTATGCTAAAGACCACCCAGCTGAACATGGTGATGGCCAGTCAGATGAGGAAAGGGAAACAGGGGAGGTGGACAGCAACCTCCCCATACTATTCCCTAGGGAGGAGATGGCACCCATACCCTCCAACTCAAGACATAGCATCTGGGCACCTAGAGACCACACAGGTGGCTCTGGTCCCAGAGACGACACTGGGGGACCCCCCAGTGAAGAGGACAGCCTTGTGAGGCTGGCCAGAAGAATAGATCTAGAGTCCAGACTCCTGGCCCTAGAAAAGGAAAGGAGAGAGATGGGTTTAGCACCCATCAATGGTGGCAGCAATAATAAAAACAAGGATAGGGAGGAAACTTCTGACCCTAAAATCCCCAAAGGGATTGTCCCTAAATTTGAGGAAGGTGATGATATCACCAAATGGTTCACAGCCTTTGAGAGGGCTTGTGATATCAGGAAAGTAAAGAAACCTCTCTGGGGGGCACTCCTGTGGGAACTGTTCTCTGGTAACTGCAGGGACAGGCTTCTGACTCTCTCTGGGCCAGAAGCAGGATCCTATGACCTCATGAAGAAAGCTCTGATTGAGGGATTTGGATTCACCACTGAGGAGTATAGAATTAGATTCAGGGGGGCTCACAAAACCCAGACCGAGTCCTGGATTGATTTTGTAGATTTCTCAGTGAAGACACTGGATGGTTGGTTAGCTGGACATGGTGTGCAGGATTTTACTGGATTGTACAATTTATTCATGAAGGAACATATTTTGAGTAACTGCACAAATGAAAAGTTGCATCAGCATTTGGTAGACCTAGGTCTAATTTCTCCCCAAGAATTGGGAAAGAAGGCGGACCACTGGGTCAAGACTAGGGTGACCAAGACAACCACTGGGGGTGACCAAAAGAAGGTGGTCACAAAACCTCCCCAGGGGAAAGGTGGTGAGAATCCCCAAGATAAAAAGTCTGAGTCTTCCAAAGGGCCCCAAAAACCTGTTCAGGTGGGTGGGACCCAAACTACTCCCTATGTGCCCCAACCATATAGGGGGAAGAACTTTGATCCCTTAAAGGCCTGGTGTAATACCTGTAAGAAGCAGGGACACCTAACTGTATCTTGCCCCCAAAACAAAGCCCCTACGGCACCCAGTACAGCCACTCCTGGGGCAGCAAGTATACAAATGGGATCAGAGGTGTACCCTGAGCAAATCTGGGAACACACTGAAGCAAGTTTAGTCTCCTTGAGAGAAGTGGAGTTTGCCACTGTGGCTGTGTGCCCCCCCAACTTAAAGAAATACTTACAGTACCCCTGGGTAAATGGAACTAGAGTAGAAGCTCTGAGGGATACAGGTGCCAGTGTCACTATGGTGAAAGACACACTGGTTTCCCCATAGCAATACTTGATTGGGAAGTCTTACCCAGTCACCAACGCTGACAGTGTCACCACTAGTCATCCCATGGCCATGGTAACATTAGGCTGGGGGGGGGGTTACTGGCCTGAAACAGGTAGTGGTCTCTCCAAAGTTGCCAGCTGCATGTCTGCTTGGAAATGATCTGGAAACCTCAGCCTGGGCTGAGGTTGAGTTAAAGGCCCATGCAGCCATGCTGGGCATCCCTGAATTGGTGTGTGTGCAAACCAGAGCACAGAGCAAGAGGAAGGGTGAAAAAGTAGGTTTGGAGCCTGGAATAGTGGCCCAACCAACCAAGAGGAAGGGCAAGAAGACTGGGGGACCAGCTTCTGTACAGCCAAACACTCAGAACCCCTCTCCCCCTGGAGAGGATGTAGATACCCCTGAGGGAACTGAGTCCATGGAGCTTGACCCTTACCAGGTTGAACTCTTGGGCCCAGGGGGACCCTCTAGGGAAGAGCTGTGCCAGGGTCAGCGAGACTGTCCCACTCTTGAAAGCCTGAGACAACAAGCTGCTTCAGAAGCCAGGGGAGATGTCAGTGGTACCCACAGAGCTTATTGGGAAGAGGGATTACTGTATGCTGAGGCAAGAGACCCCACTCCTGGAGCCACCAGGAGGGTGGTAGTGCCACAGAAGTACAGGGAGTTCCTCCTAACTTTGGCTCATGACATCCCCCTAGCTGGACATCTGGGGCAATCCAAAACTTGGGAAAGGTTAGTGAGTCACTTTTACTGGCCCCAGATGCACCAAAAGGTGAAGGAGTTTGTCAGCTCCTGTGTTACCTGTCAGGCCAGTGGCAAGACAGGTGGCCACCCAAAGGCCCCCCTCATTCCACTACCAGTGGTGGGGGTCCCCTTTGAAAGGGTAGGTGTGGACATTGTGGGTCCACTCGAACCTCCCACAGCCTCAGGGAACAAATTCATTCTAGTAGTAGTGGATCATGCTACTAGGTACCCTGAAGCAATTCCACTTAGGACTACTACAGCTCCTGCAGTAGCCAAGGCCCTCCTGGGTGTCTTCACCAGGGTGGGTTTTCCTAAGGAGGTGGTTTCAGACAGAGGTTCCAACTTCATGTCTGCTTACCTAACACACATGTGGAAAGAGTGTGGAGTGCAGTACAAGTTTATTACACCCTACCACCCACAAACCAATGGCCTTGTTGAGAGGTTCAACAAGACATTGAAAGGTATGATCATGGGACTCCCTAAGAAACTCAAAAGGAGGTGGAATGTCCTGTTACCATGCTTGCTTTTCGCTTACAGGGAAGTGCCACAGAAGGGAGTAGGTTTCTCACCCTTTGAACTTCTGTTTGGTCATCCTGTAAGGGGACCACTGTGTCTTGTAAAGGAGGGCTGGGAGAGGCCTCTTCAAGAACCCAAACAGGACATAGTGGACTATGTGCTTGGCCTAAGGTCCAGAATGGCTGAGTATATGGAAAAAGCATCCAAGAACCTTGAGGCCAGCCAGGAGCTCCAGAAGCACTGGTATGACCAAAAAGCTGCACTGGTTGAATTTCAACCAGGGCAACAGGTGTGGGTTTTGGAGCCAGTGGCACCAAGGGCTCTCCAAGACAAATGGAGTGGCCCTTGCCCTATCCTAGAGAGAAAGAGTGAGGTCACCTATCTAGTTGACCTGGGCACTAGCAGGACACCCAAAAGGGTCATCCATGTGAACCGCCTTAAACTCTACAATGATAGGGCTGACATCACCATGCTGATGGTGACTGATGAAGAACAGGAAGCAGAGAGTGAGCCACTCCCTGACCTCCTATCCTACAGCCCAAAAGATGGGTCAGTAGATGGTGTGATTTTTTCAGACACCCTCTCTGCCCAACAGCAGACTGACTGCAAGCAAGTCTTGCAACAATATGCTAGCCTCTTTTCCCTGACCCCTGGTCTGACAAGCTGGTGTACCCATGATGTGGACACTGGTGACAGTGCACCTGTCAAGAACAAAATCTATCGACAGTCAGATCAAGTCAAGGAAAGCATCAAAGCTGAGGTCAGCAAGATGCTGGAGTTAGGGGTCATTGAGCCTTCAGAGAGCCCCTGGGCTAGCCCAGTGGTTCTGGTCCCCAAACCTCATCAACAGGGTGAAAAGAGAGAGATGAGGTTCTGTGTGGACTATAGAGGGCTCAACTCTGTCACCAAGACAGATGCTCACCCTATCCCGAGAGCAGATGAACTGATAGACAAATTGGGGGCTGCCAAATTTCTCAGTACCTTTGACTTAACTGCAGGGTACTGGCAGATTGGCATGGCCCCAGGAGCAAAAGAAAAGACAGCATTCTCCACCCCTGATGGGCATTACCAGTTTACTGTGATGCCCTTTGGGTTAAAGAATGCCCCTGCCACCTTCCAGAGGTTGGTGAACCATGTCCTGGCTGGGTTGGAGTCCTTTAGTGCAGCTTATCTTGATGATATTGCTGTCTTTAGCTCCACCTGGCAGGATCACCTGATCCACCTTGGGAAGGTTTTAGAGGCTCTGCAGAGTGCAGGTCTCACTATCAGGCGTCCAAATGCCAGATAGGGCAGGGCACTGTGGTGTACTTGGGCCACCTTGTAGGTGGAGGCCAGGTACAGCCCTTACAACCCAAAATCCAGGCCATCATGGACTGGATAGCTCCAACAACCGAGACCCAAGTCAGGGCATTCCTTGGCTTGACTGGGTACTACAGGAGGTTTGTGAAGGGGTATGGGTCCATTGTGACCCCCCTCACAGAACTCACCTCCAAGAAAATGCCCAAGAAAGTTAACTGGACAGTTAGTTGTCAAAAGGCTTTTGACACCCTAAAAGAAGCAATGTGCTCAGCACCAATTCTAAAAGCTCCAGATTATGCCAAGCAGTTCATAGTGCAGACTGATGCCTCTGAGCTAGGGATAGGAGCGGTCCTATCCCAGACCAATGATGAAGGCCAAGACCAACCTGTTGCTTTTATAAGCAGAAGACTACTCCCTAGAGAGCAGCGTTGGAGTGCCATTGAGAGGGAGGCCTTTGCTGTGGTTTGGTCCCTGAAGAAGCTGAGGCCATACTTGTTTGGCACTCACTTCCTAGTTCAAACTGACCACAGACCTCTCAGATGGCTAATGCAGATGAAAGGGGAAAATCCAAAATTACTGAGTGTTGACTCGAAGATTCCTCGGGAGCGGAACGATGCAAAAAGGGGTCCACCTCTCGACAGCCCCAACCCTGACTGCTATTAAAGCACAGGAGAGTGGGATGGTCAAGCGGGGGAAGGAAAGGATGGGAACAGCTGGGAGGGAGATCTGAAAGTAAAAGACACTCAACACATTAGCCTTTCCTTTAGTATGTCTATTCAACTCACTCTAGAGGAAGAATGCGTACCTGCAAATAAACTTAAACCATGTTTTCTCCAGGTGTACTCATCCTGGATCCCACTCAAGCAATACCCTGTTCTGAATGATATAGAGGATTCTAGGAACAAAAGGAAGGCAACATGAAAACACCTCTTCACACTCTGTGGCCAAGCAAACAGCAAACACTCTATCATATGCTCTTTATCATACACACCACTTGGGTTGACTTGCTTCGCTTCACAGGGGATGAGCAGACTGCCGCCTCATGGCCCCCTGTTAATAAACAATGGTCCGGAGTTAAAATGCTTCTTTCAACTCCGTGGCATTTAAGTCAATGTCAACCGTTGGTTAATGTTTCAGGGCGAGCATACACAAGTACCACTAAACACCTAAGATCACCCAGGAAATTGTACACAGAGAATGCGAAATAATAATACTCATGAATATGGAGTAGCCCAGCGGCCAAGGTATACACTCAGCAAAGAACAGCAGGGTAGGGTTTCTCTCGCCACACAAGGAAAGTCTAGGCGGGAGTACGAAGTCTTTGCAATAACAATATCGAGAGCAGCGGCTCTCAATGATCCAGGTGGTGCATGTGCACCCTTACCCTACTCGGGCGAACAGCAAACGTCGGGGATCTCGGCTGCATCGGGAGAATAATCAGCAACGAGTGAAACGCCGAACGGCGTTTTCAAAGGTTTACCTCTTCCGGGTTCTTCCCACGTGATCGGACTTGGTGGCGGAAGTGCAGGGATCATGGGAGTTGTAGTATTAACTCCCGTTTTGCTCTCGTTCCGTCTCCACCATCCGGCTAACCACCCCATCAGCGCTCTCGCCTTAGCGTCTGGTGAGCTATTCCGGGCATGACGTGAGTCAGGTAAGGCACGGAGAGGAAGGAGTGTAACAGCACATCCTTTCTTCGGGGCCCCTCTTTGAGGGCCAGGTTTACCAGGGTTCTTTTTATGAAACAGATTTACCAATCGAGGGGCATGCACGTTAGTTGCTGGCTCCCACGAGTTTTCTTCAGGTCCATAGTTCTTCCAAGCCAAAAGGTACCATAAGGAATTGCGTCTCCACTTGGAGTCGAGTATTCTCTTCACCTCGTACTCTGGTTGTCCATCTATTATTGCAGGAGACGTTGGTTGTCGAGGTGGTTTGGCAGATGGTTTCAGAAGGGAAACGTGAAAAACCGGATGGATCCTCATGTGTGAGGGTAAGGCGAGTTTGAACACCACTGGATTAATCTTTTTCACTATGCGATACGGGCCCACGTATCGAGGATTGAAAACACTGTATTTGCGAAACCTGAAATTCCTTGTGGACAGCCATACATAGTCACCCTTCTTATAGGTAGGACCTGGTCTACGATGCTTGTCGGCCTGTTTTTTGTATTGTTCCTTGGTTTTTTGTAGGTTTGTTCTGGCGGTTTTCAGAGTTTCTTGAATCACTGTAACCCTTTCTTGTACACTTGGTATTTTCTCATTATACTGAGGTTTCACTATGGGAAGAAAGCGTGGATGAAATCCATAGGTACAGAAAAAGGGTGTCATTTTGTTGGAACTATGCTGACTGTCGTTGTAGGCCACTTCTGCTAACCACAGAAGGTCCACCCATTCGTCCGTTGTTTGATCCACGTAGCAACGTAAGTATTTCTTTAAGGTTTGGTTCAGACGTTCTGTTTGACCGTCTGTCTGTGGGTGGAAGGCCGTGGAGGTGTTGTTTGCTATATGAAGTGTTGAGCACCAGGTTTTCCAAAATTTGCTGGTAAATTGAGGACCCCTATCTGTAATGATGACTTTGGGTATCCCATGAAGACGCACGACATTTGTGAGCAGCAAGGTTGCCAATTGGGATGAGGAGGGCAGGTCAGCGCACGCTATGAAGTGACCCAACTTAGTTAGGTTATCCACGACCACTAAAATGGTCGTACAGCCTTTATCCTTTGGTAAACTGACGATAAAGTCCATTTAAACGTATTCCCAAGGTTCTTCTGGAGAGGGTAACGGTTGCAGCAGCCCTTGAGGTTTTCTATGGTCTGCCTTGGCCTGACAGCACACAACGCATTCTTGGATTCTTTTAGCGATGTCTTATTTAATCTTGGGCCACCAAAAGTGGCGTAGAATTTTTTCCATAGTTTTCTCCAAGCCTGTATGACCAGCGCATGGGTCTTCATGGCACCAAGCGAAGACTGTTTTTCTTAGTGCAGAGACAGGTATTAACAGCTGATGCTGGCGCATGGGAAGACCGTCCTTTAAGTGCCATTCTGTATTGTCCTTCATCCAGGTTTTCCAAGAGGGGCTTTTAATGGCCTGTTTTACTTGGTCTAGGAAGTTCTCTGTTTGTATTACACACACAATTTTTGTGCAGGGAATGATGGCCTGCTGCTCCTGTTTGTTCTCAGCAAGGGAATTGTCACGACGAGATAAGGCATCTGCCTTCCTATTCTCCGTCCCGGGTCTATAAGTAACCACAAAGTCGAACTCCGCAAAGAACAACATCCACCGTAGTTGACGAGGAGTGAGTAACCGAGCCGACTTCATAAATTGCAGGTTTCGATGGTCTGTATATACCGTTACGGTATGTCGTGCCCCCATCAGATGATGCCTCCATTCTGTAAAGGCGTCTTTGATAGCAAGGAGTTCTTTTTCTGCTATGGTGTAGTGGGTTTCCGCCGTGTTTAATTTTTGGGACATATAGGCCACCGGATGTAATTGCCCGTTCATTTTGTTTCTTTGTGATAAAATGGCTCCAATGGCCACATCCGAAGCATCTGCCTCCACTACGTATGGTATGTCACTGTCAGGGTGGGCAAGAATAGGTGCAGTGGTGAAGGCGGTTTTTAACACAGTGAATGCCTTCTGGGCATCTTCTGTCCACACATAAGGAACGTTCTTCTTCAGTAGTCTGGTCAGAGGAGCCGCCACTTGCGAGAACTGCTGAATAAAACGTCTGTAAAAATTGGCAAACCCCAGAAAACACTGCAGTTCTTTTATGCCTTTGGGGGGTAGCCAATCTAAAACAGCTTGTATTTTACGTGCTGCCATTTCTTGTCCTTCAGCCGATAGAATGATTCCCAGGAATTCCACTCTCCTCACGTGGAATCCACATTTGCTTATTTTACAAAATAAGCGATGTTTTCGTAGTGTGAGCAGAACCGCTCGAACGTCTTCTACGTGGTTTTCTTCTTTCTCAGAGTATATTAAGATGTCGTCAATATAAATGATAACCGTAACATCAAGGAACTCACGCAGGACGTCGGTTAAGAAAAACTAAAATGCGGCTGGGGCGTTGCATAGGCCGTATGGCATCACACAGTACTCAAATAGGCCATACCTTGTGCGGAAGGCCGTCTTCCACTCATCACCAGCACGCATTCTTACCAAATGGTAAGCGCCTTTCAAATCCAAGCGGGTATATATTACCGCTCGGCGTACTTGGTCTAACAATACTGGAATGAGGGGCAGAGGGTAGCGATTCTTAATGGTGATGTTATTCAACGCTCTGAAATCCACACAGGCTCTGAGTTCTCGATTGGCCTTAGGTATAAAAAAGAGTGGTGATGCAGCGGGTGATTTGGACGGTCTTATGAAACCGTTGTCTAAGTATGTGTCTAGATAGTGGCGTAAATGCTCATTTTCTGGTTCGGTGAGCGCATAGATTCTTCCACATGGCACCACAGCCCCGGGAATCAGATCAATTTGGCAGTCGTAGCTACGATGCGGTGGTAAAATATTGGCTTGGTCTTCGTCAAACACGTCCCGGAGGTCGTGGTATGGTGAAGGTAAACAAACGTCTTTCTCCTCAGCAGTGGCTATCATATGCGTTCGAGAGGACCCTTTCGTCGTACTCTGTTGATTAGAACTACAGTGTTCTATGCAATAGGGTGAATTAAATTCGATCGTCTCTTTCTCCCAATCAATTATCGGATTGTGTTTCCGGAGCCAGGGGAGACCCAATATGATTCCGTACTGGGGTGCCTTTATCACATTGAAACAAAGCGTTTCCCAATGTTGTTCTTCCCAAGATATCTCAAGGTTTTCCGTACAGTACCGGATGGGGCCAGAAACCAATTGCCGCCCATCTACCGTCATTACAATTTCGGGTTCGGCCTTAGGGATTAGTTTTAATTTCAAGGCGTGAGCTAAGTCCTTATCTATAAAAAGACCAGTTGCTCCCGAATCTACCATGGCCTTGAGGGGGCGTTTCTGCTCTCCCAGATGGAGGTGTAATGACACATGCAAATGGGACGTCGAACTGTCATCAATGTTTTGTACTGAAGGGATCGCCTTTATGCCCAAGAACCTCCCTTCTTGTCTTCTTGAGCCTTGAAGTTTTCCGTCTTCAGATTTTCTCCACTCCTACGGGACAAGACCTCTTTATCCCTTCCTGGAGGTTTAGCCAAACACTCCCTCACATAATGCCCCTTTTTTCCGCAATATAGGCACAGCCAATTCTTGCGTCTCTGCTCCTTTTCTTCTGTGGTAAGAGAGGCTCGAACTGAACCTATTTCCATGGGTTCCGAAGTGGAGTTATATCCTCCAGGAGCTGGTCTAGCTCGGTCAAACCTAAATGAGGTTTTCTCTCCTCTCCTTTTATCCACCCTACGTTCTGCTAATCTGTGGTCTAACCTCTGGGTTAGTTCAATGAGTGCCTTGCAAGAGGTGGGTTGAGGATCTATAGTAGCCACTACGTCCTTCAATTCATCCTTAAGGCCCTGATAAAACAACGCGCGTTGTTTATTCTCGGGCCACTCGGTCTCTGCAACCAATCGTTGGAAGGCGTTGACATACACAACTAAATCTTTATTCCCTTGTCTTAATTCTAGCAGTTCACGTTCAGCTGTAAAGGTGGCGGCTCTGCGATCAAACACTCGTTCAAATTCGTCTCGAAATGCATCCCAGTCATACAAAAGTGGATCATCGCGCCGCACCAAGGGAACAGCCCACTGTGCGGCATCACCGTTCAAATAGGAAATGGTGAAGGCTACTCTAGATTGGTTGGAAGGGAAAGCCTTGGGTTTACACGAAAAGTGCAGCAGGATTTGTGTAATAAATACTTGCACCTTATGGGCATCTCCTGAAAACCTTTCAGGAGCTGCAAGGGGAATAGGCGTAGGCAGCTCTACACTGAAGGGTGCGGCTGAGGCTGAAAAGCCACCGAAGGGAACCCGCCCCATACCTGCATCAAAGGGGTTGCGTTGCATTCCTTCGACCCTCTGCCTTAAGGCTGCTGTTTCGGCTCGAGAAGCGGCTAGTTCTTGTTGTACTAAGGTTAAGGCACCTACAACTTCCTCTAATGTGGCCATGTTTTGCATCGACCCGCCCAGGAGGAAGTCAATTCGTGGGCTGATTATTCTGTTGACTCGAAGATTCCTCGGGAGCGGAACGATGCAAAAAGGGGTCCACCTCTCGACAGCCCCAACCCTGACTGCTATTAAAGCACAGGAGAGTGGGATGGTCAAGCAGGGGAAGGAAAGGATGGGAACAGCTGGGAGGGAGATCTGAAAGTAAAAGACACTCAACACATTAGCCTTTCCTTTAGTATGTCTATTCAACTCACTCTAGAGGAAGAATGCGTACCTGCAAATAAACTTAAACCATGTTTTCTCCAGGTGTACTCATCCTGGATCCCACTCAAGCAATACCCTGTTCTGAATGATATAGAGGATTCTAGGAACAAAAGGAAGGCAACATGAAAACACCTCTTCACACTCTGTGGCCAAGCAAACAGCAAACACTCTATCATATGCTCTTTATCATACACACCACTTGGGTTGACTTGCTTCGCTTCACAGGGGATGAGCAGACTGCCGCCTCATGGCCCCCTGTTAATAAACAATGGTCCGGAGTTAAAATGCTTCTTTCAACTCCGTGGCATTTAAGTCAATGTCAACCGTTGGTTAATGTTTCAGGGCGAGCATACACAAGTACCACTAAACACCTAAGATCACCCAGGAAATTGTACACAGAGAATGCGAAATAATAATACTCATGAATATGGAGTAGCCCAGCGGCCAAGGTATACACTCAGCAAAGAACAGCAGGGTAGGGTTTCTCTCGCCACACAAGGAAAGTCTAGGCGGGAGTACGAAGTCTTTGCAATAACAATATCGAGAGCAGCGGCTCTCAATGATCCAGGTGGTGCATGTGCACCCTTACCCTACTCGGGCGAACAGCAGACGTCGGGGATCTCGGCTGCATCGGGAGAATAATCAGCAACGAGTGAAACGCCGAACGGCGTTTTCAAAGGTTTACCTCTTCCGGGTTCTTCCCACGTGATCGGACTTAGTGGCGGAAGTGCAGGGATCATGGGAGTTGTAGTATTAACTCCCGTTTTGCTCTCGTTCCGTCTCCACCATCCGGCTAACCACCCCATCAGCGCTCTCGCCTTAGCGTCTGGTGAGCTATTCCGGGCATGACGTGAATCAGGTAAGGCACGGAGAGGAAGGAGTGTAACACTGAGGTGGTCCATCTCCCTACAGGGAATGGACTTTGAAGTGGAACACAGACCAGGGACTGCCCATGCCAATGCAGATGGACTTGCCAGGTTCTTCCACTTAGACAATGAAGACTCCATAGGACAAGGTTAGTCTCATCACCTTTCGTTTGGGGGGGGGGTTGTGTGAGAAAGTGCCATCTTTCTGACATGGTATGCCCCCACTTTTTGCTAAATTGCTGAATGTACTTCGATTGAGTGTACCCTGGGTTCCTGCCAATCAGGTGCCCAGGGCCTATGTTCCTTCCTTAAACCACACAAACTCCCAATTGGCAAACCCTAGCCACATGTCAGCCCCTAGTAAATGGTACCCTAGGTACCCAGGGCCTTGTGGCCAGGGAAGGCCTCTAAGGGCTGCAGCACTCATTGTGCCACCCTCAGAGGCCCTGTACCCTTACACACACACTGCCCTTGCAGGCTGAGTGTCTGGGTGCAGGACAAAACAAAGAGTCGACATGGCACACATCACTGTGTACCATGCCCATCACCTACACTGCCAAGGCATATGTCAGCCACCCCTCTAGCTGGGTGCATTACGCCTATGGTGTGGGCACAGGAGCAGGAGCCCTGTGCCCCTACAGTACCCGGGTCCATTCCTGGGCACTGTAAGTGCAGTGCTGTCATTTAAGAATACATGGTGCTGAGAGCTTGTCAAACACGAGCTCCACAGCACCATATTGGCAACACTGAAGCCTGGGAAGTTTGGTATCAAACTTCTCAGCACATTGAACCCACACTGATGCCAGTGTAGGATTTAATGTACTAAGCACCCCAGAGGGCATCTTAGAGATGCCCCCTTACAGCTAACTTACAATCCACGTCTGCTCTGAGGCTGCCCAGGCTGCCACACAGCAGACACGTTGCTGGACCCCTGGGTGGGAGAGCCCCTGCTCTCCCGGGCCTGCAACAATGCACATCCTGGGTGAGGTGAGAAATCTCCTCCCCCAGGATGAGCAAAGGGAAGCTTCAAAGGCATGCCGCCATTTGGAGTTTCCCCAGGCCACTGCAACCCCCCACTCTGGCGGGAAGCTTGGCCGGAAACCCCATACAAGGACAGGGGATGTGCCAGCCTGCCCACCCCACCCCGCAGGTGGGGGAGGCGAGGTGAAGCACATCTCCGGGCTCTCGCCATCTTGAAGATGGGAGGCCCTACCCTATCAGGATTAGGCTACTGCCCCCCTCCCACAGGAGAGAGGCAGGATAGGGGGTGTACCCACCCCAGGACAAGGACCCATTGGTCCCTGGCCTTCACCTACCTGTAACGCCCCTAAATCTAGTATTTAGGGGCACCCTGAACCTTCCTTCCTTAGATTCCAGATAGAAAATTACAAGAAGAGCAAGAAGAACAAAGACCTGCCCTGCAGCTGCTAAAAAGAGAAGAAGACACCAACTGCTTAGGCCCCAGCCCTACCGGCCTGTCGACTCTCGAACCTGCACCAGCGCGGCATCTCTCGTGGCCAGCAACCTCACCAACCCCGGAGGACCTGGCTACCTTTTGGCTCTAAGCCCCTGGGACTCCCATGAGTAGAGGCTCTACTCAAGAAACCTATTTTTAACCCCTGGCAGCAGCCCGGGACCGCGGACCCAACACACTCTGCACCAGCCAAGCCTGGCCAGTGCCGGAGTGGACAAAGACCCTGAGGACGACCCCACGGTGACTGTGACCCCGAGTCCGGCACCCAAGGACCCCCCTCGACATCCCGGAAGAAGCCTGCAGCCTCAGAACCAAGTGCCACCCCAACCGCGATCAACCAGAGGGTAAGATTCCCGACGTCAAAAGGTACCCCTGCACCCGGCGCCCTGCGGCCCCCTGTGCCCAATCCCGGGGTACCCACCTAACCTACAACTACCCAACTTACCTCTCGAAGTGGTGGTGGCACCTGAAACATCCTCGTCCCCGAGCCTGCAGCCTTTTTCCAAACCGGAACATTCCCATTGATTTCAATTGAGCGCCCGAAGGCTCAAAAGCACCCTGCACCCAGCCGCCCGAGTGGCCCTGGCAGTGCCCTCTCTACACTAACCTACTTCCCCACTTGCCCTGAGTAAGTGACCAGGAGCCCAGCTCCCACAGCCGCGTGGCTTGCCAGACAGCAGCCACCAACCAAGGCCCCCCTATCCCTCATGGGATAACATTGGGCCTAACTCTCTCTGCACCCGGCCGTCCTGAAACCGCTGAGGGTGAACCAACTGTACCTACCTGACACTGGGGGACCCCTGAGTCCATGCCCGGAATTTCAACTCTGCCAGTCGAGTACTTACCCTTAAATCGCTAACTTCATTTTCCTCATAGGGTAACATTGACTGGCTTTTTCTTCAAAAATCTTCTAAGTGTGAACTTTTCAAAACTGCAAAAATTCATCAAAAATCAGCCAAGTGACAAAAACGAATTTACTCACCTGCTCCTAGGTGAGCTCCCAGTGCTGGATCTTGGTGCCCAGCCCTGACCCTGAAAAGTGTTCACAACTATACTTACCTCTAACTCATTTTTCTCCCATAGGAAACCATTGTCTGCTTTTCTGTGAAATTTCTTCTAAGTGTCTATTTTTGCAAATTTGAAATATTCTTTTAAAATCGTACCATTTCTGCAAACGAAATTACTTACCTGCTTTTGATAAGGACCCCAGTCCTGGGTCTAGGCACCCAGTCCTGGATTACTAAAGTAACGATAAAGTACTCTACCTGCAATGTGAATTTCTTGCCATAGAGATCCATTGAATGTTTTCTTTGAAATATTTTCTAAGTGCTAACTTTTGAAATAGCTAAATATTATTTAAAAATCATTACAGTTATTAAGTCGACTTTCATCACTTGATTCTGAATACTGACCCAAGGCTGGTTCTAGGAGCCAGACCTGGAATTCCAAAAGTAATCTGAAAAGTAATTTATTACAAATAACCTGAATTTACCATTGAGCTCAATGCATTGTTATGTTTAGGAAATAGGATTGTTTATTGCAACCAACTGTGACTGTTTACACAAATGTATTGCTTAAGATAAAAGTATTTATATTCAACCTCTCATTCTGAGAAAGTATATTTTTACCCCCTTTGTGGTTCTAAAAATAAAACAAGCATATATTTTATATATATAAAGCATTGGCCTAGAGTTCAGTTATTGAGTGTGTGAAACCATTTGCTGACTGAGTGTGTACAATAAATGCTTTACACTGTCCTCTGGTACTGCCTTACTGCTCGACCAAGCTACCACTTTTGAGAGTAAGGTCACACCTAACTTTGACCTCTATCAGCCTCTGGGGGACTGTGGACTCTGTACACCCTGTACCTATTAGGGAACAGTATATACAGAGCCACTTTCTCACACTGCGCTCATGCTGCTCTAACACATTTTTATAGATTTTAAAGCATGCAGTCCTATTGAAATAATGACGAGGCGGTTACGTTAACATTACATCAGATTGGTCGCACACTGCTACACCTACCAGTCGTGTTCCCCCAATGAAAATGGTCCCTGAAGGTCAGCGTCGGCGGATACACCTATGCTCAAGAGTGCTTGCAAGTATGAGTGGCGTGTGCCATCCCTGGACACGTGTTTCGAGGTAGTTGCCTCTCGTCAGCAGGGAGTAGGAAAATGAGAGTGGGGTTGCTGTGTAAGCTGCTAAAAACATAATCAGGTCTAGTACCTCTCTTAGCGCGCAGGTGCGTAACCATGAGTCCGTCGACTCCACCGGCTCAAGGGAGCCTGAATATAAAGTTACATCAGATTGGTCGCACACTGCTACACCTACCAGTCGTGTTCCCCCAATGAAAAAGGTTTCGCACCTGCGCGCTAAGAGAGGTACTAGACCTGATTATGTTTTTAGCAGCTTACACAGCAACCCCACTCTCATTTTCCTACTCCCTGCTGACGAGAGGCAACTACCTCGAAACACGTGTCCAGGGATGGCACACGCCACGCATACTTGCACGCACTCTTGAGCATAGGTGTATCCGCCGACGCTGACCTTCAGGGACCATTTTCATTGGGGGAACACGACTGGTAGGTGTAGCAGTGTGCGACCAATCTGATCTAACTTTATATTCAGGCTCCCTTGAGCCGGTGGAGTCGACGGACTCATGGTTACGCACCTGCGCGCTAAGAGAGGTACTAGACCTGATTATGTTTTTAGCAGCTTACACAGCAACCCCACTCTCATTTTCCTACTCCCTGCTGACGAGAGGCAACTACCTCGAAACACGTGTCTAGGGATGGCACACGCCACGCATACTTGCACGCACTCTTGAGCATAGGTGTATCCGCCGACGCTGACCTTCAGGGACCATTTTCATTGGGGGAACACGACTGGTAGGTGTAGCAGTGTGCGACCAATCTGATGTAACTTTATATTCAGGCTCCCTTGAGCCGGTGGAGTCGACGGACTCATGGTTACGCACCTGCGCGCTAAGAGAGGTACTAGACCTGATTATGTTTTTAGCAGCTTACACAGCAACCCCACTCTCATTTTCCTACTCCCTGCTGACGAGAGGCAACTACCTCGAAACACGTGTCCAGGGATGGCACACGCCACGCATACATGCACGCACTCTTGAGCATAGGTGTATCCGCCGACGCTGACCTTCAGGGACCATTTTCATTGGGGGAACACGACTGGTAGGTGTAGCAGTGTGCGACCAATCTGATGTAACTTTATATTCAGGCTCCCTTGAGCCGGTGGAGTCGACGGACTCATGGTTACGCACCTGCGCGCTAAGAGAGGTACTAGACCTGATTATGGTTTAGCAGCTTACACAGCAACCCCACTCTCATTTTCCTACTCCCTGCTGACGAGAGGCAACTACCTCGAAACACGTGTCCAGGGATGGCACACGCCACGCATACTTGCACGCACTCTTGAGCATAGGTGTATCCGCCGACGCTGACCTTCAGGGACCATTTTCATTGGGGGAACACGACTGGTAGGTGTAGCAGTGTGCGACCAATCTGATGTAACGGTTACGTTAACATGCCAAACAAACAACACTAGAGCACGCCAAACGTTGCACCTGCCGTGTTTCATTGTTCCCCTGCTGAACATTTTATTTTAACCTTGGTCTGGACTTTGCTTCAGTTTGTAACCCCATGCCCAGAAATGCTTTACAGACAAATGCGATAGCCAGGATTAGAATTCAGGTCCTCCGGTTCCAGATCGCCCAACAGCAATAGAACACAGTTCCCCAACTTTACTTTTTTTCATCCTGCCACCTACAGTCCACCCAATAACATCCTTGGGGCTGTAATTGGCTCCAGATAGCATAACGCACGCTCTTCATCACAGGCGCTGATGGAATCTATTCTCTGGCCCGGGTTACCAGTGAGTTAAATTTGGGGGGGGGGGGGGGGGTATGGGTTGCAATGGGATTAACGTTTCAGGCCAGTATCACAACATCAAAAATCCGGCTATTCAGATAAATTTGTTCTTGGAATGAGGAATAACCTGCGGACCGGCATTACTTCACTTGTAGGCTCTATTTGGGGATACCGTTCTCCCAAACAAGTAATCCACACCTGTGAAGAAAAGAACCCTCAGATTTCCGAACTGTCTGGTATGGCAATGATTTTCCACTCATATGCACATAAGATTGAGGGATACACATTCATGTTTTCATCCCAAAACAGCAGGTAGCAATTCCCACGCACTTTGAGCAAAGAGTGTAGGAAAATACACACATTACAGGGAAAAATATCTTCACACCACTCCATTGCACAGAACTTCAGAGGACCCTCGATGAAAATGAATTTATAGTGGCAGATGCTGCCATCTAGTGCGCTACAAAAGGGGGCGGTGATGGACGGAGCATCAGAACCAATCAAACACTCACACCCAGTCAACAGATCTGGGTTTGATCCATCACCGTTCTTTAGCCCACTCTGCCACCCCAGTTCAGACATGGCCATATGCAAATCAGTCTGACCCTGTGCCTCATGGGAACAGTCCAGCCCGAACTGCCAAGCCATGCCTTCCCTGAACCGGAAACAAGCTTCCTAGGACCGGTTTCTGGCATTTCAGCCGTCTTCAGCCAGGCTTGCTTGAATCCAGTGGCAAAGTGAGCAAGGGACTCACGTCTGAGCCATCTAGTGCGCACCATGATCATTACTGGAGCCCTCACAAATAAACCTGAAGTCATGCAGGCAAGGATTATACAGCTACAACTTGTTTAGAAACTTTTAAATAGAGGTGGGTGAACCAACAAATTAACTGAGGGAGCCGAGCCGGAGCCATGGGTCTGGCTCGGCTCTTAGAGCCCATGAACAAGCCGAGCCCTGAAAATATGTGTTATGGAATCATACAACATAGCACGTACAATATGATAAAGTCTCTTCAAAGTACCAAAAAGTGAATTTCTTTAACACGGAGCTTTGAGATTAACAGGGCACATTATAGCACTGCACTGAGAAGTACTTCTTAACAAGCATTGGCATAGCCAATAGGTCTCGCCTTTGGGTCCTTTTAAGTGTTTCGTTATCCAGCACAATATCCTTGGTGCAACAACAACACTTATAAGGTCCCAAAGGTGCGACCTATTGGCTATGCCAATGCTTGTTTTGAGTGAGTGGCTTGTGCAGGTATGCCACTGTGAGGTAGAGATGCTGCGAGTGCTTTTTCAGGAGCCCTTGTGACGTTGCGCTTCTTCAAAATGTATCTTGGGTCTGGTGTAATACTTCTAGCCCCTATTCCCTTCTTCTCGCACCAAATGCATCCTTAAATGTCCCATGTACAGCCGGGGTTGACACTCCTATTACCCCTGCCCTCCAGTGACACTTTACCTGTCATGGGTGGTGGTGGTGGATGTGGTGGTGGTGAACGTGGTGGTGGACGTGGTGGTGGTGGATGTGGTGGTGGTGGATGTGGTGGTGGTGGTGGATGTGGTGGTGGTGAATGTGGTGGTGGACGTGGTGGTGGACATGGTAGTGGATGTGGTGGTGGACGTGGTGGTGGACGTGGTGGTGGTGGGTGACATGGACATGGTGGATGTGGTGGTGGTGGAGGACATGGTGCTGGACGTGGTTTTGGTGGATGTGGTGGTGGTGGATGTGGTGGTGGTGAACATGGTGGTGGTGGATGTGGTGGTGGTTGTGGATGTGCTGGTGGACGTGGTGGTGGTGGACGTGGTGGTGGTGGTGGACGTGGTGGTGGTGGACATGGATGTGGTGGTGGACGTGGAAGTGGTGGTGGACGTGGTGGTGATGGTGGACGTGGTGGTGGTGGAAGTAGTGGTGGGTGTGGTGGTGGTGGATGTGATGGTGGTGAATATGGTGGGGGTGGCCTTGTTGCTGGTGGACAGTGTGGTGGTGGACATGGTGGTGGACGTGGTGGTGGTGGATGTGGTGGTTTTGGACGTGGTGGACGTGGTGGACGTGGTGGTGGTGGATGTGGTGGTTTTGGACGTGGTGGACGTGGTGGTGATGGAGGTGGTGGTGGAGGTGGTGTTAGTGGTGGATGTGGTGTTGGTGGTGGATGTGGTGGTGGTAGTGGACGTGGTGGACGTGGTGGTGGTGGACATGGTGGTGGTGGACGTGGTGGTGGTAGTAGACGTGGTGGTGGTGGTGGATTTGGTGGACGTTGTGGTGGTGGATGTGGTGGTGGATGTGCTGGTGATGGTGGACAGGCAGGTGGAGGACATGGTGGTGGTGGACATGGTGTTGGTGGTGGACGTGGTGGTGGACATGGTGGTGGATGTTGTGGTGGATGTGGTGGTGGATGTGGTGGACATGGTGGTGGGTGTGGTGGTGGACATTGTAGTGGTGGATGTGGTAGTGGACATGGTGGTGGTGGTGGATGTGGTGGTGGTGGATGTGGTGGTGGATGTGGTGGTGGACGTGGTGGTGGTGGTGAATGTGGTGGTGGATATGGTGGTGGACATGGTGGTGGTGGATGTGGTGGTGGTGGACGTGGTGGGCATAGTGGTGGTGGATATGGTGGACATGGTGGTGGTGGACATGGACGTGGTGGAGGACATGGTGGTGGACGTGGTAGTGGATGTGGTGGTGGACATGGTGGTGGTGGTGGGTGACATGGACATGGTGGATGTGGTGGTGGTGGACATGGTGGTGGTGGACGTGGTTGTGGTGGTGGTGGACAGTGGTGGTGATGGATGTGGTGGTGGTGGATGTGGTGGTGGTGGTGGATGTGGTGGTGGTGGACATGGTGGTGGAAATGGTGGTGGTGGATTTGGTGGTGGTGGACATGGTGGTGGTGGTGGACATGGTGGTGGTAGTGGTGGACGTGGTGGTGGTTGTGGATGTGCTGGTGGACGTGGTGGTGGTGGACATGGTGGTGGACATGGTAGTGGTGGTGGTGGACTTGGACATGGTGGTGAACGTGGAAGTGGTGGTGGGTGTGGTGGTGATGGTGGACGTGGTGGTGGTGGAAGTGGTGGTGGGTGTGGTGGTGGTGGATGTGGTGGTGGTGGATATGGTGGTGGTGGCCTTGTTGCTGGTGGACATTGTGGTGATGGACGTGGTGGTGGGTGTAGTAGTGGTGGATGTGGTGGTGGTGGTGGGTGTGGTGGTGGTGGATGTGATGGTGGTGGATATGGTGGTGGTGGCCTTGTTGCTGGTGGACAGTGTGGTGGTGGATGTGGTGGTGGTGGATGTGGTGGTGGTGGACATGGTGGTGGACGTGGTGGTGGTGGATGTGGTGGTTTTGGATGTGGTGGACGTGGTGGTGGTGGAGGTGGTGTTGGTGGTGGATGTGGTGTTGGTGGTGGATGTGGTGGTGGATGTGGTGGTGGACGTGGTGGTGGTGGACATGGTGGGGGTGGATGTGGTGGTGGTAGTAGACGTGGTGGTGGTGGATTTGGTGGAAGTTGTGGTGGTGGATGTGGTGATGGATGTGCTGGTGGTGGTGGACATGCAGGTGGAGGACATGGTGGTGGTGGACCTGGTGGTGGTGGTGGATGTGGTGGTGGACATGGTGGTGGATGTGGTGGTGGACGTGGCGGTGGATGTAGTGGACGTGGTGGTGGGTGTGGTGGTAGACAGTGTGGTGGTGCATGTGGTAGTGGACATGGTGGTGGTGGTGGATGTGGTGGTGGTGGATGTGGTGGTGGTGGATGTGGTGGTGGACGTGGTGGTGGACATGCTGGTGGTGGTGAATGTAGTGGTGGTGGTGGATGTGGTGGTGGGGGATGTGGTGGTGGTGGACGTGGTGGGCATAGTGGTGGTGGATGTGGTGGACGTGGTGGTGGTGGACATGGATGTGGTAGTGGATGTGGTGATGGACATGGTGGTGGTCATGGTGGTGGTGGGTGACATGGACATGGTGGACGTGATGGTGGAGGTGGTGGACATGGTGGTGGTAGACGTGGTTGTGGACATGGTGGTGGATGTGGTGGTGGTGGATGTGGTGGTGGTGGATGTGGTGGTGGTGGATGTGGTGGTGGTGGTGGACATGGTGGTGGAAATGGTGGTGGTGGACATGGTGGTGGTGGTGGACATGGTGGTGGTGGTGGACGTGGTGGTGGTTGTGAATGTGCTGGTGGACGTGGTGGTGGTGGACATGGTGGTGGATGTGGTGGTGGTGGTGGTGGACATGGACATGGTGGTGGACGTGGAAGTGGTGGTGGGTGTGGTGGTGATGGTGGACGTGGTGGTGGTGGAAGTGGTGGTGGGTGTGGTGGTGGTGGATGTGGTGGTGGTGGATATGGTGGTGGTGGCCTTGTTGCTGGTGGACATTGTGGTGGTGGACGTGGTGGTGGATGTGGTAGTGGTGGATGTGGTGGTGGTGGTGGGTGTGGTGGTGGTGGATGTGGTGGTGATGGATATGGTGGTGGCCTTGTTGCTGGTGGATGTGGTGGTGGTGGAGGATGTGGTGGTGGTGGACGTGGTGGTGGTGGATGTGGTGGTGGTGGATGTGGTGGTGGTGGACATGGTGGTGGACCTGGTGGTGATGGACGTGGTAGTGGTGGTGGTGGTGGACGTGGTGATGGTTGCGGACGTGGTGATGGTGGATGTGGTAGTAGACGTGGTGGTGGACATGGTGGTGGTGGTGGATGTGGTGGTGGTGGACGTGATGGTGGTGGATGTGCTGGTTGTAGATGTGGTGGTGTGGTGGTGGTGGACGTGGTGGTGGTGGATGTGGTGGTGGTGGATGTCGTGGTGGTGGACATGGTGGTGGTGGACCTGGTGGACGTGGTGGTGGTGGACATGGTGGTGGTGGACGTGGTGGTGGTAGATGTGGTGGTGGACATGGTGGTGGATGTGGTGGTGGTGGACATGGTGGTGGAGGACATGGTGGTGAATTTGGTGGTGGATGTGGTGGTGGTGGATGTGGTGGTGGTGGACGTAGTGGTGGTGGATGTGGTAGTGGTGGACATGGTGATGTAGTCATGGACTTTGTGGTAGACCTGCTGGTGGTGGACGTGGTGGTGGTGGACATGGTGGTGGACGTGGTGGTGGTGGATGTGGTGGTAGTGGACATGGTGGTGGTGGACATGGTGGTGGTGGAGGTGGTGGTGGACATGGTGTTGATGGTGGATGTGGTGTTGGTGGTGGACGTGGTGGTGAATGTGGTGGTGGTGCTGGTGGAAGTGGTGGTGGTGGTGGACCTGGTGGTGTGGACATGGTGGTGGTGGATGTGGTGGTGGTGGACATGGTGGGCATAGTGGTGGTGGACGTGGTGGACGTGGTTGTGGTGGACATGGACGTGGTAGTGGATGTGGTGGTGGACATGGTGGTGGTCGTGGTGGTGGTGGGTGACATGGACATGGTGGACGTGGTGGTGGTGGACATGGTAGTGGTGGATGTGGTTGTGGACATGGTGGTGGATGTGGTGGTGGTGGATGTGGTGGTGGTGGTGGACATGGTGGTGGAAATGGTGGTGGTGGATTTGGTGGTGGTGGACATGGTGGTGGTGGTGGACATGGTGGTGGTGGTGGACGTGGTGGTGGTTGTGGATGTGCTGGTGGACGTGGTGGTGGTGGACATGGTGGTGGACGTGGTGGTGGTGGACATGGTGGTGGACGTGGTGGTGGTGGTGGTGGACATGGACGTGGTGGTGGACGTGGAAGTGGTGGTGGGTGTGGTGGTAATGGTGGATGTGGTGGTGGGTGTGGTGGTGGTGGATGTGGTGGTGGTGGATATGGTGGTGGCCTTGTTGCTGGTGGACATTGTGGTGGTGGACGTGGTGGTGGATGTGGAAATGGTGGATGTGGTGGTGGTGGTGGGTGTGGTGGTGGTGGATGTGGTGGTGATGGATATGGTGGTGGCCTTGTTGCTGGTGGACGTGGTGGTGGTGGTGGAGGATGTGGTGGTGGTGGACGTGGTGGTGGTGGATGTGGTGGTGGTGGATGTGGTAGTGGTGGACATGGTGGCGGACCTGGTGGTGGTGGACGTGGTGGTGGACGTGGTGGTGGTGGGTGACATGGACATGGTGGATGTGATGGTGGTGGAGGACATGGTGCTGGACGTGGTTTTGGTGGATGTGGTGGTGGTGGATGTGGTGGTGGTGGATGTGGGGGTGGTGGTGGATGTGGTGGTAGTGGACGTGGTGGTGGTGGTGGACGTGGTGGTAGACATGGTGGTGGTGGATGTGGTGGTGGCGAACATGGTGGTGGTGGTGGTGGATGTGGTGGTGGTTGTGGATGTGCTAGTGGACGTGGTGGTGGTGGATGTGGTGGTGGTGGTGGACGTGGTGGTGGTGGACATGGACGTGGTGGTGGACGTGGAAGTGGTGGTGGACGTGGTGGTGATGGTGGACGTGGTGGTGGTGGAAGTAGTGGTGGGTGTGGTGGATGTGATGGTGGTGAATATGGTGGGGGTGGCCTTGTTGCTGGTGGACAGTGTGGTGGTGGACATGGTGGTGGACGTGGTGGTGGTGGATGTGGTGGTTTTCGACGTGGTGGACGTGGTGGACGTGGTGGTGGTGGATGTGGTGGTTTTGGACGTGGTGGACGTGGTGGTGATGGAGGTGGTGGTGGAGGTGGTGTTAGTGGTGGATGTGGTGTTGGTGGTGGATGTGGTGGTGGTAGTGGACGTGGTGGACGTGGTGGTGGTGGACATGGTGGTGGTGGACGTGGTGGTGGTAGTAGACGTGGTGGTGGTGGTGGATTTGGTGGACGTTGTGGTGGTGGATGTGGTGGTGGATGTGCTGGTGATGGTGGACAGGCAGGTGGAGGACATGGTGGTGGTGGACATGGTGTTGGTGGTGGACGTGGTGGTGGACATGGTGGTGGATGTTGTGGTGGACATGGTGGTGGATGTGGTGGACGTGGTGGTGGGTGTGGTGGTGGACATTGTAGTAGTGGACGTGGTAGTGGACATGGTGGTGGTGGTGGATGTGGTGGTGGTGGATGTGGTGGTGGACATGGTGGTGGACATGGTGGTGGTGGTGAATGTGGTGGTGGTGGTGGATGTGGTGGTGGACATGGTGTTGGTGGATGTGGTGGTGGTGGATGTGGTGGGCATAGTGGTGGTGGATGTGGTGGACGTGGTGGTGGTGGACATGGACGTGGTGGAGGACGGTGGTGGTGGAGGACATGGTGGTGGACGTGGTAGTGGATGTGGTGGTGGACATGGTGGTGGTGTTGGTGCTGGGTGACATGGACATGGTGGATGTGGTGGTGGTGGTGGTGGACAGGGTGGTGGTGGACGTGGTTGTGGTTGTGGTGGTGGTGGACAGTGGTGGTGGTGGATGTGGTGGTGGTGGTGGATGTGGTGGTGGTGGTGGACATGGTGGTGGAAATGGTGGTGGTGGATTTGGTGGTGATGGACATGGTGGTGGTGGTGGACATGGTGGTGGTGGTGGTGGACGTGGTGGTGGTTGTGGATGTGCTGGTGGACGTGGTGGTGGTGGACATGGTGGTGGACATGGTGGTGGTGGTGGTGGACTTGGACGTGGTGGTGGACATGGAAGTGGTGGTGGGTGTGGTGGTGATGGTGGACGTGGTGGTGGTGGAAGTGGTGGTGGGTGTGATGGTGGTGGATGTGGTGGGGGTGGATATGGTGGTGGTGGCCTTGTTGCTGGTGGACATTGTGATGGTGGACGTGGTGGTGGGTGTGGTAGTGGTGGATATGATGGTGGTGGTGGGTATGGTGGTGGTGGATGTGATGGTGGTGGATATGGTGGTGGTGGCCTTGTTGCTGGTGGACAGTGTGGTGGTGGACGTGGTGGTGGTGGACGTGGTGGTGGTGGACATGGTGGTGGACGTGGTGGTGGTGGATGTGGTGGTTTTGGATGTGGTGGACGTGGTGGTGGTGGAGGTGGTGTTGGTGGTGGATGTGGTGTTGGTGGTGGATGTGGTGGTGGATGTGGTGGTGGTGGTGGACGTGGTGGTGGTGGACATGGTAGGGGTGGATGTGGTGGTGGTAGTAGACATGGTGGTGGTGGATTTGGTGGAAGTTGTGGTGGTGGATGTGGTGATGGATGTGCTGGTGGTGGTGGACATGCAGGTGGAGGACATGGTGGTGGTGGACCTGGTGGTGGTGGTGGACGTGGTGGTGGACATGGTGGTGGATGTGGTGGTGGATGTGGTGGTGGATGTGGTGGACGTGGTGGTGGGTGTGGTGGTTGACAGTGTGGTGGTGGATATGGTAGTGGACATGGTGGTGGTGGTGGATGTGGTGGTGGTGGTGGATGTGGTGGTGGACGTGGTGGTGGACGTGGTGGTGGTGGTGAATGTGGTGGTGGTGGTGGATGTGGTGGTGGACATGGTGGTGGTGGATGTGGTGGTGGTGGACGTGGTGGGCATAGTGGTGGTGGACGTGGTGGTGATGGACATGGACGTGGTAGTGGATGTGGTGGTGGACATGGTGGTGGTCATGGTGGTGGTGGGTGACATGGACATGGTAGACGTGGTGGTGGAGGTGGTGAACATGGTGGTGGTGGACGTGGTTGTGGACATGGTGGTGGATGTGGTGGTGGTGGATGTGGTGGTGGTGGATGTGGTGGTGGTGGTGGTGGATGTGGTGGTGGTGGTGGACATGGTGGTGGAAATGGTGGTGGTGGACATGGTGGTGGTGGTGGACATGGTGGTGGTGGTGGACGTGGTGGTGGTTGTGGATGTGCTGGTGGATGTGGTGGTGGTGGACATGGTGGTGGACGTGGTGGTGGACGTGGAAGTGGTGGTGGGTGTGGTGGTGATGGTGGACGTGGTGGTGGTGGAAGTGGTGGTGGGTGTGGTGGTGGTGGATGTGGTGGTGGTGGATATGGTGGTGGTGGCCTTGTTGCTGGTGGTGGTGGATGTGGTAGTGGTGGATGTGGTGGTGGTGGTGGGTGTGGTGGTGGTGGATATGGTGGTGGTGGACGTGGTGGTGGTGGATGTGGTGGTGGTGGATGTGGTGGTGGTGGACATGGTGGTGGACCTGGTGGTGATGGACATGGTAGTGGTGGTGGTGGTGGTGGATGTGGTGATGGTGGCGGACGTGGTGATGGTGGATGTGGTGGTAGACGTGGTGGTGGACATGGTGGTGGTGGTGGATGTGGTGGTGGTGGACGTGATGGTGGTGGATGTGCTGGTTGTGGATGTGGTGGTGTGGCGGTGGTGGACATGGTGGTGGTAGATGTGGTTGTGGTGGATGTCGTGGTGATGGACATGGTGGTGGTGGACCTGGTGGACGTGGTGGTGGTAGACATGATGGTGGTGGACGTGGTGGTGGTAGATGTGGTGGTGGACATGGTGGTGGACGTGGTGGTGGTAGACATGGTGGTGGAGGACATGGTGGTGAATTTGGTGGTGGATGTGGTGGTGGTGGATGTGGTGGTGGTGGACGTGGTGGTGGTGGATGTGGTAGTGGTGGACATGGTGATGGTAGTCATGGACTTTGTGGTGGACCTGGTGGTGGTGGACGTGGTGGTGGTGGACATGGTGGTGGACGTGGTGGTGGTGGATGTGGTGGTGGTGGACATGGTAGTGGTGGACATGGTGGTGGTGGAGGTGGTGGTGGATGTGGTGTTGATGGTGGATGTGGTGTTGGTGGTGGACGTGGTGGTGAATGTGGTGGTGGTGCTGGTGGAAGTGGTGGTGGTGGACCTGGTGGTGTGGACATGGTGGTGGTGGATGTGGTGGTGGTGGACATGGTGGGCATAGTGGTGGTGGATGTGTTGGACGTGGTTGTGGTGGACATGGACGTGGTAGTGGATGTGGTGGTGGACATGGTGGTGGTCGTGGTGGTGGTGGGTGACATGGACATGGTGGACGTGGTGGACGTGGTGGTGGACATGGTAGTGGTGGATGTGGTTGTGGACATGGTGGTGGATGTGGTGGTGGTGGATGTGGTGGATGTGGTGGTGGTGGTGGACATGGTGGTGGAAATGGTGGTGGTGGATTTGGTGGTGGTGGACATGGTGGTGGTGGTGGACATAGTGGTGGTGGTGGACGCGGTGGTGGTTGTGGATATGCTGGTGGACGTGGTGGTGATGGACATGGTGGTGGACGTGGTGGTGGTGGTGGTGGACATGGACGTGGTGGTGGACGTGGAAGTGGTGGTGGGTGTGGTGGTGATGGTGGATGTGGTGGTGGTAGAAGTGGTGGTGGGTGTGGTGGTGGTGGATGTGGTGGTGGTGGATATGGTGGTGGTGGCCTTGTTGCTGGTGGACATTGTGGTGGTGGACGTGGTGGTGGATGTGGTAGTGGTGGATGTGGTGGTGATGGATATGGTGATGGCCTTGTTGCTGGTGGACGTGGTGGTGGTGGAGGATGTGGTGGTGGTGGACGTGGTGGTGGTAGATGTGGTGGTGGTGGATGTGGTAGTGGTGGACATGGTGGTGGACCTGGTGGTGATGGACGGGGTAGTGGTGGTGGTGGTGGACGTGGTGGTGGTGGCAGACGTGGTGATGGTGGATGTGGTGATGGTGGTAGACGTGGTGGTGGACATGGTGGTGGTGGTGGATGTGGTGGTGGTGGACGTGATGGTGGTGGATGTGCTGGTTGTGGATTTGGTGGTGGTGGCGGTGGTGGACATGGTGGTGGTGGATATGGTGGTGGTGGATGTGGTGGTGGTGGACATGGTGGTGGTGGACCTGCAGGATGTGGTGGTGGTGGACATGGTGGTGGTGGAAGTGGTAGTGATAGATGTGGTGGTGGACATGGTGGTGGACGTGGTGGTGGTGGACATGGTGGTGGAGGACATGGTGGTGGATTTGGTGGTGGATGTGGTGGTGGTGGATGTGGTGGTGGTGGACGTGGTGGTGGTGGACGTGGTGGTGATGGATGTGGTAGTGGTGGACATGGTGATGGTAGTCATGGACTTTGTGGTGGCCCTGGTGGTGGTGGACGTGGTGGTGGTGGACATGGTGGTGGACGTGGTGGTGGTGGATGTGGTGGTGGTGGACATGGTGATGGTGGACATGGTGGTGGTGGAGGTGGTGGAGGACGTGGTGTTGATGGTGGATGTGGTGTTGGTGGTGGACGTGGTGGTGAATGTGGTGGTGGTGCTGGTGGAAGTGGTGGTGGTGGTGGTGGACCTGGTGGTGGTGGACATGGTGGTGGTAGACACGGTGGTGGTGGAGGTGGTGGACATGGTGGTGGAGGATGTGGTGGTGGAGGACATGGTGGTGGTGGATGTTAGAAATGAGGGGGCTCTGGTTGACGCAGGTGTGAACCCACAACAAGCAGGGACCCTTTACTTCTTGTCAGGGCGAAGGATGACTCCCCAGAATAACCCCTGCTCACCCTCTAGGTGCGTGGCGCGAGCAGTCTCGTCTAAGTCTCAGGCGTACACGGTTAAGCAAATGCAATTACACATACAGTAAACTCCTTGCATGCACCACAAACGGACACCAATCAGGAGGTATATAAAAATAAGCTTTTATGTAGATTCAGCAGATTCAAATACAAGGCCCAGTAACGTTGATGGGGCCACAATTCTTAGGAATACGGTAAAGTTCTCTTTGTTACGGAAAGTTCTTTAGGCGGCACAAGGTAACTGCAGGCCTCAGCGCACTCCGTGCTGAAGCGGCGACCGTGAAGCACACGGCAGATGACAGGGAAATCAGAACGTTGCGGACCCTGGATCCGATGCGAGCTTGCGGTCGAGTTCGTAAGTACAGTACCTTGTTTCTTGACGCAAAGGCGGGTGCGGGATTCCAGCGGCTCTTCGACAGAAGAGCGAGGCGGCGTCCGCGGCTCCCACACTTTACGATGGGTGTCTGATCTTCAGGCTCACGACAAGAGCGGGGTGTTGCAGGTGGTGGGTGAACAAAGCGGGGCAGCCGGGCACGCAGTTACGTCCGGGCCGTCCGAGGCTTGGAGATGCTCACAAACACCGATTCGGCGGGAGGGTGAAGGTGCACAGCGAGCCTCCAACGAGCGAGGTGACGGGGCAGCCCAGCACAGCGTAGGGGGAGCGGCTCCGATCGAGCGAGGCTCTTCCCAAGGCGGGGGCGGCTAAGCAGTCCTGGTCACGGCTCAAGGAGGGACTGGGGCACGAGGGTCACAGCTCCGGCGAGAGAAAGGACACCACAGTCCAGCAGCAGGCGAGTGAAGATCAGGTAGAGCCCAATGGTCCTGGGGCTCAGTTCAGGGGGCAAGCTCAGTTCCAAGCCCTTGGAGATCGTTTTGGAAAAGCACAAGTCTTGAAAGTAAAAGTAAAGTAAAAGTCTTCAGCAACAGTTTCTCTTCTCTCCTTTGGCAGCAAGGTCACCACTGCAGGCCAATCCCCCAGGATAGGGACAGTCTTCCTCCTACAGCTTTCCCGGTGCCTCCTCCTCAGGCAGAGATTCTTCTTGGTCAAAAGCGGATCTAGTTTCTTAGGAGCAGGGCTCCTACATTTATACAGCAAATCTTTTGTTCTCCCTGGCCAGGGGGGCCCTTGCCTAGTCCAGTCCGGTTTCTGAGCACTTTGTTTACGCGATGCAGGCTTCTTCTTTCAGAGTGCAGGGCAGAGTCATCAGACGCTCCACAGGGGGCGGAGCCGGTATTGAGGTAGCAGAGCACTGTCCTATTCAGAGCCTAGGAGCACTCCTCCCACCCATCTACCTGTCGATCGTCCTATTCACCACCAGGCTACCTAGCCCTGCCCATCTGGGTTCCCCCAGCCCTGTCACTCACACCAGCCAGACATCAGATACACATCACGCAGAGGCGGCTGAAATGTTTAGGCAAGCAAAGGCCAACTTTCTAAAAGTGGCATTTGCAAACCCGGAATATTAAAATAAACCTTGCGAAAAGATGTACTTTATTATTCCGAGTTCAGGCATACTAAACTCGATCTCCTACCATGTTCCCTGGGTCGGTTAGGATCATAGGGTGTAACAATCTAGGCCGCCCATACTGGCCTATGAGAACAGAGTAGCCTTGCAGTAGTGAACAACAAGATGGCAGTCATTCACTACTAGGACATGCCACGCATCCAGGCTTGTCCTACCTTAGGCTTACAATGCACCCTGCCCGTGGGCCTACCAGAGGGGTGACTAACATGCAGCTAAGGGAAGGTTTTAGGGACCGGCCAGTGTGGGCACTTGCCAGTCAGCATGTCAGTACCAGACTGCACGCAGGTTCTGCGATGGCAGACCTTAGACATATTTTACCGGCCGCTTCTGTGGGTGGCACAACCAGTGCTGCAAGCCCACCAGCGGTGTTTGCATTTACATGCCCTGGCGCTCCTGGCGCACTTTACTGGGGTCTGATAGTAAACCAAACAATCCAATCATGGAATCCAACCAACATATACAATTTACAAGGGAGCACTCGCACCGCGACACTGGTTGGCAGTGGCACAGCGCGCTGAGCGGCCAACACCATAAAATCACATGAGGCACAGCGACAAAAAGAGGAAGGGAGACTCACGCCAAGGTGCCAGGTCTAACACGTGTCCCCTCCAGCTGAAAAGTGGGGAGAACTACCCTACCCCAGGGAGTTCCTCATCACTAAGGCGGAAAAATCTGGACAGACCGTCAGCATTGGCGTGATCTGTACCAGGGCGATGTTCCACCGTGAAATCCATACCCTGTAGGGAAATGGACCACCTCAACAGCTTTGGATTCTCACCCCTCATATGCATCAACCATCTGAGGGGCCTGTGGTCCGTCTGAACCCGGAAGTGAGACCCAAACAAGTAGGGTCTTAGCTTCTTCAGCGCCCAGACCACAGCAAATGCCTCACGCTCAATAGCACTCCACCTTTGTTCCCGTGGAAGTAACCTCCTGCTAAGAAAGGCTACGGGTTGATCTAGGCCCTCCTCATTAATCTGTGAAAGAACAGCCCCCACACCATGCTCTGAAGCGTCTGTCTGAACGATAAACTCTTTGGAGAAGTTGGGAGCCAAGAGCACGGGCGCCGTGCACATAGCAGTTTTCAAGGCCTCAAAAGCTTTCTGACAGGTGTCAGTCCAAATCACTTTCCTGGGCTGCTTCTTCGAAGTCAGCGCTGTCAAGGGAGCAACCATGTTGCCATACCCCTTGACAAACCTCCTGTTGTACCCGGTGAGACCTAGGAAGGCTCTCACCTCCGTCTGGGTTTTGGGCGCCTCCCAATTCAGGATGGTTTCTATCTTGGGCTGAAGGGGTGCCACCTGGCCACTCCCAACTTGGTGTCCCAAGTACACCACGGAACCCTGCCCGATCTGGCACTTACTCGCCTTGATCGTGAGGCCTGCCTTGCGCAGCGCCATCAACACTTCCCAGAGGTGACGCAAGTGTTCCTCCCAAGTGGAGCTGAACACTGCGATGTCATCCAGGTAGGCTGCACTGAACGCATCCAGCCCAGCCAACACCTGGTTGACCAATCTCTGGCAGGTGGCAGGGGCATTCTTCATCCCAAATGGCATAACCCGGAACTGGTAGTGCCCATCTGGGGTGGAAAATGCTGACCTCTCTTTGGCCCCCTCGGTCAAGGCGATCTGCCAATACCCAGACGTTAAATCAAACGTGCTGAGGTAGTTGGCAGCCCCTAGCCGATCGATGAGCTCATCAGCTCTGGGGATGGGGTGTGCGTCAGTCCTAGTGACTGAATTGAGTCCTCTGTAGTCCACACAGAACCGGAGTTCGGGTGTGGCTCCCGGCGCTGCAGCCTTTGGGACCAAGACCACGGGGCTGGCCCAAGGACTGCTAGAAGACTCAATTACCCCGAGTGCAAACATCTTGGAGACCTCCTCCTTGATGCATGTCCTCACCCTGTCAGTCACCCTGTAGGCCTTGTGCCGCACAGGTGGACTATCCCCAGTGTCCACATCATGGACGCACCAATCAGTGACACCAGGGACCAGGGAAAACAGATCAGAAAATTGTCCCAGCAACTGGCGACAATCATTCTGTTGCTCAGGGGTCAGGGTGGAAGAGAGGATGACACCATCCACTGACCCATCTTGCTCCTTGGCTGACAGGAGGTCAGGAAGAGGTTCTGTCTCCTCTTCCATCCCAGCATCTGTTGCCAAGAGCATGCCCACTTGGGACCTCTCCAAGTGGGGCTTGAGGCGGTTGACATGTAGGACCCATAAGGGGTTCCTAGGAGACTTCAGGTCCACCACGTAGGTAACAGGACTCTTGCGCTCCACCACCTCAAAGGGACCGGTCCACTTATCCTGGAGCACACACGGCTCCACGGGGGCCAAGACCCATACTTTCTGCCCGGGCTGAAGCTCTACCAGAGTGGCATTCTGGTCGTCCCACCGCTTCATCTCCTCCTGGCTGGCTTCCAGATTTGCCTCAGCAAGTTGCCTGAAACGCCTAGTCTGATTCCTGAAGGCCAGCATGTAGCTATATACATTCTGGGGAGGTTTCCTGGGAGATTGCTCCCAGCCTTTCTTGACCAGATTTAGAGGTCCTCTGACTGGGTGACCATACAGAAGCTCAAAGGGACTGAACCCCAGAGACTTCTGTGGCACCTCACGGTAAGCGAAGAGAAGGCATGGTAAGAGGACGTCCCACTTACGCCTCATGGGTCCTTCTAGGCCCATTATCATGCCTTTGAGGGTTCGGTTGAATCTCTCAACCAACCCGTTTCCTTGGGGGTGGTAAGGGGTGGTGAACTTGTAGGTTACACCACACTCTTGCCAAAGAGATTTCATGTACTTGGACATGAAATTGGTACCTCGGTCAGACACTACCTCTAGAGGGAATCCCACTCGGGAGAAAATTCCCATCAGTGCACGTCCCACCACGGGGGCCGTTACTGTCCTCAGAGGAATGGCTTCCGGGTACCGGGTGGCATGGTCCACCAGGACCAGGATGAACCTATTGCCCATCGCTGTCCTGGGGTCCAGTGGCCCTACAATGTCAATCCCCACTCGCTGGAATGGAGTACCGACCACAGGGAATGGCTGGAGTGGAGCCTTCTGCTTCCTTCCACTCTTTCCACTTGCCTGGCAAGTCTGGCATGTCCTGCAGTGAGTATCTGAACTCCTGCGCATTTGAGGCCAATAAAAGTGGGTGACAAGCCTTTCAAAGGTCTTGTCCTGCCCCAAATGCCCTGCCAATGGCACATCGTGAGCCAGCCCCAGTAGGAAGGCTCTGAAGTCCTGGGGTACCACCAGCGCACGGGCTGACCCAGGCTCAGCAACCTTAGGCTCTGTATATAGGAAGTCGTTCTACCAGTAGACGAAATGTGATCCTGACTGATCACCTGCGGCCTGGTCTGCAGCCTGCTGCCGCATACCCACGAGAGAAGGGCACTCCTTCTGCGCCTTACAAAAGTCCTCCCTGGTGGGACCCCCTTCCTGCTGCCAATGGGTCAGCTCCGGCAGGTCTCCCAGTTCAGCTATTTGTTCCCCTGTAGGCTCCAGGGCATCCCCCTCAAGGTCTGCTTCCTCCTGGACCGTGGGAACTTCAGGGGCCGGCTTCCCGCGCCCCTTGCGCCTTCTCTCTGAGGCCGGTTCCTGGGCCTCCCTCTCAGGCTCCAGGACCTCTTGAGTACCTCTACTGGCTGCCATGGACCGGGTGGTGACACACGCCCAATCCGGCATACCCAACATCTCCAGGTGAGCACTCCGCTCCACCTTAGCCCAAGGTGAGCTCTCCAAATCGTTCCCTAACAAACAGTCTACAGGCATGGCGGGCCTCACAGCTACCTGAAGAGTACCAGAGACCCCCCCCCCACTCGAAGGGAACCTGAGCCACCTTGCAGTGCCTCTCTGTGTTGTCAGCGGCAACAACGGGATAGAATGCATTGGGGACCACCTGCTCCTGAGACACCAGGTGACACCTGACAGCTGTCACACTGGCTCCTGTATCTCTAAGAGCTTCCACCCTATGGCCATTTATGGTCACCCACTGCCTGTACTTCTTAGTGTTCTCAGGCAGCTGGGTTGGAGGGACCACTTCACGGTCTCCTAGCGAGACCAGGGACATCTCTGCGGGACCCCACCCACCTTGGACATCCCTCTCCTCCCCCAAGGCTACACTAGTCACCTGCCGGGGTGGAGCACCAGTGGGTGCAGGCTTACCAAACAATGGACACTTTACATCAGAGGCAAAATGCCCCAAATTGTTACACCTGTAACATCTTACGGGCCCTTTCTGAACAGGAGGACCTGTCGGGGCCCCGGTCGGTTTCTGGGGTGGGGGAGGCTGAGAACCCTTCCCTTGGTTCCCTTGGGGACTATTTTGGGGCCCTTTTTGGAACTGCTTCTGTTTACCCCTGTCCCCCCCACTCTTCTGCTGGGGACCCTGCCCACCTTTGGCGGGATCTCCCACGGTACCCTTGTGGACCCTGGTACTGACCCAGCGGTCCGCCTCCTCAGCAAGCTTCCTCGGGTTAGTCAGCCTACTATCTATCAGGTGCTGGCGTAGCTCAGGAAAACAATTACTGGACAAGTGCTCCCATGCCATTAAATCAAGAAGCCCTTGATAATCATTTACCTTACTACCCTTTACCCAACCATCCAGCGCTCTGCAAAAGAAAGTCACATACTCCACATACGTACGATTGGGAATCTTAGTGCAACCCCTGAACCTCTGTCTATATAACTCAGGGGTCAACCCATACCTAGCCATCAATGCTTCCTTCATATGGGCATAAGAATTATGAACATCAGCAGGGAAATCTAACAGTGTGTCCCGCCCTTCACTCAGGAACCGTCCCCACAACCCCGCTCCCCAATCTTTCTCCGGGACCCGGTGGGAAGACATGGCTACCTCGTAGGCTCTGAACCACTGCCCGATGTCGTCATTCTTGAAGAACTCCTTCACTACATCCTTTGGAATATAAACTCTTGGTTCCGCCGGTACTGGCGGTGTGCTGCCACCAGAGGGATTAAGCTCCAAACTTTTTGCTTTCAGCTCCAGCTCCCTCAGTTTCATGTCATGCTCTAATTGTAGTTTCTTTTCTTCCATGGCTAATCTTTGTTTTTCCATATCCATCTGCCCATGAAGTTTTGCCATCTCCACCTCGTGTGCCCGGGTTGCTGCCCTGTCTGCCAACTCTTCTGGCGACAGGCCTCTGCCAAACTCATGGACACTTTCTGGTGGAACCATTTCCACCTGATTCTCTGGTGCCTTTGACTCATACCAGGCCCTCAGCGCCTTCACGAGTTGGGCCTTGTTTTTTAATCCAGTTTGGGCAATCCTGAACTTGGAGCAAAAACCTTTCAATTCTTCATTGGTATGATTCTGAAGTGCGTCTTCTTCCCAATCTACGTCCTCAAATCCAGAGATTATAGAAGCTGCCCTTCCGGCGGACAGTGAACCAGGCATGGCTATAACAACGGAGATTCTTGGCAAAACAAAAACAAATGCTAGCCTTGTGGCTGTGTTACTGGTCTGCTCTCACTACGTGGTGATCAGTGATTCACTATACGCAAACCACAAATGCAAATCCGTAAATCCTCACCGCTGCCACCAATGTTAGAAATGAGGGGGCTCTGGTTGACGCAGGTGTGAACCCACAACAAGCAGGGACCCTTTACTTCTTGTCAGGGCGAAGGATGACTTCCCAGAATAACCCCTGCTCACCCTCTAGGTGCGTGGCGCGAGCAGTCTAGGCTAAGTCTCAGGCGTACACGGTTAAGCAAATGCAATTACACATACAGTAAACTCCTTGCATGCACCACAAACGGACACCAATCAGGAGGTATATAAAAATAAGCTTTTATGTAGATTCAGCAGATTCAAATACAAGGCCCAGTAACGTTGATGGGGCCACAATTCTTAGGAATACGGTAAAGTTCTCTTTGTTACGGAAAGTTCTTTAGGCGGCACAAGGTAACTGCAGGCCTCAGCGCACTCCGTGCTGAAGCGGCGACCGGGAAGCACACGGCAGATGACAGGGAAATCAGAACGTTGCGGACCCTGGATCCGATGCGAGCTTGCGGTCGAGTTCCTAAGGACAGTACCTTGTTTCTTGACGCAAAGGCGGGTGCGGGATTCCAGCGGCTCTTCGACAGAAGAGCGAGGCGGCGTCCGCGGCTCCCACACTTTACGATGGGTGTCTGATCTTCAGGCTCATGACAAGAGCGGGGTGTTGCAGGTGGTGGGTGAACAAAGCGGGGCAGCCGGGCACGCAGTTACGTCCGGGCCGTCCGAGGCTTGGAGATGCTCACAAACACCGATTCCGGCAGGAGGGTGAAGGTGCACAGCGAGCCTCCAACGAGCGAGGTGACGGGGCAGCCCAGCACAGCGTAGGGGGAGCGGCTCCGATCGAGCGAGGCTCTTCCCAAGGCGGGGGCGGCTAAGCAGTCCTGGTCACGGCTCAAGGAGGGACTGGGGCACGAGGGTCACAGCTCCGGCGAGAGAAAGGACACCACAGTCCAGCAGCAGGCGAGTGAAGATCAGGTAGAGCCCAATGGTCCTGGGGCTCAGTTCAGGGGGCAAGCTCAGTTCCAAGCCCTTGGAGATCGTTTTGGAAAAGCACAAGTCTTGAAAGTAAAAGTAAAGTAAAAGTCTTCAGCAACAGTTTCTCTTCTCTCCTTTGGCAGCAAGGTCACCACTGCAGGCCAATCCCCCAGGATAGGGACAGTCTTCCTCCTACAGCTTTCCCGGTGCCTCCTCCTCAGGCAGAGATTCTTCTTGGTCAAAAGCGGATCTAGTTTCTTAGGAGCAGGGCTCCTACATTTATACAGCAAATCTTTTGTTCTCCCAGGCCAGGGGGGCCCTTGCCTAGTCCAGTCCGGTTTCTGAGCACTTTGTTTACGCGATGCAGGCTTCTTCTTTCAGAGTGCAGGGCAGAGTCATCAGACGCTCCACAGGGGGCGGAGCCGGTATTGAGGTAGCAGAGCACTGTCCTATTCAGAGCCTAGGAGCACTCCTCCCACCCATCTACCTGTCGATCGTCCTATTCACCACCAGGCTACCTAGCCCTGCCCATCTGGGTTCCCCCAGCCCTGTCACTCACACCAGCCAGACATCAGATACACATCACGCAGAGGCGGCTGAAATGTTTAGGCAAGCAAAGGCCAACTTTCTAAAAGTGGCATTTGCAAACCCGGAATATTAAAATAAACCTTGCGAAAAGATGTACTTTATTATTCCGAGTTCAGGCATACTAAACTCGATCTCCTACCATGTTCCCTGGGTCGGTTAGGATCATAGGGTGTAACAATCCAGGCCGCCCATACTGGCCTATGAGAACAGGGTAGCCTTGCAGTAGTGAACAACAAGATGGCGGTCATTCACTACTAGGACATGCCACGCATCCAGGCTTGTCCTACCTTAGGCTTACAATGCACCCTGCCCGTGGGCCTACCAGAGGGGTGACTAACATGCAGCTAAGGGAAGGTTTTAGGGACCGGCCAGTGTGGGCACTTGCCAGTCAGCATGTCAGTACCAGACTGCACGCAGGTTCTGCGATGGCAGACCTTAGACATATTTTACCGGCCGCTTCTGTGGGTGGCACAACCAGTGCTGCAAGCCCACCAGCGGTGTTTGCATTTACATGCCCTGGCGCTCCTGGCGCACTTTACTGGGGTCTGATAGTAAACCAAACAATCCAATCATGGAATCCAACCAACATATACAATTTACAAGGGAGCACTCGCACCGCGACACTGGTTGGCAGTGGCACAGCGCGCTGAGCGGCCAACACCATAAAATCACATGAGGCACAGCGACAAAAAGAGGAAGGGAGACTCACGCCAAGGTGCCAGGTCTAACAGTGGACATGGTGGTGGTGATGGAAATAGTGGTGGACGTGGTGGTGGACATGGTGTTGGATGTTTTAGTGGACGTGGTGGTGGTGGACGTGGTGGTGGGCATGGATGTGGACGTGGTGGTGGACAGTGTGGCGGTGGACATGATGGTGGTGGTGGTGGTGGACATGGTGCTGGTGGACGTGGTGGTGAATTTGGTGGTGGATGTGGCGGTGGTGGACGTGGTGGTGCAGGATGTGGTGGTGGAGGACGTGGTGGTGGTAGACATGGTGGTGGTGATCGACATGGTGGTGGACATGGTGGACATGGTGGTACACGTGGTGGTGGACGTGGTGGTGGTGGACGTGGTGGTGGGCATGGTTGTGGACATGGTGGTAGACAGTGTGGTGGTGGACATGGTGGTGGATGTGGTGGTGGTGGACATGGTGGTGGTGGACGTGGTGGTGGATTTGGTGGTGGATGTGGTGGTGGTGGACGTGGTGGTGGTGGACGTGGTAGTGGTAGATGTGGTAGTGGTGGAGATGGTGGTGGTTGTCATGGACTTGGTGGTGGACGTGGTGGTGGTGGACATGGTGGTGGACATGGTGGTGGTGGATGTGGTGGTGGTAGACGTGGTGGTGGTGCACGTGTTGGTGGTGGAGGTGGTGGTGGAGGTGGTGTTGGTGGTGGATGTGGTGTTGGTGGTGGACGTGGTGGTGGATGTGGTGGTGGTGGTGGACGTGGTGGTGGTGGATGTGGTGGTGGTGGATGTGGTGGTGGTGGTAGACATGGTGGTGGATTTGGTGGACGTTGTGGTGGTGGATGTGGTGGTGGACGTGCTGGTGGTGGTGGACGTGGTGGTGGTGGTGGTGGACATGCAGGTGGAGGACAAGGTGGTGGTGGACATAGTGGTGGACGTGGTGGTGGACATGGTGGTGGATGTGGTGGTGGACGTGGTGGTAGATGTGGTAGACGTGGTGGTGGGTGTGGTGGTGGACAGTGTGGTGGTGGACATAGTAGTGGACATGGTGGTGGTGGTGGATGTGGTGGTGGTGGATGTGGTGGTGGACGTGGTGGTGGATGTGGTGGTGGATGTGGTGGTGGTGGATGTGGTGGTGGTGGATGTGGTTGTGGACATGGTGGTGGTGGATGTGGTGGTGGTGGACGTGGTGGGCATGGTGGTGGTGGATGTGGTGGATATGGGGGTGGTGGACATGGATGTGGTGGAGGACATGGTGGTGGTGGTGGACGTGGTGGTGGTGGTTGTGGTGGTGGTGGACGTGGTGGTGGATGTGGTGGTGGTGGATGTGGTGGTGGTGGACGTGGTGGTGGTGATAGATGTGGTGGTGGTGGACGTGGTGGTGAACGTGGTGGTGGTGGATGTGGTGTTGGTGGTGTTGGTGGTGGACATGGTGGACGTGGTAGTGGTGGTAGACGTGGTGGTGGTGGTGGTGGATGTGGTGGATGTGGTTGTGGTGGATGTGGTGGATGTTGTGGTGGTGGACGTGGTGGTGGTGGTGGATGTGGTGGTGGTGGACATGGTGGTGTTGGTGGACATGGTGGTGGTGGTGGTGGTGGACATGGTGGTGGTGGATGTGGTGGTGGACATGGTGGTGGTGGACATGGTGGTGGTGGACGTGGTGGTGGACATGGTGATGGTGGACATGGTGGTGGTGGACATGGTGGTGGTGGATGTGGTGGTGGTGGTAGTGGACGTGGTGGAATTGGACATGGTGGTGGATGTGGTGGTGGTGGTGGACATGGTGGTGGACGTGGTGATAGTGGACATGGTGGTGGACGTGGTGGTGGTGGTGGTGGACATGGATGTGGTGGTGGACGTGGAAGTGGTGGTGGGTGTGGTGGTGATGGTGGACGTGATAGTGGTGGAAGTGGTGGTGGGTGTGGTGGTGGTGAATGTGGTAGTGGTGGATGTGGTGGTGGTGATGGGTGTGGTGGTGGTGGATATGGTGGTGATGGATATGATGGTGGCCTTGTTGCTGGTGGACATGGTGGTGGTGGAGGATGTGGTGGTGGTGGACGTGGTGGTGGTGGATGTGGTGGTGGTGGATGTGGTGGTGGTGGACATGGTGGTAGACCTGGTGGTGATGGACGTGGTAGTGGTGGTGGTGGTGGACGTGGTGGTGGTGGCAGATGTGGTGATGGTGGATGTGGTGGTGGTGGTGGACATGGTGGTAGTGGTGGATGTGCTGGTTGTGGATGTGGTGGTGGTGGCGGTGGTGGATGTGGTGGTGGTGGATGTGGTGGTGGTGGATGTGGTGGTGGTGGACGTGGTGGTGGTAGATGTGGTGGTGGACATGGTGGTGGATGTGGTGGTGGTGGACATGGTAGTGGTGGACATGGTGGTGGATTTGGTGGTGGATGTGGTGGTGGTGGATGTGGTGGTGGTGGACGTGGTGGTGATGGATGTGGTAGTGGTAGACATGGTGATAGTAGTCATGGACTTTGTGGTAGACCTGGTGGTGGTGGACGTGGTGGTGGTGGACATGGTGGTGCACGTGGTGGTGGTGGATGTGGTGGTGGTGGACATGGTGGTGGTGGAGGTGGTGATGGACATGGTGTTGATGGTGGATGTGGTGTTGGTGGTGGACTTGGTGGTGAATGTGGTGGTGGTGCTGGTGGAAGTGGTGGTGGTGGACCTGGTGGTGGTGGACGTGGTGGTGGATGTGGTGGTGGTGGACATGGTGGTGGACGTGGTGGTGGACATGGTGGTGGATGTGGTGGTGGACGTGGTGGTGGATGTTGTTGACGTGGTGGTCGGGTGTGGTGGTGGACAGTGTGGTGGTGAATGTTGTAGTGGACATGGTGGTGGTGATGGTTGTGGTGGCAGTGGATGTGGTAGTGGACATGGTGGTGGACGTGGTGGTGGTGGTGGATGTGGTGGTGGTGGACGTGGTGGTGGTGGACGTGGTGGTGGACATGGTGGTGGTGGATGTGGTGGCGGTGGACGTGGTTGGCATGGTGGTGGTGGATGTGGTGGACGTGGTGGTGGTGGATGCAGACGTGGTGGAGGACATGGTGGTGGTGGAGGACATGGTGGTGGTGGTAGACATGGTGGTGGTGGATGTGGTGGTGATGAATGTGGTGGTGGTGGATGTGGTGTTGGTGGTGGACATGGTGGTGGATGTGGTGGATGAGGTGGTGGTGGTGGATGTGGTGGTGGTGGTGGCGGACGTGGTGGTGGTGGATGTGGTGGTGGTGCACGTGTTGGTAGTGGAGGTGGTGTTGGTGGTGGATGTGGTGTTGGTGGTAGACGTGGTAGTAGATGTGGTAGTGGTGATGGACGTCGTGGTGGTGGATGTGGTGGTGGTGGTAGATGTGGTGGACGTGGTGGTGGTGGACGTGATGGTGGTGGATGTGGTGGTGGACATGGTGGTGGTGGATGTGGTGGTAGTGGATGTGGTGGGCATGGTGGTGGTGGATGTGGTGGACATGGTGGTGGTGGACGTGGACATGGTGGAGGACATGGTGGTGGTGGTGGACATGGTGGTGGTGGTTGTGGTGGTGGTGGACGTGGTGGTGGATGTGGTGGTGGTGGACGTGGTGGTGGTGGACGTGGTGGTGGTGATGGATGTGGTGGTGGTGGAGGTGGTGGTGAACGTGGTGGTGGTGGACGTGGTGTTGGTGGTAGACATGGTGGTGGACGTGGTGGTGGTGGATGTGATGGACGTGGTTGTGGTGGATGTGGTGGATATTGTGGTGGTGGACATGGTGGTGGATGTGGTGGTGGTGGACATGGTGGTGTTGGTGGACATGGTGGTGGTGGACATGGTGGTGGTGGATGTGGTGGTGGACATGGTGGTGGTGGACATGGTGTTGGTGGACATGGTGGTGGTGGACGTGGTGGTGGACATGGTGATGGTGGACATGGTGGTGGTGGATATGGTGGTGGTGGTAGTGGACGTGGTGGATTTGGACATGGTGGTGGATGTGGTGGTGGTGGTGGACGTGGTGATAGTGGACATGGTGTTGGATGTGGTGGTGGACGTTGTGGTGGTGGACATGGTGGTGGACCTGGTGGTGGACGTGGTGGTGGTGGGCGTGGTGGTTGTGGTGGTGGTGGACATGGTGGTGGTGGATGTGGTAGACATGGTCGAGGTGGTGGACATGCTGGTGGTGGAGGACGTGGAGGTGGTGGACGTGGTGGTGGTGGATGTGGTGGTGGTGGA
Organism: Triturus cristatus; assembly: GCF_964204655.1. Lineage (NCBI taxonomy): Eukaryota > Metazoa > Chordata > Amphibia > Caudata > Salamandridae > Triturus > Triturus cristatus. The sequence continues at coordinate 771,999,310 of NC_140592.1, forward strand.
CGTGGTGGTGGAGGATGTGGTGGTGGAGGACATGGTGGTGGTGGACATGGTGGTGGTGATGGACATGGTGGTGGACGTGGTGGTGGACTTGGTGTTGGATGTTTTAGTGGACGTGGTGGTGGTGGACCTGGTGGTGGGCATGGATGTGGACGTGGTGGTGGACAGTGTGGTGGTGGACATGGTGGTGGTGGTGGACATGGTGGTGGTGGACGTGGTGGTGGATTTGGTGGTGGATGTGGTGGTGGTGGACATGGTGGTGGAGGATTTGGTGGTGGAGAACGTGGTGGTGGTGGACATGGTGATGGTGATGGACATGGTGGTGGAAGTGGTGGACATGGTGGTGCACGTGGTGGTGGACGTGGTGGTGGTGGACGTGGTGGTGGGCATGGTTATGGACATGGTGGTGGACAGTGTGGTGGTGGACATGGTGGTGGACGTGGTGGTGGTGGACATGGTGGTGGTGGACGTGGTGGTGGATTTGGTGGTGGATGTGGTGGTGGTGGACGTGGTGGTGGTGGATATGGTGGTGGTGGTGGATGTGGTAGTGGTGGACATGGTGGTGGTTGTCATGGACTTGGTGGTGGACCTGGTGGTGGTGCGTGTGGTGGTGGTGGACATGGTGGTGGACATGGTGATGGTGGATGTGGTGGTGGATGTGGTGGTGGTGGACGTGGTGGTGGTGGACGTGTTGGTGGTGGAGGTGGTGGTGGAGGTGGTGTTGGTGGTGGATGTGGTATTGGTGGTGGACATGGTGGTGGATGTGGTGGTGGTGGTGGACATGGTGGTGGACGTGGTGATAGTGGACATGGTGGTGGATGTGGTGGTGGTGGTGGTGGACATGGACGTGGTGGTGGACGTGGAAGTGGTGGTGGGTGTGGTGGTGATGGTGGACGTGATAGTGGTGGAAGTGGTGGTGGGTGTGGTGGTGGTGGATGGGGTGGTGGTGGATATGGTGGTGGTGGCCTTGTTGCTGATGGACATTGTGGTGGTGGATGTGGTGGTGGATGTGGTAGTGGTGGATGTGGTGGTGGTGGGTGTGGTGGTGGTAGATATGGTGGTGATGGATATGGTGGTGGCCTTGTTGCTGGTGGACGTGGTGGTGGTGGAGGATGTGGTGGTGGTGGATGTGGTGGTGGTGGATGTGGTGGTGGTGGATGTGGTGGTGGTGGACATGGTGGTAGACCTAGTGGTGATAGACGTGGTAGTGGTGGTGGTGGTGGACGTGGTTGTGGTGGCGGATGTGTTGATGGTGGATGTGGTGGTGGTGGTGGACATGGTGGTGGTGGTGGATGTGGTGGTGGTGGACGTGATGGTGGTGGATATGCTGGTTGTGGATGTGGTGGTGGTGGCGGTGGTGGACGTGGTGGTGGTGGACGTGGTGGTGGATTTGGTGGTGGATGTGGTGGTGGTGGACGTGGTGGTGGTGGACGTGGTGGTGGATGTGGTAGTGGTGGACATGGTGGTGGTTGTCATGGACTTGGTGGTGGACGTGGTGGTGGTGGACATGGTGGTGAACATGGTGGTGGTGGATGTGGTGGTGGTAGACGTGGTGGTGGTGCATGTGTTGGTGGTGGAGGTGGTGGTGGAGGTGGTGTTGGTGGTGGATGTGGTGTTGGTGGTGGACGTGGTGGTGGATGTGGTGGTGGTGGTGGACGTGGTGGTGGTGGATATGGTGGTGGTGGATGTGGGGGTGGATGTGGTGGTGGTGGTAGACATGGTGGTGGATTTGGTGGACGTTGTGGTGGTGGATGTGGTGGTGGACGTGCTGGTGGTGGACGTGGTGGTGGTAGACATGCAGGTGGAGGACAAGGTGGTGGTGAACATGGTGGTGGTGGTGGACATGGTGGTGGACATGGTGGTGGATGTGGTGGTGGACGTGGTGGTGGATGTGGTGGACGTGGTGGTGGGTGTGGTGGTGGACAGTGTGGTGGTGGACGTAGTAGTGGACATGGTGATAGTGGTGGATGTGGTGGTGGTGGATGTGGTGGTGGACGTGGTGGTGGATGTGGTGGTGGTGGTGGATGTGGTGGTGGTGGATGTGGTGGTGGTGGATTTGGTGGTGGACATGGTGGTGGTGGATGTGGTGGTGGTGGACGTGGTAGGCATGGTGGTGGTGGATGTGGTGGATGTGGGGGTGGTGGATGTGGATGTGGTGGAGGACATGGTGGTGGTGGTGGTGGACGTGGTGGTGGTGGTTGTGGTGGTGGTGGACGTGGTGGTGGATGTGGTGGTGGTGGACGTGGTGGTGGTAGACGTGGTGGTGGTGATGGATGTGGTGGTGGTGGATGTGGTGGTGAACGTGGTGGTGGTGGATGTGGTGTTGGTGGTGGACATGGTGGTGGTGGTGGTGGATGTGGTGGATGTGGTTGTGGTGGATGTGGTGGATGTTGTGGTGGTGGACGTGGTGGTGGTGGATGTGGTGGTGGTGGACATGGTGGTGTTGGTGGACATGGTGGTGGTGGTGGTGGACATGGTGGTGGTGGATGTGGTGGTGGACATGGTGGTGGTGGACATGGTGGTGGTGGACATGGTGGTGGTGGACGTGGTGGTGGACATGGTGATGGTGGACATGGTGGTGGTGGATGTGGTGGTGGTGGTAGTGGACGTGGTGGAATTGGACATGGTGGTGGATGTGGTGGTGGTGGTGGACATGGTGGTGGACGTGGTGATAGTGGACATGGTGGTAGACGTGGTGGTGGTGGTGGTGGACATGGACGTGGTGGTGGACGTGGAAGTGGTGGTGGGTGTGGTGGTGATGGTGGACGTGATAGTGGTGGAAGTGGTGGTGGGTGTGGTGGTGATAGATGTGTTGGTGGTGGATATGGTGGTGGTGGCCTTTTTTCTGATGGACATTGTGGTGGTGGACGTGGTGGTGGATGTGGTAGTGGTGGATGTGGATGTGGTGGTGGTGGTGGGTGTGGTGGTGGTGGATATGGTGGTGATGATATGGTGGTGGCCTTGTTGCTGGTGGACGTGGTAGTGGTGGAGGATGTGGTGGTGGTGGACGTGGTGGTGGTGGATGTGGTGGTGGTGGACATGGCAGTAGACCTGGTGGTGATGGACGTGGTAGTGGTGGTGGTGGTGGACGTGGTGGTGGTGGCGGATGTGGTGGTGGTGGACATGGTGGTGGTGGTGGATGTGGTGGTGGTGGACGTGATGGTGGTGGATGTGCTGGTTGTGGATGTGGTGGTGGTGGCAGTGGTGGACGTGGTGGTGGTGGATGTGGTGGTGGTGGATGTGGTGGTGGTGGACGTGGTGGTGGTAGATGTGGTGGTGGACATGGTGGTGGACGTGGTGGTGGTGGACATGGTGGTGGTGGACATGGTGGTGGATTTGGTAGTGGATGTGGTGGTGGTGGATGTGGTGGTGGTGGACGTGGTGGTGATGGATGTGGTAATGGTAGACATGGTGATGATAGTCATGGACTTTGTGGTGGACCTGGTGGTGGTGGACGTGGTGGTGGTAGACATGGTGGTGGACGTGGTGGTGGTGGATGTGGTGGTGGTGGACATGGTGGTGGTGGAGGTGGTGGTGGACATGGTGTTGATGGTGGATGTGGTGTTGGTGGTGGACGTGGTGGTGAATGTGGTGGTGGTGCTGGTGGAAGTGGTGGTGGTGGACCTGGTGGTGGACGTGGTGGTGGATGTGGTGGTGGTGGACATGGTGGTAGACGTGGTGGTGGACATGGTGGTGGATGTGGTGGTGGACGTGGTGGTGGATGTTGTTGCTGTGATGGTCGGGTGTGGTGGTGGACAGTGTGGTGGTGAATGTTATAGTGGACATGGTGGTGGTGGTGGTTGCGGTGGTGGTGGATGTGGTGGTGGACATGGTGGTGGACGTGGTGGTGGTGGTGGATGTGGTGGTGGTGGACGTGGTGGTGGTGGATGTGGTGGTGGACATGGTGGTGGTGGATGTGGTGGCGGTGGACATGGTGGGCATGGTGGTGGTGGATGTGGTGGACGTGGTGGTGGTGGTGGTGGACATGGACGTGGTGGTGGACGTGTAAGTGGTGGTGGGTGTGGTGGTGATGGACGTGATAGTGGTGGAAGTGGTGGTGGGTGTGGTGGTGGTAGATGTGGTGGTGGTGGATATGGTGGTGGTGGCCTTGTTGCTGATGGACATTGTGGTGGTGGACATGGTGGTGGATGTGGTAGTGGTGGATGTGGTGGTGGTGGTGGGTGTGGTGGTGGTGGATATGATGGTGATGGATATGGTAGTGGCCTTGTTGCTGGTGGATGTGGTGGTGGTGGAGGATGTGGTGGTGGTGGACGTGGTGGTGGTGGATGTGGTGGTGGTGGATGTGGTAGTGGTGGACGTGGTGGTGGATGTGGTAGTGGTGGACATGGTGGTGGTTGTCATGGACTTGGTGGTGGACGTGGTGGTGGTGGACATGGTGGTGGACATGGTGGTGGTGGATGTGGTGGTGGTGGACGTGGTGGTGGTGCACGTGTTGTTGTTGGAGGTGGTGGTGGAGGTGGTGTTGGTGGTGGATGTGGTGTTGGTGGTAGACATGGTGGTGGATGTGGTGGTGGTGGTGGACGTGGTGGTGGTGGTGGTGGATGTGGTGGTGGTGGATGTGGGGGTGGATGTGGTGGTGGTGGTAGACATGGTGGTGGATTTGGTGGACGTTGTGGTGGTGGATGTGGTGGTGGACGTGCTGGTGGTGGTGGACGTGGTGGTGGTGGTGGTGGTGGACATGCAGGTGGAGGACAAGGTGGTGGTGGACATGGTGGTGGTGGTGGACATGATGGTGGACATGGTGGTGGATATGGTGGTGGACGTGGTGGTGGATGTGGTGGACGTGGTGGTGGGTGTGGTAGTGGACAGTGTGGTGGTGGACGTAGTAGTGGACATGGTGGTAGTGGTGGATGTGGTGGTGGTGGATGTGGTGGTGGACGTGGTGGTGGATGTGGTGGTGGTGGTGGATGTGGTGGTGGTGGATGTGGTGGTGGTGGATGTGGTGGTGGACATGGTGGTGGTGGATGTGGTGGTGGTGGACGTGGTGGGCATGGTGGTGGTGGATGTGGTGGATGTGGGGGTGGTGGACGTGGATGTGGTGGAGGACATGGTGGTGGTGGTGGACGTGGTAGTGGTGGTTGTGGTGGTGGTGGACGTGGTGGTGGATGTGGTGGTGGTGGATGTGGTGGTGGTGGACGTGGTGGTGGTGATAGATGTGGTGGTGGTGGACGTGGTGGTGAACGTGGTGGTGGTGGATGTGGTGTTGGTGGTGGACATGGTGGTGGACATGGTGGACGTGGTGGTGGTGGTGGACGTGGTGGTGGTGGTGGTGGATGTGGTGGATGTGATGGATGTTGTGGTGGTGGACGTGGTGGTGGTGGTGGATGTGGTGGTGGTGGACATGGTGGTGTTGGTGGACATGGTGGTGGTGGTGGTGGACATGGTGGTGGTGGATGTGGTGGTGGACATGGTGGTGGTGGACATGGTGGTGGTGGACATGGTGGTGGTGGACGTGGTGGTGGACATGGTGATGGTGGACATGGTGGTGGTGGATGTGGTGGTGGTGGTAGTGGACGTGGTGGAATTGGACATGGTGGTGGATGTGGTGGTGGTGGTGGACATGGTGGTGGACGTGGTGATAGTGGACATGGTGGTAGACATGGTGGTGGTGGTAGTGGACATGGACGTGGTGGTGGACGTGGAAGTGGTGGTTGGTGTGGTGGTGATGGTGGACGTGATAATGGTGGAAGTGGTGGTGGGTGTGGTGGTGGTAGATGTGGTGGTGGTGGATATGGTGGTGGTGGCCTTTTTTCTGATGGACATTGTGGTGGTGGACGTGGTGGTGGATGTGGTAGTGGTGGATGTGGTGGTGGTGGTGGGTGTGGTGGTGGTGGATATGGTGGTAATGGATATGGTGGTGGCCTTGTTGCTGGTGGACGTGGTGGTGGTGGAGGATGTGGTGGTGGTGGACATGGCAGTAGACCTGGTGGTGATGGACGTGGTAGTGGTGGTGGTAGTGGACGTGGTGGTGGTGGCGGATGTGGTGATGGTGGATGTGGTGGTGGTGGTGGACATGGTGGTGGTGGTGGATGTGGTGGTGGTGGACGTGATGGTGGTGGATGTGCTGGTTGTGGATGTGGTGGTGGTGGCGGTGGTGGACGTGGTGGTGGTGGATGTGGTGTTGGTGGATGTGGTGGTGGTGGACGTGGTGGTGGTAGATGTGGTGGTGGACATGGTGGTGGACGTGGTGGTGGTGGACATGGTGGTGGATTTGGTGGTGGATGTGGTGGTGGTGGATGTGGTGGTGGTGGACGTGGTGGTGATGGATGTGGTAGTGGTGGACATGGTGATGATAGTCATGGACTTTGTGGTGGACCTGGTGGTGGTGGACGTGGTGGTGGTAGACATGGTGGTGGACGTGGTGGTGGTGGATGTGGTGGTGGTGGACATGGTGGTGGTGGAGGTGGTGGTGGACATGGTGTTGATGGTGGATGTGGTGTTGGTGGTGGACGTGGTGGTGAATGTGGTGGTGGTGCTGGTGGAAGTGGTGGACCTGGTGGTGGTGGACGTGGTGGTGGATGTGGTGGTGGTGGACATGGTGGTAGACGTGGTGGTGGACATGGTGGTGGATGTGGTGGTGGACGTGGTGGTGGATGTTGTTGACGTGATGGTCGGGTGTGGTGGTGGACAGTGTGGTGGTGAATGTTGTAGTGGACATGGTGGTGGTGGTGGTTGCGGTGGTGGTGGAAGTGGTGGTGGACATGGTGGTGGACGTGGTGGTGGTGGTGGATGTGGTGGTGGTGGACGTGGTGGTGGTGGATGTGGTGGTGGACATGGTGGTGGTGGATGTGGTGGCGGTGGACGTGGTGGGCATGGTGGTGGTGGATGTGGTGGACGTGGTGGCGGTGGTTGTGGACGTGGTGGAGGACATCGTGGTGGTGGAGGACATGGTGGTGGTGGTGGACATGGTGGTGATAGATGTGGTGGTGGTGAACGTGGTGGTGAACGTGGTGGTGAATGTGGTGGTGGTGGATGTGGTGTTGGTGGTGGACATGGTGGTGGATGTGGTGGATGAGGTGGTGGTGGTGGATGTGGTGGTGGTGGTGGCAGACATGGTGGTGGTGGATGTGGTGGACGTTGTGGTGGTGGACATGGTGGTGGTGGATGTGCTGCTGGTGGTGGACAGGGTGGTGGTGGACATGGTGGTGGTGGACACGGTGGTGGTGGACGTGGAGGTGGTGGACATGGTGGTGGAGGATGTGGTGGTGGGGGACATGGTGGTGGTGGACATGGTGGTAGTGATGGACATGGTGGTGGACGTGGTGGTGGACGTGGTGTTGGATGTTTTAGTGGACGTGGTAGTGGTGGACCTGCTGGTGGGCATGGATGTGGATGTGGTGGTGGACAGTGTGGTGGTGGACATGGTGGTGGTGGTGGACATGGTGGTGGTGGACGTGGTGGTGGATTTGGTGGTGGATGTGGTGGTGGTGGACGTGGTGGTGGAGGATGTGGTGCTGGAGGACGTGGTGGTGGTGGACATGGTGGTGGTGATGGACATGGTGGTGGAAGTGGTGGACATGGTGGTGCACGTGGTGGTGGACGTGGTGGTGGTGGACGTGGTGGTGGGCATGGTTGTGGATATGGTGGTGGACAGTGTGATGGTGGACATGGTGGTGGACATGGTGGTGGTGGACATGGTGGTGGTGGACATGGTGGTGGTGGACGTGGTGGTGGATTTGGTGGTGGATGTGGTGGTGATGGACGTGGTGGTGGTGGACGTGGTGGTGGTGGATGTGGTAGTGGTGGACATGATGGTGGTTGTCATGGACTTGGTGGTGGACCTGGTGGTGGTGGACATGGTGGTGGACATGGTGGTGGTGGATGTGGTGGTGGTGGACGTGGTGGTGGTGCACGTGTTGGTGGTGGAGGTGGTGGTGGAGGTGGTGTTGGTGGTGGATGTGGTGTTGGTGGTGGACGTGGTGGTGGATGTGGTGGTGGTGGTGGACGTCGTGGTGGTGGATGTGGTGGTGGTGGTAGATCTGGTGGTGGTGGACGTGGTGGTGGTGGATGTGGTGGTGGACATGGTGGTGGTGGATGTGGTGGTGGTGGATGTGGTGGGCATGGTGGTGGTGGATGTGGTGGACATGGTGGTGGTGGACGTGGACGTGGTGGAGGACATGGTGGTGGTGGTGGACATGGTGGTGGTGGTTGTGGTGGTGGTGGACGTGGTGGTGGATGTGGTGGTGGTGGATGTGGTGGTGGTGGACGTGGTGGTGGTGGACATGGTGGTGGTGATGGATGTGGTGGTGGTGGACGTGGTGGTAAACGTGGTGGTGATGGACGTGGTGTTGGTGGTAGACATGGTGGTGGACGTGGTGGATGTGGTGGTGGTGGATGTGGTGGACGTGGTTGTGGTGGATGTGGTGGATGTTGTGGTGGTGGATGTGGTGGTGGATGTGGTGGTGGTGGACATGGTGGTGTTGGTGGACATGGTGGTGGTGGTGGTGGACATGGTGGTGGTGGATGTGATGGTGGTGGTGGACATGGTGTTGGTGGACATGGTGGTGGTGGACGTGGTGGTGGACATGGTGATGGTGGACATGGTGGTGGTGGATGTGGTGGTAGTGGTAGTGGACGTGGTGGATTTGGACATGGTGGTGGATGTGGTGGTGGTGGTGGACGTGGTGATAGTGGACATGGTGGTGGATGTGGTGGTGGACGTTGTGGTGGTGGACATGGTGGTGGACCTGGTGGTGGACGTGGTGGTGGTGGGCGCGGTGGTTGTGGTGGTGGTGGACATGGTGGTGGTGGATGTGGTGGACATGGTCGTGGTGGTGGACATGCTGGTGGTGGAGGACGTGGAGGTGGTGGACGTGGTGTTGGTGGATGTGGTGGTGGTGGACGTGGTGGTGGAGGATGTGGTGGTGGAGGACATGGTGGTGGTGGACATGGTGGTGGTGATGGACATGGTGGTGGACGTGGTGGTGGACTTGGTATTGGATGTTTTAGTGGACGTGGTAGTGGTGGACCTGGTGGTGGGCATGGATGTGGACGTGGTAGTGTACAGTGTGGTGGTGGACATGGTGGTGGTGGTGGACATGGTGGTGGTGGACATGGTGGTGGATTTGGTGGTGGATGTGGTGGTGGTGGACATGGTGGTGGAGGATGTGGTGGTGGAGGACGTGGTGGTGGTGGACATGGTGGTGGTGATGGACATGGTGGTGGAAGTTGTGGACATGGTGGTGCACGTGGTGGTGGGCGTGGTGGTGGTGGACGTGGTGGTGGGCATGGTTGTGGACATGGTGGTGGACAGTGTGGTGGTGGACATGGTGGTGGACGTGATGGTGGTGGTGGACGTGGTGGTGGATTTGGTGGTGGATGTGGTGGTGGTGGACGTGGTGGTGGTGGATGTGGTGGTGGTGGTGGATGTGGTAGTGGTGGACATGGTGGTGGTTGTCATGGACTTGGTGGTGGACCTGGTGGTGGTGCATGTGGTGGTGGTGGACATGGTGGTGGACATGGTGTTGGTGGATGTGGTGGTGGTGGACGTGGTGGTGGTGGATATGTTGGTGGTGGAGGTGGTGGTGGAGGTGGTGTTGGTGGTGGATGTGGTGTTGGACGTGGTGGTGGATGTGGTGGTGGTGGTGGACATGATGGGGGACGTGGTGATAGTGGACATGGTGGTGGACGTGGTGGTGGTGGTGGTGGACATGGACGTGGTGGTAGACGTGGAAGTGGTGGTGGGTTTGGTGGTGATGGTGGACGTGATAGTGGTGGAAGTGGTGGTGGGTGTGGTGGTGGTGGATGGGGTGGTGGTGGATATGGTGGTGGTGGCCTTCTTGCTGATGGACATTGTGGTGGTGGACGTGGTGGTGGATGTGGTAGTGGTGGATGTGGTGGTGGTGGTGGGTGTGGTGGTGGTGGATATGGTTGTGATGGATATGGTGGTGGCCTTGTTGCTGGTGGACGTGGTGGTGGTGGAGGATGTGGTGATGGTGGATGTGGTGGTGGTGGATGTGGTGGTGGTGGATGTGGTGGTGGTGGACATGGTGATAGACCTGGTGGTGATGGATGTGGTAGTGGTGGTGGTGGTGGACGTGGTGGTGGTGGCGGATGTGGTGATGGTGGATGTGGTGGTGGACATGGTGGTGGTGGTGGATGTGGTGGTGGTGGACGTGATGGTGGTGGATGTGCTGGTTGTGGATGTGGTGGTGGTGGCGGTAGTGGACGTGGTAGTGGTGGATGTGGTGGTGGTGGATGTGGTGGTGGTGGACGTGGTGGTGGTAGATGTGGTGGTGGACATGGTGGTGGACGTGGTGGTGGTGGACATGGTGGTGGTGGACATGGTGGTGGATTTGGTGGTGGATGTGGTGGTGGTGGATGTGGTGGTGGTGGACGTGGTGGTGATGGATGTGGTAGTGGTGGACATGGTGATAGTAGTCATGGACTTTGTGATGGACCTGGTGGTGGTGGACGTGGTGGTGGTGGACATGGTGATGGACGTGGTGGTGGTGGATGTGGTGGTGGTGGACATGGTGGTGGTGGAGGTGGTGGTGGACGTGGTGTTGATGGTGGATGTGGTGTTGGTGGTGGACGTGGTGGTGAATGTGGTGGTGGTGCTGGTGGAAGTGGTGGTGGTGGACCTGATGGTGGTGGACGTGGTGGTGGATGTGGTGGTGGTGGACATGGTGGTGGACGTGGTGGTGGACATGGTGGTGGATGTGGTGGTGGACGTGGTGGTGGATGTTGTTGACGTGGTGGTCGGGTGTAGTGGTGGACAGTGTGGTGGTGAACGTTGTAGTGGACATGGTGGTGGTGGTTGCAGTGGTGGTGGATGTGGTGGTGGACATGGTGGTGGACGTGGTGGTGGTGGTGGATGTGGTGGTGGTGGATGTGGTGGTGGTGGACGTGGTGGTGGACATGGTGGTGGTGGATGTGGTGGCGGTGGATGTGGTGGGCATGGTGGTGGTGGATATGTTGGACGTGGTGGTGGTGGATGTGGACGTGGTGGAGGACATGGTGGTGGTGGAGGACATGGTGGTGGTGGTGGACATGGTGGTGGTGGATGTGGTGGTGGTGGACGTGGTGGTGAATGTGGTGGTGGTGGATGTGGTGTTGGTGGTGGACATGGTGGTGGATGTGGTGGATGAGGTGGTGGATATGGTGGTGGTGGTGGCAGACGTGGTGGTGGTGGATGTGGTGGACGTTATGGTGGTGGATGTGCTGGTTGTGGATGTGGTGGTGGTGGTGGTGGTGGACGTGGTGGTGGTGGATGTGGTGGTGGTGGATGTGGTGGTGGTGGACGTGGTGGTGGTAGATGTTGTGGTGGACATGGTGGTAGACGTGGTGGTGGTGGACATGGTGGTGGTGGACATGGTGGTGGATTTGGTGGTGGATGTGGTGGTGGTGGTGGACATGGTGGTGGTGGTGGATGTGGTGGTGGTGGACGTGATGGTGGTGGATGTGCTGGTTGTGGATGTGGTGGTGGTGGCGGTGGTGGACGTGGTGGTGGTGGATGTGGTGGTGGTGGATGTGGTGGTGGTGGACGTGGTGGTGGTAGATGTGGTGGTGGACATGGTGGTGGACGTGGTGGTGGTGGACATGGTGGTGGTGGACATGGTGGTGGATTTGGTGGTGGATGTGGTGGTGGTGGATGTGGTGGTGGTGGACGTGGTGGTGATGGATGTGGTAGTGGTGGACATGGTGATGGTAGTCATGGACTTTGTGGTGGACCTGGTGGTGGTGGACGTGGTGGTGGTGGACATGGTGGTGGACGGGGTGGTGGTGGATGTGGTGGTGGTGGACATGGTGGTGGTGGAGGTGGTGGTGGACGTGGTGTTGATGGTAGATGTGGTGTTGGTGGTGGACGTGGTAGTGAATGTGGTGGTGGTGCTGGTGGAAGTGGTGGTGGTGGACCTGGTGGTGGTGGACGTGGTGGTGGATGTGGTGGTGGTGGACATGGTGGTGGACGTGGTGGTGGACATGGTGGTGGATGTGGTGGTGGACGTGGTGGTGGATGTTGTTGACGTGGTGGTCGGGTGTGGTGGTGGACAGTGTGGTGGTGAATGTTGTAGTGGACATGGTGGTGGTGGTGGTTGCGGTGGTGGTGGATGTGGTGGTGGACATGGTGGTGGACGTGGTGGTGGTGCTGGATGTGGTGGTGGTGGATGTGGTGGTGGTGGACGTGGTGGTGGACATGGTGGTGGTGGATGTGGTGGCGGTGGACGTGGTGGGCATGGTGGTGGTGGATGTGTTGGACGTGGTGGTGGTGGATGTGGACGTGGTGGAGGACATGATGGTGGTGGAGGACATGGTGGTGGTGGTGGACATGGTGGTGGTGGATGTGGTGGTGGTGGACGTGGTGGTGAATGTGGTGGTGGTGGATGTGGTGTTGGTGGTGGACATGGTGGTGGATGTGGTGGATGAGGTGGTGGTGGTGGATGTGGTGGTGGCGGACGTGGTGGTGGTGGATGTGGTGGACGTTGTGGTGGTGGACATGGTGGTGGTGGATGTGCTGCTGGTGGTGGACAGGGTGGTGGTGGATATGGTGGTAGTGGACACGGTGGTGGTGGACATGGAGGTGGTGGACATGGTGGTGGAGGATGTGGTGGTGGAGGACATGGTGGTGGTAGACATGGTGATGGACATGGTGGTGGACGTGGTGGTGGACGTGGTGTTGGATGTTTTAGTGGACGTGGTGGTGGTGGACCTTGTGGTGGGCATGGATATGGACGTGGTGGTGGACAGTGTGGTGGTGGACATGGTGGTGGTGGTGGACATGGTGGTGGTGGACGTGGTTGTGGATTTGGTGGTGGATGTGGTGGTGGTGGACATGGTGGTGGAGGATGTGGTGGTGGAGGATGTGGTGGTGGTGGAGGACGTGGAGGTGGTGGACATGGTGGTGGTGGATATGGTGGACATGGTGGTGCATGTGGTGGTGGACGTGGTGGTGGTGGACGTGGTGGTGGGCATGGTTGTGGATATGGTGGTGGACAGTGTGGTGGTGGACATGGTGGTGGACGTGGTGGTGGTGGACATGGTGGTGGTGGACGTGGTGGTGGATTTGGTGGTGGATGTGGTGGTGGTGGACGTGGTGGTGGTGGAAGTGGTGGTGGTGGATGTGGTAGTGGTGGACATGATGGTGGTTGTCATGGACTTGGTGGTGGACCTGGTGGTGGTGCACATGGTGGTGGACATGGTGGTGGTGGATGTGGTGGTGGTGGACGTGGTGGTGGTGCACGTGTTGGTGGTGGAGGTGGTGGTGGAGGTGGTGTTAGTGGTGGATGTGGTGTTGGTGGTGGACGTGGTGGTGGATGTGGTGGTGGTGGTAGACGTCGTGGTGGTGGATGTGGTGGTGGTGGTAGATGTGGTGGTGGTGGACGTGGTGGTGGTGGATGTGGTGGTGGATATGGTGGTGGTGGATGTGGTGGTGGTGGATGTGGTGGGCATGGTGGTGGTGGATGTGGTGGACGTGGTGGTGGTGGACGTGGACGTGGTGGAGGACATGGTGGTGGTGGTGGACATGGTGGTGGTGGTTGTGGTGGTGGTGGACGTGGTGGTGGATGTGGTGGTGGTGGACGTGGTGGTGGTGGACGTGGTGATGGTGATGGATGTGGTGGTGGTGGACGTGGTGGTGAACGTGGTGGTGGTGGACGTGGTGTTGGTGGTAGACATGGTGGTGGACGTGGTGGATGTGGTGGACGTGGTGGTGGTGGATGTGGTGGACGTGGTTGTGGTGGATGTGGTGGATGTTGTGGTGGTGGACGTGGTGGTGGATGTGGTGGTGGTGGACATGGTGGTGTTGGTGGACATGGTGGTGGTGGACATGGTGGTGGTGGACATGGTGTTGGTGGACATGGTGGTGGTGGACGTGGTGGTGGACATGGTGATGGTGGACATGGTGGTGGTGGATGTGGTGGTGGTGGTAGTGGACGTGGTGGATTTGGACATGGTGGTGGATGTGGTGGTGGTGGTGGACGTGGAGATAGTGGACATGGTGGTGGATGTGGTGGTGGACGTTGTGGTGGTGGACATGGTGGTGGACATGGTGGTGGTGGATGTGGTGGACATGGTCGTGGTGGTGGACATGCTGGTGGTGGAGGACGTGGAGGTGGTGGACGTGGTGGTGGTGGATGTGGTGGTGGTGGACGTGGTGGTGGAGGATGTGGTGGTGGAGGACATGGTGGTGGTGGACATGGTGGTGGTGATGGACATGGTGGTGGACGTGGTGGTGGACTTGGTGTTGGATGTTTTAGTGGACGTGGTGGTGGTGGACCTGGTGGTGGGCATGGATGTGGACATGGTGGTGGACAGTGTGGTGGTGGACATGGTGGTGGTGGTGGACATGGTGGTGGTGGACATGGTGGTGGATGTGGTGGTGGTGGACATGGTGGTGGAGGATGTGGTGGTGGAGGACGTGGTGGTGGTGGACATGGTGGTAGTGATGGACATGGTGGTGGAAGTGGTGGACATGGTGGTGCACGTGGTGGTGGACGTGGTGGTAGTGGACGTGGTGGTGGGCATGGTTGCGGACATGGTGGTGGACAGTGTGGTGGTGGACATGGTGGTGGACATGGTGGTGGTGGACATGGTGGTGGTGGACGTGGTGGTGGATTTAGTGGTGGATGTGGTGGTGGTGGACGTGGTAGTGGTGGATGTGGTGGTGGTGGTGGATGTGGTAGTGGTGGACATGGTGGTGGTTGTCATGGACTTGGTGGTGGACCTGGTGGTGGTGCATGTGGTGGTGGTGGACATGGTGGTGGACATGGTGGTGGTGGATGTGGTGGTGGTGGACGTGGTGGTGTTGGACGTGTTGGTGGTGGAGGTGGAGGTGGTGTTGGTGGTGGATGTGGTGTTGGTGGTTGTTAGAATGGGGGACCCCTAGTTGGCACAGGTAGGTACTTGTGACAAGCAGTGGTCCCTTCTTCTATTCAGGGCGAGAGAGTTACCCCCTCAGAACAACCCCTGCTCACCCTATAGGTAGTGTGGCGCGAGCAGTCAGGGCTAAACTTCAGGGCGCTAGTCAGTTAAGCATTTATGATCACACCCAGTAAACCACAATGATCCCCCACAAACGGACACCAGGCGTAAGTTGTATCAAAAATACGGATGCTTTATATAAAAGATTCTTTGTTACGCAGGCATGTACAAGACCATCAATAACGGTCGCGAAAGGGAAGCCACAAGATGATGATTAGGCACTGTTCTTGTCTTTGGTAACTTATTCGTTCACGAGCGCTTCACAGGGCTCGGTTGAGTCGGTCCAGTCACGGTGATGCGCAGCGTACCCGGGATACAGTGATACGGGGAAATCAGAACGTTGCGGACCCCGAGTCCGATAGAGAGTTCACTGTACCTGGGAACGTGCGATGTGGTTGGACGAGTCTTCAGGGGAGATGCAGGTTCTGCACCTCGTGGGTCTTCCGGATCAAGAATTCAGCGGGCGGCTCTCGGTAGACAGGTGCGGCCCAGGGCCTCCGACACGGACTGTGCGGGAGGTCACTGCGGAGGGCGGCACGGTCAGACTCAGGCTGGGAGGTGAAGCGGGGCGGCCGGATACGTTACGACGTACGGGCGGCCGTCCGAGGCTGGATTTCACTTCCCCACTAGAAATCCGGCGGGAGGGCGAGAGGGCACCAAGCGCGCTCCAGTAGCAGGCAGGTGACAGGGAAGCGGGGCGGCCAGACTCGATGGGTCCAGAGCGACTCAGGTAGAGCGGGGCTCTCGGCGAGTGGAGGCGGCCAGGCTTCTGGGTGTCACGGCCCTAGGAGGGATGCGAAGGTGCGCAGGGCACTCCGGCGGGAGAAAGCACACGGCTCGAATTCTCAGACGAGCGGAGACACGGTGAACCCACTGGTCCTGGGGTTCAGTTCAGGGGGCAAGCTCTTCTTCCAAGCCCTTGGAGATAGTTGAAAACAAAGTGCAAAGTCTCTTTCAGTCTTTTCCTCTCCTTCCTCAGCAAGGCACCTACTGCAGGCCAGTCCCTTAGGTCAGGGAAAGTTACTCCTCCTTCAGCTTCTTCCAGGTCCTTCTAGTCGGGCAGAGTTCCTTTGTGGTTCAATCTGGATCTGATTTCTTAGGAGCCAGGCTCCTACTTTTATACAGGGATTCTTTTGTTCTTTAGCGCCAGGGGGCCTGGGCCTGGCTCAGTCCAGTTTTGGAGCACTCTGTTGTGGTGACTCGGCTTGTTCCTTTCAGCAGCAGGGCAGAGACATCAGCCGCTCCACAGGGGGCGGCGCCGGCTTTGTGGTGGCAGAGCACAGGTCTATTCAAGAGTCAGGGTGCACTCCTCCCACCCATCCTGGTGTAATCTCTCTACCCACCACCTGGCAGCCAACCTGTCTCCTGGAATCCCCCAGCCCTGCTCCTGTACTGTTGCTAGGCAGGACACACACACACAGCAGAGGCGGACTGAGATGGTCAGGCACGCAAAGGCTAACTTTCTAAAAGTAGCATTTGCAAACCCAGGATATTAAAATAACCTTTACTAAAATATGTATTTTATTATCCCGAGTTCAGGCATACTAAACATGACGTTCTACCAGGCTCTCTGAGTCCACTGGGGTCACAGCGTGTAGCGATCCCAGCAGCCCATTCTGGCCTATGGAGAGCAGGTAGCCTTCAATAGTGAAAAACGAAAATGGCTGTAATTCACTACTAAGACATGCCACACACATCAGGGCATGTCCTACCTTATACCTACAATGCACCCTGCGCTTAGGCCTACCAGAGGGGTGACTAACATGTAGTTAAGGGAAGGTTTAGGGACTGGTAAGTGGGGACACTTGCTCAGTCAGCGCGACGGTACCAGACCGCGCGCAGGTTCTGCAGTGGCAGACCCTAGACACATTTTACCCCGCTGCTTCGGTGGGTGGCCCACTAGCAGCATTTGGATATACAAGCCCTTGGCACCCCTGGTGCACTCTACTAGGGACTGATAGTAAACCAAATACCCCAAACGTGGAAGTCAATTCACATAATACATTTTACCATAGGGAGCACTTGCACTGTGGCACTGGATGGCAGTGGCACAGTGCCCTGAGCAGCTAACACCAACACAAAAACACATTGAGGCACAGACAAAAAATGGAAGGGTGACCCACGCCAATGGTGCCAGGTCTAACACGTGTCCCCTCCAGCTGAAAAGTGGGGAGAACTACCCTACCCCAGGGAGTTCTGCATAACTAAGGCGGAAAAACCTGGACAGACCGTCAGCATTGGCGTGATCTGTGCCAGGGCGATGCTCCACCGTAAAATCCATACCCTGTAGGGAGATGGACCACCTCAACAGTTTTGGGTTCTCACCCCTCATTTGCATCAACCATCTGAGGGGCCTGTGGTCGGTCTGAACCCGGAAGTGAGACCCAAACAAGTAGGGTCTTAGCTTCTTCAGCGCCCAGACCACAGCAAATGCTTCTCGTTCTATCGCACTCCACCTTTGTTCCCGGGGAAGTAGCCTCCTGCTAATAAAGGCTACGGGTTGGTCAAAGCCCTCCTCAGTGATCTGTGAGAGAACAGCCCCTACACCATGCTCTGATGCATCCGTCTGCACCAGGAACTCTTTGGAGAAGTCAGGAGCCAAGAGCACGGGCGCCGTGCACATGGCAGTTTTCAGGGTGTCGAAGGCTTTCTGACAGGTGTCAGTCCATATCACTTTTCTGGGCTGCTTCTTCGAAGTCAGCTCTGTCAAGGGGGCAACGATGCTGCCATACCCCTTGACAAACCTCCTGTAGTACCCGGTGAGTCCTAAAAAGGCCCTCACCTCCGTCTGGGTCTTTGGGGGCTCCCAAGCCAGGATGGTTTCCACTTTGGGTTGGAGGGGCGCCACCTGGCCGCTCCCCACTTGGTGTCCCAAATACACCACTGAACCCTGCCCGATCTGACACTTGCTTGCCTTGATCGTGAGGCCTGCCTTGCGCAGCGCCATCAACACTTCCCAGAGATGTTGCAGGTGTTCTTCCCATGTGCCGCTGAACACTGCGATGTCATCCAGGTAGGCGGCGCTGAACTCGGTCAGCCCAGCCAACACCTGGTTGACCAACCTCTGGAAGGTGGCAGGGGCATTCTTCATCCCAAAGGGCATCACCCGGAACTGGTAATGCCCATCTGGTGTAGAGAATGCGGACCTCTCTTTGGCCCCATCAGTTAAGGCGATCTGCCACTACCCAGACGTTAAGTCAAACGTGCTGAGGTACCGTGCAGCCCCTAACCGATCGATGAGCTCATCAGCTCTGGGGATGGGGTGCGCGTCAGTCTTCGTGACTGAGTTGAGTCCTCGGTAGTCCACACAGAACCGGAGTTCGGGCGTGGCACCCGGCGCTGCAGCCTTTGGGACCAAGACCACGGGGCTGGCCCAAGGACTGCTGGAGGACTCAACCACCCCTAGGGCAAGCATCTTCGAGACCTCCTCTTTGATGCAGGCTCTGACCCTGTCAGTTACCCGGTAGGCCTTGTGCTTCACAGGTAAGCTGTCTCCTGTATCTACATCATGGACGCACCAATTTGTGATACCAGGAACCAGGGAGAACAGGTCAGGGAACTGCCCCAGCAGCTGGCGACAGTCACCCTGTTGCTCAGGGGTCAGGGTGGGTGAGAGGTTAACTCCATCCACGGACCCGTCTCGCTCTGAGGCTACCAAGAGGTCAGGGAGAGGCTCGGACTCCTCTTCCGTCCCATCATCGGTGGCCAAGAGCATGCCCACTTCGGACCTCTCCAAGTGGGGCTTCAGTCGATTGACATGTAGGACCCTTAAGGGGTTCCTAGGAGACCGCAAGTTCACCAAGTAGGTGACAGAACTCTTGCGCTCCACAATCTCAAAGGGTCCGGTCCACTTGTCCTGGAGTGCACAAGGCTCCACAGGGGCCAGGACCCACACTTTTTGGCCAGGTTGAAGCTCAACCAGAGTGGCGTTCTGGTCGTACCACCGCTTCATTTCCTCCTGGCTGGCTTCCAGGTTTGCCTCAGCAAGCTGCCTGAAACGCCTAGTCTGGTTCCGGAAAGCCAGCATGTAACTGTATACATTCTGGGGAGGTTTCCTGGGAGATTGCTCCCAGCCTTCCTTGACCAGACTAAGAGGTCCTCGTACTGGGTGGCCATACAAAAGCTCAAAGGGACTGAACCCTAGAGACTTTTGTGGCACCTCGCGGTACGCAAAGAGAAGGCATGGTAAGAGGACGTCCCACTTACGCCTCATGGGTTCCTCGAGACCCATAATCATGCCCTTCAGGGTTCGGTTGAAGCGCTCAACCAACCCGTTTCCTTGGGGATGGTAAGGTGTGGTGAACTTGTAGGTTACACCACACTCTTGCCAAAGGGACTTCATATATTTCGATATGAAGTTGGTCCCCCTGTCAGACACCACCTCTAGAGGGAATCCTACTCGTGAGAAAATTCCCATCAGTGCCCGTCCCACCACGGGGGCCGTCACTGTCCTCAGAGGGATGGCTTCAGGGTACCGGGTGGCATGGTCCACCAAGACCAGGATAAACCTGTTGCCCATGGCTGTCTTGGGGTCCAGGGGCCCCACAATGTCAATCCCCACCCGCTGGAATGGGGTACTGACCACAGGGAAAGGTTGGAGTGGAGCTCTCAGCTTCCTTCCACTCTTGCCACTTGCCTGGCAAGTCTGGCATGTCCTGCAGTGAGTGTCAGAACTCCTGCGCATTTGGGGCCAATAAAAGTGGGTGACAAGCCTTTCAAAGGTCTTGTCCTGCCCCAAATGTCCTGCTAACGGTACGTCGTGAGCCAGCCCCAGTAGGAAGGCTCTGAACTTCTGGGGTACCACCAGCGCACGGGCTGACCCAGGTTCAGCAACCTTAGGCTCTGAGTATAGGAGGTCGTTCTCCCAGTAGATCAAGTGAGTTCCGGACTGATCACCATTGGCCTGGGCTGCAGCCTGCTGCCGCATACCCTCTAGAGAGGGGCACTCTTTCTGCTCCCTGCAGAATTCCTCCCTGGTGGGGCCTCCTTCTTGCTGCCAATGGGTCAGCTCAGGCAGGTCCCCCAGTTCGGCTATCTGTTCCCCGGTAGGCTCCAGGGCATCCCCCTCAAGGTCTGCTTCCTCCTGGGCCGTGGGAACGTCAGGAGCCGGATTCCCGTGCCTCCCTTGCCCTCTCTCTAAGGCCGGTTCCTGGGCCTCTCCCTCAGGCTCCAGGGTTCCTTCAACACCCCTACTGGCTGCCATCGACCGGGTGGTCACGCACGCCCAATCAGGCAAGCCCACCATCCGCAGGTGAGTTGTCTTCTCCACCTTTTCCCAAGGGGAGCTCTCCAAATCGTTACCTAGGAGACAATCAACAGGCATGGCCTCTCTCACAGCCACTTGCAGAGTACCAGAGACCCCCCCCCACTCAAAGGGAACCTGAGCCATTGGACACTGACTCTCTGTGTTGTCAGCGTTGACAACACGGCAGAATGCGTGCGGGACAACCTGCTCTTGAGACACCAGGTGTTGCTTGACAGCAGTCACACTGGCTCCAGTATCTCTAAGAGCCCCCACCCTCTTGCCATTTATGGTCACCCACTGCCCATACTTTTGAGTATTGGGGGGCAGCTGGGCCTCAGCGACCATCTCACTGTCTCCTAATGAGACTAGGGTCATCTGTACGGGATCCCCCGCCCCTTGGACGTCTATCTCCCTCCCCAAGGCTACACTATTCACCTGCTTGGGGGGTGGAGCACCAGAGGGTGCTGGCTTACCATACAGGGGGCACTTGGGATCCACGGAAATGTGCCCCAGGTTGTTACACTTGTAACATCTGAGGGGCCCTCTTTGAACAGGGTTACCTGTCGGGGCCCCGGTCTGCTTCGGGGGTGGGGGTGGCTGAGAACCTTTCCCTTGGTTCCCTTGGGAATTACGTTGGGGCCCTTGGTAGAACTCCCTCTGTTTACCCTTGTCCCCCCCACTCTTCTGCTGGGGACCCTGAACACCTTTGGCGGGGCCTCCCACGGGACCCTTGTGGACCCTGGTGCTGATCCAGCGGTCCGCCTCCTCAGCAAGCTTCCTCGGGTTGGACAGCTTGCTATCGATCAGGTGTTGGCGTAGCTCAGGAAAACAATTATCCGACAAGTGCTCCCATGCGATTAAATCAAACAGCCCTTGGTAATCATCCACCTTGCTACCCTTCACCCAACCATCCAGCGCTCTGCAAAAAAAGGTCACATATTCTACATAAGTGGTACCAGGTTTCTTGGTGCAATCCCTAAATCTCTGTCTGTACAATTCCGGAGTCAACCCATACCTTGTCATAAGAGCCTCCTTCATGTGTGGATAGGATGTGTGGACATCAGAGGGGAGGTCTAGCAGTGTGTCCCGCCCCTCACTTAGGAACCTTCCCCACAACCCCGCTCCCCAATCCTTCTCAGGGACCCGGTGGGAGGACATGGCTACTTCATAGGCCCTAAACCACTGCCCAATATCATCCTGCTTATAATATTCTTTGACTACATCTTTAGGAATGTGCACCCTTGACTCTGTTGAATTGCTGCCACCAGAGGGTGAGTTGTCTAAACTCCTGGCCTTGAGATCCAACTCCCTCATTTTTACCTCATGCTCCATGGCCAGTTTTTGCCTTTCCATCTCCATTCGCAGTTTTGCCATCTCCACCTCGTGTGCTCGGGCAGCACTCCTGTCGGCCATCTCCTCGGGCGACAGGCCTCTGCTAGGCTCAAAAACACCTTCGGGGGGTATCCCCTCCGGTGCATTCTCTGGGAACTTTGATTCGTACCAGGCTCTCAGCGCTTTTACGTACTGATCCTTGTTGCCAAGTCCACTCTGCTTGATTCTGTACTTGGAGAGATATCCTTTCAGGACATCATTGGTGCACTTCATCAGTGCCTCGGGCTCCCAATCGATGTCATCCACTCCAGAGAATACAGAGGACGCTCCGCCTCCATTGACTGAGCTAGGCATGGTTCCTTAAGGTGGAGATTCTTCTTTAGCAACAACTGTCAATCAATCTGTGGCTGCGTTATAGGTCTGCTCTACGTGGTGATCAATAATTCACTGTATGTAAATCATAAATGCAAATTCGAAATCCCATCGCTGCCACCAATGTTAGAATGGGGGACCCCTAGTTGGCACAGGTAGGTACTTGTGACAAGCAGTGGTCCCTTCTTCTATTCAGGGCGAGAGAGTTACCCCCTCAGAACAACCCCTGCTCACCCTATAGGTAGTGTGGCGCGAGCAGTCAGGGCTAAACTTCAGGGCGCTAGTCAGTTAAGCATTTATGATCACACCCAGTAAACCACAATGATCCCCCACAAACGGACACCAGGCGTAAGTTGTATCAAAAATACGGATGCTTTATATAAAAGATTCTTTGTTACGCAGGCATGTACAAGACCATCAATAACGGTCGCGAAAGGGAAGCCACAAGATGATGATTAGGCACTGTTCTTGTCTTTGGTAACTTATTCGTTCACGAGCGCTTCACAGGGCTCGGTTGAGTCGGTCCAGTCACGGTGATGCGCAGCGTACCCGGGATACAGTGATACGGGGAAATCAGAACGTTGCGGACCCCGAGTCCGATAGAGAGTTCACTGTACCTGGGAACGTGCGATGTGGTTGGACGAGTCTTCAGGGGAGATGCAGGTTCTGCACCTCGTGGGTCTTCCGGATCAAGAATTCAGCGGGCGGCTCTCGGTAGACAGGTGCGGCCCAGGGCCTCCGACACGGACTGTGCGGGAGGTCACTGCGGAGGGCGGCACGGTCAGACTCAGGCTGGGAGGTGAAGCGGGGCGGCCGGATACGTTACGACGTACGGGCGGCCGTCCGAGGCTGGATTTCACTTCCCCACTAGAAATCCGGCGGGAGGGCGAGAGGGCACCAAGCGCGCTCCAGTAGCAGGCAGGTGACAGGGAAGCGGGGCGGCCAGACTCGATGGGTCCAGAGCGACTCAGGTAGAGCGGGGCTCTCGGCGAGTGGAGGCGGCCAGGCTTCTGGGTGTCACGGCCCTAGGAGGGATGCGAAGGTGCGCAGGGCACTCCGGCGGGAGAAAGCACACGGCTCGAATTCTCAGACGAGCGGAGACACGGTGAACCCACTGGTCCTGGGGTTCAGTTCAGGGGGCAAGCTCTTCTTCCAAGCCCTTGGAGATAGTTGAAAACAAAGTGCAAAGTCTCTTTCAGTCTTTTCCTCTCCTTCCTCAGCAAGGCACCTACTGCAGGCCAGTCCCTTAGGTCAGGGAAAGTTACTCCTCCTTCAGCTTCTTCCAGGTCCTTCTAGTCGGGCAGAGTTCCTTTGTGGTTCAATCTGGATCTGATTTCTTAGGAGCCAGGCTCCTACTTTTATACAGGGATTCTTTTGTTCTTTAGCGCCAGGGGGCCTGGGCCTGGCTCAGTCCAGTTTTGGAGCACTCTGTTGTGGTGACTCGGCTTGTTCCTTTCAGCAGCAGGGCAGAGACATCAGCCGCTCCACAGGGGGCGGCGCCGGCTTTGTGGTGGCAGAGCACAGGTCTATTCAAGAGTCAGGGTGCACTCCTCCCACCCATCCTGGTGTAATCTCTCTACCCACCACCTGGCAGCCAACCTGTCTCCTGGAATCCCCCAGCCCTGCTCCTGTACTGTTGCTAGGCAGGACACACACACACAGCAGAGGCGGACTGAGATGGTCAGGCACGCAAAGGCTAACTTTCTAAAAGTAGCATTTGCAAACCCAGGATATTAAAATAACCTTTACTAAAAGATGTATTTTATTATCCCGAGTTCAGGCATACTAAACATGACGTTCTACCAGGCTCTCTGAGTCCACTGGGGTCACAGCGTGTAGCGATCCCAGCAGCCCATTCTGGCCTATGGAGAGCAGGTAGCCTTCAATAGTGAAAAACGAAAATGGCTGTAATTCACTACTAAGACATGCCACACACATCAGGGCATGTCCTACCTTATACCTACAATGCACCCTGCGCTTAGGCCTACCAGAGGGGTGACTAACATGTAGTTAAGGGAAGGTTTAGGGACTGGTAAGTGGGGACACTTGCTCAGTCAGCGCGACGGTACCAGACCGCGCGCAGGTTCTGCAGTGGCAGACCCTAGACACATTTTACCCCGCTGCTTCGGTGGGTGGCACAACCCGTGCTGCAAGCCCACTAGCAGCATTTGGATATACAAGCCCTTGGCACCCCTGGTGCACTCTACTAGGGACTGATAGTAAATCAAATACCCCAAACGTGGAAGTCAATTCACATAATACATTTTACCATAGGGAGCACTTGCACTGTGGCACTGGATGGCAGTGGCACAGTGCCCTGAGCAGCTAACACCAACACAAAAACACATTGAGGCACAGACAAAAAATGGAAGGGTGACCCACGCCAATGGTGCCAGGTCTAACAGTGGTGGACGTGGTGGTGGATGTGGTGGTGGTGGTGGACGTGGTGGTGGTGGTGGTGGATGTGGTGGTGGTGGATGTGGTGGTGGTGGATGGGGTGGTGGTGGTAGACATGGTGGTGGATTTGGTGGATGTTGTGGTCATGGATGTGGTGGTGGACGTGCTGGTGGTGGTGGACGTGGTGGTGGTGGTGGTGGACATGCAGGTGGAGGACAAGGTGGTGGTGGACATGGTGGTGGTGGTGGACGTGGTGGTGGACATGGTGGTGGATGTGGTGGTGGACGTGGTGGTGGATGTGGTGGACGTGGTGGTGGGTGTGGTGGTGGACAGTGTGGTGGTGGACGTAGTAGTGGACATGATGGTGGTAGAAGTGGATGTGGTGGTGGTGGATGTGGTGGTGGACGTGGTGGTGGATGTGGTGGTGGTGGTAGATGTGGTGGTGGTGGACGTGGTGGTGGTGGATGTGGTGGTGGACATGGTGGTGGTGGATGTGGTGGTGGTGGATGTGGTGGGCATGGTGGTGGTGGATGTGGTGGACGTGGTGGTGGTGGACGTGGACGTGGTGGAGGACATGGTGGTGGTGGTGGACGTGGTGGTGGTGGTTGTGGTGGTGGTGGACGTGGTGGTGGTGGACGTGGTGGTGGTGATGGATGTGGTGGTGGTGGATGTGGTGGTGAACGTGGTGGTGGTGGATGTGGTGTTGGTGGTGGAATGGTGGTGGACGTGGTGGACGTGGTGGTGGTGGTGGTGGTGGATGTGGTGGATGTGGTTGTGGTGGATGTGGTGGATGTTGTGGTGGTGGACGTGGTGGTGGTGGTGGATGTGGTGGTGGTGGACATGGTGGTGTTGGTGGACATGGTGGTTGTGGTGGTGGACATGGTGGTGGTGGATGTGGTGGTGGACATGTTGGTGGTGGACATGGTGGTGGTGGACATGGTGGTGGTGGACGTGGTGGTGGACATGGTGATGGTGGACATGGTGGTGGTGGATGTGGTGGTGGTGGTAGTGGACGTGGTGGATTTGGACATGGTGGTGGATGTGGTGCTGGTGGTGGACGTGGTGGTGGACGTGGTGATAGTGGACATGGTGGTGGATGTGGTGGTGGACGTTGTGGTGGTGGACATGGTGGTGGACCTGGTGGTGGACGTGGTGGTGGTGGGTGCGGTGGTTGTGGTGGACATGGTGGTGGTGGATATGGTGGACATGGTGGTGGTGGTGGACATGCTGGTGGTGGAGGACGTGGAGGTGGTGGACGTGTTGGTGGTGGATGTGGTGGTGGTGGACATGGTGGTGGATGTGGTGCTGGATGTGGTGGTGGATGTGGTGGATGTGGTGGACTTGGTGGTGGACGTGGTGGTGGTGGATGTGGTGGTGGTGGACATGGTGGTGAATGTGGTGGTGGTGGACGTGGTGGTGGTGGATATCGACGTGGTGGATGGGGTGGTGGACATGGTGGTGGTGGACATGGTGGTGGTGGACGTGGTGCTGGTGGATGTGGTGGTGGTGGACATGGTGGTGGTGGACGTGGCGGTGGTGGTGGTGGACATGGTGGTGTAGTGGGTTTGGTAGTGGTGGATGTGGTGCTGGTGTAGGTGGTGGACATGGTGGTGGTGGTGGATGTGGTGGTGGTGAGGGTGTGGTGGTGGTGGTGGGCGTGGTGGATGTGGTGGTGGACATGGTGATGGTGGACGTGGACGTGGTGATGGTGGACGTGGTGGTGGTGGACATGGTGGTGGTGGATGTGGTGGTGGACGTGGTGATGGTGGAAGTGGTGGTGGTGGTAGATGGGGTGGTGGTGGACGGGGTGGTGGTGGACGTGGTGGTGGACATGGTAGTGGTGGTGGACATGGTGGTGGTGGACGTGGTGACAAATAGTGAGAAAAGGTGAAAGCAAAATGATGATAAAAAAAGAAAGCAAGATAGAGCATGAGTGAAGAAGTGATGACAGTAAAAGCAACACACAAAGTAAATGATAGCCATGCACAAGTGAATAACTAATGCTGCTATTTTGAAGGACACGTACTAGTCACAGTAAAAGCAAAACACAGAGTAAATGATAGCCGTGCACGAGTGAATAACTAATCCTGCTATTTTAAAGCATACGCATGCTTGCCACAGTAAAAGCAAAACACACTGCTGGCACTGCAATCGTGTGTTTGCTGCGTTCGTGCGTGCGCGCACAGTCGGCTCTTTTTGGAAGCACATACTCGTGCTTGTGGACGCGCCCCTGCTCGCTCCCGCAAGGTGGATGCCGCCACAAGCACGAGTATGTGCTTCGAAAAAGAGCAGAGCAATGGCTAAAGGTCCTCCTAAGCAGCGCATGCACGCTGCGTAGGCGAGACCTTAAAAGGATAGTTTTTTTTACAACTGACAGTCTGAACTGACATATTCGAAATTCCTCTCATACACAATAATGAAGAAAACGAGTTTTGGTGAAAACAAATATTTGCATAAAAATGACACAATTTACGCAGGGAAACCGCAAATTAACTAGGTTTTCTAGTTTTACTCTGTACAATTCATCCAGTAAATTATTATCTATTTCTCTTTACTTATGTTAAGGCTTTAATTTTACCTGTCAGCGCATTCTAGTGCATTGTTTAAAGTATAGTGCAAACTGGATCCAAAGGTATTGATTGGAGCCCTTTAAATGAAAACCAGTTACATTACACAAGGTCACATACCTTGTAAGGGCACTGGGAGATTAAGTGATTTGCCAGAATCAGGTGATGAGACTCGAACCTGGTTCCTTAGTTCCATAGTTGGAAGCTCTGGCCATAACACCACATCCCAGGTAAAGAAAGGGAGGCAGAAGCTACATGAAAGCTTAGGTCGTAATGGACTCGATGTTCCAGCAGGACCTCAAGCTGAGCCAGAGCCAGACTTCAGGCTCGAGCTGGGCTCAAGCTTTTAGTGGGTTGCCCCTCTCTACTTTTAAAGCAGAGTAATCAGAGAAACTGGTAAAAGCATCAGATACACATACAGACCCCGCTCCTCCACAAACAAACACAGTAGCCTTTTGGAAGTCCCTCAGCTTGTCATATGCATTCACAGAGGTGTGCGCAGTTTTTATGGCTTGGCTTGACAGTGCAGGTGTCACCCGAACATTATGTGAGAATCACAGAGAGGAGATTTGGCTCTGACCCACATGTTGGGACCCAGGAATACAGGTTTTGATTGAGTAGTAGTTGTGTGGTGCCACAAAGAAGTGTGTGCCCTCAACACATCCGTGGTCACTTCATTTATCCAGCTGCGTGAGCTCAACTTCAAGGGCACACATATGACATTGTAAAGCTATTTAAGTGTCTTAGATAACTAGATAAATTACGGTATTTTTCTCAGGCAGCTGTACAGATGGGAGGAGGGCAGTCATTAACCTACATGGATTTTTAGGTCTGGCTTGACAGTCCAACTGTCACCTGACCTTTTAACCTACACCAATATTATTCTACACAACTTTGTTTCAACACAAATGCACATCCATTCCCCTGCTATCTACTTGTAATTCTTCACATTACCATACAACATTCCTTCAAAGCCAGACCTATTGCAATTGCCAATGCTTGTTGTATTATTTAACGGTTGTGGGTGAGAGAATGCACATTTTAAATCCCCAAACCCAACCTCACAAAGAGTGGACACATTTCCTTTGGGCCCTCTTTCTAACTCACAAAACACACACTATAATGCACAAGAACATTCACCAAAAAATAAATGAAACCCAAAATCACACACCCAGACTCACCAGCATGCACTTTGTCTCACAAACAGCCCTCCAACACTCCAACTATTTCCCTGACCACAACAAAAAGGCCTCTGCTGCAGCTGCATACATCACACCCAGCATGGCCCTACAGCATAAATTCATGTTTTAACCTAGCCAGAAGTCTGCACCTGGCTCAATGTTATTTTATTGTGGCGAGTCCTGCCTGTTTAGCCCGGAGTGTCAATGCCCACCTTTGTATGGCAGTTGCTAGGATGATGACGTTTGGAGAGTATCCATACCCTGGAAAAGACAGCAACATTTGTTGGCATTATTAACTATTTGGTTGCGCCTGTTGCTTAATTTGTGCAGGGGTCTAAAGTTTTCCTTGGCAGCTCACTGCTGGTGCTATTCAATACTGGGGTTGCAGAATACCAAAACTATCTAGTCTTGATTCTACCTCATGCATATTTCTTCCAGCATCCTACACTTCCTGCCTCTTTAACTCACTCATAAGGGCCCTTTTTCATCTCAACTTTCTTCCTGTCACTGTTTATCAATCACTCTCATCCTCTGACTTCCTCCCATTTCGGTCGTTCTCTGTCTTGCTTCTGGTCAAATTCTGATGACAGAAAATGTGCAAAAATGCACCCGGTCCCCATAAATGAGTGCTGGTGCAGCCACCGGCACAAATTGAGCAATCCTGTGGAATCTCAACTTCACTGTCCACCTTCCTAACGCCCTCTGCCATACTCTGAAGCTGCCAAGCAGTATCCAAAATGTCCT
This sequence comes from Triturus cristatus, assembly GCF_964204655.1. NCBI lineage: Eukaryota > Metazoa > Chordata > Amphibia > Caudata > Salamandridae > Triturus > Triturus cristatus. The sequence goes on from NC_140592.1 coordinate 772,028,085, forward strand.
TCTGTCATACTAGAGCAATTCACTATGTGCATTGTAACGTGTGTGTCATTTTTATTATTACACAGAATATTACTCTAACCATTTCCAACATGTAGTTGTTGTGGTGGTGGGGGAGGGGCGTTCGCCTACAGGACATAGGCTGACAAAGTGATACCGTTTTTTAGTTGCATGCAGAGCTATTCCTGCTGCAACTCACATATGGAGCATTGGAGGCACCTTTGGTAGTTGGAGAAAAACTAATTCCATGCAAAATTGGTCATTTTGGGGGGAAAAAACTTTATATATGTTATATGAAATGCCACTTGCCTGTCCTCTTTGTGAACATTGTACACAAACCATGCTGTCACATACAACATTCAGTGAGATACCTGCTCAACATATTTTCTACACAGTTTCTAAACTCATATGGTGAATGCTGCTAATGCAGCTGTGCAACACGAGGGCCCAAAATTTATAATTAAATAAAGCAGCGCAGCAAGTGAATTTGCTGCGCTGCATTACATCAATGGTAAAGAGCAGAGCAGCACCAGATATTAAAAGATGTGGCTCTGTTCTGCTCTCTTGATAGTGCAGGTGTACTTTATGCTGACATGCACCAACACAGACACACTTGCACCATAGGGCAAGGGTGTCTGTGTTGTGGTCAGCATAGTTTTGTGAAGGATGAGGTCTCTTCTGCACAAAAACTGCTGAAAGGCAATTTCATCTATGTATGTGTGTTAAAGAATACACTACACATGCAAAGGGGGAACATTGAGGAGAAATAAAGATATTTCTTCTCCTTATGCCAGCCTCAATTTGGCGCAGGATTTTAGTATAAATTCACGTTTTTATAGATATGGGTCCACATGCATCAAAGCAAAAGCCAGTCGCAAACGGGCAGATTCTCAGAATCTGCCCCTTTGCGACTGGGATTTTTGCATTTGGGATGCATCATCCCAAATGCAAAAATCGCAATTTAAGGAATCTCTAAATTGCGATTCCTTAAATTGCTATTGCATTTAAGGAATGCCAAATTGAGATTCCTGAAATGCAATGCATGAAAGTTTAAAAATTAGCGATTTCGCTAATAGGGGGAGCAAATTACCATGAAGTTGAACTTCATGGTAATTTGCAAAAACTTTGAAAAATGCACTAAAGTGCATTTTTCAAAGTTCCATTTTACACACACACATGCCCTTGGGGCATGTGTGTGTGCAAGATGTATTCATATGCAGATTTCAGGGGTGCAACAGGGTGTCTTTTTGACGCCCTGGCACCCTTGAAATAGCATGAGCAATGTGCGATTCTCTAATTGAGATTAGCAAATTGAGAAAGTCTTCCCATTCATTCCTATGGGCCTCTAGGCCCATAGGAATCAATGGGGAGGTATTCCTTAATTGCGACTCGCAATTTGCGAGTAGCAATTAAGGAATGTTTAGAAATCGCTATTTTGTAAGCGATTTCTACATGCATAGCCTTTTGCTATTCCTTATTAGCGAATCCTTATTTTTCGCTATTAAGGAATCGCAAATGGCATTGTTGATGCATGTGCCAGATGGTTTTGAATCAAAATCTATGGGTCGATGCATGGGAAAGCCAATGCACCACCCATGGGATTCCAGCAGGTAGCCTGTACCTTTTGTTGCAAATCAACACAGTTTTGCTTGGTTTTTTTAATCCCAGCAGCATCAGGTCTGCATTGTAAAAGTAACAGAAACCTGACGCAAACGTTTGTAAATCCGGACCCCAGTCTCACGATTTACATTATGTATTTTCTAGGCTAGGTTTTTGACATTTACAAGCTTTGTATGCAAGATTTCTGCATAATTGGAAGAATGTTGGATGAGTTATTATACTAATATCCATGTATTTAGCACTTACTAATATATGTTAAATACTCCCCAGAGTAGCTCTTTTTCGCAAACTTAGAATAACAAAAGATTGAGGAAAAAATGCTAAGGTTCTAACCATTTTTCTCGTAGTTTGCATGCAGCGCCTTGATGCGGGGCCATAACTCACAAAGCTGTATGATAATGTTTTTAACTTGTGACAAGGGTCTTTGCAACCAAAGCAGTAACCAACTGAGCTATCTACATGAAAAACAAATCTGAAATATGTATGTTGCATGCTGGGCTTTACAGCAGGCACATACACCCACTATGCAATTTTATGGTGAATGGAACCTTTGACTAAAAAGCACAAATATTTAGCTATTAATTAAAGTGATATTGTAGCCGGGAACATGCTGGGTACACAAGGATCTCTATAACAGGTGATATTTTGAAGTATATTCAGTTGTGACCAAATAAGTGTGCCAGAACAGAGATGCTATTACATTTGTCTAATTGTCAAATTCTTTGGGACAGAGTTTAAAATAAATAAATGTATCAGTTGATCCTTTGCTCTTTGTGATTCCACACCCTTTCTACAACCATACCTTGCTGTTTCACAATTAATACAACTTGTATTTGCCTTATGAGTGCTCATTTTTAAAGTAAATTTGTCTCCATGTAAACATGCCATATCATTTATCACAACACTGAAATTTTCCTAAAGAAACTGACATCAACAATTCCCGATCTGTCAATTTATTTTCCTGTGAATTCACATAAAGCACCTTTACTGTGACTTTCTCCAAGCATCAATATCCCTGACACTAAGATTATAGTATTGACAGATACACAGGAGTCTTATATTGCACCTCTATATTAACCTAAATAGCAGTATTAAAAGTTTATAACATAAATGTCAGTTTTGGCATTTTCTAATTCTTGAATTTGGTCACCTTTCTTGTCTCTCTTTCTTTCTTTCTTTCTTTCTTTCTTTCTTTCTTTCTTTCTTTCTTTCTCTTCCAATAATTTTTTCTTCTTATCTGGCTTTACCTTCTCATCACTCTCTTGTACTACTCTGCCAGGCTCATGCACCCCAAGGTGGTGCATAGATCTTTCTCTCTAATATCAACAGATGCTAGAAGATAGAAGGATTCACCAACAACCTAAATGAATAATAATAATAATCCACATTTGTAAAGCGCAAACAATCACCCATAAGGGTCTATAGGCGCTGGGGGCCGTCGGGAAGATTAAGCAAGCTATTGCCCAGAGTCACATGGTGCTGGGCTAATCTGCCGCCAGGGATCGAACCGTGATCCCCAGATTCTGGAGTCAGTCGCCCTGGCCATGGCGCCACACCTCTTCCTCTAATGCATAGAGCCTAATACGCCAGAAGCATTGTCCTGAAAGAATCCCCTATTAGTTATGAAAAAAGCCAAAATAATGGTCATTGCTGACATTTGTTTACATGCATGATGTCTGAGGACTTCCGCAAAATATGGGAACAGGGGCTTAGTAGCTCCCAGGTGGCTCATGCTATGGGACATATTCATCCAGTCCCTGATTTTTCTATCAGTGCTGCGTGTGCTGGAATTGTTTTAATCCCACATTTATAACGAGAAATGGACCTACAAATCCCAGAATGCATGGTGATGGTGGACATGGTGGTGGTGGATGTGGTGGTGGTGGTAGTGGACGTGGTGGATTTGGACATGGTGGTGGATGTGGTGCTGGTGGTGGACGTGGTGGTGGACGTGGTGATAGTGGACATGGTGGTGGATGTGGTGGTGGACGTTGTGGTGGTGGACATGGTGGTGGACCTGGTGGTGGACGTGGTGGTGGTGGGTGCGGTGGTTGTGGTGGACATGGTGGTGGTGGATATGGTGGACATGGTGGTGGTGGTGGACATGCTGGTGGTGGAGGACGTGGAGGTGGTGGACGTGTTGGTGGTGGATGTGGTGGTGGTGGACATGGTGGTGGATGTGGTGCTGGATGTGGTGGTGGATGTGGTGGATGTGGTGGACTTGGTGGTGGACGTGGTGGTGGTGGATGTGGTGGTGGTGGACATGGTGGTGAATGTGGTGGTGGTGGACGTGGTGGTGGTGGATATCGACGTGGTGGATGGGGTGGTGGACATGGTGGTGGTGGACATGGTGGTGGTGGACGTGGTGCTGGTGGATGTGGTGGTGGTGGACATGGTGGTGGTGGACGTGGCGGTGGTGGTGGTGGACATGGTGGTGTAGTGGGTTTGGTAGTGGTGGATGTGGTGCTGGTGTAGGTGGTGGACATGGTGGTGGTGGTGGATGTGGTGGTGGTGAGGGTGTGGTGGTGGTGGTGGGCGTGGTGGATGTGGTGGTGGACATGGTGATGGTGGACGTGGACGTGGTGATGGTGGACGTGGTGGTGGTGGACATGGTGGTGGTGGATGTGGTGGTGGACGTGGTGATGGTGGAAGTGGTGGTGGTGGTAGATGGGGTGGTGGTGGACGGGGTGGTGGTGGACGTGGTGGTGGACATGGTAGTGGTGGTGGACATGGTGGTGGTGGACGTGGTGACAAATAGTGAGAAAAGGTGAAAGCAAAATGATGATAAAAAAAGAAAGCAAGATAGAGCATGAGTGAAGAAGTGATGACAGTAAAAGCAACACACAAAGTAAATGATAGCCATGCACAAGTGAATAACTAATGCTGCTATTTTGAAGGACACGTACTAGTCACAGTAAAAGCAAAACACAGAGTAAATGATAGCCGTGCACGAGTGAATAACTAATCCTGCTATTTTAAAGCATACGCATGCTTGCCACAGTAAAAGCAAAACACACTGCTGGCACTGCAATCGTGTGTTTGCTGCGTTCGTGCGTGCGCGCACAGTCGGCTCTTTTTGGAAGCACATACTCGTGCTTGTGGACGCGCCCCTGCTCGCTCCCGCAAGGTGGATGCCGCCACAAGCACGAGTATGTGCTTCGAAAAAGAGCAGAGCAATGGCTAAAGGTCCTCCTAAGCAGCGCATGCACGCTGCGTAGGCGAGACCTTAAAAGGATAGTTTTTTTTACAACTGACAGTCTGAACTGACATATTCGAAATTCCTCTCATACACAATAATGAAGAAAACGAGTTTTGGTGAAAACAAATATTTGCATAAAAATGACACAATTTACGCAGGGAAACCGCAAATTAACTAGGTTTTCTAGTTTTACTCTGTACAATTCATCCAGTAAATTATTATCTATTTCTCTTTACTTATGTTAAGGCTTTAATTTTACCTGTCAGCGCATTCTAGTGCATTGTTTAAAGTATAGTGCAAACTGGATCCAAAGGTATTGATTGGAGCCCTTTAAATGAAAACCAGTTACATTACACAAGGTCACATACCTTGTAAGGGCACTGGGAGATTAAGTGATTTGCCAGAATCAGGTGATGAGACTCGAACCTGGTTCCTTAGTTCCATAGTTGGAAGCTCTGGCCATAACACCACATCCCAGGTAAAGAAAGGGAGGCAGAAGCTACATGAAAGCTTAGGTCGTAATGGACTCGATGTTCCAGCAGGACCTCAAGCTGAGCCAGAGCCAGACTTCAGGCTCGAGCTGGGCTCAAGCTTTTAGTGGGTTGCCCCTCTCTACTTTTAAAGCAGAGTAATCAGAGAAACTGGTAAAAGCATCAGATACACATACAGACCCCGCTCCTCCACAAACAAACACAGTAGCCTTTTGGAAGTCCCTCAGCTTGTCATATGCATTCACAGAGGTGTGCGCAGTTTTTATGGCTTGGCTTGACAGTGCAGGTGTCACCCGAACATTATGTGAGAATCACAGAGAGGAGATTTGGCTCTGACCCACATGTTGGGATCCAGGAATACAGGTTTTGATTGAGTAGTAGTTGTGTGGTGCCACAAAGAAGTGTGTGCCCTCAACACATCCGTGGTCACTTCATTTATCCAGCTGCGTGAGCTCAACTTCAAGGGCACACATATGACATTGTAAAGCTATTTAAGTGTCTTAGATAACTAGATAAATTACGGTATTTTTCTCAGGCAGCTGTACAGATGGGAGGAGGGCAGTCATTAACCTACATGGATTTTTAGGTCTGGCTTGACAGTCCAACTGTCACCTGACCTTTTAACCTACACCAATATTATTCTACACAACTTTGTTTCAACACAAATGCACATCCATTCCCCTGCTATCTACTTGTAATTCTTCACATTACCATACAACATTCCTTCAAAGCCAGACCTATTGCAATTGCCAATGCTTGTTGTATTATTTAACGGTTGTGGGTGAGAGAATGCACATTTTAAATCCCCAAACCCAACCTCACAAAGAGTGGACACATTTCCTTTGGGCCCTCTTTCTAACTCACAAAACACACACTATAATGCACAAGAACATTCACCAAAAAATAAATGAAACCCAAAATCACACACCCAGACTCACCAGCATGCACTTTGTCTCACAAACAGCCCTCCAACACTCCAACTATTTCCCTGACCACAACAAAAAGGCCTCTGCTGCAGCTGCATACATCACACCCAGCATGGCCCTACAGCATAAATTCATGTTTTAACCTAGCCAGAAGTCTGCACCTGGCTCAATGTTATTTTATTGTGGCGAGTCCTGCCTGTTTAGCCCGGAGTGTCAATGCCCACCTTTGTATGGCAGTTGCTAGGATGATGACGTTTGGAGAGTATCCATACCCTGGAAAAGACAGCAACATTTGTTGGCATTATTAACTATTTGGTTGCGCCTGTTGCTTAATTTGTGCAGGGGTCTAAAGTTTTCCTTGGCAGCTCACTGCTGGTGCTATTCAATACTGGGGTTGCAGAATACCAAAACTATCTAGTCTTGATTCTACCTCATGCATATTTCTTCCAGCATCCTACACTTCCTGCCTCTTTAACTCACTCATAAGGGCCCTTTTTCATCTCAACTTTCTTCCTGTCACTGTTTATCAATCACTCTCATCCTCTGACTTCCTCCCATTTCGGTCGTTCTCTGTCTTGCTTCTGGTCAAATTCTGATGACAGAAAATGTGCAAAAATGCACCCGGTCCCCATAAATGAGTGCTGGTGCAGCCACCGGCACAAATTGAGCAATCCTGTGGAATCTCAACTTCACTGTCCACCTTCCTAACGCCCTCTGCCATACTCTGAAGCTGCCAAGCAGTATCCAAAATGTCCTTCTGTCATACTAGAGCAATTCACTATGTGCATTGTAACGTGTGTGTCATTTTTATTATTACACAGAATATTACTCTAACCATTTCCAACATGTAGTTGTTGTGGTGGTGGGGGAGGGGCGTTCGCCTACAGGACATAGGCTGACAAAGTGATACCGTTTTTTAGTTGCATGCAGAGCTATTCCTGCTGCAACTCACATATGGAGCATTGGAGGCACCTTTGGTAGTTGGAGAAAAACTAATTCCATGCAAAATTGGTCATTTTGGGGGGAAAAAACTTTATATATGTTATATGAAATGCCACTTGCCTGTCCTCTTTGTGAACATTGTACACAAACCATGCTGTCACATACAACATTCAGTGAGATACCTGCTCAACATATTTTCTACACAGTTTCTAAACTCATATGGTGAATGCTGCTAATGCAGCTGTGCAACACGAGGGCCCAAAATTTATAATTAAATAAAGCAGCGCAGCAAGTGAATTTGCTGCGCTGCATTACATCAATGGTAAAGAGCAGAGCAGCACCAGATATTAAAAGATGTGGCTCTGTTCTGCTCTCTTGATAGTGCAGGTGTACTTTATGCTGACATGCACCAACACAGACACACTTGCACCATAGGGCAAGGGTGTCTGTGTTGTGGTCAGCATAGTTTTGTGAAGGATGAGGTCTCTTCTGCACAAAAACTGCTGAAAGGCAATTTCATCTATGTATGTGTGTTAAAGAATACACTACACATGCAAAGGGGGAACATTGAGGAGAAATAAAGATATTTCTTCTCCTTATGCCAGCCTCAATTTGGCGCAGGATTTTAGTATAAATTCACGTTTTTATAGATATGGGTCCACATGCATCAAAGCAAAAGCCAGTCGCAAACGGGCAGATTCTCAGAATCTGCCCCTTTGCGACTGGGATTTTTGCATTTGGGATGCATCATCCCAAATGCAAAAATCGCAATTTAAGGAATCTCTAAATTGCGATTCCTTAAATTGCTATTGCATTTAAGGAATGCCAAATTGAGATTCCTGAAATGCAATGCATGAAAGTTTAAAAATTAGCGATTTCGCTAATAGGGGGAGCAAATTACCATGAAGTTGAACTTCATGGTAATTTGCAAAAACTTTGAAAAATGCACTAAAGTGCATTTTTCAAAGTTCCATTTTACACACACACATGCCCTTGGGGCATGTGTGTGTGCAAGATGTATTCATATGCAGATTTCAGGGGTGCAACAGGGTGTCTTTTTGACGCCCTGGCACCCTTGAAATAGCATGAGCAATGTGCGATTCTCTAATTGAGATTAGCAAATTGAGAAAGTCTTCCCATTCATTCCTATGGGCCTCTAGGCCCATAGGAATCAATGGGGAGGTATTCCTTAATTGCGACTCGCAATTTGCGAGTAGCAATTAAGGAATGTTTAGAAATCGCTATTTTGTAAGCGATTTCTACATGCATAGCCTTTTGCTATTCCTTATTAGCGAATCCTTATTTTTCGCTATTAAGGAATCGCAAATGGCATTGTTGATGCATGTGCCAGATGGTTTTGAATCAAAATCTATGGGTCGATGCATGGGAAAGCCAATGCACCACCCATGGGATTCCAGCAGGTAGCCTGTACCTTTTGTTGCAAATCAACACAGTTTTGCTTGGTTTTTTTAATCCCAGCAGCATCAGGTCTGCATTGTAAAAGTAACAGAAACCTGACGCAAACGTTTGTAAATCCGGACCCCAGTCTCACGATTTACATTATGTATTTTCTAGGCTAGGTTTTTGACATTTACAAGCTTTGTATGCAAGATTTCTGCATAATTGGAAGAATGTTGGATGAGTTATTATACTAATATCCATGTATTTAGCACTTACTAATATATGTTAAATACTCCCCAGAGTAGCTCTTTTTCGCAAACTTAGAATAACAAAAGATTGAGGAAAAAATGCTAAGGTTCTAACCATTTTTCTCGTAGTTTGCATGCAGCGCCTTGATGCGGGGCCATAACTCACAAAGCTGTATGATAATGTTTTTAACTTGTGACAAGGGTCTTTGCAACCAAAGCAGTAACCAACTGAGCTATCTACATGAAAAACAAATCTGAAATATGTATGTTGCATGCTGGGCTTTACAGCAGGCACATACACCCACTATGCAATTTTATGGTGAATGGAACCTTTGACTAAAAAGCACAAATATTTAGCTATTAATTAAAGTGATATTGTAGCCGGGAACATGCTGGGTACACAAGGATCTCTATAACAGGTGATATTTTGAAGTATATTCAGTTGTGACCAAATAAGTGTGCCAGAACAGAGATGCTATTACATTTGTCTAATTGTCAAATTCTTTGGGACAGAGTTTAAAATAAATAAATGTATCAGTTGATCCTTTGCTCTTTGTGATTCCACACCCTTTCTACAACCATACCTTGCTGTTTCACAATTAATACAACTTGTATTTGCCTTATGAGTGCTCATTTTTAAAGTAAATTTGTCTCCATGTAAACATGCCATATCATTTATCACAACACTGAAATTTTCCTAAAGAAACTGACATCAACAATTCCCGATCTGTCAATTTATTTTCCTGTGAATTCACATAAAGCACCTTTACTGTGACTTTCTCCAAGCATCAATATCCCTGACACTAAGATTATAGTATTGACAGATACACAGGAGTCTTATATTGCACCTCTATATTAACCTAAATAGCAGTATTAAAAGTTTATAACATAAATGTCAGTTTTGGCATTTTCTAATTCTTGAATTTGGTCACCTTTCTTGTCTCTCTTTCTTTCTTTCTTTCTTTCTTTCTTTCTTTCTTTCTTTCTTTCTCTTCCAATAATTTTTTCTTCTTATCTGGCTTTACCTTCTCATCACTCTCTTGTACTACTCTGCCAGGCTCATGCACCCCAAGGTGGTGCATAGATCTTTCTCTCTAATATCAACAGATGCTAGAAGATAGAAGGATTCACCAACAACCTAAATGAATAATAATAATAATCCACATTTGTAAAGCGCAAACAATCACCCATAAGGGTCTATAGGCGCTGGGGGCCGTCGGGAAGATTAAGCAAGCTATTGCCCAGAGTCACATGGTGCTGGGCTAATCTGCCGCCAGGGATCGAACCGTGATCCCCAGATTCTGGAGTCAGTCGCCCTGGCCATGGCGCCACACCTCTTCCTCTAATGCATAGAGCCTAATACGCCAGAAGCATTGTCCTGAAAGAATCCCCTATTAGTTATGAAAAAAGCCAAAATAATGGTCATTGCTGACATTTGTTTACATGCATGATGTCTGAGGACTTCCGCAAAATATGGGAACAGGGGCTTAGTAGCTCCCAGGTGGCTCATGCTATGGGACATATTCATCCAGTCCCTGATTTTTCTATCAGTGCTGCGTGTGCTGGAATTGTTTTAATCCCACATTTATAACGAGAAATGGACCTACAAATCCCAGAATGCAAAGCATTTCCAGTTAAAATCCAGAACTGCTTGAAAGCGTCACATATGCCATAGACTTTCCTGTCTCATTTAGTTTAGGGATGATTTTCCATGCGAAACAAGAAGTTGCCAGTTTGTTTAAAATGCACTAGACCAATCAGTAAAATGTTTTTTTTTAAGTATGTCTTTTCCGGGAGGTTAATAAAAAAAATGTAGGAGAGGGCAGGAATTTACTTTCAAGCAAACACGTATAATTGCAGATTGCTGATGGGCGACGATTTCCAGTCACTTAAAAAAAATGGGCATGCTAAAAAGCTGTACTGCCCAGAAAAATGTGTCCCATTCCCCCACGCATTAAGTTTTACAGCCACCTCTCGAAACCTCGCTGTGTAAGATCTAAGGAAACATCCTGCAGCCACACACCTCATAATGTTTTTTTTAGTTTTTGTATAGCGCTGATGGTACTGGAGTGCTTTTTTATGAACACCATCCGCATAACATAAACTTCCTTTCCTGTGTTTTTTAAATCGTGGGGTGATAAGGTGATTTGCACAGAAGACGCCAAGACTCCAACCTAGTTCCCCACTCCCAAAATCATCATCTACTGTCATAATATCTCATGCTCTCACAGAAGATCAGCATGTGCTGGGCACAAGAGCTGCTCTACATGCTCTCTTGTACTATCTTAGCCTTCCCTTGTGATTGAAAGGCGTGCTTGAACACCGGTACAAGGTGTACTGAAAGAGCTGTCGAGGTAGGGTTGATAAGAACAGCACCACCTGCTCAAAGCCAGGCCCCTATGAGTACTGGTACTCTCCTTGTCCGAGAAAAAGTACCGATACTGAAGGGGAGAAAATAAAAAAGCCCTGGTAATCAGTACGGGTGAGTACAGGCCCATTTAAAACACTGCCCAACATTACTATATTAAAGGAGCTAAAATTAAGGGCCCTATTACAATGTTGGGTGGAGTTTCGTCTGCCCGACATCGTCTCGGTCATGGGACCGACCGACACCCGGCTGATTAGGATGCAACCGAACACTGTTTGCTCGCATGTCTATACTTTACAATGGGGGCATGTAGAAATAGGAGGTGCAGTTCATCCCTGCACCCTGCGGCAGGCACCTCAAGGTGCCTGCCAAGGGGTGCAGGGATACACAGGGGAGCACGCTAGGTGCCCCCTCGACCTCCAACTAGAGGCTGTGCACCCATGGGGGCCCCCAAAGTCGAGTTCCAACAGTCTTTCTGTGTCGGAAAGGCCGGCACAGAAAGGCTGTCGGAATCCAACATCGTAATCCGTCGGGCAGAAAGTGCTGCCCTTAGGATTACTGACAGCATTCCGACTGGCGGATGGCCTCTCCGAGCTCGTCAGAAGCCAGTCGGAATGACCGGTCGGATTCCTTTCCGACCGCCTCTATTGTAATGAGGCGGGCTGAAAGGAATGGGACTGGCACATTACAATGCTGTCGGAGCCATTTCCGACAGCATCATAATCGGCCCCAGAATATTTATTTTTTGCAGTTTTATACATCACAAACTTGGTCCAAGGATACTTGAGCTCCAGGTTACATTAAATTTTCTTTAACCCCGGGAGATTCAGGAATCTGCCCAGAATCACAAGGCGTTGAGCTGAGGTCGGCACTTGAACGGAGTTCCCTGGTGACAAAGCGGCAGCACTGGCCGTTAGGCCACACCATATAGGTGATTCTAAAATTCCTATTCAACATATTTGTGAGGTAGACATGGAATTAGAGCATTCCTCCCAGTCCTGTTAACCGAAACTAAAATTATGCTTATTAGTCACAGCTAACTGTGACTATACATTCACCTGATACATTCTCACCTTTGTCGCATAACAAATACAATAACCACAACAGCATCTAAGTTTGAGAACATTGTTATTAACCCAAATGCCAAATAGGAACATAAGGTTTCCTGCACTGGGTGTAAAATGAGCCATTTGGGTGTCATTTAATATAAGAGGGACGTGGTGAGGTGCTGCGAGGGCTAGCACAGACCTCTCACATTGTTTGCCTATATATTAAAGTGCCTGGTGACACTGAGCCATTTGTGGCTTGCTGTGATTGTGGTTTGCTGATGTTGACATCATAGTATTGCCCAGTTTTATGTCAGATTGGCAGCGCATTGCATGAAGTGTACCATCTCTGAGTGCTAATAACATGTATTACTTACAAATGTTGTTTCGATTACGCTGTCAATACCCGAGGCAGCCAGGCATCAGCGTGGAGTGCCTTGTCAACAATAATGCTATTCCTGAAACGTTAGAATGAGTTATTCTGGGGTGATTATTGCGTGCTTGTGTAATTGTATGGCTTTGTGGCTGGGCCATTTCAGACATCTTTGTATGCATGCTTGATCCACACAGTTTAAGAATCTCGAAACAGCACGTGCAAGTTGTGCATAGTTAAAGCATAACTAAACCGTGCATGCAGATTGTACACAGGTCAAGTGTCACTAAACAGTGCATGCAGGGTGTGCAGAGTTCAAGTACCATTAAACAGCACATGCAGGTTGTAGACAGCTGAAATATCACTAAACAGCAGCAGCAGCAGATTGCACACAGTTCACGTATCTCTAAACAGCCCATGCAGGATATAAACAGTGCACTTATCTCTAAACAGCCGTGCAGGTTGTACAGAATTCAAGTATCACTAAACGGTTCAAGTATAACCAAACCATGCATGCAGATTGTATACTGTTCACGTATCACTAAACAGCACATGCAGGGTGTACAGAGTTCAAGTAGCACAAAACAGGACATGCAGGTGTAGACAGTTCCAATATCACTAAACAGCACATGCAGATTGTACACGGTTAAAGTATCACTAAAAAGCACATGCAGGGTGTACAGAGTTCAAGTACCACTAAACAGCACATGCAGGTTGTAGACAGCTGAAATATCACTAAACAGCAGAAGCAGCAGATTGCACACAGTTCACGTATCTCTAAACAGCCCATGCAGGATATAAACAGTGCACTTATCTCTAAACAGCCATGCCGGTTGTACAGAATTCAAGTATCACTAAACGGTTCAAGTATAACCAAACCGTGCATGCAGATTGTATGCTGTTCACGTATCACTAAACAGCACATGCAGGGTGTACAGAGTTCAAGTAGCACAAAACAGGACATGCAGGTGTAGACAGTTCAAATATCACTAAACAGCACATGCAGATTGTACACGGTTAAAGTATCACTAAAAAGCACATGCAGGGTGTACGGAGTTCAAGTACCACTAAACAGCACATGCAGGTTGTAGACAGATGAAATATCACTAAACAGCGTGTTAGACCTGTCAGCCCTTTGGGTGGTCCCTCCTCATCATTATTTATTTTGTCCCACTTCTGCCTCAAACCCTGTTATAATTTTTCCTTTTTGGGAACCACCAGACTTTTTAGTGTTGATGCAGGGTCAGGGAGCCATTTTCCCTACCCCTGGAACTTCTGTCTGAGGGCCTGAGACACAAAATGGTGGCCACCCATTGTCACCTGTGACATCACCAGAACCCACTGGAGGTTTCTAGAACCTTCTGTAACATTCTAGAACCCTGTGACAGTGGGAGGCAGTTTAGAATGTTGGGAGGCCATCTCAGTGGGGCAGTTGGCAACTGACTGGAGAAGAGAGAGGACAGATATAGAAGGAGGTCGGAGTAAGGCAGCAGGGGTGGAAACCAGTGCTTGGAGTGTGGTCCAGAAACCCACCCTTGATGCTAGTCCCTACTGACCAAGCCCAGCCTAAAGCCCTGTGTGGGACCAAGACCAGAAGAACCATCTTAAGGAACTGAACATTTGAAACAGGCCTTAAAGAGGAAGAACAGCAGGTTCCTGACCTGTTCAGTGGTGTCCTCCTGGAGTCCTGATGTCGAGAAGCCTGGAGACCTGGGGCCTGAGGTAGAGAAGCGGCACTGACAGAAAGCAGACGTCGTACCCGGAACCGCCAGAGGTCGAGTGAGGGCGCCGACGGAGGTCGTGGAGAGGCGCCGGAGGTCGAGTGGAGATTCACCCGAGGTCGAGTGAGGGCGCCGACGGAGGTCGTGGAGAGGCGCCAGAGGTCGAGTGGAGATTCACCCGAGGTCGAGGTGAGGGCGCCGACGGAGGTCGTGGAGAGGCGCCGGAGATCGAGTGGAGAGGCGTCGACGGGGGAGTGAAGTCTGGCCACCGGAGACGCCGGAAACTGAGGTGAAGCGCGCCGGAGGTCGGGAGTGGAGATCGCACTCCGGAGACACCCGGAAGCGGGCAGGTCGTGTCCCTGCGACGCCGGAAGGCGACATCGAGACGAGGCCGCCCAGCGACATCGAGTCAAGACCGCCCAGCGACATCGAGTCGAGACCGCCCAGCGACATCGAGTCGAGACCGCCCAGCAACATCGAGACGAGGCCGCCCAGCGACATCGAGCCGGAGCCGCCTCACGACATCGACACGGCGCCGAGCGGAGCCGATCATCGTGAAAAGGGCAGTAAGTGGTAGAGGCCCCGTGGAGCCCTAAAAGACCATTCTAGGGGCTAGAGGGGTGTTAGAACCAGCCTGGGAGTGCCAGGGGTGAACTAAGACTGGTGCAGTGACATCTGTGAGGGGCTGTGTAGTTTGGAGGGCCAGATCTTTAGGTTACCCTTGTTCTGCCTCAGCTTAGGCCCCAGCCTTGACCAATCTAGGTGGGACACCCCCCATGCCATCCAAATGACCACAAGCTGTGTATGGGCAAAGTAAGACCAAGTTACCTCATGAAAGTGATCTGATCTATACTGTCATTGATTGTTTTTCCTTATTTATTGAAGGTGTTTTATTTATTGTCTTCCACTAATTTATTCCTGCACTGTATTTATTGTCTGACTGTATTTATTTGCCGTCTGTATTTATTGCACATCTATTTATTCTTTGCTTAAGGAGGACCTGAACCTATTTATTGAAATTCCAAAGTAGCATTGTTTATTTGACCTGCTCTTTTGAAGGAAAATCCTATTGTATTGTATTTATGTGATGAAACCTGCAACTAAGAGAAAATAAGATAAAGACATATATATTTTCAACGTGACTTGCATAATTTTTACGGTGTAGTGTCGTTTTTGGAACGGATGAACGCATGGTTATTGTGAGGGTGTGACGTACGCTTAACACGGTGCCTGCCCCCAACCGCTCGAGCCAAGCTACCACTGTGCTGGGAACCTGGTGACTGCTAACCCGGTTGCCCGGTTTCCAACACAAAATTGGTGTTCAGTGGTGGGATAGAGCTGTGCTTGCGTCTACTCGACAATAACTGTGGGTAGTCCATAGGCCTACACCGGGAGTTTTCTCCAAGCGGACTTCCTAATTTTGAGTTTTGTTTTTTCCAAATTTACTTCTGGTGGTGGGAGGAGGTATTACAAAAGGTACCCCCCTGCATAGCTTCTGTAAGCAACTGTCTTCTATCCTGAGTGG
Source organism: Triturus cristatus (assembly GCF_964204655.1). NCBI lineage: Eukaryota > Metazoa > Chordata > Amphibia > Caudata > Salamandridae > Triturus > Triturus cristatus. The sequence goes on from NC_140592.1 coordinate 772,043,942, forward strand.
GCAAAATGGAGTTTGTATTGGAGGATGTGGAAACTTACACTGTGGCCCAACTCAGAGAGTTTTGTGAGCGAGAGGGGGTGTTTTGTCCCCAAGGTGCAAAGAAGGGTGAGCTCCAGACCAGCTTAAGGGCTTGGGGGGAGGCACGACGAGAAAGTAAGGTTGAGAAGGAGGATAGGGATGGAGAGCCTGTCAGCGAGGGGGCTGGTTTGTACCAACCTGAGGTGGGGAACCTATTAGAGGGGCCCAGAACACTTTCAAGGAAGGGCAGCAGTGTCTCTAGTGGCGGCTTATCAGAAGCAGTATTAACTGACCGGAGGGAGAAAAGACAGCTCACATGGGAGTTGGCGAAGCTGGAGAAAGAAAAGGAGGAACGGAGGATGGCTCACGAGTTGAGGCTCAGGGAGATAGATCTCCAGATCCTACGGGTCGGGGCACACACTGTTCCTAATGGTGGCAGCGAAGAGAGAGAAATCACCAGGGAACCCAAACCCTATCTGCCAAAAGACATAGTAGCCAGCTATAGTGCGGGAGATGATATCGCCAAGTGGCTAGCGGCCTATGAGGTCTCTTTAAGAGCCCATGGGGTTCCAGAGAAATATTGGGGAGGGGGATTGTATAAATACATGCCTCCAGCTGGCAGGGATACATTATTGGCCCTAGAGCAGGATGAGCAGACCCACTACCCCACCATGAAAGTGGCGCTCGTGAGGAAGTTTGGACTAACACCCGAGAAGTACAGACAGAAGTTCCGGGGTAGCCACAAACTGGGCACACAGAATTGGGTGGATTTCCTGGACTATGCAAAGAAGGCATTAGAGGGTTGGATACAAGGCAGTGAGGTGAGGGACTACAAGGGGTTGTTTGATTTGATGTTGAAGGAACACCTGCTTGAAAAATGTTTCCCTGACCTGCGTCAACACCTGGTGGATAGCAAGCTGACCAATCCCCGGAAGCTTGCTGAGGAGGCGGACATTTGGGCTAGTACCCGGGTGTCCACAAGGGGGACTGGAGGGGACTCTCAAAAGACCGGACAGGGTGCCCCCCAGAAGAAAGAGGGAGGGGAAAAGAAAACGGAGTTCTCTAAAGGCCCCCAAAATAGTTTCCAAGGGAAGGGAACGGGATTCACCCCTAGGGCTAACCCACCCAGAAACCCTAATAATGGCCAGAGTCAGCAGCCAAGGGTTGTCCATTGCTTTGAGTGCGGTGGTGTCGGACACTATAAGGGAGATGTGAAGTGCCCGAAAAGACCACCCCCTCCCATCGGAGGAAAGGCCCCCGGAGTAGCTAGTGTAGTGCTCGGGGAGGAGATGCCCTTAGATAAGGGAAGGGAGTGGGCGGGTGTCACTTTAGTGTCCCTGGGAGAACGGGAGATGGTTCCTAAGATCCAGGTGCCCGCAAATACCACAAAGTATGGGCAGTGGGTCACCATCAACGGCCAAAAAGGGGAGGCTCTGAGAGACACAGGAGCCAGTATGACTATGGTACGTAGCCAACTGGTGTCTCCAGAGCAGGTGATTCCCCATGTACTCCACCCTGCCGCGATGGCTGACGGCAGAATGGGCCACTATCCGGTGGCCGAGGTTCCATTTGAATGGGAAGGGGTTGCCGGGTTGCTTCGAGTTGCCGTAAGCCCTGCCGTGCCAGTCGATTGTCTGCTGGGGAATGACATGGAGCATAATGCTTGGAAGGAGGTGGAATACCGGACTCATGCTGAGATGCTGGGTACACCTGACTGGGCCTGTGTCAGCACAGGGTCTGCGACTACCCGGAGGGGGAGTTCGTTTAGGCGGGAGCCTGGAACAAAGGCACCGCCGGCTGCCGACCAAGGGAAGAACCGAGGGCAGGAAGAGCCTGCCTCGGCATCCGCGCCCCCTGTGATGGATAGGCCACTGGAGGTGGTGGACCAGGAGTCCGCGGAGGGGATGTTACCGAACTGGAGAACCTACCCATCCCGGCCGAGTGGCACGTGGAGGGAGGGCCGACCAGGGAGGAATTCTGCAAGGGCCAGAGGGAGTGTCCTACCCTTGAGGGACTGAGGCGACAGGCCGAAGCCCAGGCAGCAGGGAACGTTGAGGGGAACTACAATATTTACTGGGAGGATGGCCTCTTCTACAGTGAACCCAAGGCACCCATGCACGGATCGTCACGGGCCTTGGTTGTCCCTCAACGTTATCGAGCCTTCCTCCTGGAATTGGCTCATGAGATCCCCTTGGCAGGACACCTGGGGCAAGACAAGACCTTTGCCCGGCTTGTCCCACACTTTTATTGGCCTCAGATGAAAGTGTCGTCCGACACCTATTGCCGGACGTGTGTGTCTTGTCAAGCCAGTGGGAAAACAGGGGTGAAGCTGAAAGCTCCCCTGGAACCACTTCCTGTCGTTAGCACCCCCTTTGAAAGGGTGGGCATCGACATTGTGGGTCCATTAGATCCGCCTACTACAGCTGGTCACAGGTTTATCCTGGTTCTGGTGGATCATGCCACACGGTACCCAGAGGCTATACCTCTGAGGACCATTACGGCACCTGTTGTGGCTAGGGCCCTGATGGGAATCTTTACCCGAGTGGGTTTTCCCAAGGAAGTTGTGTCTGACAGGGGGACCAACTTCATGTCAGCATACATGCGGGCTATGTGGAAGGAGTGTGGAGTGACCTACCGGTTCAACACTCCTTACCACCCCCAGACCAATGGACTGGTGGAGAGGTTCAATAAAACCTTGAAAGGCATGATCAGAAGTCTGCCTGAAAGCCTGCGGAGGAAATGGGACGTCCTCCTACCCTGTCTATTGTTTTCTTACAGGGAAGTGCCACAGAAGGGAGTGGGCTTCAGCCCCTTCGAGCTTTTGTATGGGCACCCTGTGCGTGGACCTCTCGGTCTGGTGAGAGACGGATGGGAAAGAACTCCCAGAAAGCTTCCCCAGGACGTGGTGAGCTACATGCTGGCCTTCCGGAGCCAAATGGCTAAGTTGTGGAAGCAAGCTTCTGACAACTTGGAAGCCAGCCAAGCAGTGATGAAGGCGTGGTATGACCACAATGCTCATCCGGTGGAATTGGAGCCTGGCCAGAAGGTGTGGGTGATCGAACCAGGAGAGCTTAGCGCCCTCCAGGATCGCTGGTCAGGACCCTTTGAGGTGTTGGAGTAGAAGGGTAAGGCTACCTACTTGGTGGATCTGAAGACCCCTCGCCAGCCCCTACGGGTGCTGCATGCCAACCGCCTCAAACCCCACCATGAGAGGCCCGAAGTCATATTGCTGATGGTGACTGACGGAGCAGAGGACGTGGAAAGCGAGCCTCTCCCCGACTTATTTGCGTCTCAAGAGAAGGATGGGTTGGTGGAGGGAGTGATTCTCTCCCCGTCCCTAACTCCTGAACAGCAGGAGGACTGCCGCCAGGTCCTGGGGCAGTACTCTTCGTTGTTCTCCCTTGTTCTGGGTAGGACTCACCTGTGCGTCCATGACGTGGACACAGGAGACAGCCCACCTGTGAAGTCAAAGATCTACCGGATGACAGACAAGGTGAAGGCCAGCATTCACAGTGAAGTCACTAAGATGCTGGAGCTAGGAGTGATTGAACCTTCCAGCAGCCCCTGGTCCAGTCCGGTGGTATTAGTACCAAAAGCTGTACCACCGGGTGCCCAACCGGAACTGAGGTTCTGTGTGGACTACCGGGGACTGAACTCAGTAACCAAGACTGATGCTCATCCGATTCCAAGGGCGGATGAACTGATTGACCGGCTGGGAGCTGCCCAATATCTGAGTACCTTTGACCTTACTTCCGGGTACTGGCAGATCTCTCTGACTGATGGAGCTAAGGAAAGGTCAGCCTTCTCCACGCCCAAGGGCCACTACCAGTTCTGCGTGATGCCCTTTGGGCTCAAGAACGCACCTGCCACGTTTCAGCGTCTGGTGAACCAGATCCTCGCCGGAATGGAGAGTTTCTCTGCTGCTTATCTGGACGACATTGCCGTCTTCAGTAACAGCTGGGAGGATCACTTGCGTCACCTGCAAACTGTTCTCCAGGCCCTGAAGCAAGCTGGTTTAACGATTAAGGCCAGTAAATGCCAGATCGGGCAGGGGTCGGTAGTGTACCTTGGACACTTGGTGGGTAGGGGAGCGGTGCAACCCCTCCAGGCGAAAATCGAGGCTATCATGGCCTGGGAACCCCCCAAGACTCAGACTGAGGTCCGAGCTTTTCTGGGCCTCACCGGATATTACCGCCGCTTCGTGAAGGGGTATGGTACCATTGTGGCCCCCCTCACGGAGCTTACGTCCAAGAAGCAACCTCGACGGGTAGTCTGGACGGAGGCTTGTCAGCAGGCCTTTGTGAAACTGAAGCAAGCCTTGTGCGAGGCCCCGGTCTTAAGGGCCCCAGACTTTTCCAAGGAGTTCATTGTCCAGACGGATGCATCGGAACATGGCATTGGGGCAGTGTTATCGCAACTTAATGAAGAGGGTCTGGATCAACCCGTGGTCTTCCTATCCCGGAGACTACTTCCCAGGGAACAGAAGTGGAGTGCAATAGAGCGTGAAGCCTTTGCAGTGGTATGGGCTCTGAAGAAGTTGCGGCCATACCTGTTTGGCTCGCACTTCCTAGTTCAGACCGACCACAGACCCCTTCGGTGGCTGATGCAGATGAAGGGGGAGAATCCCAAGTTGCTAAGGTGGTCTATCTCCCTACAGGGAATGGACTTTCAGGTGGAACATCGGCCTGGAGTGGACCACGCCAATGCAGACGGTCTCTCAAGGTATTTCCGCCTTAGTGATGAGAACTCCCAAGGGGTTGGGTAGCTCTCCCCACTTTCAGCTGGGGGGGGACGCGTGTTAGACCTGTCAGCCCTTTGGGTGGTCCCTCCTCATCATTATTTATTTTGTCCCACTTCTGCCTCAAACCCTGTTATAATTTTTCCTTTTTGGGAACCACCAGACTTTTTAGTGTTGATGCAGGGTCAGGGAGCCATTTTCCCTACCCCTGGAACTTCTGTCTGAGGGCCTGAGACACAAAATGGTGGCCACCCATTGTCACCTGTGACATCACCAGAACCCACTGGAGGTTTCTAGAACCTTCTGTAACATTCTAGAACCCTGTGACAGTGGGAGGCAGTTTAGAATGTTGGGAGGCCATCTCAGAGGGGCAGTTGGCAACTGACTGGAGAAGAGAGAGGACAGATATAGAAGGAGGTCGGAGTAAGGCAGCAGGGGTGGAAACCAGTGCTTGGAGTGGGGTCCAGAAACCCACCCTTGATGCTAGTCCCTACTGACCAAGCCCAGCCTAAAGCCCTGTGTGGGACCAAGACCAGAAGAACCATCTTAAGGAACTGAACATTTGAAACAGGCCTTAAAGAGGAAGAACAGCAGGTTCCTGACCTGTTCAGTGGTGTCCTCCTGGAGTCCTGACGTCGAGAAGCCTGGAGACCTGGGGCCTGAGGTAGAGAAGCGGCGCTGACAGAAAGCAGACATCGTACCCGGAGCCGCCAGAGGTCGAGTGAGGGCGCCGACAGAGGTCGTGGAGAGGCGCCGGAGGTCGAGTGGAGATTCACCCGAGGTCGAGTGAGGGCGCCGACGGAGGTCGTGGAGAGGCGCCGGAGGTCGAGTGGAGATTCACCCGAGGTCGAGGTGAGGGCGCCGACGGAGGTCGTGGAGAGGCGCCGGAGATCGGGGGGAGATTCACCCGAGGTCGAGGTGAGGCGTCGACGGGGGAGTGAAGTCCGGCCACCGGAGACGCCGGAAACTGAGGTGAAGCGCGCCGGAGGTCGGGAGTGGAGATCGCACTCCGGAGACACCCGGAAGCGGGGAGGTCGTGTCCCTGCGACGCCGGAAGGCGACATCGAGACGAGGCCGCCCAGCAACATCGAGTCGAGACCGCCCAGCGACATCGAGTCGAGACCGCCCAGCGACATCGAGTCGAGACCGCCCAGCAACATCGAGACGAGGCCGCCCAGCGACATCGAGCCGGAGCCGCCTCACGACATTGACACGGCGCCGAGCGGAGCCGATCATCGTGAAAAGGGCAGTAAGTGGTAGAGGGGGCGTCTGAGGCCCCGTGGAGCCCTAAAAGACCATTCTAGGGGCTAGAGGGGTGTTAGAACCAGCCTGGGAGTGCCAGGGGTGAACTAAGACTGGTGCAGTGACATCTGTGAGGGGCTGTGTAGTTTGGAGGGCCAGATCTTTAGGTTACCCTTGTTCTGCCTCAGCTTAGGCCCCAGCCTTGACCAATCTAGGTGGGACACCCCCCATGCCATCCAAATGACCACAAGCTGTGTATGGGCAAAGTAAGACCAAGTTACCTCATGAAAGTGATCTGATCTATACTGTCATTGATTGTTTTTCCTTATTTATTGAAGGTGTTTTATTTATTGTCTTCCACTAATTTATTCCTGCACTGTATTTATTGTCTGACTGTATTTATTTGCCGTCTGTATTTATTGCACATCTATTTATTCTTTGCTTAAGGAGGACCTGAACCTATTTATTGAAATTCCAAAGTAGCATTGTTTATTTGACCTGCTCTTTTGAAGGAAAATCCTATTGTATTGTATTTATGTGATGAAACCTGCAACTAAGAGAAAATAAGATAAAGACATATATATTTTCAACGTGACTTGCATAATTTTTACGGTGTAGTCGTTTTTAGTACGGATGAACGCATGGTTATTGTGAGGGTGTGACGTACGCTTAACACGGTGCCTGCCCCCAACCGCTCGAGCCAAGCTACCACTGTGCTGGGAACCTGGTGACTGCTAACCCGGTTGCCCGGTTTCCAACACAGCAGCAGCAGCAGATTGCACACAGTTCACGTATCTCTCAACAGCCCATGCAGGATATAAACAGTGCACTTATCTCTAAACAGCGATGCAGGTTGTACAGAATTCAAGTATCACTAAACGGTGCATGTGTAACCAAACCGTGCATGCAGATTGTACACTGTTCTAGTATCACTAAACAGCACATTCATGGTGTACAGAGTTCAAGTACCACTAAACAGGACATGCAGGTGTAGACAGTTCAAGTATCACTAAACAGCACATGCAGATTGTACACAGTTCATGTATCTATAAACAGAACAGGCTGGTTGTACAGAGTTCAAGTATCACTAAACAGTTCAAGTATAACCAAACCGTGCATGCAGATTGTACACAGTTCATGTATCAATAAACAGCGAATGCCAGTTGTACACAGTTCAAGTATCACTAAAAAGCACATGAAGGTTGAACACAGTTCAAGTATCACTAAACAGCACATGCAAGTTATACACAGTTCAAGTATTACTGAACAGCACACTCAGGTTGTAGACAGTTCAAGTAACACTAAACAGCACATGCAGGTAGTAGAGTTCAAGTATCACTAAAAGAGCACATGCAGGTTGTACACTGCTCTGGTATCTCTAAAGGGCACATGCAGGTTGTACACTGCTCAGGTATCTCTAAAGGGCACATGCAGGTTGTTTATGCTGGTCATGTTTGGGTCATGGTGGTTACAAAGAATACACTCGGGGCTGAATATGAGTTTGATGGGGACACGGCCAGCCCGAGGCGGTCGGGAGAATGCCGCCAAGCCGGCAGCATCCCGACTCCCACATTACAACATTACAGTGGGCTGTTGGTGCTGTGGCGGCGCAGCCAAGGCAGTGGCATGCTTCAGCTCTAGGAGAGAGCCTGAAGTTAATGCCGGCCGCATTGCTGAGTCACCATCAAGTCGGGCACATTGTTGCCATGCACCATGTCATGCATGGCAAACTGTGTGCGCACTGACATGGTTTGGCATAGTGATGCTAAACATGTGCCCGGGCCACAAGCCACATGTTTGCCCTGGGGCCCTTTTCTGTGACCCTTTCCCCTACTTTTCTTCTGACCTTCTCATGGCAGTTTCCCCGCCATAAAAAGTCTGCAGAAAGTCAGGTTGTAATACTCAGAGCGGTGCAGTTGATGCCACCACTGTCTGCCGCTGTCCACACCGCTGCGGAACCAGAGATCTTGGCGGTGGCGGCAGACCTGCAGTGATGGCGGCGGACTTGCAACAGTCTTGCATTGTAATCCGGTGGTCAGACCATCAGGGTAGTGTGCGGTCAGACCACCAAATGACGACCGCAGTCCCCGAACCATAATTAGGGTGGTTACCTAAGGTATTTGAAGGACAGGCATGTGTCAATGTCTTTTGAGAATTGGCAGCAATTATGCTGCAGCCAGGTTGAGGCTTTTCAAAATGGAGAGTCTTTTGTTGGATTTATCACAATAAAACATTTCTGCAGCATGTAAATTTGTATCTAAACAAAGTTAAAACAAAAAGAACAACTATTATATTCCTATATGTGCACAGGAATGGCGTATATGAAAAAAATACATACAATCTGAGAATGCTCCTGAGTTTTATGTGTTGCAAGCTGTTTTTCACTTAAAAATTGTAAGTTTCATTTTCAGAGTCTTGAACCTGTTGACCTGCCAACAATATTGGCATCTGAGAAACTATTAAACAAAGCTGACCAGACAGCAAAGGTAAGCAATTTCAAAACTGCACCAATGACAAGCATAGTTCAATAGAAAAACTGGGCACTAGGGCATTTAGGCGGGCAAACGTTTCAATGTTTATACACCTCCCCGCAACAAGGACTAGCCAGCAATTGTATATATTCACAGGCCACCAGTATGACATTTTTGCCAATTTTTGGTTTCCCTTTATATAATGTTGGGCAGTCATACAGGAAATAAACATGCTATGCATACTTCGGGCTGCATTCAGTTACTAGGAAACTACTTATTATCAAGGCATTGAAGAGCATATTAATGTCTGTGTTTGAAGAGGCAGAAAGCAAGTTTTCTGAGTGCATTGCACACCCCTGCTGTTCTCAGCGTTTCTTTTTTTGTGAATTACAGGGGTGTTTCTCCAGTGTTTTCCCATTCTGTGAAATTCAGCTTTTTATCAGTGTTTATTCGTTCCGTCGTCAAAATAAATTTAAAAGGCCTGATTTGTTTCATTGCACGTGGTACTTTTTATGATGCACAAATACATTTTGCTGATTTTTAAAGTATTTTATGTGAGCCAAATTGAATTCTGTTTTTCTTTCTTAATTCTTGCATTTCTCACCATTTTTCTCCCTATCTAATATTTCCACCTTTGCTTTCCATTACCTCTTCTCCTGAAACTCCTCCCACTTTTGTTTACCCTCTTTTTCCCTTTGTTACCCCATTTGCTTTTATATTGTCCCGAGCCACCCTTTGCCTTACTCTCTTTTATTCTTTGTTCCCTGCCATTATGTCACATTCTTCTTTCTTCCACCAACGTTTCTCAATCCTTCTCTTTTTTTTGAGAAATTGATTTCTTCCTTTCACTTTTCCTTCATTGTCTGCATCCTTTGTTCTCTTCCTTTTTGGTATGCCCCTACTCGCAGACTAACTTTCCACCACTCACACATCTATAAAATCTCAATTCATTTAAATGTATTTATGTGCATTCAGTTTAAAAAAATCCCTTTAGTTAAACAAAGATTAGAAACAGGTTACATCGAAGTAGATTAACATAGATTGTCTAGGTTGCGGAAGAGGAGAAATTGTGAGGAGAAAAGTGTGACGAAGGGGTATTAGCAGTGGTTAGTTTTGTGTGTGCATTGGATCGTGTCTGGGATAAATGGCAAAACCTTTGAGTAGATACTGAGAACATTACATTCAGGGACAGATTCCCTGAATGTTTTTCTGCTGACGTTTGGGTCTTCCATGTCCTTTCTACGGACGTCTTGACGTGACTTTAGATTTTTACCATATTTGCTGAAGACTTTGTTTGTAGGATCTCCTGCTGCTATCCTTTGCCGTTTATTTGCTATTGTTGGATTAAGCCCAAAAGTGTCCGGGGCAGGGAGTGCAGGCGGGTTAGAATGAGAAAATGTGAGCAGAGTAGGAGTCATGCGTGTAAATTTTCTTAAATTATGTAGCTCATAGGGATTTTGTTGCTCCTATGAGAAGCCATGTATTCTGATCTTGAAATCCAAGGAAAAAAACCATTGTGTCAGGTCTAGGTGTTCGTTAGCTCTAGATTCAGGTTGCTTATATTAATATTGCAGGGCTAATTCCTCGGTGGCAGACATTCTTTACATCCTCTTCTTCATTATCAATTTTAAGTGTTATCCTACATTAGCAGAGGCATCTCTCAGGAAATTGAATATTTTCTGCAGGATCGCTTTTCTTCAAAAGCTGCACCATTTGCAAAAGAGGAAGTCATTGTAGAGGTTTTTCACTAGGTCACTGCTTCAGTCACATATCTTTGTTTCTACTTGATTTCAGCAACATTTTCGGTCTCTCTGGTCGATTGTTTTGAACTTTGCTGCATAAAAAAGGCTCCTGTCCTCCTTGTTCGTAAGTTCAGGCATGTGAAGTTGCATGTGGTTTAATAGGTTAAATATATTTCTATAGTGTAGATATTTCAGTTTATTAAGTTTATCTCCCTGCATATTTCCCTTCATGACTCTGTAACCTTGTTTTAGTAACTTTTTAGTTTGATGCAGGCTTTGATCGTTAGTTGTACTCACAAAGTGGGCATTGTCAATTGATCAATCCAATCATTCATTCAGGATCCTTTCCTTATGATTAAAAGGAGTGCAGTCCATGCCAAGTTCTGTCCATCATTTCTACATGAGATGACTTGTTGGGACAGCTCTCTGTTCGGCTGTGTAGCTCATTGCTGTCTCATGCTGGTCAGATCAGGGGCTCCAGTGCCACAGATAGTGTCTATCAGAACATTTTGTGCAGCCTGGGGCATTTGTACAGCTGACTTCCAGAACTTTTTGGGGACTCTGGCTAAATGATAAGACAAATGATTGAGTCTCCATACGTCTTCCCCATAAAGGAGTGTGCTGTCAGCTTTTGGTCTAGGTATTTCAGGAATGTATTTTAGAACTCTACTACCATACGGTTTGGAGTGCCTTGATGCGTCTTGTGCTGCCCTCCATTTTCACTGCTCCAGAGGTGTCAGTATTCCAATTATGGACCTGATTCCGACTTTGGCGATGTGGCGCCGGGTTCACCCCGCCTGCATCGCCAAAGCCGTGATTGGGTCACCCTCCAGATTAGGAGTTTCTTCCTGTCCAGTGGGCTTTTTTTGGGGCGTTCCCACGGCGGTGCCCTGAAAATGGGCACCACAATGGGAACGCCAAAAACAGTTCCTTCATGGCATGAACTGCTAAGTCCATTCCATGCAGGAACTGGGGTGCATGCAATCAGGGGGCACATGTTGTGCCCCCTGCATGTATCCCCATGCTAAGGAAGCATAGGGGGCCTCCAGGACCCCCTTTTGTTCCTCTCCGCCACGGTGTTCATGGAGTAGGACCTTCTATGACACCGCTGGCGGGACTGTGGCAGTTCCACCAAGCATATTGCGGCCCCCTGACCACCACAACACCAACAGGGGTGGGACTAAGGTGGTCCATCTGCCCTAATAGTAATAGTGGACCACCAGACTCGTAATCGGTCCCTTAGTGATATGGGTATTTTACTCCAAATGTAGGGAAAACATTTCTCAAAGGTCTTCCCTCCCATAAAAATCTCTCTTTTCCATCTATTCTTCTATTTTTACTCGCCCCCTCTTTACGCTTACCAACTATCATGGCAGTGACCATCTCACGGACACAGTTTCTGATCTTGCACTTTTAAACTACAAATCATTGCTATCAGGTTACGTCAATGGAAGAATTCCAACACGACAACTCTATGGGGGCATTAGTTTGTCCCATAAAAGTCCAAACTGGAAAACGTGTCTGAGACGAAATGGAGTGAGGTTTCCATTTGACCTCTATTTCACTTTTTGCTATATTGGATCTTGTGTTTTTGTCTGTCTGAATCATGCAATCAAATATTTCTCATGCTTAAGGAATTCACCTGTCTCCATTGTGGATTGGGGTCAGTTAGTGTAGGTAGAGAAGTGTGAAGTCCGCAGGTGAGAGAAGCAAGATGGAATAATAAAGTGGGGACTTTTTTTGTCTCACAATGGCATCAGAAAGGACATTCCAAAATGTTTGATCATGCAGGTGGAATCTCTGCCCACTTTACCACTGGACCTATATTCTAGGCACAAACTGGAGGTTGAATCTTTCAAATTATTAGGTAGCCCTTGTTGCAAATAAGTATTTCTTTATGCACACCACCATAATTGATTGGGATACATGCTGACCCTGGCATCTATGGAGATTAGTAATGGGTTGCCGAAGGAGGTGACTTTTTTCACATCTAAAATGCCCGAGTAGCTAATTGTGCACATCCTGTAACTTCTTATGGTTTTATAAATGTGTTGGAGGAAAGCCCTCTGTGCTGGAAGGGATGCGGAGAGGAGGGGGCGTTGAAACATATTCTGTGGCTGTGCCCCTAACTGAGGTCTTAACACAAGTAGAAGATGCCACAGGCCCTGTACCCAGAGGTGATATTATTGGGCCACCTAGCCCTGGGCATCTTTCTGCTATATTGAATGGTTTCGATCGTTTCTATCTGGTCGTACCTTCAGAGTTGTTACCCCGCCTTATCAGTCGAAACCCCATTCCATCACTCAGGGTGTTCCGCAGGGGTCGGCAATGAGCCCCACACTTTTTAATATCTATGTTCAGCCGCTGGCTGCGGTCGTCAAGCGTTGTAACCTGACCATGGTGTCTTATGCTGACGACACTCAGCTAGCGGTTGCCATAAGTGGGGCTTCTGATATAGAGGCCACAAAGTTTCGTGAGGGAATCAGATCAGTGGCCTGTTGGTTGACTGAAAATTGTTTACAACTGAACGCTAAAAAAACGGAGGTGTTTATTATTGGTAAGCAGAGCCATCTTTGGGGCGATCGCTGGTGGCCTTCTGAGCTTGGCCCGACCCCTCTTCCGGTCACTGAGGTAAAGAACTTAGGCATTTGGCTGGATTCCAAACTCAGCTTTGTTCCCCACACCAAAAAAATCGCTGCCATCTGCTTTGGTACTCTTCGTAGGCTTAGACCTACTTTCAAATTTTTTGATGCCCCTACCAGACAGCTTATTGTACAGGCTACTATTCTGTCTCGGTTGGATTACGCAAGTTCTCTCCTACTTGGTGTTAATCAAGCTGAAATCTGTAGACTCCAGCGTGTCCAAAATGCGGCCGCCAGGGCTGTGGTCGGCCTGCCGAGCTTTTGCTCGGCCAAAAAAACCATCTATGGACTTCATTGGCTTCTTGTATCCCAAAGGATCAAGTTTAAATCTCTTTGCCTCTCGTTCAAAATTTTTAAATACTCTTCTCCTCAGATTTTGGAACATCTTATTGTGCCGTATGTACCTTCGCGTACTTTAAGATCTTCTGGGCTCCATTTGGTCTCAGTCCCACGTTTTAATAAGGTTAGGGCAGGTGGCCGCTCTTTTAGTGTGCTTGCCGCCAAGCTTTGGAATTCACTTCCTGTTCATATCCGGGCCTTAGATGACCTTCTGATTTTCAGGAAGGCCATTAAGACCTTCCTGTTTTCTGTGAATGCTTAGCCTTGTCTTTGCCTGCCTATTGGGTTGCCTGTACGCCGATTTCTTGCTTTAAGCACTGGGACGCCCCTTTGCTGGGGCAGCTGTGCGCTATACAAATCCGGCTAACATAACATAACATAACATATGGCCCGAGGGGACGCTTAATCTTCCATTTGCAGGTGGTGGTAAAACAGACTATTTTAAGCTTGTGGGGGCAGCACGGTCCGGCTTCGGGACAGGAATGGCTATAGAGACAGTGGTGGATATTGGGCATTGAGAATTTGGTGGCTCAAGCACATGGTGTGAAACGGACGTTTGCCAAGCAATGGAGCCCACTACTTACTTATTTTAGTACAGACTACAATTAACTCTCATGCACCAAAAGGCTTCGAGCATTGAATATTCTGGATGACTCCAAACTGAGCAGCTATTATACTGCAGTACGCCCATCCCACAACTCTTAGTCCGAGGAATGACCTCGTCCACCCAGAAGCAGTGGAGGATCGTGCCTCATTTAACTGGGCAAGGGGCCGCAAACGATGGATACTGGGAGATTGGGGAGTTTTGGATGGGATGCATGGGTGTGGGAAGAGGGGGAGGTTGTTGAGGCTTATTCCCATTACACCACATATGTTACACTGTTTATCTTGGTTTCCCTGAAAACTTGAGCCCAGGGATAGTAGTATGTCAGGTGTTGATAATGTTAATAAAAACACATTTGAACCTACAAAGAACAATTCTACCAACAACATTGGATAGAACAGTGAATAAACCAAATCAAACCTAAAATAACTAAACAAACCAGGAAAATTTACGAAATGCTACATAAAAAGTCAGATTCTTTGTAAATAACAAAGGAGATGACTACCTAGAAGTAAAAGTTAAATCCCTATTATAAAACACCTACCAATATGCTCACAACCTAAATACAACACAAATGTACACCAGCAATCTAAAGTAAATATTTCAATATTTTTTTATAAACCAGTCCATAGAAAAAAATATATTAATGAAGAACAAAAAAAGACTGATACATAAAAATGATTAATTTTAATACTTAATTTAAAATACTCATAAGAACCTCCCAGTATTAAAACACCCACATATAAAAAAAACATTTTAATTGCAGTAAAAGCAAAATACATATAGATATTAAAACATACCATTTTCCGCCCAAAATAAAAAAATCTTCTATTCACAGTAGTATAGTTCATGTTCTTGATCCACCTCCACTTCCAAAAAATCAAATTCACTAAAAAGTTAAAAATAAAGAGAAATAAACCCAAAACAACTCAAAAATGAATTCTCCGTATTAAATTCACCAACGTAATCCACATTCATTTAAAACCATTGAAAAAGAAATCAAAGCAAAAACCGCTCCAGGAAGTCCGAAAAATTAAAGGAAATTGCAGAAATAAAGTTGGTTTAAATCAAATGAAAATAATTTCCTTTAAAAAAACCATTAGAAATAATTGCAAGCTTTGCACTCTGACCTCCGAACCTGAAAACAAAATAACATACACACCTCATCAATACATACATCCCAAATACAATACAAACATAACATTACAACTCTACAAACGTAGTAGAAAACAAGGCAATATGTACAATAGCATAGTACCACTAACAAAGTATAGTTATGCCTACAGCACTACATTATATAATAGCCAAATACTTAGTGCCCTATACAAGTTTACCAAATAACACTAATACCTCAACCGACACCAATTATACATACCCACATCTCGCTAACCCAAAAAATGTAAATTAAAACTTTAAAAGGTTCTTATTTTGTCTGTTGAACAGCAATAGGGAACCGTGATGACAAAAACAAAACCCACCTTAAAATGAGTACAAAATACAGGTAGCAGTGGCTGCTAAATGAAAATTAATATTTTCCTATAGAAATCAACAGAATGGTCAAAACATGACTTAAAAGTGTAAAGATGTATCTAAAAAAATTATAAAAATGTTTAAAAAATGTTAAACAATGTACTGAACAAATACAAATTTATATGTAAACTATAAATTAAAAAGTACTATAACATATTTACATGCAACATAGTACTAATTAAAGCATAATCCAATGCATTCTAACAATAATACAATGTACTATGTATAAAAACTGTATGTATGAAAAAATAATTATGTACCATTTGTGTAAATGTTTAAAAATTCACATGGCTTAAAATTGTATTGAAAATGCAACACATGAGCTACTGTACCAAAATGTATATTAAAATATTTTACCACTTTAATATGGAAAATTCCACTCACACTCCACACTAGGTTACTATACCTCGCACCACGCACAACTAGCGCCTTGTGTGTCCCATCATCTCACACACACACACGCCCCAATAAAAAATAACAGATAACAAAGGGGGAAGGCAAGGAATTCCAACACCCACCCCTCTTCACTGTGCTGCTGTGCTAATTTCTCAGCTTATAAAACAAGGCAAATTATTAAATTGAGGAATTTCACTAAGAGCAATACATCTGAGTACTTTACCCCTTCTGGGGTCGCATTATCCAAGGCACCCTCCATTAGTTCACAGCAGGTGGCCTCACCGACTGCCCTGGAATCAGCCAATCCACTCAGCTCTGCCAAAGCAGTGCCCACAGCAAATGTTTATATGTCCCAGCAGGATTCTGAGTGTTGCCAGCTCCAACATGTCCTTCACTGCCACCGATCAGCTCTTGCCCCAGTTTGCTAATGTGACAGCCTCCACCAGCACTCTTGCCACTTCCCACTCTGACCTCTGACCCTCCACATCCTGTGTAACATCATGCTGCACCATTACTTGAGTCATCGAACGCAACAATTTTCTTCCCCTGAAGCACTGCTTCCCTGTCAATCTGTTCCAGCGCTGCCACTGTGACCATGCTCTGGATGTTCCAGTCGGCCCTCTCCAAGAATCTCCAGCCAATCCCATACCTCCTCGGCTTTTGTGAAGAAATGGGATTGTACATCGTGTTGGACTTTGAGCTGCAGAGGGTAAAGCAGCATGTAAGTGAGCCCATTGCCTTTAGTTTTTGTTTAACACCTCCAAATGACTGGTGCTTATCTGCAGCACTCGTTGCATGTAATCCAGGAAAATTTAAATAGTTTGGTTCTCAAAAACAGGATCCCCTGCCTGGTGAACCACCTGCAGGATAATGTACCTGTCTCTGTCGTTGAGTATCCTGTCAATTATGGTTCTCGGGGGTCCCCTGAGTGGTGGAAGGGTGCATCATTGCCTTTTGGGCATGTTCAACCACAAAGATCAGGAGAGGCAGGCTTCTGGCAGCAATTAGGTTCTGGGGCGTCCCCTCCACCCCGTCAAGGAATCCCACAAAGTGCAGGTTGCAGAGTCTTGATCTGCCCTCGGCATCTTCCAGATGCATTTTGAATTTTAGTGTTTGTGCTGTGAAAGTGGCAACCATGGTATTAAGGGCAACCACTTCTTCCTGGAGCTTGTGTACCTGCTATTCCATTGCCAAGGAATGCTCTAACACCTTTCACAGGTCAATCCACAGAAAATTCACATCCATACAGACAGATTTGATCTTAGCCTGCACAGCTACACAGGAAGCCTCAATCGCCGCCAGGATCTGTGCCCCTCTGGGGCCTTGTGGCTCATTGATTCAACCCAGGGGTCTGCCTGAGCGCCATCTCCGGGCCCAGTGGCAATAAATTGATACATTTTTGTCTTTTGGGCACCTCGTATGACTCTAACCTTGCCCATCCTTAAGTAGCCCCCAAGCCCTTCGTGCAGGTCCGAGTCACAGGAAAATCAAAGCACTCCCATCATGGAGTTAGCCATCTGGAGCTAAAACCTTCCCCTCCTTGACAGCGCTGTGGGTCAGGCAATTCCCAGTCGAATTCTGTGGGTCCTACAAAGCACTCCACACCCGCAGCACAAGTGCGCACTGCAGGGGAGCTACTGCGCTCACTCATAGTTATCCGCAAACCGAGTGCAAAGTGTTCACAAATTTGGCCCAAAGACTATAGCGGAAACAGGAGTTGAAGTACCAAACAAGGCAAAGCAAATAGATCTGGCCTTTGCAAGCTGGTGCAATGTTGCTGTGTGAAGACTTATGTAACAATTTTTCCCACCCACTGAAACAAAAATGAATCACACTAAAACATCTAAAAAACAAAAGAACTGTCCCGTTGGTGGGATGCCACCATTCTGAAATAATACATAGAGAATGAATTAGTCCCAAAGGGATTCACAATAGTGATACTTCCTTCTTTCGATTATTCAGAGGAGAGTCTCCTACATGAGTGGGAACAATTGTTACATAATTCTTCATGTGATATGATGACCATACTAATAACCGTAACATAACACTATTGTTGGAAATTAATATATTGGAGGAAGACATTAAAGGGTTGAATTTACCAGAGGCCACTGAGAATAATGAGAGATACTAAAGGATGTCCTTGCTAAATATCAACTATATGGCTGTTGAATGTTTTGATGTTACTTAGTTTCTGGCCGAGACTGATCCAATCATTGGTTAAAGGAAATATAAAAAAAATCAGTTAAAAATCCCAAAAAGAACCACATTTTTGATATAGGCATGGAATGCCAGAACGGTCTGGCTTGCCAATTGGAGACTGAATGGCAGCACAGTAACTATGGCACCTTGAACGCCAGAGGCAGCACAACAGCTGTGAGGACCCTATCCAGAGATGTTTATCGCTGTGCGGAGTTCTTCCCTGTGTGGTGGGAATTGCTCATTGAAAATGCTGTGGTGACTAGGCCTCAGTGTAGGCCAGAATTGTGTCTCAATTGTGCCGCCTCACAGCCAGTCCTTCAGCATCTGCATATGCAGGCATTGGAAATAGGGAAAGAACACTGTGCTGGAGTGGTGGTATAGAAAGCTGTTCAGAACTCAGCCATCTTCTAGGTGGCTTGGCTCAGTCTCTGAAAACAGTCCTTTAATACATGTTTGACTGCATCAGGAATGCAGAAAAATCTCATCACACAATGGGAAAATGTGCCTGCCCTTGCAATCATCAAAAGAGTGGTGATAATTACTCAGGGAACAACCGTGGCATAGATGGCAATAACTGTTGTAATTGTGCCTCGGAGCGTGGAAAGCCCAATGTAGCATAGCACATCACTTCCGGTCAATGCTAATGATCCGGAGTTTGTTTTGGCAACAATGAAAACAGAACTCAAGGAATGGCTTAGCCAGGAAAAGGAGCACACCCACTACTCTTTCAGCAGCACTACATCATACATGCCAACACTCACGATTCAGGCGTGAGACTACCGATTTGAAGGCTAGTCTCCCGCCTCCCGATTCCTGCAAGCAAAAACCCGATTCCTCGGGGTTTCAGCTGACAGGGCTTGGTAATGTGTAACGTGCTAATTCTTCCAGCAATAGTCAGAATGGCGATGCAGGGGCTCTGGAAGGGGTGAAAAACCAACAAAGCCCCATTAACAACCGAATGGTCTTTTAAACCCCTGTGAAGTACTGGGGGGGGGGGGGCTGTGTGTGTGCCCGGAAGCTGTTTCAGCCCGGGCTTACGGGGGTGGGAGGGGGGGGGTGTATGCACTGACTGCATAACAGCCGCACTGCGCCCATTCCCGGAACCGTACCATACCAGTGTACCTGTATTACTACACACAGCCAACAGTCATTGTATTTGTGGTGGTTGTTGGCCGCAGTTTATTTCACATTACATACGTCATATTTGTACAATTCCCCTGGACACCTTCTTGCGCCGGGGTCATAAATCATTATCATACATTATCACAATTGGTTATCACTCAGTGTAATTTGGACATCATAAATCATGGGTCATAAATCATCGGGTATCATAAATCATTCTGTCACAAATTTGTCATAATTTTTGTTGCCATAAATCTTGGTCATAAATCATCGGGATGTCATAAATGATTCTGTCACAATTCTGTCATCATTTTGTTGTCATAAATCATTCTGCATGGGCATCATAAATCATCAGCCATAAATCATCGGGTGGCCATAAATCATTGGTTTGTCTTTTGCTCATTTGCATATAATCAGTTTGTAGATTGTTCTTTGTTGTTGTCCATGCCCCTTTGCGTGTGGGGGGGTAGCCTTTTCCCGGAGCCAGGCCACAACTCGCGACCTTGCTAGTCTTTCCTGCGCCCTGCTGTCTGGCAGGGGCTGGGCTGCGAGTGCCGTCTCCGTTTGCTACCCCGATTTTCTGTCAGGCGTACTCACCCAGCCGTAAGGCATCCCAGAGTGAGTAGCCCTCCTTCTACACACCGCCCTGTCGGTGTGTTTCCATTACCCAACCAATATACCTCTTGTTTCCGCCACGCCGTCAGGGAGGCTTCCGTCTTCCTGCGGCTCCCCCTACCCTGTATCGTCTCTTTTTGCGCCTCCGTTCCTCTTTGTGGGCCCGCCCCTGTTGTTGTACCACTCGAGCGCTAGGATACCCACCTCTAGCTGCGTCTCCGGGAGGCTGACGTCTGGTAAGGTCTGATGGCAATCTTCCCCACATACACCGTGGTGTGCTCAGCTCCGCCCTTGCCCTCCTGTAGTGGCACGCCCGTGTCCTGTTCGGAATCTTATGGCACTGTATCCTCTCACCATGAATCACCCATGAAATCAAACAAAATTGGGAGATGGTCAGATACCGCTCGTGGAGGCATGATACAACATACATTGCTTAATTACACCCTTTACTTCGTCCATGCTCCTGGCAGGCTCCCCCGGTAAGTACCGGTCTGCTCCTGTCTGGGGGCCTAGTATTTACCGCACCGGCATGCCTGTAAACCCACTATACGGAGCGTTTTTTTTTGTCTCACTTCCCTTCTGCGCATGGAGCAGTTGTCGTGGGCGCTGGTCCCTCTAGTAACCTGGACTCCCCAGGGGGCGTTCTCAGCCCTTGTCCCCCGGAAACTGACTTTGACCTTCCCTCTTGAAATACCGTACAAATAGGGGGACACTGGCGCTGCATAACAGATGTTGATTGTTACCCATTCAATGGTACTTCATTTTTTTTTTTTTTTTTTTGAGCATTCGACAAGACTATTAGTATCCGCCAGGCTGGAGTCCCCACTCCACAGTACTTATTTCTCACTCCGGGGGATGAAAACCGGGGTTTGAGCTGCTTAGGGCGCATGCCTGTGCGTATGTAAAGCTTGTTACTTTGTTCCTGCCCCTCTGGATGGGCACCCCTCATGGGCCTTTGACCCGATTGCTTCAGTATTCTAGGGGCTCGAGGGCGGGACAGCATTAGATTTCGGAATTAATGTCCGCTTTTCCTTGACTCCTGCACTGGGTCCTTAACCGCCCCCTCCACTCTTGGATTGTTCCTTTCACCCACAGGAGTCCTGTCGCTTTACCTGGGCACCAGCTGCATTACAGCGGGCAAATTCCTATTCCTTAGCTGGCGCTGCCGGTGGTGCAGAGGACAAAACCTACGTGTTTGTAAAGTTCCCTTACGCCCAAGGGCGCAGCTGTTTATTGTTGCCCAACTCCATGGTACAGATGTTTTACATTGCTGTATTCCCTTACTACGTTTACCACCTGCCCCAGACATCTGCCTTCTGGTCAGCTACAGGTATTTAAAGCTGGTCTAGATAGTTTTGGTACATTTTGTATTATAATGTCAGACATTTTCGTTTACATAGCGCCATGCTAAACTGTACATGTTTCTTACTTTGGAAGGATGAGATCACGTATTGGCACAACTGGGGTCGCAGGGAACCTGACCCCTCTATTTGTAAAGCGCATGTACACCCCATCTAGGCACTGGGTAACAGATGTTTATTGTCACCCAACTCAGTTTACTTTCCTCCCTTCCACACGGAGATAACCAGACACAGCACGAATGCCTGGGGTCCCCAGCCTTGGATGCCTTACTGACCGGGTAATATTATTGTCCACTTATTTACTTGACTGCCAGCGAGGCTGTCTTTGAAAACTTGCTCCATTGATCTTCATTGTTGTACCCGGTCGTAGCCCCGCGGTACACGTGCGTGCGTATTATACAATTAGCCTTGTATTACAGGTAACTGAGCTACCGACGGACGTGGTTCCCCAGTCAGATGTACTGTCCCAATTACAGTCCCCTTCTATCCCGTTTGTGCCACATTCCGGACTTGGATACCTATCCTTCCGCATTCTATTCTACGAATTGCACCTGCTGGCACAGGCGCTATACATAAAACCTAACGTAAGCTTCTCCCAGTAACTCCGCACTACCTAGAACTATAAATAAGGGCTACTGAAGACATTCGATAGTAACATAATTATCAAATGGACTTTTATTCTGAGGGTTTTTAGTTCTTCTACAGCTTCACCGCAGGCTGAACCTGTATATGTCCATGCACCATGATAGCTTTAACCGCAACGAGGGAGATGCGATTTGAAACATCTAACTCCTGTGCTCATCTAGTAGTTTGAGCGTTATGTTTTCCCTTTCAGTTACAGCAACGTTTCATTTATACATCTGCGCATCTTCCTCACAGCTTAGGCTGTGCAACACTGACCTATAGTGGTAGGCCTCGGGGTACCGCTTTTCACTTTGGTGTTCTTGATCGTTCAGTGCGCGTTCTATTTCAAGGCAGTAGCATAACCACTATATTGATTACCCCTTTTTCCAATGCTACACATCTGGCATAATTCTATGAATACCTGCCGATCGTTTACTCAGTGTAAATGCTACTAAAGTTTCACGGAGCTACATGAAAATTACCCAGGTGTAGCCATCTGAGAATGTTGAAATGCTGACATGTAGATGCAAAATGGCCCCCATATCTCGAGGGGCACCTCACCCAGCCCCTGGTCAACACCACTCTATACACTGGGTCTAGCCGACCCGTCCTTAAAAGGGGGAAAGAAAATCTGCCCTGTCAAGAATCCCAGGTGATTCTGGCTTGACCGGGGGTGGCCGTCATGACATGGGATTAGCCTACAGTTAGCTGCCGCAAATTCGAATGCTATGGTTAGAGGCTCGACCTGGCCCTCCGCAACTGGCGCATTAAACCACTGAGCTGTCTAAGCTGATTCCCAGACCGACTTTGGGAGCCAAGGTCATCCATGAAGCGTGACATTAATCGTGTCCTACAAAGACCAGACTCATTTCACGAGTACCCTGGGTAATATCCTACCTAAAAAGGGTCTTTCAAATCTGCCGCTGTCCGCCACCTCGCGATGTTACATCTTTGTTGAGAGCGTTTAAAAGGAGGTTTCACTGCGTGGATGTGTTATTAGTTTATCGCTCTCCGCACTGCGGTGTTTCAGCAGCTTCTCAATTTTCACTTTCCCCATGCTCCAGCGCGAGCCATGGGCCGGGCACCGGCCTGCACACACTTCAAAACATTCTGGCCACTAGGCGCGTGCAGCACCGCTCGCGCTCTGTACTGGAAGTATTAAAATTACCGTTGTGGCTCGGCTGGGGTGCGCGGGGCTGGTATGAAAATTGGCCCAATGACCGTAAGCGCTGTATGTGACCAGTTACTTATGCCCCATGATGGTGGCTCCTCCACCCCGCCCGCTTTATCGAGCTTCAAAGGCGAGCATGGCTCTCGGCGCTACGCGACAACCTTACCAGCGTTAACTAGCTGGGAATATTCAAATGGGCACCCTCTCTTTTCGAATTTTAAACAAATACCCAATTACACACGTTCGGTGCTAACCAGCAATACCCTCTAAATACCATGCTCCCCGTTAAACGATTAGATTTTTACCAGAGCCTTATTCACACTTCAGGGCCGCGCTCACCTTAACGGGCAGAAGCCTCCCAGTAACCTCCTCAGGCCCTCTAGGTGTTGCGAAGACGTGGGCCTCGACGATGATTGTCGCGCCCATATCCCTGCGACTCAGGCGTCAACCCCAAATCTGGATGCCACTGGGAATCGCGCCGTTGCTAGGGCCAGAACCCGGTTCCTCAGTTCCCCGATCGCTATCTCCGGCTGTAAACCGACATCCTCGCTTCTTCCACTCCTCTGGTGAGGTATCTTGAGCCGTGTTGTGGGGAACCCAGCCATCAGCTTCCTGGGTCACGCAGTAAGAGCGCTTCACTCTCTGCGCTGCAAACGGATCTGGCGAAGTTCAGCAGTTCTCAGGTGGTTGCTCCTGCTGGGGATTGATGGCCTTGACTCGATGTCGCCCACGAAACTCAAAAACCGTTGGTGCCGCTCCCCCAGCTCCCTGATGTAAAAGGTGAGCTGCCCAGGGGGAGCGTTGCCTTATATCCCCTTCCCCCTTTCCTTCTTCCCTTTGTTCTTGTGGAGGGGGAGGAGAGGGCCTCAGGCGCTTTTTTGCAGCGAGGCACTTCCCCGGCGGCGCTGACCAGCGCAAACCGGATCCTTTTCTTGTGGGCACGGGCGGCCATTATGGCGCCGGCCCTCTAGGCCCCCTTCGGGAGCGGCCTCTGCGAACCTGTCAGGCCACTGCACAACTCTTGCATCCCCCTCTTTCTCTGCCTGCCATTGCGCTCCATGCTTCTGAAAGGTGATTAAAAAAAACACGTGAATTTGCTTTCAAATGTCCGATCCTGCAGTAGCACACTTCCGAAGTCCATACATGACAGAAACCCGATTGAAGGCCCCATTCTCACGATTTTTATTTTATTTTTTAAATCTCCCTCTTTGCTCTTCTGAAATGTTGGCATGTATGCTACATTTGCTTGTGAGCCGCGGACTAAATGGGATGGATCATGTACTGGCAGGTTTGTGCTTGCTTGCTTCGAGGCGCTACTTAGCCCCACACTCCATATTGTGAGGGTGTGCAATTGTGTTCCATTTAGTTCAGCAGCAACCAGCTCTGTTTTGTGGCAGGAAAAAATGATGTTCGCATTTTGTCCATGAATATAAATCAAGGGCTATACACCACCGTGCCCTTTCACGTGCTCTTTAATTTTTTATTGTGTTTTAGCAGACAACTGCACTATATAAGGTTCTCTTATAAAGCTCAAGAGTCTAGTGGAAAAGTGTTGGCAATCCTTAATTAGTAAAAAACAATTATTATTATTATTTTTGTTATTGTTGTCAATAATAATAACGACAATAATACAAGTAATAATAATGATGCTAATAATAAGAACAATAATTATATTAATAATACTAATAAGAATAGGAATAATAATAATAATAACAATAACCACAATGATAATAATCATAATCATGACACTAATAACAATAATAATAATAATAATAATAATAATAATAATAATAATTATTATTATTATTATTATTATTATTATTATTATTATTATTATTATTATTATTATTATACAATAAATAGGTCGTGGGGCATAAAGTCTTGCCTGCCCTGCCGAATGCCAAGGATACCCAGTACCATCATAGAATGCCAAGGCGGCCTGGTTTTTAGTGCAACGCATGCTTCTTTCTTCCACAACACTATCTATGCTTCTTCTCTCATTATCTCACTCTGGCAGGTTCTTTTTCCTTTCTTGCTTCCTCTCTTTCAGTTTTTTAGTCTTCCACTTTTTACCCTTTTCCCCTTTCTCATCATATATAAAGTATCGGCATGTACTTGTTAGGCACAGAAATAAACATTGTTTTCCAAATGGTCTACAGCTTCTCTATTCATGCCTAATCATGCGTGTCATCCTGAGAGGGTATCTCAGCAAGAAAGATGACTTTCCTGCCCAAAGTCTTTGTGCTCTCCTGTTTCAGGGGCTGGACTGCAGCGCACAAGCTGCTAAACACACTCCAGGGCGACGACAGCACTTACACAAGATGCAAATGCTGGAACTGAACCAGAAGCGACAAGAGGTGAGTTGATTGCTGGGAAATAACATCATTTGCGTCCCCTGATTTATTTAACAGATATAGTACAGCTCCATGTTGGGATTGTTTCCATATGCTCACTGCCACCAATGTAAGTCCTTCTATATGGTTTTAGAATAGAAGCGTAGAGTTATCACTAAAAGCCCATCGAAGGAAAAATGTTGAAGCATCCCTTGAACAAGAAGGGCCTGATTCACAAGGGTAGACTTACAATTTTGTGTAAGCTTACTATTTTTTTTGTAATTCACAAACTAGGAATTAATAGTAAGTTTCAATATTACCACTTGGTCCAACCATGGCATTGTAGGCATATGTTCAAAGGCAGCTCAGATGTGTGTCCTGGACATAGGGGTAGCGTGGACGGGACCATAGGGGCGGTTGCCCCGGCACAAAATTCTATGGGGTGCAAATATTTTAAAGAAAAGTGGAAGGATGCTTGCCTTGTCCCTGGTGCTGGTAGCCCACGCTACGCCGCTGATCCTGTATGGATCTGTGTGATGCAGCTACCACTCATCCTTTACCCAACCTGTCTCTTGGGAGTATGCTGTGTAATGCGTTTGGCACAAAAGTGCTGGATGTAGATTCTAGTTGGGTTTCTGTGTACTGCTTGTCAGTGGCAGCTCAAGAAGTTTGAAAGTGGGTGGAATTTAAATGAACCCATAAATATGCCTGAGCAAACGCAGTGAGGAACCATGACTGTCTTAAGAGTACCTGAGGGGATTTTCTACAGATAACATTGTGCTAAAATGGTGCATTTTCTGGCACAATTTTAATAAATCACAAAAAGCAGTAGGTTACACAGGCATTTCTTAAGGAACACATGAAATATTTGAGAACATTTCTGATTTGCTTGGCAACTCAGCTTTGAGCATTTTCACCCTGCTCAACAAGAGTGTAGGAGCCACTATATATGTGGGGGAACATGCACAGCTTTAGGGAGAGCTGAGCTAAGCCAAGCCAGGGGGTTGGGGTGGCTCTCAGAGCCAAAGTAATAGCCAACTATCAAAAGATTTGGCATGTAAACCAGGCAACAATTATCATGAATTAATATATTAAAGTCTCCCAACTGAAAAAAAAATCAACATTTCTGAATAAGTTTTCCAGCCTGGCAACGTAAACACAGTACTGTTCCTTGGAAACCACTATCCCTATGTTTGTAGTCACAGGCGGTCGTAAGTTGCAAACTAATTAATATTAATCTTACAGTTTTTCTGCAACTCCCTGCAACTGGATATTTTGCGATGTGGCTTATTATTAAATAGGTCACACCACAAAATTAAAGACTGGTCACAAAATACAGGGGCCGATTTACAAGCCCCGGGTGTTACTTTTTAGCCGCCGTTGCGTCACTTTTTGTGAGGCAGTAGCAGCGTAAACAATGCACCACGTAGCGGCCCATTTACAACGTGACACTTCTAGGGAGATGCGCCATGTTCTAAAGCCCTGCGCCACATTATACCTGCATAAGTTATAATGTAATCTAGGTGGGCGTTCCCACGCAGGAAAGCCTCGTAGGAGTGATGCAGTCAAATCTACAAGATTTCACTGCGCCACTTCTAGGATGCCACTGCATCAAAACCTTACGCCTGCTTAGAGCAGGAATAATTATAGGCCTCCCATGCATTGCTGGAGTTGCACTGTGCTTGAGACACAACTCCAGCAATGCGTGACTTTTGTGCCAACAGATGCATCAAAATTTCTGATGCACCTGTCAATCCTTGCACCATGGTGCGCCGTATTGTAAATACGATGCATCCAGGATGGGGTAAGGGTTTTGCACGCAGGCGCGGGTAAACTGACGCATCTCTGCAGAGATGCGTCAGTATCTTGTAAATCTGCCCCTCAGTGTGCAATTTCTTTTTGCAGCCAATCTTTTAATACTGCTGGCCCTTAATATAGTCAAACGGTGTACTTTGTGGAGAGCAGCTCATTTAGAAGGAGTACCCTACAACATCACCAACACTCTGTATCTGCTGACCTCACAAGTCTATTTTTCTAGCAGAGGTTTTAAGCATAGGAGTAGCACATTGCTAGCCACGCTGAGCTAGAAAGTGACAATGTCTTTTGACATTTTTACAGCAAAGTCTTCAAGCATAGGATTAGCTAGTTCCTTCCACGGTGAGCGAGTATAAATCAAGACAATCCCCCTTCAGGCTTAGAGTCCTAGGCACTAGCTGATCCTATGCTTAGAGACTTTTGAGGTTGCAGATTCAGAGTGTCAGTCTTCAACGCCATCAGGTACTGGAGGTTAGCCCTAAGGCTGTGGCTTTGCCAGGCTGATGACCTAACAGGCCTCAGCTCAGTAAATGTAGACACCCTTAGATGGCATGGCTGCGCATGCACACTAGCGTATTTCATCAAAGTCCGGACATTGGAAACTGAAAGTGACTCTGGATAAGTGCAGCCTTCATCCAGAGTATTTGTATCGTTTTCTATGATTTATAAAGTTGGGGAAGAGAAATGAAAGGGACCTCTCCCTGACACCCACATTGGCAAGCTGTCACTGCTGTTTCTGCTTTCTGTTGAGTTTGCTTATCGTTTATATCACTACTTGTGAAACCCTCACTGGTCTAGAACTATGACAAGGAAGAGGGACAAGGTGGTGACAGGATGAGCAGATCGTAAAAAACCCAAAACGGGGTCATTCAGCAAACATAGAAGTAGGACTACAATTTTTCATCTACTAGGGGCACTCAATAACTTAATTGACAACTCACCAACACAGAAAACACAGACAGTGAAGCTGTAAGGATAATTAAATGCAAATTTACACACAGTATTATCTTAATTATCCAAAGTTCTTTCTGCAAGGGCTGCTAACAAATTGTGCACTGGAACACATGAAAACATGCCTATCTCTGTTGACCCTCACTGAAACCGACATACATGGTGACCTTAGTGAAATTTGCTCGTCAGCTGGTGAAAAACTGGGAGTATCCTAGCAAATCCAGGACAGCTACTCACTCTATGTGGTTATCTACATTGCAATAAGTTGGACTCAGTCATGCCACAGCCCCCCCTATAATCCACAGGCCTCCAGTGGTGTGACAGGAAGTAATATGGGGAGAGTTCCCATTATGGGGTGGATGATATTTATTTATCGCACTGCAAGCATGGTTGACAGGTTTCCTTGGACTGGACTTCTCACTCAGTCATGAGAAGAGGTGGACTGGGTGAAATGAAGATTACTGGCAGGTATCTGAGCAATTAGTGGTTATGATTATGTTTTAAGAGGTTTTAACTAGGGAGAGGATGTAGCCTTATGAGTGGCCGACCTCGAAGCTGGGGAACCGAGTTCGAGTCTCGGCAGCGACTCTCAAAATCCTGTGATTCTGGACAAATCACTTAATCTCCCCGTGCCTAACAAAAATGAATGTGTCCATCTGTAATGAAACTGTGCTCATATAAAGCGATCTGATATCTTCGGGTCTAGTTCACGCTATATAAAACTCTAAAAAAGAAAACTGTTTTATTTTAGGAAAAGTTATTTTTTTTCGGTAAGTTAATTTAAAAATCTGTCATGGCTGGTACCAAGCCCAGCTGAGAAAGGTTTATGCATGAGGCTAGCTCTGCCATCAGGTAACAAAATCCTAGCTACAGAAACGTCAACCAAAAGACATCCTGGTCTTGGGGAAAGAGGAATCTCCTTCAAGGAGAGCTATGATGCCTTGTGGTGAAAGCCAGAGATCCCTAGAAGCCACAAGGCCGATCCATCTACTTTCAGTCAACACCATTACCATCGGGACATGGAACATGAGGACCGTGTACAAGACAGGCAAGACAGCCCAAGTGGTAGCGGGGATAAAAAAAATACAATCTTGCCCTGCTTGGAATCAGTGAGACCGAAGGACACAGTCCGGACAAAAAAGACTGGCTCCAGGAGGAATGCTGCTGTATTCTGGGCGTGAGGCAAGAACATATTCAGGGAGCATGACTGATGCTAATGCCAGCAGCCAACAGTGCTCTGATTGGATGGGAAACCCGCGGTTACAGAATCATCACAGCGACTTTCCACATGAAGGAAAAGAGGATCAACACGGATGCTATCCAGTACTATGCACCTACAAATGACAGCAAAGAAGAGGAAAAAGAACAAAATTACAACTGGCTCCAGTCCATCCTAGAGAAATGTCTTGAGAGAGACATCACCATACTGATGGGGGACCTCAATGCCAAGAATAGAAGTGACAACACTGGGTACAAAGAAGTCATGGGCAACCATGACCTTGGCGACATGAATGAGAATGGTGAAAGGCTTGCATATCTCTGTACTCTGAACAGTCTAGTGATAGGCGGTACTTTAGTGTATTCCCACACAAAATAATACACAAGGCAATTTGGGTCTCACCAAACCATTCAACAGAGAATCAGAACTACTATGTCTGCATTGCCAAGAAGTTCCAGTGGTCCCTGCAGGATGTGAGAGTGATGAGAGGAGTGAACATGGCATCGGACCATCACTTTGTCGTGGCCTGACTAAAGTTAAAGCTGAAGAAAGCATGGATGGAACGGACAAATCAAAACCAGAGCTATACCACCACCCTCCTCAAAGATGCACAGAAACAGAGTGAATAATCAGTCACCCTCAGTAACAAGTTCAAGTCCTGCTGGAACTGGAGGACAACAGGGACCCAATAGAAAATCAGTGGGAGAAGATCAAAGAAACAGTGACATCACCTGCCAGGAGGTACTGGGCCCCAAAAAAACACCAGAATAAAGAATGGCTCTCCACTGAGACTCTCTGAAAAATCCAAGAAATAAAGCAAAAGAAATCGCAGTGAACCCAAGCTGAACAAGAGCAAAAAAAGAAAAAGCTCAAGGCAAATACACCAAAACCAAAAAGAAAGCATAAAAAAGATTAAGAGCAGACAAGTGAAGATTAATTGATGGTCTTGCCACAGGAGCCCAGGAAGCAGCAAGCCATGGAAACTTGAAAGAGGTCTCAAACCTAACAAGGAAATTCTCTGGCAGATACAGCAAGACAGAAATACCTGTTAAAGATAAAGCTGGGAAGACAATCATGAGTAATGAAGGCCAACAATCTTCATTGTTGGAGCACGTTGAAGAACTGTTGAACCAGCCTATGCTGCCATCTCCACCAGACATACAGCCAACTGACAAGGACTTGCCAATTTACTGCAGTAGACCACCATGGAAGAAATACTGGAAACCAGCAAACATCTGAGAAATGGGAAGGTAGCAGAACCTGACAACATTCCTGCAGAGGCAGGGAAGGCAGTTTTTGAAAAATCAGTAGACATGCTCTACTCAATGTTTGGAAGAATCTGGGAAGAGGAAAAGGTGCCATCAGACTGGAAGGAGGGATATCTCATCAAGATCCCCAAGAAAGATGACCTGAGTAACTGTGCAAACTACAGAGGGATAACTCTTCTATCAACTCCAGGCAAAATGTTCAACAGAGCCATCCTGAACAGAATGAAGGAACGAGTTGACGCTTAGTTGCAAACTGGATTCCACAAAGATAGATCAAACCAGATTGCAGCACTGCATATCATCATTGAGCAGTGGCTGGAATGGAACACTCCCCACTATGTCAACTTCATCGACTATGAGAAGGCATTTGACAGTGTGGACGTTTTCACCACTACGGTGTGCCAGATGAACTCTTAAGAATTATCATTAACTCTTGCAATGGAATGACCCGCAAGATAGTCCTTGAATGATTACTCACGGAAGCCTTCCAAGTGAGGAACGGAGTCTGCCAGGGTTGTTTGCTCTTCCTCTGCTGGCCATAGACTGGATCATGAAGACATCCACAGCAAGAAGAAGAAATCTGATCCAGTGGACACCTTGGACTCAGCTCGATGACCTGGACTTTGCAGATGACCTGGCCCTACTCTCCCATGCTCATCTGCAGATGGAAGAGAACACCGATAAGGTGGTAGCCACATCAGTACAACTTGGTCTCAACATTCACAGAGGAAAAAACATGATCCTGAAGGCTAACGCTGCTAGCACAACTGCTGTCACTCTTGCAGGTGATGCACTGGAAGAGGTTGAGGCCTTCACCTACCTGGACAGTGTCATACACAAGCAGGGCGGCACAAATGCCGACGTCAAGGTAAGAATCAGCAAAGCAAGGGCTGCCTCCATTCAGCTAAAGAAGATCTGGAGCTCCAAGGACCTAACGGGGCAAATCAATATCAGACTTTTTTACACCAACATAAAATCGGTCCTTCTGTATGGAGCAAAAAATTAGATAACAGTGACCACCACCAACATAGTACAGACCTTCACTAACACCTGCCTGAGGAAAATCCACCAAATCCACTGGCCAAACACCATCAACAACGAGCTATACCAGCAGACTTCCCAACTCTTCACTCATGAAGAAATCATGAAAAGTCGCTCAGGCTGGATCGGTTACACGTTCCACAAGCTTGCATCAAATACTACCAGACAAGCCATGATCCTGGAAACCTCAAGGGAAAAGGAAAAGACGAAAGTAAACACCTGACACCAAGGCCTTGAGGCTGAATGCAAAGAGATGGGTTATACTTGCAGTCAGATTGAAAGAAAAGCCAAAGACTGAGGTGGCTAGAGAGTCCTGATTGATGGCATATAGTTACTCCAGGAGGGCTAGTAGGCATATGTAAGTAAGTACGCTTATTTAAACTTGAACACTGTATTTGGGGTATCAAAAACATTTAAAATCTGAACATCTACTTATCATGATAATAACTTTACTGTAAATGCTTAAGTTCAGAGACCTGAAAACATTTAATATTCTTTTGCTTATCTAGATGAAACAACTGCAGGCACAAGCAGAACTGAGGAGGAAAATCCACAGGGATGCACGGATCAACAAGCAGAAAATGAGGGAACTGAAGGCCAAAAAACTGCGAGAAAATGTGCACAGGAACAATGTCGAAGATGAATTTATAACAGTCGAACATGATGACACATTCAATTTGCACCACGGTAAGGAAAAGAGTTGCATTAAAGTTTACACCAGTTTGAACAGAATTTTTTTATGTAAAGAGTAGGTTGGGGATAATAATTTGTTTTGATGAAATACATACTGCATTTCAAGTTTCAGTGTTCTTGTACTCCCAAGCAACTGAAAGTGAAGTCAATAAATATCAGAAAATGTGAACTCCTGAATTCAAAGCTCAGAAAAACTACACTTTGAAACATATAGTAGCTTTTATAACAACAGCAAAATACCAATGCAAATGTCAGATATAAATCATATAATATTGACCACACTCTTCAAAAATGTCTAAATCAAACTCAAAATCACATCTAGTGTTGCATCTTCAGTTCATTCAGGACCTCCCTCAATCAATTTACCATGGTCTAATTCCTCCCCAGGATCCAACACGTGGCTTCTTGCTCAATCCACTCCTCCAATCAACTACCATTATTAACCCGATCATTTCTCTTGTGCTCCTCCCAATCCCCCAAATCCAAGAGCAAGAACTTCTCCCTACCAATACCTCTATAACTACTTATGTTGCAACCCATCAAAACTCACTGATTTTATAAACAATCGCTGATCTCTTACTTTTGCTTAGACTAATGCTACAGACATTTTATTCTATAAGCTGGACTCCTGATATTAATCACCCCTTGCTCACAGCCACTGCTTTTAAAAACTAGTGAAGATTCTCCTCAAAATAGGAACTGGCCTATCCACCTATTGGCAACTACACCTCCTCCTTAAATCTAAAATGTTATTCTCCGTACTTATGGATCTGGAATGTAGAGACATTCTATACTAATCAACCACCAAGACTCAAACAGGTGTCATGGATGCATTGGACTGTAAAACTCAAATGGCCAAAGCATATTTCACAACTAATTTCATTGCAGAGTGGCACATTGGTCATGATGGAATACACAGAAATGATCCTTTGATTCAACATCAATAATCCTTAGCTCAGTCCTGGTACCGTGGCAAAGAGCAGTCAGGCATTACTGGAGGAACATGTGTTAAGACTTTTACAGTACCATTATGGTGTATAAGTAATGGACGTGACTTGAAAGAAATCCAACACCAACTTATAAAAATGAAGTGTATTTTTATATTAATATAGACACCAAAACAAACTTTGTATCATACATACAACAGAAGTTGTGCATTTTTTAAGTGTTTAAAAATAAAAGCAGTAAAACTGTCATACTGGTCCTATTGAAGTCAATAGGGGAAAACACAAATGAACCCTTTTGTGAATAAGGTCATGCGGGTCCCTAGATCAAGTTCCAAAAGTCGTTACTTTGCTACTTTGCCCAGGGAGTTCAGGTGCTGAGGTGACTTGGCTGTGCTTGGTATTAACAGGCTCAGTGGGAGCTGTCAAACTTGCAGCACTTGACTAAACCACACTTGGAGATGGAGTTACACTCTTCCCTCGGAGAGTAGAGGCCTTTGGCGTCCTAGGACCTATGTTCAACAGCTGGATTTCTTCTACCTTGCTTGACAGCTCTGAGTGCAGAGGTAGGTGGCAGCTGTCAATCACCGGGGCAGGTCGCACCAAACATGCCGCTTTACCACACACTCGATGACAGCACCTTTGTTGCAGACATTGGTCACTGTCGCTATGAGTTGTTCTCGGGCTGGTGAAGTCACTTCAGGGGTGGGTTACTGGGCTGGCAACCAACAAGCCTTGGCTGCTGCAAAAGTAATCCACAGGTACTTCGGTGGCTGGAGGGCGACAGGAGCAGAGTAACAGTGTGAAACTTGGTGAAAGCTTAGCAATCACTCCGGGCCTGCAGGACACTACGTCTCTTCAGGCTCATTATCGACAGACTCAGCGGGTCACAATTCTTGCCATGCAGCACGTCAATTTTTCTGCAGCTTGCAGGGGACTGGTCCCACCAGTCCAGGGGAGTTTGCTTCAGTGTGTGGCGTCCACTGGAGTCTCTCTTGCTGGGACTAATTAGCTTCGCTATGGACACAGGTCAAACACACGGTTCCAGTATATGGTCTCTTCAGGGCACTTAAGAGTCCTATCTTCGCACTGCGGAAGAATCCAAAGTCCTGTTGTCGGTCACGGTGTCTTCTTTTTGCCTCTTCTCAGATTTAAAGTCAGAACTGAGGTTCTGGTGTCAGGGGAACCTTTCTAGTCTAGAGGGTGTTAAGGGTGTGAGGGACAGTGGCCAATGGGCTACTGGCCCTTGCAGTTAACCCGCCCCTGTAGTGACAACATACTATGGGTGTACGTCACTGTGGTTACAGAATATTCTATTTCAGGGTCTCCCAAAATGGCAGAACCCTTCCTTGGCTGTACAGACCTCTTAGCCCACCCTAAAGGTGTGACCAGCCTTTTGGAGGTGTACGCCTCCTGCATATCGGATTCTCCCGCTTTCATGCAAGCAAATCTGCTTCAAGGGTGGGAAGGGCTTGTCCTCCAGTGGGGTACTAGTACATTTACTCATCAAGGGTGGTGAAGTCTTTGAGGCTTTCTGCCCAGGCCTTTGTCTCCATCCTGGGGAAGTGCCAGCATAACACACCAGGAGGGCAGACTCTTGTCTTGGTGGCAAACAGCTTGGAGAAGCCCTTCAAGACACTGGAGCACTAAACCTCAGCTGGGCTCCCACTCAGGTTGGCACCTACGCGCAGGCCAGCTCAACCTCAACACAAGAATCATGTTGGGGGTGAAAAAGCACAGTGTTTGAGGCCAAGCACAATACAATTCAGTGCTACCATAATGGAGCTGGCTATCTCGAGTTTGCTCAGTAGGCAGCCGTTATCCTATGGACCACCGGTTACTTACAGTAAACCTTGCTTTACTGGGTTACTGTAAGGATATATATGTCTAAACATATATATCCACACCTTTAATATAAGGCACCCTACCTCCTGGGCTATAGGAGGCCTACCTTAGAGGTGACTTACTTGTATTAAGGCAATATTAGTGACCCTGCAACCCGTGGTGTGTGCAGGGTCTCTTTCAAGCGGACAGGCTGCTTGTGCAGGCTGCAATGGTAGACCTGCAAATTCACTTTTACTTGGGTCACACAGGCAGCCCTGTACTGCAGCCCTGGTGACCCCTTTACCACCCTTAGCCTGGGTACCCTATGGACTTATAAGGGGGGAAACCCATCTTGCCAATTTGGTGAACCAACTCACATTACTATTAGAGGAAAGAGCGCTGGCACTGGGGACTGGTAAGTTGGTCCCAGTGAACTTTCAGAGTCAAAATCCAGCATCTAGCTGATTGGGGGCTAAAGGTGGGGTACATTTGCAAAGAAGCCCAGTTTCCAACACAAACTATGAGGTACAGTCTTAGAGAGGTTGAAATCATTCTTAATTGAGTGATGTTGAAAAGGTAATCAATGATACCCACATCTCAGTCCCTTTGGTGTCCCCAAGGTTTGATCCTGGTTTATTCAATATTTGTTTCCACCACCTTGTGGGATTTCTGGTCTGTCTGAACATCTCTAATGATCAACATGCAGATGAAATAGAATAGAACATACTTCTGCTTAACACAAAGCAAGGATTAAATGACCCATCGGAAGCTAAACATAAACCTCAAAAAGACTACATTTCTCAGTCATACCTCCTATCCCAAAAGCAGCACACTGTCAGGGTGGATTTGCAATATTAAAAAAACAGGTCTCTGCCCAGATATCATCTACTGTGCCACATCACATTAGACAACAAATGTAACCTGGATCTTCTTATAACAGTAAAGACTATGGGGCATATTTCTAATGAGTAACGCAGCGCAGCACAGCAAGTCACCTTGCTGCGCTGCGCTGCGTTGCATCGAAAGGGCATGAATGTGCCTTATTTATCTAAATATGGTGCAATCCTGTCCTTTCCCCAGCACTGGCGCACAATGGACTGCCTATCGCTATCGCAGGTACCCTTGTATCACTGTGCAAGGTTGTCTCCAATGCATCCAGGATGCATGGAATGTGGAGACCTTGAAAATGATGATTACACCAATAGTGAACTTTCTATCTATATGCTACCAGCCCATTTCTCTCATTCTGGATAAAAATTAGAGGAGGTCTTAAAAAGCGTCAGCTACCATATACAAGCATTGAAAATGCAATAGGTCTCGCCCTCGTTTAAGTTAAAGCAATTCTGTTTGTAATTAGGTGTTTTTTTAGCTTTGCTTCTATTAGTGTTTTTCAAACTTTCATGTACATAACATGCATATGTATGCATATATGTATATGTATGCATGTATTTATATAGATATGAAGATGTATATATGTTTATATATGTATGTATATATATACACATATACATATATATATAAATGCATATGTATATATATATATATATATATATATATATATATATATATATATATATATATATATATATATATGCATATGTGTGCGCGTAGAGAGGTAGAGGTAGAGAGGTAGAAGTAGAGAGGTAGAGAGGTAGAGAGGTAGAGAGTGGTAGAGAGAGTGGTAGAGAGTGGTAGAGAGAGTGGTATAGAGAGTGGTAAAGAATAGAGAGAGAGTAGTAGAGAGTGTGTAGTAGAGAGTGAATAGTAGAGTAGTAGAGAGAGTAGTAGAGAGTGAGTAATAGAGAGTAGTAGTGTAGTAGAGTGTGTAGTAGAGAGTACTAGTGTAGTAGAGTGTTTAGTAAAGAGTGTGTAGTAAAGAGTGTGTAGTAGAGATTGTGTAGTAGAGAGTGTGTAGTAGAGAGTGAGTAGTATAGAGTGAGTAGTATAGAGTGAGTAGTCGAGAGTGAGCAGCAGTGCTTAATTTGTGCCGGTGCTTTCCGGTGCTTAGCACCGGCACTTATTTCTCAGGGCCGGGTCTACGTCGTAAAATATTTCAAATTGAATGCCTCTTTGATGCATGCCTTATTACGAGGCACATTCCGCCTTCCTGGGGAGGGACTGCCTGAAACCGAGAGCACACAGTGCAGCAGTGCTTGCCCATGATCCTAAGGCTGATAATGATTGTTCTTCTCCCTGGCTGTAATCACGTCCCTCCTGCCTTAAAAAACAACCCAGCGCAGCCTCCAGGGCAGATCAGCCTTCTTCTCAAACGGGCACCTTCCCCCACGCTCTACCTTCCGCCGCCTCTCCGCTTCCGCTTCCTGCCCCTGCCATGGTCCTGACCTGAGGTCACTCGAATAGCAGCAAAAGGCGGGCATTTTCTTTACTGAAGGGAGCGTTTGAAAATAAATAATACTGTGGCTCCTGACCTGCTCCTCCTGAACCTCTTAGGAAGGTAATGTGAACTTTCCAATAGATTTAATTTCTGCTGCGAGTCCCTGCTCATGATGGGTGTGATAACAAACGGTCATTCGATTTACAACGTATAGCAGGCAACTCGGATTTAATCATATTTTACAGCCTGGAATATTTTGCGTGTTTATAATTTAAAAATGTCTTATTAGAGCGTTACAAATTTGACTTTTGCTGGGTTGGGGATCTGTTTTTGAAACTGTGTGGGGACTAGAACGAGCAAAGGGTGCAGAGCACACGTACAGCACGAAGGGCTATTTACAGCAAAGATGATTGTATTTAACGAATAAATTATGGCTCCAGTCGAAGAATAAATAATGGTTCCAGCCGAAGAATAAATAATGGCTCCAGCCTGTGCCTGCTAAACACCTGTTTGGCAAATTTTGTTTGCAACACACTTATCTCAAATTAGAAATCCGGCAGGGCTGACACAGCACTTCATCCCGCTAATTGTAGTAAAGGAATCCTATTTAGCTTGTAAGACTTCAGCCTCTTCTGTATACTATACAACTGGTCAGTACCCTGGAGGGCTGTAGAGTCCAACCACCCGTGGTTTGCATAACTCCCAGAGACCCAGCTGCTTTCAAAATACTGCAGATAAGCACTTATTTAAAATGCAGATAATGTTATATGCTTTAAGTCTGTAAACCTCATGCATTGCAGGCTACCGTGTTCTAATTTGCAGCTCTCACCTTACTGGTATCGCATCATCAAAATGTCTTTGATCTTCTACATGATGAGTCTCCAGATATCCTCGTCATTACTGAAACTTGGCTGCAGGAGGACGATACAGCTATAATCAATCTTGCCTTTCCATCGGAATACTCTACCTTTACCCTCAATCGCCCTACTAGAGGGGGGGGTATCGCACTCGCAGTGAAATCTAACTTTTCCTGCATTTGGAATGCCGTGCACATTGCTGGGTGCGAGAGTGCATCCTTTAAGATCGGGATTAACCCCCAGTATTCGATCTCGGGGCTGGTGGTATACCGCCCCCCAGGTAATGATGTCGCATTCAGGGAGGCTTTCCCTGACGCTGTCAGTGCTCTGGCAATGGGGTGTGCCAATTACTCCATATTAGGGGATCTGAATATTCATTTTGATAACCAGAAGACCCCTGCTGTAGGTAATTTTGTAGCGGACCTTGAGGCCCTTCAACTGTTCCAAAGAGTCTCCCAACCAACTCACTCTGGAGGGCATATATTGGATCCTTTTTTTACAAACCTAACGGAAGCTTCAATACGCTCCGTGTCGCCCCTTGGATGGACAGATCACTTTCTAGTGGATATCCAGGTTCCTTTACCTGATACTATTTCAACTCCTTTAGCCCGATCTATACCCAGAAGACACTGGGGCAAGCTTAGGTTAGAGGATCTTCATCTCGCTCTAACTGCTGATCCGCTTGAACTCTCGAGTGATGTTGAATTGGGCTATGATCAGTTCTGTAGTTGGATTACCAGGGCTCTGGACTTTTTGATTCCCATCCGGACTAGTAAGATCAGTCCAAAAAGGTCTAGCCCCTGGTATGACAGTGCTTTACGTGCACTGAAAGGGAACTGCAGGCGTGCCGAGAGAGAATGGCGGAGATCCTACGATACGGCGAAGAAAGCGCTGTACTTGGCCTCCATTAAAATCTACCATCGTGCCATCTGTAGGGCTCGCGCGACGTTCTACTCTCTGGAATTTCGTAATAGCCCTAATCCATCCAAGACTATTTTTAAAGCTCTCAAGGACCTGCTGTCTAAGCGCTCTACTCCTATAGTCACGGCCTCTACTTCGCATTGTGAAGCCCTAGCTTCTTTTTTTCTGGAAAAAGTGCAGAACATCTACCGTGCCTTTCCAAGTTCTGGGCTTGTTCAGAAGACTGCGGTGACTGCCCCTGCCTGTTCTATGTTGGCATTTTTTTCGCCACTCTCATCCGAGGCTTTTGACATTTTGGCCCAGAAGGTCAAATCTGGTTCGCCTTTGGATCCGGTATGTCCTGCCCTGTTTAGGAACCAGTCTTTTGTGGGGTCTTCTACGGTTTGTTCCTTGATTAATACTTCGTTGGCTACGGGCACGGTTCCATCTAAATGGAAATGTGCCGTGGTTTCTCCTATTTTGAAGAAGCCAAACTTGGACGCTTCGAGACCGGAGAACTACCGGCCCATTTCCCTGCTCCCATGGCCGGCCAAATTGATGGAAGCCTATGTCAATCAGCTTCATACTCAAGCTAACATTCTGGACGAGACCCAGCATGGGTTCCGAGCTGGGCATAGTACGGAGACTGCCCTTCTCGCCATGGTGGAACACCTCCGGTCGGTGCTAGATCAGGGACAGACGGCGGCGCTGGTTTTATTAGATCTGAGCGCCGCCTTTGATACGGTCTCGCACCGTATCCTTCTGCACCGCCTGGAAGAGACTGGCGTTACGGGGCTTGCCCTTCAGTGGTTCCGCTCCTTTCTCGTGGACCGGTCTTTCTGCGTTGCCACACCCCCCCATCAGTCCAAATTCCATCCTTTGGACTTGGGAGTACCGCAAGGTTCCTCACTGAGTCCCACTCTATTCAATCTTTATGTGAGCCCGCTGGCTGATGTTGTCAAGCAATGGGGCATGTATATGGTCTCATATGCCGACGACACTCAGCTGGCGGTTACCATCAGTGGGGATACCGATGTGGATGCCCCCAAGTTCCAGAACGGGCTAAGGGTGGTGGCTAGTTGGATGACGGCCAACTGTCTCTAGCTGAACGCAAAGAAGACCGAGGTCATGATCGTCGGGAAGGGGAGGGACCTCTGGGGTGACAGATGGTGGCCGCCGGAACTTGGTGTGGCTCCAACTCCAGTTATGGAGTTGAGAAACCTGGGAGTTTGGCTGGATTCCACTCTCAGCTTTGTGGGGCACACCAAGAAAACCGCGGCGTGCTGCTTTGGCGTCCTTCGGGGCTTAAGGCCTGTTCTCAAGTTTTTTGATCCCTCTACCAGGCAGATGATAGTGCAGGCAACTGTTTTATCTCGCCTGGACTATGTCAGCTCGCTCCTGCTAGGGAGCAATCAGGCAGAAATTGTGCGGCTTCAACGCGTTCAAAACGCCGCTGCCAGAGCAATTGTCGGCTTGCCTAGGTCTTGTTCGGCTTCTAGCACTCTCCGAGCCCTGCACTGGCTGCCGATTAAGTCGCGAATTCATTTTAAAGTTTTATGTTTGGTTTTTAAAATCCTGAAAGGATCTGCTCCTCAGATCCTTTCCAATCTTATCTCCGGTTATGTACCAACCCGTACATTAAGATCTGCGGAGCAGGCGCTGGCAGTAGTCCCGAGGTTCAGGCTTTGCCGAGCTGGTGGGCGCTCTTTCCGGGTGAAGGCTGCAGCGTTATGGAATTCGCTCCCGCTGCAGCTCCGTACAATTAATGATCTCTTGCTATTCCGGAAGTCCTTAAAAACCTTCTTGTTTTAAATCTGTTGCCGTCCCGTGATCTTGTGTTGGTTGTGTTGTACCTTGTCGCGCGCCAGGACGCCCCTTAGCTGGGGCAGCTGTGCGCGTAATAAATGTTATTAACATAACATAACATAACATAACATCTGCGTTAAAAGCACACACCTGAGATAATCAACCAATAAAAAATGTATTCCCCACACAACTTCGTCCTATATTAGGTTTATAGCACTAAATACCCTCACCACAGTATATTGCCAATTCTGACCTCTTTCAATGTGCACCCATACAATAATTACATTACTGCTCGCTGTGGGTTATTTTGCACAAAAAGCGAAAATATCGTTCTCTACCTAAGGTTTTTTTTTAAAGGCAGACTTTAATTTGGTTTATATATATATATATATTTTTTGCATTAGTGCACTCCCTCCACAGTTTATTACGTGCTTACAGGTACCTCCTTTCATCCGGTGGAAAAACCTTGCACATATTCTGCACTTGCAGATATTCGGTATGGCCCTAAACGATAGGGTTCTTTTTCCAGCTAAAAATAGATCTTCAGTTTTTGGATGCAACGTCTGTCCTTCAATTCAAGTGCGTGTTTATCACTAATAACATATTTAGTACAAGTAACGGTGCAGCTCATTTTAATACTTTTTATATTATCAGAAAGTTCAACTAAAAGTTAGACAATTCATAAGCTGCATCTCTACACATACATCCTTAACTGCGGTCAACCAGTCAATAAATTCAGACTATTAGACCTCACCAATTTTTACCAAATATCTTATATCGGTAGTCTTCCCAAAGTGTTTGTCGTATTTTCAGCACTGACTCACTTATTTATGCGACTGTTTTGTAAACAACTGCCTTCTGCCATTTTTAGGCAGTTATTAGTAATTAATATGTTCCCTCTGTACAGTTGTAGGGATGTGGGTGGCAGACGTTTTATCTTTACCTCTGTCACCCTCGCTCTCTTTGTCAAGATGGTGTAATCGTTAAACCATTATTATGTAAACCTGCTATCTGCCCAAAATCTGATCTTCTTTGTGAAGTAACTGGACCTATTTTGGGTGAACTCTTTTTTTGTCAGTCCTGATTGCCACCCCCAACCACTCTCTGATTTACCGACAACTCTTCCTTACCTTCACCACCCTCACCCGCACTCCCTTCCCTTACCCTCCGGTTCACCACCCCCGCCTGCCCTCCCGTTCACCACCCCCACCCGATTGTCAAAGGCATTAGTTTGTCCATAAGCGAGACCTATTGGCTTTGTCAATGCTTGTCATCTTTAGTTGTTTAAACTATTGTGCCAGCCAGACATGCTGCAAAGATGCTGAACAAGTTCATAGAGTAGACCGGTCACAGCCAGGGAGTAGTGGGGGTTAAAAACAACAGATCAGTTTGGTATGAGACAAACAGAACATCTTGGGCAGCTTAGGAAAATGTCAGAATGTATGCAAGATCTGTGAGGTGTAGGATGGTCTGGTAACTCCTGGGTGATACTTATTGCAGTGCAGAGCATGTCTGGCTTCCTAGTTGAAATTTCCTCTCTGTGTCCTCACCACCCTACAAGGCTGCTTGCATATATGTTTTATTTACTTAATTTTTTAACACAGTTTAAAAATTAGACCTTAACAGGTAACGGGCCCTTTATTCCACTGCCGCCCTTTGACACTGCTAGCTGACATTAAAACAGGTATTCTTAAAATATTGCCTGTGCCCTCTATGCCTTGAGAAACCACTTCAACTTTTCAGACAAGGTCAGGCGGTACAGAATCTTTCTGGATTTTAATCATGTCACCAAAAATGTTTAAAAGCTTAACATCTGCAGAAGCGAATTGCAGCAAAAATATCTTCATTGACCCTGAAAAGTTGGCACAGCTTTTTTGCATCAATCGCCCTTAGGATTGCAGTGCGTCACTGGCCTAAAATTTGCACTCAAAATCTGCAATTAATGTTATGATGGGAAACACATAAAAAATTACAAAATGAAACTAGGCAAGCTGTAAGAAACGTTTTGTTTGTGACATGGTATTTGCACAAGTGCATCTCTAATTAACTGGGCGCTATAATGGGTCAGTGTCCCGGCTATGTTTAATAGTGCCCGAGAGGTATTTTTCATCCGCTTCTGATTTTGTTGTGCAGTTCTGATACATTGTATGGTATTTGTGGATTCAGGTGTGCCATTGTTATGGCCTAACAACACTGTCCAGTGTGGTAATTGCAGAATAGGCCGGACCGGGGAATTCCTTAGCTTCTTACATGGTGGAGAGAGACAAGTGCACCTGAGAGGGCTCAGGGAAGTCCACTCCAGTCAGAAGCTGGGTAGAGCTTGAAACCAAAACGGAGAAAGCGTTGTAATGTACACTGTGGTAGTGATGAGAACAGAAAGGAGCATTTCTGATTCCATGTCAGGGGTAGAGGATGTGGCATAATGGTCACAGCTGCCCACTTTGGAATGGGGGAACCAGGTCCAGCTTCGAGTCTCGGGGTCGGCTCAAAAACCTGTGATTCTGGGCAAATCACGTCATCCGCCCGTGCCTATCAAGCAAATCAATGTGCCCCAGGGTAACATAACTGGTGCTCATGTAAACCACTATAATAATCTGAAGAAAAAAAAAGGGTGAAGACGTGATGGAGAGTAAAGGTGAAGGGAGTAGCCTGGGCCTCCTGGGCCATAATCCAGAGAAAAAAATAAACTTCCAAGTAGTCAGCAGTGCCAAATCAGGATGTGGTTGGAGCAAATAGAGTAAGTGGGTGGAGCCACTGGTGGAAGTGGGTGGAGCCGACTGCACTTCATATTTTACAAATTAAGCACTGTTCCTACTTCTCTGCGACATTCTGCTTTCCCACTCAGCGATATGAGAGCAATAAAGAGATTACTGCTCATGGCATGAAAGCATATTTAATGAAACCGAAAAACAGGAACATTTGTATAGTGGCAGCTAAATGTATAACCTCTGCAGAAACATTAGTATATTGCTATCACAGGGCAGGAAGTCCTGGTGAGGAATGTGGACCAGTGCCTCAGCTGTATTCCACCAGACTTGGCACCACCAATGCATTTTTCAAAGTTTTCTTTTCCTATACCTGTATGGACATTAGCAAAATGCCACCGCACATCCGAAGTTTGTCAAAAAAATATATTAGGAAGCAACATTGGATGTGCTAAACATTTTTATTTTTTTCTAGGATCACCATGGAACGGAGACACGTCAGAGCAGTGTGACACACCTGAATTTTACAGGAGCGAGAACAGTAAATTGGAACTCTGGCTCATGAAACACCGGTCTGGGCACGGAATAATATGCGACAGCTCAAG
Source organism: Triturus cristatus (assembly GCF_964204655.1). Lineage (NCBI taxonomy): Eukaryota > Metazoa > Chordata > Amphibia > Caudata > Salamandridae > Triturus > Triturus cristatus. The sequence goes on from NC_140592.1 coordinate 772,088,052, forward strand.
CGATGAGTCACTAGACAGCTGGGGAAGGGAAGATAAGAAGATTCATCACAGGCCCCCACTGACTAGAACAAAGGCAGAAAGAATTCCAACTTTTGAGGAGTTCTTTGATCAAGATCTGTAGGCGCTGATAAACGACGTGTCTAATATGTTGAGGTCAAATAATAAGGTTGAAAAAAATACTATGCAAAATAAATATCTTTTGTAAGTGTGACTCGAGTTTCAGCTACGTTTAAAATAGGAATTAATGGCAAGGATTGGACTTCATATGCTCATTAAACGTATGTAATCCTTTAATAATGTTTTTTCATGTTATTGCTTGTGAGAGAAACACATACTGTATTAATGTAAAATAAATAATAAAGAAACACTCATATTTCCTCTGTGAAATGCACACATCTATACTATTGTATTGTACTGTACTGTTGTTGCATTTATATAGCACTTCATACCTTGAAGAGGAATCAGAGGGTATTTTTTCATGGATAGCTATCTACTGAATGGCAGTGTTGTGGAAACGTGTGTGCCTGTTATGTGGCTTATATGGGTAGTGTTTTTATGTTATTCTTCTGCTCTTATCGTGGTTACTGACTACACCTATGCATGAATTTGAAGTGTATATGTTATTTAGGGACGGCTCCTCTGCAATGGCGGAGTAGCGTCACTCCACTGGCTCAGAGTCAGTAGCTGAAAATAAAATGATATTTTAATATCGTTGTATTTTTTAGCTGCTCGCTGAGCCAGCATTGTAGGGAGAGATGGGGCCAGGGTCATGGAAGGGGGAGGAGGACTGGTTGTGCACTTGTAAGTGGGCATGTGTGTTTGGTGGGCTGGCTTAGGCTAAACACACATGCGCACCTAGGTTTCTCCAGCCCAGCTGTATTGTACAGCCTGGCTGGAGTAACAGCACAGATTCCCTCTCCTGAGCGGAGCGTCAAAGCAGCCCACTCAGGCCAATCCCGTGCTGCTCTCTTATAGCATGAGAGCAGTGTGGGGATAGCACAGGGAGTCTAATGCTGCCCCGGTGTTTACTGGAAGACCAAGGCGTGACGTGGGAGGCGGCCGGCAGCTCCAGGTAAGTCTCCATTTATTTGAATTATTTTATTATTATTAAACCTACCCACATTACTGTGCTCCCCCTCCCACACTGCCCACCCGCCTTACCACTGTTTGTTATTGCCGGCCGCCACTGATGGTATTTATGGATATTATAACATTGAAATGTTGGGAGCTCAATTGAAAACAATGAAGTGCTCCAGGCCTCTAAAGGCTGGTAGGAGACCAGAGCATCAACATTCCAATGTTTAACAAAGGCCATTCGGAGTCCAAGGGGATTTCAACCCCCTCGTGCTCCCTTAGGCCTTTGTTTTACAAATTAGAACATTCTGCCCTTTAGGGGCAGAATGTTCTAATAGCCTTAGAGCACAGGTCTTCAAACTGTGGGGCACGCCCCCCTGGGGGGGGCATGGATGGGTTCCCAGGGGGGCGCAAAGGCCTCTGCAAGCACATGTAAATGAAGACGCCTGGAAGTGCATCGATGTTTATGTGCTGCATTTCCAGGCTGTCTTCATTTACTCAGAAGCACTCAGAGTGCCGTGGGGCCAGAGGTCAGTGGGTGGGCTGCTGGGGGCTCGGCTGGGCAGTGTCTGGAGTCTTATTAAGACTCCAGCACGCCCGAGTTTTTCACAGCTCTTTAAAGACCACTTGCATACCTTTGGAAATGGGTTACGGAGGCTTAGTTTGTTTTCTTTTTCCAGTACCCCCTGGGCCCTGACTCTGCCTATTCCTTACATTTGTATTGTAAATTTACTGCTGTAGTGTGAAAATGCATTTCATGAAAAGGAATATAAAAAAGGCTTGCCAATAGAAACAAGCATTGGCATAGCCAATAGGTCTCGTCTTTGGGACCTTATTAGTGTTTAGCCATGCAACAGTTAATGTTGCTGCAGTAAGGATATTGTGCTGCATAACTAAATACTTATAAGGTCCCAAAGGTGAGACCGATTGGCTATGCCAATGCTTGTTTCATTATGGTGGTGAGCAATGACATTCCAATCTCGCCCCTGAATGTTTGTGGTTACTGTTTACCCACCACCTATGATGGAGGTATCAGCAGAATTTTGCCTGAGCCTGAGCAGTTGTCAGCTATGTAGAGACCTGATAATGCCGCTCAGCAAAAAACAGATCACTAATCTGCTCTTATCTCAAATAAAAGGAAAGGTAACCTATGAATCCATTTTAATCAGTGCTTTTAATACAATGAAAGCAATTCCATCCAAGTAACACAATGCATGCATTGCACTCAGAGGACAGAAAAGCAAACAATAGACTAGTAAATAGTAAAGCTCTCTGACAAAATGTCTCCCACAATTAAATCATACAGTCTCACTTAATGACCTTTGTATAGCTACACAAGCATCTGACATGCCCACTTGTGGTTCCCCTCCATTTGAACTAAATATTTAACCATCACACCTCATCACAGCAGTTCTTTAATGGGGCATGCACAGTCCGTACTTCTTCCAATTGAAAGGTACTCTCCTCTGGTAATAGAGCCTCCAGGAGCTCCATGAATCTTCTACTGAGACCACAACGATTTTCCAAGAAGAAAACTTACAACCAGTCCTTCTCTGGAATGGCTCACAGGATCTGGAATGCTTTGCCCGCCGAAACAAGACTGAACCCTTCCACGGCCTCATTTAAAAAAGAAGTGAAAGCGATACTCATGGCTCAATTCACTTGATTTATTTACTTATTACTGTAATATAATCACTAGTCTGTATTATTGAGCACCTTGTATTGGAATCACCTTTATTTAGATTTTTTACGCTTGTTCCTGCTTCCGTTCATTTGCCATGTAAAGCGCTCTGATACCCACAAGGGTCTTGTTCGCGCTATATAAAACCTTCAAATAAATAAATAAATAAATAAAGGGAGAGTAGCTGTACTTCTCATCTCTGCTGCAATATTAGCACTTCTCAGGTGCCAACAGAAACTAGAAAAGAGTGAGAACCTGCACGTCTTTATTTTCATTTAAAGAGCTGCACAAAATACAAAACATAATCAAAATACATCATCCTACGTCAGCTCAATCAAACTCCTGTCCGTAAGAAGACAGAACAGAACCATGTGAAAACAAACGTCCCAGATAGGACCTAGCACTACCAGGCCATTCTGATGACAGGTGGGCATTATGAAAATGATGGCAGCATACCACATCATACCGTACCATGCCAAAAAAAAGGAATGTCATAAAATGACATGACATACTGCCTCTGGTGGCTTAGTGGACTAATTATGCCACTGTAGGGGGCCTGTGTTCCACCTCATTGTCACAGGTTCAAATCCCTGCACATCCACTTAGTCTTTCATCCTTCTGAGTTCAATACAAGGAGTGCCGTTGGGTAACAATAAACATCTGTTATTCAGCGCCAAGATACCCGTGTTTGAAGGCGGGCTTTACAAATACAGAAGTTATACTATGCAATAACAACAAAATTTATCAACACATCAATGTATTACCCACTGCGTTTCTTTGGTGACTTTTTTGTCAGTCCACTGTTTATACGCCAAGGGACCTGTGTCATCTTAGGACATATAACATATGCTTTTTATGACCTTTTATCTTGTTTAATAATGTTGTAAAGATGTTTTCATGACAACACTGTGACAAATGCAATGTTTTTGTGTTCACGACAGCACTGTTTCACCTGTATAGGCATTTCTTGAATCGTGCGAGCTCAGTAGCGCCCAGTTGACTTAACGAAAAATGATATTCGGGTCGCATGTTGGGTTTCACGGTTTTGTGTCACGTCGTCTTCTCCCCACAGCCATTCAAGCTGTCGGTGTGTCTGGCGGCGGGAGCGAACATGTCCTGCTCCCTCTTTAAGCTTGAATGCAATTTGAGTCTTAAGATCTCGCATTAGCTCTAACTGCCCCGTCCTAGACCTGTTGGCACCATTAACAAAAGGGGAGGGTTCTGACACTTAGTAAAGATGCTCTTATTTCACCGGCCGACAAAAGGGCTGAAGGCACTCCCTATCATTAGCGCTGGTGAGACTAGATTTACCAAATGATTAATCACTAAAGCCGGACTCAAAATGCAGCACAACTTGATACCAGCGCGTGGATCAAAGAGTTTCCCTAGACCTCATTAGAGGCTCCGGTCTTGTAATTTACCCCCTTCCACAATAAAGGTTTGCTAGAGCCGTGATAACAAAATAGAAGACAGGCAAAGGTATAATGCCTGTCTGAGGCCGGTCTACAGGCAGTCAGCGGGAACAAGGACCGGGCAGCGACCTAAAATTTCCTTTTCACATCTTCAGTGACGCGCTTATGCTTCATAACCTTCAAAGGAGATAATGACGGGCAGGGCTTTGCTTTTGATGTTTGTCACAGTCCTGGCGAGCATGCTCTTTGATACGCCATGCAGAGGTCAGCGTGTGAAGACATCACCCACACGGCCTTTGAAAGTTCCCAATATTCGAGGTGTGGCCAACTACAGCACATGCCCGCCTTTCGCTGCTATTTCGGGAGCAGGAGTGGGTCAATACATCCTGTTGTGCATTTAGGAGGAGCTTTAGCTGCCGAGGCTCTCCCGTAGCGCGGCTAATAACTGGGTTGAGGAATGAGGACGTCGCTGTACCTTTGACTTAGACGCTACGGCAAGGAATGACAGCAGGCCCGTCTCCTCTCTGGCATCAAGCAGTCCCCTGGCTGTGCATGCAATTTCAATTATTACAAGGCAACGCTGCAAGTTTGAACCCTGGGATAAAATAAAGTAATTGCATTTAATTAGGCAGCTGAAAAAAAGTGGTATCCTGCCCGAGACTGGTTGTCTTAGATGTAGCCTTTGTTGACTTTAACACAGGTAATGAATGAAACTTCAAAGTGTACATCGACTGTTACCCAAGGAGACAAAGACAGAATATGTAGCAAAAACAAAGCAAACAAGCGCGCTCGCCTCGCGCGGCAGCAGGGGGAGGGGAGAGCGGAGGGGGCCTGCGCCGGATTCCCTTGCGGGAGCGAGCAGCAAGGCACGATAATTGCTAACATATGCCGCCGCTGCTCGCTCCCGCAAGGGAATCGCCAAACGTGTACGCGTTGCCTTTGAAAGCAATGCAACATGTGCACGTTTTTGGACTCAAAACCAAATCAATTGCTAAAGGTCTTTTTCCTAAGCGGTGCATGCATGCTGCGTAGGCGAGACCTAAAAATGCCATCCATGTATGTTTAAAGAGCCTGGAAAGACCTTGCTTTGACACTAAATAGGGTCTTAAATAAAAAAGTATGTATTCATTTGTAATTTGACTTTCTGTCTGTTCCTTTTATTTTCAGTCATGAAACATTAAGGCAGTCCTAGAACACATTTAAAAGTGACTGTTTATTTTTGTACCATCAGCAACATCAAAATAATGAGCTGGCAACCCTAATCATAAGACTGGAAGTTTGTTGCAGGATCAGCACATTATTTATTTCCTTCACCCTCGATTCCCTGATTAATTCCATAATAGCAATAGTTTAACTTATATCTGAAACCCTACACCCCGTCAATAACATGCTGATTAACTTCAAGTGTCTGGGAATTCACCCTGCATTCAGACAACTCACTCCTCATTCTCACCCTTCACTTTCACGCTCACCCTGCACTCACAGCACATAGTTATGGTTTTCCCGCATTTGCCACATAATCCATCGTCTGCTGCATAATTTGCAGATTAAAAAATGCAGCAACGCATGTTACCTCACAGTGGAAGGCCTTTTCTAAAGGTTGACTGGTCACCTTTCTGTTGCTTATTGCTATATGTAGGTGTTAATGTGGTACTTCTGAGGGGCAATAAAGTCCAGGACAATGTTAACAAGTGTAAAAATAGCTAAATAGTGCAGTAATGCTATCACAAAATATGCAGCATAATTCGCCTTTGCTTGCTGCAGAATTTAGTCAACCATGCTGCATAATTTGGCCTTCTCCTGCCGCAAAATTCCAATGGCCCTGTTTTAAGTGCTATGAGGTCCCAGCCTGTGGCAGAAAGCACTGTGGATATGTAAGTCATTATTATAAAACAGTATTTACGTACTCTAAGCTAGGCTGCTGTAAAATGATGCAGTTCTTACAAAACATACTTTTTAGTAATAAGTAATCAAACTGTATATAATGCAGACATTTTTGTAAGTGTCTCCACTATTCCAGATCCCAGTTGATAACTCCTTTACATTACATCTTAAAAAGAATAGATCTTTGCCACCATAAAGCTTTAAGCAGATCCACTTGAATTATTCAGCAGAAGAGGACAACATTATGCGGCAGATTTGACTAAATTATGCAGCAAGAAAAGGTAAATTATGCGGCACAATGCGCCACATTTTGTGGTTAGCATTACTTCATTATTTTGTCATTTTAACTCATGGTAATGTTGTCAGGGGAAATATTTCACCTCATTATTACCAGTGTAGCACCCAAATACAGCAGTAAGCAACTACAAGATTACCAGTCAATCTTTGCAAAGGGCCTTCCACTGCTCCGGAACACTTTGTCATGCTTTAAGTAACTTTTGTTCCGTTTGAGCTAGAATTAAGATTTTTTGTTGCAATCTGCAGATTATGTAGCAAATGCAGTACACTGATAATTATGTGGAAAAAGCTGCTGCTGCAGAAACTCATAATTCCATGGTTTCTTTTTTAACTTTCTGCACTACCACCCACACTTCGATTTCAGGCAGCGGCATCTCAAAGTCAGTATTAACCATTCAGGGGCAGTTTTTTGTGAAATCTGAGTCCATGGGGTGGCAGGTAGATGGCCAGCAGGGCTGCATTCAGATGCAGAGCCCTAATCCTCTCGATCCTTGGGGCCTCACAGTAATGGTCTAGGAGACAGAGGAAAGGAGCGAGATTCATAGATATTGTCAAAGAGAAGGCCCAGAATAGGGAGCACTGTATGCAGACTCATTTTTATGTTTACAAATGGCCGGAGACCGCTTCTTCAGAGAGATACCCCAAAGAAGGGGACAATATAAGCGTTTTTTTTTTTTTTAAAGGGACATTCATTAGTGAAGCTGGTACTGCTGCCAAGTGTGTAAGTGATACCAAAGGGGATGATGGATGCCAAGTGTGGAATTGGCCACTTCTGGTTATCATAAAGGAGCAGATGCAGCAGGACTGGGGCCCAGGGATTTGGGGGGTCCACCGCATCACAATTATGACTGTCTACCTTTAAAAAACAGGGGCATCAGAGCTTATTGTCCTTTCAAGCATTAGGACAGAGGTGATGATCCATCATGGAGGGGAAGAGGTAAAAAAGGCAAAGGAGATAGCCTGCTACTCAGGACTGCAGTTATCATTAGCGCAGCAGGTATAGTTGCATTGGGGTCAAAGAGTGTGAGGGGCTCACCACACCCCAATTATGGGGAGCAGTTTGTCTGGGATATCTGTATTGGTTTGATGCATTTGCTGTTTCCTAAGTCTCATATTTGGTGCAATTCATAAGATATAGAAAAAGTATTTCTGAAATCATCTCATAAGCACCGCTCCCTGCACGCAGCCATGTCCCTCCCGCTCCCCCAATCCTTGTCATAAAGTTTTGGAGGGGGGCCCGACCTCAAAACATTATGCTTAGGGGGGGCTCAGAGTAAAAAAGTTTGAAGACCTCTGCCTTAGAGCCCTCCGTAGCAGACTGCACCGGCAATTAAAAGCTCACTCCCTTGTTAACGCTGGAGCAGGCCTTTAGTGGCAGGTAGAGCCTACTACGGTAGGCTCTACGGCTATAGTAAAAGTGAGAGCAGCTTGGCCTATATGGCAAGTGTTTTTGGTGTTTTTCATATTTTGCAGAGTCTTTTCAAGTTATGTTGTAGTAAGCATATTACTCTGCATGTGCATAGGTGTAGGAGAAAGTTGTGAGAAAACATGTGGCTGTGCATGCTACGTATACCTAACAATACAGGATTGGTCTGTATCATACAGTTTAAATTACATTAAATAAGGGCATAGGAAGAGTGCTGGTACGAAGGATGCAACCCTCTGGGGTGTAATCTTGCATCAACTATTGTATATTTTCTGAAGTCCACGCAGCGTAGAAGAGGAACAACCCACAGGCATGGGCACTCTGCAACAGGCCATAGAATATGCTATGATGAGTCCCCCAGGTGTGGCAGGGAGTAATCAATAGGAATGGGCATTATAAAGCCAACCTTAGTCTATGCTTCAAAGAGTAGCAGTGGAGCAAAAAAGGCGCAACCATTATGCCTTCAGCCATAGTATGTGTCTGAGGAGTGTACACGGTTGTAGTAGAGTGGCCATCGAAATGCCATTATACAATCAGTTAAATTATCCTCTCACTGGGTTAGCATTGTTAAAAAAACATTAAAATCCACGATAGAATCAGCCATAGTTTATTCTTGAGAAGTCCACCTGTGTATGTCAGGGAACAACCCACAGGCATGAGCTTTCTACAAAAGGCCATAGTATATGCTCTGACAGACGTCAACCGTGGGGCGCAGTAGAGAAACCAAAATTTCACCAGTCTTTGTATATTTCAGGGATCTACAACTTTTCCTGGAATAAGAACTACGTTTGCTTAATGAAAATCATCCCAAGCTATTAATATTGATAGTGTTGTAATAGTAGCAATATCAGACAAGATCACATTAGTGGCCACCACAATCAGGATTACCAGCAGTGATCACCTCAGTGCATCAGGCAGGGTTCCCAGCAGTAATGTAAAAAAAAATATCGATTTGGAATGCCTCTTATCACTCAAATATCAGCTTTAAATATATTTTGGAAATCCATTTTTCTCTAAACATCAATTTATGAGTTCTGATAATACACACATTTTCATCTCAAATATACACTTTACAATTTTGGGATACATACATAAATTCAACCAAATAAAAGCTTCTAATTTAGTAGGATAGGCTGTACACAGGAGAGCTGCTTCCAGGAAGCTAGAGAGCTGTCAGTAGCTCTCGAGCTACTTAATGAAGTCTGGGTGGGGGTTTATATATGCAAAAATAGAAGCAGAGAACTCTGGGTAGTTCTCAAGTTTAGGCAGAAAGCAGCTCCAATACAGAGCACTCTCGACACCAGCGACACTCTAAATTTGCTCACCTCAAATGTCTGCTTTTCTATCAAAGTCTTTTACCATTTCACAGCAAAGTCTTTAAGCATGGGACTAGCACAGTGCTGTCAATGCCGAGCTGTAAAATGGCCAAAGCCTTTACCACTCCAGACACAGTATTACAGCTTTGGATTAGTAAAATACCATCCAAGCAAACCTGAAATGAATAAAAGCAACCCCTGACACGTGTTTCGCTCTCATTAGAGCTCTTTAGAGAGGTATAGCTTTGTCCAGACACAAGGGAGCACCCAGTATAAGTCAAAACAAAACCCTTTTAGGCATAGAGTGACACATAACATTATGCAAAAAAGAAGCAGAGACCTCTGGGTAGTTCTCAAGTTTAGGTGGAAAGCAGCTATATATTTGAGTAGTCCCCCAGGTATGGCAGGGAGCATCCAATAGGAAGGGGTATTATACAATCAGCCATGGTACATGCTCTGAGAAGTTCACCCATGAGAATCAGGGTGCAACCTGTAGGAATGGGTATTATCCAAGAAACCATAGTATTATCTGATTGGTCCACTGTGTGCCATAGAGCAGCAAGTCCATTGGTCCATGAGGTGCAGCAGGAGACAACCCATAGGACTAGGTATCATACAACCAGCTATGCTTTTGGGGCAGCATGGTCCACCCAGGCATTCAGACTACATGCCAAAGCGATTAGCATTACGCAGCTAGTCATTGTAAGTGGTCTGAGGAGCACACTCACCCCATGAGTTGTAATAGCACATCCTATTGGTGGGTTGACATTCAATGAGTTTGGAGAGAGGGTGTAAATCAGGAATCAGTGGAAGAAATGCATGCAAGTAAGAGAACAAAAGTGGCAAAGTAGGGATTAGGTACAAGGATGGCTGCAAGGGGGAAGATAACCTAGATAGGAAGTCACTACAGGATATCGCCCTTAACCTATCCACCTTTCAGCAGGACATATGTGTTAGATGCTGTGAGAGGACAGGATATGCCTGGAAGATGCATGGGAAACAGGGTTTGTATTACATGGAAATCTGATATGCAATTGAAACTACATAAATCTCTGTTGGGATTACCAATTGGCCAATTAAGGATGGTTTCTTCTGGATTACATTTTCACATGTAACTTTTTTGGGCCACTGAATTTACTGGGCTTGATTCACAAATTTATGTTAACTTTAAAAAAAATATATACCTTCACTTTATTGTAAAAAAATATATATAATCTTATGATGACCTTTATAAAAACATTTAAAAAAAAATTTTTTTTAAATATAAGAAATTAATTGAAAATATTTCCATAGATTACATTTTGTTATTTGTAATAGTTAAAAAATAAATAAAAACATTTTACTTTAGAATCAATCATTTTTATTACGTGGTACTCGTTCAAATTACACAGCTCAACTGCCTACAACCATCGGCCAGCAGAGCGTAACGGGATGGTCAGTATACAGCGTACAAGTCTACAGCCCGGAGGGCGACCCCGCAAGAAGACGGTTTAGTGCAGAACATACCTGCAGGGCAACTGCTCATATACCACTTTTATAAAAAATAGAAAAACAAAACAAGTAGACAAACCCCCAGCCCTCAACCCCCCCCAAAACCCCCCATCCTCTCCGCATCAATCTCGAACCTCCAAGCCTAATCCCCCGAGGTCATCTGTCATAGCTCAGGATGAGTCAGACTACCCCAGTGGCCCCCGCCGGTTCTAAAAGGATGAGCTGAAGAATTTGTAAGTATTTTGGGCACGTGACTTCCCTCAATTCCTTTGATAGGAGCTGCAGGAATGGACCCCAGAGCTTTGCATATCTGACCCCTTCCCATCAATGCTGAGCGACAGGCGCTCCATTGCTAAAAGGTGCCAGAGTCTCTGTATCCAATCCCTCGGGTCAGGTGCAATCGGAGAGCCCCACTGCGCCAGAAGAACCTGCCGCGCCGCAAGCTATGCTAATGCAATTTGTCTGCCCCGCAGCGAGCGCAAAGGAAAGGACTTGGGATGAGGGAGACCCAACAACGTATATGCGGGATCCCGGAGGAACGTGATCTGGAGCGCCCCATCAAGGTCATCGAGAACCGCCGCCCAGTACCGCACCAGCTTCGGGCAATGCCACAGCAAATGGACCAGGGTGCCAGGATGACCACACCCCCACCAGCAGAGGCCTGACTTAGTGTTATCTCAAGAATGAATACGCGCTGGAGTATAGTACCAATATGCCACCACCTTATAAGCAGATTCCGCACCCGCCGTGTCAGAGGCTGTATGATGGGCTCAGTAGAAAATATGCTCCCATTCCTTGTGCGTCAGAGGGCGCCCTAACTCAGTCTCCCATCAAACCTGCGCTTTCGACCGCTGCTGCTTAGGACGTGCCATTATCATTGCATACAATTCCGATATGAGTTTCCGGTCATCCTTTTTGCAAACCAACCAGCACTCAAAAGTGGTCAAGGGACGCAACATCAAAGCGAAATTAGAAGGTTGGGTCACCCAGTGCGCCAATTGTGAGTAATGAAAAGTGTCAGTCTTCGGTAAGTCAAAATAGTCTTTGCGCAGTTGAGCGAAGGGGATCATGCCATCCAAATCAAAGAGGGAGCCCACCCTCTTACACCCCTCCTCTCTCCATCGCTGAAAGACTGGAGACGCACATCCCGGCGGAAAGTCAGGGTTATCCACTATAGGTGTCATAGGGGATGGAAACGTAGTCCAACCCTTGTGCCCAGCTACCTGATCCCACGCTTTGAGAGTCGGTGAGGTCACTGGCGACGAATAGAGGCCCCAAGCCCTATGCTTCCGTGGAAGTCAGAGTTTCACGCCATATATACCAGCTACCGTCTGATCCATAAAGTTCCAGTGTTTGCTGGACAGCAGTCTATTCCACTCCGTGACATAGCGCAGACAAGATGCTTGGTAATAGGCACCCAAGAGCGGGAAGCCCAGCCCCCCCACGGCCTTCGGCGAGGTAACGAGGGATAATGCGAGCCTCGGTCTCTTATTATTCCACAGAAATTTATTAAGAGGCCCCAGCAATTTCCGAAGGGTGCCCGGCGGAGGCTGCGCAGGGAGCATCTGAAACAAATAAAGGACACGCGGGAGCACAGTCATTTTTATCGTCGCAAGTCTCCCGTACCAGGCCAGATTAAGGCGAGACCAGTCGGATAGCGACTTGGAAGTGTGATCCATCAACAGGTTATAGTTGAGGGGGACAGTTTTAGCAATGGAGGAAGTCAACCGTATACCCAGGTAAGGAATGTTGGAGTGCACCCACTGGAAGTTAAAGTCACGCTGCAGGTCGCAAATCTCATCTTCATGGATAGAGAGATTAAGAATCAGTGATTTCGAGAAATTTACTTTAAACCCTGCCACTTTTCCAAATTCATGAAGCTCCCTCGCCAAATACCGCAGGGTGGTGTGAGGTTCGGTAAGCGAAAGAATAACATCGTCTGCATACAGACTAATTTTGTGTATGTCGGCGCCAAACTTGATTCCCTCTATATCCAGGTTTGAGCGTATGCGCTGGGCAAAAGGCTCCATATAGAGCGCAAAAAGTAGCAGGGACAAGGGGCACCCCTGCCGCGTCCCCCTGGAGATGGGGAAAAGGGAAGACTTACACCCATTCACTCACACCGATGCCTTAGGGGCTGCGTAAAGACATTGCACCCAGCGTACAAACTTCTCACCAAGCCCCAAGGCCCGTAAAACGGCAAACAGATAGTCCCAGTCCACTCGATCAAAGGCCTTCTCTGCGTCGATGGAAAGAAGACAGGCCTGAGCCCGAGATCGATGAACCAGGTCTATAAGATGAAGAATTTGCTTGGTGTTATCCCCGCCCCGTCGCGTAGGAATAAAGCCTGATTGGTCCGGGTCTATGATACCATCCATCAGGGGGCTAAGACGCGCCGCCAGGATGCTCGCAAATAACTTTGCGTCTATATTTAAAAGGGAAATTGGCCGATACGAGCCACAATCCCTCGAGTCCTTCCCCGGCTTAAGGGTGACCATAATAGCTGCCTCCGACATGGAGGGTGTTACTTCTCCAGTATCCAGGAAAGAATTGAAAAGACGCGTTAAAAGCGGAGCCAGCTCAACGCAAAAAGTTTTTAAAAACATTGCTGAAAAGCCATCTGGCCCTGGTGATTTGGCGATCTTTAGACGGGCTATCGCAGATATGACTTCCTCAATGCGAATAGCGGAATCCAATGCGTCGGCCGAGGATGTAAACAACTGCGTAATGCGGCAGGACGCGAGGTAGTCCGCCAACCCCTCCGAGCCCGGCGCCTCCCTACTATATAAGCGTTGATAAAAATTGCGGAAAGAATCCACAATAAGGGTGTCAGTGGTATGCTCAACCGCTTGAGAGTCCCTAATGGACTCAATCGCTGCCGCTGTGCGTGTGCTCGCAACCTATGGGCTAACAGCTTTCCCCCTTTATCCCCACACAAATAAAATTTATGGCGCAGACGCAGGAGGGCATGCTCGGCCCTATCTAGGTCTAAGTGCTTCAGCATGCGCCGCTTCGTTTCAAGCTCCCTCCAAACCCTAGGAACCCCTGTTCTTTTGCGCACAGACTCTAGAGCTCCCACGTCCTTCTCCAGCTCCGCTCGTTTAGCCTTACGTAAACGCGTTAACGTGGCAGTCAGCGCGATGAATTCTCCCCTCACCACCAACTTTAGGGCCTCCCATACAGCTGCTAAAGACGTACTCCCTTGGCCATTATCTGCCAGGTAAGCAGTGATAGTGTCCCGTAGACGAGTAGCTACCGATTCCGAGTGGAGCAAAGAATCGCGCAGACGCCAACCAGGAGGTGGGGGGCGCTTACCGTGAGAGGTGAGCTGCACCGAAATGAGGGCATGGTCTGAAAGCGAACGGGGGGTGATAGTCACATCAGATAAGTAGGGCAGGAGAGAGGTTGAGGCTAAGAAGTGGTCGAGGTGGGCATAGGTTTTATGCGCTGCAGAGTAGTAGGTGTAATCTCGCTCAGTGGGGTGCCGTACGCGCCAGGCATCATGCAAACCGCCATCACTCATCCATTGCCTCCCCCCTGCGAGAGCGCGCCCGTACGATGGATCCGTTGCTCAGACCTATCCATACACGGATCCATCACCACATTCAAGTCTCCATCCACCAGAATCGAGGCGTCCGGGGAAGCCAGAACCTCAGAGAGAGCCACCCGCAGGAAGGATTCCTGGTGCTCGTTCGGGGCATACAATGACCCTATAGTTAGGTGCGTATCCCCCCATTGCACGCGGACCGCGAGGAACCTACCCTTAATATCGACTACCTGGGAGAGAACTTTGCAATGAGCGCGTGCGCTAAAGAGGATTGCCACCCCATTCTTTTTAGCTGGGCCTGAAGACCACAACTGTAAAGGGAAGCGCTTGCCTCTCATCCGCTTAGTGTCCTTAGGAAAGAGATGTGTCTCCTGTAGCAGACACACATCGCCCTCCACGTTTTCCAGGAGGGACAGGATAGCAGAGCGCTTAACAAGACTATTCAAACCCCTAACATTCAGGCTCACCACTTTTAGGATCCTACCCATAAAAGTCGGGGAAGGAAGAGCCGTGACCTAGCCGCATAGCGCCAGAGATATAAGGCGTGCAAGAAGGCAGTGATCACGGGCCATACATCTCCCAAATCCGATGGAGAACTGATGCGGAGCCCCAAAACAACCCCGTACCCCCAACAAACCCCCCTTCCCCAACCCATAAGACACAACGAGCACAGAAAATAAAAAAATTTAAAAAACGGGACGCAGGAGCCCCGTAAAGGGACAACAGTCTGTTACAAAGATCAAACGATGAAGGGAACATGGCACCATGGTGAATTGCGCCGATCACTGGAGACAATATACATCCAACACCCAAAGGGCAGTTGATGGTAATAACACTCAACAGAGGCCGTCTCTCCTCCTGCGCCGAGAAAGAGCCCACCTGATGCCAGCCATGCGCAGCTCATGGAACGCCGGTGTTGTCCATCACCTGTGCCACCGATGTGACAGCCGCCTCTCTCTCCATGATACTAGTGGACACGTCGGGCTTCGAAGATTGAGGGGACTTCCCAACCCGCTGCCAGCCATCGGAGCACCTGCACCGACGCTGGGGGCGCCATCAATCCCAGGCTGAGGAGAGGACGTTCCAACCCCAGGACATCGTAAGCGGCATCCAAAGAACAGATCTGCAGGAGCTTGCCCAGATATTTGAAGATAAGTCGAAACAGGTGACCCCACGAATAGGGGATGCCTTGCTCACGGAGGTGACTAGTGATGGGCTTAAACTCCCTACGCTTGACCAGGGTGGAAGCTGCTAAGTCCTGAAAGAGTGTTGGATGGTGACCCCGAAATTGCACAGGGTTGAGATCGCGGGCCTTCCGAAGAATTTGCTCCTTAAGTTGGAAATCGTGGACGCACACCAGAATGTCCGGCGGGGGAGCTTTAGCACCCCTCGGCAAGCCAACACGGTGAACGCGATCCAGCTGTATTTCCCGTTCCTCGCCATCCCCCAAGATCTGTCGAAAGAGCTGGCGAACATATTCACGGAGGTCGTCCCTTTCCCCTTTCCATGGCACAGCCCAGATTCTGATATTATTCCGTCGAGAACGGTTTTCCAAGTCCTCGACATGGGCTTGCAGATCAAGATTTTGCTCTATGAGGCGAATGACATCCTGCTGGAGTTGGTGCAAATCGTCCTCTCGCCCCAAATGGTGCTCCTCCACAGTGGCGACTCGTTCTCCAAGGGTGTCCACGTCGCGCCGCACCTCTCGTAGATCGGAGGAGAGCTGGGAGCGAAGCTCCAGAATATCTTCCTTAATGGTTGAGAATGTCAAGCATAAAAGCCTTAGTTGCCAGCTGATCACTATCCGTAGGCTGCGGCAAGTGTGGGCCCGATTGGGATGAGGACGGGCCCGCTGATTTCTGTAGGATATCCTTCAGGGGCTTATCACGCCTATTCCTGGCGGAAGACATGGTGATCAAAGCAGAAGCCCACACAGAAAAACTGGAGGCACAGCAAAGAGGCAAGAGCAGCCCCCCAGAAAGCAAAGTCAGAGCCCACCCACAATGAAGTCCAACCCAGTAGAAAGGGAAACTAACAGGCCTCCAATGCGCTTGTCCAATTGGTCCACAAATCAATCCTCAGGCAGAGGGACTCAAAGGGAGGAGGAGGCCTGCACACCCGCCACAGCTCCCGTGGCTCTCCCAGCCACAACCCCTCAATAGGCTCAAGGACCCTCCAAGGCAGGCCCCCACCAAGGTGCCCAGAGCCTCTATTGTGCCTGTTGCGCCAGGCCCCCACACCCAGATGAAACGCCAAAGGAGTCACTAGCCCTGCAGTGCCTGCAAAGTAAGAGGGAGGGGAGGGAGGGAGACAGCGCTATGCCACCTCCAAAGCCCGCCCCGCAGCGTGCAGCGGGCCCCCTCCGTTTGTCCGCCGGGGCTCCCACCACAACACCGACCGCCGATATACGGTCCGAGCACCACCTTCGTGGGAACAGCTGCCTCTCCGCAGCCGCCAGCCAGATCGCACCGTCCTCGCGCTGAGAATGGGACACCTCAGTGCAGTAGGCCCCAAGAAACTCCGCCGACGGTCCCCTAGTCCTCACTTACAGCAGGCAATCGCCGCCCGCCGACTCACGGGCTGAATGCAGGCCCCTGGAAGCGAGCAGCGTAGGCCTCCCAGGCCCGAAACCACCACCAGGCCCAGGGAATGTCCATGCGGGGGGGGGTAGCCCACAATCGCGGCCCGCGGCCCTATGTGGCCAGACAAAGGAGCGGCACGGACCAACATTTTACTTTAGGTGGGATTATTTTTAATAAATCTTTCAAATCAATGTAATTTCATTTAAAAAAAAGTAAATTAATTAAATATTTAATTCAAAATTGAGTTAATGCTTTTTAAGCATTTTTTTCAACATTTAAAATAAATAAATAAATGCCTACAATTAGTGTCATTAATATTTAACATAACAATATTTTCACTATTTTTTTTAAGTTTCATAAATTTCCTACATTTTCCCTATACTTTACACTTTGGAGATCTTTGCCCCAGCAGTGGAAAACTCTACCTTCACATGAAAAGGTAGTTGTAGCAACTCTACACTCTTAAGTAAATTTTGAATTAAGTATTTAATTAACTTAAATATATTAAATTAAATTAAAGCTATTTATTAGAGATTTATTTAAAAAACCACCCAAACCAAAATGTATTAAATAAATCCCTCAAAAATAAAATGTTTTGTATTTACTTATTATAAAAATAATTACATTTATTGCTAAATTAAAAAGAAAAGATTATTTAACAAATGTTATCATAAAATAATATTTATTATGTATATATATATATATATATATATATATATATTCAAAACAACAAGGTTACCCCTAGAGATGCCTCGCACAGTGAGGGATACCGCACACCACAATGCAGGCAGCAATTCAATCAGCAGGCTACATGAGGTCCAAACAGCCAAACGCGTTTCGAGCTTCAGAGAGCTCTTGATCACTGGCAAGTAGTAAGGCCGGAAACAGGCATTTCAGAAAGCGCTCTTTAATGTATACAGAGTCCCGCCCCAGTGGGCGTGGTGGAAATGGCATGCTGGTACACATAGTCCAAAAATATAGCCACTGAAGACTCATGACGTTTCTTTCACCAAGTGGCTAGCGTTCCTGCCTTCAACTCAATCAAATATCCGTGTGCGGTGAAAATCATGTAGAGACTGCGTCTTGGTGCTAATATCTCTGCAAGCGAGGCCCCCCACTGTCCATACCTCGCGCTGGTGAATCCCAGCACGCTGGATCCGCCGAAGGCGTCGGGGCATCTCGTGGCCGGGCGAGCCACTAAATATTCAAAACAACAAGGTTACCCCTAGAGATGCCTCGCACAGTGAGGGATACCGCACACCACAATGCAGGCAGCAATTCAATCAGCAGGCTACATGAGGTCCAAACAGCCAAACGCGTTTCGAGCTTCAGAGAGCTCTTGATCACTGGCAAGTAGTAAGGCCGGAAACAGGCATTTCAGAAAGCGCTCTTTAATGTATACAGAGTCCCGCCCCAGTGGGCGTGGTGGAAATGGCATGCTGGTACACATAGTCCAAAAATATAGCCACTGAAGACTCATGACGTTTCTTTCACCAAGTGGCTAGCGTTCCTGCCTTCAATTCAATCAAATATCCGTGTGCGGTGAAAATCATGTAGAGACTGCGTCTTGGTGCTAATATCTCTGCAAGCTCGAAACGAAAGAATGTGTAGGTGAAATCGCAGCACTCCGCTGGGCAGGAAGAGCAGGGAGGAAAGGGCACCCCTGCAGAGAAACAACAACTGACTAAACAGCTAAGCGGCTAAGGAAGGAGAAGCCACAGGAAAGAGCTACAAGAGCGAACATCTAAGCCTAGCCTAAGGCAATTTATCCTATCGACTGAGGAAGGCCATACCAACATCCTCCCCCCAAGCACCTCCAAAAGACCTCACATCATGTATCCAAAAGGAAGGAATGAAACCAGTGACTGGTGTAGCTGGGCAGCTCTCGTGCCGGAAGAAAGAACCCCATACAGATGCTCAGCCACACCAGGTAGAGCTAGTCACGTGGCCTCTGAGGGAAACCCTCCAACAAATCACACTCGCCTGCTGAAGCATATCAACAAAAGGAAGATGGCTTTCCTGAGAGAAACACCCTTGCCAACAAGCAGCCTGTAGAAATAGTAACTCGACTCGAGATGGGTCGGAGAACACATGATGCGGAGGGGAGTAGGCTTGTATAGCAGCAGAGGGACAGAGCAAAAAAAAAAACATATTAACAGTGTAGTAAGATGTTGCCTGTCTACAGGGTGGCAGACACTCTCATAGAGAGATAACTGATAGGATGCAGAAGGCGGAGGAAAGAATGGGCTGCAGCCTCACTTCACTCAGTGCCTGCTTGCCCTGTCTGGTGTTGAAATGAGGAGGCCTTTTGACTTAACCCCTTCCAGCCTTGGCCCTCATTAAAAACCTGCCAGGAGAAGCCTGGGCTGTTGCCCCTTCTAGTGGTTTTTAATGGACCTACCGACTTTCTTTGCATATTAAAATATACTATCAGTTTCTCTTTGTGTCTGTTGGTTTCAGTTGGTTTCAATTGGTATTTTCATTTAATAAGCAAAATGCTATTTTTTTACTGGACATAGTAGGGCTGAAACACAAAGGTAAACTGATATTCAGTTTTGATTGTCTTTTACGACCCTACCCGAGGCAGGGTGGGGGCAATTTAACTTTTTAGAATGAGGGCCCACGGTTCTCTTCCTACACTTCTGTTCCAAGTTCAGTTCCCATAGTTGCAATTAGTCAGTTACAATAGTTTCACAATTTTCTGCCTCAGGTTTGACAAGTAACGCCTGCCCTGGGTCTGTCTGTTTCCCAATCCTTTGTTTTTCCACCTAGATGTCTGTTTCCTTCTCATCCATTATGAGAGGTGTGGTGCAGCGGCCAGGGCAGCTGACTTCGGAGCACAGGGTTCACATCCCTGGCTCCTGCGGCGGCTCAGCACCATGTGACTCTGGGCAATAGCTCACTTAATTTCCATGTCGGTCCCCAGCGCCTTGAGACCCGTAAGGATGAGTAGTTCGCGCTTTACAAATACGGATTCATTTATTATCAGAATTGTCCTGTTCCTCCTCGATGGGTTGTCCTAGTTTTGCAGGATATGGGTTTTGCCTGCTGTTCTCATTTTCCTGCCTGCCTAGTTGGTTGGTTATGGCTGTCCATGTGGACAGGTAGGGTGGCTCAGCACCTAAAGTGCTCATTTAACCCTACTCAAGTTCATGAATTTTGAGCGCTAGTAGGCCCTCACAGGCCTTCTTATCACTAAACTCTCAGTCTGATGGTTCCATATTCTAGCCCCACAGTCCACGTGACCACTCTGTTCTCATGGCTTGTTAATCACAAGCCGCTGCAATAGTATATCTTTTGAGTAACAGGTTACTTGTTAAAGGGATATGTCAAATAGGTCCTCCTGTTGGTGGATAGTTTTCACCTTCATCACTATGTTTTGGACATGCACCAGCCTTTTCTCTTCCAGAGCTCTGCAACTGCTTCCTGTAAATTCAGTTATTAAAGTCAGTCTCTTCCTGCTTGCTTTGTCTGCTTTGTCTGCTTCCTGTTTCTGCCCTTTGATTTGTTCTTTTTTGTTGGTCGCTCCTCTGAGTCTTCTATATTCCTGCTGATGCCCTCTTTCTGGTATTTGAGGGTGACCTGAATGGTGCTGCGCTTATGTTGGGGGTCAATTCTGCTTGCTATTTGTCAGCCAAGCAATAGCTTGTGGGCGTCTTCCCTTAAGTAACGTGCCACCCGATTTGCTACTGTCTGTTGTGAGTCCTTGGTTAATAATGGACTATTATAAGGGTTTCTGGTTCTCGGTATAGCGGATTCCTCAATTTTGGGTCTTGCCAGTGCTTCTGGCTTTCTGATGATTTCGCTTAGTTTTCTTATTATTGCTATGGACCTCTCCAGACTGGGTGTCTCAGATGGGCTTCCTTCATTGGCTGCCCCCAGTCCCCTGTCTGCAGTCCCTTTTTGGGTGCTACTGTTCCTTCCCAAGTATACGGCTGCTCTTCAGTTAATGCTGATGGAATGCTGGACTTAAATCTCATCCACTTTCTTTGGTCTTGGGGGCTGGGCTTGCCTTCCTGTTCTCCACTCTTTCTAACTCTGTTGGCCCATTTTGGTTTTATTGGCCTTGGGTCTACAGTTTTGTTGGATTTGTAGGGCTCCCTCTAGGCTCTTCTTGACTTTTTGGGTTGGTGGTGTCCTCTTGCTTCCCCTCCTGGCGTTCTGCGTTCCTGACACGTTACAACTTTCTGTTCACTCTGTTTGATTCCTTTTGAGATATGTTGACTGATCTTTCTGCTTTTGGTGGCATGTTGGATGGCCGTAGTGCTTGGTATATCCTTATAGTAAGGGCTGTGGCGAGGAAGATGGAGGAGAGGTAACAGTACAATTACATACTGTTCCGAGGATTAGCAAAATTCTAACTGTAACTAATGGGTTCTGCCCATTTATTCCACCGGGATTTTACACTTTTGACTACCTGGTTTTGGACCTTGGCTGTGGATGAGTCTCACTACATGTTCCTCTCTCACGGTAAATTCACGGTAATGGGACTGAGCATGGTAACCACCAGTTTCTACCTTTCAATATAAGGCCACTTCATCGCAGCTAGGATTGGAAGTATTAGGCCAGTTATACGTGAACATGTGCACACGCGTGCGGGCTGTGCATGTGAGACTACCGTCATGCCCAGACTGGTAATTGCACACAGGTAGCCTGGTGCATAAGGGACAGTGTATGGAGTGTTGCTTGCCTGGGTTAGGTCTTCTGATATTAGTTGGATTCATAGATAGGTCAATACTGCATACTGGAAAATCTATAGAGCTTTCACTATATTATATATATATAATATTATACATTAAGGTTAAATCTTCCTTAAAGTCCAGAGGCTGCCATAAGGAAAGGAAACGCCAAGGCTGGTGCCACGAAAGCCACAGAAGGCACTGCAGCACTAATCATTGCCGACCTCAGCGACCCCATTCCCCAAGGCAGAGACACTTGCCCTGGGCATGTTGCCGCCCCGTGCCCATGTTTGGTGGTGCGGACAAGCTAAGCATTGGAGAGCTGCTCCCACCCTGGGAACACATACATGATCTCTGGAGCTGCACACGGAGAGCCGGCTGTGGCCACTGGAGCCTTGGGGCTCACCTGCAGCCCACAACTACACTCTGACAGCGCAGTAGGCCTGCCTTATAATTAATGACACCCCCTTATATTATGATGTTGCATCTGTATAGGTAGGGGTATTGTGCTTATGGGGTTCAGGACCCACTAGGGACAAAATGTGATATGAGGGTCTCGCCAAAGGGGTTTTTCCTCTACCTGATGTACATATTTGCATTTAGTAGTGTGTTTATAATAAATGTATTTTCCTTTTCAAAACCAAAAGCACTGATTGGACAATAATTTATTTAGTGTTGTTGCAAGTCAGCGACTGGAGATTACTTGCCCTCACCACCAAACCTGAGTGGGCCTTGGACTGCTCTGCTTTGCTACCCAGAGAGAGTCAAGTGCTACAACGGGGTACACTGTAAGAAGACAATTGTGGACCTATTACCTGTAAAGAACTCACATCCTTTTAAAAAAATAACCCAATTTCTTACATTAACCTTCATTTATTCTTTAGGATCCGTAACAGGCTGTAGTCAGGCAGCAGGAGGATGGCTATGCTGTGCAGTCAGCGGTCCCGGAAGGGGATGGATGGGGTACTTTACAGACACTGTCTGGCTGTAATGCAGTGGCTGCCTAAGGTGGTGATCCCCATAGGGATGGTAGTGTAATACGCTCATCCAAGATGGAAAACATCTCCTCATGTTCACAGGTTGGCCATTTTATCTGAGGGAATTTCCGTTTTAATCCAGTGGGATATGACCAGAATTCTTGGGTTTGTTTTTCGATGACCCACTGGTCGTCTGCCCATCCACATCCTGCAGCATGTGCTCTAAGTGTTTTTTTACACCCTATACATCATCAGAATGCTGCCTTAAACCGATCCAAAATGTCAATGCACAAGTCAAAGGAAAAACAAGCACTGGCATTGCCAATAGGACTTGCCTTTGGGACCTTGTACGTGTTTAGCCATGCAGCACATTACCCTGGTCTGTGTAATGATCAAATAGCGGTTTAGCAGTAAGGAGATATGAGTGAAATATACGAACACATACCCAGCATGCATTGCAATGCTACAGTATGCCCTTCTCATAAAAAGGAATGGTAATTAGGGTTAAAATGCCATGTGGCACAAACAGCCTTCCCTGATGTTGCACACTCAGAGTTGTCCTTAGATGAAGCAATTTAGACCTCTGTATATGAAATTCAGAATTTTAAAGACAACGTGGCAATGCTACCTGAGCAGAATGAAAATACAGGGATTTTACAGGTAGAGGTGTGAGCATGGCAGGGACAGGAGAGGCAGCCTGGCTACATCTGTTGAGGAGGAAGCATACGCAAGGCAGGAGGCAGGAGAGGCAGCCTGGATGCACTGGCCTGTGCAGGGAGCTGGAAGAGGAGTGAGCAGTGCAAGCACATACAGGAGAGATAGCCTCGCTACACTGGCCTGTGCAGGGAGAGAGAGAGACGTGAGCAGGGAGAGACTGGAGCAAGGCACAAGGCAGGAGAGACAGCCTGGCTACACTGGCCTGTGAAGGGATTGGGGAGAGGAGTGAGCAATGCAGGGGCATGCAGGAAAGACAGTTTGGTTACACTGGCCTGTACGCGGAGATGGGGAGAGGAGTGAGCAGTGCAGGGACTTGCAGGAGCAGGAGAATGGCTATGTTCATGCCAGTGCTGTAAGGCAACATGGCCTGGCTAGTTTACCAGTATCCAAGAACCCTTGGCACAGGCCTTCTCCACTCTTTACATGTCACCTGACTGGATCCCACATGGCCCACCTCTTAAGGTCGAACATCCATCACAGCTCCACAGCTTCTGCTATCCTTCCAAATCCAAATAACTGACTAACCTATCCACCACTTAAAATTACTTTCATGTTTCACTATACTAATTCAACACTAATCCTCTATGGATCCCGGAGTAGCGTGCTACTCGCCGAAAAAGCGCTTTGATGCCTCGTCAGGGGTAGTAAGCGCTATATAAATGCAATTACAATACAATACATCTACATTGGTTTATATTCATGCTCGAGCCCAGGGGCAGCTGAAACAACCCAAAGAAAGGGATGTGATCCCCTGAGCAGACTGCTGGTTGCAGTTCTAATCCCAGCTTCACGTCTTGACAACACTGTGTGATCCTCGAACAATCACTACATCTCACTGCTTGGCCCAAACTGTCAGCACTTTGAAACAGTCTAAACACTGGTATCAAGCACTAGAAACATGGGCACATGACTGTAAATTGACCCCCAAACTGCCCTGATTCAGGGCAAAATCCCTGCAACAAGAGGCGCCAGAGCTTTGTGGTTGTAAATGTTTGCAGAAATTGTTCTAGAGGTTCTTTACCACCGTAAACAAATGAGTGCCTGGCTCGGTTATCTCATTCTGAACGTGATTCAATTTGGGATTAAGTATTTCAAACTGAAGATTTAAACACATTTATGGAAACAGTGTACTATTTGATGAAACGTATGTTTAGAAGCGATAGCCGTGCAGGTAGGTAGTGTCCCTTATTTTTAAAACATGTGTTGCTTTTGACTAATTTATAATGACCAACAGCGTGGGCCCATCCATACACTCCACCCCACCAAACTCTGGAGCCCCTAAGTGAGGTGACGTCAGAAGGCTTTGTAGGGTGACCCAGTTGAGGATAAATGAGGTGACCATGTTATCGGAGGCGAAGGGTGCAGAGATGAACATCATCCCCATTCTACTATTTTATTGAGAGTTGTTATATAGCACTTCCACAAGCGTCAGAATGAGTTACAATTACGACACAACAAAGCAGGAGAATTAAATGATTATATTGGCATTACACGTGACCAGCGATCACATGCACGGGGCCACCCCAGCTTCCCTCACCCCACCCCAACACACACACACTTTGTACATAACGTTGTGTAGTACGCGCGGGCAGAGCTATTCTCCAGCTCTGGTTGCTTTTTGTGGGTTTTTTGTGGGGGGCAGTGTCCTTCGGCTCTGGTTGTTTGGGGGGGGGGCACAGTTTGTTTATGCTTCATGCCCCAAGTCAAAATGTGCTTCTGTTAATGCAGCTTAGTCAGGAATGACAAACGTGTGGGGCTCGGCTCTGCCACTCCCTGAGCCACATCTGCATATTCCACGGAATAAACCATACAGCGAAACTAGTAAGAATGAAAAACCACTTTACTGTCAAATCCCCATTCCTGGAGGGACAGGCATTGGTAACTACGAGGAAAGAATTAAACGGGTTTCAGCAACGTTATCTGCGAAATGCTGCTTAACCCCATTTCACTTTTTTAAAAAGCATCTAAGCTTTGGGTTGCATCAGGCTTACCCCTCATCACTCCCATGCATTGCCCAGTATAGTATAGGAGAAGGGGCGGAGGGGGAACAGCGATTCCATTATTCAATGCTGCGTCAATAAGGAAACCACAGCGGGGGGGGGGGGGGGAGTGAGACCAGCACAAAACAAGGAACGGAATACTCTAATTTCAACCAGCCTGGAATTAACATAGAGACGCTTGTGAATTTTAAAAAAAAATTACTGCAGTGCAAAGCGAGGATCAATGCTCCAGGAGACACTAGATTGCTTCAGAGAGAAAATGTGGCAAAAGATAAAGAGCTGCTGACTTTGGAACTGGGGAACCAAGTTTGAGTCTCAACGTGGCTCTCCCAATGCCTACAAAAACAAGCCACAAAAAAGAAGAAGCTGTGAATGCTAAACAAGACAAGCGGAAGCACATTACAAGATAAACAGAGTTTGTTGTTGTCGACAGTGGCAAGCCATAAATAACAGTGAGAGTAAGAGCACATGTAACAGGAGCAGTTCTCATGGGATGTTACAAAAAACTAAAAGTAGAGACTGTTAAACAAATCCACCAAACAAAGTAGGCATTTAGGAAGGGCAGTAACAGGAGCCAATTAAAAAGATGGGAGGTGCTCAAAGCCCACATTGAAGATACAGCATATCTCAAAGACACAATGCATGTGCTGCCTAGGCGAGACCGAAAAAGACCAAAACACCCTGCCTACGTGAATTCATACAAAAGTGCTAGCCAATGTCAGCTACCTGTGTTATTAACTGTCACTTTTTCGATCAAATAGCTTTTGTATGGGCTGTTCAAAAGAGTGCCTGATGCTTCAAACCAGGCAATGGCAGAACAGGACTAACTCAGTCCCATTTCAGTACATATGCCTTTTTTGCTATTATGCTTAATATTTATTGTTGTGATTACAAAAGCTCTGGGGGACAGCTGACTAAAAACAAGCATTGCCAACGTCAATAGGTTTCAGCAATGCCCACGCTATTGGCCTTGTCAATGTTAATGTCTTTTAGCCATGTTGTCTAGCAGCGCTGCTGTTCAGCATGGTTGAAAGTTACTGAAAGTGAATAGCTGACATACCTTGGGGGTCACAGCAACAGCACTCTCCCAGCCACCCACCGGACCACTATTTCCGCTGCCTGTCTCCCCCCGCTGCTGCAGGTCCGACCACCAACGCGGACGCTGTGCGGGGTGGACCACAAGTCCCGTGAGTCCCGGCGGCCGGAAGCCGCATCCCACTGTTATCGCGCCAGAAGGCGCTTAAAGGAAAGGAGAGCCCCGGCTGAGCGGGCGAATAGCTGACATACCTTGGGGGGTCACAGCAACAGCACTCTCCCAGCCACCCACCGGACCACTATTTCCACTGCCTGTCTCCGCCCGCTGCTGCAGGTCCGACCACCAACGCGGATGCTGTGCGGGGTGGACCACAAGTCCTGTGAGTCCTGGCGGCCGGAAGCCGCATCCCACTGTTATCGCGCCAGGAGGCGCTTAAAGGAAAGGAGAGCCCCGGCTGAGCGGGCGAATAGCTGACATACCTTGGGGGTCACAGCAACAGCACTCTCCCAGCCACCCACCGGACCACTATTTCCGCCGCCTGTCTCCCCCCGCTGCTGCAGGTCCGACCACCAACGCGGACGCTGTGCGGGGTGGACCACAAGTCCCGTGAGTCCCGGCGGCCGGAAGCTGCATCCCACTGTTATCGCACCAGGAGGCGCTTAAAGGAAAGGAGAGCCCCCGCATCGCGGGACCGCGCGCGGGCGAGCGCCGGGCTATGCCCGGGCAAAGGGCGGGCCGTCTGTGGCCGTCCGGGGCTGGACAAGGCTGGGCTGGGCCACCCCCTTATCAAACAGTGAAACAGTAAGACGTTGTGGCATTTGTTTGATTATTGCTCCTGGGTTTGTTCAACATTCTAGTCTGTTAACTATTGTGTAAACCTGCGTATTGTGGCAAAATGACAGGGAAAGGGAAGCGAACAGTGGGGTCTGCAACAGTGTCTGGCACTTTGGACCAATTTATTACCAGAGCCGTCTCGGTATTAGAACACGAAATCGCTATTACCGAGCGACGTCTTTCATCAGAACCAATGTATGCCAGACGTTCATCTATTGGCACATTGGCTCTGGTTAAATCTCCAAACAGGATAGGGGGGCACGGTTGTGGTGATTTGCCCCAGCTTGAAGACACTGAGACAAATCCCAATACGTCACCAGATAGTGCGAGGTCTAAGGAGGACAATGGTGTTACTAATGGTGCCCCTGCCGTGGCAGTCGCGGGTTCATTAAACCCCAAAGCTACCTTCCCCCAGACAAGGGCTGGCAATAAAACATCTAGACCTGTTAATCCCAAGAGGAAACGTGGGGGGGATGCTCAAGGCGTTAGGCAGGCGAAAATGTCTAAAATAACAAAAAGCGCAGCTAAGCCCGACGCCCCATCTCCCGATGACCGCCTGATTATGGACGAAGGCAGCAAAAGTGTCTCTGCTCTGCCTTACAGTGGTGACATGATCCCTCAGATCGAGCAGGTGGTCCGATCATTAATACTCCCTCTCTTAGAAAGGGTAAAATTAGTCAGCGATAAAATTGAACGTTTGGAACAAACGATTCTTGACAATTTTTGTTAATTGAAAAATGTTGTTAAATTGTCTATAAAAGATATCGTTAAACCCAATTGTCTACCCCCCGAAAAGCCTTTGACCTCTGTACCGGTCCCTATCGATAAACTTCCTGTGACAACAAACACAGGTCCAGGTTCTGGTCCTTTAAAGACCCAGGTAAATACTAACCAATCTTTCAGGAGGGAGGGAGGGACAAGCAATCTATCAAGGGGTAATTCCACTAAGGAAGGCATGGGAGAGAGAGAAATTGTAAATCTAGTCAGCCACAAATATCCCTCTAAACTCCCCCTGGCCCATATCCACCTTCCACCTGAATCCCTTCCTTATGTAGTAGTGCTAACTGGCGTTCCTGAATTACTAGGTAGTAAACCTGAATCCTTCCAAGAACTTAAAAATAAAGTGAGCCATTGGTTAAACAAGAACAGACCAATCCCCAAAAATATGAATGGTAGGATTTTATTTGTTAGAAGGGTCAGCTGGGTGGGCTCTAGACCTAAAGATGTCTCGGGTGATTCCATTATTGTAAATTTTGTGGATAGGTGGATACCGAGGTTTATTTGTGACCACGCATTCCTTGGGTCCCGATCGGGGATCGAGGTGCATGATCTACATTATTTCTACAATCTGTCCCCTAACTATGAGGGTATAACCAGACAGGATAGGGTGACGAGTGGATTGAACCTATCATTTCACCCTCTGATTATGTTGATCATTGCATGGGTCTGAGTAGCCTAGATGCCCAGTATTGACCGGTGAAGAGTGAGCTGAAACCATTAATTCTTAAGAACATCACGGTAGCTGAAAGAGAGCTTTTTGGTGGACCTGATGCCGTTTCCCTGGTTCCATCTGGGACGTCCTCCCCTCATAGGCACTCAACACCGGGATCGCATAGGGCGAACGAGAGGCCACGTGATGAAAATTGTATTGCTGCTCATCAAGGCACCCCACCAGGCCAAGGGCCAGGTACATTGATTTCTTGGAATCTAGCTGGTTTGAATGCAAAGATGGACTCCCCTGAATGGGTTGAATTCACCAGTAATTATGACGTTTGCCTCTTCCAAGAAACTTGGTCCAGTGAGCCCCAGTTTCTGCTGGGATATCTGAATTTTCATGTCCCAGCCATCAAGGGTCCTAAAGGATGCCCCATGGGTGGCCTAACCATCTGGGCCCGACAGGATCAATTTCCCAGGGCTAGGGAGATACCCACGGGGTCCCCCGACATCCAATTAATTAGGCTAACCCTGGGACCTATGGGCGAACTAGACATTTATAATTTATATCTTAGAGGGACCAAGGGGAAAAGGTCGCGGGTTTTGGACACTTTGGTCAGCCTTATAGAAGCTATCTCGAGTGAGAGGGATGTGATCAATGCGGGTGACCTCAACGTTACGTTTGAAGCCCTCCTAGATCCAGACTCGGAATGGGGCCTTGACCCCGAGGAGGACCGGCTGTGGGGAATACCTGGCCTGGCGCTTGCCCATATTAAAAGATGGTCTGAGGTGGTAGTGCAGGTAAATGCCCTTTGTTACGAGAAAGGACTAAGGGCCTTGAACGGTAGGACCCCAGGGGATAAGAAGGGTGCTACTACTTTTGACAATGGCCGCTCTAAAAGCAGGATTGATTATGTACTCTGCTGTATGAGGCTATGGCATCACATCAAAGACATGGTGGTCGAACCAAGAGCCGAGAGTGACCATAACCCTATTTGTGTAACACACTGGTGGTGGGGGGACACCCACACAGCAGGTGAGGCATTGCAATTAGTGCCTCCTGAAACCGTCCCCACCAATGATATGCGTAGACTTAAGTGGACCCAGGTTAAGACCAATGCCAAGGTCATTGCTAATATTGACTTTGAGCTTGCCCAAGCTACGCTGGAAATAGAGGGTGCGCCGGTCACCAAAGATGGTAGAGTTCAAATCACTAGACTGCATGAGTCCTTTTTTGAGGGAATACGCAGATTTTTTCTGAAGCCAACGAGCAAGGGTAATAAGCCCCCACCCAAGCGATTACGGTGGTACGATGCCGATTGCAGACGTACCAGAGGTAATCTGGCTCAAGCCCTTTCTAGTGGTCACAAGATTTGTATCCAAAAGGCCAGACAGCTCTATAAGAAATGTCTTTATCAGGCAAAAAAGAACTGGGACGATCTGTACTGGCAAGATTTGAAGGAAGCATGTTACGCTAGGGATTCCAGATTGTTCTGGAATGTCATCAAGTGGAACAGAGGTGGCTTGCCAGACAGACCGTCAAACCATGTCACGCAAGAGGAGTGGCTAAGGTATTTTAAACCTCAATATGCATGTAACCTTTTATATAATCCCCCGGGGGTGATATCCCATGTCTTTTACTCGCAAGGTCCTTTTAGTCCCAAGGACGCTTTAACTGTTCTGGGATAAGTAGCCGCAGGGCGTGCCCCAGGATTAGATGGGGTTCCATCCGACCTCTTTCTCCACAACAAAACCTGTTGGAGCAAGTATATTGCACTGGTGGCTAACGCCGTGGCTGAAGGCGCCCCATTGCCTAAATCATGGGGGGGGTGCCGTTATAATCCCGATTTTTAAAAAGGGAGATAAGACACTCCCAGGTAATTACAGACCTATCAGCTTGATAGATACAATCCAGAAGATCATCGGGAGGATGGTCTTGAACCTGATATTGGACTGGATTGAAGACAATAGGATTTTGTCCCCTTTTCAAGCTGGTTTCCGCAAATTTACCAGTACAGTGGACCAGGTTTTTCGTTTTGTCCAACTATACTGGAAGGTTGTAACCCTGGGAAAAGACAGTCTCTACGGCGCTTTCGTGGACTTAAGAGCTGCCTGTGATCTTGTGCCCCGTTCGAGGTTGTGGTTTGTCCTCGAAAAGCTGGGGCTTCCTCTAGAAATTTTTACAATGGTTATGCGGCTCCACGAGTCTAATTTTGCCAAAATACAGTGGGGAGGACCTGACGAAGTTACCCCCGAGTTTCCGGTAGAGCGTGGTGTGCGCCAAGGTTGCACTTTGGCCCCCACGCTCTTTACGCTGTATATCAACGGAGTAGTAGACTGCATGCTTAGTGTTAATACTGACGCCCCTAAGCTGGCTGGGGTTATTACCCCAATACTGATGTTTGCAGACGATACTCTCATTGTATCTAAAACTCCGAGTGGTCTGCAAAGGGCTTTGTCAGTGTT
The DNA here is from genome assembly GCF_964204655.1 of Triturus cristatus. Classification (NCBI taxonomy): domain Eukaryota; kingdom Metazoa; phylum Chordata; class Amphibia; order Caudata; family Salamandridae; genus Triturus; species Triturus cristatus. The sequence continues at coordinate 772,118,905 of NC_140592.1, forward strand.
CGAAGACTTTTGCCATGAACACGGTCTGGAGGTAAACGTGACCAAGACCAAACTTATGGTTTTTAATCCACACTCAAGCTATAAAGCGGGAAAGTTTCTTATGAATGGGCAGTCGCTCGAAGAGGTTAACAACTTCGTCTATCTAGGCATGCATGTGACAGGTGACAACAAGTGGAGCAGGCACATCGAGATGTCTACCATGAAATTTAGACAGATATCGGGAGCCTTGATCAGCGAGCACAAAAAATCTTTTACCAAGCCAATTAAACCTGTGCTCCAAGTTTACGAGGCCAAGGCCCTAAGTTCTGTGTTGTATGGGGCTGAGCTATGGGGTTTCGACGCGTTAATTTCTTTATCAGTAGTCGAAAATAAATTTTTCCGTAGCATAACTGGCCTCCCACAGAGCACGTCCCTGGTACCATTGCGATACGATCTAGGTAGGAAGGCTATCAAGGACTTAGCCAAACTCCGCCCGGTCTTATACTGGCGGAGGTTTTGGACTACCCCAGAGCTCTCTTCATATGCCACGGGTCTTATGGACGTAATAAAATCTGATACGTTCCACAAGATCGGGTGGCTGAGGAGCCTCCGCGAGTCTTTGATAGATTTGGGTTTGGAGGGGCTGTGGAGTGACCCAGCGGCAGCTTTGTTTCCCCCCAAGAGATTTTTGAAAACAATCTACTGGGAACAGGTTGATTATCGGGCCTGGAGCGATACCAACTGCCCTAGGATGACCAGTCGGTTTCTGGAGGCTAAGGTTACTCCTGCCCTAGAACCCTACTGGGACTTGATTACTAAACCTATTGATAGGAAACTATACTTCCAGTTTAGAGCAGGTTCTCTTCCCCTTAGGTCCCTTACAAGTGGGTGGTTTGGTGCAAGCGTTGTACTATGTCCTGCTTGCGGCTTCCAAGACGAATCAACTGCCCACTTCTTGTTTGTTTGTCCTGTATATGCTATCCCTAGACGAGTGTGGTTGTCTCCCATGTGCAAAACTCTGGGCACAAGGAGCTGTGCCGTTGCTTTAAGAATTCTACGCACAAGTACTTTATCGATTGTTTCATTCGCTTTAGCTAAATACTTGGGTTGGGCTTGGTCTCTAAGGAATAAGGTTTCTAAGAAAACTCCGGGAGTACCTCCGTGAGGTTATAGGATGATGGGATGTCGGATGACTTAATCCTTGCCCCAATGGTTATATCACTCTTCCCTTTTGTATTGAATTTTTATAAATACCAAGTCATCTTTAGTCTATTGACTTGTTTAATGCTTTATTAACCTAATTTTTAAGTATTTATTGAACGATTTTATGTATTGTACAGGGAATGTTAATAGTTGTTTTATTTTGTATTTGTTTGTGTCTTGTATGAATTTTAAAATTCGAATAAAGACTATGATGATGATGATGTTACTGAATGCCCAGAATCACAGGATGTTGAGCCAACACTGAGTCTCTTCATGCACCCATGTTGAGTTTATACTCCTGCCCCTCCTAACACAAAAAAACACTATGATGGGGCCTGCGCTGGCTGCATCATAGTGCTTTTTCAGTGACTTTCAGTCATCCTGAACAGCAGATGTGCTACCAGACAACATGGCGAAAAGACATTCACATTGACAGGGCCAATAGCTTGGGCATTGCCGAAATCTATTGGCTTTGCCAGTGCTTGCTCTGTGTTGATGGGGTCTTGCTGAACAAATGTGGAAGAGATAGTGAGAACCAGTTGAGGAGCTTTGAAGTGAAGCTAAGATGTGGTGTAACAGTCAGAGCTGCAGACAAGAGAATCAGGGAACCAGGTTCGAATCTCGAGGTTGGCTAAACAATTTATGATTCTGGGCAAATCACTTATGCTTACCCTGCTTACAACAATGAATGTCATTGTGTAATGTAACCAGTGAGCACTGAAAGCACTCCAATAGCATCGGCTGGTGTTAGCACTATGGCAAGATGGAGGACGGAACAAGCGCTCCAATACCACTGGATCATACACACAAAAAAAGCAGGAACGGGGAGGTAGTGGGGGGCCGGATCAAGCAGGGAAGCAGGAGGAGATAGGGAGATATGCAACCAATGACGGAGAAAAAAAACTTAATTGAAGCAGGATCAGCGACAAAAATGAATGTGTCATTGTGTAATGTAACTTTTGCGCACTTAAACCGCTGCAATACCATCCGCTTGTGTTCGCGCTATGGCAAGATAGATGATAGAGCGAGTGCTCCAATACCATTGGATCGTGCAAAAACAATTAACAAGTGCTGTTCTTGTTTTATTAACTTTTTAAGAAATGCATTTCTTTATGTACACACATGCACATACATTTTAGTGGTATATGTGAATGTGTACAAAGGAGACGGCCTGAAAACACAAGTACTCCTATGGAGAGCTTGAAAACAAAGAAAAGAATTGCCCCGCAAACTGGAAGCAGTGTAAGGAGACATGTACTTGGTCCATGCACTATGGGAGAGCCAAACACAAAAAGAGGGCATGACATCTGCTTGCCATGACGAATGGTATAAAAGAAAAAGAGTCTGATTGTGAAGTTTACCAGTGGTAGGAGATGGTTGGCCTGTGAGCTCACAGATAGAACACAACACGTCTCTTCAGGACAGTGCATGCACTGTCTAGCCAAGACCTAATAAGTTAGGGCTACACTGGGTCTGTAACACGTGGAAGCAGCCGTAAGTACTGGTTGAGTCATAGAACAATGCAGACATTGACCTGCGTTGTGTCCCACCTTCTTCTTTACACAGTGATAGAAAGAAGGAGCAAAGGGGCTATACACAATGAGTTGCACACAACCCATCTAACTATTATACATGATGTAAGCTTTGGATGTGTGGCCATCACTGTGCACAGCAGCAACTTAATTGACAAAGGCAAAGACTCTTGTGAGACTCTAGTTTTTTTTTGTTGCTTGGCCTATTTAATTCAGATTACCCTAGTATACAATTATCCACGTACAGAAGGATGGTGACTACATCAAAAACAAGTCTCTTTCAAAACGCCTTAAATGTTTTGAGTCATTATGCTTTCTTGCCTCCTTTCTTTACCTAATGAATTGCTGTGTTTCCTTCTTGCTCCCTATTTCCATTGGAGGTATCCTGAATTTCCTGCTCCTATACCCTGATACCCTGATAGAGAATCCATCTCTCCATCTCTTTTCTGCCTCTAAGGAGCCGTGGGCTTCACTGGTTTGCTAGGTGGAGGGCTTTTGATCCTTGCTTGGGTCATATCTGTTCCAAAAGGCCACAGATGATGTGGTTAAATGATCCCTCTCACCTATAGTTTGATAATTTAAAACTCCAGTGTTTTCTGCGCCAGAAACAACTTTAGCTTAAATCCAAGTAACAGAGTCAAATACTTATATTGCAATATAATTGCATACACCTGCAAACACCTTCTCAAATTAAGCACTGGTCTGCCGCTTCCACCATTGCAAAGGTGCTCTCACTTGAGAGCGCTGCAAGTGCGGTTACTGCCGCTCCAGTCCTAGTATTTTGTAGGCCTGGGAAGAATTTCAATTATACAGAGTAATCTGAGTAATTTCAGTAGTCCGCATTACTCTTTGACACAGAATTACCGATAATAAGATGATTATTCCTGCTCGCATATTTAAGAGCACTTTAAGGAAGAAAAAAATCTAACCACAAAAGCACATTTAGCGAGTGCGAACAAAATGGATTCTCATGCCTATTTTGGAAGGGAGGAGCATTTTTGCTTAGAAATGGCGCTAAACGCAGAATTTATCTTCTTGTGCATAATCTCACGCAATCACTTTGGGCCAGATGTATCAAGCATTTTCCCGTTCGCAAACAAGCCGATTCACAGAATTGTCCCATTTGAGAACGAGAAAAATCCTTTTGGGATTCGCAAATAGGTAATCGCAATTTTGAGATTACCTATTTTGAGAATGCATTTAGGGAATCGCAATTTGCGATTGCTTAAATGCAATGCAGGAAGCAAGAAAAAATTGTGACCTGGCTTTAAGGAATCGCAAATTACCCCCAACTCCTAGTTGGTGGTAAGTTGCAAATTCCTTTAAAAATTCACTTTTTAGCATTTTTCTTAGTGGCATGTGGCGCACATACATGCCCTTAGGGCATGTATGTACGCCACATGTGCACACATGCATATTTCAGGGGTGCAACAGGGTGTCCTTTTGGCACCCTTGCACCCTTGAAATATCATGCGCAATTTGCAACTACCTATTTAGTACTCGCAAATTGCGAATGCAATCTTATTCATTCCTATGGGCCTTAGGCTTATAGGAATGAATGAGAAAGTATTCCTTAATAGCGAATCGCAATTTGCGATTCGGTTTTAAGGAATATGTAGGATTCATAATTTTTTTTGCAAATGCTACATACAATGCATTTTGCGATTCTTAAATAGCGAATCGATAAAATTTGCTAATTAAAAATCGCAATTCTTGATACATATGGCCCTCAATCTCTTACATAATTCCACTTGATTACACTACACTCAATTACACAAGTTATGCCCACCCCTAGTATATTGGTTAGAGGTAGTTACAGCCAATCCAGAGCACAGAAACCAGTGTGCTACCCTGCCAGATATCTGTGACTTTGACACCTAACATGAACGAACAGCCTGCATGCAGATTTACATACCGTGAACTGTCTGTCAGTTGGAAAGAGGGAGTTTAGATCATGAATGAGAGCAGAGCAGAGTTACTTACGCACCTCAAGATGTCATCCTAATATACAGCATAAGGTTCACAGGATTGATACACGTCACTGATACTCACACAACATATCTAATGCTTCACATACGGGTCAGACTACCACTCCACATTCTTTCATCCACGTACTCCCAAAGTTACTCCCAGGAACTTTATGAGTGGAGGAACGCTTCACGGCCTCAATAGGGATATGATTCTTTGTATACATTTCATAGCAAACCTGCTGCAGAAAGCTGCATGCAATCTGTAGACTGTGTACTGGTTTCTGTTATATTAGGGCATTAGAAGTGCTCTAGTGTGAGTTGATACACTACACAGTGAAGGACGGCACTTCTGCTACCTAAGTTACAAGTATCATGTGTCTCCATTCGATGTATTAATAGTTCATCAAGTACACTTTTTCCCATATAACCTGTTATATGGTTGATGATGCGCCATATCCCATTATAAATTCTAGACGTGTGCACCCTGAAGCTTGACACCGGAATATTGATGGGGCACAATATTGAGGGCAAAATATTAAAGATAAAAAATTGACAGGTAAGTAAGTCTATATTTTCTATATCTAATGCCCCATATATGTACCTTATTGATATATATATATATTCAAGGCATGTAGAAGTGGAGTTAGGAATAGTAAATCTATATTGCCCTTGTTGGACTTGGCCCTTTCTGGCAGGTTCACCCCTGAACTTTTTGCTTTTATTGGTGACCTGGTGGTAGTGATCTTTGGTTTCTGCGCACTTTCCCTGTGTCCCAGAGTAAAGTGCGGGCGCACTCTGAGTGCATGTGGTAAGGTAGGCCTGTCCTCCCATAGGAATGCATGGGGAATGTATGTGTCCCTGGTAGTTCCTGATGCGTGGGGTGTGCTGGCTCGAGTTTGGTATGTGCGGACTCGTGTGATTGAATGCTTCGCAATGATGTATGATGCGTGATTATGTCATGTGCGGAAGTGCCACTTCTAGGAGTTGGCATATTAGTGTAAAATGTGTCTGGCGTGTGATTGGCTGGAGCTGGCTGGTGAGCCTGGCTCCAGGAGTCTGGGTGGGTCTGCCCCAGTGGTGAGTGTGAGATTAGCATGCTGATGGCTGGGGAGGAGTGCACCTGGGACCTGAATAAGGCTGGGATTTCCCCACACAATGCTGGCTCCGCCCCCTGTGGTGCGACTGATGACCCTAGCCCTGCCAGTGAATAGAGTGAGGGGCTGAGCACATCAAGGGTGCTCCCCAACCAGCTGCGACTGGTTTTCCCTCTCACCCTGAACCAAGAACAAAGAGTTTTACAGTATAAGAAGGGGCTGTGTCCCCTTACAATTTGTTCTCTCTTGCTGATCCTAATTTGAGGGGGGGGCCTGCTGCTGCTGGGCGCCAGGAGAGACCGCCACTGGGGACTGCCTCCCTGCTGGAGGGCCCTGTGAGCTGGCCCCTGGGCCCAGTCCTTGCCCCCCGGCATCTGAAGACTTTGTTTCTGGACCTTCCCTATCCTAGCGCCTTGAAAGCGCTTCCTTTGTAGTGCGGAGCACTGTGCTTTTGCCCCAGGAGGACTGCTGGGGGCCTGCAGCGCGAAGCTGCATCATGGGGGAGCCTTCCCCGCCACCTGGCGGCTTATTGAAATCACGAGCAGGAGCCCACCCCGCGTTTTGCCGGTCCAGCGGGGGCCTACCCCGCTTTATGGGAATCTAGAAAGCAGCGGGTGCCCACCCCGCAGTGGTGTATCTTAAAACGGGAGCCTACCCCGTATTGCCGCTGCCGGATCCCTGAGGGCCGCCGCGCTGCCCGCGGTGACCCGGAAGCCAAAACAGGCAACCTCTGATTGTGGGCGGGGCCTGAGGTGACGCGGAAGTTGGCGCCGGCTGGAGCGGGGCTCCCAGGAGGAGAGAGAGAGCCCTGCGTGGCGCGTCGTTTGGCTTGACAAACGAGTTAAAGACCCAGGCGGGAGCCTACCCCGCGCTGGGCCGGACCGGGAAAGAGACGTCGCCCTCGTGACCCAGGCGGGAGCCTACCCTGCGCTGGGACGAGCGTCGGAGCAAGTCCCACGGTGCCCAGGAGAGTGGTGCCGGCGTCCGGAGGTTTCCTGAGTCCCAGAGCGGGACTCCACCACAGCGCTGCCAGTGACTGGGACCAGCGCCTTCATCCCGGTGAGTGGGGCTCTGGCCGGGAGGGTGCACAAAGCAGCCTGGGTGGTTGCTGAGCGCTGGTGCCCTCCAACGGGGCCCACACTATCCAAAGAGCCTGCGAGGCTCCAACGCGCCCCACAGCTATTTCAGAGCCTGCAAGGCTCAGGGGGGCATCTGTGTCGTTAAAGAGTCCCCCGAGTGGGACTCCACCGAAGGCAGTGTTCCCGAGCCCTGTGAGGCTCCAACGTTTGACCCCATTACTTGTATAGAGTCCAGAGGGACTCCCACGGGCATTATTTGTCAAGAGCCAGAAAGCGCTCCAACGTGTGACACATGTGATTTAAAAGGCACAGTGGTGCCCAGGCTCATTTCTCCAGCTGCCCAGCACTTAGTGGGCAGCTGCAACGTTTAGATTGTGGCCTTTGCGCTTTGCCCTGACTGCGTGCGCAGTCTGGCCCCGACTTTGCTGGACATAGGGCGTCCTAGCCCCGACAAGGCCAGTTGGCCTAGGGACTGCCACAGGTGGTGGCTAATGTGAGTTTTGCGCTATTGTTCCTAACCTGCACCTCTGAATGTGTTTTTATGCGTCATGTGCCTTGTGTTTACACCTCTGAATGTGTTGTGATGCATCATGTGTAATGTGCGTTTACCCCTACAGGTATTGTGATACTTAGGTGGTTGTTTTTCTCCTAGTACAGGTGGTGCGAGTGAGGTCCTGGTTCCCTGCGCAATATTTTCCTAAGGTGGTTAGGGTTGCGTAGGTGGTACTTACCTGTTACCAGTAGTTACTGGTTGTGTGCTACATGTTCTATTTTGTGCTACAGTAATGTTATATCCTATGTTCTAAGTGCTAAGTTCTAAAAGTGCTAATTCCTGACGGTGGTCCCTGTGGCCCTGTCCCCTGTACATATAATCCCTTGTAAAATTCTGCCCGTGCCAGTTGGCACAGTGTAAAGTGTGTGAATATTATCTAATGTGTTTTGGTATAATACAAAGGCTATTTTTATATAATACCTTGTGTGGGGTTTCTTTTGTGGTGGGCCTTGAGTGTTGTTGCTGGGTGCGCGCGCAAACGCTTTACACATTGCCTCCGGGATAAGCCTGACTGCTCGTGCCAAGCTACCAAGGGGGTGAGCAGGGGTTATCTTTGGTGTGTAACTTCCTTGCCCTGACTAGAGTGGTGGTTTCTGCCTGGCTTTGGCGCAAGCCCTAGCCAACCATAAATCCAATTTCTAACATTGGTGATCAGCGGTGGGATTTGGACTTGCGTTTGCGCTGTACCGCAGCAGCAACTGGCTGCACCACAAAACTCTGCATTTAGATAATCACATGGTATAGGGATTATTGTTCTAAGTTTGCTTTTAAAATGTCATTTCTTTGGAAATGTGTTTCTTGTGCACTGTGAGTTAGGTGTCCCTAGCTCGGGAGGGTAGATCATCCCCCTAAGTGCAGTGTGTTTGCTGGATTCACCAGTAAGGGTGGGATCCAGTGGTGGCAGCATAATAGTGTCCAGTACATTTGTTCCCCGCCCTGTGCCCAGAGTTGGTACCTGTGTCACTTGTGGTCAGGTTGAGGAATCAGGGGTGGTAGAAACTGCCTTACCAGTCCGAGGGGGGGGTTGTGTGTGGATGAATGGTGTGTGGCACTAGGCAAGTGAGTGTGAGTTCTCTGGGATAGAGAGCTTGCTGAATCCTTGGCGAATTGTGTACTCCTGTGTTAAGCTCAGACCCCTAGGTTCCCTGTGTTGAACTTTTCTCGAGAACGTCCGCCAAAATGGAGCCAGCTTTTAATTTCTGTGGTCTCTTTAGATACAGTATGTTAGAGTTGGTCAGGTTCTGTGAAGAGAGAGACATAGAGGTGGGTGAGTCAGATACCCAGTCCAAACTGAGGGACAACCTGATCCTATGGCAAAAGGATGAATGGGAACGTGAGCGCAGTGAGGAAGATAGGGCCCGGGCCACACGCCAAGAGGGTGGTGGGTCTGAGGGGAGCCCTGAGGAATCTGAGGAGGAGGAAGAAAGTGACCTGACAGGGACGCCAGTAGATAGTGAAGACCCCATAGATAGGGAGTACCTTGCTGGGTACAGTGTCAGGAGCAGCACCCCATCCCTTTTCCTGTCCCCAGAGGAGTGGGTAGATAGGAGGGAAGAGAGGGAGCATCAGCTGGCCATGGAGAGGCTAAGGTTAGAGCATGCCAAGGAGATGGCGCAGCTGGGTGTGGAGGAGAAAAAGTTTGAGACCGAGAGGGTCTTAGTGGAGGAGAGGATGGCGGAGGCTGAGAGGGCCTTCACCAGGGAGAAATTAGCTCTGGAGGGTAAGTTGTCCCCGGAGCGCAGTTGTAGTTGTCTGGATTCCCCAGGAAGGGTGGGATCCAGTGGTGGCAGCGATAGAGAGCCCAGTGCAGAGAGTCCCATTCCCAGTTACCAGGGTATGGTACCTGTTTCCCGAGAGGAGGAATGTAGGTTGAAATTCAGGGGCAGTAAGAAACTGCCTCACCAGTCTTGGAAGAAGTTTGCGGATGAATGTGATGATGCACTGGACGATTGGGTGAAGCTTAACCCGGAACGTGGCTATTCCGCACTGTATGATCTGGTTATCAAAGAGCAGCTGCTCGGTAGTTGTTATCCCGAGTTGCGCCAACACCTGGTGAGGTATAACTCCTTTAGTCCTTGGGACCTGGCAAGAAAAGCAGACCGTTGGGAAAGGGCCCAAGGTTCTGATGAGGCATGGGAGAGTGCTTCCAATAGTAGTGGCTCAAGTATCTTCTCGTCCAGTATTGGGGAAGAGGCTCAGAGTAGCCCAGCTAGGTCCCAGAGTAGTGAGAGGGGTGTAGGGGCTCACGGCCTAGCTCAGTGGAGTAGGAGTGAGTGGGTGACTTCGAGTCCCTAGAGGCCCGAAACCCAGTCTCAGAGCCTGGATGGTTTCTTCAGGGAACACCAGGTTGGGGGCCTAGGCTGTCCTGTTAGGCCATTTGAGGAGGACCGCCTAGTGTATGGAGGACCTGGAGCGTCTGTAAGTAGAGCTCCAGGGGTTCTGGTGTCAGGCAGTACCGCTCCAGTAGGGAGGGTACAGAAGTCCAGCGAGAGGGGTGGCATGGGGCTGTGTTCCCCGGTGGAGGAGCCAGTGGGTCAGGGACCAGCCGGGAGGGCTGAGTCTCCTAGAGGTGACCATGGTGACCACACGTCTGTCCTGGAGGATCTTCGCGCACTGTCAGGTGGACAGGGGACGGGAGATCTGCGCCAGGCAGACTGTCATGCAACATATGAGGCATATGTTACTCTCGGGGGGATGGTGTGTAAGTCCCCCGAAGTCCTGGAGTGCCAGGCAATTATTCCACCAAAGGTTCTAGACCAGAGGTTGGGAGGCCAGGTTCAGGATCAGCCTGACCTGAAGGGTAGGACGACTGTAACCAGTGTCCTGACCGGTTCTTCTTCCAGAGGTACCGCCCCAGTTGGTAGGGAGCAGGACTCTGGAAGGGGGTGCAGAGGGTGGGAGAGCCCACCTCTGACCCCGGTGCAACCTGAGGGGTTAAACCCTAGGTTGGGAGACCAGTTCTCAGGGAGAGGTCCTGAGCTGGTGGGTGAATGGCATTACGGGGTCGCCTCTCAGAGGAAGAGAGGGCGGAACCCTAGAAGAAGAGGTAGGGGGAGGAGAGCCTCGCCCGTGACTGTTGGTCAGCTTGAGGGTTCAGACCCTGGGCTGGAGGATCAGTGGCAGTTCAGAACCGCCCTGATGAGGGGAAGAGTGGAAAATGGTCACTATGTGCCAGGGGTTACTACCCCCCACTCTGTGGTTAGGCAAGGACCGGTGGCACCTGGATGGCCTAGGGTCTGGTCCTGGCCGCGGACAGCTGAGGAGTACCAGTGGGGTAGCCCAGTTGGTGCGCTGAGTTTTTCCAGAGGGAACCACGTGGGTTCAGAGTGGCATAAAACCGGAGAGTGTCCCTGCCGTTGTGGGCCTGCGTCCGCGTTTTATCGCCCCAAGCAGGTAAGACCATCACGGTGGTGATTGGTCTCCCCTGCGTTTTGGCTGGAAGGGGGTTGTGTTGGACTTGGCCCTTTCTGGCAGGTTCACCCCTGAACTTTTTGCTTTTATTGGTGACCTGGTGGTAGTGATTTTTGGTTTCTGCGCACTTTCTCTGTGTCCCAGAGTAAACTGCGTGCGCACTCTGAGTGCATGTGGTAAGATAGGCCTGCCCTCCCATAGGAATGCATGGGGAATGTATGTGTCCCTGGTGGTTCCTGATGCGTGGGGTGTGCAGGCTCGAGTTTGGTATGTGCGGACTCGTGTGATTGAATGCTTCGCAATGATGTATGATGCGTGATTATGTCATGTGCGGAAATGCCACTTCTAGGAGTTGGCATATTAGTGTAAAATGTGTCTGGTGTGTGATTGGCTGGAGCTGGCTGGTGAGCCTGGCTCCAGGAGTCTGGGTGGGTCTGCCCCAGTGGTGAGTGTGAGATTAGCATGCTGATGGCTGGGGAGGAGTGCACCTGGGACCTGAATAAGGCTGGGATTTCCACACACAATGCTGGCTCCGCCCCCTGTGGTGCGACTGATGACCCTAGCCCTGCCAGTGAATAGAGTGAGGGGCTGAGCACATCAAGGGTGCTCCCCAACCAGCTGCGACTGGTTTTCCCCCTCACCCTGAACCAAGAACAAAGAGTTTTACAGTATAAGAAGGGGCTGTGTCCCCTTACAATTTGTTCTCTCTTGCTGATCCTAATTTGAGGGGGGGCGCCTGCTGCTGCTGGGCGCCAGGAGAGACCGCCACTGGGGACTGCCTCCCTGCTGGAGGGCCCTGTGAGCTGGCCCCTGGGCCCAGTCCTTGCCCCCCGGCATCTGAAGACTTTGTTTCTGGGCCTTCCCCATCCTAGCGCCTTGAAAGCGCTTCCTTTGTAGTGCGGAGCACTGTGCTTTTGCCCCAGGAGGACTGCTGGGGGCCTGCAGCGCGAAGCTGCTTCGTGGGGGAGCCTTCCCCGCCGCCTGGCGGCTTATTGAAATCACGAGCGGGAGCCCACCCCGCGTTTTGCCGGTCCAGCGGGAGCCTACCCCGCTTTATGGGAATCTAGAAAGCAGCGGGTGTCCACCCCGCAGTGGTGTATCTTAAAACGGGAGCCTACCCCGTATTGCCGCCGCCGGATCCCTGAGGGCCGCCGCGCTGCCCCGCGGCGACCCGGAAACCAAAACAGGCAACCTCAGATTGTGGGCGGGGCCTGAGGTGACGCGGAAGTTGGCGCCGGCTGGAGCGGGGGTCCCAGGAGGAAAGGGAGAGCCCCGCGTGGCGCGTCGTTTGGCTTGACAAATGAGTTAAAGACCCAGGCGGGAGCCTACCCTGCGCTGGGCCAGACCGGGAAAGAAACGTCGCCCTCGTGACCCAGGCGGGAGCCTACCTCGTGCTGGGACGAGTGTCGGAGCAAGTCCCCCGATGCCCAGGAGAGTGGTGCCGGCGTCCGGAGGTTTCCTGAGTCCCAGAGCGGGACTCCACCACAGCGCTGCCGGTGACCGGGACCAGCGCCTTCATCCCGGTGAGTGGGGCTCTGGCCGGGAGGGTGCACGAAGCAGCCTGGGTGGTTGCTGAGCGCTGGTGCGCTCCAACGGGGCCCACACTATCCAAAGAGCCTGCGAGGCTCCAACGCGCCCCACAGCTATTTCAGAGCCTGCAAGGCTCAGGGGGGCATCTGTGTTGTTAAAGAGTCCCCCGAGTGGGACTCCACCGAAGGCAGTGTTCCCGAGCTCCGTGAGGCTCCAACGTTTGGCCCCATTACTTGTTTAGAGTCCAGAGGGACTCCCACGGGCAATATTTGTCAAGAGCCAGAAAGCGCTCCCATGTGTGACACATGTGATTTAAAAGGCACAGTGGTGCCCAGGCTCATTTCTCCAGCTGCCCAGCACTTAGTGGGCAGCTGCAACGTTTAGATTGTGGCCGTTGCGCTTTGCCCTGACTGCGTGCGCAGTCTGGCCCCGACTTTGCTGGACATAGGGCGTCCTAGCCCCGACAAGGCCAGTTGGCCTAGGGACTGCTACAGGTGGTGGCTAATGTGAGTTTTGCGCTATTGTTCCTAACCTGCACCTCTGAATGTGTTTTTATGCGTCATGTGCCTTGTGTTTACACCTCTGAATGTGTTGTGATGCATCATGTGTAATGTGCGTTTACCCCTACAGGTATTGTGATACTTAGGTGGTTGTTTTTCTCCTAGTACAGGTGGTGCTAGTGAGGTCCTGGTTCCCTGCGCAATATTTTCCTAAGGTGGTTAGGGTTGCGTAGGTGGTACTTACCTGTTACCAGTAGTTACTGGTTGTGTGCTACATGTTCTATTTTGTGCTACAGTAATGTTATATCCTATGTTCTAAGTGCTAAGTTCTAAAAGTGCTAATTCCTGACGGTGGTCCCTGTGGCCCTGTCCCCTGTACATTTAATCCCTTGTAAAATTCTGCCCGTGCCAGTTGGCACAGTGTAAATTTTGTGAATATTATCCAATGTGTTTTGGTATAATACAAAGGCTATTTTTATATAATACCTTGTGTGGAGTTTCTTTTGTGGTGGGCCTTGGGTGTTGTTGCTGGGTGCGCGCGCAAACGCTTTACACATTGCCTCCGGGATAAGCCTGACTGCTCGTGCCAAGCTACCAAGGGGGTGAGCAGGGGTTATCTTTGGCGTGTAACTTCCTTGCCCTGACTACAGTTGTGGTTTCTGCCTGGCTTTGGCGCAAGCCCTAGCCAACCATAAATCCCATTTCTAACAGCCCTGTAAGCAATTACATTTTAATATTTTGTCCCTCGATATTCCTGTACCAAGATATTCTGAGGGTCGATATTCAGTAGTACAATTATTCTAAAATACAATATGTAGTATCCTGTTCATGTTAATATCCTGTCATTATCTCCTTAGCTACTCAGCCAGTGTGAATGTGCTGTGTGGATGAAATGCTTGGGTGCCTGTGAGTTGAAGTGTGACAGTTGGAGTATGGGCTGAGCAGCAGGCAAGGTGCTCCTGCTGGGGCTGCTTCACAGGAACAAAACAGCTTGTAACTATGACTTAATAAATCTACTGAAACTACATCTTGCCTACTGGACTTAATCACTACATATTTTTGGCAACGAGGATGGAATCCAAACCCACGAGGCTGGAGTGCATTATTTGAGTGACAGTCCCATTTACATGTAGTACATTAAAAATACTTACACAGCGTGTGTCTTTATGGGTTACAGTCCCATTTCTGCTAGTTTTAGTCCTCACATGAGGGTTGGCTCAGTGGGTGTCAATCCCATTTATATGGTTCACGTTACTTACTTTTACACGAGGGGCGTATTTATGGGTTACAATCCCATGTCTCCATGTTTTTGACCCTCACACATGGGGTGTCAAAATGGGCTTTTGTCCCATTTTCCCAACGCAGATTTCTATACCTTCCATTAGGAATCCCTGGATGGGGTACAGTTTTCTGTGTCTACACTTATAGTCTGCTGTTTATTTGCTCATAACGTTATGCAAATATTGTGTTACATTTTAATATGAAAATGGGGGAGGATGAGTGATACTTCTTGTATTTTTATTAATCTTTTCTGTTTTCTTGCTTGTTCAGTCCTCCTCGTGATGTATTTTCCTTGTATCCTTGGATTCTGGACTATTTTACTTATATGTACATTCTTTGTCTATAGTTGTTCCCTCATTGTATTGTTGTTTTATTTTTCATTTAAAAGGAGGGGACAGTATCTATGTATTTTGTGTGTCAGGGTGTACGGCAAGGCGGTTAGTTTGTGTCATGCTGTGTCATGCCTCCTCGCATGCCTGTCTGCCCAATGGGTGTGTCTGGGGGTAGTCATAGGTGCGTTTTTGTTTATCTGGTAACATGTTGTTTCTTATGCCATATCATTTAATGCCATATTTTTTAAATGTATAGAAGGGGAGGTTGGTTGATATCCAATTGTGTATATTTATCTATTTTTTATTTTTTTTGTCCTCATTCTCCTCAGACCACAGTGAGCGAACTAGCTGCCAGTACCTTGTAAGTTATTAGAAGGCAGGTATTAGAAGGGAGAATCGCCCACCTGCTGGTACATCTGCGGACTAAGATGGCACAGTCCCAAAAGAAAGGGCACGGTCACTCTCCAATGTAATTCAGTTAGCACTGACGACTGTTAATGTTGCCAATATAGGAACGGGGGGGGGGGGGGGGTGCCCAACACAGTCTGGAGAGATCCAGAGAGGCATAATCATAGGACCCATTTCCGTTAAAAGAGGATACACGTTTTAGGTTTCTCGTCAGTTCTCACATACCTCAGCATTTGACCATCTCAATAGAAAATCTCAGTATGCTTTCTTCCTCCTACCCTAGGTCCCACTCAAATCCAACCTGGATATCCGAAAAACTGAAGACAACCACTCAGCATGCAGTGGAGATGAGCATTAAACACATTTTTTACATATTTCCCTCCCGGCCAAAAGGATAGCATAAAAAAGGAAGGACCTTGGTGGGCCTGTGACTTTGTTTGAAATCCCAAAGATTATCAGGGAGAGGCTTATTTGAATTTAGAGGCCCAAAATATCTGAAATAGTTTCACCCACTTTTACCCAAAAGTCAGCAATGGCCGGGCATTCCTTAAACATATGTGGATCAGATGCTTTCTCAAAGCCACATTTCTTGCATCCGGCTGGGGGCCATGCCATCATCTTTGACAACCTTTGGGGGGTTAGGTAAGCCATGTGAGTCGTGAACAGGTGGTTTCTTCTCAGCCATGCTGGTTTAACTGTGGTGAACAGGATGCTAAAAGATGTTTGCCAAAGGTGTACCCAAGGTTCATCAGGCAGGCAAACTCCCCACAGTTCTTCTGCTAATTTAAAGTCATCATCAATTGCCTCTTCAATGCCCCAGTACCAAGTGGATACCTACTTCTTTCCTCTAGGTCTTTCCTCCAGCTGTTCCTCTAAAGTGTTACCTAAGCTTATAGGTGATTTCAGGTTTTGGGCCCAATTTTGAAGTTGAATATATTTGAATTTGGAAATGTTCCCTCCCAATACATCAGGGACTCCCCCTTGCAGGCTATTTTTCTCCAGGAAACCCACCTTTCGAACGAGGAGTCAACTGAGATATTTAAGAAACTAAAATAGGTGGAACATGTGATCTGTTCTAACCAGGGTGCTAATACCAGAGGAGTAGCTGTATTAATAAAAAACACAAGTCAAAGCTCGTATGCTGGGCTTCTCAATTGATCCTAGCGATAGGTGGGTTATCCTGAAGGTAATTATCTTGGGCTCTTTTTACTCTGGTGGGCTATTCTGGGCCAAATCATGATGATCCTACCCCCTTAAAACTATCTTTGTAAACTTGTTGGATTTCCCGGACCTAGTAATTATGGGTGGTGATTTTAACATCGTACTGGACCCCAAATTGGACAAGTTTATAAATAGCAGAGCCATCGTACCATCTAAGTCTCGGGCATATCTTTATTTTATGATGACGCAGACAGGACTTTGCAATGTCTGGAGGGATAGATCTGGCCATCAGTTAGGAGTCTCCTATTACAATAGGAAGTATGGCCATAAATCTAGCATCAATTACATCCTGACGAGCCATAGTTTGAGGGGGAAAATCAAAGATATTGGTTATTTGACACCACACTTATCTGACCATTCAGGGGTATGGTTGGATTTGGATTTGGGAAGTCGGCAGAATGTCAGAGCCTGGACTTTCGACCGCTCTCTGCTTCTAGATATGAAGTATCTGTCCCATGAGTGCTTTTTGGGCTATAATATAGGGTCAGCTTCGACCTCCATAGTGTGGGATTCATTGAAGGCTTTCATAAGGGGTACTATCACCAGCAGGGTGTGTTTTAGAAATAAGCAGTACAGAGAGGAGGTTCCCCAGAAGGAAGCAGAGATGAAGATTACAGAGGTCGGTTTGAACATTGCGGTACAACCTGAGGAACAGCAGGAAAACATGACCAGATTGAAAGAACTAAAAGAGCAGCTAGATACCATCCTCCAGACCAAGGTTTTGAAAAGATGGGAGGCTTGCCCGTTTTGAGTATGGTGAGGGGGTGGGCAGGCTACTGGCTTGGAAGGTAAAATCAGATAGGACGCACAACCTGATCAAAGAAATTGAGGATATGGAAGGGGACACTGTCTTGTCTACAGACGAAGAGATAGAGGGTGCCTTTTATGATTTTTTTCTCCAGAATTTATACCTTGAAGATAAGGCAGTTGATACATCCGAGGTTGTAGAATGGCTGAGTATGACCACGCTTAATTATTTGGATTCAAACCAACAGGGATCTCTAGAACAAGATAGGATGAGGTTTAAGAGGGCCATTCTAGCCTGTAAAGGGGGGAAAGCAGCAGGCCCGGACGGTCTGCCTATAGAACTCTACAAATCTCTGGAGGAAGTCTTGGTTCCAAGTCTGACCCAGCTTTTTAATGAGATTCTATGTGACGGAGTGAAGCTGCCACGTTCATGAGGCGAGACAACTATTACCCTGATACTGAAACTGGGGAAGAATCCAGCAAGGTGTGAGTCATATAGACCTATCTCATTGCTAAACATATAATATTAAATCTTTGCCAGGGTCCTGGCGGATAGGCTGGGATCAGTAGCAGGAGATTTACTGCATCTTGACCAAAAAGATTTTGTCAAGAGTAGAAATCTATATGATCTTACATATGACTTTATAGGTGCTATAGATTTGGTCACAACTTACTCGCTCCCCCTTGCAGCTATGACCTTAGATGCCACCAAGGCCTTCGATAGGGTCAACTTGGTGTATCTGTCGGTGGTTTTGGAGAAATTCAACCTTGGTGAAAAATTCTGCAGAGCCATCCAGTTGATCTACCAAGACCCGTCTGCAAGATTGTTGGTCAATGGCAATTTAACCCGCCCTTTTAAAATCACTATCGGTACCAGGCAGGGATGTCCCCTATCTCCCCTCCTCTTTAACTTGTATATTGAGCAAATCACCCAGAGGTTGAGAGACGAGTTGGAAATTTTACCATTCGAATATGAGGGTTGGGAAAGAGAAGGGGTTCTCTACGCTGATGATGTTCTGGTTCTCTCCTCGGACATTTCTATGGCATTGCCGGCAGTAATAAAGCATGCCCAAGATTTTGGTCGGATACCTGGGTATGAGATAAATGCTGAGAAGACCGAGGTCATAACATGAAATTTGGGAGAATGTCAACATCAGACCAAAAGAGACATGAGGTACCTTGGGGTCAGAATAATGCCAGATATTAATAAAATCTCAGAGACCAATGTGGCTAACGTAACAATGGATTGTCAGACGCTTATGAAGAGCTGGGCCCACCTCCCCCTGTCCATCTTTGGCAGGATAAATCTGGTTAAGATGGTAGTGCTTCCCAAAATCACCTTCCTTTTTAATGTCATTCCATTGCATTTTGATAAACCATCTATAGACAAACTTCTGCAGGCTATTAATTCATTTATATGGGCCTATAGAGGAACCAGAATTTCCTGGAAGAAGTTGAGATGTAGGAGAGAGAAGGGAGGACTCTCACTTCCGGATCTGCAATACTATGCTTGGGCCTTCAATTGTCCCTTTCTATGATGATTTTAAAAACACTGGAAAGTGTTGGGGTAGGGGCAATGTTCTCAGCGATGTTAAAGGGCGCCAGTCTACCCCAGGAGGGTTTCCTATTCAAATATGGAGAGCCCAAGTTGTTCAAGAAGATAAGGTTAAAAGTTTTACAGGGAATGGCAAGAACATGGGCAAATATCAGACGGCTGATGGGCCTCAGCTATTTTTTTAGTTTGGCTCCCTTGTGGGATTCTCCTGGTGCACCGGAGTACCTAAGAGATAAACTAGCACAGCCCCTTAGAGAGGCTAGGCTGAAGGTGTGGGGGGATTTAGCTGAAGAGGGCACACTTCTACCCTGGTCAAGGCTTCATTTATCTAATGCTTTCTCTCCATTTTCTTCTATGCATCTTTTCATACTTTCTGTTTTGTTTAATTTTGATTGCATATATTTATCTGCATATGTGTATTTTACCTTAATTCCTTTTAATGGTTCTTCTTGTTATAACTTCATTCGGGTAACCTGTTTTATGTTTCTGTTATATAAGAAAGGGGGATATGTAGTACCCTGTAAATGTTAATATCTTGTTATTATCTCCTTAGCTGCTCAGCCAGTGTGAAAGTGCTGTGTGCTGCGTGGAATGTTGGTGTGATGATGCTGGATGGAAAGCTTGGGTGCCTGTGAGTTGAAGTGTGACGCTGAGTACCCCTGCCGCAGTCCATGCGGAGTGAGTCCCCGGCATACCTCGCATAGCGCCCGAACTCGCATTGTCATGGCGTCGATCCCTGGTCTAAACAAGGTGATCACCCCGCCCGCAGCCGTCGTGACCCTTGTTGTGTTGCTGGCTTGAGGTTACGATCTGCCTCCATGATAACCGCACTGGGAGTCGAGTGTCTGGGCTTCCGATGTGCAGCTGGATGAGCCCGCGTCGGAAGGGGATCGCCGAGCGGCTCCGGTCCGATGGGGCTGGCTCTTGGGGGCCGTTCTGCCCTGTGGCGTTTCTTTCTTCCTGCCTCCGCACGTAATGCTCGTTCCTCCTGTGGGGTAGTGGAGGAGCCCATCGACCGGCTGAGCCCGCCGAGCTTCGCTTTGTCATGACGTGGTAGAGTAACAGGTCGTGGATGGCGGGAGGCAGAGGTCTGTAGCGCGGTCCCAGGATTGACCCCCTGGGTGCCGGCTGTCCCAGTTCTTCCCTCCTGCCTATGTATCATCTCTGTCCGGTGATATAAGGTGAAAGCTGGGCTTGGGGCTTATGGTTTGAGCGTTGTCTTGCTCACGATTAATCCACTTCCTCTGCCTGGAGTAATGAGGTGAGAGCGGGGCTGGGGGCTCGCGGACGAGTGTTTCACTGCAACGTGATTAACTACTTCAGGCTTGCCTGTATGGATCGCCTGCTCTTCCTGCTATGCGTGCCAGTTGCCATGTGAGCCCGATCTAGGCTGTGATTTTTGATGAACTTACTGGGCTCAGTGTGTTGTCCCCCAGCTCGGTAGTGTCCATTGATGGATGCCCATTTTGTTTAGCGTTGGCTTTGTTATTGGCATCCATTTAGGCCTCTGGCCACGAAAACTTCAGAAGGATGCCCCCGTCCTCGACCTCTATGCTCGGCGGGTCACAGAAAGGTTTTGTTGCCTATGTATCCCCCATCCATGGCTGACTCTGTGAAAACCCTCCTAATTCCGGTATAGTGGACTGAGAGTGAACAGATGCCGCTCTGCCGCACGGCCCTTGACACCGTCGGCTTGTTGACGCCCTCACTTTTCTTTCTACCCTGATTGCCAACTTCAACAGAAAACCTACTCTTTAAAATGGTGGTACTCCACTAGCTCCAAAATTACGTTGATCCACACCCTATGATGCCTAACGTAGCAGCCATGCAATTAGGCCAGATCGAATCATTCCTCTCCACCCCCTCAACCTCGCCATAAACTAGCCCAACCACGCCTTCCCCGGCACTCACTCTGCCCCTGCCTGGGCAAAATCACAGAATCCTGGTCTATGTAGATTTGACCTATTTTGATCCTGTCTGCCGATAATAACCCTGTTTAATCTCTGCAGCTCTTGTGGTCTTAAGTGATTTTTAAAACCTCCATTATATGTTTGGATACCCACCTGACCCACTGAGCTACCTCCGACACTGACTATCGACGTGGCTAGGCAATAAGTCCAGGGTGAGTGACTTTTCTTTCTCTATTGCCCGCTACCTCTTGACCAACCAGCCTGATCACACCCTCCCTGTCTATTTGGCCGCTTCATCCACAATGGAATTGGCGAGCCTCCTCTAATTCTGATGTTGACGATGGAGGCTTTACTGGGTCCGTCCTGCTGTTCAACTACTGTCACTGGCTGGCACCTCCATTCATCCAATGACACTAATGGATCATGGTGGTCTCCAATTTATCTTTGCGGTTTAGCTTATCCCACACGAAGACCACTCTGTTTAGTTGTTGCACAGTTTTGTATATAGTGACAATTACTCCACCCCCCCTTGTTTGGCGAACTTCATGGTTAATCAGTGTAATTTCTGTTATTAATATATATACCAGTAATTTCTATTATTATCTATGCCTGTGTATGCTTCTGAAATCTACTGCCCTATACTCCCACCTATTGCTAACTCCCTTCCTATACACACTGATCTCCCCCACCCACTCTTCCCCCCGGATTCATCACCCCCCCTGGCCTTACCCCCTTCATTGCCCCCTTGTTTGGCGAACGTCATGGTTAATCAGTGTAATTTCTATTATTAATATATATGCCAGTAATTTCTATTATTATCTACGCCTGTGTATGCTTTTAAATTTACTGCCCTATACTCTCACATATTGCTAACTCCTTTCCTATACACACTGATCCCCCCACCCACTCTCCCCCCCCCCGGATTCATCATCCCCCTGCCTTTCCCTCCTCATTGCCCTCATTGCCTTCCTCCATCTCTCTCCATCACATCTCTGACCCCAACATGCCCCCCTCATCCACGCCCCTATTCCCCATGACTTTCCTCTCTCCAAACATGGCCCAAACTCATAGACCATTCTTTATCCCCCTAATCTCTAAAAAATGGCAAGAAAATTTTTAATCACAAATTACTCATCCGACACCCTGAAACACTCATCATTGATAAATACCTCAGGCTCACCTCCCCCATTAAAACCAACTACATCTTCTATACCAAACGCCCCTCCAAATAGAAAAGCATCATCCTACAACATCTCCCAGTCATTAACTCAACTAAAATTCCTTATGGCTTTAAATTGGCCACTACTCCCTCCCCAACTTTTGAAGGCGAAATTGACATCTCCATATTAAAAATGGGTAACATCCTCATACAAGCCGCTGAATCCCACCTCACGATCTTTGAGCACCATTTCCGCACCTTGTCTTTCCATCTATACAATACTTCTCCTAACCACACAACGCCCTCCCGTTCTCTCCCTCACCTTCGACCCCACGCTCCCCCTCCCCTTACATCTCTATAGCTAATGCCATTTTCCAATCACGGACATCCACAAATTCCCTCCCCCACTACCCTCCCTCTTCCTGACATCCCTACTGCACCCCCCTCCCAAACCCACACACATTCTAATGACGCCCCAACCCCTAATACTACTATTTTTAACCCTTACCCTTCCTCCCCGCCCCCCTAACCTGAATCCGTACCCCTCCTCCCTGAAGCCCCTACTGTGCCTCCCCCGGCCTCATCATCTCCCTTTCCAAAACCGTTATCTCACTCCCGAACCCCACACCACCCCTAAATACGGATGCTGAGTTTCTCCAAACTCTTTACGCCCTCTTAACTTCTCAAACCACATCCCCAGAGATCTTAAGTTGCCTGTCCCGCATCATGCCTCCCATCACGCCCTACAGCCATAGCACACGGAAACCTGGCTCAATGACCACTCAACGAGCATACTTGACCTACTCTCCCCACCCGGATACTCTATCCTAAGAAAAGACAGACCCAACAGAATAGGGGGTGGTTTAGCCATAATCTTAAACCTTGTTAACAACTCCAACCACTCTACCTTCGAACACCTTGAAGCCGAACTAAAAGTACAAGGTTCCCACCCAATTCGTCAACATAATATCTACCACCCGCCTGGAGATCTCTTCCCTTCATTGATGAACTTTCTGACCTTCTTACACAATCCTCAATATCCAACACAAAAAATCTCTTACTTGGAGATCTTAACCGCCACTGGAATATCATCAATGATCCCTCAATCACCCTCCTCAACAATCCTCTTGAGATTAATGAACTCAAACAACTATGCCAGTCCCCAATCCATACCAAAGGAGCCATCCTGGAAGCCACTATTACCATGAAGGAATTGGCCTTCCTGTCTAAAATCATCCCCATATACTGGTCCAACCACCACCTCATACTGTTCACCATTGCTACCACGGCCCCCCTCCCACCACTAAAATCATTAAACCTAGGAAATGGATCAGAAATCTAAATCTTATCCCCCCTGGAGAACTGGAGTCTAAACTCTAAGCTCAACTTCTTCTCACTCCTCTCTCCCAAAACGCAAATGAGCTTACTGAACACTTTAATAAAGCAGTCACTGATGTCTTAGACCAAATGGCCCTACCTAAACAAAATCAAAGAAATATCCCATCCAAATCATGGTATAACACAGAGCTCAACAACGAAAGATGCTCACTAGGATTAATGGAAAGAACATGGAGACATCATCCTTCTCCCTCACATCTGGCACACCTCAGATTAGCTAGATCCACATACAAGAAACACATTTTCTATTTTTTTTCAAAACATTTTTTATTGACATTTTGAATGAGAGAACAATTAAATACATTCCAGTAATATTCGATGGTACATACAAATTGACTCAGTAGGGTATACAATAGTTCACCAGCGGGCATATCGTAGTAAGAGAGGTTTGTGCGGACTCTAGTTTGTGGGTAATCAATATATACGCCATCTCGCACCAAGTCCTTTATTTTGGTCCAGTCAGTCACTCGTTTCTGACAGTGATTCTACGAGCGGGGTTTCACATATATTCCCACATTCCTACATTAACTGTGCCCTTCCCCCCACCCTCCACCCTGCCTCCCTGCACCGCGGATTTAAAACTACCAACCGCCACCCCAACTCAGCAGAGTGCTTTATCCCCATAACTGTGTACTTGCGTAAAGGGGGAGAGTTACTCCGCGCTTCCTGTCCATTCCCCTTGATTTTTCGTAGTCTATTACGACCCCGCTGTGTCTCTCAGTGACTCGCCTCAGACCCTGAGCGTCATCGGGGGTATCACGTGGGACCGGCCTCGGGAGTCCATTATATCATAAAGTGTGAAATTGCAGGATCAATCATAGGCCTTGGCCGTGTTTTGTTCTGATCCCTACTACTTTCTCATCTTTTTGCTTTCGTATAGTGTTGGTGTCATGAATTATGCTCCATAGATAAGGCTCTCGCTAGGCCATGTGTCCATCTGAGTTGTCGTCGAAATTCTGTTGAGTGCCGGCCGATTCATCCGCTTCTGTAAATTCTGCCATGGCGGGTGTGGTAAGTTGTTGCCTCCGTTTCAGTCCTTGTCTTCCGGGTCTTGTGGCTGGGCGCCATCCCTCCAGCCAGTCGTGGGCCTCCTCCAGTGTAGTTAAGAACCAGCTTTTTCCTTCTGCTTCTACCCGTAGTTTTGCTGGGAAGAACATTGCATACTTGAGTTCTCGGCTACGCAACTCTTTTTTTACATCGAGAAAATTGCGGTGTTGCTTTGACACAGCAGCTGTGTAATCCCGGTACAGGGTCACATTGCAGTTGTCAAGCTTAAGTGGGGGGGCAATACGAGCCGCCTGGAGAATCGTGTCCCGATTCCGAAAGTTAAATATGCGTGCTAGTATAGGTCGGGGGGGCTCCTGGTCTGGGCCTTCCCCCCGACACTCTATGAGCTCTTTCCACTTAAAAGAAACGGGAGAGTCTACGTGGCTGTAGTTGAGTTTGGACAAGGTCTTCTACGAAGAGATCCAGGGCCGGTCCCTTGACGCTTTCCAGAACACCGACTAGGCGAATATTGTTGCGTCATGAGTGGCCTTCCTGATCATCGAGTCTTTCAGCCATTTGCTTGGCTGCCAGTTCCAATTGGCAGACCGTAGGGTCGCTGTATCTGTCGAGAGCGCCGCCGTAGTGGTTTCCACTACTGTCAGTCTGGTGTTTATTTTTGAGACATCAGCACGCAGCAGTGATATGTCAGATGAAATTGAGCCAAAAGAAGTTGCATTTGTTGCAGGGTGGCCATCACATCCTGTAGAGTTATCTCTTTTGGCTTAGCAGTCTTCAAGTCACCACCGTCAACTGCGGGTGGAGATGGTGTATCCGGTTGTTCTTTATGGAAGGTGTATTTATCCAATTTGTTGCTCTGTACTCCGCACTGTCCTCTGCCCCCCATGGTATCTGGAGCTTTGAATGGTACGTCTGGTCACTGGGAAGGCAGTATTCGCCGCTGCCTGCCAATAGGGTTGAACTCCCCCTTGCGGCCTTTCAGTTTTTCTGCCTCCCAGTAGCACCTTGTGATGAGCCGGCTGCAGCAGAGGATTCTCGCCCGGGGTCCGCTCTTTGTAGCGTCCACATTTACACCTTCCCACGGGCAGACTGTGAAGCACCATGTGGGTGTGCTGGGCTCTGTTTTAGTCCCTGAGAAATGTACAGTGCTACTTTGCATTGCCAGGGATATGTATGGCACCCAACCAGTGGTGTGACGTTTAGTCAGTGATACCTTGTTCTGCCCAATAAATCCAATCTGGGCTTTCTTCAATTGCCCCTGCAAATCAGTCCCACAGTAGGGGTCTGGATCCTGCCCCTCGCGTGAGATATCAGCCTCTTTGTTTCTGTTGTTGAACCCATGCACTGGGGGGCCGTCTCTATCTGGTGTAGTGGGTTGGCTGTGATAGGTGCAGCGGGCCGGTTTGTCCAAGGTCTCAGGGATCACCCCCGGGCCGAGTCTTTAGTGTTAGCAGTACCTTATGACTCCGGCCCCACTCAGACTAGGCGCATGCTGCCGCTCCCCGGTTCCACGATAGACCGTCGTACCTGCGGGACACTGCTCGCGCTCGTGCCAGGTCGATCTTTCCCCAAGCTGCACAGTTCTTTTAGCGGTGCCTCTCACCGCACTCAGCGTCGCTCTTTGCTTATCTCCTTTGGTTGCAATATTCGACGCGGAGCAGGCCGCCGTCACCCTTGTCTCGCTCGGCCCTCATCGCACGTGAGGCCCCGGCTCATCTGCAGCGCATAGGCCGTGGCTCCGCCCCTCAGTCTTCTTCAATTCCGGCAGCACCCACGGAGCTCAAACCTGCCGCATACCATGCATTGGGCATACCGGAGTTGTCGCCGATGGTCAATTTCTACAGGGTAGCCGAATTCATACCAGGATTCTAGGGGAAGGTTGAAACGCTCGCCGGAGTTCTCTCAGGCTCTGGCCATTTTTGTTGGTCGCTAGCCGCACCCCAAGAAACACATTTTCAACGAAAAGGCTTCCTTCTTCCGTACTCAACTTGATCAGGCTAAAAATAGACCCAGAGAAGTGTTCAACATCGTTCGCAACCAAAGATCCTCCGCACCCCCAAAGCCGATGGCCTCTACTGCTAGATGTTAAGAAATTGCCCTCTTCTTCTCTGAAAAATTGTCAAAATTCATATATCCTTCCTTTTATCTCAGATCCCAACCAACTCTCAACACTCTCCTGACATTACCTCATTACCTGATGGGACAGAATGAAGGACCCCGCCTTGGGCACGAGTTGGACATCCCACAAGTGATGTCATGCCGCTGCGTTTTGAAGCTTCAGCATGCAGGGACCTCAGTGACTTGGGTCAGCATGGAAGCGTCTCCCCTGGCTACCAAGTGAAGATGCAGTTCTTTTATACCAATGAGGTAGCCTCAGGGTTTCTGCCACAATCAAATATGTAAATGAGCCTAAATCAATAATTGCACCTGCGCAAAGTAGGCCTGTCGCCCTAGGTTGGAGATAGCGATGACTTTTGTACCGAGTATGTTAATCCTGTTATGTACGTCAATTGCATGGGATTTTACCAAGAATCCTCATACCTGTTGGAAATCACGGTATTGCACTGCACTTTTTTCCTTTTGTTTTGGTTTTTTGTCTCTCTTTATTCAATAAAAATATTTGGAAAAAAAAAGAATCCTCATACCTAATAAATGAGGCTAGTTTCAAAGAAACCAATCAACATTTATTCAGCACATAACTGGGTAAAAGGTCAATGCTAGAACCGTTATACAGAGCAAGGTAGGACACATATCGTTAAAAGGTCGCTTTGCTACTTAGGCCTAGGTTGGGGAACATAACACTCCTGGCTCCAGAGGCGCTTTGATTGTGACCAGTGCGGCCGACTGCGAGGTCGACAAGGTGGCGGTCTGTCCCTGTAGTGTTGATGTCAGGCAATGAGACCGGCATAATAAGGCCCTTGTAGAGCTTGCTGGGAGCATGGGAACAGAGTGGGAGCCTCCTGCCGGCATCTGCTGAAGATGGCACATGCCCACGCATAACGCCTGAAACCTTGCTGCATGCCATATCAGGACAGCTGCACCAACCTTCCCGGGAACAGGGAGAGGGAAGCTGGTGACATCGGGTGAGGACATTGGCGGGGATGTGCCCCTACACCGGCAGCCATGACATCTGACCCGCTGAAACTTGGAAGGGGCCCTTCCGCCGTGTGGGGACTGCATGGGCCCCAGCATGTTCCCTGGGGTTGCTGACACTCGGAGCCAGTCCCGGAGACAGAAGACCGAGGAGATAATGGACTCTGGGATCTTCTGGGTGGCTGGCTCGGACCACAAAGCACACTAAAAGTAGAACCCCCCCCTTCCTGCTTGGCCCACAGTGATGGCTACATCACTGCTGGGGTTCCACCTCCCCACCGACAGACAGGCATTGGCCTACATTGCACGACGCAGTGAGTACTGAGGTTGGGGGACGGAGAGGAGCACCCAAAGGTAGGACTGTTCGGGGCAGAGCAGGTGGGCTTGCTAAGTGTGCTGTGGGTCCTGCTGTTCCCGCACTGGTTCCCTACCCATTCAATTGGACTGCCTGTCGACGGTGGGTGTGGCCCCCCCAGTGTCCCGAGCCCACTGAGGAGATTGCCAGTGGGTGGGCTTGATGCCGTGGAAGCCTGCTGGGAGGCACATCTAGCAGGCTTTGCTGCACGTAGACTGTAGACTCCTAACCCATACTCTACACAACAGGTCATGGCAGCAGCAAAAGGCAAATACGACCAGTCAGTGGGGGACACACACCCACTTTACACCAGCTGCCTCCAGGGACCTGTACAAGCCTTGAATGGCCTTCCATAGGTGGACGCAGAGGAAGCTACCGACTCAAGAGCAGGTCGGTGAACTGGGCCTTCCTGACTTACCTGTTTGACTCCTTGAAGGTGGAAATTTAAGACCTTAAAAGGGACCTGCGCGACCGAATCCAATACTTACAAATACGACAGTGGGGGCTGCACCCCTTCATCAGACCAAATGCGGAGCGCCCCGGCTGCGCTTTTTGAGGAATGGGTTTTCCTTAAGAAGGACTACAGAATAAAGATGCCTTATTACAGAGATCTATGAATAATGGGGGAGCGGGGCCAACAACACTGCCCAAGACAGCAGGACAGAAAAAGTGGGAGGTGGACCTAGGCATGGCCCTTTCCATAAAAGATTGAGTGGACATCTACTACCGGGCCCATCACACTTCTTATAAGATGACTATTATGGAGACGGCATATAAAATAGTTTCCTATTGGTACTTTACCCCTGCACGGCTTAAAGGCGTGGAGCTCAGGGTGCACAAAATATTGCTGGAGGGGCTATGTGGAAACGGGCACTTTGGTCCACCTTCTCTGGCCCTGTCCAAAGCTGGTCCGTTATTGGGAGTTCATCTGAGATGACATAGACAGGGCATTCAAAACCATGATCCAGAGGCTCCCAGCCTACACTATCCTGGGGCTTCCCAACTCTTTAACCTACCCCTTGTGCTCACTAACTTCAGTTTCATACCTGAGCCTGTAGGATCAGTATGCCTTAAGACATATGTTGTTTTTCTAAGCCTCTAAAGTGTCTGTTTCGCACCTGGGCAGCCCTGGAGTTCTGAGTTTCAAAAATCTAAATCGAGGGATAGCTCTTCATTCTACATTAGCCCAAAAATCTACTTGCAAATGGCTAGGTTGGAAAATAAATTGGAACTGAAAGGAAGGTACTGAAAGGAAAATACTTTATATATGGTAAATGACATAGTCAGATTATTTGAACAGCTTTAAAACCTATTGTTTCACACAGTGTTGTAGCTGAGTGTGCGATAAAATGAACTGTTTGGCCCTTTTTTTAAATCACTCCAGTGTAGGAAGGAATGAAAAGTATTGAGCATACTCTGCAAACCATTAATAGATGGAATATTTTTGAAGTGCCTATTTGTTGCTTTCTTTTCACTCACTTTCTTAGGTTAACTTTGATTTAATATGCATAATAGGCAGCGCCACTGGAATTGTGCAATTGTGCGACCGCAGTGTTTTTTGCATATTTATAGATTTGCCGCATTTGGCACATAATCCATCATCTGCTGCATAATCTGCAGATTTTATCCCCCCAAAAATTGTTTCTAACTCGAACAGTTTAAAAGTTGCTACTGCCCAGTGGACAGCCCTTTGCAAAGATTGACTGGCCAACTTTTTGTTGCTTCTTGCTATATTTGTGTGTTTAACTAGTACAAATAAGGTGCAACTAACCCCACACAGTATTAACAAGCATAAAAATAACAAAATAAGGAAGGATTGCAATCACAAAATGTGCTGCATTGTGCTGCATAATTTGCCCTTTCTTGCCACGAAATTTACTCCACCCTGCCGCATAATTTGGGACTCCTCTGCCACAAAATTCCAGTGGGACTGATGATAGGGGTAATTTATTAAAGGAACAAACTAGCAGATTGGGCTTGCACACCTTACACTAAGCATGGAGGGGCTCACTTTCTATGCTTGCATGGGGCCTTTTCAGACATTGCTATGCCACTGGTTATGCTAGCAGGTGTTTGCTGTATCTTTCCACCTCCCAGGAAGGGCTTCATTTGCAATACACGAGGGAGTGTTTTAATTCTGCAAATCATTCTTAGACATCATCCTTTTTAATTATTCCAATGCTTAATCTCATACATGCATTGTATAAAGACAGCAATCATTTTAATTTTTATTTCACTGCTGCAGGCATGCTCTTGAGGCTTTTGTCAGGACTCAAACGCACGTCTGAATCTAGTGCAGATCGAGATAGACTGACCTCAAGCTTGCCGCCTGGAAGCCTTTGGAATCACATGATCTTGCAAGACTTTGGGCGGTCACCTTGGGGTCAGGCTGTCAAGTCTAACGCCATTGGCTTATGCTCCACCGCAGTGTGCAGAGTGTAGGAGAAATAAGGGGGAAAGACGTTTTTAATACTGAAAGAATTATTGTCTCAGTTCATATTGTATTGTATTGCAATTGCATTTATATAGCGCTTATAACCCCTGACGAGGCGTCTCCGGGACTCATAGAGGATTAGTGTTGAATTAGTATAGTGAAACATGGAAGTAATTTTAAGTGGTGGACAGGTTAGTCAGTTATTTGAATTCGGAATGATAGCAGAGGGATAGAAGAGGAAAAAGGTTTTTCTAAATTCGTTGATGTGTTCCTGGCCCCATTAGTTAGTAACCTTCCAGCATTTGTGAGAGATACGGGACATCTGATTAACAAAATTGAGGGCAGGGAGTTTAACTCTGCCACGGATTTCCTGGTTTCCATGGATATTGAGGCGTTGTATTCTAACATACCCCTTAATGGGGCATTGGAAGCTGTCAAAAGTGCATTGACTGAAAATATTAATAAGACGGACAACCTCTTCATCTTGGAGTGTCTGGCCATTGTTCTTCATGAGAACTACTTTGAATTTTATAAAGTTGTATACAAACAGACGCTGGGCATCAGTATGGGAGCGGCTTGTGCTCCTAATGTGGCCAACCTGTATATGGGTGCGTTTGAGAAAAAGTTTATCTACAATGAGGTAGCTCCATTCTACGAGAACATTACCCATTATTACAGGTTTATTGATGACATCTTTTTTATTTGGAGAGGAAATGAGGAACAACTCTCTGAATTTATTCTTTGGGTTAATCTCTGTGACCCGCATCTCAAATTCACTTCCAAAATCAGCAAAGAAAAAATTGAATTCCTAGATATTTGGATACAGGCCATAGATGAACATATTGAAGTATCGTTATATACTAAACCCACGGCCCGCAACACCCTATTACAATACCACAGTTTTCACCCACGTAGCCAAAAAGATAGCATCCCTTTCAGTCAGTTCCTGAGTCTCCGCAGGAATTGTACGTGTATCCAATCCTTTGAAATCCATGCAGAGACTCTTAAAAGTAAGTTGCGAAACAGAGGATATCCATACAGAATTATTAAGGAGTCCTATAAAAGGGCGAAGTACTACAATCGAGATGCTTTATTGCTAACCAAGACCAAAAATATCCAGGAGAACCTGGTTTGTGTTACTTGACACTCTAATTTCAATAACAAACTGCGCCAAGCGATTAATTCTTCCTGGCATATACTGAATTCTGGTAACCAGTTGAATAACCTGCCCAAACCTATTTTTGCCTTCCGCAGAAATAGGAATTTGAGGAACGTACTTGTTAAATCCAAACTGCCTAATAAAAATGAAATGATCCAGCGCTCTATTACTGGTGCCTACCCTATTCTTGGCACCCACAAATGTGGCGGATGCCATGCTTGTACCTTTGTGAAAACCATCTCAAATCTGAAATGGGGTAAAAAGACTTTCTCCTTCAAAGAAATGACTAATTGTAGGACTTCTAACGTGATCTACCTAATCTTGTGCCCTTGTGGCAAAGGTTATGTGGGTGAAACTAGCAGGGAGATGCGGGTCAGATTTAGCGAACATAAATCTGCCATCAACAACAAACGTGTGGGAGCCCCTCTGGTGAAACACTGGGTTGATAAACAACATTCCATTAAAGATCTGGAATGGCTGATACTGGAACGTGTACATATACCCAAAGATGGTAATACTGATGCTCTCAGAAAGAAAAGAGAAGTCTTTTGGATATTTACTCTGCAGACATTTGGCAATGGTTTAAACGAATCTCTTCCCTGGGAAAATGCGATTTTGTGACACCTAGGCTTGTATTGTTAAGGCGTATTATTCATCATTATATGGGTGTTCTTCCCTCTTCTATGTCACCCTGAGGTACTTCTGATTAGACCTGGATATATATCCCGCCTTTATTCGTCCATTTCAATATGACAGCCACTATTCACTTCTAGTTGTCTGACACTTAGTAACTTCTAAAGTGTCTAATTGTGTTCCCCCCTCTGGCCTCGTCTTTATCTGATGCTATATTTATTTTATTCACATGGGTACGATGCTGCTACATTTAAATTATCGTCCGATTATTTTTATCACACTATACCTATTCTTGTAATATGTAGAGAGCCTGTTGATTTTCCCAGCCATTTTAAACAGAGCGGGTAAGAAACTTATCTGTCCCTCTTTAGTTTCTTTGAACGCTATTCTTCCCTATCCAAGATGGCAGGCGCGTTGTACTATCGGCGAGGAACCGGAATTGAGTTTCCATGTCCGAATTTGACTCAGAGGTGCGTTCCCCCTTTTTTTTCTAATAAAGCTAGCACTATCTAACTGGTTCTTGATTTAGGCGCTTGCGAATTCAGAGGCGGCCGGGTCCTGGATTAAATTCTGGAGAATTGGATAGACACGAGGGAACTTCTTCCCCGACTGAGTAAGTGCTCCAATTAGCGTTTCTCGACTTTCTCTTGTATCACGCGTATTGCTATTTGTCCATAGATTTATTTTTTCATTCTGAATTATTAGCGTATCTCGACTTTTTCTTGTATCACGCGTATCTTTACTTGGTCATAGTTTCATCTGATTATTTCATTCTGAATTACTTTGTGTACCCTCTAGTAGCCGTACTTATCGTTCGACCCTGGAAACACTGTGGTTTCCCCCCCTTTCTTCCATCCTCTATATGCTTTACTTGCATTTTATTTTTTATTTTTCAATTGGGGGGCCCGTGGCCATTTGTTAGATTGATATTTACTACTGCTGGCTCCCATTGCTGATTTATTTAGTTGCAAAGTCTTAAGCTACACCTCTAAAGGTGATTCCTAACTCTGGACCCTCATATAGATTCCTGGTTTATTTTTTCTTTACAGAATCTATCGAACTAAGATCGGTGATCTACCGTGATAATAAGACGGGAACCACTTGTTTTTAAAGGATATCCATACTGATGTAGAAAAACCATTGTAATGAAAACTAGATAACGCTAAGTAAGTTCTATGTACTTGTTAAACATTTCATAGGCTTTATGTATCTAAGGATATGTTCTGTATTGAACGTTTTTCAGTATGAATTAGGGTCTATTGTCTGTTAGCTAACATTTTTCTTCTCTTTTTTTTTCTACTTATAGTTGTTTATACTACATTATATTTTTCCATTTTTCCGAATTTTTCCTTTTACTTTATGAGGCTGTAGTACAAGTGAACACATTTTTATATATAAATCAGTGGATTGGTGTAGACGTTTAGGTAGTCCTTATAATTAGTTAGGACGTAACTTCTGAATATCAAGATAACTAATGATATTCTTTCTTCCAGTTATCTAATATCTACTGTTGAACTAGCCCGGTGAGCTCCATCCTGGGCTAAGTAGATCCAGTGTCCTCTCAGACCTTACATCCCCTATAAGACGCCTGTCGTGTGCGAACACTATCTAGGGAAGGCAGTTTTTGTGATTCATTCTGATCCTATATGATTATGTCCAACTTCAAGTTCTTGTGGCATAACAAGTATGTATAATCTAAACATTTCTACATGATCTATTTGTGGGTTCACTTGGTGGTGTTTTTTCATCCTACTTTTTTCAAACTGGGTCTATGATGTCTTTATATAATTTTTTTTTAATGGTTTTTCAGGCTATTGTTTTGTATATGGTCTATGATGCATGATATCTCTCCTACTCTCACCTCAAGCACCTATTAAGCAACTCTGGATGTATATAAGATGTGATTTATTCAATAAAAAATAATTTGGTTATTACTATTCCCACAGATTAGATTGACGAGGGATTAAGGAAACCTAGGAAATTGAACTATCTATTTGACTAAACTTACTGCATTGATTAATAATTGTGAGTTTTCGCCGTTTGAAAATGCCATCAGCGCCCTGAGGAAGGAAGGAGTATGAGATTCCGAAACGCGCGTCGGCGCAATAGTTTTTCTGTATTTTTTGAATTTTTCTTTTTATGTATATGACTGTTTTGAATGTTTCTATTGATTTTTTCACTTTCTTATGCACTGCACTAATTGTAATTGTCTTTAATGTGTTTGTGTAAATTGTTTATCCACCTCTAGTATATGTACTGCTTCGTCAATGTTTATAACTCTTCTTAGTTAGATGAAGAGTTATACTGCTGTTATGTCTTTGTTCTTGAACAAAAAATCTAATGACTAATTCAAAGAGAAAAGTAAATATATATGTATATTTTTTTATAATAAAAAAAACAAATAATGGTATAGAAGACTGTTCGTGTTTCTGTGGGTTAGTTTCTGCTTAAAGGGGTTCTACTTGTGCCTCCTATATGTTTAATGCAATTTTGTAACCCAATGCTCCTTCTCATGAAAACTTAATAAAGTGTTTTAAAAAAAAAAAAAAGGGGTTCTTCTTGTGGTTATTGGAATCAGGCTGTCAAGTCTAACGCCATTGGCTTATGCTCCACCGCAGTGTGCAGAGTGTAGGAGAAATAATGGGGAAAGACATTTTTAATACTGAAAGAATTATTGTCTCAGTTCATATTGTATTGTATTGCAATTGCATTTATATAGCGCTTATAACCCCTGACGAGGCGTCAAAACGCTTTTTTGGTGAGTAGCACGCTACTCAGGGACTCATAGAGGATTAGTGTTGAATTAGTATAGTGAAACATGGAAGTAATTTTAAGTGGTGGACAGGTTAGTCAGTTATTTGGATTCGGAATGATAGCAGAGGGATAGAAGAGGAAAAAGGTTTTACAAACTGCCAATCATTTAGACATCTACTGGCCTTTCTAATATACAGGGAATTGTGGCTTACCCATTCAGAACAATTCTGTACCTATCGTGTTTTTGTTTTCTTTGGGCAGTGAAAATGTCATTGTCATATCATTTTTATCAAGTTTGATATTATTCTAGTACATGGTATGCTTTTCTATCTTTGTATCTATTATACGCCTTATCTATTCATTAAAGTAATCTTTTGCATCAATGATCACCTCATATTTAACAATTATCAAATAGGTACGCAAAGAAACACTGAAGAAAATATGTACTTACACAGTTAACCGTTTTCTTAGCTCCTTGAATAATACGAACTTTTTAAGACGCAATGTTCTACAAATACAGTGCTCAATGCGTACCTAGCGCTGCGAGGTCATACTAAAGGCAAAGCGGGGTATACAAATCTCTTTAACATACTGTAGTTTGTCGTGGCAGACCCTGTACAGAGTGCACGATCCTCGTTTACAGATAGACATTTTAAATAAATCTCCCTTCATTACCCATCGCCTTACTTCTCAAAAACTGCCACTAGATGGCAGCACAATACAAGATTTTGATTTTTGGATGTAAGATTTATCTGTGTTATTGTGTTTAAACAATGTGTAAACGTAAGCTTGGCTAGCTCAATAAATGTTATATGTAGTCTCGTTATCTACTCTGCCTCCTCGGGTTTGCCAATATATTAAAAGGGCTCCACTTGTATCTACCCAGAATACTTTAAAACCTTTGAGTTAATATGGCATCAATTGATTGTGTATTGTAGTCTTATCATCTTTAAATCACTGTGGCGCACGTGCTATGTTAGAGGGCAGTGCTGCTTGATACAGCTGAGCAGATATGTTGCAAGTAAGTTACTATTGCAGAGTTGATGTTCAATTGTTAATAGCAATGAGCATTTCGACCCAATTCACAGGATAGAAAACGGTATTTGTAGCTGTTTTGGGAAGCAGTGCTCAATGGTTACAGGGAGCGCTTGAAATTATAGCAAATATAGCAAACAGGTGTATGAAATTGGAATTGACAGCCGCACAGCCCACAAGAACGCCATGCGCAGACACCACCAACTCATCAGGGCCGCCTTCAAGGACCGCTTAGACAACAACGCACACAACACCAAAGAACTCTTCAGCATCATGAAAGAACTCTCCAACCCCAGCTCCAACACCAACGACATCCCACCATCACAGGACCTGTGCGACTCCCTGGCCACCTTCTTTCACCGCAAGATCACCGACATCCACAACAGCTTCAACTCCGACACCCCCGCAACCGCCACCGAGCTCATCACCCCTGCAACCACCACCCGCACCAGCCGCCTGACCGCCTGGTCCAACGTCAGCGACGAAGACACCATCAAAACCATGAACTCCATCCACTCCGGAGCCCCATCTGACCCCTGCCCTCACCACGTCTACAAGAAAGCCAGCACAACCATCGTGCCCCACCTCCGAAAGACAATCAACAGTTCCTTCGAGACAGCAACCTTCCCGGAAAGCTGGAAGCACGCCGAGATCAACGCCCTTCTGAAGAAGCCCAAGGCGGACCCCAAGGACCTCAAGAACTTCCGGCCCATCTCCCTGCTCCCGTTCCCGGCAAAAGTGACAGAGAAGATTGTCAATAAACAGCTAACCCGCTACCTCGAAGACAACAACATCCTGGACCCTTCCCAATCCGGTTTTCGCAGCAACCACAGCACCGAGACCGCCCTCATCGCCGCCACTGACGACATCAGGATCCTGATGGACAAAGGAGAAACAGCCGCCCTCATCCTCCTGGAACCTATCAGCAGCCTTTGACACAGTCTGCCACCGCACCATATCATCACGCCTCCATGACGCCGGTATTCAAGGGAAGGCCCTGGCCTGGACCACATCCTTCCTCTCCGGCAGAACCCAGAGCGTCCGCCTCCCACCCTTCCACTCGAAATCCACCGAGATCATCTGTGGCGTCCCACAGGGATCCTCCCTCAGCCCGACGCTGTTTAATATCTACATGGCACCGCTCGCCCACATCGCACGTCAACATAACCTCAACATCATCTCCTACGCCGACGACACCCAGCTGATCATATCCCTCACCGAAGACTCCTACACCACCAAAGCCAACCTCCACAGAGGAAGGACAGCAGACTGAAGCTGAACTCAGACAAGACGGAGGTCCTCATTTTCGGACCAACCCCTTCAGCCTGGGACGACTCTTGGTGGCCCACATCGCTAGGCACAGCCCGGGAACCCATAGACCACGCACGCAACCTGGGGGTCATCCTCGACTCCACCCTCTCCATGACCAGGCAAGTCAACGCCGTCTCCGCGTCCTGCTTCGACTGATCCTCGACGTCCCCCGATGCAGCCACATCACACCCCACCTGAGAGGCCTGCACTGGCTCCACGTCAACAAGAGGATCACCTTCAAACTCCTCATCCACGCACACAAAGCCCTACACAACACCGGACCTACATACCTCAACAGCCGACTCAGCTTCCACACCCCCACCCGAAGCCTCCGCTCAGCCAACCTCGCCCTCGCCACAGTCCCTCGTATCCGGAAAACCACCGCCGGCGGTAGATCCTTCTCCTAACTCGCCGCCAAGACCTGGAACGCTCTCCCCACCAGCCTACGACAGACTCAGGACCTGCTGGCCTTCAGGAGACTCCTCAAGACCTGGCTCTTCTATCAGTAGCGGCCCCCCTCGCCCCCCCCAGAGCCTTGAGACCCTCACGGGTATGTAGCGCGCTTTACAAATGCATTGATTGATTGATTGATTGATTGAGTTTTAGTTGGGAAGTGAGAATTTACCTGAAATAATGATCACAATCCTTGTCAGGGTGAACCACAAAAGCCACTAAATCTAAACCTGTGCTCAATCCTTCTGGTAGGCATAAAAGCAGCCAGGAGTAATTTAGAGGAAACGTATGAAGCATTTCTGAAGAACTCAAGCAGAAGAAAAGTGAACACACCACAAAAAACCCAAACCAATTTAGAAAACTAGAGAAAAAAAGAATAAATCAAATGACAGTAAAACGACAAACTTACAATCAGTAGTAAAGTGGTCAGTAGAACCGTAGACATGATTTTTTTTAAATTTGAATGAAAAAATAGATCCAAAAAGAACAAAATGCCAACTGCTGCAATCTGTTTGCATGAGTTTGGTTCAAAATCAAAACTGCGATTGCGATGCGGATCAGGTTGGGCCCGGTCTAAGATTTACCTTTGGACTTACAAGAAATTCTGAGAAGGTAAAGTCTTCTGGGAGTCACTGAAGCTCATCATTTTGTCATTATTACATGTGAACACTATTTGGGCTAAGGTGTCACCTCGTTAGTACCAGTTTGACACCCAGAAACAGGCACAAGCAACAGAAAGGTGACCTGTCATCTTTAGCTAATGCCCTTACATTGCTCAGCAACACTTGTTTCAAAGTTTTTGGTAACTTTTGAAACTTTTGAGCTAGAAACATTTTAGTGTTAAAATCTACAGCTTATCAAGCAAATGATGGATTATGTGGCAAACTTGGCAAATTCCTAACTATGTATCAAATGCATAACGTGTAATTCCAGTGGCCCTGGTTATTATGTAACCTGGTGTTTTCCGATAGGAGAGTCTGCCTTACCACAGTGAAAAACTATTTTGGAGCTTTTTCCTTGCCAGGACATGTAAAGCTTAAGTGCACATGTCCTAATTTAAAAAAAAACAATGCACCCCGCCCTATGAGCCTTTAGGATCTATCTCGGGGGGATTTATAGGTATTAAAAAGGAAGGTTTAGGCCTGGCGAAAGGTTTATTAAGCTATGTCTAAATGGCAGTTTAAAACTACATACTCAGGGGCAGGCCTGGAGACATGTTTTAAAGTGTTACTTTACTGGGTGCCACAATGAATGCTTCAGTCCACTAGTAGCATTTACTTTAGAGGCCCTCGGCACATATACTAGGTACTTATAAGTAAATAAAAAGTGGAAATCAGGAATATGTCAATTTTACTATGTTTAAAAGGAGAGACAACCAATTTACCACTGGTTAGCGGGTGTAGAGTGTGCAGAGTCCTATGGCCAACAAAAGTGGGAATGCCAAGCAAAAGATGATCATTTCCAACAACAGGCGCTCACTAGCTTAGAGTACTTGTTTGCTACTGGGAAATGCTGGTACTCTCACATTAAAATACTGGTTCCCTGCTGAGCAGTGCTGGCACTCTCTCATTAAAAACACTGCACTAGTGCTGGAACTCCCACATTAAAAATACTGCACCACTGCTGAGCAGTGTTGGCACTCCCACATTAGAAATACTGCACCATTGTTGGGCAGTGCTGGTACTCTCTCAATATAAATACTGCACCCCTGCTGAGCAGTGCTGGTACTCTCTCATTAAAAACACGGCATCCCTGCTGATCAGTGCTGGAACTCCCACATTAAAAATACTGCACCACTGCTGAGCAGTGTTGGCACTCCCACATTAGAAATACTGCAGCCC
The DNA here is from genome assembly GCF_964204655.1 of Triturus cristatus. Lineage (NCBI taxonomy): Eukaryota > Metazoa > Chordata > Amphibia > Caudata > Salamandridae > Triturus > Triturus cristatus. The sequence goes on from NC_140592.1 coordinate 772,157,840, forward strand.
TGCTGGGCAGTGCTGGTACTCTCTCAAAATAAATACTGCACCCCTGCTGAGCAGTGCTGGCACTCTCTCATTAAAAACACTGCATCCCTGCTGATCAGTGCTGGTACACTCACATTAAAAATACTGCACCCCTTCCGAGCAGTGCTTGTACTTTCCCTTTCAAATTAAAGAAGTACAGGTACACAGGAGCTGCACATTGAAAAAACTGGTTGTAGGTAACAGGGACGTAACAATGGCACCCGCAGTGTGCTGGGCCGGAGCTCCAGGGAACACCCCTCCGGCACTGTGTTTGGCCAGTGGGTCCCTGGCCTGAGAGCTCCTGACTGGGTCCGGAGTGTGGGGTGGGGGCACGGAGGGCTTCATGTACTTTGCAGAGGGACCCCTCAAGTTATGTTATGCCACTGATAGGTGGTCACAGTTGAGATCCACATTAATTACGGCTCTAATATGTTCTACTGTTCGATGTAGTAGTCTTCCAGTTGTAATTTCGAAGTATCTCAGCATACATGAGTGCATTCTAAAATATGCATTAAGTAAGGAATGCCACAATATGTGTATTTTAATCTCCTCCTTCTTTTCACCATGAATTGTTTAGCCTACTATCACCAACTGACCATTTTGCACATTTATAAACCCTTCTACTTAGGTTAGTAGTAGGTGTGTACACATTTGTTTCTGCCTTTGGACAGCAGAATCAAATTGCTGGGCATGTAACCTATTTTTGGCATAAGCTTCTACACCTGGTTTCAGACGGAATGTAGACCACAGTGATATCTCATAGCAGGTCACAAACAGATGCAAGAGTGCACAGTCCAATGGAACTATTCTGAATAACCTACCATCAGCCATTCAGAAAAGTCTCAGTATACAGAGACCCATTGTGATTGGCTAAAGGTAGCTAATCTTATTTAATAAACAGCATGGAGATTTCAGAAATTCTGATTGGCTGGTTTTTTTTCTATATTCAACATGGTAAACACCATCTTAAGGACTGGCATTTTAGTTTTTGGTTTTTTACATCCTTAATAAACATGTAAATATGCATGCATACATAGAATGCAACAGTGGCTCATCCGCAATGGTGGAGGAGCATCGCGTCACTGGCTCAGAGCCAGCAGCTGAAAAATAAAAATATTTTACTGCTGTTTTATTTTTCAACTGCTGGCTGAGCCAACATGTGCAGGGAAGTGTGGGGGAGGGAAGAGGAGTGGTATGTACACTTTTAAGTGCACGTCAGTTTGGCTGGCCGTCTCAGGCTGGGCAAACTGACATGCGCACTTAGGTTTTTACAACCCAGCTGAATGCCACAGGCGGGTTGGAGAAACAGCACAGACTCCCTGTGCCTGAGCAAGCGTTATTTTGGCAGTCCCAGGCCAATCCCCATGCTGCTCTAATGCTTGAGATCAGCGCAGGGTTTGGATGTGGAGTCCGTGATGCTGTCCCAGGGACTGCTGGGACCAGGAACAGATGAGCACGAGGCAGCCAGCAGCACCAGGTAAGTCTTTTTTTAAAATTCTTTTTAACCGCCTGCTGCGCGCTCACCATGTCCCCCTCCATCCGCCCCAGCCACTCCTTACCTGTGTCAGCCGCCACTGATAGAAAGGCTTACAGACAGCTCTCTTTATTTATTGGCCAGTTGTGTCATTCACATTTTGTTTCCTCCAATCACAGACTACAGTAAAGAGCAATGGCTCCGCTGACATCCATCAATTTACTCCGCTCACTGTGAGCGACGGCTCCTTGAGTGAGCATGACAGGAAGAGGAGTCCCCATTGAGAGACTGACAGCTTTGAATCAGTCAACTCTCATCACCCTGCAGCATTACTTTCTTCTGGTCCAGGACTGAGGCAGTAAGGACTACCACGCGACAGTTTGCAACCTTGCTCCACTTCCCGTTGTTGCCAAGGAGCCCCTCTGCTCCAAAACTGCTGGCGCCAGCAACATGAAAGAAAGACCTTTCTGCCCTTTAATTACTGTACCAAGCAGCTCTAACACCAGAGTAAATTGTAACTTAAACATACCTTCTCAAAGCAGCATGTCCACCAGTGCACACTCCAGGGGCCAGCTCTGAGTCTGGCAGCAGCTGAACTCAAGTCCTTGGGTTCCTGCTCTTGTGTGTTTACAGCATATATGCCAACATTTTACAACTGGATAGTGGGAGATTATGAAGGCAATTTTAGGTAGGAAATAAAGTATTTTATGGCTTTAAAAATCAGAAGTCTCCCGCCTTACTCGGGTCTGTTGACTTGTATGTCACAGCAACCTGATCCTGGGATGCTTGAAGAAAGAATACTCTAAACCGAAGGGTGCTAATGAGCTGTACTGAACTGGCAGCAATCTAGGTGGGATTCATAAAGGACTGTCGTCAATCCACCAACCATTCTGAAAAAGGAGCAAGACGTAAAGAGGAAGAATCGTTTAATGCTGACGGCAAATACCCTCCACTCCTAGATGGCCACCAGTTCAGCAAAACCAGGCCAGCAGACTTTACTTTGAAGAGCTCTTTGCACTACCATGACAGATGCTGAAACTATGAGCAGAGAAGGGCGCCAAGGACTTGAGAGAAGATGCTACACTGATACTTCTTTAGGCCACTTGGGCACGTCTTGTCACACTGAGATTAGCAGTCGCGGCCGGCACAGGTAAGAACGGTTGGGCGGTGAGGCGGGGCAGGGCAGGGGTCGGGGAAGTCGACATACGACGGGATAAGTTAAATTAAATGAAAAATAAAAGCACTTACCTTGCTCTCGCCTAGGCTTAATTATCCTGGCTTAATTTGCAGAATCTTGGGAATTTCTCATTATAGCGGTCTCACAGAAGAATGTACTGCATTTGCACTATTCTTTGTAAACATTTCCAGCGAACAAAAGAACGTAAACAGCTGTTGTTCCAGGTGCTTTTGTACCTTCCAGTATTTTTAGTGCAAAATGCGGCCTCGCATCAAATTGCTGAAATATTACGTGAAATCAAACTATGCAAATTTCATGCACCACTAGGTTTTAGTGCAAAGATATAAAATCAGCAGAGTTGAGAATGTATTCTTCCTTGTTCCCAACTAACAAGGTGTCTTATTTATTTACTGGTATGTTTATGCATCAATAACAGTTTATTTCTTTTTATTTGAACTTTATTTTGCGTTGGTATATGCATCAAGCGCATACTGCGATATCACTCTAAACTGTATTTCTCCTGTTCTCCATGGTTGATTGTTAAATCTCCAAAGCCTTGATACTAATGTGAGTTAAATGAGGAAAACTATTTACACATTTTTCTTAAGAACATAGTCAACGGGCTTTCGCACTTCAGATTTTAGTGTCTGTGGTTAATTGTGTTTTTGATACTTGCAGGTCCTTCCTGGAGAAACTGTAAAAGAATGACAAACTTGGGCCAACACACCCACAATGTTCCGTAGTGTATGTGCCACATATAAGGGGAGTGGCTGCACATTATGGTCAACCAGTTATTGTTTGGCCATTAGTAAAGTAGTTGCTTGCAATGGGATGTTTGGAAGAGCTCGGGTTCACCGTGGCACACACAATACAAAACGTGAACCATCTGATGGGAGGCTTCAGACGGGAGACATGGATTATTAACACCCTTTCAGGTGGTGTTAAAATTATCACTGTTCACCCTTCTCTCTATTTCTTTGTATGTTATATTTTAAAACTAAACTGTGCTTCCTACAATTTTGAGGTATTGGCAGAAAAAAAGCACTACAGTTGGCTGCTCTCTGTACATTGAGCTGCACAACGAAAGAGTGTAACACCTCATAATGTTTTTTTTTTTACAGTTCTTGTAATCAATCAATCAATCATGGTTCTGAAGAGCATGACTAATCACCCATGAGGGTCTCAAGGCGCCGAGAAATTGGGGGCAGGAAATTCAGTCAAAGAGCTAAGTCTTGAGATCCTTCCTGAATTGAGGCAGTGACTGGAATTGCCTGAGATACAGAGGTAGGGAGTGCCAGGTCTTCACAGCAAAGGAGGATAAGGATCTTCCTCCAGCCGAGGTGTTGCGGATCCGTGGGATAGTGGCCAGAGTCAAATGGGCGGAGTGGAGATGTCTGGTCGGTGTGTAGAAGGAGAGGCAGTGGTTGAGGTATTCGGGTCCGGCGTTGTGAAGGGCTTTGTAAGCATGCGTGAGGAGCTTGAAGGTGATTCTTTTGTTGATCGGAAGCCAGTGGAGGTCTCTCAGGTGACCGGATATGTGGCTTTGGCACGGGATGTCCAGGATAAGTCTGGCGGAGGTGTTCTGAATGCATTGCTTACCAAAAGCCGAGACACTTGACTTCAGACATCCACGCTGTAACTGATTTTCTATTCCAGTTTAGTGGCATAATATACAATAAAAGAACATTTCTACCAGAGGTATTAATTTATATCCAAACTACAATGTCAGAAATCATTCACCTTATGATGACGAGCGCACAGATGAGTCCACTGCAACTGTTAAACACGGCACCCAAAATAATAAATGATTTCCAGCAGCTATCTGCACATGCTGGTTTGTTTGAGCCTAGTCACTGAATGAAAAGTGCTGCTGGTGGGTGGCAAAAGCAAAAATAACAGATGATAGACTGAATGCTGAACAATGCAAACTTTCTCAGCCAATCAACAGAATTGGGTTTAAATCATCATTTTTTTGCCCACCACGACACCCCAGTTTGACCCAGCTATATGCAAATCAGTCTTGACCCTGTGCCCAAAGGGAACAGTCCAGCCCGAACTGCCAAGCCAGGTCCTCCCTGGACCGGGAAACAAGCATCCCGGGACCAGTGTGGGGGTCTCATCCCTAAGGTCTGGTGGCTCAGTGGACTAATGTGTCCACTGCAGGGGCCTGTGTTTGACCTCATGGTCACAGGTTCAAATCCTGATGGTCCACTCAGCCTTTCATCCATCTGAGGTCGATAAAATTAGTACCGTTGAGTAACAATAAACATCTGTTATTCAGCGCCAAGATACATACGAGTGAGGGAGTGCTTTACAAATACACGTCATGTTATTAGCCAGGCTAGCTTGAATCCAGTGGCGCAGTGAGCACGCGACTCATGTCTGGGCATTCACTTCCCTCTTAGTGCGACAAAAGCAAAAAGAACAGATGATTGACTGAATGCTGAACAATGCAAACATTCACCCCCAGTCAACAGATCTGTGTTTAATCCATTGTTTTTTTTGCCCACCACGCCACCCCAGTTTGGAGAGGGGTCAGGGCTGGCAGAAAGAGTCACACATGACACCTTTCCAATTAGATGTTAGGTCCACTGGCCTCGGGTGACTTTGGTAGCAAACTCAGCCTTTGATTAGCACCGAAAGCAAAAGCGACTGGTTAGTAAAGTCAGTTCTCGGATGTACTTTGTGGCTCTCGTATCTTGTTCTTTGTAGGTGTGTGTGCTCCTCGGGCTTGCGGCCGGTGTAGGGATTTGACCCTTGTCAAACCCTGATTTCTGTGCATGTATCTCGACCCGGGAGATAGCGCCTGCGCTCTACACGTGTCATCAAGAGTGTCTGCACCTATTCTGTGTGCCTGCACATCCCCCCGAAATTTGCACCAGCTCCCTGTATGGAAGGAAGTCTGTGCCGATATCTGCTCTGGATGTCTACATCGCCTGCTATTTGTGTTTCTCTCTCCCAATGGTTCCTGTTATTCATGTAGGTGTCTTACCCTCTGTTGTCTATCCCTGCATCCACCCATTCAACCACTTACTCATCCATTTATTAACCCACCCATCCAACCATTGATTCCCGTCACTCGCCTCACCCATCAAATTAACCACGCACGGAAGTACACAATCACCAACGAATTAACAGCCAGACGTGCTGGCTTTGCCAATGCTTATTAGGTTTGATTTGAAAGAGCAGCTTTATGCAGGGCGGGGCCTATTATCGCCGCTGCTCATCATGTGATCAGCAACATCAGTCCCAAACAGTCTGAGCACCAATTTACCTTTGCATTCAAGTATAACGGTGAGACGAAATCAAGAAATAAAGTCAAGGAACTTCTATGACGAAGCGAACAGAGGGGGAAATTATTTAAGTAAGGCATTGGTGCCTCCTAGTGGACACAGTGAAAGTTGTCTATTTTTTTATTTTAGCACCCTGACGAGTTGATGATGCTCTCTCTCTTTATCAAGGCCGGAACTAGTCCTACAATTAAGTCCGATATCATCAGCGTCGAGATTCAGAACAGTTTCTGTGGCGATTTTGATGGGGAGATCTTTTTAGGGATGGTTCCCTGGTGTGCGACGTACTGGCTGAAGGAGAAGGTGAGAGGGATGTGGCATTACGGCAAGAGGTCTTTGGAGCTAGAGAATCGGGTTCGAACCTCCTCGGCGTCGGCTCAACAAAATGTGATTCTGGGCAAATCACTTAATCTCCCCGTGCCTACCAAGAAATGAATGTGTCCTTATATAACGTAACTGGCGCCCATGTAAAGCTTTGCAATACATTCGGGTCGAGGTCGAGGTCGCGGTCGCGCTATATAAATCGGCAACAAAAAAACGCTTCAGTGTATGGTATCCCTGCGGCCCTCAACCAAACCAGCCTCCCACTCCCTGGTGGACTTAAGATGTATTTAGCAATACGAGACGCAGGCTGACGCGTCGTGTGAGAGTCCAAGACACCCCCACAAAGAGGTCATGTGGGCTGAGTAATTTTCTGTGACAGCTAACGTTACAATCAACACAACATAAGGGGAGTAAACTAGAGAAGAAACTTTCGTTGGTCCATTCATTCCACATTACATTCGCCACTCGAGCACGTCTGATAATTGCCTGCAGAATTAATGAACACACATATGAGGCAGCATATCTACACAAAGAAACAAGAGAACTATCCACTCAACACTTCCCTGCCTCTATACTAAACTACTTCAGAAATTGCATAACGACTTCGCCAACAGACGAGGGTCACATAATTTAAACAATTTCCAGTTAAACAAATGAAGCCACAATATTCACATAACCGGGCTGTGTGCGGCGATTCACAACTCATTTAAGTGAGTGTATATGTGCATGCAAACGGTGGACCTGCAAAGAATACATAGCACAAAGAGTGAGTTAGTTCTTTTTAAGTGAGGGGCTTGAGTTTGGGTTGGGTGTGTATGGAGTGTGATGGCAAGTACTGTGTCGGGAGTGTGTGTACGTGGTTTACACATGCGTATGTAGAGTACAGAACTTTGAGTGTGACAGCAGTGAAGTGGGTGGGAATGGAGTGAGCAAACGTGCCAAAGTTTAGTGGGTGTTCAGGATACTGTTAAGTGACTGTGGTGATCAGAGTGGGTGCAGAACGCTGCCAAGTATAGCACTGGTTTAGTATTGGTGAATGTGTTATGTGCCTGACTAGTGATGGAGGCACCTGCCTCTTGAGTGTGGAGTCTGTCTGTGGTGCACACGAGGTGTGTGCATAGGTAGTTATGTGTGTTGTTTATTCTGGCATGATTGTATTTACTCTATATGGTGGTGTGGGCACCTGTATGAAATTCTCAAATTAAAGGTTTGGTAGTTGTGAATTTGCAAGGAAAGGAGTTAACCTAATCCGTTTCAGTGTTCATCTTCCCAAAGTTATATTGTACATAAAAGCAAAGATATTGTGGGATATCAATTGTCTGTAGAAAAATCTTAAGAAGGCTAAAGTACAGGCATTCTTAGCTAGTCTGTGCCCCGTCGTGTTGCAGGAAAACAATCCAAGGACCAACAAGAACAACATTTGAGACCCAGCCTGACCTCTACAAGTACTATATAGTTTGAAATGTAATATCGGAAACTGGCCAATTGAGGAATAATTGGAAGTCTGAATATTTCACAGAATTGCGGATTAGGGATGTAAATAAAAAACAAAATTATTCATCAGCAAGGGCCTTAGGCCGAGCCATGACTAAGACTTTATGGTAACTATTAACGGCAAAATGGGTCAAGATTTGAGAAAGATTCTTGCTGATTTTGATCTTCCAGGTTTATAGTGAAAGATACACCCAGAGGACACAGCTCTTAGGTTTTACTGATTCCACTAAAGATCTTTTCCAGAAGGTTAATTTTACCATTAAATATGAGAAATATTCCTTAGCTGTTCTTCCTATGGCATTTTTCTCTTCATGACCCTCTAGGTGTATATTTTCCACATAGAGTTCCCACTGAGATGGACATTGGAAATACTCTTATTTAATGACCAGCATTCATAAAATCTCTTCAGATAAATAAGGTGACTCTTTAAACATAACATACTAATGATTATCAGGATCCACTGACAATGTGGAAAATCATAAGTTATTTAATATGTGGAAAACAAGTAACTATTCGATTCACATACAAACTCTTAGATGGACCAAACATCAAAATGCTTGTATGAGAGAAGCTTAATTGCAAAAGGCTCCTCTAAGCAAAAGACACCGGTTCAAATGATCACACATATAAGGTAACCTCATGGTCGATGTCAAGCAATACATTTGTGACATTTTGCTAAAGAAAAACAACAAATGAGAATTCAGTAATGAAGATGCAGAGTGGATTGTATAAAAGAGAAAGCAAACAAATATATCTAGGCTGTCCAGTTTTAGGTTTGTACCTATAACTGATAAAACCCAACCGAAAGGGAAATAGCCATTACCAGTGTAAACATATAAACACTGAAAAAACAGCGGCACAACCACAAACTAAATGCCATTCAAAGAAAGGAAAAGGAGATGCAGGAGTAATTGTTTTTCTTCCTGAAGGGGCCAATACAATGCAACTTTGTTATACAAGCTAGCATCAAGAAAGACTGGACTAATATTATTCTGCTTGAGTTTTGTTGTTTATGGATGTCACTGAAATATTGTTTCTTCTTCCTTTTGCTTTTTTCAGTTTTGTGGTCTTTGGTCTAAAGATGCATGGTTAAGAAGCATGTTTTAGGTCTTGTTCAATTATTTTATACACTTGAGTCAGGAAATATCAAAATTATAATTGATATTTTGGTTGCGTTTGATTCTTTCACTGATAGGTAAAATGGCCAGTTTCATAAGAATCTTTCCCAATATGTGCCATCACATTTACCCACAGAGAATGGGTAAAAACCCTTGATACATCAGCCCCCATTTTCTAGTGAGTCAGTATTGATAGTAGGTAAATTGCCAACGCCTCAGGCTTTAAACATATTTAATGCAAGGTATAGTGACAAGTATATGTGAAAAGAGTGCTATCACAAAGCATTTGGGATAGTGGTGAAAATATGACACCAAACTTTTGGAAAACATGGACACAGTGTCCGTTGGAATGCTGCAACAAAAAGGTTCTTTCCAAGCTCAACAAAGATTGGAGTGATATTGTTTGTATTTGCAGTGATTCAGCTACATATATGAAAAAGTTTTGTGATGGCCTGTCAAACTCGAGTCGATACCTGAGCTGAAATACTTCCCTGTAAGAGATCCTGGCCACGTGTTAGATGATATGCTGAAAGCATCTTTTCAATCTTAAGAGTTAATGAGGAATGCTATTGACTTATTAGTCCATTCTGGTGCACTGTTTTGTTATGCGCGGGAACTAAAACACAAATATTTCTCATTTTGTGTTATGTGTGACATCAAAGAGAGTTAGCCCAACTGTGTCACTTAGCTGATGGTCCAAGGGGCTGTGAATACTATTTTATCCATGTGGCAACCATTTACAGAATTTTTGCTGAGTGATGTTGCCAAAGCCAAGAAATGTGAAGATCTTTGGTCGCATATTGATAGTGATGTGAAAAAAGTACACTCTAGTGCATTCTTAGATTTTTACAAGAAAACATAACTGCGGTAGTGGACATAATAAAAAAACTAGAGTCTGCCAACACCCTTCTCTGCCAAGTGTTCAGCATAACTGGTGTAGATGTGAAACATCTCCTTGAGAGTAGACTGGGCGACACCTTTAGTGACTTTGGCACTGCAACATGTTCCATGTTAAAGTGCTTGCCACTTGGTAAGCAAAGCAATGTTGAAGAGCAATTAAGGAACTTTTATTTTACAATGTATGAGAAATGGCTTGCAATGATGCATAGAAATGTCCCTTCAACAACCATGGCATTTGAAGTCAGTGAAACCTCACTGTTGTACTCTACAAGTTCTAGATCCCTTCCGTAAATGGGAATTTTCTGCATAGTTTCGAAAGTGCTGCTTCATTTTTGACCACTTCAATAACTCTGAGAGTATAAAACGCCCAGTTCAACGCATATGTTGCAGAACCTGTCCCAGAGAATCGCAATCTTCAGGTGACCAGTATTGGCATGGAGAGCTATGTCAGTGACCAGTGTTAGCAAATTGTGTACTGGCTGTTTTAGGGTTGCCCAACTCAAGTGCCAATGTTGAGAGGGCCTTTTCACAGACAAGATTTTACATGAAAAGGAAAAATCAAGCGCACATGACCAAAGACTCACTGAAGAAGTATTGTATGGTGTAGTACGATAAGTTTGATTTGCAAAAATGTATTTGGACCTCATATACACTGTACGTACACTCTCTATATACCACGTACTATCAGTGCAGAAAGCAAGCAATAATAAAAGCAAAACGTTCCATAAATACCGGAAAAACACTGTTTCTGTTGTTTTTAATGGCACGAAAATGTGTAACCACTGATAACCACTGTTTTCTTAAGGTATTAAAATCACTTGAAAACACTGGGGAAAAACACCAGAATTTACCAAAAATAGAAACTGAAAACAGGAAAGCCTAAATATATCTAAGGTCAGGTTGTAGGCTTTGGAGCCAAAGCTGATATTGTAGGGCTCAAATACACAATTTGTATGAGGAACTCAACATGTACAAATTTGGAATAGACCCAATGGCAGTACAGTAATTTCAGAGTAACTCAGACCTGGCTCAATTTGACCAAGATGATGCAATTACTAAGAAACAAAGCATGGTTCAAAGGCAAGTAAACAAAAAATGCCAAACTTAGGGATTGATTAATATAAATATTAGGGGAATTATAAGCAAATGTTATAAACTTTGAAGGGAGAGTGAATTCCATTCTTTACAAATCTATCTAAAGTATACACAGGAATTGAGCAATGTAAAGCTGCATTTCTTCTTTTTTTGTAGTTAATGCTCATATAATATACTAATTAATCCATTATGCATAGTTATTCAAGGACAGCAGCAAGTATTTATGCCTTCAAGATATGCATTTCAAATGTTTCATGTAGGTTGCCCTTTAATGGAGGTGGATAAACTAAGGGGTGGTTCACTCACACCAGAATATTTTCACAACCACTTAATTACATTAAAGTATATCTACCGGTTTTGGGACGGAGTCCAATTCAGGATAATGGGCACATTCAACTAGTCATACACAAGGAGATGATTTACGGAGTGCTGAAACTTTTCAATCACTCACCCCCAGTCACAGATCTGGGTTGAATCCATCATCATTCTTTAGCTCACTTTGCCACCTCATTTCAGACAAAGCTATATGGAAATCAGTCTTGGCCCTGTGCCTCATGGGAACAGTCCAGACCGAACTGCCAAGCCATGTCTTCCCTGGACCGGAAACCAGCATCATGGGACCGGTTTCGGGCTAACAACCCTCATCAGCCAGGCTAGCTTGAATCCAGTAGCAAAGTGAGCAAGGGACCCACCTCTGGGCATACCCTGCCAACTTAGGGTGAACAAAGCAAACCCAAGGAGATGATGGACGGAGTGCTGAAACTTTTCAAACACTCACCCCCAGTCACAGATCTGGGTTGAATCCATCATCATTCTTTAGCTCACTTTGCCACCCCAGTTCATACACAGCTATATGCAAATCACTCTTGACCCTGTGCCTCATGGGAACAGTCCAGAACGAAACGCCAAGCCATGTCTTCCCTGGACCAGAAACAAGCATCCTGGGATGCCCTAAGTTGGCAGAGTATGCCCAGACGTGGGTCCCTTGCTCACTTTGCCACTGGATTCAAGCTAGCCTGGCTGATGAGGGTTGTTAGCCCGAAACCGGTCCCAGGATGCTTGTTTCCGGTCCAGTGAAGACATAGCTTGGTAGTTCAGGCTGGACTGCTTTTGTTTAGGGGTCTTACAGTCCAGAATGGTCCTAAGGGGCCCATCCTTTTTTGGAAATCAGAGAATAAAAGCAAGCAAACCCCTTGTGCCTTGATGTTGAGGAATTGTTCAATAAGTAATCAATCCTATAGCACAAGGAAGGACAAGGGAGACCAAGGAGAATGAAAAGGATGTTATTCCACATATATAAGCACAAAAATACAAATTAAATTGTAGTGATCATATCAACCAAAGTGCACTGTAAGTGTAGGGTGAATAAACGGCACAGTGACAACTGTGGTGAAAAAACAACGACTAACGGCGCAAAACAGTCAATACAATAGTGTAGGTCAACAAAATTATTATGCATTCATAGACAGGATTTCTCCATTACGAAGTTGACCATTAAACAAGCCATAAATTGCGTTGTAGGGTCGATATGGTCCCTTGTGCTATAGGATTGATTACTTATTGAACAGTCCCTTTATGTGAATTACCGTTGAGACATTGTTTATTGTTGTCATATATTACCCAGTCTCAATTGGGTTTATAAGTGTACTCCTGTTTTTGTTTGACTTACTTGATGTTGAGGAGGCACTGGTTCAATATCACCTTTGCAAAGAAGCAATTGTACCTCTTCTTTGAGCAGTTTTATGTGATCTGAGGAGAGTTTGTGACTGCGGGGTGGTATGGTGGGTGGTGTGGAAGATGGCTCCACACAGTACCGACGCTGTATGATGTTTAACATCCACTAGTTGAAGGTGATTATCCACCAAGTGGGCAAGAACCCTAGTAGACGCCCTGGTGTTGTGTGATGGGGGGGGGGGGAAGTGGGCAGAAGGGGCAAGTCATAGCATGGTGCTAGTGGTGGAGGCTGCCTTTGGAGAGGGACCTTTGACTCCTCCTCTGGAATTACTGCCTCTGTAGGATCCTTTGGAGAAACTTGTACATGAGAGTGAAGCGGTCTGTGGATGGCAGTAGGCTACAGTGGGTACAGATAAAGTTTGTTTTGAGCGAACACAGTAGGGTGCACGTCAAAATGAACCCCGATGAGTGGGTGCTTGAAGGGCGGCAATGACTTTAGCGCCTTCTTTTACTTTTCCAAGGATCTGGTCGACCTGGATCTGAAAAGATGGTGGCCGTCAGATGGGAGGCATAGCAAGCTCTGATGTACCTCAGGT